>NW_027362773.1:143540943-145940943 GCF_046119375.1 Phyllobates terribilis | reverse complement strand
AAAAAGTGAAATTTTCAAAAATTCTGAAAATTGGCTGAAAACGATTAAATATGAAGGACTCATCGGGCGAATCGCTCTGGAACTGAAATCGGAATGCTCACTGACATTTCCCCTATCTGAAAGTCTGATAAACCCCGGAAAAATTACTAAGTCTAAAAAAAATTTATTTTCAACTTTTTTCAATTTTACCCCCGTGGGATATATATGCTACCCACACACATTTGGAACTCTCTTGGGGTACCCTCACACATATTATTCCCTCATTTAGTGGATATTTTCACAAAAAAGTGAAATTTTCAAAAATTCAGAAAATTGGCTGAAAACGACTAAATATGAAGGACTCATTGGGCGAATCGCTCTGGAACTGAAATCGGAGCGCTCACTGACATTTCCCCTATCTGAAAGTCTGATAAACGCTGAAAAAATGACTAAGTCCAAAAAAATATATTTTTCACCTTTTTTCAATTTTACCCCCGTGGGATATATATTCTACCCACACACATTTGGAACTCTCCTGGGGTACCCTCACACATATTATTCCCTCATTTAGTGGATATTTTCACAAAAAAGTGAAATTTTCAAAAATTCTGAAAATTGGCTGAAAACGACAAAATATGAAGGACTCATCGGGCGAATCGCTCTGGAACTGAAATCGGAACGCTCACTGACATTTCCCCTATCTGAAAGTCTGATAAACGGCGGAAAAATAACTAAGTCCAAAAAAAATTTTTTTTCAACTTTTTTCAATTTTACCCCCGTGGGATATATATTCTACCCACACACATTTGGAACTCTCCTAGGGTACCCTCACACATATTATTCCCTCATTTAGTGGATATTTTCACAAAAAAGTGAAATTTTCAAAAATTCTGAAAATTGGCTGAAAACGACTAAATATGAAGGATTCATCGGGCGAATCGCTCTGGAACTGAAATCGGAACGCTCACTGACATTTCCCCTATCTGAAAGTCTGATAAACGACGGAAAAATGACTAAGTCCAAAAAAAAAATTTTTCAACTTTTTTCAATTTTACCCCCGTGGGATATATATTCTACCCACGCACATTTGGAACTCTCCTGGGGTACCCTCACACATATTATTCCCTCATTTAGTGGATATTTTCACAAAAAGGTGAAATTTTCAAAAATTCAGAAAATTGGCTGAAAACGACTAAATATGAAGGACTCATTGGGCGAATCACGCTGGAACTGAAATCGGAACGCTCACTGACATTTCCCCTATCTGAAAGTCTGATAAACGCTGAAAAAATGACTAAGTCCAAAAAAATTTTTTTCAACTTTTTTCAATTTTACCCCCGTGGGATATATATTCTACCCACACACATTTGGAACTCTCCTGGGTTACCCTCACACATATTATTCCCTCATTTAGTGGATATTTTCACAAAAAAGTGAAATTTTCAAAAATTCAGAAAATTGGCTGAAAACGACTAAATATGAAGGACTCATTGGGCGAATCACTCTGGAACTGAAATCGGAATGCTAACTGACATTTCCCCTATCTGAAAGTCTGATAAACGCTGGAAAAATGACTAAGTCTAAAAAAAATTTTTTTCAACTTTTTTCAATTTTACCCCCGTGGGATATATATTCTACCAACACACATTTGGAACTCTCCTGGGGTACCCTCACACATATTATTCCCTCATTTAGTGGATATTTTCACAAAATAGTGAAATTTTCAAAAATTCTGAAAATTGGCTGAAAACGACTAAATATGAAGGACTCATCGGGCGAATCGCTCTGGAACTGAAATCGGAACGCTCACTGACATTTCCCCTATCTGAAAGTCTGATAAACGCCGGAAAAATGACTAAGTCTAAAAAAAATTTTTTTTCAACTTTTTTCAATTTTACCCCCGTGGGATATATATTCTACCCACACACATTTGGAACTCTCCTGGGGTACCCTCACACATATTATTCCCTCATTTAGTGGATATTTTCACAAAAAAGAGAAATTTTCAAAAATTCTGAAAATTGGCTGAAAAGGACTGAATATGAAGGACTCATCGGGCGAATCGCGCTGGAACTGAAATCAGAACGCTCACTGACATTTCCCCTATCTGAAAGTCTGATAAACGCTGAAAAAATGACTAAGTCCAAAAAAAAAAATTTTTTACCTTTTTTCAATTTTACCCCCGTGGGATATATATTCTACCCACACAAATTTGGAACTCTCCTGGGGTACCCTCACACATATTATTCCCTCATATAGTGGATATTTTCACAAAAAAAGTGAAATTTTCAAAAATTCAGAAAATTGGCTGAAAACGACTAAATTTCAAGGACTCATCGGGCTAATTGCTCTGGAACTGAAATGGTAATGCTCACTGACATTTCCCCTATCTGAAAGTCTGATAAACGCTGAAAAAATGACTAAGTCCAAAAAAAATATTTTTTCACCTTTTTTCAATTTTACTCCCATGGGATATATCTTCTACCCACACACATTTGGAACTCTCCTGGGGTACCCTCACACATATTATTCCTTCATTTAGTGGATATTTTCACAAAAAAGTGAAATTTTCAAAAATTCAGAAAATTGGCTGAAAACGACTAAATATGAATGACTCATCGGGCGAATCGCTCTGGAACTGAAATCGGAACTCTCACTGACATTTCCCCTATCTGAAAGTCTGATAAACGCTGAAAAAATGACTTAGTCCAAAAAAAAAAAATTTTTTCACCTTTTTTCAATTTTATCCCCGTGGGATATATATTCTACCCACACACATTTGGAACTCTCCTGGGGTATCCTCACACATATTATTCCCTCATTTAGTGGATATTTTCACAAAAAAGTGAAATTTTCAAAAATTCAGAAAATTGGCTGAAAACGACTAAATATGAAGGACTCATCGGGCGAATCGCTCTGGAACTGAAATCGGAACGCTCACTGACATTTCCCCTATCTGAAAGTCTGATAAACGCTGAAAAAATGACTAAGTCCAAAAAATTTTTTTTTTACCTTTTTTCAATTTTATCCCCGTGGGATATATATTCTACCCACACACATTTGGAACTCTCCTGGGGTACCCTCTCACATATTATTCCCTCATTTAGTGGATATTTTCACAAAAAAGTGAAATTTTCAAAAATTCTGAAAATTGGCTGAAAACGACAAAATATGAAGGACTCATCGGGCGAATCGCTCTGGAACTGAAATCGGAACGCTCACTGACATTTCCCCTATCTGAAAGTCTGATAAACGGCGGAAAAATAACTAAGTCCAAAAAAAATTTTTTTTCAACTTTTTTCAATTTTACCCCCGTGGGATATATATTCTACCCACACACATTTGGAACTCTCCTAGGGTACCCTCACACATATTATTCCCTCATTTAGTGGATATTTTCACAAAAAAGTGAAATTTTCAAAAATTCTGAAAATTGGCTGAAAACGACTAAATATGAAGGATTCATCGGGCGAATCGCTCTGGAACTGAAATCGGAACGTTCACTGACATTTCCCCTATCTGAAAGTCTGATAAACGCTGAAAAATGACTAAGTCCAAAAAAAAAATTTTTCAACTTTTTTCAATTTTACCCCCGTGGGATATATATTCTACCCACGCACATTTGGAACTCTCCTGGGGTACCCTCACACATATTATTCCCTCATTTAGTGGATATTTTCACAAAAAGGTGAAATTTTCAAAAATTCAGAAAATTGGCTGAAAACGACTAAATATGAAGGACTCATTGGGCGAATCACGCTGGAACTGAAATCGGAACGCTCACTGACATTTCCCCTATCTGAAAGTCTGATAAACGCTGAAAAAATGACTAAGTCCAAAAAAATTTTTTTCAACTTTTTTCAATTTTACCCCCGTGGGATATATATTCTACCCACACACATTTGGAACTCTCCTGGGTTACCCTCACACATATTATTCCCTCATTTAGTGGATATTTTCACAAAAAAGTGAAATTTTCAAAAATTCAGAAAATTGGCTGAAAACGACTAAATATGAAGGACTCATTGGGCGAATCACTCTGGAACTGAAATCGGAATGCTAACTGACATTTCCCCTATCTGAAAGTCTGATAAACGCTGGAAAAATGACTAAGTCTAAAAAAAATTTTTTTCAACTTTTTTCAATTTTACCCCCGTGGGATATATATTCTACCAACACACATTTGGAACTCTCCTGGGGTACCCTCACACATATTATTCCCTCATTTAGTGGATATTTTCACAAAATAGTGAAATTTTCAAAAATTCTGAAAATTGGCTGAAAACGACTAAATATGAAGGACTCATCGGGCGAATCGCTCTGGAACTGAAATCGGAACGCTCACTGACATTTCCCCTATCTGAAAGTCTGATAAACGCCGGAAAAATGACTAAGTCTAAAAAAAATTTTTTTTCAACTTTTTTCAATTTTACCCCCGTGGGATATATATTCTACCCACACACATTTGGAACTCTCCTGGGGTACCCTCACACATATTATTCCCTCATTTAGTGGATATTTTCACAAAAAAGAGAAATTTTCAAAAATTCTGAAAATTGGCTGAAAAGGACTGAATATGAAGGACTCATCGGGCGAATCGCGCTGGAACTGAAATCAGAACGCTCACTGACATTTCCCCTATCTGAAAGTCTGATAAACGCTGAAAAAATGACTAAGTCCAAAAAAAAAAATTTTTTACCTTTTTTCAATTTTACCCCCGTGGGATATATATTCTACCCACACAAATTTGGAACTCTCCTGGGGTACCCTCACACATATTATTCCCTCATATAGTGGATATTTTCACAAAAAAAGTGAAATTTTCAAAAATTCAGAAAATTGGCTGAAAACGACTAAATTTCAAGGACTCATCGGGCTAATTGCTCTGGAACTGAAATGGTAATGCTCACTGACATTTCCCCTATCTGAAAGTCTGATAAACGCTGAAAAAATGACTAAGTCCAAAAAAAATATTTTTTCACCTTTTTTCAATTTTACTCCCATGGGATATATCTTCTACCCACACACATTTGGAACTCTCCTGGGGTACCCTCACACATATTATTCCTTCATTTAGTGGATATTTTCACAAAAAAGTGAAATTTTCAAAAATTCAGAAAATTGGCTGAAAACGACTAAATATGAATGACTCATCGGGCGAATCGCTCTGGAACTGAAATCGGAACTCTCACTGACATTTCCCCTATCTGAAAGTCTGATAAACGCTGAAAAAATGACTTAGTCCAAAAAAAAAAAATTTTTTCACCTTTTTTCAATTTTATCCCCGTGGGATATATATTCTACCCACACACATTTGGAACTCTCCTGGGGTATCCTCACACATATTATTCCCTCATTTAGTGGATATTTTCACAAAAAAGTGAAATTTTCAAAAATTCAGAAAATTGGCTGAAAACGACTAAATATGAAGGACTCATCGGGCGAATCGCTCTGGAACTGAAATCGGAACGCTCACTGACATTTCCCCTATCTGAAAGTCTGATAAACGCTGAAAAAATGACTAAGTCCAAAAAATTTTTTTTTTACCTTTTTTCAATTTTATCCCCGTGGGATATATATTCTACCCACACACATTTGGAACTCTCCTGGGGTACCCTCTCACATATTATTCCCTCATTTAGTGGATATTTTCACAAAAAAGTGAAATTTTCAAAAATTCTGAAAATTGGCTGAAAACGACAAAATATGAAGGACTCATCGGGCGAATCGCTCTGGAACTGAAATCGGAACGCTCACTGACATTTCCCCTATCTGAAAGTCTGATAAACGGCGGAAAAATAACTAAGTCCAAAAAAAATTTTTTTTCAACTTTTTTCAATTTTACCCCCGTGGGATATATATTCTACCCACACACATTTGGAACTCTCCTAGGGTACCCTCACACATATTATTCCCTCATTTAGTGGATATTTTCACAAAAAAGTGAAATTTTCAAAAATTCTGAAAATTGGCTGAAAACGACTAAATATGAAGGATTCATCGGGCGAATCGCTCTGGAACTGAAATCGGAACGTTCACTGACATTTCCCCTATCTGAAAGTCTGATAAACGCTGAAAAAATGACTAAGTCCAAAAAAATTTTTTTCAACTTTTTTCAATTTTACCCCCGTGGGATATATATTCTACCCACACACATTTGGTACTCTCCTGGGGTACCCTCACACATATTATTCCCTCATTTAGTGGATATTTTCACAAAAAGGTGAAATTTTCAAAAATTCAGAAAATTGGCTGAAAACGACTAAATATGAAGGACTCATCGGGCGAATCGCTCTGGAACTGAAATCGGAACGCTCACTGACATTTCCCCTATCTGAAAGTCTTATAAACGGCGGAAAAATGACTAAGTCCAAAAAAAAAATTTTTCAACTTTTTTCAATTTTACCCCCGTGGGATATATATTCTACCCACGCACATTTGGAACTCTCCTGGGGTACCCTCACACATATTATTCCCTCATTTAGTGGATATTTTCACAAAAAGGTGAAATTTTCAAAAATTCAGAAAATTGGCTGAAAACGACTAAATATGAAGGACTCATTGGGCGAATCACGCTGGAACTGAAATCGGAACGCTAACTGACATTTCCCCTATCTGAAAGTCTGATAAACGCCGGAAAAATGACTAAGTCTAAAAAAAATTTTTTTCAACTTTTTTCAATTTTTCCCCCGTGGGATATATATTCTACCCACACACATTTGGAACTCTCCTGGGGTACCCTCACACATATTATTCCCTCATTTAGTGGATATTTTCACAAAATAGTACAATTTTCAAAAATTCTGAAAATTGGCTGAAAACGACTAAATATGAAGGACTCATCGGGCGAATCGCTCTGGAACTGAAATCGGAACGCTCACTGACATTTCCCCTATCTGAAAGTCTGATAAACGCCGGAAAAATGACTAAGTCTAAAAAAAATTTTTTTTCAACTTTTTTCAATTTTACCCCCGTGGGATATATATTCTACCCACACACATTTGGAACTCTCCTGGGTTACCCTCACACATATTATTCCCTCATTTAGTGGATATTTTCACAAAAAAGAGAAATTTTCAAAAATTCTGAAAATTGGCTGAAAAGGACTGAATATGAAGGACTCATCGGGCGAATCGCTCTGGAACTGAAATCGTAATGCTCACTGACATTTCCCCTATCTGAAAGTCTGATAAACGGCGGAAAAATGACTAAGTCCAAAAAAAAATTTTTTACACTTTTTTCAATTTTACCCCCGTGGGATATATATTCTACCCACACACATTTGGAACTCTCCTGGGGTACCCTCACACATATTATTCCCTCATTTAGTGGATATTTTCACAAAAAAGTGACATTTTCAAAAATTCAGAAAATTGGCTGAAAACGACTAAATATGAAGGACTCATCGGGCAAATCGCTCTGGAACTGAAATCGGAACGCTCACTGACATTTCCCCTATCTGAAAGTCTGATAAACGCTGAAAAAATGACTAAGTCCAAAAAAAAAATTTTTTTACCTTTTTTCAATTTTACCCCCGTGGGATATATATTCTACCCACACAAATTTGGAACTCTCCTGGGGTACCCTCACACATATTATTCCCTCATATAGTGGATATTTTCACAAAAAAAGTGAAATTTTCAAAAATTCAGAAAATTGGCTGAAAACGACTAAATTTCAAGGACTCATCGGGCTAATTGCTCTGGAACTGAAATCGTAATGCTCACTGACATTTCCCCTATCTGAAAGTCTGATAAACGCTGAAAAAATGACTAAGTCCAAAAAAAATATTTTTTCACCTTTTTTCAATTTTACTCCCATGGGATATATCTTCTACCCACACACATTTGGAACTCTCCTGGGGTACCCTCACACATATTATTCCTTCATTTAGTGGATATTTTCACAAAAAAGTGAAATTTTCAAACATTCAGAAAATTGGCTGAAAACGACTAAATATGAATGACTCATCGGGCGAATCGCTCTGGAACTGAAATCGGAACTCTCACTGACATTTCCCCTATCTGAAAGTCTGATAAACGCTGAAAAAATGACTTAGTCCAAAAAAAAAAAATTTTTTCACCTTTTTTCAATTTTACCCCCGTGGGATATATATTCTACCCACACACATTTGGAACTCTCCTAGGGTAACCTCACACATATTATTCCCTCATTTAGTGGATATTTTCACAAAAAAGTGAAATTTTCAAAAATTCTGAAAATTGGCTGAAAACGAGTAAATATGAATGACTCATCGGGCGAATCGCTCTGGAACTGAAATCGGAACTCTCACTGACATTTCCCCTATCTGAAAGTCTGATAAACGCTGAAAAAATGACTAAGTCCAAAAAAAAAAATTTTTTACCTTTTTTCAATTTTACCCCCGTGGGATATATATTCTACCCACACAAATATGGAACTCTCCTGGGGTACCCTCACACATATTATTCCCTCATTTAGTGGATATTTTCACAAAAAAAGTGACATTTTCAAAAATTCAGAAATTTGGCTGAAAACGACTAAATATGAAGGACTCATCGGGCGAATCGCTCTGGAACTGAAATCGGAACGCTCACTGACATTTCCCCTATCTGAAAGTCTGATAAACGCCGGAAAAACGACTAAGTCTAAAAAAAAAATTTTTTCAACTTTTTTCAATTTTACCCGCGTGGGATATATATTCTACCCACACACATTTGGAACTCTCCTGGGGTACCCTCACACATATTATTCCCTCATTTAGTGGATATTTTCACAAAAAAGTGAAATTTTCAAAAATTCTGAAAATTGGCTGAAAACGACTAAATATGAAGGACACATTGGGCGAATCGCTCTGGAACTATAATCGGAACGTTCACTGATATTTCCCCTATCTGAAAGTCTGATAAACGCCGGAAAAATGACTAAGTCCAAAAAAAATTTGTTTCACCTTTTTTCAATTTTACCCCAGTGGGATATATATTCTACCCACACACATTTGGAACTCTCCTGGGGTACCCTCACACATATTATTCCCTCATTTAGTGGATATTTTCACAAAAAAGTGAAATTTTCAAAAATTCAGAAAATTGGCTGAAAACGACTAAATATGAAGGACTCATCGGGCGAATCGCTCTGGAACTGAAATCGGAACGCTCACTGACATTTCCCCTATCTGAAAGTCTGATAAACGCTGAAAAAATGACTAAGTCCAAAAAAATTTTTTTTCACCTTTTTTCAATTTTACCCCAGTGGGATATATATTCTACCCACACACATTTGGAACTCTCCTGGGGTACCCTCACACATATTATTCCCTCATTTAGTGGATATTTTCACAAAAAAGAGAAATTTTCAAAAATTCTAAAAATTGGCTGAAAAGGACTGAATATGAAGGACTCATCGGGCGAATCGCGCTGGAACTGAAATCAGAACGCTCACTGACATTTCCCCTATCTGAAAGTCTGATAAACGCTGAAAAAATGACTAAGTCCAAAAAATTTTTTTTTTACCTTTTTTCAATTTTATCCCCGTGGGATATATATTCTACCCACACACATTTGGAACTCTCCTGGGGTACCCTCTCACATATTATTCCCTCATTTAGTGGATATTTTCACAAAAAAGTGAAACTTTCAAAAATTCAGAAAATTGGCTGAAAACGACTAAATATGAAGGACTCATCGGGCGAATCGCTCTGGAACTGAAATCGGAACGCTCACTGACATTTCCCCTATCTGAAAGTCTGATAAACGCCGGAAAAATGACTAAGTCTAAAAAAAATTTTTTTTCAACTTTTTTCAATTTTACCCCCGTGGGATATATATTCTACCCACACACATTTGGAACTCTCCTGGGGTACCCTCACACATATTATTCCCTCATTTAGTGGATATTTTCACAAAAAAGTGAAATTTTCAAAAATTCTGAAAATTGGCTGAAAATGACAAAATATGAAGGACTCATCGGGCGAATCGCTCTGGAACTGAAATCGTAATGCTCACTGACATTTCCCCTATCTGAAAGTCTGATAAACGGCGGAAAAATGACTAAGTCCAAAAAAAAATTTTTTTAACTTTTTTCAATTTTACCCCCGTGGGATATATATTCTACCCACACACATTTGGAACTCTCCTGGGGTACCCTCACACATATTATTCCCTCATTTAGTGGATATTTTCACAAAAAAGTGACATTTTCAAAAATTCAGAAAATTGGCTGAAAACGACTAAATATGAAGGACTCATCGGGCAAATCGCTCTGGAACTGAAATCGGAACGCTCACTGACATTTCCCCTATCTGAAAGTCTGATAAACGCTGAAAAAATTACTAAGTCCAAAAAAAAATTTTTTTTACCTTTTTTCAATTTTACCCCCGTGGGATATATATTCTACCCACACAAATTTGGAACTCTCCTGGGGTACCCTCACACATATTATTCCCTCATATAGTGGATATTTTCACAAAAAAAGTGAAATTTTCAAAAATTCAGAAAATTGGCTGAAAACGACTAAATTTCAAGGACTCATCGGGCTAATTGCTCTGGAACTGAAATCGTAATGCTCACTGACATTTCCCCTATCTGAAAGTCTGATAAACGCTGAAAAAATGACTAAGTCCAAAAAAAATATTTTTTCACCTTTTTTCAATTTTACTCCCATGGGATATATCTTCTACCCACACACATTTGGAACTCTCCTGGGGTACCCTCACACATATTATTCCTTCATTTAGTGGATATTTTCACAAAAAAGTGAAATTTTCAAAAATTCAGAAAATTGGCTGAAAACGACTAAATATGAAGGACTCATCGGGCGAATCGCTCTGGAACTGAAATCAGAACGCTCACTGACATTTCCCCTATCTGAAAGTCTGATAAACGCTGAAAAAATGACTAAGTCCAAAAAAAAAAATTTTCACCTTTTTTCAATTTTTTACCCCCGTGGGATATATATTCTACCCACACACATTTGGAACTCTCCTGGGGTACCCTCACACATATTATTCCCTCATTTAGTGGATATTTTCACAAAAAAGTGAAATTTTCAAAAATTCAGAAAATTGGCTGAAAACGACTAAATATGAAGGACTCATCGGGCGAATCGCTCTGGAACTGAAATCAGAACGCTCACTGACATTTCCCCTATCTGAAAGTCTGATAAACGCTGAAAAAATGACTAAGTCCAAAAAAAAAAATTTTCACCTTTTTTCAATTTTACCCCCGTGGGATATATATTCTACCCACACACATTTGGAACTCTCCTGGGGTACCCTCACACATATTATTCCCTCATTTAGTGGATATTTTCACAAAAAAGTGAAATTTTCAAAAATTCAGAAAATTGGCTGAAAACGACTAAATATGAAGGACTCATCGGGCGAATCGCTCTGGAACTGAAATCAGAACGCTCACTGACATTTCCCCTATCTGAAAGTCTGATAAACGCCGGAAAAATGACTAAGTCCAAAAAAAAATTTTTTCACTTTTTTTCAATTTTACCCCGTGGGATATATATTCTACCCACACACATTTGGAACTCTCCTGGGGTACCCTCACACATATTATTCCCTCATTTAGTGGATATTTTCACAAAAAAGTGAAATTTTCGAAAATTCAGAAAATTGGCTGAAAACGACTAAATATGAAGGACTCATCGGGCGAATCGCTCTGGAACTGAAATCGGAACTCTCACTGACATTTCCCCTATCTGAAAGTCTGATAAACGCCGGAAAAATGACTAAGTCTAAAAAAAAAAATTTTTCAACTTTTTTCAATTTTACCCCCGTGGGATATATATTCTACCCACACACATTTGGAACTCTCCTGGGGTACCCTCACACATATTATTCCCTCCTTTAGTGGATATTTTCACAAAAAAGTGAAATTTTCAAAAATTCTGAAAATTGGCTGAAAACGACTAAATATGAAGGACGCATCGGGCGAATCGCTCTGGAACTGAAATCGGAATGCTCACTGACATTTCCCTTATCTGAATGTCTGATAAACGCTGAAAAAATGACTAAGTCCAAAAAAAAATGTTTTCACCTTTTTTCAATTTTACCCCCGTGGGATATATATTCTACCCACACACATTTGGAACTCTCCTGGGGTACCCTCACACATATTATTCCCTCATTTAGTGGATATTTTCACAAAAAAGTGAAATTTTCAAAAATTCAGAAAATTGGCTGAAAACGACTGAATATGAAGGACTCATCGGGCGAATCGCGCTGGAACTCAAATCGGAACGCTCACTGACATTTCCGCTATCTGAAAGTCTGATAAACGCTGAAAAAATGATTAAGTAAAAAAAAAATTTTTTCAACTTTTTTCAATTTTACCCCTGTGGGATATATATTCTACCCACGCACATTTGGAACACTCCTGGGGTACCCTCACACATATTATTCCCTCATTTAGTGGATATTTTCACGAAAAAGTGAAATTTTCAAAAATTCAGAAAATTGGCTGAAAACGACTAAATATGAAGGACTCATCGGGCGAATCGCTCTGGAACTGAAATCGGAACGCTCACTGACATTTCCCCTATCTGAAAGTCTGATAAACGCTGAAAAAATGACTAAGTGCAAAAAAATTTTTTTTCACCTTTTTTCAATTTTTACCCCAGTGGGATATATATTCTACCCACACACATTTGGAACTCTCCTGGGGTACCCTCACACATATTATTCCCTCATTTATTGGATATTTTCACAAAAAAGTGACATTTTCAAAAATTCAGAAAATTGGCTGAAAACGACTAAATATGAAGGACTCATCGGGCGAATCGCTCTGGAACTGAAATCAGAACGCTCACTGACATTTCCCCTATCTGAAAGTCTGATAAACGCCGGAAAAATGATTAAGTCCAAAAAATTTTTTTTCACCTTTTTTCAATTTTACCCCAGTGGGATATATATTCTACCCACACACATTTGGAACTCTCCTGGCGTACCCTCACACATATTATTCCCTCATTTAGTGGATATTTTCACAAAAAAGTGAAATTTTCAAAAATTCAGAAAATTGGCTGAAAACGACTAAATATGAAGGACTCATTGGGCGAATAGCTCTGGAACTGAAATTGGAACGCTCACTGACATTTCCCCTATCTGAAAGTCTGATAAACGCTGAAAAAATGACTAAGTCCAAAAAAAAAAATTTTCACCTTTTTTCAATTTTACCCCCGTGGGATATATATTCTACCCACACACATTTGGAACTCTCCTGGGGTACCCTCACACATATTATTACCTCATTTATTGGATATTTTCACAAAAAAGTGACATTTTCAAAAATTCAGAAAATTGGCTGAAAACGACTAAATATGAAGGACTCATCGGGCGAATCGCTCTGGAACTGAAATCAGAACGCTCACTGACATTTCCCCTATCTGAAAATCTGATAAACGCCGGAAAAATGACTAAGTCCAAAAAAAATATTTTTTCACCTTTTTTCAATTTTACCCCCGTGGGCTATATATTCTACCCACACACATTTGGAACTCTCCTGGGGTACCCTCACACATATTATTCCCTCATTTAGTGGATATTTTCACAAAAAAGTGACATTTTCAAAAATTCAGAAAATTGGCTGAAAACGACTAAATATGAAGGACTCATCGGGCAAATCGCTCTGGAACTGAAATCGGAACGCTCACTGACATTTCCCCTATCTGAAAGTCTGATAAACGCTGAAAAAATGACTAAGTCCAAAAAAATTTTTTTTCACCTTTTTTCAATTTTACCCCAGTGGGATATATTTTCTACCCACACACATTTGGAACTCTCCTGGGGTACCCTCACACATATTATTCCCTCATATAGTGGATATTTTCACAAAAAAGTGACATTTTCAAAAATTCAGAAAATTGGCTGAAAACGACTAAATATGAAGCACTCATCGGGCGAATCGCTCTGGAACTGAAATCGGAACGCTCACTGACATTTCCCCTATCTGAAAGTCTGATAAACGCTGAAAAAATGACTAAGTCCAAAAAAATTTTTTTTCACCTTTTTTCAATTTTACCCCAGTGGGATATATTTTCTACCCACACACATTTGGAACTCTCCTGGGGTACCCTCACACATATTATTCCCTCATTTAGTGGATATTTTCACAAAAAAGTGACATTTTCAAAAATTCAGAAAATTGGCTGAAAACGACTAAATGTGAAGGACTCATCGGGCGAATCGCTCTGGAACTGAAATCAGAATGCTCACTGACATTTCCCCTATCTGAAAGTCTGATAAACGCCGGAAAAATGACTAAGTCTAAAAAAAAATTTTTTTCAACTTTTTTCAATTTTACCCGCGTGGGATATATATTCTACCCACACACATTTGGAACTCTCCTGGGGTACCCTCACACATATTATTCCCTCATTTAGTGGATATTTTCACAAAAAAGTGAAATTTTCAAAAATTCTGAAAATAGGCTGAAAACGACTAAATATGAATGACTCATCGGGCGAATCGCTCTGGAACTGAAATCGGAACTCTCACTGACATTTCCCCTATCTGAAAGTCTGATAAACGCTGAAAAAATGACTAAGTCCAAAAAAAATATTTTTTCACCTTTTTTCAATTTTACCCCCGTGGGCTATATATTCTACCCACACACATTTGGAACTCTCCTGGGGTACCCTCACACATATTATTCCCTCATTTAGTGGATATTTTCACAAAAAAGTGACATTTTCAAAAATTCAGAAAATTGGCTGAAAACGACGAAATATGAAGGACTCATCGGGCAAATCGCTCTGGAACTGAAATCGGAACGCTCACTGACATTTCCCCTATCTGAAAGTCTGATAAACGCCGGAAAAATGACTAAGTCTAAAAAAAAAATTTTTTCAACTTTTTTCAATTTTACCCGCGTGGGATATATATTCTACCCACACACATTTGGAACTCTCCTGGGGTACCCTCACACATATTATTCCCTCATTTAGTGGATATTTTCACAAAAAAGTGAAATTTTCAAAAATTCTGAAAATAGGCTGAAAACGACTAAATATGAATGACTCATCGGGCGAATCGATCTGGAACTGAAATCGGAACTCTCACTGACATTTCCCCTATCTGAAAGTCTGATAAACGCTGAAAAAATGACTAAGTCCAAAAAAAATATTTTTTCACCTTTTTTCAATTTTACCCCCGTGGGCTATATATTCTACCCACACACATTTGGAACTCTCCTGGGGTACCCTCACACATATTATTCCCTCATTTAGTGGATATTTTCACAAAAAAGTGACATTTTCAAAAATTCAGAAAATTGGCTGAAAACGACGAAATATGAAGGACTCATCGGGCAAATCGCTCTGGAACTGAAATCGGAACGCTCACTGACATTTCCCCTATCTGAAAGTCTGATAAACCCCGGAAAAATGACTAAGTCTAAAAAAAAATTTTTTTCAACTTTTTTCAATTTTACCCGCGTGGGATATATATTCTACCCACACACATTTGGAACTCTCCTGGGGTACCCTCACACATATTATTCCCTCATTTAGTGGATATTTTCACAAAAAAGTGAAATTTTCAAAAATTCTGAAAATAGGCTGAAAACGACTAAATATGAAGGACTCATCGGGCGAATCGCTCTGGAACTGAAATCGGAACTCTCACTGACATTTCCCCTATCTGAAAGTCTGATAAACGCTGAAAAAATGACTAAGTCCAAAAAAAAAATTTTTTCACCTTTTTTCAATTTTACCCCCGTGGGCTATATATTCTACCCACACACATTTGGAACTCTCCTGGGGTACCCTCACACATATTATTCCCTCATTTAGTGGATATTTTCACAAAAAAGTGACATTTTCAAAAATTCAGAAAATTGGCTGAAAACGACTAAATATGAAGGACTCATCGGGCAAATCGCTGTGGAACTGAAATCGGAACGCTCACTGACATTTCCCCTATCTGAAAGTCTGATAAACGCCGGAAAAATGACTAAGTCTAAAAAAAAAATTTTTTCAACTTTTTTCAATTTTACCCCCGTGGGATATATATTCTACCCACACACATTTGGAACTCTCCTGGGGTACCCTCACACATATTATTCCCTCCTTTAGTGGATATTTTCACAAAAAAGTGAAATTTTCAAAAATTCAGAAAATTGGCTGAAAACTACTAAATATGAAGGACTCATCGGGCGAATCGCTCTGGAACTGAAATCAGAACGCTCACTGACATTTCCCCTATCTGAAAGTCTGATAAACGCCGGAAAAATGACTAAGTCCAAAAAAATTTTTTTTCACCTTTTTTCAATTTTACCCCAGTGGGATATATATTCTACCCACACACATTTGGAACTCTCCTGGCGTACCCTCACACATATTATTCCCTCATTTAGTGGATATTTTCACAAAAAAGTGAAATTTTCAAAAATTCAGAAAATTGGCTGAAAACGACTAAATATGAAGGACTCATTGGGCGAATAGCTCTGGAACTGAAATCGGAACGCTCACTGACATTTCCCCTATCTGAAAGTCTGATAAACGCTGAAAAAATGACTAAGTCCAAAAAAAAAAATTTTCACCTTTTTTCAATTTTACCCCCGTGGGATATATATTCTACCCACACACATTTGGAACTCTCCTGGGGTACCCTCACACATATTATTCCCTCATTTATTGGATATTTTCACAAAAAAGTGACATTTTCAAAAATTCAGAAAATTGGCTGAAAACGACTAAATATGAAGGACTCATCGGGCGAATCGCTCTGGAACTGAAATCAGAACGCTCACTGACATTTCCCCTATCTGAAAGTCTGATAAACGCCGGAAAAATGACTAAGTCCAAAAAAAAATTTTTTCACCTTTTTTCAATTTTACCCCGTGGGATATATATTCTACCCACGCACATTTGGAACTCTCCTGGGGTACCCTCACACATATTATTCCCTCATTTAGTGGATATTTTCACAAAAAAGTGAAATTTTCAAAAATTCAGAAAATTGGCTGAAAACGACTAAATATGAAGGACTCATCGGGCGAATCGCTCTGGAACTGAAATCGGAACGCTCACTGACATTTCACCTATCTGAAAGTCTGATAAACGCTGAAAAAATGACTAAGTCCAAAAAAATTTTTTTTCACCTTTTTTCAATTTTACCCCAGTGGGATATATTTTCTACCCACACACATTTGGAACTCTCCTGGGGTACCCTCACACATATTATTCCCTCATTTAGTGGATATTTTCACAACAAAGTGACATTTTCAAAAATTCAGAAAATTGGCTGAAAACGACTAAATATGAAGGACTCATCGGGCGAATCGCTCTGGAACTGAAATCGGAATGCTCACTGACATTTCCCCTATCTGAAAGTCTGATAAACCCCGGAAAAATGACTAAGTCTAAAAAAAAATTTTTTTCAACTTTTTTCAATTTTACCCGCGTGGGATATATATTCTACCCACACACATTTGGAACTCTCCTGGGGTACCCTCACACATATTATTCCCTCATTTAGTGGATATTTTCAGAAAAAAGTGAAATTTTCAAAAATTCTGAAAATAGGCTGAAAACGACTAAATATGAATGACTCATCGGGCGAATCGCTCTGGAACTGAAATCGGAACTCTCACTGACATTTCCGCTATCTGAAAGTCTGATAAACGCTGAAAAAATGACTAAGTCTAAAAAAAAAATTTTTTCAACTTTTTTCAATTTTACCCCCGTGGGATATATATTCTACCCACACACATTTGGAACTCTCCTGGGGTACCCTCACACATATTATTCCCTCCTTTAGTGGATATTTTCACAAAAAAGTGAAATTTTCAAAAATTCAGAAAATTGGCTGAAAACGACTAAATATGAAGGACTCATCGGGCGAATCGCTCTGGAACTGAAATCAGAATGCTCACTGACATTTCCCCTATCTGAAAGTCTGATAAACGCTGAAAAAATGACTAATTTAAAAAAAAAAAATTTTTCACCTTTTTTCAATTTTACCCCCGTGGGATATATATTCTACCCACACACATTTGGAACTCTCCTGGGGTACCCTCACACATATTATTCCCTCATTTAGTGGATATTTTCACAAAAAAGTGAAATTTTCAAAAATTCTGAGAATTGGCTGAAATTGACTAAATATGAAGGACTCATCGGGTGAATCGCTCTGGAACTGAAATCAGAACGCTCACTGACATTTCCCCTATCTGAAAGTCTGATAAACGCCGGAAAAATGACTAAGTCCAAAAAAATTTTTTTTCACCTTTTTTCAATTTTACCCCAGTGGGATATATATTCTACCCACACACATTTGGAACTCTCCTGGGGTACCCTCACACATATTATTCCCTCATTTAGTGGATATTTTCACAAAAAAATGAAATTTTCAAAAATTCAGAAAATTGGCTGAAAATGACTAAATATGAAGGACTCATTGGGCGAATAGCTCTGGAACTGAAATCGGAACGCTCACTGACATTTCCGCTATCTGAAAGTCTGATAAACGCTGAAAAAATGATTAAGTAAAAAAAAAATTTTTTCAACTTTTTTCAATTTTACCCCTGTGGGATATATATTCTACCCACGCACATTTGGAACACTCCTGGGGTACCCTCACACATATTATTCCCTCATTTAGTGGATATTTTCACGAAAAAGTGAAATTTTCAAAAATTCAGAAAATTGGCTGAAAACGACTAAATATGAAGGACTCATCGGGCGAATCGCTCTGGAACTGAAATCGGAACGCTCACTGACATTTCCCCTATCTGAAAGTCTGATAAACGCTGAAAAAATGACTAAGTGCAAAAAAATTTTTTTTCACCTTTTTTCAATTTTTACCCCAGTGGGATATATATTCTACCCACACACATTTGGAACTCTCCTGGGGTACCCTCACACATATTATTCCCTCATTTATTGGATATTTTCACAAAAAAGTGACATTTTCAAAAATTCAGAAAATTGGCTGAAAACGACTAAATATGAAGGACTCATCGGGCGAATCGCTCTGGAACTGAAATCAGAACGCTCACTGACATTTCCCCTATCTGAAAGTCTGATAAACGCCGGAAAAATGATTAAGTCCAAAAAATTTTTTTTCACCTTTTTTCAATTTTACCCCAGTGGGATATATATTCTACCCACACACATTTGGAACTCTCCTGGCGTACCCTCACACATATTATTCCCTCATTTAGTGGATATTTTCACAAAAAAGTGAAATTTTCAAAAATTCAGAAAATTGGCTGAAAACGACTAAATATGAAGGACTCATTGGGCGAATAGCTCTGGAACTGAAATCGGAACGCTCACTGACATTTCCCCTATCTGAAAGTCTGATAAACGCTGAAAAAATGACTAAGTCCAAAAAAAAAAATTTTCACCTTTTTTCAATTTTACCCCCGTGGGATATATATTCTACCCACACACATTTGGAACTCTCCTGGGGTACCCTCACACATATTATTACCTCATTTATTGGATATTTTCACAAAAAAGTGACATTTTCAAAAATTCAGAAAATTGGCTGAAAACGACTAAATATGAAGGACTCATCGGGCAAATCGCTCTGGAACTGAAATCGGAACGCTCACTGACATTTCCCCTATCTGAAAGTCTGATAAACGCTGAAAAAATGACTAAGTCCAAAAAAATTTTTTTTCACCTTTTTTCAATTTTACCCCAGTGGGATATATTTTCTACCCACACACATTTGGAACTCTCCTGGGGTACCCTCACACATATTATTCCCTCATATAGTGGATATTTTCACAAAAAAGTGACATTTTCAAAAATTCAGAAAATTGGCTGAAAACGACTAAATATGAAGCACTCATCGGGCGAATCGCTCTGGAACTGAAATCGGAACGCTCACTGACATTTCCCCTATCTGAAAGTCTGATAAACGCTGAAAAAATGACTAAGTCTAAAAAAAAATTTTTTTCAACTTTTTTCAATTTTACCCGCGTGGGATATATATTCTACCCACACACATTTGGAACTCTCCTGGGGTACCCTCACACATATTATTCCCTCATTTAGTGGATATTTTCACAAAAAAGTGAAATTTTCAAAAATTCTGAAAATAGGCTGAAAACGACTAAATATGAATGACTCATCGGGCGAATCGCTCTGGAACTGAAATCGGAACTCTCACTGACATTTCCGCTATCTGAAAGTCTGATAAACGCTGAAAAAATGACTAAGTCTAAAAAAAAAATTTTTTCAACTTTTTTCAATTTTACCCCCGTGGGATATATATTCTACCCACACACATTTGGAACTCTCCTGGGGTACCCTCACACATATTATTCCCTCCTTTAGTGGATATTTTCACAAAAAAGTGAAATTTTCAAAAATTCAGAAAATTGGCTGAAAACGACTAAATATGAAGGACTCATCGGGCGAATCGCTCTGGAACTGAAATCAGAATGCTCACTGACATTTCCCCTATCTGAAAGTCTGATAAACGCTGAAAAAATGACTAATTTAAAAAAAAAAAATTTTTCACCTTTTTTCAATTTTACCCCCGTGGGATATATATTCTACCCACACACATTTGGAACTCTCCTGGGGTACCCTCACACATATTATTCCCTCATTTAGTGGATATTTTCACAAAAAAGTGAAATTTTCAAAAATTCTGAGAATTGGCTGAAATTGACTAAATATGAAGGACTCATCGGGTGAATCGCTCTGGAACTGAAATCAGAACGCTCACTGACATTTCCCCTATCTGAAAGTCTGATAAACGCCGGAAAAATGACTAAGTCCAAAAAAATTTTTTTTCACCTTTTTTCAATTTTACCCCAGTGGGATATATATTCTACCCACACACATTTGGAACTCTCCTGGGGTACCCTCACACATATTATTCCCTCATTTAGTGGATATTTTCACAAAAAAATGAAATTTTCAAAAATTCAGAAAATTGGCTGAAAATGACTAAATATGAAGGACTCATTGGGCGAATAGCTCTGGAACTGAAATCGGAACGCTCACTGACATTTCCGCTATCTGAAAGTCTGATAAACGCTGAAAAAATGATTAAGTAAAAAAAAAATTTTTTCAACTTTTTTCAATTTTACCCCTGTGGGATATATATTCTACCCACGCACATTTGGAACACTCCTGGGGTACCCTCACACATATTATTCCCTCATTTAGTGGATATTTTCACGAAAAAGTGAAATTTTCAAAAATTCAGAAAATTGGCTGAAAACGACTAAATATGAAGGACTCATCGGGCGAATCGCTCTGGAACTGAAATCGGAACGCTCACTGACATTTCCCCTATCTGAAAGTCTGATAAACGCTGAAAAAATGACTAAGTGCAAAAAAATTTTTTTTCACCTTTTTTCAATTTTTACCCCAGTGGGATATATATTCTACCCACACACATTTGGAACTCTCCTGGGGTACCCTCACACATATTATTCCCTCATTTATTGGATATTTTCACAAAAAAGTGACATTTTCAAAAATTCAGAAAATTGGCTGAAAACGACTAAATATGAAGGACTCATCGGGCGAATCGCTCTGGAACTGAAATCAGAACGCTCACTGACATTTCCCCTATCTGAAAGTCTGATAAACGCCGGAAAAATGATTAAGTCCAAAAAATTTTTTTTCACCTTTTTTCAATTTTACCCCAGTGGGATATATATTCTACCCACACACATTTGGAACTCTCCTGGCGTACCCTCACACATATTATTCCCTCATTTAGTGGATATTTTCACAAAAAAGTGAAATTTTCAAAAATTCAGAAAATTGGCTGAAAACGACTAAATATGAAGGACTCATTGGGCGAATAGCTCTGGAACTGAAATCGGAACGCTCACTGACATTTCCCCTATCTGAAAGTCTGATAAACGCTGAAAAAATGACTAAGTCCAAAAAAAAAAATTTTCACCTTTTTTCAATTTTACCCCCGTGGGATATATATTCTACCCACACACATTTGGAACTCTCCTGGGGTACCCTCACACATATTATTACCTCATTTATTGGATATTTTCACAAAAAAGTGACATTTTCAAAAATTCAGAAAATTGGCTGAAAACGACTAAATATGAAGGACTCATCGGGCAAATCGCTCTGGAACTGAAATCGGAACGCTCACTGACATTTCCCCTATCTGAAAGTCTGATAAACGCTGAAAAAATGACTAAGTCCAAAAAAATTTTTTTTCACCTTTTTTCAATTTTACCCCAGTGGGATATATTTTCTACCCACACACATTTGGAACTCTCCTGGGGTACCCTCACACATATTATTCCCTCATATAGTGGATATTTTCACAAAAAAGTGACATTTTCAAAAATTCAGAAAATTGGCTGAAAACGACTAAATATGAAGCACTCATCGGGCGAATCGCTCTGGAACTGAAATCGGAACGCTCACTGACATTTCCCCTATCTGAAAGTCTGATAAACGCTGAAAAAATGACTAAGTCCAAAAAAATTTTTTTTCACCTTTTTTCAATTTTACCCCAGTGGGATATATTTTCTACCCACACACATTTGGAACTCTCCTGGGGTACCCTCACACATATTATTCCCTCATTTAGTGGATATTTTCACAAAAAAGTGACATTTTCAAAAATTCAGAAAATTGGCTGAAAACGACTAAATGTGAAGGACTCATCGGGCGAATCGCTCTGGAACTGAAATCAGAATGCTCACTGACATTTCCCCTATCTGAAAGTCTGATAAACGCCGGAAAAATGACTAAGTCTAAAAAAAAATTTTTTTCAACTTTTTTCAATTTTACCCGCGTGGGATATATATTCTACCCACACACATTTGGAACTCTCCTGGGGTACCCTCACACATATTATTCCCTCATTTAGTGGATATTTTCACAAAAAAGTGAAATTTTCAAAAATTCTGAAAATAGGCTGAAAACGACTAAATATGAATGACTCATCGGGCGAATCGCTCTGGAACTGAAATCGGAACTCTCACTGACATTTCCCCTATCTGAAAGTCTGATAAACGCTGAAAAAATGACTAAGTCCAAAAAAAATATTTTTTCACCTTTTTTCAATTTTACCCCCGTGGGCTATATATTCTACCCACACACATTTGGAACTCTCCTGGGGTACCCTCACACATATTATTCCCTCATTTAGTGGATATTTTCACAAAAAAGTGACATTTTCAAAAATTCAGAAAATTGGCTGAAAACGACGAAATATGAAGGACTCATCGGGCAAATCGCTCTGGAACTGAAATCGGAACGCTCACTGACATTTCCCCTATCTGAAAGTCTGATAAACGCCGGAAAAATGACTAAGTCTAAAAAAAAAATTTTTTCAACTTTTTTCAATTTTACCCGCGTGGGATATATATTCTACCCACACACATTTGGAACTCTCCTGGGGTACCCTCACACATATTATTCCCTCATTTAGTGGATATTTTCACAAAAAAGTGAAATTTTCAAAAATTCTGAAAATAGGCTGAAAACGACTAAATATGAATGACTCATCGGGCGAATCGCTCTGGAACTGAAATCGGAACTCTCACTGACATTTCCCCTATCTGAAAGTCTGATAAACGCTGAAAAAATGACTAAGTCCAAAAAAAATATTTTTTCACCTTTTTTCAATTTTACCCCCGTGGGCTATATATTCTACCCACACACATTTGGAACTCTCCTGGGGTACCCTCACACATATTATTCCCTCATTTAGTGGATATTTTCACAAAAAAGTGACATTTTCAAAAATTCAGAAAATTGGCTGAAAACGACGAAATATGAAGGACTCATCGGGCAAATCGCTCTGGAACTGAAATCGGAACGCTCACTGACATTTCCCCTATCTGAAAGTCTGATAAACCCCGGAAAAATGACTAAGTCTAAAAAAAAATTTTTTTCAACTTTTTTCAATTTTACCCGCGTGGGATATATATTCTACCCACACACATTTGGAACTCTCCTGGGGTACCCTCACACATATTATTCCCTCATTTAGTGGATATTTTCACAAAAAAGTGAAATTTTCAAAAATTCTGAAAATAGGCTGAAAACGACTAAATATGAAGGACTCATCGGGCGAATCGCTCTGGAACTGAAATCGGAACTCTCACTGACATTTCCCCTATCTGAAAGTCTGATAAACGCTGAAAAAATGACTAAGTCCAAAAAAAAAATTTTTTCACCTTTTTTCAATTTTACCCCCGTGGGCTATATATTCTACCCACACACATTTGGAACTCTCCTGGGGTACCCTCACACATATTATTCCCTCATTTAGTGGATATTTTCACAAAAAAGTGACATTTTCAAAAATTCAGAAAATTGGCTGAAAACGACTAAATATGAAGGACTCATCGGGCAAATCGCTGTGGAACTGAAATCGGAACGCTCACTGACATTTCCCCTATCTGAAAGTCTGATAAACGCCGGAAAAATGACTAAGTCTAAAAAAAAAATTTTTTCAACTTTTTTCAATTTTACCCCCGTGGGATATATATTCTACCCACACACATTTGGAACTCTCCTGGGGTACCCTCACACATATTATTCCCTCCTTTAGTGGATATTTTCACAAAAAAGTGAAATTTTCAAAAATTCAGAAAATTGGCTGAAAACTACTAAATATGAAGGACTCATCGGGCGAATCGCTCTGGAACTGAAATCAGAACGCTCACTGACATTTCCCCTATCTGAAAGTCTGATAAACGCCGGAAAAATGACTAAGTCCAAAAAAATTTTTTTTCACCTTTTTTCAATTTTACCCCAGTGGGATATATATTCTACCCACACACATTTGGAACTCTCCTGGCGTACCCTCACACATATTATTCCCTCATTTAGTGGATATTTTCACAAAAAAGTGAAATTTTCAAAAATTCAGAAAATTGGCTGAAAACGACTAAATATGAAGGACTCATTGGGCGAATAGCTCTGGAACTGAAATCGGAACGCTCACTGACATTTCCCCTATCTGAAAGTCTGATAAACGCTGAAAAAATGACTAAGTCCAAAAAAAAAAATTTTCACCTTTTTTCAATTTTACCCCCGTGGGATATATATTCTACCCACACACATTTGGAACTCTCCTGGGGTACCCTCACACATATTATTCCCTCATTTAGTGGATATTTTCACAAAAAAGTGACATTTTCAAAAATTCAGAAAATTGGCTGAAAACGACTAAATATGAAGGACTCATCGGGCAAATCGCTGTGGAACTGAAATCGGAACGCTCACTGACATTTCCCCTATCTGAAAGTCTGATAAACGCCGGAAAAATGACTAAGTCTAAAAAAAAAATTTTTTCAACTTTTTTCAATTTTACCCCCGTGGGATATATATTCTACCCACACACATTTGGAACTCTCCTGGGGTACCCTCACACATATTATTCCCTCCTTTAGTGGATATTTTCACAAAAAAGTGAAATTTTCAAAAATTCAGAAAATTGGCTGAAAACTACTAAATATGAAGGACTCATCGGGCGAATCGCTCTGGAACTGAAATCAGAACGCTCACTGACATTTCCCCTATCTGAAAGTCTGATAAACGCCGGAAAAATGACTAAGTCCAAAAAAATTTTTTTTCACCTTTTTTCAATTTTACCCCAGTGGGATATATATTCTACCCACACACATTTGGAACTCTCCTGGCGTACCCTCACACATATTATTCCCTCATTTAGTGGATATTTTCACAAAAAAGTGAAATTTTCAAAAATTCAGAAAATTGGCTGAAAACGACTAAATATGAAGGACTCATTGGGCGAATAGCTCTGGAACTGAAATCGGAACGCTCACTGACATTTCCCCTATCTGAAAGTCTGATAAACGCTGAAAAAATGACTAAGTCCAAAAAAAAAAATTTTCACCTTTTTTCAATTTTACCCCCGTGGGATATATATTCTACCCACACACATTTGGAACTCTCCTGGGGTACCCTCACACATATTATTCCCTCATTTATTGGATATTTTCACAAAAAAGTGACATTTTCAAAAATTCAGAAAATTGGCTGAAAACGACTAAATATGAAGGACTCATCGGGCGAATCGCTCTGGAACTGAAATCAGAACGCTCACTGACATTTCCCCTATCTGAAAGTCTGATAAACGCCGGAAAAATGACTAAGTCCAAAAAAAAATTTTTTCACCTTTTTTCAATTTTACCCCGTGGGATATATATTCTACCCACGCACATTTGGAACTCTCCTGGGGTACCCTCACACATATTATTCCCTCATTTAGTGGATATTTTCACAAAAAAGTGAAATTTTCAAAAATTCAGAAAATTGGCTGAAAACGACTAAATATGAAGGACTCATCGGGCGAATCGCTCTGGAACTGAAATCGGAACGCTCACTGACATTTCACCTATCTGAAAGTCTGATAAACGCTGAAAAAATGACTAAGTCCAAAAAAATTTTTTTTCACCTTTTTTCAATTTTACCCCAGTGGGATATATTTTCTACCCACACACATTTGGAACTCTCCTGGGGTACCCTCACACATATTATTCCCTCATTTAGTGGATATTTTCACAACAAAGTGACATTTTCAAAAATTCAGAAAATTGGCTGAAAACGACTAAATATGAAGGACTCATCGGGCGAATCGCTCTGGAACTGAAATCGGAATGCTCACTGACATTTCCCCTATCTGAAAGTCTGATAAACCCCGGAAAAATGACTAAGTCTAAAAAAAAATTTTTTTCAACTTTTTTCAATTTTACCCGCGTGGGATATATATTCTACCCACACACATTTGGAACTCTCCTGGGGTACCCTCACACATATTATTCCCTCATTTAGTGGATATTTTCACAAAAAAGTGAAATTTTCAAAAATTCTGAAAATAGGCTGAAAACGACTAAATATGAATGACTCATCGGGCGAATCGCTCTGGAACTGAAATCGGAACTCTCACTGACATTTCCGCTATCTGAAAGTCTGATAAACGCTGAAAAAATGACTAAGTCTAAAAAAAAAATTTTTTCAACTTTTTTCAATTTTACCCCCGTGGGATATATATTCTACCCACACACATTTGGAACTCTCCTGGGGTACCCTCACACATATTATTCCCTCCTTTAGTGGATATTTTCACAAAAAAGTGAAATTTTCAAAAATTCAGAAAATTGGCTGAAAACGACTAAATATGAAGGACTCATCGGGCGAATCGCTCTGGAACTGAAATCAGAATGCTCACTGACATTTCCCCTATCTGAAAGTCTGATAAACGCTGAAAAAATGACTAATTTAAAAAAAAAAAATTTTTCACCTTTTTTCAATTTTACCCCCGTGGGATATATATTCTACCCACACACATTTGGAACTCTCCTGGGGTACCCTCACACATATTATTCCCTCATTTAGTGGATATTTTCACAAAAAAGTGAAATTTTCAAAAATTCTGAGAATTGGCTGAAATTGACTAAATATGAAGGACTCATCGGGTGAATCGCTCTGGAACTGAAATCAGAACGCTCACTGACATTTCCCCTATCTGAAAGTCTGATAAACGCCGGAAAAATGACTAAGTCCAAAAAAATTTTTTTTCACCTTTTTTCAATTTTACCCCAGTGGGATATATATTCTACCCACACACATTTGGAACTCTCCTGGGGTACCCTCACACATATTATTCCCTCATTTAGTGGATATTTTCACAAAAAAATGAAATTTTCAAAAATTCAGAAAATTGGCTGAAAATGACTAAATATGAAGGACTCATTGGGCGAATAGCTCTGGAACTGAAATCGGAACGCTCACTGACATTTCCCCTATCTGAAAGTCTGATAAACGCCGGAAAAATGACTAAGTCTAAAAAAAAATTTTTTTCAACTTTTTTCAATTTTACCCGCGTGGGATATATATTCTACCCACACACATTTGGAACTCTCCTGGGGTACCCTCACACATATTATTCCCTCATTTATTGGATATTTTCACAAAAAAGTGACATTTTCAAAAATTCTGAAAATTGGCTGAAAACGACTAAATATGAAGGACTCATCGGGCGAATCGCTCTGGAACTGAAATCGGAATGCTCACTGACATTTCCCCTATCTGAAAGTCTGATAAACGCCGGAAAAATGACTAAGTCTAAAAAAAATTTTTTTTCAACTTTTTTCAATTTTACTCGCGTGGGATATATATTCTACCCACACACATTTGGAACTCTCCTGGGGTACCCTCACACATATTATTCCCTCATTTAGTGGATATTTTCACAAAAAAGTGAAATTTTCAAAAATTCTGAAAATAGGCTGAAAACGACTAAATATGAATGACTCATCGGGCGAATCGCTCTGGAACTGAAATCGGAACTCTCACTGACATTTCCCCTATCTGAAAGTCTGATAAACGCTGAAAAAATGACTAAGTCCAAAAAAAATGTTTTTTCACCTTTTTTCAATTTTACCCCCGTGGGCTATATATTCTACCCACACACATTTGGAACTCTCCTGGGGTACCCTCACACATATTATTCCCTCATTTAGTGGATATTTTCACAAAAAAGTGACATTTTCAAAAATTCAGAAAATTGGCTGAAAACGACTAAATATGAAGGACTCATCGGGCGAATCGCTCTGGAACTGAAATCGGAACTCTTACTGACATTTCCCCTATCTGAAAGTCTGATAAACGCTGAAAAAATGACTAAGTCCAAAAAAAATATTTTTTCACCTTTTTTCAATTTTACCCCCGTGGGCTATATATTCTACCCACACACATTTGGAACTCTCCTGGGGTACCCTCACACATATTATTCCCTCATTTAGTGGATATTTTCACAAAAAAGTGACATTTTCAAAATTTCAGAAAATTGGCTGAAAACGACTAAATATGAAGGACTCATCGGGTGAATCGCTCTGGAACTGAAATCGGAACGCTCACTGACATTTCCCCTACCTGAAAGTCTGATAAACGCTGAAAAAATGACTAAGTCCAAAAAAAAAAATTTTTCACCTTTTTTCAATTTTACCCCCGTGGTATATATATTCTACCCACACACATTTGGAACTCTCCTGGGGTACCCTCACACATATTATTCCCTCATTTAGTGGATATTTTCACAAAAAAGTGAAATTTTCAAAAATTCTGAAAATTGGCTGAAAACGACTAAATATGAAGGACTCATCGGGCGAATCGCGCTGGAACTGAAATCGGAATGCTCACTGACATTTCCCCTATCTGAAAGTCTGATAAACGCTGAAAAAATGACTAAGTCTAAAAAAAATTTTTTTTCACCTTTTTTCAATTTTACCCCCGTGGGATATATAATCTACCCACACACATTTGGAACTCTCCTGGGGTATCCTCACACATATTATTCCCTCATTTAGTGGATATTTTCACCAAAAAGTGAAATTATCAAAAATTCAGAAAATTGGCTGAAAACGACTAAATATGAACGACTCATCGGGCGAATCGCTCTGGAACTGAAATCGGAACGCTCACTGACATTTCCCCTATCTGAAAGTCTGATAAACGCTGAAAAAATGACTAATTTAAAAAAAAAAAATTTTTCAACTTTTTTCAATTTTACCCCCGTGGGATATATATTCTACCCACACACATTTGGAACTCTCCTGGGGTACCCTCACACATATTATTCCCTCATTTAGTGGATATTTTCACAAAAAAGTGAAATTTTCAAAAATTCTGAGAATTGGCTGAAATTGACTAAATATGAAGGACTCATCGGGTGAATCGCTCTGGAACTGAAATCAGAACGCTCACTGACATTTCCCCTATCTGAAAGTCTGATAAACGCCGGAAAAATGACTAAGTCTAAAAAAAATTTATTTTCAACTTTTTTCAATTTTACCCCCGTGGGATATATATCCTACCCACACACATTTGGAACTCTCTTGGGGTACCCTCACACATATTATTCCCTCATTTAGTGGATATTTTCACAAAAAAGTGAAATTTTCAAAAATTCAGAAAATTGGCTGAAAACGACTAAATATGAAGGACTCATCGGGAGAATCGCTCTGGAACTGAAATCGGAACGCTCACTGACATTTCCCCTATCTGAAAGTCTGATAAACGCCGGAAAAATGACTAAGTCCAAAGAAAAATTTTTCAACTCTTTTCAATTTTACCCCCGTGGGATATATATTCTACCCACGCACATTTGGAACACTCCTGGGGTACCCTCACAGATATTATTCCCTCATTTAGTGGATATTTTCACAAACAAGTGAAATTTTCAAAAATTGTGAAAATTGGCTGAAAACGACTAAATATGAAGGACTCATCTGGCGAATCGCTCTGGAACTGAAATCGGAACGCTCACTGACATTTCCCCTATCTGAAAGTCTGATAAACGCCGGAAAAATGACTAAGTCCAAAAAAAAATTTTTTAAACTCTTTTCAATTTTACCCCCGTGGGATATATATTCTACCCACGCACATTTGGAACACTCCTGGGGTACCCTCACACATATTATTCCCTCATTTAGTGGATATTTTCACCAAAAAGTGAAATTTTCAAAAATTCAGAAAATTGGCTGAAAACGACTAAATATGAAGGACTCATCGGGCGAATCGCTCTGGAACTGAAATCGGAACGCTCACTGACATTTCCCCTATCTGAAAGTCTGATAAACGCCGGAAAAATGACTAAGTCCAAAGAAAAATTTTTCAACTCTTTTCAATTTTACCCCCGTGGTATATATATTCTACCCACACACATTTGGAACTCTCCTGGGGTACCCTCACACATATTATTCCCTCATTTAGTGGATATTTTCACAAAAAAGTGAAATTTTCAAAAATTCTGAAAATTGGCTGAAAACGACTAAATATGAAGGACTCATCGGGCGAATCGCGCTGGAACTGAAATCGGAATGCTCACTGACATTTCCCCTATCTGAAAGTCTGATAAACGCTGAAAAAATGACTAAGTCTAAAAAAAATTTTTTTTCACCTTTTTTCAATTTTACCCCCGTGGGATATATAATCTACCCACACACATTTGGAACTCTCCTGGGGTATCCTCACACATATTATTCCCTCATTTAGTGGATATTTTCACAAAAAAGTGAAATTTTCAAAAATTCAGAAAATTGGCTGAAAACGACTAAATATGAAGGACTCATCGGGCGAATCGCTCTGGAACTGAAATCGGAACGCTCACTGACATTTCCCCTATCTGAAAGTCTGATAAACGCTGAAAAAATGACTAAGTCCAAAGAAAAATTTTTCAACTCTTTTCAATTTTACCCCCGTGGGATATATATTCTACCCACGCACATTTGGAACACTCCTGGGGTACCCTCACACATATTATTCCCTCATTTAGTGGATATTTTCACAAAAAAGTGAAAATTTCAAAAATTCAGAAAATTGGCTGAAAACGACTAAATATGAAGGACTCATCGGGCGAATCGCTCTGGAACTGAAATCGGAACGCTCACTGACATTTCCCCTATCTGAAAGTCTGATAAACGCCGGAAAAATGACTAAGTCCAAAGAAAAATTTTTCAACTCTTTTCAATTTTACCCCCGTGGGATATATATTCTACCCACGAACATTTGGAACACTCCTGGGGTACCCTCACACATATTATTCCCTCATTTAGTGGATATTTTCACAAAAAAGTGAAATTTTCAAAAATTCAGAAAATTGGCTGAAAACGACTAAATATGAAGGACTCATCTGGCGAATCGCTCTGGAACTGAAATCGGAACGCTCACTGAAATTTCCCCTATCTGAAAGTCTGATAAACGTTGAAAAAATGACTAAGTCCAAAAAATAAAATTTTTCACCTTTTTTCAATTTTACCCCCGTGGGATTTATATTCTACGCAAACACATTTGGAACTCTCCTGGGGTACCCTCACACATATTATTCCCTCATTTAGTGGATATTTTCACCAAAAAGTGAAATTTTCAAAAATTCAGAAAATTGGCTGAAAACGACTAAATATGAAGGACTCATCGGGCGAATCGCTCTGGAACTGAAATCGGAACGCTCACTGACATTTCCCCTATCTGAAAGTCTGATAAACGCCGGAAAAATGACTAAGTCCAAAGAAAAATTTTTCAACTCTTTTCAATTTTACCCCCGTGGTATATATATTCTACCCACACACATTTGGAACTCTCCTGGGGTACCCTCACACATATTATTCCCTCATTTAGTGGATATTTTCACAAAAAAGTGAAATTTTCAAAAATTCTGAAAATTGGCTGAAAACGACTAAATATGAAGGACTCATCGGGCGAATCGCGCTGGAACTGAAATCGGAATGCTCACTGACATTTCCCCTATCTGAAAGTCTGATAAACGCTGAAAAAATGACTAAGTCTAAAAAAAATTTTTTTTCACCTTTTTTCAATTTTACCCCCGTGGGATATATAATCTACCCACACACATTTGGAACTCTCCTGGGGTATCCTCACACATATTATTCCCTCACTTAGTGGATATTTTCACAAAAAAGTGAAATTTTCAAAAATTCAGAAAATTGGCTGAAAACGACTAAATATGAAGGACTCATCGGGCGAATCGCTCTGGAACTGAAATCGGAACGCTCACTGACATTTCCCCTATCTGAAAGTCTGATAAACGCTGAAAAAATGACTAAGTCCAAAGAAAAATTTTTCAACTCTTTTCAATTTTACCCCCGTGGGATATATATTCTACCCACGCACATTTGGAACACTCCTGGGGTACCCTCACACATATTATTCCCTCATTTAGTGGATATTTTCACAAAAAAGTGAAAATTTCAAAAATTCAGAAAATTGGCTGAAAACGACTAAATATGAAGGACTCATCGGGCGAATCGCTCTGGAACTGAAATCGGAACGCTCACTGACATTTCCCCTATCTGAAAGTCTGATAAACGCCGGAAAAATGACTAAGTCCAAAGAAAAATTTTTCAACTCTTTTCAATTTTACCCCCGTGGGATATATATTCTACCCACGAACATTTGGAACACTCCTGGGGTACCCTCACACATATTATTCCCTCATTTAGTGGATATTTTCACAAAAAAGTGAAATTTTCAAAAATTCAGAAAATTGGCTGAAAACGACTAAATATGAAGGACTCATCTGGCGAATCGCTCTGGAACTGAAATCGGAACGCTCACTGAAATTTCCCCTATCTGAAAGTCTGATAAACGTTGAAAAAATGACTAAGTCCAAAAAATAAAATTTTTCACCTTTTTTCAATTTTACCCCCGTGGGATTTATATTCTACGCAAACACATTTGGAACTCTCCTGGGGTACCCTCACACATATTATTCCCTCATTTAGTGGATATTTTCACAAAAAAGTGAAATTTTCAAAAATTCTGAGAATTGGCTGAAATTGACTAAATATGAAGGACTCATCGGGTGAATCGCTCTGGAACTGAAATCAGAACGCTCACTGACATTTCCCCTATCTGAAAGTCTGATAAACGCCGGAAAAATGACTAAGTCTAAAAAAAATTTATTTTCACCTTTTTTCAATTTTACCCCCGTGGGATATATATTCTACTCACACACATTTGGAACTCTCCTGGGGTACCCTCACACATATTATTCCCTCATTTAGTGGATATTTTCACAAAAAAGTGAAATTTTCAAAAATTCAGAAAATTGGCTGAAAACGACTAAATATGAAGGACTCATCGGGAGAATCGCTCTGGAACTGAAATCGGAATGCTCACTGACATTTCCCCTATCTGAAAGTCTGATAAACGCCGGAAAAATGACTAAGTCTAAAAAAAATTTATTTTCAACTTTTTTCAATTTTACCCCCGTGGGATATATATCCTACCCACACACATTTGGAACTCTCTTGGGGTACCCTCACACATATTATTCCCTCATTTAGTGGATATTTTCACAAAAAAGTGAAATTTTCAAAAATTCTGAAAATTGGCTGAAAACGACTAAATATGAAGGACTCATCGGGCGAATCGCTCTGGAACTGAAATCGTAATGCTCACTGACATTTCCCCTATCTGAAAGTCTGATAAACGCTGAAAAAATGACTAATTTAAAAAAAAAAAATTTTTCACCTTTTTTCAATTTTACCCCCGTGGGATATATATTCTACCCACACACATTTGGAACTCTCCTGGGGGTACCCTCACACATATTATTCCCTCATTTAGTGGATATTTTCACAAAAAAGTGAAACTTTCAAAAATTCAGAAAATTGGCTGAAAACGACTAAATATGAAGGACTCATTGGGCGAATCGCTCTGGAACTGAAATCGGAACGCTCACTGACATTTCCCCTATCTGAAAATCTGATAAACGCCGGAAAAATGACTAAGTCCAAAAAAATATATTTTTCACCTTTTTTCAATTTTACCCCCGTGGGATATATATTCTACCCACACACATTTGGAACTCTCCTGGGGTACCCTAACAAATATTATTCCCACATTTAGTGGATATTTTCACAAAAAAGTGAAATTTTCAAAAATTCTGAGAATTGGCTGAAATTGACTAAATATGAAGGACTCATCGGGTGAATCGCTCTGGAACTGAAATCGGAATGCTCACTGACATTTCCCCTATCTGAAAGTCTGATAAACGCTGAAAAAATGACTAATTTAAAAAAAAAAAATTTTTCACCTTTTTTCAATTTTACCCCCGTGGGATATATATTCTACCACACACATTTGGAACTCTCCTGGGGTACCCTCACACATATTATTCCCTCATTTAGTGGATATTTTCACAAAAAAGTGAAATTTTCAAAAATTCAGAAAATTGGCTGAAAACGACTAAATATGAAGGACTCATCGGGCGAATCGCTCTGGAACTGAAATCGGAATGCTCACTGACATTTCCCCTATCTGAAAATCTGATAAACGCCAGAAAAATGACTAAGTCCAAAAAAAAATTTTTTCACCTTTTTTCAATTTTACCCCCGTGGGATATATATTCTACCCACACACATTTGGAACTCTCCTGGGGTACCCTAACAAATATTATTCCCTCATTTAGTGGATATTTTCACAAAAAAGTGACATTTTCAAAAATTCTGAGAATTGGCTGAAATTGACTAAATATGAAGGACTCATCGGGTTAATCGCTCTGGAACTGAAATCGGAATGCTCACTGACATTTCCCCTATCTGAAAGTCTGATAAACGCCGGAAAAATGACTAAGTCTAAAAAAAATTTATTTTCAACTTTTTTCAATTTTACCCCCGTGGGATATATATCCTACCCACACACATTTGGAACTCTCTTGGGGTACCCTCACACATATTATTCCCTCATTTAGTGGATATTTTCACAAAAAAGTGAAATTTTCAAAAATTCTGAAAATTGGCTGAAAACGACTAAATATGAAGGACTCATCGGGCGAATCGCTCTGGAACTGAAATCGTAATGCTCACTGACATTTCCCCTATCTGAAAGTCTGATAAACGCTGAAAAAATGACTAATTTAAAAAAAAAAAATTTTTCACCTTTTTTCAATTTTACCCCCGTGGGATATATATTCTACCCACACACATTTGGAACTCTCCTGGGGTACCCTCACACATATTATTCCCTCATTTAGTGGATATTTTCACAAAAAAGTGAAATTTTCAAAAATTCAGAAAATTGGCTGAAAACGACTAAATATGAAGGACTCATCGGGCGAATCGCTCTGGAACTGAAATCGGAATGCTCACTGACATTTCCCCTATCTGAAAGTCTGATAAACGCTGAAAAAATGACCAAGTTCAAAAAAAATTTTTTTTCACCTTTTTTCAGTTTTACCCCCGTGGGATATATATTCTACCCACACACATTTGGAACTCTCCTGGGGTACCCTAACAAATATTATTCCCTCATTTAGTGGATATTTTCACAAAAAAGTGACATTTTCAAAAATTCTGAGAATTGGCTGAAATTGACTAAATATGAAGGACTCATCGGGTTAATCGCTCTGGAACTGAAATCGGAATGCTCACTGACATTTCCCCTATCTGAAAGTCTGATAAACGCCGGAAAAATGACTAAGTCTAAAAAAAATTTATTTTCAACTTTTTTCAATTTTACCCCCGTGGGATATATATCCTACCCACACACATTTGGAACTCTCTTGGGGTACCCTCACACATATTATTCCCTCATTTAGTGGATATTTTCACAAAAAAGTGAAATTTTCAAAAATTCAGAAAATTGGCTGAAAACGACTAAATATGAAGGACTCATCGGGCGAATCGCTCTGGAACTGAAATCGGAACGCTCACTGACATTTCCCCTATCTGAAAGTCTGATAAACGCTGAAAAAATGACTAATTTAAAAAAAAAAAATTTTTCACCTTTTTTCAATTTTACCCCCGTGGGATATATATTCTACCCACACACATTTGGAACTCTCCTGGGGTACCCTAACAAATATTATTCCCACAAAAAAGTGAAATTTTCAAAAATTCTGAGAATTGGCTGAAATTGACTAAATATGAAGGACTCATCGGGTGAATCGCTCTGGAACTGAAATCGGAATGCTCACTGACATTTCCCCTATCTGAAAGTCTGATAAACGCTGAAAAAATGACTAAGTCTAAAAAAAATTTTTTTCAACTTTTTTCAATTTTACCCCCGTGGGATATATATTCTACCCACACACATTTGGAACTCTCCTGGGGTACCCTCACACATATTATTCCCTCATTTAGTGGATATTTTCACAAAAAAGTGAAATTTTCAAAAATTCTGAAAATTGGCTGAAAACGACTAAATATGAAGGACTCATCGGGCGAATCGCTCTGGAACTGAAATCGGAACGCTCACTGACATTTCCCCTATCTGAAAGTCTGATAAACGCCGGAAAAATGACTAAGTCTAAAAAAAATTTATTTTCAACTTTTTTCAACTTTACCCCCGTGAGATTTATATCCTACTCACACACATTTGGAACTCTCTTGGGGTACCCTCACACATATTATTCCCTCATTTAGTGGATATTTTCACAAAAAAGTGAAATTTTCAAAAATTCAGAAAATTGGCTGAAAACGACTAAATATGAAGGACTCATCAGGCGAATCGCTCTGGAACTGAAATTGGAACGCTCACTGACATTTCCCCTATCTGAAAGTCTGATAAACGCTGAAAAAATGACTAAGTCCAAAAAAAAAATTTTTTCACCTTTTTTCAATTTTACCCCCGTGGGATATATATTCTACCCACACACATTTCAAACTCTCCTGGGTTACCCTCACACATATTATTCCCTCATTTAGTGGATATTTTCACAAAAAGGTGAAATTTTCAAAAATTCAGAAAATTGGCTGAAAACGACTAAATATGAAGGACTCATCGGGCGAATCGCTCTGGAACTGAAATCGGAACGCTCACAGACATTTCCCCTATCTGAAAGTCTGATAAACGCTGAAAAAATGACTAAGTCGAAAAAAAAAATTTTTTCACCTTTTTTCAATTTTACCCCCGTGGGATATATATTCTACCCACACACATTTGGAACTCTCCTGGGGAACCCTCACACATATTATTCCCTCATTTAGTGGATATTTTCACAAAAAAGTGAAATTTTCAAAAATTCTGAAAATTGGCTGAAAATGACAAAAATATGAAGGACTCATCGGGCGAATCGCTCTGGAACTGAAATCGGAATGCTCACTGACATTTCCCCTATCTGAAAGTCTGATAAACGGCGGAAAAATGACTAAGTCCAAAAAAAAATTTTTTCAACTTTTTTCAATTTTACCCCCGTGGGATATATATTCTACCCAAACACATTTGGAACTCTCCTGGGGTACCCTCACACATATTATTCCCTCATTTAGTGGATATTTTCACAAAAAAGTGTAATTTTCAAAAAATTAGAAAATTGGCTGAAAACGACTAAATATGAAGGACTCATTGGGCAAATCACTCTGGAACTGAAATCGGAACGCTAACTGACATTTCCCCTATCTGAAAGTCTGATAAACGCTGAAAAAATGACTAAGTCCAAGAAAAATATTTTTTCACCTTTTTTCTATTTTACCCCCGTGGGCTATATATTCTACCCACACACATTTGGAACTCTCCTGGGGTATCCTCACACATATTATTCCCTCATTTAGTGGATATTTTCACAAAAAAGTGAAATTTTCAAAAATTCTGAAAATAGGCTGAAAACGACTAAATATGAATGACTCATCGGGCGAATCGCTCTGGAACTGAAATCGGAACTCTCACTGACATTTCCCCTATCTGAAAGTCTGATAAACGCTGAAAAAATGACTAAGTCCAAGAAAAATATTTTTTCACCTTTTTTCAATTTTACCCCCGTGGGCTATATATTCTACCCACACACATTTGGAACTCTCCTGGGGTACCCTCACACATATTATTCCCTCATTTAGTGGATATTTTCACAAAAAAGTGACATTTTCAAAAATTCAGAAAATTGGCTGAAAACGACTAAATATGATGGACTCATCGGGCAAATCGCTCTGGAACTGAAATCGGAACGCTCACTGACATTTCCCCTATCTGAAAGTCTGATAAACGCCGGAAAAATGACTAAGTCCAAAAAAAAAATTTTTTCACTTTTTTCAATTTTACCCCCGTGGGATATATATTCTACCCACACACATTTGGAACTCTCCTGGGGTACACTCACACATATTATTCCCTCATTTAGTGGATATTTTCACAAAAAAGTGAAATTTCAAAAATTCAGAAAATTGGCTGAAAACGACTAAATATGAAGGACTCATCGGGCGAATCGCTCTGGAACTGAAATCGGAACGCTCACTGACATTTCCCCTATCTGAAAGTCTGATAAACGCCGGAAAAATGACTAAGTCCAAAAAAAAAATTTTTTCACCTTTTTTCAATTTTACCCCCGTGGGATATATATTCTACCCACACACATTTGGAACTCTCCTGGGGTACACTCACACATATTATTCCCTCATTTAGTGGATATTTTCACAAAAAAGTGAAATTTCAAAAATTCAGAAAATTGGCTGAAAACGACTAAATATGAAGGACTCATCGGGCGAATCGCTCTGGAACTGAAATCGGAACGCTCACTGACATTTCCCCTATCTGAAAGTCTGATAAACGCTGAAAAAATGACTAAGTCCAAAAAAAAAAATTTTCACCTTTTTTCAATTTTACCCCCGTGGGATATATATTCTACCCACTCACATTTGGAACTCTCCTGGGGTACACTCACACATATTATTCCCTCATTTAGTGGATATTTTCACAAAAAAGTGACATTTTCAAAAATTCAGAAAATTGGCTAAAAACGACTAAATATGAAGGACTCATCGGGCGAATCGCTCTGGAACTGAAATCGGAACGCTCACTGACATTTCCCCTATCTGAAAGTCTGATAAACGGCGGAAAAATGACTAAGCTAAAAAAAAAATTTTTTCAACTTTTTTCAATTTTACCCCCGTGGGATATATATTCTACCCACACACATTTCGAACTCTCCTGGGTTACCCTCACACATATTATTCCCTCATTTAGTGGATATTTTCACAAAAAGGTGAAATTTTCAAAAATTCAGAAAATTGGCTGAAAACGACTAAATATGAAGGACTCATCGGGCGAATCGCTCTGGAACTGAAATCGGAACGCTCACAGACATTTCCCCTATCTGAAAGTCTGATAAACGCCGGAAAAATGACTAAGTCTAAAAAAAAATTTTTTTCAACTTTTTTCAATTTTACCCCCGTGGGATATATATTCTACCCACACACATTTGGAACTCTCCTGGGGTACCCTCACACATATTATTCCCTCATTTAGTGGATATTTTCACAAAAAAGTGAAATTTTCAAAAATTCTGAAAATTGGCTGAAAACGACTAAATATGAAGGACTCATCGGGCGAATCGCTCTGGAACTGAAATCGGAACGCTCACTGACATTTCCCCTATCTGAAAGTCTGATAAACGCCGGAAAAATGACTAAGTCCAAAAAAAAAATTTTTTCACCTTTTTTCAATTTTACCCCTGTGGGATATATATTCTACCCACACACATTTGGAACTCTCCTGGGGTACACTCACACATATTATTCCCTCATTTAGTGGATATTTTCACAAAAAAGTGAAATTTTCAAAAATTCTGAAAATTGGCTGAAAACGACTAAATATGAAGGACTCATCGGGCAAATCGCTCTGGAACTGAAATCGGAACGCTCACTGACATTTCCCCTATCTGAAAGTCTGATAAACGGCGGAAAAATGACTAAGTCCAAAAAAAAATTTTTTCAACTTTTTTCAATTTTACCCCCGTGGGATATATATTCTACCCACACACATTTGGAACTCTCCTGGGGTACCCTCACACATATTATTCCCTCATTTAGTGGATATTTTCACAAAAAGGTGAAATTTTCGAAAATTCTGAAAATTGGCTGAAAACGACTAAATATGAAGGACTCATCAGGCGAATCACGCTGGAACTGAAATCAGAACGCTCACTGACATTTCCCCTATCTGAAAGTCTGATAAACGCTGAAAAAATGACTAAGTCCAAAAAAATTTTTTTCAACTTTTTTCAATTTTACCCCCGTGGGATATATATTCTACCCACACACATTTGGAACTCTCCTGGGGTACCCTCACACATATTATTCCCTCATTTAGTGGATATTTTCACAAAAAAGTGAAATTTTCAAAAATTCTGAAAATTGGCTGAAAATGCCAAAATATGAAGGACTCATCGGGCGAATCGCTCTGGAACTGAAATCGGAATGCTCACTGACATTTCCCCTATCTGAAAGTCTGATAAACGGCGGAAAAATGACTAAGTCTAAAAAAAATTTTTTTCAACTTTTTTCAATTTTACCCCCGTGGGATATATATTCTACCCACACACATTTGGAACTCTCCTGGGGTACCCTCACACATATTATTCCCTCATTTAGTGGATATTTTCACAAAAAAGTGAAATTTTCAAAAATTCTGAAAATAGGCTGAAAACGACTAAATATGAATGACTCATCGGGCGAATCGCTCTGAAACTGAAATCGGAACTCTCACTGACATTTCCCCTATCTGAAAGTCTGATAAACGCTGAAAAAATGACTAAGTCCAAGAAAAATATTTTTTCACCTTTTTTCAATTTTACCCCCGTGGGCTATATATTCTACCCACACACATTTGGAACTCTCCTGGGGTACCCTCACACATATTATTCCCTCATTTAGTGGATATTTTCACAAAAAAGTGACATTTTCAAAAATTCAGAAAATTGGCTGAAAACGACTAAATATGAAGGACTCATCGGCCAAATCGCTCTGGAACTGAAATCGGAACGCTCACTGACATTTCCCCTATCTGAAAGTCTGATAAACGCCGGAAAAATGACTAAGTCTAAAAAAAAAATTTTTTCACCTTTTTTCAATTTTACCCCCGTGGGATATATATTCTACCCACACACATTTGGAACTCTCCTGGGGTACACTCACACATATTATTCCCTCATTTAGTGGATATTTTCACAAAAAAGTGAAATATTCAAAAATTCAGAAAATTGGCTGAAAACGACTAAATATGAAGGACTCATCAGGCGAATCGCTCTGGAACTGAAATCGGAACGCTCACTGACATTTCCCCTATCTGAAAGTCTGATAAACGCTGAAAAAATGACTAAGTCCAAAAAAAAAAATTTTCACCTTTTTTCAATTTTACCCCCGTGGGATATATATTCTACCCACACACATTTGGAACTCTCCTGGGGTACCCTCACACATATTATTCCCTCATTTAGTGGATATTTTCACAAAAAAGTGAAATTTTCAAAAATTCTGAAAATAGGCTGAAAACGACTAAATATGAAGGACTCATCGGGCGAATCGCTCTGGAACTGAAATCGGAACGCTCACTGACATTTCCCCTATCTGAAAGTCTGATAAACGGCGGAAAAATGACTAAGTCCAAAAAAAAATTTTTTCAACTTTTTTCAATTTTACCCCCGTGGGATATATATTCTACCCACACACATTTGGAACTCTCCTGGGGTACCCTCACACATATTATTCCCTCATTTAGTGGATATTTTCACAAAAAAGTGAAATTTTCAAAAATTCTGAAAATTGGCTGAAAATGCCAAAATATGAAGGACTCATCGGGCGAATCGCTCTGGAACTGAAATCGGAATGCTCACTGACATTTCCCCTATCTGAAAGTCTGATAAACGGCGGAAAAATGACTAAGTCTAAAAAAAATTTTTTTCAACTTTTTTCAATTTTACCCCCGTGGGATATATATTCTACCCACACACATTTGGAACTCTCCTGGGGTACCCTCACACATATTATTCCCTCATTTAGTGGATATTTTCACAAAAAAGTTAAATTTCCAAAAATTCTGAAAATAGGCTGAAAACGACTAAATATGAATGACTCATCGGGCGAATCGCTCTGAAACTGAAATCGGAACTCTCACTGACATTTCCCCTATCTGAAAGTCTGATAAACGCTGAAAAAATGACTAAGTCCAAGAAAAATATTTTTTCACCTTTTTTCAATTTTACCCCCGTGGGCTATATATTCTACCCACACACATTTGGAACTCTCCTGGGGTACCCTCACACATATTATTCCCTCATTTAGTGGATATTTTCACAAAAAAGTGACATTTTCAAAAATTCAGAAAATTGGCTGAAAACGACTAAATATGAAGGACTCATCGGCCAAATCGCTCTGGAACTGAAATCGGAACGCTCACTGACATTTCCCCTATCTGAAAGTCTGATAAACGCCGGAAAAATGACTAAGTCTAAAAAAAAAATTTTTTCACCTTTTTTCAATTTTACCCCCGTGGGATATATATTCTACCCACACACATTTGGAACTCTCCTGGGGTACCCTCACACATATTATTCCCTCATTTAGTGGATATTTTCACAAAAAAGTGAAATTTTCAAAAATTCTGAAAATAGGCTGAAAACGACTAAATATGAATGACTCATCGGGCGAATCGCTCTGGAACTGAAATCGGAACTCTCACTGACATTTCCCCTATCTGAAAGTCTGATAAACGCTGAAAAAATGACTAAGTCCAAGAAAAATATTTTTTCACCTTTTTTCAATTTTACCCCCGTGGGCTATATATTCTACCCACACACATTTGGAACTCTCCTGGGGTACCCTCACACATATTATTCCCTCATTTAGTGGATATTTTCACAAAAAAGTGACATTTTCAAAAATTCAGAAAATTGGCTGAAAACGACTAAATATGAAGGACTCATCGGGCAAATCGCTCTGGAACTGAAATCGGAACGCTCACTGACATTTCCCCTATCTGAAAGTCTGATAAACGCCGGAAAAATGACTAAGTCTAAAAAAAAAAATTTTTCACCTTTTTTCAATTTTACCCCCTTGGGATATATATTCTACCCACACACATTTCGAACTCTCCTGGGGTACACTCACACATATTATTCCCTCATTTAGTGGATATTTTCACAAAAAAGTGAAATTTTCAAAAATTCAGAAAATTGGCTGAAAACGACTAAATATGAAGGACTCATCGGGCGAATCGCTCTGGAACTGAAATCGGAACGCTCACTGACATTTCCCCTATCTGAAAGTCTGATAAACGCTGAAAAAATGACTAAGTCTAAAAAAAAAATTTTTTCACCTTTATTCAATTTTACCCCCGTGGGATATATATTCTACCCACACACATTTGGAACTCTCCTGGGGTACACTCACACATATTATTCCCTCATTTAGTGGATATTTTCACAAAAAAGTGACATTTTCAAAAATTCAGAAAATTGGCTAAAAACGACTAAATATGAAGGACTCATCGGGCGAATCGCTCTGGAACTGAAATCGGAACGCTCACTGACATTTCCCCTATCTGAAAGTCTGATAAACGCCGGAAAAATGACTAAGTCTAAAAAAAAAATTTTTTCACCTTTTTTCAATTTTACCCCCGTGGGATATATATTCTACCCACACACATTTGGAACTCTCCTGGGGTACCCTCACACATATTATTCCCTCATTTAGTGGATATTTTCACAAAAAAGTGAAATTTTCAAAAATTCAGAAAATTGGCTGAAAACGACTAAATATGAAGGACTCATCGGGCGAATCGCTCTGGAACTGAAATCGGAACGCTCACTGACATTTCCCCTATCTGAAAGTCTGATAAACGGCGGAAAAATGACTAAGTCCAAAAAAAAATTTTTTCAACTTTTTTCAATTTTACCCCCGTGGGATATATATTCTACCCACACACATTTGGAACTCTCCTGGGGTACCCTCACACATATTATTCCCTCATTTAGTGGATATTTTCACAAAAAAGTGAAATTTTCAAAAATTCTGAAAATTGGCTGAAAATGCCAAAATATGAAGGACTCATCGGGCGAATCGCTCTGGAACTGAAATCGGAATGCTCACTGACATTTCCCCTATCTGAAAGTCTGATAAACGGCGGAAAAATGACTAAGTCTAAAAAAAATTTTTTTCAACTTTTTTCAATTTTACCCCCGTGGGATATATATTCTACCCACACACATTTGGAACTCTCCTGGGGTACCCTCACACATATTATTCCCTCATTTAGTGGATATTTTCACAAAAAAGTGAAATTTTCAAAAATTCTGAAAATAGGCTGAAAACGACTAAATATGAATGACTCATCGGGCGAATCGCTCTGAAACTGAAATCGGAACTCTCACTGACATTTCCCCTATCTGAAAGTCTGATAAACGCTGAAAAAATGACTAAGTCCAAGAAAAATATTTTTTCACCTTTTTTCAATTTTACCCCCGTGGGCTATATATTCTACCCACACACATTTGGAACTCTCCTGGGGTACCCTCACACATATTATTCCCTCATTTAGTGGATATTTTCACAAAAAAGTGACATTTTCAAAAATTCAGAAAATTGGCTGAAAACGACTAAATATGAAGGACTCATCGGGCAAATCGCTCTGGAACTGAAATCGGAACGCTCACTGACATTTCCCCTATCTGAAAGTCTGATAAACGCCGGAAAAATGACTAAGTCTAAAAAAAATTTTTTTCAACTTTTTTCAATTTTACCCCCGTGGGATATATATTCTACCCACACACATTTGGAACTCTCCTGGGGTACCCTCACACATATTATTCCCTCATTTAGTGGATATTTTCACAAAAAAGTGAAATTTTCAAAAATTCTGAAAATAGGCTGAAAACGACTAAATATGAATGACTCATCGGGCGAATCGCTCTGGAACTGAAATCGGAACTCTCACTGACATTTCCCCTATCTGAAAGTCTGATAAACGCTGAAAAAATGACTAAGTCCAAGAAAAATATTTTTTCACCTTTTTTCAATTTTACCCCCGTGGGCTATATATTCTACCCACACACATTTGGAACTCTCCTGGGGTACCCTCACACATATTATTCCCTCATTTAGTGGATATTTTCACAAAAAAGTGACATTTTCAAAAATTCAGAAAATTGGCTGAAAACGACTAAATATGAAGGACTCATCGGGCAAATCGCTCTGGAACTGAAATCGGAACGCTCACTGACATTTCCCCTATCTGAAAGTCTGATAAACGCCGGAAAAATGACTAAGTCTAAAAAAAAAAATTTTTCACCTTTTTTCAATTTTACCCCCGTGGGATATATATTCTACCCACACACATTTGGAACTCTCCTGGGGTACACTCACACATATTATTCCCTCATTTAGTGGATATTTTCACAAAAAAGTGACATTTTCAAAAATTCAGAAAATTGGCTAAAAACGACTAAATATGAAGGACTCATCGGGCGAATCGCTCTGGAACTGAAATCGGAACGCTCACTGACATTTCCCCTATCTGAAAGTCTGATAAACGCCGGAAAAATGACTAAGTCTAAAAAAAAAATTTTTTCACCTTTTTTCAATTTTACCCCCGTGGGATATATATTCTACCCACACACATTTGGAACTCTCCTGGGGTACCCTCACACATATTATTCCCTCATTTAGTGGATATTTTCACAAAAAAGTGAAATTTTCAAAAATTCAGAAAATTGGCTGAAAACGACTAAATATGAAGGACTCATCGGGCGAATCGCTCTGGAACTGAAATCGGAATGCTCACTGACATTTCCCCTATCTGAAAGTCTGATAAACGGCGGAAAAATGACTAAGTCTAAAAAAAATTTTTTTCAACTTTTTTCAATTTTACCCCCGTGGGATATATATTCTACCCACACACATTTGGAACTCTCCTGGGGTACCCTCACACATATTATTCCCTCATTTAGTGGATATTTTCACAAAAAAGTGAAATTTTCAAAAATTCTGAAAATAGGCTGAAAACGACTAAATATGAATGACTCATCGGGCGAATCGCTCTGAAACTGAAATCGGAACTCTCACTGACATTTCCCCTATCTGAAAGTCTGATAAACGCTGAAAAAATGACTAAGTCCAAGAAAAATATTTTTTCACCTTTTTTCAATTTTACCCCCGTGGGCTATATATTCTACCCACACACATTTGGAACTCTCCTGGGGTACCCTCACACATATTATTCCCTCATTTAGTGGATATTTTCACAAAAAAGTGACATTTTCAAAAATTCTGAAAATTTGCTGAAAACGACTAAATATGAAGGACTCATCGGGCAAATCGCTCTGGAACTGAAATCGGAACGCTCACTGACATTTCCCCTATCTGAAAGTCTGATAAACGCCGGAAAAATGACTAAGTCTAAAAAAAATTTTTTTCAACTTTTTTCAATTTTACCCCCGTGGGATATATATTCTACCCACACACATTTGGAACTCTCCTGGGGTACCCTCACACATATTATTCCCTCATTTAGTGGATATTTTCACAAAAAAGTGAAATTTTCAAAAATTCTGAAAATAGGCTGAAAACGACTAAATATGAATGACTCATCGGGCGAATCGCTCTGGAACTGAAATCGGAACTCTCACTGACATTTCCCCTATCTGAAAGTCTGATAAACGCTGAAAAAACGACTAAGTCCAAGAAAAATATTTTTTCACCTTTTTTCAATTTTACCCCCGTGGGCTATATATTCTACCCACACACATTTGGAACTCTCCTGGGGTACCCTCACACATATTATTCCCTCATTTAGTGGATATTTTCACAAAAAAGTGACATTTTCAAAAATTCAGAAAATTGGCTGAAAACGACTAAATATGAAGGACTCATCGGCCAAATCGCTCTGGAACTGAAATCGGAACGCTCACTGACATTTCCCCTATCTGAAAGTCTGATAAACGCCGGAAAAATGACTAAGTCTAAAAAAAAAATTTTTTCACCTTTTTTCAATTTTACCCTCGTGGGATATATATTCTACCCACACACATTTGGAACTCTCCTGGGGTACACTCACACATATTATTCCCTCATTTAGTGGATATTTTCACAAAAAAGTGAAATATTCAAAAATTCAGAAAATTGGCTGAAAACGACTAAATATGAAGGACTCATCAGGCGAATCGCTCTGGATCTGAAATCGGAACGCTCACTGACATTTCCCCTATCTGAAAGTCTGATAAACGCTGAAAAAATGACTAAGTCCAAAAAAAAAATTTTCACCTTTTTTCAATTTTACCCCCGTGGGATATATATTCTACCCACACACATTTGGAACTCTCCTGGGGTACCCTCACACATATTATTCCCTCATTTAGTGGATATTTTCACAAAAAAGTGAAATTTTCAAAAATTCTGAAAATAGGCTGAAAACGACTAAATATGAATGGCTCATCGGGCGAATCGCTCTGGAACTGAAATCGGAACTCTCACTGACATTTCCCCTATCTGAAAGTCTGATAAACGCTGAAAAAATGACTAAGTCCAAGAAAAATATTTTTTCACCTTTTTTCAATTTTACCCCCGTGGGCTATATATTCTACCCACACACATTTGGAACTCTCCTGGGGTACCCTCACACATATTATTCCCTCATTTAGTGGATATTTTCACAAAAAAGTGACATTTTCAAAAATTCAGAAAATTGGCTGAAAACGACTAAATATGAAGGACTCATCGGGCAAATCGCTCTGGAACTGAAATCGGAACGCTCACTGACATTTCCCCTATCTGAAAGTCTGATAAACGCCGGAAAAATGACTAAGTCTAAAAAAAAAAATTTTTCACCTTTTTTCAATTTTACCCCCGTGGGATATATATTCTACCCACACACATTTGGAACTCTCCTGGGGTACACTCACACATATTATTCCCTCATTTAGTGGATATTTTCACAAAAAAGTGAAATTTTCAAAAATTCAGAAAATTGGCTGAAAAAGACTAAATATGAAGGACTCATCGGGCGAATCGCTCTGGAACTGAAATCGGAACGCTCATTGACATTTCCCCTATCTGAAAGTCTGATAAACGCTGAAAAAATGACTAAGTCTAAAAAAAAAATTTTTTCACCTTTATTCAATTTTACCCCCGTGGGATATATATTCTACCCACACACATTTGGAACTCTCCTGGGGTACACTCACACATATTATTCCCTCATTTAGTGGATATTTTCACAAAAAAGTGACATTTTCAAAAATTCAGAAAATTGGCTGAAAACGACTAAAATGAAGGACTCATCGGGCAAATCGCTCTGGAACTGAAATCGGAACGCTCACTGACATTTCCCCTATCTGAAAGTCTGATAAACGCCGGAAAAATGACTAAGTCTAAAAAAAATTTTTTTCAACTTTTTTCAATTTTACCCCCGTGGGATATATATTCTACCCACACACATTTGGAACTCTCCTGGGGTACCCTCACACATATTATTCCCTCATTTAGTGGATATTTTCACAAAAAAGTGAAATTTTCAAAAATTCTGAAAATAGGCTGAAAACGACTAAATATGAATGACTCATCGGGCGAATCGCTCTGGAACTGAAATCGGAACTCTCACTGACATTTCCCCTATCTGAAAGTCTGATAAACGCTGAAAAAATGACTAAGTCCAAGAAAAATATTTTTTCACCTTTTTTCAATTTTACCCCCGTGGGCTATATATTCTACCCACACACATTTGGAACTCTCCTGGGGTACCCTCACACATATTATTCCCTCATTTAGTGGATATTTTCACAAAAAAGTGACATTTTCAAAAATTCAGAAAATTGGCTGAAAACGACTAAATATGAAGGACTCATCGGCCAAATCGCTCTGGAACTGAAATCGGAACGCTCACTGACATTTCCCCTATCTGAAAGTCTGATAAACGCCGGAAAAATGACTAAGTCTAAAAAAAAAATTTTTTCACCTTTTTTCAATTTTACCCCCGTGGGATATATATTCTACCCACACACATTTGGAACTCTCCTGGGGTACACTCACACATATTATTCCCTCATTTAGTGGATATTTTCACAAAAAAGTGAAATATTCAAAAATTCAGAAAATTGGCTGAAAACGACTAAATATGAAGGACTCATCAGGCGAATCGCTCTGGATCTGAAATCGGAACGCTCACTGACATTTCCCCTATCTGAAAGTCTGATAAACGCTGAAAAAATGACTAAGTCCAAAAAAAAAATTTTCACCTTTTTTCAATTTTACCCCCGTGGGATATATATTCTACCCACACACATTTGGAACTCTCCTGGGGTACCCTCACACATATTATTCCCTCATTTAGTGGATATTTTCACAAAAAAGTGAAATTTTCAAAAATTCTGAAAATAGGCTGAAAACGACTAAATATGAATGACTCATCGGGCGAATCGCTCTGGAACTGAAATCGGAACTCTCACTGACATTTCCCCTATCTGAAAGTCTGATAAACGCTGAAAAAATGACTAAGTCCAAGAAAAATATTTTTTCACCTTTTTTCAATTTTACCCCCGTGGGCTATATATTCTACCCACACACATTTGGAACTCTCCTCGGGTACCCTCACACATATTATTCCCTCATTTAGTGGATATTTTCACAAAAAAGTGACATTTTCAAAAATTCAGAAAATTGGCTGAAAACGACTAAATATGAAGGACTCATCGGGCAAATCGCTCTGGAACTGAAATCGGAACGCTCACTGACATTTCCCCTATCTGAAAGTCTGATAAACGCCGGAAAAATGACTAAGTCTAAAAAAAAAAATTTTTCACCTTTTTTCAATTTTACCCCCGTGGGATATATATTCTACCCACACACATTTGGAACTCTCCTGGGGTACACTCACACATATTATTCCCTCATTTAGTGGATATTTTCACAAAAAAGTGAAATTTTCAAAAATTCAGAAAATTGGCTGAAAACGACTAAATATGAAGGACTCATCGGGCGAATCGCTCTGGAACTGAAATCGGAACGCTCACTGACATTTCCCCTATCTGAAAGTCTGATAAACGCTGAAAAAATGACTAAGTCTAAAAAAAAAATTTTTTCACCTTTATTCAATTTTACCCCCGTGGGATATATATTCTACCCACACACATTTGGAACTCTCCTGGGGTACACTCACACATATTATTCCCTCATTTAGTGGATATTTTCACAAAAAAGTGACATTTTCAAAAATTCAGAAAATTGGCTAAAAACGACTAAATATGAAGGACTCATCGGGCGAATCGCTCTGGAACAGAAATCGGAACGCTCACTGACATTTCCCCTATCTGAAAGTCTGATAAACGCCGGAAAAATGACTAAGTCTAAAAAAAAAATTTTTTCACCTTTTTTCAATTTTACCCCCGTGGGATATATATTCTACCCACACACATTTGGAACTCTCCTGGGGTACCCTCACACATATTATTCCCTCATTTAGTGGATATTTTCACAAAAAAGTGAAATTTTCAAAAATTCTGAAAATTGGCTGAAAACGACTAAATATGAAGGACTCATCGGGCGAATCGCTCTGGAACTGAAATCGGAACGCTCACTGACATTTCTCCTATCTGAAAGTCTGATAAACGCTGAAAAAATGACTAAGTCCAAAAAAAAAAATTTTCACCTTTTTTCAATTTTACCCCCGTGGGATATATATTCTACCCACACACATTTGGAACTCTCCTGGGGTACCCTCACACATATTATTCCCTCATTTAGTGGATATTTTCACAAAAAAGTGACATTTTCAAAAATTCAGAAAATTGGCTAAAAACGACTAAATATGAAGGACTCATCGGGCTAATTGCTCTGGAACTGAAATCGTAACGCTCACTGACATTTCCCCTATCTGAAAGTCTGATAAACGCTGAAAAAATGACTAAGTCCAAAAAAAAAATTTTTCACCTTTTTTCAATTTTACCCCCGTGGGATATATATTCTACCCACACACATTTGGAACTCTCCTGGGGTACCCTCACACATATTATTCCCTCATTTAGTGGATATTTTCACAAAAAAGTGACATTTTCAAAAATTCAGAAAATTGGCTAAAAACGACTAAATATGAAGGACTCATCGGGCGAATCGCTCTGGAACTGAAATCGGAACGCTCACTGACATTTCCCTTATCTGAAAGTCTGATAAACGGCGGAAAAATGACTATGTCCAAAAAAAAATTTTTTCAACTTTTTTCAATTTTACCCCCGTGGGATATATATTCTACCCACACACATTTGGAACTCTCCTGGGGTACCCTCACACATATTATTCCCTCATTTAGTGGATATTTTCACAAAATAGTGAAATTTTCAAAAATTCAGAAAATTGGCTGAAAACGACTAAATATGAAGGACTCATTGGGAGAATCACTCTGGAACTGAAATCGGAATGGTAACTGACATTTCCCCTATCTGAAAGTCTGATAAACGCCGGAAAAATGACTAAGTCTAAAAAAAATTTTTTTTCAACTTTTTTCAATTTTACCCCCGTGGGATATATATTCTACCCACACACATTTGGAACTCTCCTGGGGTACCCTCACACATATTATTCCCTCATTTAGTGGATATTTTCACAAAAAAGTGTAATTTTCAAAAAATCAGAAAATTGGCTGAAAACGACTAAATATGAAGGACTCATTGGGCAAATCACTCTGGAACTGAAATCGGAACGCTAACTGACATTTCCCCTATCTGAAAGTCTGATAAACGCCGGAAAAATGACTAAGTCTAAAAAAAATTTTTTTCAACTTTTTTCAATTTTACCCCCGTGGGATATATATTCTACCCACACACATTTGGAACTCTCCTGGGGTACCCTCACACATATTATTCCCTCATTTAGTGGATATTTTCAGAAAAAAGTGAAATTTTCAAAAATTCTGAAAATAGGCTGAAAACGACTAAATATGAATGACTCATCGGGCGAATCGCTCTGGAACTGAAATCGGAACTCTCACTGACATTTCCCCTATCTGAAAGTCTGATAAACGCTGAAAAAATGACTAAGTCCAAGAAAAATATTTTTTCACCTTTTTTCAATTTTACCCCCGTGGGCTATATATTCTACCCACACACATTTGGAACTCTCCTGGGGTACCCTCACACATATTATTCCCTCATTTAGTGGATATTTTGACAAAAAAGTGACATTTTCAAAAATTCAGAAAATTGGCTGAAAACGACTAAATATGAAGGACTCATCGGGCAAATCGCTCTGGAACTGAAATCGGAACGCTCACTGACATTTCCCCTATCTGAAAGTCTGATAAACGCCGGAAAAATGACTAAGTCTAAAAAAAAAATTTTTTCACCTTTTTTCAATTTTACCCCCGTGGGATATATATTCTACCCACACACATTTGGAACTCTCCTGGGGTACCCTCACACATATTATTCCCTCATTTAGTGGATATTTTCACAAAAAAGTGAAATTTTCGAAAATTGGCTGAAAACGACTAAATATGAAGGACTCATCGGGCAAATCGCTCTGGAACTGAAATCGGAACGCTCACTGACATTTCCCCTATCTGAAAGTCTGATAAACGCCGGAAAAATGACTAAGTCTAAAAAAAAAATTTTTTCACCTTTTTTCAATTTTACCCCCGTGGGATATATATTCTACCCACACACATTTGGAACTCTCCTGGGATACCCTCACACATATTATTCCCTCATTTAGTGGATATTTTCACAAAAAAGTGACATTTTCAAAAATTCAGAAAATTGGCTGAAAACGACTAAATATGAAGGTCTCATCGGGCAAATCGCTCTGGAACTGAAATCGGAACGCTCACTGACATTTCCCCTATCTGAAAGTCTGATAAACGCTGAAAAAATGACTAAGTCCAAAAAAAATATTTTTTCACCTTTTTTCAATTTTACCCCCGTGGGCTATATATTCTACCCACACACATTTGGAACTCTCCTGGGGTACCCTCACACATATTATTCCCTCATTTAGTGGATATTTTCACAAAAAAGTGACATTTTCAAAAATTCAGAAAATTGGCTGAAAACGACTAAATATGAAGGACTCATCGGGCGAATCGCTCTGGAACTGAAATCGGAACGCTCACTGACATTTCCCCTATCTGAAAGTCTGATAAACGCTGAAAAAATGACTAAGTCTAAAAAAAAATTTTTTTCAACTTTTTTCAATTTTACCCCCGTGGGATATATATTCTACCCACATACATTTGGAACTCTCCTGGGGTACCCTCACACATATTATTCCCTCATTTAGTGGATATTTTCACAAAAAAGTGAAATTTTCAAAAATTCAGAAAATTGGCTGAAAACGACTAAATATGAAGGACTAATCGGGCGAATCGCTCTGGAACTGAAATCGGAACGCTCACTGACATTTCCCCTATCTGAAAGTCTGATAAACGCTGAAAAAATGACTAAGTCCAAAAAAAATAATTTTCACCTTTTTTCAATTTTACCCCCGTGGGATATATATTCTACCCACACACATTTGGAACTCTCCTGGGGTACCCTCACACATATTATTCCCTCATTTAGTGGATATTTTCACAAAAAAGTGACATTTTCAAAAATTCAGAAAATTGGCTAAAAACGACTAAATATGAAGGACTCATCGGGTGAATCGCTCTGGAACTGAAATCGGAACACTCACTGACATTTCCCCTATCTGAAAGTCTGATAAACGCCGGAAAAATGACTAAGTCCAAAAAAAAATTTTTTCACCTTTTTTCAATTTTACCCCCGTGGGATATATATTCTAACCACACACATTTGGAACTCTCCTGGGGTACCCTCACACATATTATTCCCTCATTTAGTGGATATTTTCACAAAAAAGTGAAATTTTCAAAAATTCTGAAAATTGGCTGAAAACGACTAAATATGAATGACTCATCGGGCGAATCGCTCTGGAACTGAAATCGGAACTCTCACTGACATTTCCCCTATCTGAAAGTCTGATAAACGCTGAAAAAATGACTAAGTCAAAAAAAAAAAATAATTTTTTACCTTTTTTCAATTTTACCCCCGTGGGATATATATTCTACCCACACACATTTGGAACTCTCCTGGGGTACCCTCACACATATTATTCCCTCATTTAGTGGATATTTTCACAAAAAAGTGAAATTTTCAAAAATTCAGAAAATTGGCTGAAAACGACTAAATTTGAAGGACTCATCGGGCTAATTGCTCTGGAACTGAAATCGTAACGCTCACTGACATTTCCCATATCTGAAAGTCTGATAAACGCTGAAAAAATGAGTAAGTCCAAAAAAAAATTTTTTCACCTTTTTTCAATTTTACCCCCGTGGGATATAAATTCTACCCACACACATTTGGAACTCTCCTGGGGTAACCTCACACATATTATTCCCTCATTTAGTGGATATTTTCACATAAAAGTGACATTTTCAAAAATTCAGAAAATTGGCTGAAAACGACTAAATATGAAGGACTCATCGGGCGAATCGCTCTGGAATTGAAATCGGAACGCTCACTGACATTTCCCCTATCTGAAAGTCTGATAAACGCCGGAAAAATGACTATGTCCAAAAAAAAATTTTTTCACCTTTTTTCAATTTTACCCCCGTGGGATATATATTCTACCCACACACATTTGGAACTCTCCTGGGGTACCCTCACACATATTATTCCCTCATTTAGTGGATATTTTCACAAAAAAGTGAAATTTTCAAAAATTCTGAAAATTGGCTGAAAACGACTAAATATGAATGACTCATCGGGCGAATCGCTCTGGAACTGAAATCGGAACTCTCACTGACATTTCAACTATCTGAAAGTCTGATAAACGCTGAAAAAATGACTAAGTCAAAAAAAAAAAAAAATTTTTTACCTTTTTTCAATTTTACCCCCGTGGGATATATATTCTACCCACACACATTTGGAACTCTCCTGGGGTACCCTCACACATATTATTCCCTCATTTAGTGGATATTTTCACAAAAAAGTGAAATTTTCAAAAATTCAGAAAATTGGCTGAAAACGACTAAATTTGAAGGACTCATCGGGCTAATTGCTCTGGAACTGAAATCGTAACGCTCACTGACATTTCCCCTATCTGAAAGTCTGATAAACGCCGGAAAAATGACTAAGTCTAAAAAAAAAATTTTTTCACCTTTTTTCAATTTTACCCCCGTGGGATATATATTCTACCCACACACATTTGGAACTCTCCTGGGGTACCCTCACACATATTATTCCCTCATTTAGTTTATATTTTCACAAAAAAGTGAAATTTTCAAAAATTCTGAAAATTGGCTGAAAACGACTAAATATGAATGACTCATCGGGCGAATCGCTCTGGAACTGAAATCGGAACTCTCACTGACATTTCCCCTATCTGAAAGTCTGATAAACGCTGAAAAAATGACTAAGTCAAAAAAAAAAAATAATTTTTTACCTTTTTTCAATTTTACCCCCGTGGGATATATATTCTACCCACACACATTTGGAACTCTCCTGGGGTACCCTCACACATATTATTCCCTCATTTAGTGGATATTTTCACAAAAAAGTGAAATTTTCAAAAATTCAGAAAATTGGCTGAAAACGACTAAATTTGAAGGACTCATCGGGCTAATTGCTCTGGAACTGAAATCGTAACGCTCACTGACATTTCCCATATCTGAAAGTCTGATAAACGCTGAAAAAATGAGTAAGTCCAAAAAAAAATTTTTTCACCTTTTTTCAATTTTACCCCCGTGGGATATAAATTCTACCCACACACATTTGGAACTCTCCTGGGGTACCCTCACACATATTATTCCCTCATTTAGTGGATATTTTCACAAAAAAGTGAAATTTTCAAAAATTCAGAAAATTGGCTGAAAACGACTAAATATGAAGGACTCATCGGGCGAATCGCTCTGGAACTGAAATCAGAACGCTCACTGACATTTCCCCTATCTGAAAGTCTGATAAACGCCGGAAAAATGACTAAGTCCAAAAAAAAATTTTTTCACCTTTTTTCAATTTTACCCCCGTGGGATATATATTCTACCCACACACATTTGGAACTCTCCTGGGGTACCCTCACACATATTATTCCCTCATTTAGTGGATATTTTCACAAAAAAGTGAAATTTTCAAAAATTCAGAAAATTGGCTGAAAACGACTAAATATGAAGGACTCATCGGGCGAATCGCTCTGGAACTGAAATCGGAACGCTCACTGACATTTCCCCTATCTGAAAGTCTGATAAACGCTGAAAAAATGACTAAGTCTAAAAAAAAATTTTTTTCAACTTTTTTCAATTTTACCCCCGTGGGATATATATTCTACCCACATACATTTGGAACTCTCCTGGGGTACCCTCACACATATTATTCCCTCATTTAGTGGATATTTTCACAAAAAAGTGAAATTTTCAAAAATTCAGAAAATTGGCTGAAAACGACTAAATATGAAGGACTAATCGGGCGAATCGCTCTGGAACTGAAATCGGAACGCTCACTGACATTTCCCCTATCTGAAAGTCTGATAAACGCTGAAAAAATGACTAAGTCCAAAAAAAATAATTTTCACCTTTTTTCAATTTTACCCCGTGGGATATATATTCTACCCACACACATTTGGAACTCTCCTGGGGTACCCTCACACATATTATTCCCTCATTTAGTGGATATTTTCACAAAAAAGTGACATTTTCAAAAATTCAGAAAATTGGCTGAAAACGACTAAATTTGAAGGACTCATCGGGCTAATTGCTCTGGAACTGAAATCGTAACGCTCACTGACATTTCCCATATCTGAAAGTCTGATAAACGCTGAAAAAATGACTAAGTCTAAAAAAAAAATTTTTTCAACTTTTTTCAATTTTACCCCCGTGGGATATATATTCTACCCACACACATTTGGAACTCTCCTGGGGTACCCTCACACATATTATTCCCTCATTTAGTGGATATTTTCACAAAAAAGTGAAATTTTCAAAAATTCAGAAAATTGGCTGAAAACGACTAAATATGAAGGACTCATCGGGCGAATCGCTCTGGAACTGAAATCAGAACGCTCACTGACATTTCCCCTATCTGAAAGTCTGATAAACGCCGGAAAAATGACTAAGTCCAAAAAAAAATTTTTTCACCTTTTTTCAATTTTACCCCCGTGGGATATATATTCTACCCACACACATTTGGAACTCTCCTGGGGTACCCTCACACATATTATTCCCTCATTTAGTGGATATTTTCACAAAAAAGTGAAATTTTCAAAAATTCAGAAAATTGGCTGAAAACGACTAAATATGAAGGATTCATCGGGCGAATCGCTCTGGAACTGAAATCGGAACGCTCACTGACATTTCCCCTATCTGAAAGTCTGATAAAAGCTGAAAAAATGACTAAGTCTAAAAAAAAATTTTTTTCAACTTTTTTCAATTTTACCCCCGTGGGATATATATTCTACCCACACACATTTGGAACTCTCCTGGGGTACCCTCACACATATTATTCCCTCATTTAGTGGATATTTTCACAAAAAAGTGAAATTTTCAAAAATTCAGAAAATTGGCTGAAAACGACTAAATTTGAAGGACTCATCGGGCTAATTGCTCTGGAACTGAAATCGTAACGCTCACTGACATTTCCCATATCTGAAAGTCTGATAAACGCTGAAAAAATGACTAAGTCTAAAAAAAAAATTTTTTCAACTTTTTTCAATTTTACCCCCGTGGGATATATATTCTACCCACACATATTTGGAACTCTCCTGGGGTACCCTCACACATATTATTCCCTCATTTAGTGGATATTTTCACAAAAAAGTGAAATTTTCAAATATTCAGAAAATTGGCTGAAAACGACTAAATATGAAGGACTCATCGGGCGAATCGCTCTGGAACTGAAATCAGAACGCTCATTGACATTTGCCCTATCTGAAAGTCTGATAGACGCCGGAAAAATGACTAAGTCCAAAAAAAAATTTTTTCACCTTTTTTCAATTTTACCCCCGTGGGATATAAATTCTACCCACACACATTTGGAACTCTCCTGGGGTACCCTCACACATATTATTCCCTCATTTAGTGGATATTTTCACAAAAAAGTGACATTTTCAAAAATTCAGAAAATTGGCTGAAAACGACTAAATATGAAGGACTCATCGGGCGAATCGCTCTGGAACTGAAATCGGAACGCTCACTGACATTTCCCCTATCTGAAAGTCTGATAAACGCCGGAAAAATGACTAAGTCTAAAAAAAAAATTTTTTCAACTTTTTTCAATTTTACCCCCGTGGGATATATATTCTACCCACACACATTTGGAACTCTCCTGGGGTACCCTCACACATATTATTCCCTCATTTAGTGGATATTTTCACAAAAAAGTGAAATTTTCAAAAATTCAGAAAATTGGCTGAAAACGACTAAATATGAAGGACTAATCGGGCGAATCGCTCTGGAACTGAAATCGGAACGCTCACTGACATTTCCCCTATCTGAAAGTCTGATAAACGCTGAAAAAATGACTAAGTCCAAAAAAAATAATTTTCACCTTTTTTCAATTTTACCCCCGTGGGATATATATTCTACCCACACACATTTGGATCTCTCCTGGGGTACCCTCACACATATTATTCCCTCATTTAGTGGATATTTTCACAAAAAAGTGAAATTTTCAAAAATTCAGAAAATTGGCTGAAAACGACTAAATATGAAGGACTCATCGGGCGAATCGCTCTGGAACTGAAATCAGAACGCTCATTGACATTTCCCCTATCTGAAAGTCTGATAAACGCCGGAAAAATGACTAAGTCCAAAAAAAAATTTTTTCACCTTTTTTCAATTTTACCCCCGTGGGATATAAATTCTACCCACACACATTTGGAACTCTCCTGGGGTACCCTCACACATATTATTCCCTCATTTAGTGGATATTTTCACAAAAAAGTGACATTTTCAAAAATTCAGAAAATTGGCTGAAAACGACTAAATATGAAGGACTCATCGGGCGAATCGCTCTGGAACTGAAATCGGAACGCTCACTGACATTTCCCCTATCTGAAAGTCTGATAAACGCCGGAAAAATGACTAAGTCTAAAAAAAAAATTTTTTCAACTTTTTTCAATTTTACCCCCGTGGGATATATATTCTACCCACACACATTTGGAACTCTCCTGGGGTACCCTCACACATATTATTCCCTCATTTAGTGGATATTTTCACAAAAAAGTGACATTTTCAAAAATTCAGAAAATTGGCTGAAAACGACTAAATATGAAGGACTCATCGGGCAAATCGCTCTGGAACTGAAATCGGAACGCTCACTGACATTTCCCCTATCTGAAAGTCTGATAAACGGCGGAAAAATGACTAAGTCCAAAAAAAATATTTTTTTTACCTTTTTTCAATTTTACCCCCGTGGGATATATATTCTACCCACACAAATTTGGAACTCTCCTGGGGTACCCTCACACATATTATTCCCTCATTTAGTGGATATTTTCACAAAAAAAGTGAAATTTTCAAAAATTCAGAAAATTGGCTGAAAACGACTAAATTTGAAGGACTCATCGGGCCAATTGCTCTGGAACTGAAATCGTAACGCTCACTGACATTTCCCCTATCTGAAAGTCTGATAAACGCTGAAAAAATGACTAAGTCCAAAAAAAATATATTTTTTACCTTTTTTCAATTTTACCCCCGTGGGATATATATTCTACCCACACACATTTGGAACTCTCCTGGGGTACCCTCACACATATTATTCCCTCATTTAGTGGATATTTTCACAAAAAAGTGAAATTTTCAAAAATTCAGAAAATTGGCTGAAAACGACTAAATTTGAAGGACTCATCGGGCTAATTGCTCTGGAACTGAAATCGTAACGCTCACTGACATTTCCCATATCTGAAAGTCTGATAAACGCTGAAAAAATGACTAAGTCCAAAAAAAAATTTTTTCACCTTTTTTCAATTTTACCCCCGTGGGATATAAATTCTACCCACACACATTTGGAACTCTCCTGGGGTACCCTCACACATATTATTCCCTCATTTAGTGGATATTTTCACAAAAAAGTGACATTTTCAAAAATTCTGAAAATTGGCTGAAAACGACTAAATATGAAGGACTCATCGGGCGAATCGCTCTGGAACTGAAATCGGAACGCTCACTGACATTTCCCCTATCTGAAAGTCTGATAAACGCCGGAAAAATGACTAAGTCTAAAAAAAAAATTTTTTCACCTTTTTTCAATTTTACCCCCGTGGGATATATATTCTACCCACACACATTTGGAACTCTCCTGGGGTACCCTCACACATATTATTCCCTCATTTAGTGGATATTTTCACAAAAAAGTGACATTTTCAAAAATTCAGAAAATTGGCTGAAAACGACTAAATATGAAGGACTCATCGGGCAAATCGCTCTGGAACTGAAATCGGAACGCTCACTGACATTTCCCCTATCTGAAAGTCTGATAAACGGCGGAAAAATGACTAAGTCCAAAAAAAATATTTTTTTTTACCTTTTTTCAATTTTACCCCCGTGGGATATATATTCTACCCACACAAATTTGGAACTCTCCTGGGGTACCCTCACACATATTATTCCCTCATTTAGTGGATATTTTCACAAAAAAAGTGAAATTTTCAAAAATTCAGAAAATTGGCTGAAAACGACTAAATTTGAAGGACTCATCGGGCTAATTGCTCTGGAACTGAAATCGTAACGCTCACTGACATTTCCCCTATCTGAAAGTCTGATAAACGCTGAAAAAATGACTAAGTCCAAAAAAAATATATTTTTTACCTTTTTTCAATTTTACCCCCGTGGGATATATATTCTACCCACACACATTTGGAACTCTCCTGGGGTACCCTCACACATATTATTCCCTCATTTAGTGGATATTTTCACAAAAAAGTGAAATTTTCAAAAATTCAGAAAATTGGCTGAAAACGACTAAATTTGAAGGACTCATCGGGCTAATTGCTCTGGAACTGAAATCGTAACGCTCACTGACATTTCCCATATCTGAAAGTCTGATAAACGCTGAAAAAATGACTAAGTCTAAAAAAAAAATTTTTTCAACTTTTTTCAATTTTACCCCCGTGGGATATATATTCTACCCACACACATTTGGAACTCTCCTGGGGTACCCTCACACATATTATTCCCTCATTTAGTGGATATTTTCACAAAAAAGTGAAATTTTCAAAAATTCAGAAAATAAGTCTGAAAACGACTAAATATGAAGGACTCCTTGGGCGAATCGCTCTGGAACTATAATCGGAACGCTCACTGATATTTCCCCTATCTGAAAGTCTGATAAACGCCGGAAAAATGACTAAGTCCAAAAAAAACTGGTTTCACCTTTTTTCAATTTTACCCCAGTGGGATATATATTCTACCCACACACATTTGGAACTCTCCTGGGGTACCCTCACACATATTATTCCCTCATTTAGTGGATATTTTCACAAAAAAGTGAAATTTTCAAAAATTCAGAAAATTGTCTGAAAACGACTAAATATGAAGGACTCCTTGGGCGAATCGCTCTGGAACTATAATCGGAACGCTCACTGATATTTCCCCTATCTGAAAGTCTGATAAACGCCGGAAAAATGACTAAGTCCAAAAAAAATTTGTTTCACCTTTTTTCAATTTTACCCCAGTGGGATATATATTCTACCCACGCACATTTGGAACACTCCTGGGGTACCCTCACACATATTATTCCCTCATTTAGTGGATATTTTCACAAAAAAGTGAAATTTTCAAAAATTCTGAAAATTGGCTGAAAACGACTGAATATGAAGGACTCATGTGGCGAATCGCGCTGGAACTGAAATCGGAACGCTCACTGACATTTCCCCTATCTGAAAGTCTGATAAACGCCGGAAAAAATACTAAGTCTAAAAAAAATTTTTTTTCAACTTTTTTCAATTTTACCCCCGTGGGATATATATTCTACCCACACACATTTGGAACTCTCCTGGGGTATCCTCACACATATTATTTCCTCATTTAGTGGATATTTTCACAAAAAAGTGAAATTTTCAATAATTCAGAAAATTGGCTGAAAACGACTAAATATGAAGGACTCATCGGGCGAATCGCTCTGGAACTGAAGTCGGAATGCTCACTGATATTTCCCCTATCTGAAAGTCTGATAAACGCTGAAAAAATGATTAAGTCCAAAAAAAAATTTTTTCAACTTTTTTCAATTTTACCCCCGTGGGATATATATTCTACCCACACACAATTGGAACTCTCCTGGGGTACCCTCACACATATTATTTCCTCATTTAGTGGATATTTTCACAAAAAAGTGAAATTTTCAAAAATTCAAAAAATTGGCTGAAAACACCTAAATATGAAGGACTAATCGGGCGAATCGCTCTGGAACTGAAATCGGAACGCTCACTGACATTTCCCCTATCTGAAAGTCTGATAAACGCTGAAAAAATGACAGTTCAAAAAAAAAAATTTTTCACCTTTTTTCAATTTTACCCCCGTGGTATATATATTCTACCCACACACATTTGGAACTCTCCTGGGGTACCCTCACACATATTATTTCCTCATTTAGTGGATATTTTCACAAAAAAGAGAAATTTTCAAAAATTCTGAAAATTGGCTGAAAACGATTAAATATGAAGGACTCATCGGGCGAATCGCTCTGGAACTGAAATCGGAACGCTCACTGACATTTCCCCTATCTGAAAGTCTGATAAACGCTGAAAAAATGACTAAGTCCAAAAAAAAAAAATTTTCACCTTTTTTCAATTTTACCCCCGTGGGCTATATATTCTACCCACACACATTTGGAACTCTCCTGGAGAACCCTCACACATATTATTCCCTCATTTAGTGGATATTTTCACAAAAAAGTGAAATTTTCAAAAATTCTGAAAATTGGCTGAAAATGACTAAATATGAAGGACTGATCGGGCGAATCACTCTAGAACTGAAATTGGAACACTCACTGACATTTCCCCTATCTGAAAGTCTGATAAACGCTGAAAAAATGACTAAGTAAAAAAAAAAAATGTTTTCACCTTTTTTCAATTTTACCCCCGTGGGATATATATTCTACCCACACACATTTGGAACTCTCCTGGGGTACCCTCACACATATTATTACCTCATTTAGTGGATATTTTCACAAAAAAGTGAAATTTTCAAAAATTCAGAAAATTGGCTGAAAACGACTAAATATGAAGGGTTCATCGGGCGAATCGCTCTGGAACTGAAATCGGAACGCTCACTGATATTTCCCCTATCTGAAAGTCTGATAAACGCTGAAAAAATGACTAAGTCCAAAAAAAAATTTTTTCACCTTTTTTCAATTTTACCCCCGTGGGATATATATTCTACCCACACACATTTGGAACTCTCCTGGGGTACCCTCACACATATTATTCCCTCATTTAGTGGATATTTTCACAAAAAAGTGAAATTTTCGAAAATTCAGAAAATTGGCTGAAAACGACTGAATATGAAGGACTCATCGGGCGAATCGCTCTGGAACTGAAATCGGAACGCTCACTGACATTTTCCCTATCTGAAAGTCTGATAAACGTTGAAAAAATTTTTTCACCTTTTTTCAATTTTACCCCCGTGGGATATATATTCTACCCACACACATTTGGAACTCTCCTGGGGTACCCTCACACATATTATTCCCTCATTTAGTGGATATTTTCACAAAAAAGTGAAATTTTCAAAAATTCAGAAAATTGGCTGAAAACGACTAAATATGAAGAACTCATCAGGCGAATGCTCTGGAACTGAAATCGGAACGCTCACTGACATTTCCCCTATCTGAAAGTCTGATAAATGCTGAAAAAATGACTAAGTCCCAAAAAAAAATTTTTTCACCTTTTTTCAATTTTACCCCCGTGGGATATATATTCTACCCACACACATTTGGAACTCTCCTGGGGTACCCTCACACATATTATTCCCTCATTTAGTGGATATTTTCACAAAAAAGTGACATTTTCAAAAATTCAGAAAATTGGCTGAAAACGACTAAATATGAAGGACTCATCGGGGGAATCGCTCTGGAACTGAAATCTGAATGCTCACTGACATTTCCTCTATCTGAAAGTCTGATAAACGCCGGAAAAATGACTAAGTCTAAAAAAAATTTTTTTTCACCTTTTTTCAATTTTACCCCCGTGGGATATATATTCTACCCACACACATTTGGAACTCTCCTGGGGTACCCTCACACATATTATTCCCTCATTTAGTGGATATTTTCACAAAAAAGTGACATTTTCAAAAATTCAGAAAATTGGCTGAAAATGACTAAATATGAAGGCCTCATCGGGCGAATCACTCTAGAACTGAAATTGGAACGATCACTGACATTTCCTCTATCTGAAAGTCTGATAAACGCTGAAAAAATGACTAAGTCCAAAAAAAATAATTTTTCACCTTTTTTCAATTTTACCCCCGTGGGATATATATTCTACCCACACACATTTGGAACTCTCCTGGGGTACCCTCACACATATTATTCCCTCATTTAGTGGATATTTTCACAAAAAAGTGAAATTTTCAAAAATTCTGAAAATTGGCTGAAAACGACTGAATATGAAGGACTCATGTGGCGAATCGCGCTGGAACTGAAATCGGAACGCTCACTGACATTTCCCCTATCTGAAAGTCTGATAAACGCCGGAAAAAAGACTAAGTCTAAAAAAAATTTTTTTTCAACTTTTTTCAATTTTACCCCCGTGGGATATATATTCTACCCACACACATTTGGAACTCTCCTGGGGTACCCTAACACATATTATTTCCTCATTTAGTGGATATTTTCACAAAAAAGAGAAATTTTCAAAAATTCTGAAAATTGGCTGAAAACGATTAAATATGAAGGACTCATCGGGCGAATCGCTCTGGAACTGAAATCGGAACGCTCACTGACATTTCCCCTATCTGAAAGTCTGATAAACGCTGAAAAAATGACTAAGTCCAAAAAAAAAAAATTTTCACCTTTTTTCAATTTTACCCCCGTGGGCTATATATTCTACCCACACACATTTGGAACTCTCCTGGAGAACCCTCACACATATTATTCCCTCATTTAGTGGATATTTTCACAAAAAAGTGAAATTTTCAAAAATTCTGAAAATTGGCTGAAAATGACTAAATATGAAGGACTGATCGGGCGAATCACTCTAGAACTGAAATTGGAACACTCACTGACATTTCCCCTATCTGAAAGTCTGATAAACGCTGAAAAAATGACTAAGTAAAAAAAAAAAATGTTTTCACCTTTTTTCAATTTTACCCCCGTGGGATATATATTCTACCCACACACATTTGGAACTCTCCTGGGGTACCCTCACACATATTATTCCCTCATTTAGTGGATATTTTCACAAAAAAGTGAAATTTTCAAAAATTCAGAAAATTGGCTGAAAACGACTAAATATGAAGGGTTCATCGGGCGAATCGCTCTGGAACTGAAATCGGAACGCTCACTGATATTTCCCCTATCTGAAAGTCTGATAAATGCTGAAAAAATGACTAAGTCCCAAAAAAAAATTTTTTCACCTTTTTTCAATTTTACCCCCGTGGGATATATATTCTACCCACACACATTTGGAACTCTCCTGGGGTACCCTCACACATATTATTCCCTCATTTAGTGGATATTTTCACAAAAAAGTGACATTTTCAAAAATTCAGAAAATTGGCTGAAAACGACTAAATATGAAGGACTCATCGGGGGAATCGCTCTGGAACTGAAATCTGAATGCTCACTGACATTTCCTCTATCTGAAAGTCTGATAAACGCCGGAAAAATGACTAAGTCTAAAAAAAATTTTTTTTCACCTTTTTTCAATTTTACCCCCGTGGGATATATATTCTACCCACACACATTTGGAACTCTCCTGGGGTACCCTCACACATATTATTCCCTCATTTAGTGGATATTTTCACAAAAAAGTGACATTTTCAAAAATTCAGAAAATTGGCTGAAAATGACTAAATATGAAGGCCTCATCGGGCGAATCACTCTAGAACTGAAATTGGAACGATCACTGACATTTCCCCTATCTGAAAGTCTGATAAACGTTGAAAAAATGACTAAGTCCAAAAAAAATAATTTTTCACCTTTTTTCAATTTTACCCCCGTGGGATATATATTCTACCCACACACATTTGGAACTCTCCTGGGGTACCCTCACACATATTATTCCCTCATTTAGTGGATATTTTCACAAAAAAAGTGAAATTTTCAAAAATTCAGAAAATTGGCTGAAAACGACTGAATATGAAGGACTCATCGGGTGAATCGCGCTGGAACTGAAATCGGAACGCTCACTGACATTTCCCCTATCTGAAAGTCTGATAAACGCTGAAAAAATGACTAAGTAAAAAAAAAAAATGTTTTCACCTTTTTTCAATTTTACCCCCGTGGGATATATATTCTACCCACACACATTTGGAACTCTCCTGGGGTACCCTCACACATATTATTCCCTCATTTAGTGGATATTTTCACAAAAAAGTGAAATTTTCAAAAATTCAGAAAATTGGCTGAAAACGACTAAATATGAAGAACTCATCAGGCGAATGCTCTGGAACTGAAATCGGAACGCTCACTGACATTTCCCCTATCTGAAAGTCTGATAAATGCTGAAAAAATGACTAAGTCCCAAAAAAAAATTTTTTCACCTTTTTTCAATTTTACCCCCGTGGGATATATATTCTACCCACACACATTTGGAACTCTCCTGGGGTACCCTCACACATATTATTCCCTCATTTAGTGGATATTTTCACAAAAAAGTGAAATTTTCAAAAATTCAGAAAATTGGCTGAAAACGACTAAATATGAAGAACTCATCAGGCGAATGCTCTGGAACTGAAATCGGAACGCTCACTGACATTTCCCCTATCTGAAAGTCTGATAAATGCTGAAAAAATGACTAAGTCCCAAAAAAAAATTTTTTCACCTTTTTTCAATTTTACCCCCGTGGGATATATATTCTACCCACACACATTTGGAACTCTCCTGGGGTACCCTCACACATATTATTCCCTCATTTAGTGGATATTTTCACAAAAAAGTGACATTTTCAAAAATTCAGAAAATTGGCTGAAAACGACTAAATATGAAGGACTCATCGGGGGAATCGCTCTGGAACTGAAATCTGAATGCTCACTGACATTTCCTCTATCTGAAAGTCTGATAAACGCCGGAAAAATGACTAAGTCTAAAAAAAATTTTTTTTCACCTTTTTTCAATTTTACCCCCGTGGGATATATATTCTACCCACACACATTTGGAACTCTCCTGGGGTACCCTCACACATATTATTCCCTCATTTAGTGGATATTTTCACAAAAAAGTGAAATTTTCAAAAATTCAGAAAATTGGCTGAAAACGACTAAATATGAAGAACTCATCAGGCGAATGCTCTGGAACTGAAATCGGAACGCTCACTGACATTTCCCCTATCTGAAAGTCTGATAAATGCTGAAAAAATGACTAAGTCCCAAAAAAAAATTTTTTCACCTTTTTTCAATTTTACCCCCGTGGGATATATATTCTACCCACACACATTTGGAACTCTCCTGGGGTACCCTCACACATATTATTCCCTCATTTAGTGGATATTTTCACAAAAAAGTGACATTTTCAAAAATTCAGAAAATTGGCTGAAAACGACTAAATATGAAGGACTCATCGGGGGAATCGCTCTGGAACTGAAATCTGAATGCTCACTGACATTTCCTCTATCTGAAAGTCTGATAAACGCCGGAAAAATGACTAAGTCTAAAAAAAATTTTTTTTCACCTTTTTTCAATTTTACCCCCGTGGGATATATATTCTACCCACACACATTTGGAACTCTCCTGGGGTACCCTCACACATATTATTCCCTCATTTAGTGGATATTTTCACAAAAAAGTGACATTTTCAAAAATTCAGAAAATTGGCTGAAAATGACTAAATATGAAGGCCTCATCGGGCGAATCACTCTAGAACTGAAATTGGAACGATCACTGACATTTCCTCTATCTGAAAGTCTGATAAACGCTGAAAAAATGACTAAGTCCAAAAAAAATAATTTTTCACCTTTTTTCAATTTTACCCCCGTGGGATATATATTCTACCCACACACATTTGGAACTCTCCTGGGGTACCCTCACACATATTATTCCCTCATTTAGTGGATATTTTCACAAAAAAGTGAAATTTTCAAAAATTCTGAAAATTGGCTGAAAACGACTGAATATGAAGGACTCATGTGGCGAATCGCGCTGGAACTGAAATCGGAACGCTCACTGACATTTCCCCTATCTGAAAGTCTGATAAACGCCGGAAAAAAGACTAAGTCTAAAAAAAATTTTTTTTCAACTTTTTTCAATTTTACCCCCGTGGGATATATATTCTACCCACACACATTTGGAACTCTCCTGGGGTACCCTAACACATATTATTTCCTCATTTAGTGGATATTTTCACAAAAAAGAGAAATTTTCAAAAATTCTGAAAATTGGCTGAAAACGATTAAATATGAAGGACTCATCGGGCGAATCGCTCTGGAACTGAAATCGGAACGCTCACTGACATTTCCCCTATCTGAAAGTCTGATAAACGCTGAAAAAATGACTAAGTCCAAAAAAAAAAAATTTTCACCTTTTTTCAATTTTACCCCCGTGGGCTATATATTCTACCCACACACATTTGGAACTCTCCTGGAGAACCCTCACACATATTATTCCCTCATTTAGTGGATATTTTCACAAAAAAGTGAAATTTTCAAAAATTCTGAAAATTGGCTGAAAATGACTAAATATGAAGGACTGATCGGGCGAATCACTCTAGAACTGAAATTGGAACACTCACTGACATTTCCCCTATCTGAAAGTCTGATAAACGCTGAAAAAATGACTAAGTAAAAAAAAAAAATGTTTTCACCTTTTTTCAATTTTACCCCCGTGGGATATATATTCTACCCACACACATTTGGAACTCTCCTGGGGTACCCTCACACATATTATTCCCTCATTTAGTGGATATTTTCACAAAAAAGTGAAATTTTCAAAAATTCAGAAAATTGGCTGAAAACGACTAAATATGAAGGGTTCATCGGGCGAATCGCTCTGGAACTGAAATCGGAACGCTCACTGATATTTCCCCTATCTGAAAGTCTGATAAATGCTGAAAAAATGACTAAGTCCCAAAAAAAAATTTTTTCACCTTTTTTCAATTTTACCCCCGTGGGATATATATTCTACCCACACACATTTGGAACTCTCCTGGGGTACCCTCACACATATTATTCCCTCATTTAGTGGATATTTTCACAAAAAAGTGACATTTTCAAAAATTCAGAAAATTGGCTGAAAACGACTAAATATGAAGGACTCATCGGGGGAATCGCTCTGGAACTGAAATCTGAATGCTCACTGACATTTCCTCTATCTGAAAGTCTGATAAACGCCGGAAAAATGACTAAGTCTAAAAAAAATTTTTTTTCACCTTTTTTCAATTTTACCCCCGTGGGATATATATTCTACCCACACACATTTGGAACTCTCCTGGGGTACCCTCACACATATTATTCCCTCATTTAGTGGATATTTTCACAAAAAAGTGACATTTTCAAAAATTCAGAAAATTGGCTGAAAATGACTAAATATGAAGGCCTCATCGGGCGAATCACTCTAGAACTGAAATTGGAACGATCACTGACATTTCCCCTATCTGAAAGTCTGATAAACGTTGAAAAAATGACTAAGTCCAAAAAAAATAATTTTTCACCTTTTTTCAATTTTACCCCCGTGGGATATATATTCTACCCACACACATTTGGAACTCTCCTGGGGTACCCTCACACATATTATTCCCTCATTTAGTGGATATTTTCACAAAAAAAGTGAAATTTTCAAAAATTCAGAAAATTGGCTGAAAACGACTGAATATGAAGGACTCATCGGGTGAATCGCGCTGGAACTGAAATCGGAACGCTCACTGACATTTCCCCTATCTGAAAGTCTGATAAACGCTGAAAAAATGACTAAGTAAAAAAAAAAAATGTTTTCACCTTTTTTCAATTTTACCCCCGTGGGATATATATTCTACCCACACACATTTGGAACTCTCCTGGGGTACCCTCACACATATTATTCCCTCATTTAGTGGATATTTTCACAAAAAAGTGAAATTTTCAAAAATTCAGAAAATTGGCTGAAAACGACTAAATATGAAGAACTCATCAGGCGAATGCTCTGGAACTGAAATCGGAACGCTCACTGACATTTCCCCTATCTGAAAGTCTGATAAATGCTGAAAAAATGACTAAGTCCCAAAAAAAAATTTTTTCACCTTTTTTCAATTTTACCCCCGTGGGATATATATTCTACCCACACACATTTGGAACTCTCCTGGGGTACCCTCACACATATTATTCCCTCATTTAGTGGATATTTTCACAAAAAAGTGACATTTTCAAAAATTCAGAAAATTGGCTGAAAACGACTAAATATGAAGGACTCATCGGGGGAATCGCTCTGGAACTGAAATCTGAATGCTCACTGACATTTCCTCTATCTGAAAGTCTGATAAACGCCGGAAAAATGACTAAGTCTAAAAAAAATTTTTTTTCACCTTTTTTCAATTTTACCCCCGTGGGATATATATTCTACCCACACACATTTGGAACTCTCCTGGAGAACCCTCACACATATTATTCCCTCATTTAGTGGATATTTTCACAAAAAAGTGAAATTTTCAAAAATTCTGAAAATTGGCTGAAAATGACTAAATATGAAGGACTGATCGGGCGAATCACTCTAGAACTGAAATTGGAACACTCACTGACATTTCCCCGATCTGAAAGTCTGATAAACGCTGAAAAAATGACTAAGTAAAAAAAAAAAATGTTTTCACCTTTTTTCAATTTTACCCCCGTGGGATATATATTCTACCCACACACATTTGGAACTCTCCTGGGGTACCCTCACACATATTATTCCCTCATTTAGTGGATATTTTCACAAAAAAGTGAAATTTTCAAAAATTCAGAAAATTGGCTGAAAACGACTAAATATGAAGGGTTCATCGGGCGAATCGCTCTGGAACTGAAATCGGAACGCTCACTGATATTTCCCCTATCTGAAAGTCTGATAAATGCTGAAAAAATGACTAAGTCCCAAAAAAAAATTTTTTCAACTTTTTTCAATTTTACCCCCGTGGGATATATATTCTACCCACACACATTTGGAACTCTCCTGGGGTACCCTCACACATATTATTCCCTCATTTAGTGGATATTTTCACAAAAAAGTGAAATTTTCAAAAATTCAGAAAATTGGCTGAAAACGACTAAATATGAAGAACTCATCAGGCGAATGCTCTGGAACTGAAATCGGAACGCTCACTGACATTTCCCCTATCTGAAAGTCTGATAAATGCTGAAAAAATGACTAAGTCCCAAAAAAAAAATTTTTCACCTTTTTTCAATTTTACCCCCGTGGGATATATATTCTACCCACACACATTTGGAACTCTCCTGGGGTACCCTCACACATATTATTCCCTCATTTAGTGGATATTTTCACAAAAAAGTGACATTTTCAAAAATTCAGAAAATTGGCTGAAAACGACTAAATATGAAGGACTCATCGGGGGAATCGCTCTGGAACTGAAATCTGAATGCTCACTGACATTTCCTCTATCTGAAAGTCTGATAAACGCCGGAAAAATGACTAAGTCTAAAAAAAATTTTTTTTCACCTTTTTTCAATTTTACCCCCGTGGGATATATATTCTACCCACACACATTTGGAACTCTCCTGGGGTACCCTCACACATATTATTCCCTCATTTAGTGGATATTTTCACAAAAAAGTGACATTTTCAAAAATTCAGAAAATTGGCTGAAAATGACTAAATATGAAGGCCTCATCGGGCGAATCACTCTAGAACTGAAATTGGAACGATCACTGACATTTCCCCTATCTGAAAGTCTGATAAACGCTGAAAAAATGACTAAGTCCAAAAAAAATAATTTTTCACCTTTTTTCAATTTTACCCCCGTGGGATATATATTCTACCCACACACATTTGGAACTCTCCTGGGGTACCCTCACACATATTATTCCCTCATTTAGTGGATATTTTCACAAAAAAAGTGAAATTTTCAAAAATTCAGAAAATTGGCTGAAAACGACTGAATATGAAGGACTCATCGGGTGAATCGCGCTGGAACTGAAATCGGAACGCTCACTGACATTTCCCCTATCTGAAAGTCTGATAAACGCTGAAAAAATGACTAAGTAAAAAAAAAAATGTTTTCACCTTTTTTCAATTTTACCCCCGTGGGATATATATTCTACCCACACACATTTGGAACTCTCCTGGGGTACCCTCACACATATTATTCCCTCATTTAGTGGATATTTTCACAAAAAAGTGAAATTTTCAAAAATTCAGAAAATTGGCTGAAAACGACTAAATATGAAGAACTCATCAGGCGAATGCTCTGGAACTGAAATCGGAACGCTCACTGACATTTCCCCTATCTGAAAGTCTGATAAATGCTGAAAAAATGACTAAGTCCCAAAAAAAAATTTTTTCACCTTTTTTCAATTTTACCCCCGTGGGATATATATTCTACCCACACACATTTGGAACTCTCCTGGGGTACCCTCACACATATTATTCCCTCATTTAGTGGATATTTTCACAAAAAAGTGACATTTTCAAAAATTCAGAAAATTGGCTGAAAACGACTAAATATGAAGGGTTCATCGGGCGAATCGCTCTGGAACTGAAATCGGAACGCTCACTGATATTTCCCCTATCTGAAAGTCTGATAAACGCTGAAAAAATGACTAAGTAAAAAAAAAAAATGTTTTCACCTTTTTTCAATTTTACCCCCGTGGGATATATATTCTACCCACACACATTTGGAACTCTCCTGGGGTACCCTCACACATATTATTCCCTCATTTAGTGGATATTTTCACAAAAAAGTGAAATTTTCAAAAATTCAGAAAATTGGCTGAAAACGACTAAATATGAAGGACTCATCGGGCGAATCGCTCTGGAACTGAAATCGGAACGCTCACTGACATTTCCCCTATCTGAAAGTCTGATAAACGCTGAAAAAATGACTAAGTCCAAAAAAAATATGTTTTCACCTTTTTTCAATTTTACCCCCGTGGGATATATATTCTACCCACACACATTTGGAACTCTCCTGTGGTACCCTCACACATATTATTTCCTCATTTAGTGGATATTTTCACAAAAAAGTGAAATTTTCAATAATTCAGAAAATTGTCTGAAAACGACTAAATATGAAGGACTCATCGGGCGAATCGCTCTGGAACTGAAATCGGAATGCTCACTGATATTTCCCCTATCTGAAAGTCTGATAAACGCTGAAAAAATGATTAAGTCCAAAAAAAAATTGTTTCAACTTTTTTCAATTTTACCCCCGTGGGATATATATTCTACCCACACACATTTGGAACTCTCCTGGGGTACCCTCACACATATTATTCCCTCATTTAGTGGATATTTTCACAAAAAAGTGAAATTTTCAAAAATTCAGAAAATTGGCTGAAAACGACTAAATATGAAGGACTCATCGGGGGAATCGCTCTGGAACTGAAATCGGAACGCTCACTGACATTTCCCCTATCTGAAAGTCTGATAAACGCTGAAAAAATGACTAAGTCTAAAAAAAAATGTTTCACCTTTTTTCAATTTTACCCCCGTGGGATATATATTCTACCCACACACATTTGGAACTCTCCTGGGGTACCCTCACACATATTATTCCCTCATTTAGTGGATATTTTCACAAAAAAAGTGAAATTTTCAAAAATTCAGAAAATTGGCTGAAAACGACTGAATATGAAGGACTCATCGGGTGAATCGCGCTGGAACTGAAATCGGAACGCTCACTGACATTTCCCCTATCTGAAAGTCTGATAAACGCCGAAAAAATGACTAAGTAAAAAAAAAAAATGTTTTCACCTTTTTTCAGTTTTACCCCCGTGGGATATATATTCTACCCACACACATTTGGAACTCTCCTGGGGTACCCTCACACATATTATTCCCTCATTTAGTGGATATTTTCACAAAAAAGTGACATTTTCAAAAATTCAGAAAATTGGCTGAAAACGACTAAATATGTAGGACTCATTGGGCGAATCGCTCTGGAACTGAAATCGGAACTCTCACTGACATTTCCCCTATCTGAAAGTCTGATAAACGCTGAAAAAATGATTAAGTCCAAAAAAACATTTTTTCACCTTTTTTCAATTTTACCCCCGTGGGATATATATTCTACCCACACACATTTGGAACTCTCCTGGGGTACCCTCACACATATTATTCCCTCATTTAGTGGATATTTTCACAAAAAAGTGAAATTTTCAATAATTCAGAAAATTGGCTGAAAACGACTAAATATGAAGGACTCATCGGGCGAATCGCTCTGGAACTGAAATCGGAATGCTCACTGATATTTCCCCTATCTGAAAGTCTGATAAACGCTGAAAAAATGATTAAGTCGAAAAAAAAAATTTTTCAACTTTTTTCAATTTTACCCCCGTGGGATATATATTCTACCCACACACATTTGGAACTCTCCTGGGGTACCCTCACACATATTATTCCCTCATTTAGTGGATATTTTCACAAAAAAGTGACATTTTCAAAAATTCAGAAAATTGGCTGAAAACGACTAAATATGAAGGGTTCATCGGGCGAATCGCTCTGGAACTGAAATCGGAACGCTCACTGATATTTCCCCTATCTGAAAGTCTGATAAACGCTGAAAAAATGATTAAGTCCAAAAAAAAATTTTTTCAACTTTTTTCAATTTTACCCCCGTGGGATATATATTCTACCCACACACATTTGGAACTCTCCTGGGGTACCCTCACACATATTATTCCCTCATTTAGTGGATATTTTCACAAAAAAGTGAAATTTTCAAAAATTCAGAAAATTGGCTGAAAACGACTAAATATGAAGAACTCATCAGGCGAATGCTCTGGAACTGAAATCGGAACGCTCACTGACATTTCCCCTATCTGAAAGTCTGATAAATGCTGAAAAAATGACTAAGTCCCAAAAAAAAATTTTTTCACCTTTTTTCAATTTTACCCCCGTGGGATATATATTCTACCCACACACATTTGGAACTCTCCTGGGGTACCCTCACACATATTATTCCCTCATTTAGTGGATATTTTCACAAAAAAGTGACATTTTCAAAAATTCAGAAAATTGGCTGAAAACGACTAAATATGAAGGACTCATCGGGGGAATCGCTCTGGAACTGAAATCTGAATGCTCACTGACATTTCTTCTATCTGAAAGTCTGATAAACGCCGGAAAAATGACTAAGTCTAAAAAAAATTTTTTTTCACCTTTTTTCAATTTTACCCCCGTGGGATATATATTCTACCCACACACATTTGGAACTCTCCTGGGGTACCCTCACACATATTATTCCCTCATTTAGTGGATATTTTCACAAAAAAGTGACATTTTCAAAAATTCAGAAAATTGGCTGAAAATGACTAAATATGAAGGCCTCATCGGGCGAATCACTCTAGAACTGAAATTGGAACGATCACTGACATTTCCCCTATCTGAAAGTCTGATAAACGCTGAAAAAATGACTAAGTAAAAAAAAAAATGTTTTCACCTTTTTTCAATTTTACCCCCGTGGGATATATATTCTACCCACACACATTTGGAACTCTCCTGGGGTACCCTCACACATATTATTCCCTCATTTAGTGGATATTTTCACAAAAAAGTGAAATTTTCAAAAATTCAGAAAATTGGCTGAAAACGACTAAATATGAAGAACTCATCAGGCGAATGCTCTGGAACTGAAATCGGAACGCTCACTGACATTTCCCCTATCTGAAAGTCTGATAAATGCTGAAAAAATGACTAAGTCCCAAAAAAAAATTTTTTCACCTTTTTTCAATTTTACCCCCGTGGGATATATATTCTACCCACACACATTTGGAACTCTCCTGGGGTACCCTCACACATATTATTCCCTCATTTAGTGGATATTTTCACAAAAAAGTGACATTTTCAAAAATTCAGAAAATTGGCTGAAAACGACTAAATATGAAGGACTCATCGGGGGAATCGCTCTGGAACTGAAATCTGAATGCTCACTGACATTTCTTCTATCTGAAAGTCTGATAAACGCCGGAAAAATGACTAAGTCTAAAAAAAATTTTTTTTCACCTTTTTTCAATTTTACCCCCGTGGGATATATATTCTACCCACACACATTTGGAACTCTCCTGGGGTACCCTCACACATATTATTCCCTCATTTAGTGGATATTTTCACAAAAAAGTGACATTTTCAAAAATTCAGAAAATTGGCTGAAAATGACTAAATATGAAGGCCTCATCGGGCGAATCACTCTAGAACTGAAATTGGAACGATCACTGACATTTCCCCTATCTGAAAGTCTGATAAACGCTGAAAAAATGACTAAGTAAAAAAAAAAATGTTTTCACCTTTTTTCAATTTTACCCCCGTGGGATATATATTCTACCCACACACATTTGGAACTCTCCTGGGGTACCCTCACACATATTATTCCCTCATTTAGTGGATATTTTCACAAAAAAGTGAAATTTTCAAAAATTCAGAAAATTGGCTGAAAACGACTAAATATGAAGAACTCATCAGGCGAATGCTCTGGAACTGAAATCGGAACGCTCACTGACATTTCCCCTATCTGAAAGTCTGATAAATGCTGAAAAAATGACTAAGTCCCAAAAAAAAATTTTTTCACCTTTTTTCAATTTTACCCCCGTGGGATATATATTCTACCCACACACATTTGGAACTCTCCTGGGGTACCCTCACACATATTATTCCCTCATTTAGTGGATATTTTCACAAAAAAGTGACATTTTCAAAAATTCAGAAAATTGGCTGAAAACGACTAAATATGAAGGGTTCATCGGGCGAATCGCTCTGGAACTGAAATCGGAACGCTCACTGATATTTCCCCTATCTGAAAGTCTGATAAACGCTGAAAAAATGACTAAGTAAAAAAAAAAAATGTTTTCACCTTTTTTCAATTTTACCCCCGTGGGATATATATTCTACCCACACACATTTGGAACTCTCCTGGGGTACCCTCACACATATTATTCCCTCATTTAGTGGATATTTTCACAAAAAAGTGAAATTTTCAAAAATTCAGAAAATTGGCTGAAAACGACTAAATATGAAGGACTCATCGGGCGAATCGCTCTGGAACTGAAATCGGAACGCTCACTGACATTTCCCCTATCTGAAAGTCTGATAAACGCTGAAAAAATGACTAAGTCCAAAAAAAATATGTTTTCACCTTTTTTCAATTTTACCCCCGTGGGATATATAATCTACCCACACACATTTGGAACTCTCCTGTGGTACCCTCACACATATTATTTCCTCATTTAGTGGATATTTTCACAAAAAAGTGAAATTTTCAATAATTCAGAAAATTGTCTGAAAACGACTAAATATGAAGGACTCATCGGGCGAATCGCTCTGGAACTGAAATCGGAATGCTCACTGATATTTCCCCTATCTGAAAGTCTGATAAACGCTGAAAAAATGATTAAGTCCAAAAAAAAATTGTTTCAACTTTTTTCAATTTTACCCCCGTGGGATATATATTCTACCCACACACATTTGGAACTCTCCTGGGGTACCCTCACACATATTATTCCCTCATTTAGTGGATATTTTCACAAAAAAGTGAAATTTTCAAAAATTCAGAAAATTGGCTGAAAACGACTAAATATGAAGGACTCAACGGGGGAATCGCTCTGGAACTGAAATCGGAACGCTCACTGACATTTCCCCTATCTGAAAGTCTGATAAACGCTGAAAAAATGACTAAGTCTAAAAAAAAATGTTTCACCTTTTTTCAATTTTACCCCCGTGGGATATATATTCTACCCACACACATTTGGAACTCTCCTGGGGTACCCTCACACATATTATTCCCTCATTTAGTGGATATTTTCACAAAAAAAGTGAAATTTTCAAAAATTCAGAAAATTGGCTGAAAACGACTGAATATGAAGGACTCATCGGGTGAATCGCGCTGGAACTGAAATCGGAACGCTCACTGACATTTCCCCTATCTGAAAGTCTGATAAACGCCGAAAAAATGACTAAGTAAAAAAAAAAAATGTTTTCACCTTTTTTCAGTTTTACCCCCGTGGGATATATATTCTACCCACACACATTTGGAACTCTCCTGGGGTACCCTCACACATATTATTCCCTCATTTAGTGGATATTTTCACAAAAAAGTGACATTTTCAAAAATTCAGAAAATTGGCTGAAAACGACTAAATATGTAGGACTCATTGGGCGAATCGCTCTGGAACTGAAATCGGAACTCTCACTGACATTTCCCCTATCTGAAAGTCTGATAAACGCTGAAAAAATGATTAAGTCCAAAAAAACATTTTTTCACCTTTTTTCAATTTTACCCCCGTGGGATATATATTCTACCCACACACATTTGGAACTCTCCTGGGGTACCCTCACACATATTATTCCCTCATTTAGTGGATATTTTCACAAAAAAGTGAAATTTTCAATAATTCAGAAAATTGGCTGAAAACGACTAAATATGAAGGACTCATCGGGCGAATCGCTCTGGAACTGAAATCGGAATGCTCACTGATATTTCCCCTATCTGAAAGTCTGATAAACGCTGAAAAAATGATTAAGTCGAAAAAAAAAATTTTTCAACTTTTTTCAATTTTACCCCCGTGGGATATATATTCTACCCACACACATTTGGAACTCTCCTGGGGTACCCTCACACATATTATTCCCTCATTTAGTGGATATTTTCACAAAAAAGTGACATTTTCAAAAATTCAGAAAATTGGCTGAAAACGACTAAATATGAAGGACTCATCGGGGGAATCGCTCTGGAACTGAAATCGGAATGCTCACTGACATTTCCTCTATCTGAAAGTCTGATAAACGCCGGAAAAATGACTAAGTCTAAAAAAAATTTTTTTTCACCTTTTTTCAATTTTATCCCCGTGGGATATATATTCTACCCACACACATTTGGAACTCTCCTGGGGTACCCTCACACATATTATTCCCTCATTTAGTGGATATTTTCACAAAAAAGTGAAATTTTCAAAAATTCAGAAAATTGGCTGAAAACTAGTGTTGAGCGATACCTTCCGATATCAGGAAATATCGTATCGGATTGGATCGGGCCGATACCCAAAAAGTATCGGATATCGCCGATTCCGATACCGGAAACCAATGCAAGTCAATGGGACACAAATATCGGAATGAAAATAAACCCTTTCTTTCCTTGTAGGTTAATTCTACATGAAGTAAAACAACTAAGAATAATGTAGAATGACATGAAAAGCCGGCAATTCATCAGCGGCATTCACCGGTACCCGACAATTTACAACAGAAAGAATAGAGCTTCACACATAGATTAGATAGATAGAAACATGTCAGTCACATATATATGAAGTACAGTGACAGTGTTGCTTACTGTACTTGTCATTTAGTGTAAAGGATTTATTAAAAAAAATATTAGTGTTTTCGTGCACCGTCTCTTTAAAAAAGCCGGCCGGCAATTCAGCAGCGGTACCCGACAATTTATAACAGACAGAATAGAGCTTCACACATAGATTAGATAGATAGAAACATGTCAGTCACATATATAAGAAGTACAGTGACAGTGTTGCTTACAGAACTTGTCATTTAGTGTAAAGGATTTATTTAAAAAAATAATAGTGTTTTCATGCACCGTCTCTTTAAGAAAGCCGGCCGGCAATTCAGCATCTGTACCCGACAATTTAGAATAGAAGGAATAGAGAATCACACATAGATTAGATAGATAAAAACATGTCAGTCACATATATATGAAGTACAGTGACAGTGTTGATTACTGTACTTGTCATTTAGTGTTAAAATAAAGGATTTATTTAAAAAAAAATTGGCGTGGGGTTCCCCTTAATTTTAGGCTCTAGCGGAGGTTAAGCAGACAGCTGGGGCAAATGTTTGAAGCCTGGGAAGGGGGTAATACCCACGGAGCTTCCCAGGCTACTAATATCAGCCCCCAGCTGAATACCTAGCCTTTACTAGCTATTAAAATGGGGGACCCCCCCAAAAAAATGACGTGGGGTCCCCCCTAATTTAATAGCTAGCACAGGCTAGGTGTTATGTTCTGCTACCAAAGCTAAGGAAAGAGAGGAGATCTGTCCCTACTATAAGACTCAGCTGAATCCCTACGATGTAACAGGGAACCTGATCCTGCGATCAGACCTGCTAAAGTCCTAATCTAGTCTGTACGGAGACCTATAGATTTGGGGAGGGAATCCCTACAAGTACTAAGGACTGGGAGGAATATGGGACACCTCCTAACAGAAATAGTAGCAGAAAGACGAACAAACAAAATAGATAGAACATAGAGGTCCGTAGACCAAGCAAACTAACAGAGTTAGATACAGAGCACAGGCTAGCTAGAAAGTAGATATACCATGAAGTCCAGCAAAGCCAGAAGGGCGGAGCAGGATTAAATAGGCCAACAAGGTCATGTGACCAGCAAAGGAAAAAAAACCTAACAGCAAGGTTCTAACAGTACCCCCCCTTCTAAGAGGATCCTCCGGATCCCCTAGGACCAGGCTTATCAGGAAATCTCCTGTGAAACGCTCTGATAAGTCTGGACGCGGAAACATCATCTGACCTCACCCAAGAGTTATCCTCGGGTCCGAAACCTTTCCAGGCCACAAGATACTGCAAACTACCTCTATACCGTCTAGAGTCAAGGATGCGAGAAATTTCATATTCCCCGTCCTCCACCACCGGAGGAACAGAGGCAGAGGCGTCACCATCCGACACAACAGCTTTTTTTAACAGGGAGACATGAAAGACCGGATTAATTCTCCAGGAGGTAGGAACCTCCAACCTAACAGCAGATTGGTTGACAACCTGAAGCACCTTAAAGGGCCCTACAAACTTGGGACCCAATTTCTTAGAAGGAATCCTCAACCGCAGATTCCTAGAGGACAACCAAACCATGTCACCAACAGCGAACAAAACCTCCTGTCGTTTCCTATCAAAGTAGTCTTTAGATTTTCTGTTGGCCTCCTGAAGATTACCACGCACATCCGTCCAAACTCTTTCCAAATCACCGGAAAAATTCTCCTCCTCAGGCACGGCAGATCCCAACTTGGAGAACGACCCAAACGACGGATGTCTCCCAGAACAACAAAAAAAAGGCGAACAACCAGCAGAAGAAGATGTATGATTGTTCAGAGCAAATTCGGCAAGTGGCAGAAACTCAGACCACCCCTCTTGATTGTCTGCCACAAAACAACGCAAGAACTGCTCAACATCCTGGTTTTTCCTTTCTGTCTGGCCATTAGATTCAGGATGATATCCGGACGAAAACGACAAATGAATTCCCAACCTGTCACAAAAGGCACGCCAAAAACGAGCCACGAACTGAGGACCCCTATCAGAAACAATGTCAGTAGGAACGCCATGAAGTCTGACAATTTCCTTGACAAAGGCCTTAGCGAGAGTTTTAGCGCAGGGCAGTTTGACGAAGGGAACCAAGTGACACATCTTGCTAAAACGGTCCACGACCACCCAGATGACAGTAAAACCCTCAGAGGGGGGAAGGTCAGTTATAAAGTCCATAGCCAAATGTGTCCAAGGAGCACTGGGGACCTCCAAAGGACAAAGCAACCCCGCAGCAGGAGTATGTGAGGACTTAGATCTAGCACATATAGTACATTGGCGCACCCACTTAATGACTTCCTTCTGCCATCCAGGCCACCAAAAACTGCGACCCACCAGTCTCTTGGTCTCAGAGATTCCGGGATGACCTGCCAACCGAGATTCGTGACACTCAACAAACAAATCTCTCCTAAAGGTCCCAGGCACAAACAACCTCCCATGAGGAGTGTTAGATGGGGCATTCTCCTGAGCTTTAAGAATCTCATCTTCCAAAACGGAGTCTAAAGCAGCTATCACAACACCTTCTTGTAAAATGTTTTCCTCTTTCTCAGCACCGACTATGGGAGAAAAACTGCGAGACAAGGCATCCGCCTTAACATTCTTAGTACCAGGGATGTAAGTAACGGAGAAATTAAACCGCGAGAAAAACAGTGCCCACCTAGCCTGACGGGCATTCAGGCGCTTGGCAGCGTCAAGATATATCAGATTTTTATGATCCGTAAGAACCTGAACGGGAAATTCCGCACCTTCCAAGAAGTGGCGCCAGTGTTCAAATGCGAGTTTAATAGCTAATAATTCCCGATTACCAATATCGTAATTCAATTCAGTCTCCGAAAATTTTTTTGAAAAAAATGCACAGGGATGTAATCCATCCCCGTTATCCTGAGACAATACTGCGCCAACCCCCACAGAGGAAGCATCAACCTCAACCAAAAACGGCCTAGTAACATCAGGCTGCATAAGGATGGGAGCAGAGGTGAACCTCTCCTTGAGATACACAAAAGCTTCAATGGCCTCAGAAGACCACTGAACCGCATCAGCACCTTTCCTGGTGAGATCAGTCAGAGGTTTGACAATACTAGAAAATTTTTTTATGAATTTTCTATAGTAATTGGCGAAACCCAAAAACCTCTGTATCGATTTCAAACCAATAGGCCTAGGCCATTCCTGCACAGCCTGAACCTTAACCGGATCCATCTCAAAACCTTTGCTGGAGATAATGTAGCCCAAAAAACTAATTCTCTGTACAGCGAACTCACATTTCTCCAGCTTAGCAAAAAGCGAATTGTCCATTAATAACTGTAATACCTCACGCACGCTCCGCCAATGAGACTCCAGATCTGGCGAATAAATCAAAATGTCATCCAAATACACAACCACATTTTTACCGATCAAAGGTCTAAGGATGTCATTAATCAGATTCTGAAAAAATGCAGGAGCATTAGTAAGACCAAAAGGCATAACCAGATTCTCAAAATGACCCACAGGAGTGTTAAAAGCAGTCTTCCATTCATCACCCTCCTTCATGCGCAACAGATTGTATGCCCCCTTAAGGTCAATTTTAGAGAACCACTTAGCCCCCAATAACTGGTTAAACAGATCAGGAATCAATGGCAGTGGGTAAGGATTGCGTACCGTAATTTTGTTAATCTCACGAAAATCTAGACAAGGACGTAAACCGCCGTCCTTTTTTTTTACAAAAAAAAATCCAACCGCCACAGGAGACTTAGAGGGCCTAATGTGACCGGCGGCCAAACTTGTCTGTATGTATTCCTCCAAAGCCTTCCTCTCAGGAATAGTAAGGTTAAATAAACGACTTTTAGGAAGAGTCGCTCCAGGGACAAATTCAATAGAACAATCATAGTCTCTATGGGGAGGCAAAACCTGCGATTCTTTCTCAGAAAAAACTCTCCAAAAATCCTGAATAGGAACAGGCAATTCTCCCCTATCCAAAGCTGCAATACGCCCGTTACAACACTTGTCATAACATTTATGGCTCCAGGATTTAATTTCACTGGTAGACCAATCCAGTACAGGATTGTGAAATTTTAACCAGGGCAAACCCAATATTACTGGAGAAGGCAAGTTATTCAACACTACCAAATCCAATTTCTCATGGTGAACACCATTAATAGTGAGAGGAAATTCACTGACCTTGAGAGTAATATTCTTCAAAGGGGAGCCATCCACAGAAACCACAGCAATGGGGGATGATAAAGGTTCAGGTTTTAAATTGAGTTTTTCCACGAATCCCCCATCAATAACATTCAGTGTAGACCCGCAATCAACAAACACCCGAAATTCCATTAATTTTTCCTGAGCAATCGTGGAAGCAGCTAAAAATATACCCTTGGAATTTAAACAGGCAATACGGGCGTGACTGACCATTTTTTTTTCTTTCTTCATACGAAGCTCACAGCCTTTAATCAAATGACCAGATTTCCCGCAATAGAAACACAAGCCTTCTGAAAAACGACGGTGTTTTTCTTGAGAGCGAGGTGCCACCGATCCAATCTCCATCGGTTCACCACTGTTAGTACACACATTATCATAACCAGAAACTGACATAGCAGAGGATTTGCTCTCATTAACCCTTGCACGCAGTCTTCTATCCACCCGTATAGCTAATTGCATAGCCTGTTGCAAATCCTCAGGTGTAGGATAAGCAATTAGCAGGTCTTTAACCTTTTCACTGAGCCCAGCAAGAAATAGACTTTTCAGAGCAGAATCGTTCCACCCTGTTTGAGTGGACCAACGACGAAAATGTGTACAATATTTTTCCATATTACCTGATCCTTGTTTTAAACGTCTCAACTCAGTCTCAGCTGATGCCACACGGTCAGGATCATCATATAATAGTCCTAAAGCAGAAAAAAAACTATCCACTGATCTGAAGCATGCATCACTAGGTTGCAAAGAAAAGGCCCACTCCTGAGGCTCTTTGCGCAAAAGTGACATTATGAACCCTACGCGCTGGGATTCATCCCCAGAGGACTTGGGTCTCAAACGAAAATACAATAAGCAAGCATTTTTAAATGAAAAAAATTCTCGATGTTCACCAAAAAATAAATCCGGCAAACATACCTTAGGCTCCAAGAAATATGCTCCAGGACAGTTACTCACGTGCTGACGGAGCTCGGCCACTTCCAGAGAGAGTCCCTGCAGGTGTTTAGCCAAATCCTGAACCGACACCATGATGGAACAAAAAAAATCTTTCCTTAGAGAATTTACAGGCTGGACTTACTGTTATGTTCTGCTACCAAAGCTAAGGAAAGAGAGGAGATCTGTCCCTACTATAAGACTCAGCTGAATCCCTACGATGTAACAGGGAACCTGATCCTGCGATCAGACCTGCTAAAGTCCTAATCTAGTCTGTACGGAGACCTATAGATTTGGGGAGGGAATCCCTACAAGTACTAAGGACTGGGAGGAATATGGGACACCTCCTAACAGAAATAGTAGCAGAAAGACGAACAAACAAAATAGATAGAACATAGAGGTCCGTAGACCAAGCAAACTAACAGAGTTAGATACAGAGCACAGGCTAGCTAGAAAGTAGATATACCATGAAGTCCAGCAAAGCCAGAAGGGCGGAGCAGGATTAAATAGGCCAACAAGGTCATGTGACCAGCAAAGGAAAAAAAACCTAACAGCAAGGTTCTAACACTAGGCAGACAGCTGGGGGCTGATATTAATAGCCCAGGAAGGGTGCCATGAATATTGGCCCCCTCCCAGGCTAGAAACACCAGCCGTCAGCCGCCCCAGAAATGGCGCATCCATAGGAAGCGCCAATTCTGGCACTTAGCCTCGCTCTTCCACGCTGCCCTGGTGCGGTGGCAGGGGGTAATAGGGTTGGGGTTGATGTCAGCTTATAATGCCAGCTGACATCAAGCCCAGGTTAGTAATGGAGAGGCGTCTATAAGACACCCCCATTACTAACCCCATAGTCAAAGTTAAAAGAAAACACAAACACCCAGAGTAAAGTCCTTTAATTGAAATAAAGACACAATTCTTTATTGTTCTAAATTAAACCATACTTACCATCACGCCCATTCCAGCTGAAGCCAACGATCTCCTGCAATAAAAGAAAAATAATAAAGCAACCTCATCCTTACCTTTCGATGGTTCCCAGGACAGCTCCAGCTCTGCTACATCGAGATGACAGGCTGGACCGCAGCAGAAAGCTGCCATCCAGCCTGTCATCCCGCGGACACTGAGAAGCGCAGGCATGCTTGCGCTCCTCAGTGTCTCTCTGTGACGTCATCCAGATGAGCCGAGTTCATGTCCAATGAACTCAGCTCACCTCATGCACGTCACTGACAGCGTGGGAAAATTCTCCTGCACTCAGCGCTTCAGCGTGAGAATTCTCCCACGCTGTCAGTGACATACATGAGGTGAGGTCATGTCCAATGAACTCAGCTCACCTCATGCACGTCACTGACAGCGTGGGAAAATTCTCACGCTGAAGTGCTGAGTGCAGGAGAATTTTCCCACGCTGTCAGTGACGTACATGAAGTGAGCGGAGTTCATTGGACATGACCTCGGCTCATCTGGATGCCGTCACAGCCAGACACTGAGGAGTGGAAGTATGCCTGCGCTTCTCAGTGTCTGCGGGATGACAGGATGGATGGCAGCGTTCTGCTGCGGTCCAGCCTGTCATCTCGATGTAGCAGAGCTGAAGCTGTCGTGGGAGCCATGGAAAGGTAAGGATGAGGTTGCTTTATTATTTTACTTTTATTGCAGGAGATCGTTGGCTTCAGCTGGAATGGGCGTGGTGGTAAGTATGGTTTAATTTAGAACAATAAAGAATTGTGTGTTTATTTCAATTAAAGGACTTTTTTCTGGGTGTTGTGTTTTTTTAAATACTTTACTAGAAATTCATGGTGGTCATGTCTAATATTGGCGTGACCCCATGAATTTTGGGCTTAGGGCCAGCTGATAATGCCAAGCTGGCCTTAACCCCTTTATTACCCAGTGAGCCACCGCACCAGGGCCCTGGATGAGTTGGGTACAGCGCCAGAAGATGGCGCTTCTATGAACGCGCCATTTTCTGGGGCGGCTGCGGACTGCAATTTGCAGCGGGGGTGGCCCAGAAAGCTTGGGTCTCCCTGCGCTGCGGATTCCAGCCCCCAGCTGCCTAGTTGTATCTGGCTGGGCACAAAAATAGGGCGAAGCCCCACGCATTTTTTTTTTAAATTATTTCATGAAATTCATGGAATAATTAAGAAAAAAAGGGCTTCCCTATATTGTTGTGTCCAACCAGGTACAAATAGGCAGCTGGTGGTTGGGGGCAGCCCATTCCTGCCTGCTGTACCTGGCTGGACACAAATATAGTGCGAAGCCCGACGTCAATTTTTTTTTAATTATTTCATGAAATAATTTTTTTAAAAAAGGGCTTCCCTATATTGTTGTGTCCGGCCAGGTACAAATAGGCAGCTGGTGGTTGGGGGCAGCCTGTTCCTGCCTGCTGTACCTGGCTGGACACAAATATAGGGCGAAGCCCCACGTCAATTTTTTTTAAAATAAGTCCTTTATTTTAACACTAAATGACATTTGAGGAGTTAATAAAGATGCAGTCCCTAAATTATTATTTATTTTTTAATTAATTTTTCCCAAAACTTTTGACGTGGGCTTCGCCATATTTTTGTATGCCAGCCAGGTACAGCATCCAGCTTCTATGAACGCGCCATTTTCCGGGGTGGCTGCGCACTGCAATTTTCAGCGGGGGGAGGGGGGGGCAGAAAGCTTGGGCCTCCCTGCGCTGCAGATTCCATCCCCCAGCTGCCTAGTTGTACCTGGCTGGACACAAAAATAGGGAGAAGCTTCACGTATTTTTTTTTTTTAATTATTTCATGAAATTCATGAAATAATTAAGAAAAAAAGGGCTTCCCTATATTGTTGTGTCCAACCAGGTACAAATAGGCAGCTGGTGGTTGGGGGCAGCCCGTTCCTGCCTGCTGTACCTGGCTGGACACAAATATAGTGCGAAGCCCCACGTCAATTTTTTTTAAATCATTTCAGGAAATTCATGAAATAATTTAAAAAAATTGATGTGGGGCTTCGCCCTATATTTGTGTCCAGTCAGGTACAGCAGGCAGGAACGGGCTGCCCCCAACCACCAGCAGCCTATTTGTACCTAGCCGGACACAACAATATAGGGAAGCCCTTTTTTTCTGAATTATTCCATGAATTTCATGAATTTAAAAAAAAAAAAACGTGGAGCTTCGCCCTATTTTTGTGTCCAGCCAGGTACAACTAGGCAGCTGGGGGCTGGAATCTGCAGCGCAGGGAGGCCCAAGCTTTCTGGGCCCCACCCGCTGCAAATTGCAGTCCGCAGCCGCCCCGGAAAATGGCGCGTTCATAGAAGCGCCATCTTCTGGCGCTGTACCCAACTCATCCAGGGCCCTGATGCGGTGGCTCACTGGGTAATAAAGGGGTTAAGGCCAGCTTGGCATTATCAGCTGGCCCTAAGCCCGAAATTCATGGGGTCACGCCAATATTAGACATGACCACCATGAATTTCTAGTAAAGTATTTAAAAAAAACACAAACACCCAGAAAAAAGTCCTTTAATTGAAATAAACACACAATTCTTTATTGTTCTAAATTAAACCATACTTACCATCACGCCCATTCCAGCTGAAGCCAACGATCTCCTGCAATAAAAGAAAAATAATAAAGCAACCTCATCCTTACCTTTCCATGGCTCCCACGACGGCTCCAGCTCTGCTACATCGAGATGACAGGCTGGACCGCAGCAGAACGCTGCCATCCAGCCTGTCATCCCGCAGACACTGAGAAGCGCAGGCATACTTCCACTCCTCAGTGTCTGGCTGTGACGGCATCCAGATGAGCCGACAATGAACTCGGCTCACCTCATGTACGTCACTGACAGCGTGGGAGAATTCTCCTGCACTCAGCGCTTCAGCGTGAGAATTTTCCCACGCTGTCAGTGACGTGCATGAGGTGAGGTCATGTCCCATGAACTCGGCGCACCTCATGCACGTCACTGACAGCGTGGGAGAATTCTCACGCTGAAGCGCTGAGTGCAGGAGAATTTTCCCACGCTGTCAGTGACGTGCATGAGGTGAGCTGAGTTCATTGGACATGACCTCGGCTCATCTGGATGACGTCACAGAAAGACACTGAGGAGCGCAAGCATGCCTGCGCTTCTCAGTGTCCGCGGGATGACAGGCTGGATGGCAGCGTTCTGCTGCGGTCCAGCCTGTCATCTCGATGTAGCAGAGCTGAAGCTGTCCTGGGAACCATGGAAAGGTAAGGATGAGGTTGCTTTATTATTTTACTTTTATTGCAGGAGATCGTTGGCTTCAGCTGGAATGGGTGTGGCGGTAAGTATGGTTTAATTTAGAACAATAAAGAATTGTGTCTTTATTTCAATTAAAGGACTTTTTTCTGGGTGTTTGTGTTTTTTTTAAATACTTTACTAGAAATTCATGGCGGTCATGTCTAATATTGGCGTGACCCCATGAATTTCGGGCTTAGGGCCAGCTGATAATGCCAAGCTGGCCTTAACCCCTTTATTACCCAGTGAGCCACCGCACCAGGGCCCTGGATGAGTTGGGTACAGCGCCAGAAGATGGCGCTTCTATGAACGCGCCATTTTCCGGGGCGGCTGCGGACTGCAATTTGCAGCGGGTGGGACCCAGAAAGCTTGGGTCTCCCTGCGCTGCAGATTCCAGCCCCCAGCTGCCTAGTTGTACCTGGCTGGACACAAAAATAGGGCGAAGCGCCACACATTTTTTTTTTTAATTATTTCATGAAATTCATGGAATAATTAAGAAAAAAAGGGCTTCCCTATATTGTTGTGTCCGGCTAGGTACAAATAGGCAGCTGGTGGTTGGGGGCAGCCCATTCCTGCCTGCTGTACCTGGCTGGACACAATTATAGGGCGAAGCCCCACATAATTTTTTTTTAATTATTTCATGAATTTCCTGAAATAATTAAAAAAAAATTGACGTGGGGCTTCACACTATATTTGTGTCCAGCCAGGTACAGCAGGCAGGAACGGGCTGCCCCCAACCACCAGCTGCCTATTTGTACCTAGCCGGACACAACAATATAGGGAAGCCCTTTTTTTCTTAATTATTCCATGAATTTCATGAAATAATTAAAAAAAAAAAAACGTGGAGCTTCTCCCTATTTTTGTGTCCAGCCAGGTACAACTAGGCAGCTGGGGGATGGAATCTGCAGCGCAGGGAGGCCCAAGCTTTTTGCCCTCCCCCCCCCCCCGCTGAAAATTGCAGTCCGCGGCCGCCCCGGAAAATGGCGCGTTCATAGAAGCTGGATGCTGTACCTGGCTGGCATACAAAAATATGGCGAAGCCCACGTCAAAAGTTTTGGGAAAAATTTATTAAAAAATAAATAATAATTTAGGGACTGCATCTTTATTAAGTCCTCAAATGTCATTTAGTGTTAAAATAAAGGATTTATTTAAAAAAAAAATGGCGTGGGATCCCCCATAATTTTAGTCTCTAGCGGAGGTTAAGCAGACGGCTGGGGCAGATGTTTGAAGCCTGGGAAGGGGGTAAAACCCACGGAGCTTCCCAGGCTACTAATATCAGCCCCCAGCTGAATACCTAGCCTTTACTAGCTATTAAAATGGGGGACCCCCCAAAAAAAAATGACGTGGGGTCCCCTCTATTTTAATAGCTAGCAAAGGCTAGGCAGACAGCTGGGGGCTGATATTAATAGCTCAGGAAGGGTGCCATGAATATTGGCCCCCTCCCAGGCTAGAAACACCAGCCGTCAGCCGCCCCAGAAATGGCGCATCCTTAGGATGCGCCAATTCTGGCACTTAGCCTCGCTCTTCCACGCTGCCCTGGTGCGGTGGCAGGGGGTAATAGTGGTGGGGTTCATGTCAGCGCCAGCTGCCATGAAGCCCAGGTTAGTAATGATGGCCGTCTATATGACACCCCCATTACTAACCTACAAAGTGTTAAAAAGAAAAAACACACTACACCCAGAAAAAAATTATTTATTTGAAATAAAACACCATTTTATTTAATTCTTAGTTTACTAAAAAAAAAATAGTTACCTGTCCACGTTCCTGCGCTGATCTCCCATGCACAGCTGTCACATCTGGAGATGGTGACAGCTGTGCATGGCTGCTGTAAGCTCACGCTGCCGGGAACACGTCCGCTCCCGGCAGCGGGAGCCACTGACTGAGGTCACCGGAGTGCATTCAGGCAGCGCAGCTCCGGAGACCTCCTTTACGGCAGTGCTGTACCGTGGGAATTTCTCACGATACAGCAGTGCCGTAAAGGAGCTAACCGGAGCAGCGCTGCTTGAACTCCGGTGAACCCTTACGGCCCCGTCATTCTAGCGGCGGCAGCGGTTCAGAGCGGTCACATTCTATGTGGCTGCTCTGAACTGGAGATCTTCGTGGGACACTCGTGGACTACTACGGAGGGGTAAGGATAAGGTTGTGGTTTATTATTTTATATTTTATTACAGGAGATCGATGGCTTCGGGGAATTAGGTGTCTAGGTGAGTATAGGTGTAGTTTTTTATTTTTTACTTTATTTTAGGTGGCGATCGGCGGGGACAGGTAATGTATGAACTAATTTCTTTTAGGTAACCACTGGCCACCAATGACATGTATTTAACATTTATTGGGGACACAGTAGGGCAATTTAAATAGCAGGATCAGGCTGATGGGAACTACTGCTCCCATCGAGCTGATCCTGCTGGCAGGAGTGGACGGGGGACAGACATAGGCCGATGGGAGTAGTAGTGTCACATCGGCCTATGTCTGCCCGCACACACACCCGCACACACACCCGCACACACACACCCCGCACACACACCCGCACACACACCCCGCACACACACACACCCCGCACACATCGCACACACACCCCGCACACACTAATCATGACGGGTCCGGGAGGTGAGGCTGACCTGTGCGGCCGTGGGAAAGTTGATGTGAGTTCATGCAGTCAAGCATGAACTCACATGAACCCTCTGAGGGCACCGCGGCTACTTCAAATGAACAGCTGATCAGCATCAGCTGATACCTCAGCTGTTCATTTGAAATAACCGGCGGGAAAGCGCAGCACAGAACGGGAAAGCCGGCGGTGAAGTCTTTTCACTGCCGGCTTCCCCGCCCGGGTCCTTCGCTCCTTGGTGCTGCGCTCCCCGCCCGGTCCTAATTTACGATCGGGATGGGAGGTGGCGAGGGGAGCGGAGGATCGGGGTGGGAGGCTGCGGGGAAGCAGTATGGGGCTGCGTGATTGTTTAAAAGCCGGCGGCTTTTTACCGCGCGCCGGCTTTTAAACAATCAGGAGAATTCTCCCACGCTGGGATGGCATTCTGATGACAAGCTGGATCGCAGCTGAGCACTGCCATCCAGCTTGTCATCCTTCAGAGACACTGCAGAGCGCAGGCATTATGGGAACTTCCGATTCCGGTATTCGATATTATAAAAGTATCGGAATTAAGTATCGGAATTCCGATACAGTGAATATCGGCCGATACCCGATATTTCAGTATCGGAATGCTCAACACTACTGAAAACGACTAAATATGAAGAACTCATCAGGCGAATGCTCTGGAACTGAAATCGGAACGCTCACTGACATTTCCCCTATCTGAAAGTCTGATAAACGCTGAAAAAATGACTAAGTCCCAAAAAAAAATATTTTCACCTTTTTTCAATTTTACCCCCGTGGGATATATATTCTACCCACAAACATTTGGAACTCTCCTGGGGTACCCTCACACATATTATTCCCTCATTTAGTGGATATTTTCACAAAAAAGTGAAATTTTCAAAAATTCAGAAAATTGGCTGAAAACGACTGAATATGAAGGACTCATCGGGTGCATCGCGCTGGAACTGAAATCGGAACGCTCACTGACATTTCCCCTATCTGAAAGTCTGATAAACGCTGAAAAAATGACTAAGTAAAAAAAAAAAATGTTTTCACCTTTTTTCAATTTTACCCCCGTGGGATATATATTCTACCCACACACATTTGGAACTCTCCTGGGGTACCCTCACACATATTATTCCCTCATTTAGTGGATATTTTCACAAAAAAGTGAAATTTTCAAAAATTCAGAAAATTGGCTGAAAACGACTAAATATGAAGGACTCATGGGGCGAATCGCTCTTGAACTGAAATCGGAACGCTCACTGACATTTCCCCTATCTGAAAGTCTGATAAACGCTGAAAAAATGACTAAGTCCAAAAAAAATATGTTTTCACCTTTTTTCAATTTTACCCCCGTGGGATATATATTCTACCCACACACATTTGGAACTCTCCTGGGGTACCCTCACACATATTATTTCCTCATTTAGTGGATATTTTCACAGAAAAGTGAAATTTTCAATAATTCAGAAAATTGTCTGAAAACGACTAAATATGAAGGACTCATCGGGCGAATCGCTCTGGAACTGAAATCGGAATGCTCACTGATATTTCCCCTATCTGAAAGTCTGATAAACGCTGAAAAAATGATTAAGTCCAAAAAAAAATTTTTTCAACTTTTTTCAATTTTACCCCCGTGGGATATATATTCTACCCACACACATTTGGAACTCTCCTGGGGTACCCTCACACATATTATTCCCTCATTTAGTGGATATTTTCACAAAAAAGTGAAATTTTCAAAAATTCAGAAAATTGGCTGAAAACGACTAAATATGAAGGACTCATCGGGGGAATCGCTCTGGAACTGAAATCGGAACGCTCACTGACATTTCCCCTATCTGAAAGTCTGATAAACGCTGAAAAAATGACTAAGTCTAAAAAAAAAATGTTTCACCTTTTTTCAATTTTACCCCCGTGGGATACATATTCTACCCACACACATTTGGAACTCTCCTGGGGTACCCTCACACATATTATTCCCTCATTTAGTGGATATTTTCACAAAAAAGTGAAATTTTCAAAAATTCAGAAAATTGGCTGAAAACGACTAAATATGAAGGACTCATGGGGCGAATCGCTCTTGAACTGAAATCGGAACGCTCACTGACATTTCCCCTATCTGAAAGTCTGATAAACGCTGAAAAAATGACTAAGTCCAAAAAAAATATGTTTTCACCTTTTTTCAATTTTACCCCCGTGGGATATATATTCTACCCACACACATTTGGAACTCTCCTGGGGTACCCTCACACATATTATTTCCTCATTTAGTGGATATTTTCACAAAAAAGTGAAATTTTCAATAATTCAGAAAATTGTCTGAAAACGACTAAATATGAAGGACTCATCGGGCGAATCGCTCTGGAACTGAAATCGGAATGCTCACTGATATTTCCCCTATCTGAAAGTCTGATAAACGCTGAAAAAATGATTAAGTCCAAAAAAAATTTTTTTCAACTTTTTTCAATTTTACCCCCGTGGGATATATATTCTACCCACACACATTTGGAACTCTCCTGGGGTACCCTCACACATATTATTCCCTCATTTAGTGGATATTTTCACAAAAAAGTGAAATTTTCAAAAATTCAGAAAATTGGCTGAAAATGACTAAATATGAAGGACTCATCGGGCGAATCACTCTGGAACTGAAATTGGAACGCTCACTGACATTTCCCCTATCTGAAAGTCTGATAAACGCTGAAAAAATGACTAAGTAAAAAAAAAAAATGTTTTCACCTTTTTTCAATTTTACCCCCGTGGGATATATATTCTACCCACACACATTTGGAACTCTCCTGGGGTACCCTCACACATATTATTCCCTCATTTAGTGGATATTTTCACAAAAAAGTGAAATTTTCAAAAATTCAGAAAATTGGCTGAAAACGACTAAATATGAAGGACTCATCGGGCGAATCGCTCTTGAACTGAAATCGGAACGCTCACTGACATTTCCCCTATCTGAAAGTCTGATAAACGCTGAAAAAATGACTAAGTCCAAAAAAAATATGTTTTCACCTTTTTTCAATTTTACCCCCGTGGGATATATATTCTACCCACACACATTTGGAACTCTCCTGGGGTACCCTCACACATATTATTTCCTCATTTAGTGGATATTTTCACAAAAAAGTGAAATTTTCAATAATTCAGAAAATTGTCTGAAAACGACAAAATATGAAGGACTCATCGGGCGAATCGCTCTGGAACTGAAATCGGAATGCTCACTGATATTTCCCCTATCTGAAAGTCTGATAAACGCTGAAAAAATGATTAAGTCCAAAAAAAAATTTTTTCAACTTTTTTCAATTTTACCCCCGTGGGATATATATTCTACCCACACACATTTGGAACTCTCCTGGGGTACCCTCACACATATTATTCCCTCATTTAGTGGATATTTTCACAAAAAAGTGAAATTTTCAAAAATTCAGAAAATTGGCTGAAAATGACTAAATATGAAGGACTCATCGGGCGAATCACTCTGGAACTGAAATTGGAACGCTCACTGACATTTCCCCTATCTGAAAGTCTGATAAACGCTGAAAAAATGACTAAGTCTAAAAAAAAAAATGTTTCACCTTTTTTCAATTTTACCCCCGTGGGATATATATTCTACCCACACACATTTGGAACTCTCCTGGGGTACCCTCACACATATTATTCCCTCATTTAGTGGATATTTTCACAAAAAAGTGAAATTTTCAAAAATTCAGAAAATTGGCTGAAAACGACTAAATATGAAGGACTCATTGGGCGTGGGATATATATATATGAAGGACTCATTGGGCGTGGGATATATATTCTACCCACACATTCTCATATATATATTCTCATATATATATATGAAGGACTCATTGGGCGTGGGATATATATTCTACCCACACACATTTGGAACTCTCCTGGGGTACCCTCACACATATTATTCCCTCATTTAGTGGATATTTTCACAAAAAAGTGAAATTTTCAAAAATTCAGAAAATTGGCTGAAAACGACTAAATATGAAGGACTCATTGGGCTCTGGAACTGAAATCGGAACTCTCACTGACATTTCCCCTATCTGAAAGTCTGATAAACGCTGAAAAAATGATTAAGTCCAAAAAAAAATTTTTCAACTTTTTTCAATTTTACCCCCGTGGGATATATATTCTACCCACACACATTTGGAACTCTCCTGGGGTACCCTCACACATATTATTCCCTCATTTAGTGGATATTTTCACAAAAAAGTGAAATTTTCAATAATTCAGAAAATTGGCTGAAAACGACTAAATATGAAGGACTCATCGGGCGAATCGCTCTGGAACTGAAATCGGAATGCTCACTGATATTTCCCCTATCTGAAAGTCTGATAAACGCTGAAAAAATGATTAAGTCTAAAAAAATTTTTTTTTCACCTTTTTTCAATTTTACCCCCGTGGGATATATATTCTACCCACACACATTTGGAACTCTCCTGGGGTACCCTCACACATATTATTCCCTCATTTAGTGGATATTTTCACAAAAAAGTGAAATTTTCAAAAATTCAGAAAATTGGCTGAAAACGACTAAATATGAAGGACTCATTGGGCTCTGGAACTGAAATCGGAACTCTCACTGACATTTCCCCTATCTGAAAGTCTGATAAACGCTGAAAAAATGATTAAGTCCAAAAAAAAATTTTTCAACTTTTTTCAATTTTACCCCCGTGGGATATATATTCTACCCACACACATTTGGAACTCTCCTGGGGTACCCTCACACATATTATTCCCTCATTTAGTGGATATTTTCACAAAAAAGTGAAATTTTCAATAATTCAGAAAATTGGCTGAAAACGACTAAATATGAAGGACTCATCGGGCGAATCGCTCTGGAACTGAAATCGGAATGCTCACTGATATTTCCCCTATCTGAAAGTCTGATAAACGCTGAAAAAATGATTAAGTCTAAAAAAATTTTTTTTTCACCTTTTTTCAATTTTACCCCCGTGGGATATATATTCTACCCACACACATTTGGAACTCTCCTGGGGTACCCTCACACATATTATTCCCTCATTTAGTGGATATTTTCACAAAAAAAGGGAAATTTTCAAAAATTCAGAAAATTGGCTGAAAACGACTGAATATGAAGGACTCATCGGGTGAATCGCACTGGAACTGAAATCGGAACGCTCACTGACATTTCCCCTATCTGAAAGTCAGATAAACGCTGAAAAAATGATTAAGTCCAAAAAAAAATTTTTCAACTTTTTTCAATTTTACCCCCGTGGGATATATATTCTACCCACACACATTTGGAACTCTCCTGGGGTACCCTCACACATATTATTCCCTCATTTAGTGGATATTTTCACAAAAAAGTGAAATTTTCAATAATTCAGAAAATTGGCTGAAAACGACTAAATATGAAGGACTCATCGGGCGAATCGCTCTGGAACTGAAATCGGAATGCTCACTGATATTTCCCCTATCTGAAAGTCTGATAAACGCTGAAAAAATGATTAAGTCTAAAAAAATTTTTTTTTCACCTTTTTTCAATTTTACCCCCGTGGGATATATATTCTACCCACACACATTTGGAACTCTCCTGGGGTACCCTCACACATATTATTCCCTCATTTAGTGGATATTTTCACAAAAAAAGTGAAATTTTCAAAAATTCAGAAAATTGGCTGAAAACGACTGAATATGAAGGACTCATCGGGTGAATTGCGCTGGAACTGAAATTGGAACGCTCACTGACATTTCCCCTATCTGAAAGTCTGATAAACGCTGAAAAAATGACTAAGTAAAAAAAAAAAATGTTTTCACCTTTTTTCAATTTTACCCCCGTGGGATATATATTCTACCCACACACATTTGGAACTCTCCTGGGGTACCCTCACACATATTATTCCCTCATTTAGTGGATATTTTCACAAAAAAGTGAAATTTTCAAAAATTCAGAAAATTGGCTGAAAACGACTAAATATGAAGGACTCATTGGGCTCTGGAACTGAAATCGGAACTCTCACTGACATTTCCCCTATCTGAAAGTCTGATAAACGCTGAAAAAATGATTAAGTCCAAAAAAAAATTTTTGAACTTTTTTCAATTTTACCCCCGTGGGATATATATTCTATCCACACACATTTGGAACTCTCCTGGGGTACCCTCACACATATTATTCCCTCATTTAGTGGATATTTTCACAAAAAAGTGAAATTTTCAATAATTCAGAAAATTGGCTGAAAACGACTAAATATGAAGGACTCATCGGGCGAATCGCTCTGGAACTGAAATCGGAATGCTCACTGATATTTCCCCTATCTGAAAGTCTGATAAACGCTGAAAAAATGATTAAGTCTAAAAAAATTTTTTTTTCACCTTTTTTCAATTTTACCCCCGTGGGATATATATTCTACCCACACACATTTGGAACTCTCCTGGGGTACCCTCACACATATTATTCCCTCATTTAGTGGATATTTTCACAAAAAAAGGGAAATTTTCAAAAATTCAGAAAATTGGCTGAAAACGACTGAATATGAAGGACTCATCGGGTGAATCGCACTGGAACTGAAATCGGAACGCTCACTGACATTTCCCCTATCTGAAAGTCAGATAAACGCTGAAAAAATGATTAAGTCCAAAAAAAAATTTTTCAACTTTTTTCAATTTTACCCCCGTGGGATATATATTCTACCCACACACATTTGGAACTCTCCTGGGGTACCCTCACACATATTATTCCCTCATTTAGTGGATATTTTCACAAAAAAGTGAAATTTTCAATAATTCAGAAAATTGGCTGAAAACGACTAAATATGAAGGACTCATCGGGCGAATCGCTCTGGAACTGAAATCGGAATGCTCACTGATATTTCCCCTATCTGAAAGTCTGATAAACGCTGAAAAAATGATTAAGTCTAAAAAAATTTTTTTTTCACCTTTTTTCAATTTTACCCCCGTGGGATATATATTCTACCCACACACATTTGGAACTCTCCTGGGGTACCCTCACACATATTATTCCCTCATTTAGTGGATATTTTCACAAAAAAAGTGAAATTTTCAAAAATTCAGAAAATTGGCTGAAAACGACTGAATATGAAGGACTCATCGGGTGAATTGCGCTGGAACTGAAATTGGAACGCTCACTGACATTTCCCCTATCTGAAAGTCTGATAAACGCTGAAAAAATGACTAAGTAAAAAAAAAAAATGTTTTCACCTTTTTTCAATTTTACCCCCGTGGGATATATATTCTACCCACACACATTTGGAACTCTCCTGGGGTACCCTCACACATATTATTCCCTCATTTAGTGGATATTTTCACAAAAAAGTGAAATTTTCAAAAATTCTGAAAATTGGCTGAAAACGACTAAATATGAAGGACTCATTGGGCGAATCGCTCTGGAACTGAAATCGGAATGCTCACAGACATTTCCCCTATCTGAATGTCTGATAAACGCTGAAAAAATGAATAAGTCAAAAAAAAAATATTTTCACCTTTTTTCAATTTTACCCCTGTGGGATATATATTCTACCCACACACATTTGGAACTCTCCTGGGGTACCCTCACACATATTATTCCCTCATTTAGTGGATATTTTCACAAAAAAGTGAAATTTTCAAAAATTCAGAAAATTGGCTGAAAACGACTAAATATGAAGAACTCATCAGGCGAATCGCTCTGGAACTGAAATCGGAATGCTCACTGATATTTCCCCTATCTGAAAGTCTGATAAACGCTGAAAAAATGATTAAGTGCAAAAAAATAATTTTTTCACCTTTTTTCAATTTTACCCCCGTGGGATATATATTCTACCCACACACATTTGGAACTCTCCTAGGGTACCTTCACACATATTATTCCCTCATTTAGTGGATATTTTCACAAAAAAGTGAAATTTTCAAAAATTCAAAAAATTGGCTGAAAACAACTAAATATGAAGGACTCATTGGGCGAATCGCTCTGGAACTGAAATCGGAACTCTCACTGACATTTCCCCTATCTGAAAGTCTGATAAACGCTGAAAAAATGATTAAGTCCAAAAAAAAATTTTTTCAACTTTTTTCAATTTTACCCCCGTGGGATATATATTCTACCCACACACATTTGGAACTCTCCTGGGGTACCCTCACACATATTATTCCCTCATTTAGTGGATATTTTCACAAAAAAGTGAAATTTTCAATAATTCAGAAAATTGGCTGAAAACGACTAAATATGAAGGACTCATCGGGCGAATCACTCTGGAACTGAAATCGGAATGCTCACTGATATTTCCTCTATCTGAAAGTCTGATAAACGCTGAAAAAATGATTAAGTCTAAAAAAATTTTTTTTTCACCTTTTTTCAATTTTACCCCCGTGGGATATATATTCTACCCACACACATTTGGAACTCTCCTGGGGTACCCTCACACATATTATTCCCTCATTTAGTGGATATTTTCACAAAAAAAGTGAAATTTTCAAAAATTCAGAAAATTGGCTGAAAACGACTAAATATGAAGAACTCATCAGGCGAATCGCTCTGGAACTGAAATCGGAACGCTCACTGACATTTCCCCTATCTGAAAGTCTGATAAACGCTGAAAAAATGATTAAGTCTAAAAAAAATTTTTTTAACTTTTTTCAATTTTACCCCAGTGGGATATATATTCTACCCACACACATTTGGAACTCTCCTGGGGTACCCTCACACATATTATTCCCTCATTTAGTGGATATTTTCACAAAAAAGTGAAATTTTCAAAAATTCTGAAAATTGGCTGAAAACGACTAAATATGAAGGACTCATCGGGTGAATCGCTCTGGAACTGAAATCGGAACGCTCACTGATATTTCCCCTATCTGAAAGTCTGATAAACGCTGAAAAAATGATTAAGTCCAAAAAAAAATTTTTTCAACTTTTTTCAATTTTACCCCCGTGGGATATATATTCTACCCACACACATTTGGAACTCTCCTGGGGTACCCTCACACATATTATTCCCTCATTTAGTGGATATTTTCACAAAAAAGTGAAACTTTCAAAAATTCAGAAAATTGGCTGAAATCGACTAAATTTGAAGGACTCATCGGGGGAATCGCTCTGGAACTGAAATCGGAACGCTCACTGACATTTCCTCTATCTGAAAGTCTGATAAACGCCGGAAAAATGACTAAGTCTAAAAAAAATTTTTTTTCACCTTTTTTCAATTTTACCCCCGTGGGATATATATTCTACCCACACACATTTGGAACTCTCCTGGGGTACCCTCACACATATTATTCCCTCATTTAGTGGATATTTTCACAAAAAAAGTGACATTTTCAAAAATTCAGAAAATTGGCTGAAAATGACTAAATATGAAGGACTCATCGGGCGAATCACTCTGGAACTGAAATTGGAACGCTCACTGACATTTCCCCTATCTGAAAGTCTGATAAACGCTGAAAAAATGACTAAGTCTAAATAAAAAATGTTTCACCTTTTTTCAATTTTACCCCCGTGGGATATATATTCTACCCACACACATTTGGAACTCTCCTGGGGTACCCTCACACATATTATTCCCTCATTTAGTGGATATTTTCACAAAAAAGTGAAATTTTCAAAAATTCAGAAAATTGGCTGAAAACGACTGAATATGAAGGACTCATCGGGTGCATCGCGCTGGAACTGAAATCGGAACGCTCACTGACATTTCCCCTATCTGAAAGTCTGATAAACGCTGAAAAAATGACTAAGTAAAAAAAAAAAATGTTTTCACCTTTTTTCAGTTTTACCCCCGTGGGATATATATTCTACCCACACACATTTGGAACTCTCCTGGGGTACCCTCACACATATTATTCCCTCATTTAGTGGATATTTTCACAAAAAAGTGAAATTTTCAAAAATTCAGAAAATTGGCTGAAAACGACTAAATATGAAGGACTCATTGGGCGAATCGCTCTGGAACTGAAATCGGAACTCTCACTGACATTTCCCCTATCTGAAAGTCTGATAAACGCTGAAAAAATGATTAAGTCCAAAAAAAAATTTTTTCAACTTTTTTCAATTTTACCCCCGTGGGATATATATTCTACCCACACACATTTGGAACTCTCCTGGGGTACCCTCACACATATTATTCCCTCATTTAGTGGATATTTTCACAAAAAAGTGAAATTTTCAATAATTCAGAAAATTGGCTGAAAACGACTAAATATGAAGGACTCATCGGGCGAATCACTCTGGAACTGAAATCGGAATGCTCACTGATATTTCCTCTATCTGAAAGTCTGATAAACGCTGAAAAAATGATTAAGTCTAAAAAAATTTTTTTTTCACCTTTTTTCAATTTTACCCCCGTGGGATATATATTCTACCCACACACATTTGGAACTCTCCTGGGGTACCCTCACACATATTATTCCCTCATTTAGTGGATATTTTCACAAAAAAAGTGAAATTTTCAAAAATTCAGAAAATTGGCTGAAAACGACTAAATATGAAGAACTCATCAGGCGAATCGCTCTGGAACTGAAATCGGAACGCTCACTGACATTTCCCCTATCTGAAAGTCTGATAAACGCTGAAAAAATGATTAAGTCTAAAAAAAATTTTTTTAACTTTTTTCAATTTTACCCCAGTGGGATATATATTCTACCCACACACATTTGGAACTCTCCTGGGGTACCCTCACACATATTATTCCCTCATTTAGTGGATATTTTCACAAAAAAGTGAAATTTTCAAAAATTCTGAAAATTGGCTGAAAACGACTAAATATGAAGGACTCATCGGGTGAATCGCTCTGGAACTGAAATCGGAACGCTCACTGATATTTCCCCTATCTGAAAGTCTGATAAACGCTGAAAAAATGATTAAGTCCAAAAAAAAATTTTTTCAACTTTTTTCAATTTTACCCCCGTGGGATATATATTCTACCCACACACATTTGGAACTCTCCTGGGGTACCCTCACACATATTATTCCCTCATTTAGTGGATATTTTCACAAAAAAGTGAAACTTTCAAAAATTCAGAAAATTGGCTGAAATCGACTAAATTTGAAGGACTCATCGGGGGAATCGCTCTGGAACTGAAATCGGAACGCTCACTGACATTTCCTCTATCTGAAAGTCTGATAAACGCCGGAAAAATGACTAAGTCTAAAAAAAATTTTTTTTCACCTTTTTTCAATTTTACCCCCGTGGGATATATATTCTACCCACACACATTTGGAACTCTCCTGGGGTACCCTCACACATATTATTCCCTCATTTAGTGGATATTTTCACAAAAAAAGTGACATTTTCAAAAATTCAGAAAATTGGCTGAAAATGACTAAATATGAAGGACTCATCGGGCGAATCACTCTGGAACTGAAATTGGAACGCTCACTGACATTTCCCCTATCTGAAAGTCTGATAAACGCTGAAAAAATGACTAAGTCTAAATAAAAAATGTTTCACCTTTTTTCAATTTTACCCCCGTGGGATATATATTCTACCCACACACATTTGGAACTCTCCTGGGGTACCCTCACACATATTATTCCCTCATTTAGTGGATATTTTCACAAAAAAGTGAAATTTTCAAAAATTCAGAAAATTGGCTGAAAACGACTGAATATGAAGGACTCATCGGGTGCATCGCGCTGGAACTGAAATCGGAACGCTCACTGACATTTCCCCTATCTGAAAGTCTGATAAACGCTGAAAAAATGACTAAGTAAAAAAAAAAAATGTTTTCACCTTTTTTCAGTTTTACCCCCGTGGGATATATATTCTACCCACACACATTTGGAACTCTCCTGGGGTACCCTCACACATATTATTCCCTCATTTAGTGGATATTTTCACAAAAAAGTGAAATTTTCAAAAATTCAGAAAATTGGCTGAAAACGACTAAATATGAAGGACTCATTGGGCGAATCGCTCTGGAACTGAAATCGGAACTCTCACTGACATTTCCCCTATCTGAAAGTCTGATAAACGCTGAAAAAATGACTAAGTCCAAAAAAAAATTTTTTCACCTTTTTTCAATTTTACCCCCGTGGGATATATATTCTACCCACACACATTTGGAACTCTCCTGGGGTACCCTCACACATATTATTTCCTCATTTAGTGGATATTTTCACAAAAAAGTGAAATTTTCAATAATTCAGAAAATTGGCTGAAAACGACTAAATATGAAGGACTCATCGGGCGAATCGCTCTGGAACTGAAATCGGAATGCTCACTGATATTTCCCCTATCTGAAAGTCTGATAAACGCTGAAAAAATGATTAGGTCTAAAAAAAATTTTTTTTCACCTTTTTTCAATTTTACCCCCGTGGGATATATATTCTACCCACACACATTTGGAACTCTCCTGGGGTACCCTCACACATATTATTCCCTCATTTAGTGGATATTTTCACAAAAAAAGTGAAATTTTCAAAAATTCAGAAAATTGGCTGAAAACGACTGAATATGAAGGACTCATCGGGTGAATCGCGCTGGAACTGAAATCGGAACGCTCACTGACATTTCCCCTATCTGAAAGTCTGATAAACGCTGAAAAAATGACTAAGTAAAAAAAAAAAATGTTTTCACCTTTTTTCAAATTTACCCCCGTGGGATATATATTCTACCCACACACATTTGGAACTCTCCCGGGGTACCCTCACACATATTATTCCCTCATTTAGTGGATATTTTCACAAAAAAGTGAAATTTTCAAAAATTCAGAAAATTTACTGAAAACGACTAAATATGAAGAACTCATCAGGCGAATCGCTCTGGAACTGAAATCGGAATGCTCACTGATATTTCCCCTATCTGAAAGTCTGATAAACGCTGAAAAAATGATTAAGTGCAAAAAAATAATTTTTTCACCTTTTTTCAATTTTACCCCCGTGGGATATATATTCTACCCACACACATTTGGAACTCTCCTGGGGTACCCTCACACATATTATTCCCTCATTTAGTGGATATTTTCACAAAAAAGTGAAATTTTAAAAAATTCAGAAAATTGGCTGAAAACGACTAAATATGAAGGACTCATCGGGCGAATCGCTCTGGAACTGAAATCGGAACGCTCACTGACATTTCCCCTATCTGAAAGTCTGATAAAAGCTGAAAAAATGACTAAGTCCAAAAAAAAAATGTTTTCACCTTTTTTCAATTTTACCCCCGTGGGATATATATTCTACCCACACACATTTGGAACTCTCCTGGGGTACCCTCACACATATTATTTCCTCATTTAGTGGATATTTTCACAAAAAAGTGAAATTTTCAATAATTCAGAAAATTGGCTGAAAACGACTAAATATGAAGGACTCATCGGGCGAATCGCTCTGGAACTGAAATCGGAATGCTCACTGATATTTCCCCTATCTGAAAGTCTGATAAACGCTGAAAAAATGATTAAGTGCAAAAAAATAATTTTTTCACCTTTTTTCAATTTTACCCCCGTGGGATATATATTCTACCCACACACATTTGGAACTCTCCTAGGGTACCTTCACACATATTATTCCCTCATTTAGTGGATATTTTCACAAAAAAGTGAAATTTTCAAAAATTCAAAAAATTGGCTGAAAACAACTAAATATGAAGGACTAATCGGGCGAATCGCTCTGGAACTGAAATCGGAACGCTCACTGACATTTCCCCTATCTGAAAGTCTGATAAACGCTGAAAAAATGACTAAGTCCAAAAAAAAAAAATTTTCACCTTTTTTCAATTTTACCCCCGTGGGCTATATATTCTACCCACACACATTTGGAACTCTCCTTGAGAACCCTTACACATATTATTCCTTCATTTAGTGGATATTTTCACAAAAAAGTGAAATTTTCAAAAATTCAGAAAATTGGCTGAAAACGACTGAATATGAAGGACTCATCGGGTGAATCGCGCTGGAACTGAAATCGGAACGCTCACTGACATTTCCCCTATCTGAAAGTCTGATAAACGCTGAAAAAATGACTAAGTAAAAAAAAAAAATGTTTTCACCTTTTTTCAATTTTACCACCGTGGGATATATATTCTACCCACACACATTTGGAACTCTCCTGGGGTACCCTCACACATATTATTCCCTCATTTAGTGGATATTTTCACAAAAAAGTGAAATTTTCAAAAATTCAGAAAATTGGCTGAAAACGACTAAATATGAAGGACTCATTGGGCGAATCGCTCTGGAACTGAAATCGGAACTCTCACTGACATTTCCCCTATCTGAAAGTCTGATAAACGCTGAAAAAATGATTAAATCCAAAAAAAAATTTTTTCAACTTTTTTCAATTTTACCCCCGTGGGATATATATTCTACCCACACACATTTGTAACTCTCCTGGGGTACCCTCACACATATTATTTCCTCATTTAGTGGATATTTTCACAAAAAAGTGAAATTTTCAATAATTCAGAAAATTGGCTGAAAACGACTAAATATGAAGGACTCATCGGGCGAATCGCTCTGGAACTGAAATCGGAACGCTCACTGACATTTCCCCTATCTGAAAGTCTGATAAACGCTGAAAAAATGACTAAGTAAAAAAAAAAAATGTTTTCACCTTTTTTCAAATTTACCCCCGTGGGATATATATTCTACCCACACACATTTGGAACTCTCCTGGGGTACCCTCACACATATTATTCCCTCATTTAGTGGATATTTTCACAAAAAAGTGAAATTTTCAAAAATTCAGAAAATTTACTGAAAACGACTAAATATGAAGAACTCATCAGGCGAATCGCTCTGGAACTGAAATCGGAATGCTCACTGATATTTCCCCTATCTGAAAGTCTGATAAACGCTGAAAAAATGATTAAGTGCAAAAAAATAATTTTTTCACCTTTTTTCAATTTTACCCCCGTGGGATATATATTCTACCCACACACATTTGGAACTCTCCTGGGGTACCCTCACACATATTATTCCCTCATTTAGTGGATATTTTCACAAAAAAGTGAAATTTTCAAAAATTCAGAAAATTGGCTGAAAACGACTAAATATGAAGGACTCATTGGGCGAATCGCTCTGGAACTCAAATCGGAACTCTCACTGATATTTCCCCTATCTGAAAGTCTGATAAACGCTGAAAAAATGATTAAGTGCAAAAAAATAATTTTTTCACCTTTTTTCAATTTTACCCCCGTGGGATATATATTCTACCCACACAAATTTGGAACTCTCCTGGGGTACCCTCACACATATTATTCCCTCATTTAGTGGATATTTTCACAAAAAAGTGAAATTTTCAAAAATTCAGAAAATTGGCTGAAAACGACTAAATATGAAGGACTCATCGGGCGAATCGCTCTGGAACTGAAATCGGAATGCTCACTGATATTTCCCCTATCTGAAAGTCTGATAAACGCTGAAAAAATGATTAAGTCTAAAAAAATTTTTTTTTCACCTTTTTTCAATTTTACCCCCGTGGGATATATATTCTACCCACACACATTTGGAACTCTCCTGGGGTACCCTCACACATATTATTCCCTCATTTAGTGGATATTTTCACAAAAAAAGTGAAATTTTCAAAAATTCAGAAAATTGGCTGAAAACGACTGAATATGAAGGACTCATCGGGTGAATCGCGCTGGAACTGAAATCGGAACGCTCACTGACATTTCCCCTATCTGAAAGTCTGATAAACGCTGAAAAAATGACTAAGTAAAAAAAAAAAATGTTTTCACCTTTTTTCAAATTTACCCCCGTGGGATATATATTCTACCCACACACATTTGGAACTCTCCTGGGGTACCCTCACACATATTATTCCCTCATTTAGTGGATATTTTCACAAAAAAGTGAAATTTTCAAAAATTCAGAAAATTTACTGAAAACGACTAAATATGAAGAACTCATCAGGCGAATCGCTCTGGAACTGAAATCGGAATGCTCACTGATATTTCCCCTATCTGAAAGTCTGATAAACGCTGAAAAAATGATTAAGTGCAAAAAAATAATTTTTTCACCTTTTTTCAATTTTACCCCCGTGGGATATATATTCTACCCACACACATTTGGAACTCTCCTGGGGTACCCTCACACATATTATTCCCTCATTTAGTGGATATTTTCACAAAAAAGTGAAATTTTCAAAAATTCAGAAAATTGGCTGAAAACGACTAAATATGAAGGACTCATTGGGCGAATCGCTCTGGAACTCAAATCGGAACTCTCACTGATATTTCCCCTATCTGAAAGTCTGATAAACGCTGAAAAAATGATTAAGTGCAAAAAAATAATTTTTTCACCTTTTTTCAATTTTACCCCCGTGGGATATATATTCTACCCACACAAATTTGGAACTCTCCTGGGGTACCCTCACACATATTATTCCCTCATTTAGTGGATATTTTCACAAAAAAGTGAAATTTTCAAAAATTCAGAAAATTGGCTGAAAACGACTAAATATGAAGGACTCATCGGGCGAATCGCTCTGGAACTGAAATCGGAACACTCACTGACAATTCCCCTATCTGAAAGTCTGATAAACGTCGGAAAAATGACTAAGTCCAAAAAAAAATTTTTTCACCTTTTTTCAATTTTACCCCCGTGGGATATATATTCTACCCACACACATTTGGAACTCTCCTGGGGTACCCTCACACATATTATTCCCTCATTTAGTGGATATTTTCACAAAAAAGTGAAATTTTCAAAAATTCAGAAAATTGGCTGAAAACGACTAAATATGAAGAACTCATCTGGCGAATCGCTCTGGAACTGAAATCGGAATGCTCACTGATATTTCCCCTATCTGAAAGTCTGATAAACGCTGAAAAAATGATTAAGTGCAAAAAAATAATTTTTTCACCTTTTTTCAATTTTACCCCCTTGGGATATATATTCTACCCACACACATTTGGAACTCTCCTGGGGTACCCTCACACATATTATTTCCTCATTTAGTGGATATTTTCACAAAAAAGTGAAATTTTCAAAAATTCTGAAAATTGGCTGAAAACGACTAAATATGAAGGACTCATCGGGCGAACCGCTCTGGAACTGAAATCGGAACGCTCACTGACATTTCCCCTATCTGAAAGTCTGATAAACGCTGAAAAAATGACTAAGTCCAAAAAAAAAAATTTTCACCTTTTTTCAATTTTACCCCCGTGGGCTATATATTCTACCCACACACATTTGGAACTCTCCTGGGGTACCCTCACACATATTATTCCCTCATTTAGTGGATATTTTCACAAAAAAGTGAAATTTTCAAAAATTCTGAAAATTGGCTGAAAACGACTAAATATGAAGGACTCATCGGGCGAATCGCTCTGGAACTGAAATCGGAATGCTCACTGACATTTCCCTTATCTGAATGTCTGATAAACGCTGAAAAAATGACTAAGTCCAAAAAAAAATGTTTTCACCTTTTTTCAATTTTACCCCCGTGGGATATATATTCTACCCACACACATTTGGAACTCTCCTGGGGTACCCTCACACATATTATTCCCTCATTTAGTGGATATTTTCACAAAAAAGTGAAATTTTCAAAAATTCAGAAAATTGGCTGAAAACGACTAAATATGAAGGACTCATCGGGCGAATCGCGCTGGAACTGAAATCGGAACGCTCACTGACATTTCCCCTATCTGAATGTCTGATAAACGCTGAAAAAATGAATAAGTCCAAAAAAAAATATTTTCACCTTTTTTCAATTTTACCCCTGTGGGATATATATTCTACCCACACACATTTGGAACTCTCCTGGGGTACCCTCACACATATTATTCCCTCATTTAGTGGATATTTTCACAAAAAAGTGAAATTTTCAAAAATTCAGAAAATTGGCTGAAAACGACTAAATATGAAGAACTCATCAGGCGAATCGCTCTGGAACTGAAATCGGAATGCTCACTGATATTTCCCCTATCTGAAAGTCTGATAAACGCTGAAAAAATGATTAAGTGCAAAAAAATAATTTTTTCACCTTTTTTCAATTTTACCCCCTTGGGATATATATTCTACCCACACACATTTGGAACTCTCCTAGGGTACCTTCACACATATTATTCCCTCATTTAGTGGATATTTTCACAAAAAAGTGAAATTTTCAAAAATTCAAAAAATTGGCTGAAAACAACTAAATATGAAGGACTAATCGGGCGAATCGCTCTGGAACTGAAATCGGAACGCTCACTGACATTTCCCCTATCTGAAAGTCTGATAAACGCTGAAAAAATGACTAAGTCCAAAAAAAAAAATTTTTCACCTTTTTTCAATTTTACCCCCGTGGGATATATATTCTTCCCACACACATTTGGAACTCTCCTGGGGTACCCTCACACATATTATTTCCTCATTTAGTGGATATTTTCACAAAAAAGTGAAATTTTCAAAAATTCTGAAAATTGGCTGAAAACGACTAAATATGAAGGACTCATCGGGCGAACCGCTCTGGAACTGAAATCGGAACGCTCACTGACATTTCCCCTATCTGAAAGTCTGATAAACGCTGAAAAAATGACTAAGTCCAAAAAAAAAAAATTTTCACCTTTTTTCAATTTTACCCCCGTGGGCTATATATTCTACCCACACACATTTGGAACTCTCCTGGGGTACCCTCACACATATTATTCTCTCATTTAGTGGATATTTTCACAAAAAAGTGAAATTTTCAAAAATTCAGAAAATTGGCTGAAAACGACTGAATATGAAGGACTCATCGGGCGAATCGCGCTGGAACTGAAATCGGAACGCTCACTGACATTTCCCCTATCTGAAAGTCTGATAAACGCTGAAAAAAAGACTAAGTCCAAAAAAAAAATTTTTTTCCCCTTTTTTCAATTTTACCCCCGTGGGATATATATTCTACCCACACACATTTGGAACACTCCTGGGGTACCCTCACACATCTTATTCCCTCATTTAGTGGATATTTTCACAAAAAAGTGAAATTTTCAAAAATTCAGAAAATTGGCTGAAAACGACTGAATATGAAGGACTCATCGGGCGAATCGCGCTGGAACTGAAATCGGAACGCTCACTGACATTTCCCCTATCTGAAAGTTTGATAAACGCTGAAAAAATGACTAAGTCCAAAAAAAATAATTTTTCACCTTTTTTCAATTTTACCCCCGTGGGATATATATTCTACCCACACACATTTGGAACTCTCCTGGGGTACCCTCACACATATTATTCCCTCATTTAGTGGATATTTTCACGAAAAAGTGAAATTTTCAAAAATTCAGAAAATTGGCTGAAAACGACTGAATATGAAGGACTCATCGGGCGAATCGCGCTGGAACTGAAATCGGAACGCTCACTGACATTTCCCCTATCTGAAAGTCTGATAAACGCTGAAAAAATGATTAAGTAAAAAAAAAAATTTTTCAACTTTTTTCAATTTTCCCCCGTGGGATATATATTCTACCCACGCACATTTGGAACACTCCTGGGGTACCCTCACACATATTATTCCCTCATTTAGTGGATATTTTCACAAAAAAGTGACATTTTCAAAAATTCAGAAAATTGGCTGAAAACGACTGAATATGAAGGACTCATCGGGCGAATCGCGCTGGAACTGAAATCGGAACGCTCACTGACATTTCCCCTATCTGAAAGTCTGATAAACGCTGAAAAAAAGACTAAGTCCAAAAAAAAATTTTTTTTCCCCTTTTTTCAATTTTACCCCCGTGGGATATATATTCTACCCACACACATTTGGAACTCTCCTGGGGTACCCTCACACATATTATTCCCTCATTTAGTGGATATTTTCACAAAAAAGTGAAATTTTCAAAAATTCTGAAAATTGGCTGAAAACGACTAACTATGAAGGACTCATCGGGCGAATCGCTCTGGAACTGAAATCGGAATGCTCACTGACATTTCCCTTATCTGAATGTCTGATAAACGCTGAAAAAATGACTAAGTCCAAAAAAAAATGTTTTCACCTTTTTTCAATTTTACCCCCGTGGGATATATATTCTACCCACACACATTTGGAACTCTCCTGGGGTACCCTCACACATATTATTCCCTCATTTAGTGGATATTTTCACAAAAAAGTGAAATTTTCAAAAATTCAGAAAATTGGCTGAAAACGACTGAATATGAAGGACTCATCCGGCGAATCACGCTGAAACTGAAATCGGAACGCTCACTGACATTTCCCCTATCTGAAAGTCTGATAAACGCTGAAAAAATGATTAAGTAAAAAAAAAATTTTTTCACCTTTTTTCAATTTTACCCCCGTGGGATATATATTCTACCCACACACATTTGGAACTCTCCTGGGGTACCCTCACACATATTATTCCCTCATTTAGTGGATATTTTCACAAAAAAGTGAAATTTTCAAAAATTCAGAAAATTGGCTGAAAACGACTGAATATGAAGGACTCATCGGGCGAATCGCGCTGGAACTGAAATTGGAACGCTCACTGACATTTCCCCTATCTGAAAGTCTGATAAACGCTGATAAAAAGACTAAGTCCAAAAAAAAATTTTTTTTCCCCTTTTTTCAATTTTACCCCCGTGGGATATATATTCTACCCACACACATTTGGAACTCTCCTGGGGTACCCTCACACATATTATTCCCTCATTTAGTGGATATTTTCACAAAAAAGTGAAATTTTCAAAAATTCTGAAAATTGGCTGAAAATGACTAAATATGAAGGACTCATCGGGCGAATCACTCTGGAACTGAAATTATTACGCTAACTGCCATTTCCCCTATCTGAAAGTCTGATAAACGCTGAAAAAATGATTAAGTAAAAAAAAAATTTTTTCAACTTTTTTCAATTTTACCCCCGTGGGATATATATTCTACCCACGCACATTTGGAACTCTCCTGGGGTACCCTCACACATATTATTCCCTCATTTAGTGGATATTTTCACAAAAAAGTGAAATTTTCAAAAATTCAGAAAATTGGCTGAAAACGACTGAATATGAAGGACTCATCGGGCGAATCGCGCTGGAACTGAAATCGGAACGCTCACTGACATTTCCCCTATCTGAAAGTCTGATGAACGCCGGAAAAATGACTAAGTCTAAAAAAAAATTTTTCACCTTTTTTCAATTTTACCCCCATGGGATATATATTCTACCCACACACATTTGGAACTCTCCTGGGGTACCCTCACACATATTATTCCCTCATTTAGTGGATATTTTCACAAAAAAGTGAAATTTTCAAAAATTCAGAAAATTGGCTGAAAACGACTAAATATGAAGGACTCATCGGGCGAATCGCTCTGGAACTGAAATCGGAATGCTCACTGACATTTCCTTTATCTGAATGTCTGATAAACGCTGAAAAAATGACTAAGTCCAAAAAAAAATGTTTTCACCTTTTTTCAATTTTACCCCCGTGGGATATATATTCTACCCACACACATTTGGAACTCTCCTGGGGTACCCTCACACATATTATTCCCTCATTTAGTGGATATTTTCACAAAAAAAGTGAAATTTTCAAAAATTCAGAAAATTGGCTAAAAACGACTAAATATGAAGGACTCATCGGGCGAATCGCTCTGGAACTGAAATCGGAACGCTCACTGATATTTCCCCTATCTGAAAGTCTGATAAATGCTGAAAAAATTATTAAGTCCAAAAAAAAATGTTTTCAACTTTTTTCAATTTTACCCCCGTGGGATATATATTCTACCCACACACATTTGGAACACTCCTGGGGTACCCTCACACATCTTATTCCCTCATTTAGTGGATATTTTCACAAAAAAGTGAAATTTTCAAAAATTCAGAAAATTGGCTGAAAACGACTGAATATGAAGGACTCATCGGGCGAATCGCGCTGGAACTGAAATCGGAACGCTCACTGACATTTCCCCTATCTGAAAGTCTGATAAACGCTGAAAAAAAGACTAAGTCCAAAAAAAAATTTTTTTTCCCCTTTTTTCAATTTTACCCCCGTGGGATATATATTCTACCCACACACATTTGGAACTCTCCTGGGGTACCCTCACACATATTATTCCCTCATTTAGTGGATATTTTCACAAAAAAGTGAAATTTTCAAAAATTCAGAAAATTAGCTGAAAACGACTAAATATGAAGGACTCATCGGGCGAATCGCTCTGGAACTGAAATCGGAATGCTCACTGACATTTCCTTTATCTGAATGTCTGATAAACGCTGAAAAAATGACTAAGTCCAAAAAAAAATGTTTTCACCTTTTTTCAATTTTACCCCCGTGGGATATATATTCTACCCACACACATTTGGAACTCTCCTGGGGTACCCTCACACATATTATTCCCTCATTTAGTGGATATTTTCACAAAAAAAGTGAAATTTTCAAAAATTCAGAAAATTGGCTAAAAACGACTAAATATGAAGGGCTCATCGGGCGAACCGCTCTGGAACTGAAATCGGAACGCTCACTGACATTTCCTTTATCTGAAAGTCTGATAAACGCTGAAAAAATGACTAAGTCCAAAAAAAAATGTTTTCACCTTTTTTCAATTTTACCCCCGTGGGATATATATTCTACCCACACACATTTGGAACACTCCTGGGGTACCCTCACACATCTTATTCCCTCATTTAGTGGATATTTTCACAAAAAAGTGAAATTTTCAAAAATTCAGAAAATTGGCTGAAAACGACTGAATATGAAGGACTCATCGGGCGAATCGCGCTGGAACTGAAATCGGAACGCTCACTGACATCTCCCCTATCTGAAAGTCTGATAAACGCTGAAAAAAAGACTAAGTCCAAAAAAAAAATTTTTTCACCTTTTTTCAATTTTACCCGCGTGGGATATATATTCTACCCACACACATTTGGAACTCTCCTGGGGTACCCTCACACATATTATTCCCTCATTTAGTGGATATTTTCACAAAAAAGTAAAATTTTCAAAAATTCTGCAACTTGGCTGAAAACGACTAAATATGAAGGACTCATTGGGCGAATCGCTCTGGAACTGAAATTGGAATGCTCACAGACATTTCCCCTATCTGAATGTCTGATAAACGCTGAAAAAATGACTAAGTCCAAAAAAAAAAATTTTCACCTTTTTTCAATTTTACCCCCATGGGATATATATTCTACCCACACACATTTGGAACTCTCCTGGGGTACCCTCACACATATTATTCCCTCATTTAGTGGATATTTTCACAAAAAAGTGAAATTTTCAAAAATTCAGAAAATTGGCTGAAAACGACTAAATATGAAGGGTTCATCGGGCGAATCGCTCTGGAACTGAAATCGGAACGCTCACTGATATTTCCCCTATCTGAAAGTCTGATAAACGCTGAAAAAATGACTAAGTCCAAAAAAAATGTTTTCACCTTTTTTCAATTTTACCCCCGTGGGATATATATTCTACCCACACACATTTGGAACTCTCCTGGGGTACCCTCACACATATTATTCCCTCATTTAGTGGATATTTTCACAAAAAAGTGAAATTTTCAAAAATTCAGAAAATTGGCTGAAAATGACTAAATATGAAGGACTCATCGGGCGAATCACTCTGGAACTGAAATTGGAACGCTAACTGACATTTCCCCTATCTGAAAGTCTGATAAACGCTGAAAAAATGACTAAGTCCAAAAAAAAAATTTTTTCACCTTTTTTCAATTTTACCCCCGTGGGATATATATTCTACCCACACACATTTGGAACTCTCCTGGGGTACCCTCACACATATTATTCCCTCATTTAGTGGATATTTTCACAAAAAAAGTGAAATTTTCAAAAATTCAGAAAATTGGCTGAAAACGACTATATATGAAGGACTCATCGGGCGAATCGCGCTGGAACTGAAATTGGAACGCTCACTGACATTTCCCCTATCTGAAAGTCTGATAAACGCTGAAAAAATGACTAAGTCCAAAAAAAAATTTTTTTCACCTTTTTTCAATTTTACCCGCGTGGGATATATATTCTACCCACACACATTTGGAACTCTCCTGGGGTACCCTCACACATATTATTCCCTCATTTAGTCGATATTTTCACAAAAAAGTGAAATTTTCAAAAATTCTGCAACTTGGCTGAAAACGACTAAATATGAAGGACTCATTGGGCGAATCGCTCTGGAACTGAAATTGGAATGCTCAAAGACATTTCCCCTATCTGAAAGTCTGATGAACGCCGGAAAAATGACTAAATCTAAAAAAAATTTTTTCACCTTTTTTCAATTTTACCCCCGTGGGATATATATTCTACCCACACACATTTGGAACTCTCCTGGGGTACCCTCACACATATTATTCCCTCATTTAGTGGATATTTTCACAAAAAAGTGAAATTTTCAAAAATTCAGAAAATTGGCTGAAAATGACTAAATATGAAGGACTCATCGGGCGAATCACTCTGGAACTGAAATTGGAACGCTCACTGACATTTCCCCTATCTGAAAGTCTGATAAACGCTGAAAAAATGACTAAGTCCAAAAAAAATAATTTTTCACCTTTTTTCAATTTTACCCCCGTGGGATATATATTCTACCCACACATTTGGAACTCTCCTGGGGTACCCTCACACATATTATTCCCTCATTTAGTGGATATTTTCACAAAAAAGTGAAATTTTCAAAAATTCAGAAAATTGGCTGAAAACGACTGAATATGAAGGACTCATCGGGCAAATCGCGCTGGAACTGAAATCGGAACGCTCACTGACATTTCCCCTATCTGAAAGTCTGATAAACGCTGAAAAAATGACTAAGTCCAAAAAAAAAATATTTTCACCTTTTTTCAATTTTACCCCCATGGGATATATATTCTACCCACACACATTTGGAACTCTCCTGGGGTACGCTCACACATATTATTCCCTCATTTAGTGGATATTTTCACAAAAAAGTGAAATTTTCAAAAATTCAGAAAATTGGCTGAAAACGACTAAATATGAAGGGTTCATCGGGCGAATCGCTCTGGAACTGAAATCGGAACGCTCACTGATATTTCCCCTATCTGAAAGTCTGATAAATGCTGAAAAAATTATTAAGTCCAAAAAAAAATGTTTTCAACTCTTTTCAATTTTACCCCCGTGGGATATATATTCTACCCACACACATTTGGAACACTCCTGGGGTACCCTCACACATCTTATTCCCTCCTTTAGTGGATATTTTCACAAAAAAGTGAAATTTTCAAAAATTCAGAAAATTGGCTGAAAACGACAGAATATGAAGGACTCATCGGGCGAATCGCGCTGGAACTGAAATCGGAACGGTCACTGACATTTCCTTTATCTGAATGTCTGATAAACGCTGAAAAAATGACTAAGTCCAAAAAAAAATGTTTTCACCTTTTTTCAATTTTACCCCCGTGGAATATATATTCTACCCACACACATTTGGAACTCTCCTGGGGTACCCTCACACATATTATTCCCTCATTTAGTGGATATTTTCACAAAAAAAGTGAAATTTTCAAAAATTCAGAAAATTGGCTAAAAACGACTAAATATGAAGGGCTCATCGGGCGAATCGCTCTGGAACTGAAATCGGAACGCTCACTGATATTTCCCGTATCTGAAAGTCTGATAAATGCTGAAAAAATTATTAAGTCCAAAAAAAAATGTTTTCAACTTTTTTCAATTTTACCCCCGTGGGATATATATTCTACCCACACACATTTGGAACACTCCTGGGGTACCCTCACACATCTTATTCCCTCATTTAGTGGATATTTTCACAAAAAAGTGAAATTTTCAAAAATTCCAAAAATTGGCTGAAAACGACTGAATATGAAGGACTCATCGGGCGAATCGCGCTGGAACTGAAATCGGAACGCTCACTGACATTTCCCCTATCTGAAAGTCTGATAAACGCTGAAAAAAAGACTAAGTCCAAAAAAAAATTTTTTTTCCCCTTTTTTCAATTTTACCCCCGTGGGATATATATTCTACCCACACACATTTGGAACTCTCCTGGGGTACCCTCACACATATTATTCCCTCATTTAGTGGATATTTTCACAAAAAAGTGAAATTTTCAAAAATTCTGAAAATTGGCTGAAAACGACTAAATATGAAGGACTCATCGGGCGAATCGCTCTGGAACTGAAATCGGAATGCTCACTGACATTTCCCTTATCTGAATGTCTGATAAACGCTGAAAAAATGACTAAGTCCAAAAAAAAATTTTTTTCACCTTTTTTCAATTTTACCCGCGTGGGATATATATTCTACCCACACACATTTGGAATTCTCCTGGGGTACCCTCACACATATTATTCCCTCATTTAGTGGATATTTTCACAAAAAAGTGAAATTTTCAAAAATTCTGCAACTTGGCTGAAAACGACTAAATATGAAGGACTCATTGGGCGAATCGCTCTGGAACTGAAATTGGAATGCTCACAGACATTTCCCCTATCTGAATGTCTGATAAACGCTGAAAAAATGACTAAGTCCAAAAAAAAAAATTTTCACCTTTTTTCAATTTTACCCCCATGGGATATATATTCTACCCACACACATTTGGAACTCTCCTGGGGTACCCTCACACATATTATTCCCTCATTTAGTGGATATTTTCACAAAAAAGTGAAATTTTCAAAAATTCAGAAAATTGGCTGAAAACGACTAAATATGAAGGGTTCATCGGGCGAATCGCTCTGGAACTGAAATCGGAACGCTCACTGATATTTCCCCTATCTGAAAGTCTGATAAACGCTGAAAAAATGACTAAGTCCAAAAAAAATGTTTTCACCTTTTTTCAATTTTACCCCCGTGGGATATATATTCTACCCACACACATTTGGAACTCTCCTGGGGTACCCTCACACATATTATTCCCTCATTTAGTGGATATTTTCACAAAAAAGTGAAATTTTCAAAAATTCAGAAAATTGGCTGAAAATGACTAAATATGAAGGACTCATCGGGCGAATCACTCTGGAACTGAAATTGGAACGCTAACTGACATTTCCCCTATCTGAAAGTCTGATAAACGCTGAAAAAATGACTAAGTCCAAAAAAAAAATTTTTTCACCTTTTTTCAATTTTACCCCCATGGGATATATATTCTACCCACACACATTTGGAACTCTCCTGGGGTACCCTCACACATATTATTCCCTCATTTAGTGGATATTTTCACAAAAAAGTGAAATTTTCAAAAATTCTGCAACTTGGCTGAAAACGACTAAATATGAAGGACTCATTGGGCGAATCGCTCTGGAACTGAAATTGGAATGCTCAGAGACATTTCCCTTATCTGAAAGTCTGATGAACGCCGGAAAAATGACTAAGTCTAAAAAAAATTTTTTCACCTTTTTTTAATTTTACCCCCGTGGGATATATATTCTACCCACACACATTTGGAACTCTCCTGGGGTACCCTCACACATCTTATTCCCTCATTTAGTGGATATTTTCACAAAAAAGTGAAATTTTCAAAAATTCAGAAAATTGGCTGAAAACGACTGAATATGAAGGACTCATCGGGCGAATCGCGCTGGAACTGAAATCGGAACGCTCACTGACATTTCCCCTATCTGAAAGTCTGATAAACGCTGAAAAAAAGACTAAGTCCAAAAAAAAATTTTTTTTCCCCTTTTTTCAATTTTACCCCCGTGGGATATATATTCTACCCACACACATTTGGAACTCTCCTGGGGTACCCTCACACATATTATTCCCTCATTTAGTGGATATTTTCACAAAAAAGTGAAATTTTCAAAAATTCTGAAAATTGGCTGAAAACGACTGAATATGAAGGACTCATCGGGCGAATCGCGCTGGAACTGAAATCGGAACGCTCACTGACATTTCCCCTATCTGAAAGTCTGATAAACGCTGAAAAAAGACTAAGTCCAAAAAAAATTTTTTTTTCCCCTTTTTTCAATTTTACCCCCGTGGGATATATATTCTACCCACACACATTTGGAACTCTCCTGGGGTACCCTCACACATATTATTCCCTCATTTAGTGGATATTTTCACAAAAAAGTGAAATTTTCAAAAATTCTGAAAATTGGCTGAAAACGACTAAATATGAAGGACTCATCGGGCGAATCGCTCTGGAACTGAAATCGGAATGCTCACTGACATTTCCCTTATCTGAATGTCTGATAAACGCTGAAAAAATGACTAAGTCCAAAAAAAAATTTTTTTCACCTTTTTTCAATTTTACCCCCGTGGGATATATATTCTACCCACACACATTTGGAACTCTCCTGGGGTACCCTCACACATATTATTCCCTCATTTAGTGGATATTTTCACAAAAAAGTGAAATTTTCAAAAATTCTGAAAATTGGCTGAAAACGACTAAATATGAAGGACTCATCGGGCGAATCGCTCTGGAACTGAAATCGGAATGCTCACTGACATTTCCCTTATCTGAATGTCTGATAAACGCTGAAAAAATGACTAAGTCCAAAAAAAAATCTTTTCACCTTTTTTCAATTTTACCCCCGTGGGATATATATTCTACCCACACACATTTGGAACTCTCCTGGGGTACCCTCACACATATTATTCCCTCATTTAGTGGATATTTTCACAAAAAAGTGAAATTTTCAAAAATTCAGAAAATTGGCTGAAAACGACTGAATATGAAGGACTCATCGGGCGAATCGCGCTGGAACTGAAATCGGAACGCTCACTGACATTTCCCCTATCTGAAAGTCTGATAAACGCTGAAAAAATGATTAAGTAACAAAAAAATTTTTTCAACTTTTTTCAATTTTACCCCCGTGGGATATATATTCTACCCACACACATTTGGAACACTCCTGGGGTACCCTCACACATCTTATTCCCTCATTTAGTGTATATTTTCACAAAAAAGTGAAATTTTCAAAAATTCAGAAAATTGGCTGAAAACGACTGAATATGAAGGACTCATCGGGCGAATCGCGCTGGAACTGAAATCGGAACGCTCACTGACATTTCCCCTATCTGAAAGTCTGATAAACGCTGAAAAAAAGACTAAGTCCCAAAAAAAATTTTTTTTCCCCTTTTTTCAATTTTACCCCCGTGGGATATATATTCTACCCACACACATTTGGAACTCTCCTGGGGTACCCTCACACATATTATTCCCTCATTTAGTGGATATTTTCACAAAAAAGTGAAATTTTCAAAAATTCTGAAAATTGGCTGAAAACGACTAAATATGAAGGACTCATCGGGCGAATCGCTCTGGAACTGAAATCGGAATGCTCACTGACATTTCCCTTATCTGAATGTCTGATAAACGCTGAAAAAATGACTAAGTCCAAAAAAAAATCTTTTCACCTTTTTTCAATTTTACCCCCGTGGGATATATATTCTACCCACACACATTTGGAACTCTCCTGGGGTACCCTCACACATATTATTCCCTCATTTAGTGTATATTTTCACAAAAAAGTGAAATTTTCAAAAATTCAGAAAATTGGCTGAAAACGACTGAATATGAAGGACTCATCGGGCGAATCGCGCTGGAACTGAAATCGGAACGCTCACTGACATTTCCCCTATCTGAAAGTCTGATAAACGCTGAAAAAAAGACTAAGTCCCAAAAAAAATTTTTTTTTCCCCTTTTTTCAATTTTACCCCCGTGGGATATATATTCTACCCACACACATTTGGAACTCTCCTGGGGTACCCTCACACATATTATTCCCTCATTTAGTGGATATTTTCACAAAAAAGTGAAATTTTCAAAAATTCTGAAAATTGGCTGAAAACGACTAAATATGAAGGACTCATCGGGCGAATCGCTCTGGAACTGAAATCGGAATGCTCACTGACATTTCCCTTATCTGAATGTCTGATAAACGCTGAAAAAATGACTAAGTCCAAAAAAAAATCTTTTCACCTTTTTTCAATTTTACCCCCGTGGGATATATATTCTACCCACACACATTTGGAACTCTCCTGGGGTACCCTCACACATATTATTCCCTCATTTAGTGGATATTTTCACAAAAAAGTGAAATTTTCAAAAATTCAGAAAATTGGCTGAAAACGACTGAATATGAAGGACTCATCCGGCGAATCACGCTGAAACTGAAATCAGAACGCTCACTGACATTTCCCCTATCTGAAAGTCTGATAAACGCTGAAAAAATGATTAAGTAAAAAAAAAATTTTTTCAACTTTTTTCAATTTTACCCCCGTGGGATATATATTCTACCCACACACATTTGGAACACTCCTGGGGTACCCTCACACATCTTATTCCCTCATTTAGTGTATATTTTCACAAAAAAGTGAAATTTTCAAAAATTCAGAAAATTGGCTGAAAACGACTGAATATGAAGGACTCATCGGGCGAATCGCGCTGGATCTGAAATCGGAACGCTCACTGACATTTCCCCTATCTGAAAGTCTGATAAACGCTGAAAAAAAGACTAAGTCCAAAAAAAAATTTTTTTTCCCCTTTTTTCAATTTTACCCCCGTGGGATATATATTCTACCCACACACATTTGGAACTCTCCTGGGGTACCCTCACACATATTATTCCCTCATTTAGTGGATATTTTCACAAAAAAGTGAAATTTTCAAAAATTCTGAAAATTGGCTGAAAACGACTAAATATGAAGGACTCATCGGGCGAATCGCTCTGGAACTGAAATCGGAATGCTCACTGACATTTCCCTTATCTGAATGTCTGATAAACGCTGAAAAAATGACTAAGTCCAAAAAAAAATGTTTTCACCTTTTTTCAATTTTACCCCCGTGGGATATATATTCTACCCACACACATTTGGAACTCTCCTGGGGTACCCTCACACATATTATTCCCTCATTTAGTGGATATTTTCACAAAAAAGTGAAATTTTCAAAAATTCAGAAAATTGGCTGAAAATGACTAAATATGAAGGACTCATCGGGCGAATCACTCTGGAACTGAAATTGGAACGCTAACTGACATTTCCCCTATCTGAAAGTCTGATAAACGCTGAAAAAATGATTAAGTAAAAAAAAAATTTTTTCAACTTTTTTCAATTTTACCCCCGTGGGATATATATTCTACCCACACACATTTGGAACACTCCTGGGGTACCCTCAGACATCTTATTCCCTCATTTAGTGTATATTTTCACAAAAAAGTGAAATTTTCAAAAATTCAGAAAATTGGCTGAAAACGACTGAATATGAAGGACTCATCGGGCGAATCGCGCTGGAACTGAAATCGGAACGCTCACTGACATTTCCCCTATCTGAAAGTCTGATAAACGCTGAAAAAAAGACTAAGTCTAAAAAAATATTTTTTTCCCCCTTTTTTCAATTTTACCCCCGTGGGATATATATTCTACCCACACACATTTGGAACTCTCCTGGGGTACCCTCACACATATTATTCCCTCATTTAGTGGATATTTTCACAAAAAAGTGAAATTTTCAAAAATTCTGAAAATTGGCTGAAAACGACTGAATATGAAGGACTCATCGGGCGAATCGCTCTGTAACTGAAATCGGAACGCTCACTGACATTTCCCCTATCTGAAAGTCTGATAAACGCTGAAAAAATGACTAAGTCCAAAAAAAAAATTTTTTCACCTTTTTTCAATTTTACCCCCGTGGGATATATATTCTACACACACACATTTGGAACTCTCCTGGGGTACCCTCACACATATTATTCCCTCATTTAGTGGATATTTTCACAAAAAAGTGAAATTTTCAAAAATTCAGAAAATTGTCTGAAACCGACTGAATATGAAGGACTCATCGGGCGAATCGCGCTGGAACTGAAATCGGAACGCTCACTGACATTTCCCCTATCTGAAAGTCTGATAAACGCTGAAAAAATGATTAAGTAAAAAAAAAATTTTTTCAATTTTACCCCCGTGGGATATATATTCTACCCACACACATTTGGAACACTCCTGGGGTACCCTCACACATCTTATTCCCTCATTTAGTGGATATTTTCACAAAAAAGTGAAATTTTCAAAAATTCAGAAAATTGGCTAAAAATGACTAAATATGAAGGACTCATCGGGCGAATCGCTCTGGAACTGAAATCGGAACGCTCACTGATATTTCCCCTATCTGAAAGTCTGATAAATGCTGAAAAAATTATTAAGTCCAAAAAAAAATTTTTTCAACTTTTTTCAATTTTACCCCCGTGGGATATATATTCTACCCACACACATTTGGAACACTCCTGGGGTACCCTCACACATCTTATTCCCTCATTTAGTTGATATTTTCACAAAAAAGTGAAATTTTCAAAAATTCAGAAAATTGGCTGAAAACGACTGAATATGAAGGACTCATCGGGCGAATCGCGCTGGAACTGAAATCGGAACGCTCACTGACATTTCCCCTATCTGAAAGTCTGATAAACGCTGAAAAAAAGACTAAGTCCCAAAAAAAAATTTTTTTCCCCTTTTTTCAATTTTACCCCCGTGGGATATATATTCTACCCACACACATTTGGAACTCTCCTGGGGTACCCTCACACATATTATTCCCTCATTTAGTGGATATTTTCACAAAAAAGTGAAATTTTCAAAAATTCTGAAAATTGGCTGAAAACGACTAAATATGAAGGACTCATCGGGCGAATCGCTCTGGAACTGAAATCGGAATGCTCACTGACATTTCCCTTATCTGAATGTCTGATAAACGCTGAAAAAATGACTAAGTCCAAAAAAAAATCTTTTCACCTTTTTTCAATTTTACCCCCGTGGGATATATATTCTACCCACACACATTTGGAACTCTCCTGGGGTACCCTCACACATATTATTCCCTCATTTAGTGGATATTTTCACAAAAAAGTTAAATTTTCAAAAATTCTGAAAATTGGCTGAAAACGACTAAATATGAAGGACTCATCGGGCGAATCGCTCTGGAACTGAAATCGGAATGCTCACTGACATTTCCCTTATCTGAATGTCTGATAAACGCAGAAAAAATGACTAAGTCCAAAAAAAAATGTTTTCACCTTTTTTCAATTTTACCCCCGTGGGATATATATTCTACCCACACACATTTGGAACTCTCCTGGGGTACCCTCACACATATTATTCCCTCATTTAGTGGATATTTTCACAAAAAAGTGAAATTTTCAAAAATTCAGAAAATTGGCTGAAAATGACTAAATATGAAGGACTCATCGGGCGAATCACTCTGGAACTGAAATTGGAACGCTAACTGACATTTCCCCTGTCTGAAAGTCTGATAAACGCTGAAAAAATGATTAAGTAAAAAAAAAATTTTTTCATCTTTTTTCAATTTTACCCCCGTGGGATATATATTCTACCCACACACATTTGGAACACTCCTGGGGTACCCTCACACATCTTATTCCCTCATTTAGTGTATATTTTCACAAAAAAGTGAAATTTTCAAAAATTCAGAAAATTGGCTGAAAACGACTGAATATGAAGGACTCATCGGGCGAATCGCGCTGGAACTGAAATCGGAACGCTCACTGACATTTCCCCTATCTGAAAGTCTGATAAACGCTGAAAAAAAGACTAAGTCTAAAAAAATATTTTTTTTCCCCTTTTTTCAATTTTACCCCCGTGGGATATATATTCTACCCACACACATTTGGAACTCTCCTGGGGTACCCTCACACATATTATTCCCTCATTTAGTGGATATTTTCACAAAAAAGTGAAATTTTCAAAAATTCTGAAAATTGGCTGAAAACGACTGAATATGAAGGACTCATCGGGCGAATCGCGCTGGAACTGAAATCGGAACGCTCACTGACATTTCCCCTATCTGAAAGTCTGATAAACGCTGAAAAAATGACTAAGTCCAAAAAAAAAATTTTTTCACCTTTTTTCAATTTTACCCCCGTGGGATATATATTCTACCCACACACATTTGGAACTCTCCTGGGGTACCCTCACACAATTTATTCCCTCATTTAGTGGATATTTTCACAAAAAAGTGAAATTTTCAAAAATTCAGAAAATTGGCTGAAAACGACTAAATATGAAGGACTCATCGGGCGAATCGCTCTGGAACTGAAATCGGAATGCTCACTGACATTTCCCTTATCTGAATGTGTGATAAACGCTGAAAAAATGACTAAGTCCAAAAAAAAATGTTTTCACCTTTTTTCAATTTTACCCCCGTGGGATATATATTCTACCCACACACATTTGGAACTCTCCTGGGGTACCCTCACACATATTATTCCCTCATTTAGTGGATATTTTCAAAAAAAAGTGAAATTTTCAAAAATTCAGAAAATTGGCTGAAAATGACTAAATATGAAGGACTCATCGGGCGAATCACTCTGGAACTGAAATTGGAACGCTAACTGACATTTCCCCTATCTGAAAGTCTGATAAACGCTGAAAAAATGACTAAGTCCAAAAAAAATAATTTTTCACCTTTTTTCAATTTTACCCCCGTGGGATATATATTCTACCCACACACATTTGGAACTCTCCTGGGGTACCCTCACACATATTATTCCCTCATTTAGTGGATATTTTCACAAAAAAGTGAAATTTTCAAAAATTGGCTGAAAACGACTGAATATGAAGGACTCATCGGGCGAATCGCGCTGGAACTGAAATCGGAACGCTCACTGATATTTCCCCTATCTGAAAGTCTAATAAATGATGAAAAAATTATTAAGTCCAAAAAAAAATTTTTTCAACTTTTTTCAATTTTACCCCCGTGGGATATATATTCTACCCACACACATTTGGAACTCTCCTGGGGTACCCTCACACATATTATTCCCTCATTTAGTGGATATTTTCACAAAAATGTGAAATTTTCAAAAATTCAGGAAATTGGCTGAAAACGACTAAATATGAAGGACTCATCGGGCGAATCGCTCTGGAACTGAAATCGGAACGTTCACTGATATTTCCCCTATCTGAAAGTCTGATAAACGCTGAAAAAATGATTAAGTAAAAAAAAAATGTTTTCAACTTTTTTCAATTTTACCCCCGTGGGATATATATTCTACCCACACACATTTGGAGCTCTCCTGGGGTACCCTCACACATATTATTCCCTCATTTAGTGGATATTTTCACAAAAAAGTGAAATTTTCAAAAATTCAGAAAATTGGCTGAAAACGACTAAATATGAAGGACTCATCGGGCGAATCGCTCTGGAACTGAAATCGGAACGTTCACTGATATTTCCCCTTTCTGAAAGTCTGATAAACGCTGAAAAAATGATTAAGTTAAAAAAAAAATTTTTTCAACTTTTTTCAATTTTACCCCCGTGGGATATATATTCTACCCACGCACATTTGGAACACTCCTGGGGTACCATCACATATATTATTCCCTCATTTAGTGGACATTTTCACAAAAAAGTGAAATTTTCAAAAATTCAGAAAATTGGCTGAAAACGACTAAATATGAAGGAAACCAGGGGAGGAGTCCTGAGGAGATAATTTGCATTTTCCCACTGCATTTTGGGGTAAGTGAAGAGTCTCCGCGAGCTCAAAGAACACTGGATTTTGGCTGTTGGAGCTGAAAAGAGGACATCGGTAAACCAGGGGAGGAGTCCTGAGGAGATAATTTGCATATTCCCACTGCATTTTGGGGTAAGTGAAGAGTCTCCGCGAGCTCAAAGAACACTGGATTTTGGCTGTTGGAGCTGAAAAGAGGACATCGGTAAACCAGGGGAGGAGTCCTGAGGAGATAATTTGCATATTCCAACTGCATTTTGGGGTAAGTGAAGAGTCTCCGCGAGCTCAAAGAACCCTGGATTTTGGCTGTTGGAGCTGAAAAGAGGACATCGGTAAACCAGGGGAGGAATCCTGAGGAGATAATTTGCATATTCCCACTGCATTTTGGGGTAAGTGAAGAGTCTCCGCGAGCTCAAAGAACACTGGATTTTGGCTGTTGGAGCTGAAAAGAGGACATCGGTAAACCAGGGGAGGAGTCCTGAGGAGATAATTTGCATATTCCCACTGCATTTTGGGGTAAGTGAAGAGTCTCCGCGAGCTCAAAGAACACTGGATTTTGGCTGTTGGAGCTGAAAAGAGGACATCGGTAAACCAGGGGAGGAGTCCTGAGGAGATAATTTGCATATTCCCACTGCATTTTGGGGTAAGTGAAGAGTCTCCGCGACCTCAAAGAACACTGGATTTTGGCTGTTGGAGCTGAAAAGAGGACATCGGTAAACCAGGGGAGGAGTCCTGAGGAGATAATTTGCATATTCCCACTGCATTTTGGGGTAAGTGAAGAGTCTCCGCGAGCTCAAAGAACACTGGATTTTGGCTGTTGGAGCTGAAAAGAGGACATCGGTAAACCAGGGGAGGAGTCCTGAGGAGATAATTTGCATATTCCCACTGCATTTTGGGGTAAGTGAAGAGTCTCCACGAGCTCAAAGAACACTGGATTTTGGCTGTTGGAGCTGAAAAGAGGACATTGGTAAACCAGGGGAGGAGTCCTGAGGAGATAATTTGCATATTCCCACTGCATTTTGGGGTAAGTGAAGAGTCTCCGCGAGCTCAAAGAACACTGGATTTTGGCTGTTGGAGCTGAAAAGAGGACATCGGTAAACCAGGGGAGGAGTCCTGAGGAGATAATTTGCATATTCCCACTGCATTTTGGGGTAAGTGAAGAGTCTCCGCGAGCTCAAAGAACACTGGATTTTGGCTGTTGGAGCTGAAAAGAGGACATCGGTAAACCAGGGAAGGAGTCCTGAGGAGATAATTTGCATATTCCCACTGCATTTTGGGGTAAGTGAAGAGTCTCCGCGAGCTCAAAGAACACTGGATTTTGGCTGTTGGAGCTGAAAAGAGGACATCGGTAAACCAGGGATGGAGTCCTGAGGAGATAATTTGCATATTCCCACTGCATTTTGGGGTAAGTGAAGAGTCTCCGCGAGCTCAAAGAACACTGGATTTTGGCTGTTGGAGCTGGACATCGGTAAGCTTTTTTTTTAAGCTTTTTTCACTGTTTTCAGAACATTAACAATAAGAACATGGAAGGGTCCAGGAGCCATTTGGTGAGCTGCATATCCTGCTACATGTTCACAGACTTGCCAGTGGAAAAGCCAGACTTCACATGCCAGAAATGCAAGCTTGTGTCCATGTTGGAGGAAAAGTTGCGAAATCTAGAAGAGAGGTTAACTACCTTGAAAATCATTAAGGAAGGTGAAGAGTTCTTAGACAGAGCAGAATTATCTCTTCATGATTCAGAAAGAGAAGAAATTTGAACTGCACCTGACGAAACAGAGGAATGGAAGCATGTGACCCACAGAAGCAGGAGGATCGAGAGGCAGTCAGCACCCATACTGCTCAGGAACCAGTACCAGGCTCTCACACAGGAGAACCATGAAGAAATACAGCAAGATAAGACTTTGCCAGCAATGAATAACCTTGTAAGCCCTCAGAATCCTCCTGGATGGAGAAAGAAGAATGCTGTGAAGAAAAAACGGAGAGTGGTGGTCATGGGGGATTCCCTGTTAAGAGGAACAGAGGCCGCTATCTGCAGACCAGACATAACCTCAAGAGAAATGTGCTGTCTTCCAGGAGCAAAAATTAAAGATGTGTCTGACAGGATATCAAGACTCTTCAGACCTACAGATCACTACCCATTCCTGCTAATACATGTGGGGACAAATGACACCGCAAGAAAGGACCTGGAAACCATCTGCAGTGACTTTGAAGACTTAGGCAAGAAAGTGAAAGAATTGGGAGCGCAGGTGGTCTTCTCATCCATCCTCCCAGTGGATGGCCATGGAACAATTAGGTGGAATAAGATTCTACAGGTGAACAACTGGCTACGTCGATGGTGCCGTCAACAAGGATTTGGATTTCTGGATCACGGAATGAATTACCTATACGATGGACTACTTGCTAGAGATGGGGTGCACCTTACGAAGACTGGAAAACATGTATTTGGAAGTCGCCTTGCTACACTCATCAGAAGAGCTTTAAACTAGAACAATGTGGGAAGGGAAGCAAAAGGCCAGAAAAAGCCATACAGCTGACAAATATTATTGAGATCTCTGCTACTGGAAGTGGAAAAGAAGAACAAAGACAAAAAAATCTAAATAATAAAAATATGGGAGGAAGAGAAACCAATCACAAACTAAAATGTTTTTATACAAATGCACAAAGCATGGGCAACAAACAAGGAGAATTGGAACTACTAATGCAGGAAAAGGAATATGATGTCATTGGAATCACTGAAACTTGGTGGGACGATACACATGATTGGAATAAAAGGCTAAAAGGATACAACTTATTTGCAAGAAACAGACTTGATAATCGAGGAGGAGGTGTTGCATTGTATGTTAGAAAAGCGTATATCTGCACAGAGATTGAAGCTTCAGAGACTGGGAGTTCTGTGGAAACTGTTTGGGTAAGAACACAAGGAGAGAACAACGGAAATAACACCATTGTAGGCATTTACTACAGGCCACCTGGGCAAGCTGAAGATATGGATGAACTCTTTATGTATCAAATGACCAAGTTCTCCAAAAAATATGACGTAGTGGTCATGGGAGATTTCAACTATCCAGACATTTGTTGGGAATCTCTCTCAAGTAAAACTAACAGTTCAAGCAAATTCTTATCCTCTCTTGCTGACAACTTTATCTTCCAAAAGGTAGGGGAGAAAACAAGGGGATCTGCTACTTTGGATCTAATCCTTATAAACAGGGAGGAAATGGTTGAGGAGGTAAAGGTGGCTGGGACCCTAGGAGGCAGCGATCATGCTATTATAGAATTTTGGATAACTAGAGGAGGAAGACATGTGAAGACTCAAACTTCAAGGTTAGATTTTAGAAAGGCAGATTTTAAGAGACTCAGAAAGAGAATAGGAGGGATCCAATGGCTGGATGTCCTTAAGGACAAAAATGTCCAGGAAGGATGGGAAATTTTTAAAAATGAGATTCTCAAAGCACAATCGTTAACAATCCCGAAAAGTAGGAAGAATGGGAAGCATTTAAGGAAACCAGGATGGATGAACACAGAACTTAAACACATGCTAAAAAGAAAGAAAGAAATGTTTATTAAATGGAAAGAGGGAGGCATATCTAAAGAAGATTATAATGCAGTCTGCAGATCCTGCAGGGCACGTATCAGGTTAGCTAAAGCTGACAATGAATTAAGGCTTGCAAGAGATGTCAAAAGCAATAAAAAACGATTTTGAGGGTATGTCAAAAGTAAAAGAAAAGTCAAAGATGCTATAGGATTTTTACAGGATGAAAATGGAGAAATGGTAAGAGAGGATGTTGAGAAGGCCGAACTTTTTAATTCCTATTTTGCATCTGTTTTCTCTCAGAAAGAAAATGTAACATCAACTGATCTTCACTGTCCTTTTAAAGGAATAGAGGAATCCAAGTTATCAGTAAACAGAAAGATTGTGAGGGAATATTTAGCTAACATAAATGAGTTCAAGTCTCCAGGTCCAGATGAATTACACCCCATAGTACTGAAGGAGATTGTAGAAGAAATTTTAGAACCACTCTCCATAATCTTTGAAAATTCTTGGAGAACAGGAGAAGTCCCAGAAGACTGGAGAAGAGCAAATGTTGTTCCTATCTTCAAAAAGGGGAAGAAGGTGGACCCAGGGAACTATAGGCCGGTGAGTCTGACTTCTATACCAGGAAAGATCTTTGAACAAATTATTAAACAACATGTATGTAAGTACATGGATAAGAATGAAGTGATTAACCAGAGTCAGCATGGGTTTGTAACTAACAAGTCATGTCAGACTAACTTAATTTCCTTCTATGACAGAATCACTGACTGGGTGGATCAGGGAAATGCTGTAGATATAGTATATCTTGACTTCAGCAAAGCATTTGACAAAGTATCTCACATCATCCTTATTGAAAAAATGACCAAGTATGCAATGGACCAGGCAACTGTTAGGTGGATTCATAACTGGCTTAGTGATCGGACTCAAAGGGTGGTTGTAAATGGCTTCACATCCAGCTGGATGAATGTCTCAAGTGGGGTACCACAGGGCTCCGTCCTGGGACCTGAATTGTTCAACATCTTTATCAATGATTTAGATGAAGGAATTGAGGGTAAACTGATTAAATTTGCTGATGACACAAAGCTAGGAGGAATAGCTAATACTAGAGAAGAGAGAGAGAGGATTCAAAAAGACCTAAATAAACTGGAGCAGTGGGCAGCAACCAACAGAATGGTTTTTAACAGGGAAAAATGCAAAGTACTACATCTGGGCAATAAAAATGAAAAAAGCATATACAGAATGGGAGGAATAGAGCTAAGCAACAGTACATGTGAAAAAGACTTAGGTATACTAATAGATCATAGACTGAACATGAGTCAACAGTGTGATGCAGCAGCAAAAAAGGCAAATACAATTCTGGGATGTATTAACAGAAGCATACAGTCTAGATCACGTGAAGTCATTATCGGTCTTTACTCCTCTTTGGTCAGACCTCATCTGGAATACTGTGTACAGTTTTGGGCACCACATTTTAAAAAAGACATAGACAAACTGGAGCAAGTTCAGAGAAGAGCGACCAGAATGGTGACTGGTCTGCAAACCATGTCCTATGAGGAACGGTTGCAGGATTTGGGAATGTTTAGCTTGCAAAAAAGAAGACTGAGAGGAGACTTAATAGCTGTCTACAAATATGTCAAGGGCTGTCACATTGTAGAAGGATCATCTTTATTCTCATTTGCACAAGGAAAGACTAGAAGCAATGGGATGAAACTAAATGGGAGGAGACACAGATTAGATATTAGAAAAAACTTTTTGACAGTTAGGGTGATTAATGAGTGGAACAGGCTGCCACGAGAGGTGGTGAGTTCCCCTTCAATGGACGTCTTCAAACAGAGGCTGGACAGACATCTGTCTGAGATGATCTAGTGAATCCTGCGTTGAGCAGGGGGTTGGACCAGATGACCCAGGAGGTCCCTTCCAACTCTACCATTCTATGATTCTATGACTCATCGGGCGAATCGCGCTGGAACTGAAATCGGAACGCTCACTGATATTTCCCCTATCTGAAAGTCTGATAAACGCTGAAAAAATGACTAAGTCCAAAAAAAATTTTTTTTCACCTTTTTTCAATTTTACCCCCGTGGGATATATATTCTACCCACACACATTTGGAACTCTCCTGGGGTACCCTCACACATATTATTCCCTCATTTAGTGGATATTTTCACAAAAAAGTGAAATTTTCAAAAATTCAGAAAATTGGCTGAAAACGACTAAATAGGAAGGACTCATCGGGCGAATCGCTCTGGAACTGAAATCGGAATGCTCACTGACATTTCCCTTATCTGAATGTCTGATAAACAATGAAAAAATGACTAAGTCCAAAAAAAAATGTTTTCACCTTTTTTCAATTTTACCCCCGTGGGATATATATTCTACCCCCACACATTTGGAACTCTCCTGGGGTATCCTCACACATATTATTCCCTCATTTAGTGGATATTTTCACAAAAAAGTGAAATTTTCAAAAATTCAGAAAATTGGCTAAAAACGACTAAATATGAAGGACTCATCGGGCGAATCGCTCTGGAACTGAAATCGGAACGCTCACTGATATTTCCCCAATCTGAAAGTCTGATAAACGCTGAAAAAATTATTAAGTCCAAAAAAAAATGTTTTCAACTTTTTTCAATTTTACCCCCGTGGGATATATATTCTACTAACACACATTTGGAACTCTCCTGGGGTACCCTCACACATATTATTCCCTCATTTAGTGGATATTTTCACAAAAAAGTGACATTTTCAAAAATTCAGAAAATTGGCTGAAAACGACTGAATATGAAGGACTCATCGGGCGAATCGCTCTGGAACTGAAATCGGAACGCTCACTGACATTTCCCCTATCTGAAAGTCTGATAAACGCTGAAAAAATGACTAAGTCCAAAAAAAAAATTTTTTCACCTTTTTTCAATTTTACCCCGTGGGATATATATTCTACCCACACACATTTGGAACTCTCCTGGGGTACCCTCACACATATTATTCCCTCATTTAGTGGATATTTTCACAAAAAAGTGACATTTTCAAAAATTCAGAAAATTGGCTGAAAACGACTAAATATGAAGGACTCATCGGGCGAATCGCTCTGGAACTGAAATCGGAACGCTCACTGATATTTCCCCTATCTGAAAGTCTGATAAACGCTGAAAAAATTATTAAGTCCAAAAAAAAATTTTTTCAACTTTTTTCAATTTTACCCCCGTGGGATATATATTCTACCCACACACATTTGGAACTCTCCTGGGGTACCCTCACACATATTATTCCCTCATTTAGTGGATATTTTCACAAAAAAGTGAAATTTTCAAAAATTCAGAAAATTGGCTGAAAACGACTAAATATGAAGGACTCATCGGGCGAATCGCTCTGGAACTGAAATCGGAATGTTCACTGATATTTCCCCTATCTGAAAGTCTGATAAACGCTGAAAAAATTATTAAGTAAAAAAAAATTTTTTCAACTTTTTTCAATTTTACCCCCGTGGGATATATATTCTACCCACGCACATTTGGAACACTCCTGGGGTACCCTCACACATATTATTCCCTCATTTAGTGGATATTTTCACAAAAAAGTGACATTTTCAAAAATTCAGAAAATTGGCTGAAAACGACTGAATACGAAGGACTCATCGGGCGAATCGCGCTGGAACTGAAATCGGAATGCTCACTGACATTTCCCCTATCTGAATGTCTGATAAACGCTGAAAAAATGACTAAGTCCAAAAAAAAATGTTTTCACCTTTTTTCAATTTTACCCCCGTGGGATATATATTCTACCCACACACATTTGGAACTCTCCTGGGGTACCCTCACACATATTATTCCCTCATTTAGTGGATATTTTCACAAAAAAGTGAAATTTTCAAAAATTCAGAAAATTGGCTGAAAACGACTAAATATGAAGGACTCATCGGGCGAATTGCTCTGGAACTGAAATCAGAACGCTCACTGATATTTCCCCTATCTGAAAGTCTGATAAACGCTGAAAAAATGAATAAGTCCAAAAAAAATTTTTTTCAACTTTTTTCAATTTTACCCCCGTGGGATATATATTCTACCCACACACATTTGGAACTCTCCTGGGGTACCCTCACACATATTATTCCCTCATTTAGTGGATATTTTCACAAAAAAGTGAAATTTTCAAAAATTCAGAAAATTGGCTGATAACGACTAAATATGAAGGACTCATCGGGCGAATCGTTCTGGAACTGAAATCGAAACGCTCACTGATATTTCCCCTGTCTGAAAGTCTGATAAACGCTGAAAAAATGATTAAGTCCAAAAAAAAATGTTTTCAACTTTTTTCAATTTTACCCCCGTGGGATATATATTCTACCCACACACATTTGGAACTCTCCTGGGGTACCCTCACACATATTATTCCCTCATTTAGTGGATATTTTCACAAAAAAGTGAAATTTTCAAAAATTCAGAAAATTGGCTGAAAACGACTAAATATGAAGGACTCATCGGGCGAATCGCTCTGGAACTGAAATCGGAATGTTCACTGATATTTCCCCTATCTGAAAGTCTGATACACGCTGAAAAAATGATTAAGTAAAAAAAAATTTTTTCAACTTTTCTCAATTTTACCCCCGTGGGATATATATTCTACCCACGCACATTTGCAACACTCCTGGGGTACCCTCACACATATTATTCCCTCATTTAGTGGATATTTTCACAAAAAAGTGACATTTTCAAAAATTCAGAAAATTGGCTGAAAACGACTGAATACGAAGGACTCATCGGGCAAATCGCGCTGGAACTGAAATCGGAATGCTCACTGACATTTCCCCTATCTGAATGTCTGATAAACGCTGAAAAAATGACTAAGTCCAAAAAAAAATGTTTTCACCTTTTTTCAATTTTACCCCCGTGGGATATATATTCTACCCACACACATTTGGAACTCTCCTGGGGTACCCTCACACATATTATTCCCTCATTTAGTGGATATTTTCACAAAAAAGTGAAATTTTCAAAAATTCAGAAAATTGGCTGAAAACGACTAAATATGAAGGACTCATCGGGCGAATCGCTCTGGAACTGAAATCGAAACGCTCACTGATATTTCCCCTATCTGAAAGTCTGATAAACGCTGAAAAAATTATTAAGTCCAAAAAAAAATGTATTCAACTTTTTTCAATTTTACCCCCGTGGGATATATATTCTACCCACACACATTTGGAACTCTCCTGGGGTACCCTCACACATATTATTCCCTCATTTAGTGGATATTTTCACAAAAAAGTGAAATTTTCAAAAATTCTGAAAATTGGCTGAAAACGACTAAATATGAAGGACTCATCGGGCGAATCGCGCTGGAACTGAAATCGGAATGCTCACTGACATTTCCCCTATCTGAATGTCTGATAAACGCTGAAAAAATGACTAAGTCCAAAAAAAAATGTTTTCACCTTTTTTCAATTTTACCCCCGTGGGATATATATTCTACCCACACACATTTGGAACTCTCCTGGGGTACCCTCACACATATTATTCCCTCATTTAGTGGATATTTTCACAAAAAAGTGAAATTTTCAAAAATTCAGAAAATTGGCTGAAAACGACTAAATATGAAGGACTCATCGGGCGAATCGCTCTGGAACTGAAATCGAAACGCTCACTGATATTTCCCCTATCTGAAAGTCTGATAAACGCTGAAAAAATTATTAAGTCCAAAAAAAAATGTATTCAACTTTTTTCAATTTTACCCCCGTGGGATATATATTCTACCCACACACATTTGGAACTCTCCTGGGGTACCCTCACACATATTATTCCCTCATTTAGTGGATATTTTCACAAAAAAGTGAAATTTTCAAAAATTCTGAAAATTGGCTGAAAACGACTAAATATGAAGGACTCATCGGGCGAATCGCTCTGGAACTGAAATCGGAATGTTTACTGATATTTCCCCTATCTGAAAGTCTGATAAACGCTGAAAAAATGATTAAGTAAAAAAAAATGTTTTCAACTTTTTTCAATTTTACCCCCGTGGGATATATATTCTACCCACGCACATTTGGAACACTCCTGGGGTACCCTCACACATATTATTCCCTCATTTAGTGGATATTTTCACAAAAAAGTGACATTTTCAAAAATTCAGAAAATTGGCTGAAAACGACTGAATACGAAGGACTCATCGGGCGAATCGCGCTGGAACTGAAATCGGAATGCTCACTGACATTTCCCCTATCTGAATGTCTGATAAACGCTGAAAAAATTATTAAGTCCAAAAAAAAATGTTTTCAACTTTTTTCAATTTTACCCCCGTGGGATATATATTCTACCCACACACATTTGGAACTCTCCTGGGGTACCCTCACACATATTATTCCCTCATTTAGTGGATATTTTCACAAAAAAGTGAAATTTTCAAAAATTCTGAAAATTGGCTGAAAACGACTAAATATGAAGGACTCATCGGGCGAATCGCTCTGGAACTGAAATCGGAACGTTCACTGATATTTCCCCTATCTGAAAGTCTGATAAACGCCGTAAAAATGACTAAGTCTAAAAAAAATTTTTTTCAACTTTTTTCAATTTTACCCCCGTGGGATATATATTCTACCCACACACATTTGGAACTCTCCTGGGGTACCCTCACACATATTATTCCCTCATTTAGTGGATATTTTCACAAAAAAGTGACATTTTCAAAAATTCAGAAAATTGGCTGAAAACGACTAAATATGAAGGACTCATCGGGCGAATCGCTCTGGAACTGAAATCGGAATGTTCACTGATATTTCCCCTATCTGAATGTCTGATAAACGCTGAAAAAATGACTAAGTCCAAAAAAAAATGTTTTCACCTTTTTTCAATTTTACCCCCGTGGGATATATATTCTACCCACACACATTTGGAACTCTCCTGGGGTACCCTCACACATATTATTCCCTCATTTAGTGGATATTTTCACAAAAAAGTGAAATTTTCAAAAATTGAGAAAATTGGCTGAAAACGACTAAATATGAAGGACTCATCGGGAGAATCGCTCTGGAACTGAAATCGGAACGCTCACTGATATTTCCCTTATCTGAAAGTCTGATAAACGCTGAAAAAATTATTAAGTCCAAAAAAAAATTTTTTCAACTTTTTTCAATTTTACCCCCGTGGGATATATATTCTACCCACATACATTTGGAACTCTCCTGGGGTACCCTCACACATATTATTCCCTCATTTAGTGGATATTTTCACAAAAAAGTGAAATTTTCAAAAATTCAGAAAATTGGCTGAAAACGTCTAAACATGAAGGACTCATCGGGCGAATCGCTCTGGAACTGAAATCGAAACGCTCACTGATATTTCCCCTATCTGAAAGTCTGATAAACGCTGAAAAAATTATTAAGTCCAAAAAAAAATGTTTTCAACTTTTTTCAATTTTACCCCCGTGGGATATATATTTACCCACACACATTTGGAACTCTCCTAGAGAACCCTAACACATATTATTCCCTTATTTAGTGGATATTTTCACAAAAAAGTGAAATTTTCAAAAATTCAGAAAATTGGCTAAAAACGACTAAATATGAAGGACTCATCGGGCGAATCGCTCTGGAACTGAAATCGGAACGCTCCCTGATATTTCCCCTATCTGAAAGTCTGATAAACGCTGAAAAAATTATTAAGTCCAAAAAAAAATTTTTTAAACTTTTTTCAATTTTACCCCCGTGGGATATATATTCTACCCACACACATTTGGAACTCTCCTGGGGTACCCTCACACATATTATTCCCTCATTTAGTGGATATTTTCACAAAAAAGTGAAATTTTCAAAAATTCAGAAAATTGGCTGAAAACGACTAAATATGAAGGACTCATCGGGCGAATCGCTCTGGAACTGAAATCGGAATGTTTACTGATATTTCCCCTATCTGAATGTCTGATAAACGCTGAAAAAATGATTAAGTAAAAAAAAATGTTTTCAACTTTTTTCAATTTTACCCCCGTGGGATATATATTCTACCCAAGCACATTTGGAACACTCCTGGGGTACCCTCACACATATTATTCCCTCATTTAGTGGATATTTTCACAAAAAAGTGACATTTTCAAAAATTCAGAAAATTGGCTGAAAACGACTGAATACGAAGGACTCATCGGGCGAATCGCGCTGGAACTGAAATCGGAATGCTCACTGACATTTCCCCTATCTGAATGTCTGATAAACGCTGAAAAAATGACTAAGTCCAAAAAAAAATGTTTTCACCTTTTTTCAATTTTACCCCCGTGGGATATATATTCTACCCACACACATTTGGAACTCTCCTGGGGTACCCTCACACATATTATTCCCTCATTTAGTGGATATTTTCACAAAAAAGTGAAATTTTCAAAAATTCTGAAAATTGGCTGAAAACGACTAAATATGAAGGACTCATCGGGCGAATCGCTCTGGAACTGAAATCGGAACGCTCACTGATATTTCCCCTATCTGAAAGTCTGATAAACGCTGGAAAAATTATTAAGTCCAAAAAAAAATGTTTTCAACTTTTTTCAATTTTACCCCCGTGGGATATATATTCTACCCACACACATTTGGAACTCTCCTGGGGTACCCTCACACATATTATTCCCTCATTTAGTGGATATTTTCACAAAAAAGTGAAATTTTCAAAAATTCTGAAAATTTGCTGAAAACGACTAAATATGAAGGACTCATCGGGCGAATCGCTCTGGAACTGAAATCGGAACGCTCACTGATATTTCCCGTATCTGAAAGTCTGATAAACGCTGAAAAAATTATTAAGACCAAAAAAAAATGTTTTCAACTTTTTTCAATTTTACCCCCGTGGGATATATATTCTACCCACACACATTTGGAACTGTCCTGGGGTACCCTCACACATATTATTCCCTCATTTAGTGGATATTTTCACAAAAAAGTGAAATTTTCAAAAATTCTGAAAATTGGCTGAAAACGACTAAATATGAAGGACTCATCGGGCGAATCGCGCTGGAACTGAAATCGGAATGTTTACTGATATTTCCCCTATCTGAAAGTCTGATAAACGCTGAAAAAATGATTAAGTAAAAAAAAATGTTTTCAACTTTTTTCAATTTTACCCCCGTGGGATATATATTCTACCCACGCACATTTGGAACACTCCTGGGGTACCCTCACACATATTATTCCCTCATTTAGTGGATATTTTCACAAAAAAGTGACATTTTCAAAAATTCAGAAAATTGGCTGAAAACGACTGAATACGAAGGACTCATCGGGCGAATCGCGCTGGAACTGAAATCGGAATGCTCACTGACATTTCCCCTATCTGAATGTCTGATAAACGCTGAAAAAATGACTAAGTCCAAAAAAAAATGTTTTCACCTTTTTTCAATTTTACCCCCGTGGGATATATATTCTACCCACACACATTTGGAACTCTCCTGGGGTACCCTCACACATATTATTCCCTCATTTAGTGGATATTTTCACAAAAAAGTGAAATTTTCAAAAATTCTGAAAATTGGCTGAAAACGACTAAATATGAAGGACTCATCGGGCGAATCGCTCTGGAACTGAAATCGGAACATTCACTGATATTTCCCCTATCTGAAAGTCTGATAAACGCCGTAAAAATGACTAAGTCTAAAAAAAATTTTTTTCAACTTTTTTCAATTTTACCCCCGTGGGATATATATTCTACCCACACACATTTGGAACTCTCCTGGGGTACCCTCACACATATTATTCCCTCATTTAGTGGATATTTTCACAAAAAAGTGACATTTTCAAAAATTCAGAAAATTGGCTGAAAACGACTAAATATGAAGGACTCATCGGGCGAATCGCTCTGGAACTGAAATCGGAATGTTCACTGATATTTCCCCTATCTGAATGTCTGATAAACGCTGAAAAAATGACTAAGTCCAAAAAAAAATGTTTTCACCTTTTTTCAATTTTACCCCCGTGGGATATATATTCTACCCACACACATTTGGAACTCTCCTGGGGTACCCTCACACATATTATTCCCTCATTTAGTGGATATTTTCACAAAAAAGTGAAATTTTCAAAAATTGAGAAAATTGGCTGAAAACGACTAAATATGAAGGACTCATCGGGAGAATCGCTCTGGAACTGAAATCGGAACGCTCACTGATATTTCCCTTATCTGAAAGTCTGATAAACGCTGAAAAAATTATTAAGTCCAAAAAAAAATTTTTTCAACTTTTTTCAATTTTACCCCCGTGGGATATATATTCTACCCACATACATTTGGAACTCTCCTGGGGTACCCTCACACATATTATTCCCTCATTTAGTGGATATTTTCACAAAAAAGTGAAATTTTCAAAAATTCAGAAAATTGGCTGAAAACGTCTAAACATGAAGGACTCATCGGGCGAATCGCTCTGGAACTGAAATCGAAACGCTCACTGATATTTCCCCTATCTGAAAGTCTGATAAACGCTGAAAAAATTATTAAGTCCAAAAAAAAATGTTTTCAACTTTTTTCAATTTTACCCCCGTGGGATATATATTTACCCACACACATTTGGAACTCTCCTAGAGAACCCTAACACATATTATTCCCTTATTTAGTGGATATTTTCACAAAAAAGTGAAATTTTCAAAAATTCAGAAAATTGGCTAAAAACGACTAAATATGAAGGACTCATCGGGCGAATCGCTCTGGAACTGAAATCGGAACGCTCCCTGATATTTCCCCTATCTGAAAGTCTGATAAACGCTGAAAAAATTATTAAGTCCAAAAAAAAATTTTTTAAACTTTTTTCAATTTTACCCCCGTGGGATATATATTCTACCCACACACATTTGGAACTCTCCTGGGGTACCCTCACACATATTATTCCCTCATTTAGTGGATATTTTCACAAAAAAGTGAAATTTTCAAAAATTCTGAAAATTGGCTGAAAACGACTAAATATGAAGGACTCATCGGGCGAATCGCGCTGGAACTGAAATCGGAATGCTCACTGACATTTCCCCTATCTGAATGTCTGATAAACGCTGAAAAAATGACTAAGTCCAAAAAAAAATGTTTTCACCTTTTTTCAATTTTACCCCCGTGGGATATATATTCTACCCACACACATTTTGAACTCTCCTGGGGTACCCTCACACATATTATTCGCTCATTTAGTGGATATTTTCACAAAAAAGTGAAATTTTCAAAAATTCAGAAAATTGGCTGAAAACGACTAAATATGAAGGACTCATCGGGCGAATCGCTCTGGAACTGAAATCGGAATGTTTACTGATATTTCCCCTATCTGAATGTCTGATAAACGCTGAAAAAATGATTAAGTAAAAAAAAATGTTTTCAACTTTTTTCAATTTTACCCCCGTGGGATATATATTCTACCCAAGCACATTTGGAACACTCCTGGGGTACCCTCACACATATTATTCCCTCATTTAGTGGATATTTTCACAAAAAAGTGACATTTTCAAAAATTCAGAAAATTGGCTGAAAACGACTGAATACGAAGGACTCATCGGGCGAATCGCGCTGGAACTGAAATCGGAATGCTCACTGACATTTCCCCTATGTGAATGTCTGATAAACGCTGAAAAAATGACTAAGTCCAAAAAAAAATGTTTTCACCTTTTTTCAATTTTACCCCCGTGGGATATATATTCTACCCACACACATTTGGAACTCTCCTGGGGTACCCTCACACATATTATTCCCTCATTTAGTGGATATTTTCACAAAAAAGTGAAATTTTCAAAAATTCTGAAAATTGGCTGAAAACGACTAAATATGAAGGACTCATCGGGCGAATCGCTCTGGAACTGAAATCGGAACGCTCACTGATATTTCCCCTATCTGAAAGTCTGATAAACGCTGGAAAAATTATTAAGTCCAAAAAAAAATGTTTTCAACTTTTTTCAATTTTACCCCCGTGGGATATATATTCTACCCACACACATTTGGAACTCTCCTGGGGTACCCTCACACATATTATTCCCTCATTTAGTGGATATTTTCACAAAAAAGTGAAATTTTCAAAAATTCTGAAAATTTGCTGAAAACGACTAAATATGAAGGACTCATCGGGCGAATCGCTCTGGAACTGAAATCGGAACGCTCACTGATATTTCCCGTATCTGAAAGTCTGATAAACGCTGAAAAAATTATTAAGACCAAAAAAAAATGTTTTCAACTTTTTTCAATTTTACCCCCGTGGGATATATATTCTACCCACACACATTTGGAACTGTCCTGGGGTACCCTCACACATATTATTCCCTCATTTAGTGGATATTTTCACAAAAAAGTGAAATTTTCAAAAATTCTGAAAATTGGCTGAAAACGACTAAATATGAAGGACTCATCGGGCGAATCGCGCTGGAACTGAAATCGGAATGTTTACTGATATTTCCCCTATCTGAAAGTCTGATAAACGCTGAAAAAATGATTAAGTAAAAAAAAATGTTTTCAACTTTTTTCAATTTTACCCCCGTGGGATATATATTCTACCCACGCACATTTGGAACACTCCTGGGGTACCCTCACACATATTATTCCCTCATTTAGTGGATATTTTCACAAAAAAGTGACATTTTCAAAAATTCAGAAAATTGGCTGAAAACGACTGAATACGAAGGACTCATCGGGCGAATCGCGCTGGAACTGAAATCGGAATGCTCACTGACATTTCCCCTATCTGAATGTCTGATAAACGCTGAAAAAATGACTAAGTCCAAAAAAAAATGTTTTCACCTTTTTTCAATTTTACCCCCGTGGGATATATATTCTACCCACACACATTTGGAACTCTCCTGGGGTACCCTCACACATATTATTCCCTCATTTAGTGGATATTTTCACAAAAAAGTGAAATTTTCAAAAATTCTGAAAATTGGCTGAAAACGACTAAATATGAAGGACTCATCGGGCGAATCGCTCTGGAACTGAAATCGGAACGTTCACTGATATTTCCCCTATCTGAAAGTCTGATAAACGCCGTAAAAATGACTAAGTCTAAAAAAAATTTTTTTCAACTTTTTTCAATTTTACCCCCGTGGGATATATATTCTACCCACACACATTTGGAACTCTCCTGGGGTACCCTCACACATATTATTCCCTCATTTAGTGGATATTTTCACAAAAAAGTGACATTTTCAAAAATTCAGAAAATTGGCTGAAAACGACTAAATATGAAGGACTCATCGGGCGAATCGCTCTGGAACTGAAATCGGAATGTTCACTGATATTTCCCCTATCTGAATGTCTGATAAACGCTGAAAAAATGACTAAGTCCAAAAAAAAATGTTTTCACCTTTTTTCAATTTTACCCCCGTGGGATATATATTCTACCCACACACATTTGGAACTCTCCTGGGGTACCCTCACACATATTATTCCCTCATTTAGTGGATATTTTCACAAAAAAGTGAAATTTTCAAAAATTGAGAAAATTGGCTGAAAACGACTAAATATGAAGGACTCATCGGGAGAATCGCTCTGGAACTGAAATCGGAACGCTCACTGATATTTCCCTTATCTGAAAGTCTGATAAACGCTGAAAAAATTATTAAGTCCAAAAAAAAATTTTTTCAACTTTTTTCAATTTTACCCCCGTGGGATATATATTCTACCCACATACATTTGGAACTCTCCTGGGGTACCCTCACACATATTATTCCCTCATTTAGTGGATATTTTCACAAAAAAGTGAAATTTTCAAAAATTCAGAAAATTGGCTGAAAACGTCTAAACATGAAGGACTCATCGGGCGAATCGCTCTGGAACTGAAATCGAAACGCTCACTGATATTTCCCCTATCTGAAAGTCTGATAAACGCTGAAAAAATTATTAAGTCCAAAAAAAAATGTTTTCAACTTTTTTCAATTTTACCCCCGTGGGATATATATTTACCCACACACATTTGGAACTCTCCTAGAGAACCCTAACACATATTATTCCCTTATTTAGTGGATATTTTCACAAAAAAGTGAAATTTTCAAAAATTCAGAAAATTGGCTGAAAACGACTAAATATGAAGGACTCATCGGGCGAATCGCTCTGGAACTGAAATCGGAATGTTTACTGATATTTCCCCTATCTGAATGTCTGATAAACGCTGAAAAAATGATTAAGTAAAAAAAAATGTTTTCAACTTTTTTCAATTTTACCCCCGTGGGATATATATTCTACCCAAGCACATTTGGAACACTCCTGGGGTACCCTCACACATATTATTCCCTCATTTAGTGGATATTTTCACAAAAAAGTGACATTTTCAAAAATTCAGAAAATTGGCTGAAAACGACTGAATACGAAGGACTCATCGGGCGAATCGCGCTGGAACTGAAATCGGAATGCTCACTGACATTTCCCCTATCTGAATGTCTGATAAACGCTGAAAAAATGACTAAGTCCAAAAAAAAATGTTTTCACCTTTTTTCAATTTTACCCCCGTGGGATATATATTCTACCCACACACATTTGGAACTCTCCTGGGGTACCCTCACACATATTATTCCCTCATTTAGTGGATATTTTCACAAAAAAGTGAAATTTTCAAAAATTCTGAAAATTGGCTGAAAACGACTAAATATGAAGGACTCATCGGGCGAATCGCTCTGGAACTGAAATCGGAACGCTCACTGATATTTCCCCTATCTGAAAGTCTGATAAACGCTGAAAAAATTATTAAGTCCAAAAAAAAATGTTTTCAACTTTTTTCAATTTTACCCCCGTGGGATATATATTCTACCCACACACATTTGGAACTCTCCTGGGGTACCCTCACACATATTATTCCCTCATTTAGTGGATATTTTCACAAAAAAGTGAAATTTTCAAAAATTCAGAAAATTGGCTGAAAACGACTAAATATGAAGGACTCATCGGGCGAATCGCTCTGGAACTGAAATCGGAATGTTCACTGATATTTCCCCTATCTGAATGTCTGATAAACGCTGAAAAAATGACTAAGTGAAAAAAAAAATGTTTTCACCTTTTTTCAATTTTACCCCCGTGGGATATATATTCTACCCACACACATTTGGAACTCTCCTGGGGTACCCTCACACATATTATTCCCTCATTTAGTGGATATTTTCACAAAAAAGTGAAATTTTCAAAAATTGAGAAAATTGGCTGAAAACGACTAAATATGAAGGACTCATCGGGAGAATCGCTCTGGAACTGAAATCGGAACGCTCACTGATATTTCCCTTATCTGAAAGTCTGATAAACGCTGAAAAAATTATTAAGTCCAAAAAAAAATTTTTTCAACTTTTTTCAATTTTACCCCCGTGGGATATATATTCTACCCACATACATTTGGAACTCTCCTGGGGTACCCTCACACATATTATTCCCTCATTTAGTGGATATTTTCACAAAAAAGTGAAATTTTCAAAAATTCAGAAAATTGGCTGAAAACGTCTAAACATGAAGGACTCATCGGGCGAATCGCTCTGGAACTGAAATCGAAACGCTCACTGATATTTCCCCTATCTGAAAGTCTGATAAACGCTGAAAAAATTATTAAGTCCAAAAAAAAATGTTTTCAACTTTTTTCAATTTTACCCCCGTGGGATATATATTTACCCACACACATTTGGAACTCTCCTAGAGAACCCTAACACATATTATTCCCTTATTTAGTGGATATTTTCACAAAAAAGTGAAATTTTCAAAAATTCAGAAAATTGGCTGAAAACGACTAAATATGAAGGACTCATCGGGCGAATCGCTCTGGAACTGAAATCGGAATGTTTACTGATATTTCCCCTATCTGAATGTCTGATAAACGCTGAAAAAATGATTAAGTAAAAAAAAATGTTTTCAACTTTTTTCAATTTTACCCCCGTGGGATATATATTCTACCCAAGCACATTTGGAACACTCCTGGGGTACCCTCACACATATTATTCCCTCATTTAGTGGATATTTTCACAAAAAAGTGACATTTTCAAAAATTCAGAAAATTGGCTGAAAACGACTGAATACGAAGGACTCATCGGGCGAATCGCGCTGGAACTGAAATCGGAATGCTCACTGACATTTCCCCTATCTGAATGTCTGATAAACGCTGAAAAAATGACTAAGTCCAAAAAAAAATGTTTTCACCTTTTTTCAATTTTACCCCCGTGGGATATATATTCTACCCACACACATTTGGAACTCTCCTGGGGTACCCTCACACATATTATTCCCTCATTTAGTGGATATTTTCACAAAAAAGTGAAATTTTCAAAAATTCTGAAAATTGGCTGAAAACGACTAAATATGAAGGACTCATCGGGCGAATCGCTCTGGAACTGAAATCGGAACGCTCACTGATATTTCCCCTATCTGAAAGTCTGATAAACGCTGGAAAAATTATTAAGTCCAAAAAAAAATGTTTTCAACTTTTTTCAATTTTACCCCCGTGGGATATATATTCTACCCACACACATTTGGAACTCTCCTGGGGTACCCTCACACATATTATTCCCTCATTTAGTGGATATTTTCACAAAAAAGTGAAATTTTCAAAAATTCTGAAAATTTGCTGAAAACGACTAAATATGAAGGACTCATCGGGCGAATCGCTCTGGAACTGAAATCGGAACGCTCACTGATATTTCCCGTATCTGAAAGTCTGATAAACGCTGAAAAAATTATTAAGACCAAAAAAAAATGTTTTCAACTTTTTTCAATTTTACCCCCGTGGGATATATATTCTACCCACACACATTTGGAACTGTCCTGGGGTACCCTCACACATATTATTCCCTCATTTAGTGGATATTTTCACAAAAAAGTGAAATTTTCAAAAATTCTGAAAATTGGCTGAAAACGACTAAATATGAAGGACTCATCGGGCGAATCGCGCTGGAACTGAAATCGGAATGTTTACTGATATTTCCCCTATCTGAAAGTCTGATAAACGCTGAAAAAATGATTAAGTAAAAAAAAATGTTTTCAACTTTTTTCAATTTTACCCCCGTGGGATATATATTCTACCCACGCACATTTGGAACACTCCTGGGGTACCCTCACACATATTATTCCCTCATTTAGTGGATATTTTCACAAAAAAGTGACATTTTCAAAAATTCAGAAAATTGGCTGAAAACGACTGAATACGAAGGACTCATCGGGCGAATCGCGCTGGAACTGAAATCGGAATGCTCACTGACATTTCCCCTATCTGAATGTCTGATAAACGCTGAAAAAATGACTAAGTCCAAAAAAAAATGTTTTCACCTTTTTTCAATTTTACCCCCGTGGGATATATATTCTACCCACACACATTTGGAACTCTCCTGGGGTACCCTCACACATATTATTCCCTCATTTAGTGGATATTTTCACAAAAAAGAGACATTTTCAAAAATTCAGAAAATTGGCTGAAAACGACTAAATATGAAGGACTCATCGGGCGAACCGCTCTGGAACTGAAATCGGAACGCTCACTGATATTTCCCCTATCTGAAAGTCTGATAAACGCTGAAAAAATTATTAAGTCCAAAAAAAAATGTTTTCAACTTTTTTCAATTTTACCCCCGTGGGATATATATTCTACCCACACACATTTGGAACTCTCCTGGGGTACCCTCACACATATTATTCCCTCATTTAGTGGATATTTTCACAAAAAAGTGAAATTTTCAAAAATTCTGAAAATTGGCTGAAAACGACTAAATATGAAGGACTCATCGGGCGAATCGCTCTGGAACTGAAATCGGAACGTTCACTGATATTTCCCCTATCTGAAAGTCTGATAAACGCCGTAAAAATGACTAAGTCTAAAAAAAATTTTTTTCAACTTTTTTCAATTTTACCCCCGTGGGATATATATTCTACCCACACACATTTGGAACTCTCCTGGGGTACCCTCACACATATTATTCCCTCATTTAGTGGATATTTTCACAAAAAAGTGACATTTTCAAAAATTCAGAAAATTGGCTGAAAACGACTAAATATGAAGGACTCATCGGGCGAATCGCTCTGGAACTGAAATCGGAATGTTCACTGATATTTCCCCTATCTGAATGTCTGATAAACGCTGAAAAAATGACTAAGTCCAAAAAAAAATGTTTTCACCTTTTTTCAATTTTACCCCCGTGGGATATATATTCTACCCACACACATTTGGAACTCTCCTGGGGTACCCTCACACATATTATTCCCTCATTTAGTGGATATTTTCACAAAAAAGTGAAATTTTCAAAAATTGAGAAAATTGGCTGAAAACGACTAAATATGAAGGACTCATCGGGAGAATCGCTCTGGAACTGAAATCGGAACGCTCACTGATATTTCCCTTATCTGAAAGTCTGATAAACGCTGAAAAAATTATTAAGTCCAAAAAAAAATTTTTTCAACTTTTTTCAATTTTACCCCCGTGGGATATATATTCTACCCACATACATTTGGAACTCTCCTGGGGTACCCTCACACATATTATTCCCTCATTTAGTGGATATTTTCACAAAAAAGTGAAATTTTCAAAAATTCAGAAAATTGGCTGAAAACGTCTAAACATGAAGGACTCATCGGGCGAATCGCTCTGGAACTGAAATCGAAACGCTCACTGATATTTCCCCTATCTGAAAGTCTGATAAACGCTGAAAAAATTATTAAGTCCAAAAAAAAATGTTTTCAACTTTTTTCAATTTTACCCCCGTGGGATATATATTTACCCACACACATTTGGAACTCTCCTAGAGAACCCTAACACATATTATTCCCTTATTTAGTGGATATTTTCACAAAAAAGTGAAATTTTCAAAAATTCAGAAAATTGGCTGAAAACGACTAAATATGAAGGACTCATCGGGCGAATCGCTCTGGAACTGAAATCGGAATGTTTACTGATATTTCCCCTATCTGAATGTCTGATAAACGCTGAAAAAATGATTAAGTAAAAAAAAATGTTTTCAACTTTTTTCAATTTTACCCCCGTGGGATATATATTCTACCCAAGCACATTTGGAACACTCCTGGGGTACCCTCACACATATTATTCCCTCATTTAGTGGATATTTTCACAAAAAAGTGACATTTTCAAAAATTCAGAAAATTGGCTGAAAACGACTGAATACGAAGGACTCATCGGGCGAATCGCGCTGGAACTGAAATCGGAATGCTCACTGACATTTCCCCTATCTGAATGTCTGATAAACGCTGAAAAAATGACTAAGTCCAAAAAAAAATGTTTTCACCTTTTTTCAATTTTACCCCCGTGGGATATATATTCTACCCACACACATTTGGAACTCTCCTGGGGTACCCTCACACATATTATTCCCTCATTTAGTGGATATTTTCACAAAAAAGTGAAATTTTCAAAAATTCTGAAAATTGGCTGAAAACGACTAAATATGAAGGACTCATCGGGCGAATCGCTCTGGAACTGAAATCGGAACGCTCACTGATATTTCCCCTATCTGAAAGTCTGATAAACGCTGAAAAAATTATTAAGTCCAAAAAAAAATGTTTTCAACTTTTTTCAATTTTACCCCCGTGGGATATATATTCTACCCACACACATTTGGAACTCTCCTGGGGTACCCTCACACATATTATTCCCTCATTTAGTGGATATTTTCACAAAAAAGTGAAATTTTCAAAAATTCAGAAAATTGGCTGAAAACGACTAAATATGAAGGACTCATCGGGCGAATCGCTCTGGAACTGAAATCGGAATGTTCACTGATATTTCCCCTATCTGAATGTCTGATAAACGCTGAAAAAATGACTAAGTGAAAAAAAAAATGTTTTCACCTTTTTTCAATTTTACCCCCGTGGGATATATATTCTACCCACACACATTTGGAACTCTCCTGGGGTACCCTCACACATATTATTCCCTCATTTAGTGGATATTTTCACAAAAAAGTGAAATTTTCAAAAATTGAGAAAATTGGCTGAAAACGACTAAATATGAAGGACTCATCGGGAGAATCGCTCTGGAACTGAAATCGGAACGCTCACTGATATTTCCCTTATCTGAAAGTCTGATAAACGCTGAAAAAATTATTAAGTCCAAAAAAAAATTTTTTCAACTTTTTTCAATTTTACCCCCGTGGGATATATATTCTACCCACATACATTTGGAACTCTCCTGGGGTACCCTCACACATATTATTCCCTCATTTAGTGGATATTTTCACAAAAAAGTGAAATTTTCAAAAATTCAGAAAATTGGCTGAAAACGTCTAAACATGAAGGACTCATCGGGCGAATCGCTCTGGAACTGAAATCGAAACGCTCACTGATATTTCCCCTATCTGAAAGTCTGATAAACGCTGAAAAAATTATTAAGTCCAAAAAAAAATGTTTTCAACTTTTTTCAATTTTACCCCCGTGGGATATATATTTACCCACACACATTTGGAACTCTCCTAGAGAACCCTAACACATATTATTCCCTTATTTAGTGGATATTTTCACAAAAAAGTGAAATTTTCAAAAATTCAGAAAATTGGCTGAAAACGACTAAATATGAAGGACTCATCGGGCGAATCGCTCTGGAACTGAAATCGGAATGTTTACTGATATTTCCCCTATCTGAATGTCTGATAAACGCTGAAAAAATGATTAAGTAAAAAAAAATGTTTTCAACTTTTTTCAATTTTACCCCCGTGGGATATATATTCTACCCAAGCACATTTGGAACACTCCTGGGGTACCCTCACACATATTATTCCCTCATTTAGTGGATATTTTCACAAAAAAGTGACATTTTCAAAAATTCAGAAAATTGGCTGAAAACGACTGAATACGAAGGACTCATCGGGCGAATCGCGCTGGAACTGAAATCGGAATGCTCACTGACATTTCCCCTATCTGAATGTCTGATAAACGCTGAAAAAATGACTAAGTCCAAAAAAAAATGTTTTCACCTTTTTTCAATTTTACCCCCGTGGGATATATATTCTACCCACACACATTTGGAACTCTCCTGGGGTACCCTCACACATATTATTCCCTCATTTAGTGGATATTTTCACAAAAAAGAGACATTTTCAAAAATTCAGAAAATTGGCTGAAAACGACTAAATATGAAGGACTCATCGGGCGAACCGCTCTGGAACTGAAATCGGAACGCTCACTGATATTTCCCCTATCTGAAAGTCTGATAAACGCTGAAAAAATTATTAAGTCCAAAAAAAAATGTTTTCAACTTTTTTCAATTTTACCCCCGTGGGATATATATTCTACCCACACACATTTGGAACTCTCCTGGGGTACCCTCACACATATTATTCCCTCATTTAGTGGATATTTTCACAAAAAAGTGAAATTTTCAAAAATTCTGAAAATTGGCTGAAAACGACTAAATATGAAGGACTCATCGGGCGAATCGCTCTGGAACTGAAATCGGAACGTTCACTGATATTTCCCCTATCTGAAAGTCTGATAAACGCCGTAAAAATGACTAAGTCTAAAAAAAATTTTTTTCAACTTTTTTCAATTTTACCCCCGTGGGATATATATTCTACCCACACACATTTGGAACTCTCCTGGGGTACCCTCACACATATTATTCCCTCATTTAGTGGATATTTTCACAAAAAAGTGACATTTTCAAAAATTCAGAAAATTGGCTGAAAACGACTAAATATGAAGGACTCATCGGGCGAATCGCTCTGGAACTGAAATCGGAATGTTCACTGATATTTCCCCTATCTGAATGTCTGATAAACGCTGAAAAAATGACTAAGTCCAAAAAAAAATGTTTTCACCTTTTTTCAATTTTACCCCCGTGGGATATATATTCTACCCACACACATTTGGAACTCTCCTGGGGTACCCTCACACATATTATTCCCTCATTTAGTGGATATTTTCACAAAAAAGTGAAATTTTCAAAAATTGAGAAAATTGGCTGAAAACGACTAAATATGAAGGACTCATCGGGAGAATCGCTCTGGAACTGAAATCGGAACGCTCACTGATATTTCCCTTATCTGAAAGTCTGATAAACGCTGAAAAAATTATTAAGTCCAAAAAAAAATTTTTTCAACTTTTTTCAATTTTACCCCCGTGGGATATATATTCTACCCACATACATTTGGAACTCTCCTGGGGTACCCTCACACATATTATTCCCTCATTTAGTGGATATTTTCACAAAAAAGTGAAATTTTCAAAAATTCAGAAAATTGGCTGAAAACGTCTAAACATGAAGGACTCATCGGGCGAATCGCTCTGGAACTGAAATCGAAACGCTCACTGATATTTCCCCTATCTGAAAGTCTGATAAACGCTGAAAAAATTATTAAGTCCAAAAAAAAATGTTTTCAACTTTTTTCAATTTTACCCCCGTGGGATATATATTTACCCACACACATTTGGAACTCTCCTAGAGAACCCTAACACATATTATTCCCTTATTTAGTGGATATTTTCACAAAAAAGTGAAATTTTCAAAAATTCTGAAAATTGGCTAAAAACGACTAAATATGAAGGACTCATCGGGCGAATCGCTCTGGAACTGAAATCGGAACGCTCACTGATATTTCCCCTATCTGAAAGTCTGATAAACGCTGAAAAAATTATTAAGTCCAAAAAAAAATTTTTTAAACTTTTTTCAATTTTACCCCCGTGGGATATATATTCTACCCACACACATTTGGAACTCTCCTGGGGTACCCTCACACATATTATTCCCTCATTTAGTGGATATTTTCACAAAAAAGTGAAATTTTCAAAAATTCAGAAAATTGGCTGAAAACGACTAAATATGAAGGACTCATCGGGCGAATCGCTCTGGAACTGAAATCGGAATGCTCACTGACATTTCCCTTATCTGAATGTCTGATAAACGCTGAAAAAATGACTATGTCCAAAAAAAAATGTTTTCACCTTTTTTCAATTTTACCCCCGTGGGATATATATTCTACCCACACACATTTGGAACTCTCCTGGGGTACCCTCACACATATTATTCCCTCATTTAGTGAATATTTTCACAAAAAAGTGAAATTTTCAAAAATTCAGAAAATTGGCTAAAAACGACTAAATATGAAGGACTCATCGGGCGAATCGCTCTGGAACTGAAATCGGAACGCTCACTGATATTTCCCCTATCTGAAAGTCTGATAAACGCTGAAAAAATTATTAAGTCCAAAAAAAAATTTTTTCAACTTTTTTCAATTTTACCCCCGTGGGATATATATTCTACCCACACACATTTGGAACGCTCCTGGGGTACCCTCACACATATTATTCCCTCATTTAGTGGATATTTTCACAAAAAAGTGAAATTTTCAAAAATTCAGAAAATTGGCTGAAAACGACTAAATATGAAGGACTCATCGGGCGAATCGCTCTGGAACTGAAATCGGAACGTTCACTGATATTTTCCCTATCTGAAAGTCTGATAAACGCTGAAAAAATGATTAAGTAAAAAAAAAATTTTTTCAACTGTTTTCAATTTTACCCCCGTGGGATATATATTCTACCCACGCACATTTGGAACACTCCTGGGGTACCCTCACACATATTATTCCCTCATTTAGTGGATATTTTCACAAATAAGTGACATTTTCAAAAATTCAGAAAATTGGCTGAAAACGACTGAATACGAAGGACTCATCGGGCGAATCGCGCTGGAACTGAAATCGGAACGCTCACTGACATTTCCCCTATCTGAAAGTCTGATAAACGCTGAAAAAATGACTATGTCCAAAAAAAAATGTTTTCACCTTTTTTCAATTTTACCCCCGTGGGATATATATTCTACCCACACACATTTGGAACTCTCCTGGGGTACCCTCACACATATTATTCCCTCATTTAGTGAATATTTTCACAAAAAAGTGAAATTTTCAAAAATTCAGAAAATTGGCTAAAAACGACTAAATATGAAGGACTCATCGGGCGAATCGCTCTGGAACTGAAATCGGAACGCTCACTGATATTTCCCCTATCTGAAAGTCTGATAAACGCTGAAAAAATTATTAAGTCCAAAAAAAAATTTTTTCAACTTTTTTCAATTTTACCCCCGTGGGATATATATTCTACCCACACACATTTGGAACGCTCCTGGGGTACCCTCACACATATTATTCCCTCATTTTGTGGATATTTTCACAAAAAAGTGAAATTTTCAAAAATTCAGAAAATTGGCTGAAAACGACTAAATATGAAGGACTCATCGGGCGAATCGCTCTGGAACTGAAATCGGAATGCTCACTGACATTTCCCTTATCTGAATGTCTGATAAACGCTGAAAAAATGACTATGTCCAAAAAAAAATGTTTTCACCTTTTTTCAATTTTACCCCCGTGGGATATATATTCTACCCACACACATTTGGAACTCTCCTGGGGTACCCTCACACATATTATTCCCTCATTTAGTGAATATTTTCACAAAAAAGTGAAATTTTCAAAAATTCAGAAAATTGGCTAAAAACGACTAAATATGAAGGACTCATCGGGCGAATCGCTCTGGAACTGAAATCGGAACGCTCACTGATATTTCCCCTATCTGAAAGTCTGATAAACGCTGAAAAAATTATTAAGTCCAAAAAAAAATTTTTTCAACTTTTTTCAATTTTACCCCCGTGGGATATACATTCTACCCACACACATTTGGAACGCTCCTGGGGTACCCTCACACACATTATTCCCTCATTTAGTGGATATTTTCACAAAAAAGTGAAATTTTCAAAAATTCAGAAAATTGGCTGAAAACGACTAAATATGAAGTACTCATCGGGCGAATCGCTCTGGAACTGAAATCGGAACGTTCACTGATATTCTCCCTATCTGAAAGTCTGATAAACGCTGAAAAAATGATTAAGTAAAAAAAAAATTTTTTCAACTGTTTTCAATTTTACCCCCGTGGGATATATATTCTACCCACGCACATTTGGAACACTCCTGGGGTACCCTCACACATATTATTCCCTCATTTAGTGGATATTTTCACAAATAAGTGACATTTTCAAAAATTCAGAAAATTGGCTGAAAACGACTGAATACGAAGGACTCATCGGGCGAATCGCGCTGGAACTGAAATCGGAACGCTCACTGACATTTCCCCTATCTGAAAGTCTGATAAACGCTGAAAAAATGACTATGTCCAAAAAAAAATGCTTTCAACTTTTTTCAATTTTACCCCCGTGGGATATATATTCTACCCACACACATTTGGAACTCTCCTGGGGTACCCTCACACATATTATTCCCTCATTTAGTGAATATTTTCACAAAAAAGTGAAATTTTCAAAAATTCAGAAAATTGGCTAAAAACGACTAAATATGAAGGACTCATCGGGCGAATCGCTCTGGAACTGAAATCGGAACGCTCACTGATATTTCCCCTATCTGAAAGTCTGATAAACGCTGAAAAAATTATTAAGTCCAAAAAAAAATTTTTTCAACTTTTTTCAATTTTACCCCCGTGGGATATATATTCTACCCACACACATTTGGAACGCTCCTGGGGTACCCTCACACATATTATTCCCTCATTTAGTGGATATTTTCACAAAAAAGTGAAATTTTCAAAAATTCTGAAAATTGGCTGAAAACGACTAAATATGAAGGACTCATCGGGCGAATCGCTCTGGAACTGAAATCGGAATACCCACTGACATTTCCCTTATCTGAATGTCTGATAAACGCTGAAAAAATGACTATGTCCAAAAAAAAATGTTTTCACCTTTTTTCAATTTTACCCCCGTGGGATATATATTCTACCCACACACATTTGGAACTCTCCTGGGGTACCCTCACACATATTATTCCCTCATTTAGTGAATATTTTCACAAAAAAGTGAAATTTTCAAAAATTCAGAAAATTGGCTAAAAACGACTAAATATGAAGGACTCATCGGGCGAATCGCTCTGGAACTGAAATCGGAACATTCACTGATATTTTCCCTATCTGAAAGTCTGATAAACGCTGAAAAAATGATTAAGTAAAAAAAAAATTTTTTCAACTGTTTTCAATTTTACCCCCGTGGGATATATATTCTACCCACACACATTTGGAACTCTCCTGGGGTACCCTCACACATATTATTCCCTCATTTAGTGGATATTTTCACAAAAAAGTGAAATTTTCAAAAATTCTGAAAATTGGCTGAAAACGACTAGGTATGAAGGACTCATCGGGCGAATCGCTCTGGAACTGAAATTGGAACGCTCACTGATATTTCCCCTATCTGAAAGTCTGATAAACGCTGAAAAAATTATTAAGTCCAAAAAAAAATTTTTAAAACCTTTTTCAATTTTACCCCGTGGGATATATATTCTACCCACACACATTTGGAACTCTCCTAGAGAACCCTCACACATATTATTCCCTCATTTAGTGGATATTTTCACAAAAAAGTGAAATTTTCAAAAATTCAGAAAATTGGCTGAAAACGACTAAATATGAAGGACTCATCGGGCGAATCGCTCTGGAACTGAAATCGGAACGCTCACTGATATTTCCCCTGTCTGAAAGTCTGATAAACGCTGAAAAAATTATTAAGTCCAAAAAAAAATTTTTTCAACTTTTTTCAATTTTACCCCCGTGGGATATATATTCTACCCACACACATTTGGAACGCTCCTGGGGTACCCTCACACATATTATTCCCTCATTTAGTGGATATTTTCACAAAAAAGTGAAATTTTCAAAAATTCAGAAAATTGGCTGAAAACGACTAAATATGAAGGACTCATCGGGCGAATCGCTCTGGAACTGAAATCGGAATGCTCACTGACATATCCCTTATCTGAATGTCTGATGAACGCTGAAAAAATGACTATGTCCAAAAAAAAATGTTTTCACCTTTTTTCAATTTTACCCCCGTGGGATATATATTCTACCCACACACATTTGGAACTCTCCTGGGTACCCTCACACATATTATTCCCTCATTTAGTGAATATTTTCACAAAAAAGTGAAATTTTCAAAAATTCAGAAAATTGGCTAAAAACGACTAAATATGAAGGACTCATCGGGCGAATCGCTCTGGAACTGACATTGGAACGCTCACTGATATTTCCCCTATCTGAAAGTCTGATAAACGCTGAAAAAATTATTAAGTCCAAAAAAAAATTTTTAAAACCTTTTTCAATTTTACCCCCGTGGGATATATATTCTACCCACACACATTTGGAACTCTCCTGGGGTACCCTCACACATATTATTCCCTCATTTAGTGGATATTTTCACAAAAAAGTGAAATTTTCAAAAATTCAGAAAATTGGCTGAAAACGACTAAATATGAAGGACTCATCGGGCGAATCGCTCTGGAACTGAAATCGGAACGTTCACTGATATTTTCCCTATCTGAAAGTCTGATAAACGCTGAAAAAATGATTAAGTAAAAAAAAAATTTTTTCAACTGTTTTCAATTTTACCCCCGTGGGATATATATTCTACCCACGCACATTTGGAACACTCCTGGGGTACCCTCACACATATTATTCCCTCATTTAGTGGATATTTTCACAAATAAGTGACATTTTCAAAAATTCAGAAAATTGGCTGAAAACGACTGAATACGAAGGACTCATCGGGCGAATTGCGCTGGAACTGAAATCGGAACGCTCACTGACATTTCCCCTATCTGAAAGTCTGATAAACGCTGAAAAAATGACTAAGTCCAAAAAAAATTTTTTTTCACCTTTTTTCAATTTTACCCCCGTGGGATATATATTCTACCCACACACATTTGGAACTCTCCTGGGGTACCCTCACACATATTATTCCCTCATTTAGTGGATATTTTCACAAAAAAGTGAAATTTTCAAAAATTCTGAAAATTGGCTGAAAACGACTAAGTATGAAGGACTCGTCGGGCGAATCGCTCTGGAACTGAAATCGGAATGCTCACTGACATTTCCCCTATCTGAATGTCTGATAAACGCTGAAAAAATGACTAAGTCCAAAAAAAAATGTTTTCACCTTTTTTCAATTTTACCCCCGTGGGATATATATTCTACCCACACACATTTGGAACTCTCCTGGGGTACCCTCACACATATTATTCCCTCATTTAGTGGATATTTTCACAAAAAAGTGAAATTTTCAAAAATTCTGAAAATTGGCTGAAAACGACTAGGTATGAAGGACTCATCGGGCGAATCGCTCTGGAACTGAAATCGGAACGCTCACTGATATTTCACCTATCTGAAAGTCTGATAAACGCTGAAAAAATTATTAAGTCCAAAAAAAAATTTTTTAAACTTTTTTCAATTTTACCCCCGTGGGATATATATTCTACCCACGCACATTTGGAACACTCCTGGGTTACCCTCACACATATTATTCCCTCATTTAGTGGATATTTTCACAAATAAGTGAAATTTTCAAAAATTCAGAAAAATGGCTGAAAACGACTAAATATGAAGGACTCATCGGGCGAATCGCTCTGGAAATGAAATCGGAACGTTCACTGATATTTCCCCTATCTGAAAGTCTGATAAACGCCGGAAAAATGACTAAGTCTAAAAAAAATTTTTTTTCAACTTTTTTCAATTTTACCCCCGTGGGATATATATTCTACCCACACACATTTGGAACTCTCCTAGAGAACCCTCACACATATTATTCCCTTATTTAGTGGATAATTTCACAAAAAAGTGAAATTTTCAAAAATTCAGAAAATTGGCTGAAAACGACTAAATATGAAGGACTCATCGGGCGAATCGCTCTGGAACTGAAATCGGAATGCTCACTGACATTTCCCCTATCTGAATGTCTGATAAATGCTGAAAAAATGACTAAGTCCAAAAAAAAATGTTTTCACCTTTTTTCAATTTTACCCCCGTGGGAAATATATTCTACCCACACACATTTGGAACTCTCCTGGGGTACCCTCACACATATTATTCCCTCATTTAGTGGATATTTTCACAAAAAAGTGAAATTTCAAAAATTCAGAAAATTGGCTGAAAACGACTGAATATGAAAGACTCATCGGGCGAATCGCGCTGGAACTGAAATCGGAACGCTCACTGACATTTCCCCTATCTGAGAGTCTGATAAACGCTGAAAAAATTATTAAGTCCAAAAAAAAATTTTTTTCACCTTTTTACAATTTTACCCTGTTGGGTATATATTATACCCACACACATTTGGAACTCTCCTGGGGTACCCTCACACATATTATTCCCTCATTTAGTGGATATTTTCACAAAAAAGTGAATTTTCAAAAATTCAGAAAATTGGTTGAAAACGACTGAATATGAAAGACTCATCGGGCGAATCGCGCTGGAACTGAAATCGGAACGCTCACTGACATTTCCCCTATCTAAAAGTCTGATAAACGCTGAAAAAATTATTAAGTCCAAAAAAAATAATTTTTCACCTTTTTTCAATTTTACCCCCGTGGGATATATATTCTACCCACACACATTTGGAACTCTCTTGGGGTACCCTCACACATATTATTCCCTCATTTAGTGGATATTTTCACAAAAAAGTGAAATTTTCAAAAATTCTGAAAATTGGCTGAAAACGACTAAATATGAAGGACTCATCGGGCAAATCGCTCTGGAACTGAAATAGGAATGCTCACTGACATTTCCTCTATCTGAAAGTCTGATAAACGCTGAAAAAATGACTAAGTCCAAAAAAAATAATTTTTCACCTTTTTTCAATTTTACCCCCGTGGGATATATATTCTACCCACACACATTTGGAACTCTCCTGGGGTACCCTCACACATATTATTCCCTCATTTAGTGGATATTTTCACAAAAAAGTGAAATTTTCAAAAATTCAGAAAATTGGCTGAAAACGACTAAATATGAAGGACTCATTGGGTGAATCGCTCTGGAACTGAAATCGGAACGCTCACTGACATTTCCCCTATCTGAAAGTCTGATAAACGCTGAAAAAATTATTAAGTCCAAAAAAAAATTTTTAAAACCTTTTTCAATTTTACCCCCGTGGGATATATATTCTACCCACACACATTTGGAACTCTCCTGGGGTACCCTCACACATATTATTCCCTCATTTAGTGGATATTTTCACAAAAAAGTGAAATTTTCAAAAATTCAGAAAATTGGCTGAAAACGACTAAATATGAAGGACTCATCGGGCGAATCGCTCTGGAACTGAAATCGGAACGTTCACTGATATTTTCCCTATCTGAAAGTCTGATAAACGCTGAAAAAATGATTAAGTAAAAAAAAAATTTTTTCAACTGTTTTCAATTTTACCCCCGTGGGATATATATTCTACCCACGCACATTTGGAACACTCCTGGGGTACCCTCACACATATTATTCCCTCATTTAGTGGATATTTTCACAAATAAGTGACATTTTCAAAAATTCAGAAAATTGGCTGAAAACGACTGAATACGAAGGACTCATCGGGCGAATTGCGCTGGAACTGAAATCGGAACGCTCACTGACATTTCCCCTATCTGAAAGTCTGATAAACGCTGAAAAAATGACTAAGTCCAAAAAAAATTTTTTTTCACCTTTTTTCAATTTTACCCCCGTGGGATATATATTCTACCCACACACATTTGGAACTCTCCTGGGGTACCCTCACACATATTATTCCCTCATTTAGTGGATATTTTCACAAAAAAGTGAAATTTTCAAAAATTCTGAAAATTGGCTGAAAACGACTAAGTATGAAGGACTCGTCGGGCGAATCGCTCTGGAACTGAAATCGGAATGCTCACTGACATTTCCCCTATCTGAATGTCTGATAAACGCTGAAAAAATGACTAAGTCCAAAAAAAAATGTTTTCACCTTTTTTCAATTTTACCCCCGTGGGATATATATTCTACCCACACACATTTGGAACTCTCCTGGGGTACCCTCACACATATTATTCCCTCATTTAGTGGATATTTTCACAAAAAAGTGAAATTTTCAAAAATTCTGAAAATTGGCTGAAAACGACTAGGTATGAAGGACTCATCGGGCGAATCGCTCTGGAACTGAAATCGGAACGCTCACTGATATTTCACCTATCTGAAAGTCTGATAAACGCTGAAAAAATTATTAAGTCCAAAAAAAAATTTTTTAAACTTTTTTCAATTTTACCCCCGTGGGATATATATTCTACCCACGCACATTTGGAACACTCCTGGGTTACCCTCACACATATTATTCCCTCATTTAGTGGATATTTTCACAAATAAGTGAAATTTTCAAAAATTCAGAAAAATGGCTGAAAACGACTAAATATGAAGGACTCATCGGGCGAATCGCTCTGGAAATGAAATCGGAACGTTCACTGATATTTCCCCTATCTGAAAGTCTGATAAACGCCGGAAAAATGACTAAGTCTAAAAAAAATTTTTTTTCAACTTTTTTCAATTTTACCCCCGTGGGATATATATTCTACCCACACACATTTGGAACTCTCCTAGAGAACCCTCACACATATTATTCCCTTATTTAGTGGATAATTTCACAAAAAAGTGAAATTTTCAAAAATTCAGAAAATTGGCTGAAAACGACTAAATATGAAGGACTCATCGGGCGAATCGCTCTGGAACTGAAATCGGAATGCTCACTGACATTTCCCCTATCTGAATGTCTGATAAATGCTGAAAAAATGACTAAGTCCAAAAAAAAATGTTTTCACCTTTTTTCAATTTTACCCCCGTGGGAAATATATTCTACCCACACACATTTGGAACTCTCCTGGGGTACCCTCACACATATTATTCCCTCATTTAGTGGATATTTTCACAAAAAAGTGAAATTTCAAAAATTCAGAAAATTGGCTGAAAACGACTGAATATGAAAGACTCATCGGGCGAATCGCGCTGGAACTGAAATCGGAACGCTCACTGACATTTCCCCTATCTGAGAGTCTGATAAACGCTGAAAAAATTATTAAGTCCAAAAAAAAATTTTTTTCACCTTTTTACAATTTTACCCTGTTGGGTATATATTATACCCACACACATTTGGAACTCTCCTGGGGTACCCTCACACATATTATTCCCTCATTTAGTGGATATTTTCACAAAAAAGTGAATTTTCAAAAATTCAGAAAATTGGTTGAAAACGACTGAATATGAAAGACTCATCGGGCGAATCGCGCTGGAACTGAAATCGGAACGCTCACTGACATTTCCCCTATCTAAAAGTCTGATAAACGCTGAAAAAATTATTAAGTCCAAAAAAAATAATTTTTCACCTTTTTTCAATTTTACCCCCGTGGGATATATATTCTACCCACACACATTTGGAACTCTCTTGGGGTACCCTCACACATATTATTCCCTCATTTAGTGGATATTTTCACAAAAAAGTGAAATTTTCAAAAATTCTGAAAATTGGCTGAAAACGACTAAATATGAAGGACTCATCGGGCAAATCGCTCTGGAACTGAAATAGGAATGCTCACTGACATTTCCTCTATCTGAAAGTCTGATAAACGCTGAAAAAATGACTAAGTCCAAAAAAAATAATTTTTCACCTTTTTTCAATTTTACCCCCGTGGGATATATATTCTACCCACACACATTTGGAACTCTCCTGGGGTACCCTCACACATATTATTCCCTCATTTAGTGGATATTTTCACAAAAAAGTGAAATTTTCAAAAATTCAGAAAATTGGCTGAAAACGACTAAATATGAAGGACTCATTGGGTGAATCGCTCTGGAACTGAAATCGGAACGCTCACTGACATTTCCCCTATCTGAAAGTCTGATAAACGCTGAAAAAATGACTAAGTCCCCAAAAAAATTTTTTCACCTTTTTTCAATTTTACCCCTGTTGGGTATATATTCTACCCACAGACATTTGGAACTCTCCTGGGGTACCCTCACACATATTATTCCCTCATTTAGTGGATATTTTCACAAAAAAGTGAAATTTTGAAAAATTCAGAAAATTGGCTAAAAACGACTAAATATGAAGGACTCATCGGGCGAATCGCTCTGGAACTGAAATCGGAACGCTCACTGATATTTCCCCTATCTGAAAGTCTGGTATACGCTGAAAAAATGATTAAGTCCAAAAAAAATATTTTCAACTATTTTCAATTTTACCCCCGTGGGATATATATTCTACCCACACACATTTGGAACTCTCCTGGGGTACCCTCACACATATTATTCCCTCATTTAGTGGATATTTTCACAAAAAAGTGAAATTTTCAAAAATTCTGAAAATTGGTGAAAACGACTAAATATGAAGGACTCATCGGGTGAATCGCTCTGGAACTGAAATCGAACGCTCACTGACATTTCCCCTATCTGAAAGTCTGGTAAACGCTGAAAAAATGATTAAGTCCAAAAAAAAATTTTTTCAACTTTTTTCAATTTTACCCCCGTGGGATATATATTCTACCCACACACATTTGGAACTCTCCTGGGGTACCCTCACACATATTATTCCCTCATTTAGTGGATATTTTCACAAAAAAGTGAAATTTCAAAAATTCAGAAAATTGGCTGAAAACGACTGAATATGAAAGACTCATCGGGCGAATCGCACTGGAACTGAAATCGGAACGCTCACTGACATTTCCCCTATCTGAAAGTCTGATAAACGCTGAAAAAATGACTAAGTCCAAAAAAAATAATTTTTCACCTTTTTTCAATTTTACCCCCGTGGGATATATATTCTACCCACACACATTTGGAACTCTCCTGGGGTACCCTCACACATATTATTCCCTCATTTAGTGGATATTTTCACAAAAAAGTGAAATTTCAAAAATTCAGAAAATTGGCTGAAAACGACTGAATATGAAAGACTCATCGGGCGAATCGCACTGGAACTGAAATCGGAACGCTCACTGACATTTCCCCTATCTGAAAGTCTGATAAACGCTGAAAAAATGACTAAGTCCAAAAAAAATAATTTTTCACCTTTTTTCAATTTTACCCCCGTGGGATATATATTCTACCCACACACATTTGGAACTCTCCTGGGGTACCCTCACACATATTATTCCCTCATTTAGTGGATATTTTCACAAAAAAGTGAAATTTTCAAAAATTCAGAAAATTGGCTGAAAACGACTAAATATGAAGGACTCATCGGGTGAATCGCTCTTGAACTGAAATCGGAACGCTCACTGACATTTCCCCTATCTGAAAGTCTGATAAACGCTGAAAAAATGACTAAGTCCAAAAAAAAAATTTTTTCACCTTTTTTCAATTTTACCCCCGTTGGGTATATATTCTACCCACACACATTTGGAACTCTCCTGGGGTACCCTCACACATATTATTCCCTCATTTAGTGGATATTTTCACAAAAAAGTGAAATTTTCAAAAATTCAGAAAATTGGCTAAAAACGACTAAATATGAAGGACTCATCGGGCGAATCGCTCTGGAACTGAAATCGGAATGCTCACTGACATTTCCTCTATCTGAAAGTCTGATAAACGCCTGAAAAATGACTAAGTCTAAAAAAAATTTTTTTTCAACTTTTTTCAATTTTACCCCCGTGGGATATATATTCTACCCACACACATTTGGAACTTTCCTGTGGTACCCTCACACATATTATTCCCTCATTTAGTGGATATTTTCTCAAAAAAAGTGAAATTTCAAAAATTCAGAAAATTGGCTGAAAACGACTGAATATGAAAGATTCATGGGGCGAATCGCGCTGGAACTGAAATCGGAACGCTCACTGACATTTCCCCTATCTGAAAGTCTGATAAACGCTGAAAAAATTACTAAGTCCAAAAAAAATAATTTTTCACCTTTTTTCAATTTTACCCCCGTGGGATATATATTCTACCCACACACATTTGGAACTCTCCTGGGGTACCCTCACACATATTATTCCCTCATTTAGTGGATATTTTCACAAAAAAGTGAAATTTTCAAAAATTCAGAAAATTGGCTGAAAACGACTAAATATGAAGGACTCATTGGGTGAATCGCTCTGGAACTGAAATCGGAACGCTCACTGACATTTCCCCTATCTGAAAGTCTGATAAATGCTGAAAAAATGACTAAGTCCAAAAAAAAATTTTTTTCACCTTTTTTCAATTTTACCCCTGTTGGGTATAAATTCTACCCACACACATTTGGAACTCTCCTGGGGTACCCTCACACATATTATTCCCTCATTTAGTGGATATTTTCACAAAAAAGTGAAATTTTAAAAAATTCTGAAAATTGGCTAAAAACGACTAAATATGAAGGACTCATCGGGCGAATCGCTCTGGAACTGAAATCGGAATGCTCACTGACATTTCCTCTATCTGAAAGTCTGATAAACGCCTGAAAAATGACTAAGTCTAAAAAAAATTTTTTTTCAACTTTTTTCAATTTTACCCCCATGGGATATATGTTGTACCCAAACACATTTAGAACTCTACTGGGGTACCCTCAAATATATTATTCCCTCATTTAGTGGATATTTTCACAAAAAAAGTGAAATTTTCAAAAATTCTGAAAATTGGCTGAAAACGACTAAATATGAAGGACTCATCGGGTGTATCGCTCTGGAACTGAAATCGGAACGCTCACTGACATTTCCCCTATCTGAAAGTCTGATAAACGCTGAAAAAATGACTAAGTCCAAAAAAAAAATTTTTTCACCTTTTTTCAATTTTACCCCCGTGGGATATATATTCTACCCACACACATTTGGAACTCTCCTGGGGTACCCTCACATATATTATTCCCTATTTTAGTGGATATTTTCACAAAAAAGTGAAATTTTCAAAAATTCAGAAAATTGGCTGAAAACGACTAAATATGAAGGACTCATCGGGCGAATCTCTCTGGAACTGAAATCGGAACGCTCACTGACATTTCCCCTATCTGAAAGTCTGGTATACGCTGAAAAAATGATTAAGTCCAAAAAAAAATATTTTCACCTGTTTTCAATTTTACCCCCGTGGGATATATATTCTACCCACACACATTTGGAACTCTCCTGGGGTACCCTCACACATATTATTCCCTCATTTAGTGGATATTTTCAGAAAAAAGTGAAATTTTAAAAAATTCTGAAAATTGGCTGAAAACGACTAAATATGAAGGACTCATCGGGTGAATCGCTCTGGAACCGAAATCGGAACGCTCACTGACATTTCCCCTATCTGAAAGTCTGATAAACGCTGAAAAAATGACTAAGTCCAAAAAAAAAATTTTTTCACCTTTTTTCAATTTTACCGCCGTTGGGTATATATTCTACCCACACACATTTGGAACTCTCCTGGGGTACCCTCACACATATTATTCCCTCATTTAGTGGATATTTTCACAAAAAAGTGAAATTTTGAAAAATTCAGAAAATTGGCTGAAAACGACTAAATATGAAGGACTCATCGGGTGAATCGCTCTGGAACCGAAATCGGAACGCTCACTGACATTTCCCCTATCTGAAAGTCTGATAAACGCTGAAAAAATGACTAAGTCCAAAAAAAAAATTTTTTCACCTTTTTTCAATTTTACCCCCGTGGGATATATATTCTACCCACACACATTTGGAACTCTCCTGGGGTACCCTCACACATATTATTCCCTCATTTAGTGGATATTTTCACAAAAAAGTGAAATTTCAAAAATTCAGAAAATTGGCTGAAAACGACTGAATATGAAAGATTCATCGGGCGAATCGCGCTGGAACTGAAATCGGAACGCTCACTGACATTTCCCCTATCTGAAAGTCTGATAGACGCTGAAAAAATTACTAAGTCCAAAAAAAATAATTTTTCACCTTTTTTCAATTTTACCCCCGTGGGATATATATTCTACCCACACACATTTGGAACTCTCCTGGGGTACCCTCACACATATTATTCCCTCATTTAGTGGATATTTTCACAAAAAAGTGAAATTTCAAAAATTCTGAAAATTGGCTGAAAACGACTGAATATGAAAGACTCATCGGGCGAATCGCGCTGGAACTGAAATCGGAACGCTCACTGACATTTCCCCTATCTGAAAGTCTGATAAACGCTGAAAAAATGACTAAGTCCAAAAAAAAAATTTTTTCACCTTTTTTCAATTTTACCCCTGTTGGGTATATAGTCTACCCACACACATTTGGAACTCTCCTGGGGTACCCTCACACATATTATTCCCTCATTTAGTGGATATTTTCACAAAAAAGTGAAATTTTGAAAAATTCAGAAAATTGGCTGAAAACGACTAAATATGAAGGACTCATCGGGTGAATCGCTCTGGAACCGAAATCGGAACGCTCACTGACATTTCCCCTATCTGAAAGTCTGGTATACGCTGAAAAAATGATTAAGTCCAAAAAAAAATATTTTCACCTTTTTTCAATTTTACCCCCGTGGGATATATATTCTACCCACACACATTTGGAACTCTCCTGGGGTACCCTCACACATATTATTCCCTCATTTAGTGGATATTTTCACAAAAAAGTGAAATTTTCAAAAATTCAGAAAATTGGCTGAAAATGACTAAATATGAAGGACTCATCGGGTGAATCGCTCTTGAACTGAAATCGGAACGCTCACTGACATTTCCCCTATCTGAAAGTCTGATAAACGCTGAAAAAATGACTAAGTCCAAAAAAAAATTTTTTTCACCTTTTTTCAATTTTACCCCTGTTGGGTATATAGTCTACCCACACACATTTGGAACTCTCCTGGGGTACCCTCACACATATTATTCCCTCATTTAGTGGATATTTTCACAAAAAAGTGAAATTTTCAAAAATTCTGAAAATTGGCTGAAAACGACTAAATATGAAGGACTCATCGGGAGAATCGCTCTGGAACTGAAATCGGAACGCTCACTGACATTTCCCCTATCTGAAAGTCTGATAAACGCTGAAAAAATGACTAAGTCCAAAAAAAAAATTTTTTCACCTTTTTTCAATTTTACCCCCGTGGGATATATATTCTACCCACACACATTTGGAACTCTCCTGGGGTACCCTCACATATATTATTCCCTATTTTAGTGGATATTTTCACAAAAAAGTGAAATTTTCAAAAATTCAGAAAATTGGCTGAAAACGACTAAATATGAAGGACTCATCGGGCGAATCTCTCTGGAACTGAAATCGGAACGCTCACTGACATTTCCCCTATCTGAAAGTCTGGTATACGCTGAAAAAATGATTAAGTCCAAAAAAAAATATTTTCACCTGTTTTCAATTTTACCCCCGTGGGATATATATTCTACCCACACACATTTGGAACTCTCCTGGGGTACCCTCACACATATTATTCCCTCATTTAGTGGATATTTTCAGAAAAAAGTGAAATTTTAAAAAATTCTGAAAATTGGCTGAAAACGACTAAATATGAAGGACTCATCGGGTGAATCGCTCTGGAACCGAAATCGGAACGCTCACTGACATTTCCCCTATCTGAAAGTCTGATAAACGCTGAAAAAATGACTAAGTCCAAAAAAAAAATTTTTTCACCTTTTTTCAATTTTACCGCCGTTGGGTATATATTCTACCCACACACATTTGGAACTCTCCTGGGGTACCCTCACACATATTATTCCCTCATTTAGTGGATATTTTCACAAAAAAGTGAAATTTTGAAAAATTCAGAAAATTGGCTGAAAACGACTAAATATGAAGGACTCATCAGGTGAATCGCTCTGGAACCGAAATCGGAACGCTCACTGACATTTCCCCTATCTGAAAGTCTGATAAACGCTGAAAAAATGACTAAGTCCAAAAAAAAAATTTTTTCACCTTTTTTCAATTTTACCCCCGTGGGATATATATTCTACCCACACACATTTGGAACTCTCCTGGGGTACCCTCACACATATTATTCCCTCATTTAGTGGATATTTTCACAAAAAAGTGAAATTTCAAAAATTCAGAAAATTGGCTGAAAACGACTGAATATGAAAGATTCATCGGGCGAATCGCGCTGGAACTGAAATCGGAACGCTCACTGACATTTCCCCTATCTGAAAGTCTGATAGACGCTGAAAAAATTACTAAGTCCAAAAAAAATAATTTTTCACCTTTTTTCAATTTTACCCCCGTGGGATATATATTCTACCCACACACATTTGGAACTCTCCTGGGGTACCCTCACACATATTATTCCCTCATTTAGTGGATATTTTCACAAAAAAGTGAAATTTCAAAAATTCTGAAAATTGGCTGAAAACGACTGAATATGAAAGACTCATCGGGCGAATCGCGCTGGAACTGAAATCGGAACGCTCACTGACATTTCCCCTATCTGAAAGTCTGATAAACGCTGAAAAAATGACTAAGTCCAAAAAAAAAATTTTTTCACCTTTTTTCAATTTTACCCCTGTTGGGTATATAGTCTACCCACACACATTTGGAACTCTCCTGGGGTACCCTCACACATATTATTCCCTCATTTAGTGGATATTTTCACAAAAAAGTGAAATTTTGAAAAATTCAGAAAATTGGCTGAAAACGACTAAATATGAAGGACTCATCGGGTGAATCGCTCTGGAACCGAAATCGGAACGCTCACTGACATTTCCCCTATCTGAAAGTCTGGTATACGCTGAAAAAATGATTAAGTCCAAAAAAAAATATTTTCACCTTTTTTCAATTTTACCCCCGTGGGATATATATTCTACCCACACACATTTGGAACTCTCCTGGGGTACCCTCACACATATTATTCCCTCATTTAGTGGATATTTTCACAAAAAAGTGAAATTTTCAAAAATTCAGAAAATTGGCTGAAAATGACTAAATATGAAGGACTCATCGGGTGAATCGCTCTTGAACTGAAATCGGAACGCTCACTGACATTTCCCCTATCTGAAAGTCTGATAAACGCTGAAAAAATGACTAAGTCCAAAAAAAAATTTTTTTCACCTTTTTTCAATTTTACCCCTGTTGGGTATATAGTCTACCCACACACATTTGGAACTCTCCTGGGGTACCCTCACACATATTATTCCCTCATTTAGTGGATATTTTCACAAAAAAGTGAAATTTTCAAAAATTCTGAAAATTGGCTGAAAACGACTAAATATGAAGGACTCATCGGGAGAATCGCTCTGGAACTGAAATCGGAACGCTCACTGACATTTCCCCTATCTGAAAGTCTGATAAACGCTGAAAAAATGACTAAGTCCAAAAAAAAAATTTTTTCACCTTTTTTCAATTTTACCCCCGTGGGATATATATTCTACCCACACACATTTGGAACTCTCCTGGGGTACCCTCACACATATTATTCCCTATTTTAGTGGATATTTTCACAAAAAAGTGAAATTTTCAAAAATTCAGAAAATTGGCTGAAAACGACTAAATATGAAGGACTCATCGGGCGAATCTCTCTGGAACTGAAATCGGAACGCTCACTGACATTTCCCCTATCTGAAAGTCTGATAAACGCTGGAAAAATGATTAAGTCCAAAAAAAAAAATTTTTTCACCTTTTTTCAATTTTACCCCTGTTGGGTATATAGTCTACCCACACACATTTGGAACTCTCCTGGGGTACCCTCACTCATATTATTCCCTCATTTAGTGGATATTTTCACAAAAAAGTGAAATTTTCAAAAATTCTGAAAATTGGCTGAAAACGACTAAATATCAAGGACTCATCAGGCGATTCGCTCTGGAACTGAAATCGGAACGCTCACTAACATTTCCCCTATCTGAAAGTCTGATAAACGCCGGAAAAATGACTTAGTCCAAAAAAAATTTTTTTTCAACTCTTTTCAATTTTACCCCCATGGGATATATGTTGTACCCAAACACATTTGGAACTCTCCTGGGGTACCCTCACACATATTATTCCCTCATTTAGTGGATATTTTCACAAAAAAGTGAAATTTCAAAAATTCTGAAAATTGGCTGAAAACGACTGAATATGAAAGACTCATCGGGCGAATCGCGCTGGAACTGAAATCGGAACGCTCACTGACATTTCCCCTATCTGAAAGTCTGATAAACGCTGAAAAAATGACTAAGTCCAAAAAAAAAATTTTTTCACCTTTTTTCAATTTTACCCCTGTTGGGTATATAGTCTGCCCACACACATTTGGAACTCTCCTGGGGTACCCTCACACATATTATTCCCTCATTTAGTGGATATTTTCACAAAAAAGTGAAATTTTCAAAAATTCTGAAAATTGGCTGAAAACGACTAAATATGAAGGACTCATCGGGTGAATCGCTCTGGAACTGAAATCGGAGCGCTCACTGATATTTCCCCTATCTGAAAGTCTGATAAACGCTGAAAAAATGATTAAGTCCAAAAAAAAAATTTTTTCACCTTTTTTCAATTTTACCCCCGTGGGATATATATTCTACCCACACACATTTGGAACTCTCCTGGGGTACCCTCACACATATTATTCCCTCATTTAGTGGATATTTTCACAAAAAAGTGAAATTTCAAAAATTCAGAAAATTGGCTGAAAACGACTGAATATGAAAGATTCATCGGGCGAATCGCGCTGGAACTGAAATCGGAACGCTCACTGACATTTCCCCTATCTGAAAGTCTGATAGACGCTGAAAAAATTACTAAGTCCAAAAAAAATAATTTTTCACCTTTTTTCAATTTTACCCCCGTGGGATATATATTCTACCCACACACATTTGGAACTCTCCTGGGGTACCCTCACACATATTATTCCCTCATTTAGTGGATATTTTCACAAAAAAGTGAAATTTCAAAAATTCTGAAAATTGGCTGAAAACGACTGAATATGAAAGACTCATCGGGCGAATCGCTCTTGAACTGAAATCGGAACGCTCACTGACATTTCCCCTATCTGAAAGTCTGATAAACGCTGAAAAAATGACTAAGTCCAAAAAAAAAATTTTTTCACCTTTTTTCAATTTTACCCCCGTGGGATATATATTCTACCCACACACATTTGGAACTCTCCTGGGGTACCCTCACACATATTATTCCCTATTTTAGTGGATATTTTCACAAAAAAGTGAAATTTTCAAAAATTCAGAAAATTGGCTGAAAACGACTAAATATGAAGGACTCATCGGGCGAATCTCTCTGGAACTGAAATCGGAACGCTCACTGACATTTCCCCTATCTGAAAGTCTGATAAACGCTGGAAAAATGATTAAGTCCAAAAAAAAAAATTTTTTCACCTTTTTTCAATTTTACCCCTGTTGGGTATATAGTCTACCCACACACATTTGGAACTCTCCTGGGGTACCCTCACTCATATTATTCCCTCATTTAGTGGATATTTTCACAAAAAAGTGAAATTTTCAAAAATTCTGAAAATTGGCTGAAAACGACTAAATATCAAGGACTCATCAGGCGATTCGCTCTGGAACTGAAATCGGAACGCTCACTAACATTTCCCCTATCTGAAAGTCTGATAAACGCCGGAAAAATGACTTAGTCCAAAAAAAATTTTTTTTCAACTCTTTTCAATTTTACCCCCATGGGATATATGTTGTACCCAAACACATTTGGAACTCTCCTGGGGTACCCTCACACATATTATTCCCTCATTTAGTGGATATTTTCACAAAAAAGTGAAATTTCAAAAATTCTGAAAATTGGCTGAAAACGACTGAATATGAAAGACTCATCGGGCGAATCGCGCTGGAACTGAAATCGGAACGCTCACTGACATTTCCCCTATCTGAAAGTCTGATAAACGCTGAAAAAATTACTAAGTCCAAAAAAAATAATTTTTCACCTTTTTTCAATTTTACCCCCGTGGGATATATATTCTACCCACACACATTTGGAACTCTCCTGGGGTACCCTCACACATATTATTCCCTCATTTAGTGGATATTTTCACAAAAAAGTGAAATTTTCAAAAATTCAGAAAATTGGCTGAAAACGACTAAATATGAAGGACTCATTGGGTGAATCGCTCTGGAACTGAAATCGGAACGCTCACTGACATTTCCCCTATCTGAAAGTCTGATAAATGCTGAAAAAATGACTAAGTCCAAAAAAAAATTTTTTTCACCTTTTTTCAATTTTACCCCTGTTGGGTATAAATTCTACCCACACACATTTGGAACTCTCCTGGGGTACCCTCACACATATTATTCCCTCATTTAGTGGATATTTTCACAAAAAAGTGAAATTTTAAAAAATTCTGAAAATTGGCTAAAAACGACTAAATATGAAGGACTCATCGGGCGAATCGCTCTGGAACTGAAATCGGAATGCTCACTGACATTTCCTCTATCTGAAAGTCTGATAAACGCCTGAAAAATGACTAAGTCTAAAAAAAATTTTTTTTCAACTTTTTTCAATTTTACCCCCATGGGATATATGTTGTACCCAAACACATTTAGAACTCTACTGGGGTACCCTCAAATATATTATTCCCTCATTTAGTGGATATTTTCACAAAAAAAGTGAAATTTTCAAAAATTCTGAAAATTGGCTGAAAACGACTAAATATGAAGGACTCATCGGGTGTATCGCTCTGGAACTGAAATCGGAACGCTCACTGACATTTCCCCTATCTGAAAGTCTGATAAACGCTGAAAAAATGACTAAGTCCAAAAAAAAAATTTTTTCACCTTTTTTCAATTTTACCCCCGTGGGATATATATTCTACCCACACACATTTGGAACTCTCCTGGGGTACCCTCACATATATTATTCCCTATTTTAGTGGATATTTTCACAAAAAAGTGAAATTTTCAAAAATTCAGAAAATTGGCTGAAAACGACTAAATATGAAGGACTCATCGGGCGAATCTCTCTGGAACTGAAATCGGAACGCTCACTGACATTTCCCCTATCTGAAAGTCTGGTATACGCTGAAAAAATGATTAAGTCCAAAAAAAAATATTTTCACCTGTTTTCAATTTTACCCCCGTGGGATATATATTCTACCCACACACATTTGGAACTCTCCTGGGGTACCCTCACACATATTATTCCCTCATTTAGTGGATATTTTCAGAAAAAAGTGAAATTTTAAAAAATTCTGAAAATTGGCTGAAAACGACTAAATATGAAGGACTCATCGGGTGAATCGCTCTGGAACCGAAATCGGAACGCTCACTGACATTTCCCCTATCTGAAAGTCTGATAAACGCTGAAAAAATGACTAAGTCCAAAAAAAAAATTTTTTCACCTTTTTTCAATTTTACCGCCGTTGGGTATATATTCTACCCACACACATTTGGAACTCTCCTGGGGTACCCTCACACATATTATTCCCTCATTTAGTGGATATTTTCACAAAAAAGTGAAATTTTGAAAAATTCAGAAAATTGGCTGAAAACGACTAAATATGAAGGACTCATCGGGTGAATCGCTCTGGAACCGAAATCGGAACGCTCACTGACATTTCCCCTATCTGAAAGTCTGATAAACGCTGAAAAAATGACTAAGTCCAAAAAAAAAATTTTTTCACCTTTTTTCAATTTTACCCCCGTGGGATATATATTCTACCCACACACATTTGGAACTCTCCTGGGGTACCCTCACACATATTATTCCCTCATTTAGTGGATATTTTCACAAAAAAGTGAAATTTCAAAAATTCAGAAAATTGGCTGAAAACGACTGAATATGAAAGATTCATCGGGCGAATCGCGCTGGAACTGAAATCGGAACGCTCACTGACATTTCCCCTATCTGAAAGTCTGATAGACGCTGAAAAAATTACTAAGTCCAAAAAAAATAATTTTTCACCTTTTTTCAATTTTACCCCCGTGGGATATATATTCTACCCACACACATTTGGAACTCTCCTGGGGTACCCTCACACATATTATTCCCTCATTTAGTGGATATTTTCACAAAAAAGTGAAATTTCAAAAATTCTGAAAATTGGCTGAAAACGACTGAATATGAAAGACTCATCGGGCGAATCGCGCTGGAACTGAAATCGGAACGCTCACTGACATTTCCCCTATCTGAAAGTCTGATAAACGCTGAAAAAATGACTAAGTCCAAAAAAAAAATTTTTTCACCTTTTTTCAATTTTACCCCTGTTGGGTATATAGTCTACCCACACACATTTGGAACTCTCCTGGGGTACCCTCACACATATTATTCCCTCATTTAGTGGATATTTTCACAAAAAAGTGAAATTTTGAAAAATTCAGAAAATTGGCTGAAAACGACTAAATATGAAGGACTCATCGGGTGAATCGCTCTGGAACCGAAATCGGAACGCTCACTGACATTTCCCCTATCTGAAAGTCTGGTATACGCTGAAAAAATGATTAAGTCCAAAAAAAAATATTTTCACCTTTTTTCAATTTTACCCCCGTGGGATATATATTCTACCCACACACATTTGGAACTCTCCTGGGGTACCCTCACACATATTATTCCCTCATTTAGTGGATATTTTCACAAAAAAGTGAAATTTTCAAAAATTCAGAAAATTGGCTGAAAATGACTAAATATGAAGGACTCATCGGGTGAATCGCTCTTGAACTGAAATCGGAACGCTCACTGACATTTCCCCTATCTGAAAGTCTGATAAACGCTGAAAAAATGACTAAGTCCAAAAAAAAATTTTTTTCACCTTTTTTCAATTTTACCCCTGTTGGGTATATAGTCTACCCACACACATTTGGAACTCTCCTGGGGTACCCTCACACATATTATTCCCTCATTTAGTGGATATTTTCACAAAAAAGTGAAATTTTCAAAAATTCTGAAAATTGGCTGAAAACGACTAAATATGAAGGACTCATCGGGCGAATCTCTCTGGAACTGAAATCGGAACGCTCACTGACATTTCCCCTATCTGAAAGTCTGATAAACGCTGGAAAAATGATTAAGTCCAAAAAAAAAAATTTTTTCACCTTTTTTCAATTTTACCCCTGTTGGGTATATAGTCTACCCACACACATTTGGAACTCTCCTGGGGTACCCTCACTCATATTATTCCCTCATTTAGTGGATATTTTCACAAAAAAGTGAAATTTTCAAAAATTCTGAAAATTGGCTGAAAACGACTAAATATCAAGGACTCATCAGGCGATTCGCTCTGGAACTGAAATCGGAACGCTCACTAACATTTCCCCTATCTGAAAGTCTGATAAACGCTGAAAAAATGACTAAGTCCAAAAAAAAAATTTTTTCACCTTTTTTCAATTTTACCCCTGTTGGGTATATAGTCTACCCACACACATTTGGAACTCTCCTGGGGTACCCTCACACATATTATTCCCTCATTTAGTGGATATTTTCACAAAAAAGTGAAATTTTGAAAAATTCAGAAAATTGGCTGAAAACGACTAAATATGAAGGACTCATCGGGTGAATCGCTCTGGAACCGAAATCGGAACGCTCACTGACATTTCCCCTATCTGAAAGTCTGGTATACGCTGAAAAAATGATTAAGTCCAAAAAAAAATATTTTCACCTTTTTTCAATTTTACCCCCGTGGGATATATATTCTACCCACACACATTTGGAACTCTCCTGGGGTACCCTCACACATATTATTCCCTCATTTAGTGGATATTTTCACAAAAAAGTGAAATTTTCAAAAATTCAGAAAATTGGCTGAAAATGACTAAATATGAAGGACTCATCGGGTGAATCGCTCTTGAACTGAAATCGGAACGCTCACTGACATTTCCCCTATCTGAAAGTCTGATAAACGCTGAAAAAATGACTAAGTCCAAAAAAAAATTTTTTTCACCTTTTTTCAATTTTACCCCTGTTGGGTATATAGTCTACCCACACACATTTGGAACTCTCCTGGGGTACCCTCACACATATTATTCCCTCATTTAGTGGATATTTTCACAAAAAAGTGAAATTTTCAAAAATTCTGAAAATTGGCTGAAAACGACTAAATATGAAGGACTCATCGGGCGAATCTCTCTGGAACTGAAATCGGAACGCTCACTGACATTTCCCCTATCTGAAAGTCTGATAAACGCTGGAAAAATGATTAAGTCCAAAAAAAAAAATTTTTTCACCTTTTTTCAATTTTACCCCTGTTGGGTATATAGTCTACCCACACACATTTGGAACTCTCCTGGGGTACCCTCACTCATATTATTCCCTCATTTAGTGGATATTTTCACAAAAAAGTGAAATTTTCAAAAATTCTGAAAATTGGCTGAAAACGACTAAATATCAAGGACTCATCAGGCGATTCGCTCTGGAACTGAAATCGGAACGCTCACTAACATTTCCCCTATCTGAAAGTCTGATAAACGCCGGAAAAATGACTTAGTCCAAAAAAAATTTTTTTTCAACTCTTTTCAATTTTACCCCCATGGGATATATGTTGTACCCAAACACATTTGGAACTCTCCTGGGGTACCCTCACACATATTATTCCCTCATTTAGTGGATATTTTCACAAAAAAGTGAAATTTCAAAAATTCTGAAAATTGGCTGAAAACGACTGAATATGAAAGACTCATCGGGCGAATCGCGCTGGAACTGAAATCGGAACGCTCACTGACATTTCCCCTATCTGAAAGTCTGATAAACGCTGAAAAAATGACTAAGTCCAAAAAAAAAATTTTTTCACCTTTTTTCAATTTTACCCCTGTTGGGTATATAGTCTGCCCACACACATTTGGAACTCTCCTGGGGTACCCTCACACATATTATTCCCTCATTTAGTGGATATTTTCACAAAAAAGTGAAATTTTCAAAAATTCTGAAAATTGGCTGAAAACGACTAAATATGAAGGACTCATCGGGTGAATCGCTCTGGAACTGAAATCGGAGCGCTCACTGATATTTCCCCTATCTGAAAGTCTGATAAACGCTGAAAAAATGATTAAGTCCAAAAAAAAATTTTTTCAACTTTTTTCAATTTTACCCCCATGGGATATATGTTGTACCCAAACACATTTAGAACTCTACTGGGGTACCCTCAAATATATTATTCCCTCACTTAGTGGATATTTTCACAAAAAAAGTGAAATTTTCAAAAATTCTGAAAATTGGCTGAAAACGACTAAATATGAAGGACTCATCGGGTGTATCGCTCTGGAACTGAAATCGGAACGCTCACTGACATTTCCCCTATCTGAAAGTCTGATAAACGCTGAAAAAATGACTAAGTCCAAAAAAAAAATTTTTTCACCTTTTTTCAATTTTACCCCCGTGGGATATATATTCTACCCACACACATTTGGAACTCTCCTGGGGTACCCTCACACATATTATTCCCTCATTTAGTGGATATTTTCACAAAAAAGTGAAATTTCAAAAATTCAGAAAATTGGCTGAAAACGACTGAATATGAAAGATTCATCGGGCGAATCGCGCTGGAACTGAAATCGGAACGCTCACTGACATTTCCCCTATCTGAAAGTCTGATAGACGCTGAAAAAATTACTAAGTCCAAAAAAAATAATTTTTCACCTTTTTTCAATTTTACCCCCGTGGGATATATATTCTACCCACACACATTTGGAACTCTCCTGGGGTACCCTCACACATATTATTCCCTCATTTAGTGGATATTTTCACAAAAAAGTGAAATTTCAAAAATTCTGAAAATTGGCTGAAAACGACTGAATATGAAAGACTCATCGGGCGAATCGCGCTGGAACTGAAATCGGAACGCTCACTGACATTTCCCCTATCTGAAAGTCTGATAAACGCTGAAAAAATGACTAAGTCCAAAAAAAAAATTTTTTCACCTTTTTTCAATTTTACCCCTGTTGGGTATATAGTCTACCCACACACATTTGGAACTCTCCTGGGGTACCCTCACACATATTATTCCCTCATTTAGTGGATATTTTCACAAAAAAGCGAAATTTTCAAAAATTCTGAAAATTGGCTGAAAACGACTAAATATGAAGGACTCATCGGGTGAATCGCTCTGGAACTGAAATCGGAACGCTCACTGATATTTCCCCTATCTGAAAGTCTGATAAACTCTGAAAAAATGATTACGTCCAAAAAAAAATTTTTTCAACTTTTTTCAATTTTACCCCCGTGGGATATATATTCTACCCACACACATTTGGAACTCTCCTGGGGTACCCTCACACATATTATTCCCTCATTTAGTGGATATTTTCACAAAAAAGTGAAATTTTCAAAAATTCAGAAAATTGGCTGAAAATGACTAAATATGAAGGACTCATCGGGTGAATCGCTCTTGAACTGAAATCGGAACGCTCACTGACATTTCCCCTATCTGAAAGTCTGATAAACGCTGAAAAAATGACTAAGTCCAAAAAAAAATTTTTTTCACCTTTTTTCAATTTTACCCCTGTTGGGTATATAGTCTACCCACACACATTTGGAACTCTCCTGGGGTACCCTCACACATATTATTCCCTCATTTAGTGGATATTTTCACAAAAAAGTGAAATTTTCAAAAATTCTGAAAATTGGCTGAAAACGACTAAATATGAAGGACTCATCGGGAGAATCGCTCTGGAACTGAAATCGGAACGCTCACTGACATTTCCCCTATCTGAAAGTCTGATAAACGCTGAAAAAATGACTAAGTCCAAAAAAAAATTTTTTTCACCTTTTTTCAATTTTACCCCTGTTGGGTATATAGTCTACCCACACACATTTGGAACTCTCCTGGGGTACCCTCACACATATTATTCCCTCATTTAGTGGATATTTTCACAAAAAAGTGAAATTTTCAAAAATTCTGAAAATTGGCTGAAAACGACTAAATATGAAGGACTCATCGGGAGAATCGCTCTGGAACTGAAATCGGAACGCTCACTGACATTTCCCCTATCTGAAAGTCTGATAAACGCTGAAAAAATGACTAAGTCCAAAAAAAAAATTTTTTCACCTTTTTTCAATTTTACCCCCGTGGGATATATATTCTACCCACACACATTTGGAACTCTCCTGGGGTACCCTCACACATATTATTCCCTATTTTAGTGGATATTTTCACAAAAAAGTGAAATTTTCAAAAATTCAGAAAATTGGCTGAAAACGACTAAATATGAAGGACTCATCGGGCGAATCTCTCTGGAACTGAAATCGGAACGCTCACTGACATTTCCCCTATCTGAAAGTCTGATAAACGCTGGAAAAATGATTAAGTCCAAAAAAAAAAATTTTTTCACCTTTTTTCAATTTTACCCCTGTTGGGTATATAGTCTACCCACACACATTTGGAACTCTCCTGGGGTACCCTCACTCATATTATTCCCTCATTTAGTGGATATTTTCACAAAAAAGTGAAATTTTCAAAAATTCTGAAAATTGGCTGAAAACGACTAAATATCAAGGACTCATCAGGCGATTCGCTCTGGAACTGAAATCGGAACGCTCACTAACATTTCCCCTATCTGAAAGTCTGATAAACGCCGGAAAAATGACTTAGTCCAAAAAAAATTTTTTTTCAACTCTTTTCAATTTTACCCCCATGGGATATATGTTGTACCCAAACACATTTGGAACTCTCCTGGGGTACCCTCACACATATTATTCCCTCATTTAGTGGATATTTTCACAAAAAAGTGAAATTTCAAAAATTCTGAAAATTGGCTGAAAACGACTGAATATGAAAGACTCATCGGGCGAATCGCGCTGGAACTGAAATCGGAACGCTCACTGACATTTCCCCTATCTGAAAGTCTGATAAACGCTGAAAAAATGACTAAGTCCAAAAAAAAAATTTTTTCACCTTTTTTCAATTTTACCCCTGTTGGGTATATAGTCTGCCCACACACATTTGGAACTCTCCTGGGGTACCCTCACACATATTATTCCCTCATTTAGTGGATATTTTCACAAAAAAGTGAAATTTTCAAAAATTCTGAAAATTGGCTGAAAACGACTAAATATGAAGGACTCATCGGGTGAATCGCTCTGGAACTGAAATCGGAGCGCTCACTGATATTTCCCCTATCTGAAAGTCTGATAAACGCTGAAAAAATGATTAAGTCCAAAAAAAAATTTTTTCAACTTTTTTCAATTTTACCCCCATGGGATATATGTTGTACCCAAACACATTTAGAACTCTACTGGGGTACCCTCAAATATATTATTCCCTCACTTAGTGGATATTTTCACAAAAAAAGTGAAATTTTCAAAAATTCTGAAAATTGGCTGAAAACGACTAAATATGAAGGACTCATCGGGTGTATCGCTCTGGAACTGAAATCGGAACGCTCACTGACATTTCCCCTATCTGAAAGTCTGATAAACGCTGAAAAAATGACTAAGTCCAAAAAAAAAATTTTTTCACCTTTTTTCAATTTTACCCCCGTGGGATATATATTCTACCCACACACATTTGGAACTCTCCTGGGGTACCCTCACACATATTATTCCCTCATTTAGTGGATATTTTCACAAAAAAGTGAAATTTCAAAAATTCAGAAAATTGGCTGAAAACGACTGAATATGAAAGATTCATCGGGCGAATCGCGCTGGAACTGAAATCGGAACGCTCACTGACATTTCCCCTATCTGAAAGTCTGATAGACGCTGAAAAAATTACTAAGTCCAAAAAAAATAATTTTTCACCTTTTTTCAATTTTACCCCCGTGGGATATATATTCTACCCACACACATTTGGAACTCTCCTGGGGTACCCTCACACATATTATTCCCTCATTTAGTGGATATTTTCACAAAAAAGTGAAATTTCAAAAATTCTGAAAATTGGCTGAAAACGACTGAATATGAAAGACTCATCGGGCGAATCGCGCTGGAACTGAAATCGGAACGCTCACTGACATTTCCCCTATCTGAAAGTCTGATAAACGCTGAAAAAATGACTAAGTCCAAAAAAAAAATTTTTTCACCTTTTTTCAATTTTACCCCTGTTGGGTATATAGTCTACCCACACACATTTGGAACTCTCCTGGGGTACCCTCACACATATTATTCCCTCATTTAGTGGATATTTTCACAAAAAAGCGAAATTTTCAAAAATTCTGAAAATTGGCTGAAAACGACTAAATATGAAGGACTCATCGGGTGAATCGCTCTGGAACTGAAATCGGAACGCTCACTGATATTTCCCCTATCTGAAAGTCTGATAAACTCTGGAAAAATGATTAAGTCCAAAAAAAAAAATTTTTTCACCTTTTTTCAATTTTACCCCTGTTGGGTATATAGTCTACCCACACACATTTGGAACTCTCCTGGGGTACCCTCACTCATATTATTCCCTCATTTAGTGGATATTTTCACAAAAAAGTGAAATTTTCAAAAATTCTGAAAATTGGCTGAAAACGACTAAATATCAAGGACTCATCAGGCGATTCGCTCTGGAACTGAAATCGGAACGCTCACTAACATTTCCCCTATCTGAAAGTCTGATAAACGCCGGAAAAATGACTTAGTCCAAAAAAAATTTTTTTTCAACTCTTTTCAATTTTACCCCCATGGGATATATGTTGTACCCAAACACATTTGGAACTCTCCTGGGGTACCCTCACACATATTATTCCCTCATTTAGTGGATATTTTCACAAAAAAGTGAAATTTCAAAAATTCTGAAAATTGGCTGAAAACGACTGAATATGAAAGACTCATCGGGCGAATCGCGCTGGAACTGAAATCGGAACGCTCACTGACATTTCCCCTATCTGAAAGTCTGATAAACGCTGAAAAAATGACTAAGTCCAAAAAAAAAATTTTTTCACCTTTTTTCAATTTTACCCCTGTTGGGTATATAGTCTGCCCACACACATTTGGAACTCTCCTGGGGTACCCTCACACATATTATTCCCTCATTTAGTGGATATTTTCACAAAAAAGTGAAATTTTCAAAAATTCTGAAAATTGGCTGAAAACGACTAAATATGAAGGACTCATCGGGTGAATCGCTCTGGAACTGAAATCGGAGCGCTCACTGATATTTCCCCTATCTGAAAGTCTGATAAACGCTGAAAAAATGATTAAGTCCAAAAAAAAATTTTTTCAACTTTTTTCAATTTTACCCCCATGGGATATATGTTGTACCCAAACACATTTAGAACTCTACTGGGGTACCCTCAAATATATTATTCCCTCACTTAGTGGATATTTTCACAAAAAAAGTGAAATTTTCAAAAATTCTGAAAATTGGCTGAAAACGACTAAATATGAAGGACTCATCGGGTGTATCGCTCTGGAACTGAAATCGGAACGCTCACTGACATTTCCCCTATCTGAAAGTCTGATAAACGCTGAAAAAATGACTAAGTCCAAAAAAAAAATTTTTTCACCTTTTTTCAATTTTACCCCCGTGGGATATATATTCTACCCACACACATTTGGAACTCTCCTGGGGTACCCTCACACATATTATTCCCTCATTTAGTGGATATTTTCACAAAAAAGTGAAATTTCAAAAATTCAGAAAATTGGCTGAAAACGACTGAATATGAAAGATTCATCGGGCGAATCGCGCTGGAACTGAAATCGGAACGCTCACTGACATTTCCCCTATCTGAAAGTCTGATAGACGCTGAAAAAATTACTAAGTCCAAAAAAAATAATTTTTCACCTTTTTTCAATTTTACCCCCGTGGGATATATATTCTACCCACACACATTTGGAACTCTCCTGGGGTACCCTCACACATATTATTCCCTCATTTAGTGGATATTTTCACAAAAAAGTGAAATTTCAAAAATTCTGAAAATTGGCTGAAAACGACTGAATATGAAAGACTCATCGGGCGAATCGCGCTGGAACTGAAATCGGAACGCTCACTGACATTTCCCCTATCTGAAAGTCTGATAAACGCTGAAAAAATGACTAAGTCCAAAAAAAAAATTTTTTCACCTTTTTTCAATTTTACCCCTGTTGGGTATATAGTCTACCCACACACATTTGGAACTCTCCTGGGGTACCCTCACACATATTATTCCCTCATTTAGTGGATATTTTCACAAAAAAGCGAAATTTTCAAAAATTCTGAAAATTGGCTGAAAACGACTAAATATGAAGGACTCATCGGGTGAATCGCTCTGGAACTGAAATCGGAACGCTCACTGATATTTCCCCTATCTGAAAGTCTGATAAACTCTGAAAAAATGATTACGTCCAAAAAAAAATTTTTTCAACTTTTTTCAATTTTACCCCCGTGGGATATATATTCTACCCACACACATTTGGAACTCTCCTGGGGTACCCTCACACATATTATTCCCTCATTTAGTGGATATTTTCACAAAAAAGTGAAATTTTCAAAAATTCAGAAAATTGGCTGAAAATGACTAAATATGAAGGACTCATCGGGTGAATCGCTCTTGAACTGAAATCGGAACGCTCACTGACATTTCCCCTATCTGAAAGTCTGATAAACGCTGAAAAAATGACTAAGTCCAAAAAAAAATTTTTTTCACCTTTTTTCAATTTTACCCCTGTTGGGTATATAGTCTACCCACACACATTTGGAACTCTCCTGGGGTACCCTCACACATATTATTCCCTCATTTAGTGGATATTTTCACAAAAAAGTGAAATTTTCAAAAATTCTGAAAATTGGCTGAAAACGACTGAATATGAAAGACTCATCGGGCGAATCGCGCTGGAACTGAAATCGGAACGCTCACTGACATTTCCCCTATCTGAAAGTCTGATAAACGCTGAAAAAATGACTAAGTCCAAAAAAAAAATTTTTTCACCTTTTTTCAATTTTACCCCTGTTGGGTATATAGTCTGCCCACACACATTTGGAACTCTCCTGGGGTACCCTCACACATATTATTCCCTCATTTAGTGGATATTTTCACAAAAAAGTGAAATTTTCAAAAATTCTGAAAATTGGCTGAAAACGACTAAATATGAAGGACTCATCGGGTGAATCGCTCTGGAACTGAAATCGGAGCGCTCACTGATATTTCCCCTATCTGAAAGTCTGATAAACGCTGAAAAAATGATTAAGTCCAAAAAAAAATTTTTTCAACTTTTTTCAATTTTACCCCCATGGGATATATGTTGTACCCAAACACATTTAGAACTCTACTGGGGTACCCTCAAATATATTATTCCCTCACTTAGTGGATATTTTCACAAAAAAAGTGAAATTTTCAAAAATTCTGAAAATTGGCTGAAAACGACTAAATATGAAGGACTCATCGGGTGTATCGCTCTGGAACTGAAATCGGAACGCTCACTGACATTTCCCCTATCTGAAAGTCTGATAAACGCTGAAAAAATGACTAAGTCCAAAAAAAAAATTTTTTCACCTTTTTTCAATTTTACCCCCGTGGGATATATATTCTACCCACACACATTTGGAACTCTCCTGGGGTACCCTCACACATATTATTCCCTCATTTAGTGGATATTTTCACAAAAAAGTGAAATTTCAAAAATTCAGAAAATTGGCTGAAAACGACTGAATATGAAAGATTCATCGGGCGAATCGCGCTGGAACTGAAATCGGAACGCTCACTGACATTTCCCCTATCTGAAAGTCTGATAGACGCTGAAAAAATTACTAAGTCCAAAAAAAATAATTTTTCACCTTTTTTCAATTTTACCCCCGTGGGATATATATTCTACCCACACACATTTGGAACTCTCCTGGGGTACCCTCACATATATTATTCCCTCATTTAGTGGATATTTTCACAAAAAAGTGAAATTTCAAAAATTCTGAAAATTGGCTGAAAACGACTGAATATGAAAGACTCATCGGGCGAATCGCGCTGGAACTGAAATCGGAACGCTCACTGACATTTCCCCTATCTGAAAGTCTGATAAACGCTGAAAAAATGACTAAGTCCAAAAAAAAAATTTTTTCACCTTTTTTCAATTTTACCCCTGTTGGGTATATAGTCTACCCACACACATTTGGAACTCTCCTGGGGTACCCTCACACATATTATTCCCTCATTTAGTGGATATTTTCACAAAAAAGCGAAATTTTCAAAAATTCTGAAAATTGGCTGAAAACGACTAAATATGAAGGACTCATCGGGTGAATCGCTCTGGAACTGAAATCGGAACGCTCACTGATATTTCCCCTATCTGAAAGTCTGATAAACTCTGAAAAAATGATTACGTCCAAAAAAAAATTTTTTCAACTTTTTTCAATTTTACCCCCGTGGGATATATATTCTACCCACACACATTTGGAACTCTCCTGGGGTACCCTCACACATATTATTCCCTCATTTAGTGGATATTTTCACAAAAAAGTGAAATTTTCAAAAATTCAGAAAATTGGCTGAAAATGACTAAATATGAAGGACTCATCGGGTGAATCGCTCTTGAACTGAAATCGGAACGCTCACTGACATTTCCCCTATCTGAAAGTCTGATAAACGCTGAAAAAATGACTAAGTCCAAAAAAAAATTTTTTTCACCTTTTTTCAATTTTACCCCTGTTGGGTATATAGTCTACCCACACACATTTGGAACTCTCCTGGGGTACCCTCACACATATTATTCCCTCATTTAGTGGATATTTTCACAAAAAAGTGAAATTTTCAAAAATTCTGAAAATTGGCTGAAAACGACTAAATATGAAGGACTCATCGGGAGAATCGCTCTGGAACTGAAATCGGAACGCTCACTGACATTTCCCCTATCTGAAAGTCTGATAAACGCTGAAAAAATGACTAAGTCCAAAAAAAAAATTTTTTCACCTTTTTTCAATTTTACCCCCGTGGGATATATATTCTACCCACACACATTTGGAACTCTCCTGGGGTACCCTCACACATATTATTCCCTATTTTAGTGGATATTTTCACAAAAAAGTGAAATTTTCAAAAATTCAGAAAATTGGCTGAAAACGACTAAATATGAAGGACTCATCGGGCGAATCTCTCTGGAACTGAAATCGGAACGCTCACTGACATTTCCCCTATCTGAAAGTCTGATAAACGCTGGAAAAATGATTAAGTCAAAAAAAAAAAATTTTTTCACCTTTTTTCAATTTTACCCCTGTTGGGTATATAGTTTACCCACACACATTTGGAACTCTCCTGGGGTACCCTCACACATATTATTCCCTCATTTAGTGGATATTTTCACAAAAAAGTGAAATTTTCAAAAATTCTGAAAATTGGCTGAAAACGACTAAATATCAAGGACTCATCAGGCGATTCGCTCTGGAACTGAAATCGGAACGCTCACTAACATTTCCCCTATCTGAAAGTCTGATAAACGCCGGAAAAATGACTTAGTCCAAAAAAAATTTTTTTTCAACTCTTTTCAATTTTACCCCCATGGGATATATGTTGTACCCAAACACATTTGGAACTCTCCTGGGGTACCCTCACACATATTATTCCCTCATTTAGTGGATATTTTCACAAAAAAGTGAAATTTCAAAAATTCTGAAAATTGGCTGAAAACGACTGAATATGAAAGACTCATCGGGCGAATCGCGCTGGAACTGAAATCGGAACGCTCACTGACATTTCCCCTATCTGAAAGTCTGATAAACGCTGAAAAAATGACTAAGTCCAAAAAAAAAATTTTTTCACCTTTTTTCAATTTTACCCCTGTTGGGTATATAGTCTGCCCACACACATTTGGAACTCTCCTGGGGTACCCTCACACATATTATTCCCTCATTTAGTGGATATTTTCACAAAAAAGTGAAATTTTCAAAAATTCTGAAAATTGGCTGAAAACGACTAAATATGAAGGACTCATCGGGTGAATCGCTCTGGAACTGAAATCGGAGCGCTCACTGATATTTCCCCTATCTGAAAGTCTGATAAACGCTGAAAAAATGATTAAGTCCAAAAAAAAATTTTTTCAACTTTTTTCAATTTTACCCCCATGGGATATATGTTGTACCCAAACACATTTAGAACTCTACTGGGGTACCCTCAAATATATTATTCCCTCACTTAGTGGATATTTTCACAAAAAAAGTGAAATTTTCAAAAATTCTGAAAATTGGCTGAAAACGACTAAATATGAAGGACTCATCGGGTGTATCGCTCTGGAACTGAAATCGGAACGCTCACTGACATTTCCCCTATCTGAAAGTCTGATAAACGCTGAAAAAATGACTAAGTCCAAAAAAAAAATTTTTTCACCTTTTTTCAATTTTACCCCCGTGGGATATATATTCTACCCACACACATTTGGAACTCTCCTGGGGTACCCTCACACATATTATTCCCTCATTTAGTGGATATTTTCACAAAAAAGTGAAATTTCAAAAATTCAGAAAATTGGCTGAAAACGACTGAATATGAAAGATTCATCGGGCGAATCGCGCTGGAACTGAAATCGGAACGCTCACTGACATTTCCCCTATCTGAAAGTCTGATAGACGCTGAAAAAATTACTAAGTCCAAAAAAAATAATTTTTCACCTTTTTTCAATTTTACCCCCGTGGGATATATATTCTACCCACACACATTTGGAACTCTCCTGGGGTACCCTCACACATATTATTCCCTCATTTAGTGGATATTTTCACAAAAAAGTGAAATTTCAAAAATTCTGAAAATTGGCTGAAAACGACTGAATATGAAAGACTCATCGGGCGAATCGCGCTGGAACTGAAATCGGAACGCTCACTGACATTTCCCCTATCTGAAAGTCTGATAAACGCTGAAAAAATGACTAAGTCCAAAAAAAAAATTTTTTCACCTTTTTTCAATTTTACCCCTGTTGGGTATATAGTCTACCCACACACATTTGGAACTCTCCTGGGGTACCCTCACACATATTATTCCCTCATTTAGTGGATATTTTCACAAAAAAGCGAAATTTTCAAAAATTCTGAAAATTGGCTGAAAACGACTAAATATGAAGGACTCATCGGGTGAATCGCTCTGGAACTGAAATCGGAACGCTCACTGATATTTCCCCTATCTGAAAGTCTAATAAACTCTGAAAAAATGATTACGTCCAAAAAAAAATTTTTTCAACTTTTTTCAATTTTACCCCCGTGGGATATATATTCTACCCACACACATTTGGAACTCTCCTGGGGTACCCTCACACATATTATTCCCTCATTTAGTGGATATTTTCACAAAAAAGTGAAATTTTCAAAAATTCTGAAAATTGGCTGAAAACGACTAAATATCAAGGACTCATCAGGCGATTCGCTCTGGAACTGAAATCTGAACGCTCACTAACATTTCCCCTATCTGAAAGTCTGATAAACGCCGGAAAAATGACTTAGTCCAAAAAAAATTTTTTTTCAACTCTTTTCAATTTTACCCCCATGGGATATATGTTGTACCCAAACACATTTGGAACTCTCCTGGGGTACCCTCACACATATTATTCCCTCATTTAGTGGATATTTTCACAAAAAAGTGAAATTTCAAAAATTCTGAAAATTGGCTGAAAACGACTGAATATGAAAGACTCATCGGGCGAATCGCGCTGGAACTGAAATCGGAACGCTCACTGACATTTCCCCTATCTGAAAGTCTGATAAACGCTGAAAAAATGACTAAGTCCAAAAAAAAAATTTTTTCACCTTTTTTCAATTTTACCCCTGTTGGGTATATAGTCTGCCCACACACATTTGGAACTCTCCTGGGGTACCCTCACACATATTATTCCCTCATTTAGTGGATATTTTCACAAAAAAGTGAAATTTTCAAAAATTCTGAAAATTGGCTGAAAACGACTAAATATGAAGGACTCATCGGGTGAATCGCTCTGGAACTGAAATCGGAGCGCTCACTGATATTTCCCCTATCTGAAAGTCTGGTAAACGCTGAAAAAATGATTAAGTCCAAAAAAAAATTTTTTTAACTTTTTTCAATTTTACCCCCGTGGGATATATATTCTACCCACACACATTTGGAACTCTCCTGGGGTACCCTCACACATATTATTCCCTCATTTAGTGGATATCTTCACAAAAAAGTGAAATTTTCAAAAATTCTGAAAATTGGCTGAAAACGACTAAATATGAAGGACTCATCGGGTGAATCGCTCTGGAACTGAAATCGGAACACTCACTGACATTTCCCCTATCTGAAAGTCTGATAAACGCTGAAAAAATGACTAAGTCCAAAAAAAAAATTTTTCAACTTTTTTCAATTTTACCCCCGTGGGATATATATTCTACCCACACACATTTGGAACTCTCCTGGGGTACCCTCACACATATTATTCCCTCATTTAGTGGATATTTTCACAAAAAAGTGAAATTTTGAAAAATTCAGAAAATTGGCTAAAAACGACTAAATATGAAGGTCTCATCGGGCGAATCGCTCTGGAACTGAAATCGGAACGCTCACTGATATTTCCCCTATCTGAAAGTCTGATAAACGCTGAAAAAATGATTAAGTCCAAAAAAAAATTTTTTCAACTTTTTTCAATTTTACCCCCGTGGGATATATATTCTACCCACACACATTTGGAACTCTCCTGGGGTACCCTCACACATATTATTCCCTATTTTAGTGGATATTTTCACAAAAAAGTGAAATTTTCAAAAATTCTGAAAATTGGCTGAAAACGACTAAATATGAAGGACTCATTGGGCAAATCGCTCTGGAACTGAAATCGGAACGCTCACTGACATTTCCATTATCTGAAAGTCTGATAAACGCTGGAAAAATGACTAAGTCCAAAAAAAAATTTTTTTCACCTTTTTTCAATTTTACCCCCGTGGGATATATATTCTACCCACACACATTTGGAACTCTCCTGGGGTACCCTCACACATATTATTCCCTCATTTAGTGGATATTCTCACAAAAAAGTGAAATTTCAAAAATTCAGAAAATTGGCTGAAAACGACTGAATATGAAAGACTCATCGTGCGAATCGCGCTGGAACTGAAATCGGAACGCTCACTGACATTTCCCCTATCTGAAAGTCTGATAAACGCTGAAAAAATTACTAAGTCCAAAAAAAATAATTTTTCACCTTTTTTTAATTTTACCCCCGTGGTATATATATTCTACCCACACACATTTGGAACTCTCCTGGGGTACCCTCACACATATTATTCCCTCATTTAGTGGATATTTTCACAAAAAAGTGAAATTTTCAAAAATTCTGAAAATTGGCTGAAAACGACTAAATATGAAGGACTCATCGGGCGAATCGCTCTGGAACTGAAATCGGAATGCTCACTGATATTTCCCCTATCTGAAAGTCTGATAAACGCTGAAAAAATGATTAAGTCCAAAAAAAAATTTTTTCAACTTTTTTCAATTTTACCCCCGTGGGATATATATTCTACCCACACACATTTGGAACTCTCCTGGGGTACCCTCACACATATTATTCCCTATTTTAGTGGATATTTTCACAAAAAAGTGAAATTTTCAAAAATTCTGAAAATTGGCTGAAAACGACTAAATATGAAGGACTCATCGGGTGAATCGCTCTGGAACCGAAATCGGAACGCTCACTGACATTTCCCCTATCTGAAAGTCTGATAAACGCTGAAAAAATGACTAAGTCCAAAAAAACATTTTTTTCACCTTTTTTCAATTTTACCCCCGTTGGGTATATATTCTACCCACACACATTTGGAACTCTCCTGGGGTACCCTCACACATATTATTCCCTCATTTAGTGGATATTTTCACAAAAAAGTGAAATTTTCAAAAATTCTGAAAATTGGCTGAAAACGACTAAATATGAAGGACTCATCGGGTGAATCGCTCTGGAACTGAAATCGGAACACTCACTGACATTTCCCCTATCTGAAAGTCTGATAAACGCTGAAAAAATGACTAAGTCCAAAAAAAAAATTTTTCAACTTTTTTCAATTTTACCCCCGTGGGATATATATTCTACCCACACACATTTGGAACTCTCCTGGGGTACCCTCACACATATTATTCCCTCATTTAGTGGATATTTTCACAAAAAAGTGAAATTTTGAAAAATTCTGAAAATTGGCTGAAAACGACTAAATATGAAGGACTCATCGGGTGAATCGCTCTGGAACCGAAATCGGAACGCTCACTGACATTTCCCCTATCTGAAAGTCTGGTATACGCTGAAAAAATGATTAAGTCCAAAAAAAAATATTTTCAACTTTTTTCAATTTTACCCCCGTGGGATATATATTCTACCCACACACATTTGGAACTCTCCTGGGGTACCCTCACACATATTATTCCCTCATTTAGTGGATATTTTCACAAAAAAGTGAAATTTTGAAAAATTCAGAAAATTGGCTAAAAACGACTAAATATGAAGGTCTCATCGGGCGAATCGCTCTGGAACTGAAATCGGAACGCTCACTGATATTTCCCCTATCTGAAAGTCTGATAAACGCTGAAAAAATGATTAAGTCCAAAAAAAAATTTTTTCAACTTTTTTCAATTTTACCCCCGTGGGATATATATTCTACCCACACACATTTGGAACTCTCCTGGGGTACCCTCACACATATTATTCCCTATTTTAGTGGATATTTTCACAAAAAAGTGAAATTTTCAAAAATTCTGAAAATTGGCTGAAAACGACTAAATATGAAGGACTCATTGGGCAAATCGCTCTGGAACTGAAATCGGAACGCTCACTGACATTTCCATTATCTGAAAGTCTGATAAACGCTGGAAAAATGACTAAGTCCAAAAAAAAATTTTTTTCACCTTTTTTCAATTTTACCCCCGTGGGATATATATTCTACCCACACACATTTGGAACTCTCCTGGGGTACCCTCACACATATTATTCCCTCATTTAGTGGATATTCTCACAAAAAAGTGAAATTTCAAAAATTCAGAAAATTGGCTGAAAACGACTGAATATGAAAGACTCATCGTGCGAATCGCGCTGGAACTGAAATCGGAACGCTCACTGACATTTCCCCTATCTGAAAGTCTGATAAACGCTGAAAAAATTACTAAGTCCAAAAAAATAATTTTTCACCTTTTTTTAATTTTACCCCCGTGGTATATATATTCTACCCACACACATTTGGAACTCTCCTGGGGTACCCTCACACATATTATTCCCTCATTTAGTGGATATTTTCACAAAAAAGTGAAATTTTCAAAAATTCTGAAAATTGGCTGAAAACGACTAAATATGAAGGACTCATCGGGCGAATCGCTCTGGAACTGAAATCGGAACGCTCACTGATATTTCCCCTATCTGAAAGTCTGATAAACGCTGAAAAAATGATTAAGTCCAAAAAAAAATTTTTTCAACTTTTTTCAATTTTACCCCCGTGGGATATATATTCTACCCACACACATTTGGAACTCTCCTGGGGTACCCTCACACATATTATTCCCTATTTTAGTGGATATTTTCACAAAAAAGTGAAATTTTCAAAAATTCTGAAAATTGGCTGAAAACGACTAAATATGAAGGACTCATCGGGTGAATCGCTCTGGAACCGAAATCGGAACGCTCACTGACATTTCCCCTATCTGAAAGTCTGATAAACGCTGAAAAAATGACTAAGTCCAAAAAAACATTTTTTTCACCTTTTTTCAATTTTACCCCCGTTGGGTATATATTCTACCCACACACATTTGGAACTCTCCTGGGGTACCCTCACACATATTATTCCCTCATTTAGTGGATATTTTCACAAAAAAGTGAAATTTTCAAAAATTCTGAAAATTGGCTGAAAACGACTAAATATGAAGGACTCATCGGGTGAATCGCTCTGGAACTGAAATCGGAACACTCACTGACATTTCCCCTATCTGAAAGTCTGATAAACGCTGAAAAAATGACTAAGTCCAAAAAAAAAATTTTTCAACTTTTTTCAATTTTACCCCCGTGGGATATATATTCTACCCACACACATTTGGAACTCTCCTGGGGTACCCTCACACATATTATTCCCTCATTTAGTGGATATTTTCACAAAAAAGTGAAATTTTGAAAAATTCTGAAAATTGGCTGAAAACGACTAAATATGAAGGACTCATCGGGTGAATCGCTCTGGAACCGAAATCGGAACGCTCACTGACATTTCCCCTATCTGAAAGTCTGGTATACGCTGAAAAAATGATTAAGTCCAAAAAAAAATATTTTCAACTTTTTTCAATTTTACCCCCGTGGGATATATATTCTACCCACACACATTTGGAACTCTCCTGGGGTACCCTCACACATATTATTCCCTCATTTAGTGGATATTTTCACAAAAAAGTGAAATTTTCAAAAATTCTGAAAATTGGCTGAAAACGACTAAATATGAAGGACTCATTGGGCAAATCGCTCTGGAACTGAAATCGGAACGCTCACTGACATTTCCATTATCTGAAAGTCTGATAAACGCTGGAAAAATGACTAAGTCCAAAAAAAAATTTTTTTCACCTTTTTTCAATATTACCCCCGTGGGATATATATTCTACCCACACACATTTGGAACTCTCCTGGGGTACCCTCACACATATTATTCCCTATTTTAGTGGATATTTTCACAAAAAAGTGAAATTTTCAAAAATTCAGAAAATTGGCTGAAAACGACTAAATATGAAGGACTCATTGGGCAAATCGCTCTGGAACTGAAATTGGAACGCTCACTGACATTTCCCCTATCTGAAAGTCTGATAAACGCCTGAAAAATGACTAAGTCTAAAAAAAATTTTTTTTCAACTTTTTTCAATTTTACCCCCGTGGTATATATTCTACCCACACACATTTGGAACTCTCCTGGGGTACCCTCACACATATTATTCCCTCATTTAGTGGATATTTTCACAAAAAAGTGAAATTTCAAAAATTCAAAAAATTGGCTGAAAACGACTGAATATGAAAGATTCATCGGGCGAATCGCGCTGGAACTGAAATCGGAACGCTCACTGACATTTCCCCTATCTGAAAGTCTGATAAACGCTGAAAAAATTACTAAGTCCAAAAAAAATAATTTTTCACCTTTTTTCAATTTTACCCCCGTGGGATATATATTCTACCCACACACATTTGGAACTCTCCTGGGGTACCCTCACACATATTATTCCCTCATTTAGTGGATATTTTCACAAAAAAGTGAAATTTTGAAAAATTCAGAAAATTGGCTGAAAACGACTAAATATGAAGGACTCATCGGGTGAATCGCTCTGGAACCGAAATCGGAACGCTCATTGACATTTCCACTATCTGAAAGTCTGGTATACGCTGAAAAAATGATTAAGTCCAAAAAAAAATATTTTCAACTTTTTTCAATTTTACCCCCGTGGGATATATATTCTACCCACACACATTTGGAACTCTCCTGGGGTGCCCTCACACATATTATTCCCTCATTTAGTGGATATTTTCACAAAAAAGTGAAATTTTCAAAAATTCTGAAAATTGGCTGAAAACGACTAAATATGAAGGACTCATCGGGTGAATCGCTCTGGAACCGAAATCGGAACGCTCACTGACATTTCCCCTATCTGAAAGTCTGATAAACGCTGAAAAAATGACTAAGTCCAAAAAAAAATTTTTTTCACCTTTTTTCAATTTTACCCCCGTTGGGTATATATTCTACCCACACACATTTGGAACTCTCCTGGGGTACCCTCACACATATTATTCCCTCATTTAGTGGATATTTTCACAAAAAAGTGAAATTTTCAAAAATTCTGAAAATTGGCTGAAAACGACTAAATATGAAGGACTCATCGGGTGAATCGCTCTGGAACTGAAATCGGAACACTCACTGACATTTCCCCTATCTGAAAGTCTGGTATACGCTGAAAAAATGATTAAGTCCAAAAAAAAATATTTTCAACTTTTTTCAATTTTACCCCCGTGGGATATATATTCTACCCACACACATTTGGAACTCTCCTGGGGTACCCTCACACATATTATTCCCTCATTTAGTGGATATTCTCACAAAAAAGTGAAATTTCAAAAATTCTGAAAATTGGCTGAAAACGACTGAATATGAAAGACTCATCGTGCGAATCGCGCTGGAACTGAAATCGGAACGCTCACTGACATTTCCCCTATCTGAAAGTCTGATAAACGCTGAAAAAATTACTAAGTCCAAAAAAAATAATTTTTCACCTTTTTTTAATTTTACCCCCGTGGGATATATATTCTACCCACACACATTTGGAACTCTCCTGGGGTACCCTCACACATATTATTCCCTCATTTAGTGGATATTTTCACAAAAAAGTGAAATTTTCAAAAATTCAGAAAATTGGCTGAAAACGACTAAATATGAAGGACTCATTGGGTGAATCGCTCTGGAACTGAAATCGGAACGCTCACTGACATTTCCTCTATCTGAAAGTCTGATAAACGCTGAAAAAATGACTAAGTCCAAAAAAAAATTTTTTTCACCTTTTTTCAATTTTACCCCTGTTGGGTATATATTCTACCCACACACATTTGGAACTCTCCTGGGGTACCCTCACACATATTATTCCCTCATTTAGTGGATATTTTCACAAAAAAGTGAAATTTTCAAAAATTCTGAAAATTGGCTGAAAACGACTAAATATGAAGGACTCATCGGGTGAATCGCTCTGGAACCGAAATCGGAACGCTCACTGATATTTCCCCTATCTGAAAGTCTGATAAACTCTGAAAAAATGATTACGTCCAAAAAAAAATTTTTTCAACTTTTTTCAATTTTACCCCCGTGGGATATATATTCTACCCACACACATTTGGAACTCTCCTGGGGTACCCTCACACATATTATTCCCTCATTTAGTGGATATTTTCACAAAAAAGTGAAATTTTCAAAAATTCTGAAAATTGGCTGAAAACGACTAAATATCAAGGACTCATCAGGCGATTCGCTCTGGAACTGAAATCTGAACGCTCACTAACATTTCCCCTATCTGAAAGTCTGATAAACGCCGGAAAAATGACTTAGTCCAAAAAAAATTTTTTTTCAACTCTTTTCAATTTTACCCCCATGGGATATATGTTGTACCCAAACACATTTGGAACTCTCCTGGGGTACCCTCACACATATTATTCCCTCATTTAGTGGATATTTTCACAAAAAAGTGAAATTTCAAAAATTCTGAAAATTGGCTGAAAACGACTGAATATGAAAGACTCATCGGGCGAATCGCGCTGGAACTGAAATCGGAACGCTCACTGACATTTCCCCTATCTGAAAGTCTGATAAACGCTGAAAAAATGACTAAGTCCAAAAAAAAAATTTTTTCACCTTTTTTCAATTTTACCCCTGTTGGGTATATAGTCTGCCCACACACATTTGGAACTCTCCTGGGGTACCCTCACACATATTATTCCCTCATTTAGTGGATATCTTCACAAAAAAGTGAAATTTTCAAAAATTCTGAAAATTGGCTGAAAACGACTAAATATGAAGGACTCATCGGGTGAATCGCTCTGGAACTGAAATCGGAACACTCACTGACATTTCCCCTATCTGAAAGTCTGATAAACGCTGAAAAAATGACTAAGTCCAAAAAAAAAATTTTTCAACTTTTTTCAATTTTACCCCCGTGGGATATATATTCTACCCACACACATTTGGAACTCTCCTGGGGTACCCTCACACATATTATTCCCTCATTTAGTGGATATTTTCACAAAAAAGTGAAATTTTGAAAAATTCAGAAAATTGGCTAAAAACGACTAAATATGAAGGTCTCATCGGGCGAATCGCTCTGGAACTGAAATCGGAACGCTCACTGATATTTCCCCTATCTGAAAGTCTGATAAACGCTGAAAAAATGATTAAGTCCAAAAAAAAATTTTTTCAACTTTTTTCAATTTTACCCCCGTGGGATATATATTCTACCCACACACATTTGGAACTCTCCTGGGGTACCCTCACACATATTATTCCCTATTTTAGTGGATATTTTCACAAAAAAGTGAAATTTTCAAAAATTCTGAAAATTGGCTGAAAACGACTAAATATGAAGGACTCATTGGGCAAATAGCTCTGGAACTGAAATCGGAACGCTCACTGACATTTCCATTATCTGAAAGTCTGATAAACGCTGGAAAAATGACTAAGTCCAAAAAAAAATTTTTTTCACCTTTTTTCAATTTTACCCCCGTGGGATATATATTCTACCCACACACATTTGGAACTCTCCTGGGGTACCCTCACACATATTATTCCCTCATTTAGTGGATATTCTCACAAAAAAGTGAAATTTCAAAAATTCAGAAAATTGGCTGAAAACGACTGAATATGAAAGACTCATCGTGCGAATCGCGCTGGAACTGAAATCGGAACGCTCACTGACATTTCCCCTATCTGAAAGTCTGATAAACGCTGAAAAAATTACTAAGTCCAAAAAAAATAATTTTTCACCTTTTTTTAATTTTACCCCCGTGGTATATATATTCTACCCACACACATTTGGAACTCTCCTGGGGTACCCTCACACATATTATTCCCTCATTTAGTGGATATTTTCACAAAAAAGTGAAATTTTCAAAAATTCTGAAAATTGGCTGAAAACGACTAAATATGAAGGACTCATCGGGCGAATCGCTCTGGAACTGAAATCGGAATGCTCACTGATATTTCCCCTATCTGAAAGTCTGATAAACGCTGAAAAAATGATTAAGTCCAAAAAAAAATTTTTTCAACTTTTTTCAATTTTACCCCCGTGGGATATATATTCTACCCACACACATTTGGAACTCTCCTGGGGTACACTCACACATATTATTCCCTATTTTAGTGGATATTTTCACAAAAAAGTGAAATTTTCAAAAATTCTGAAAATTGGCTGAAAACGACTAAATATGAAGGACTCATCGGGTGAATCGCTCTGGAACCGAAATCGGAACGCTCACTGACATTTCCCCTATCTGAAAGTCTGATAAACGCTGAAAAAATGACTAAGTCCAAAAAAACATTTTTTTCACCTTTTTTCAATTTTACCCCCGTTGGGTATATATTCTACCCACACACATTTGGAACTCTCCTGGGGTACCCTCACACATATTATTCCCTCATTTAGTGGATATTTTCACAAAAAAGTGAAATTTTCAAAAATTCTGAAAATTGGCTGAAAACGACTAAATATGAAGGACTCATCGGGTGAATCGCTCTGGAACTGAAATCGGAACACTCACTGACATTTCCCCTATCTGAAAGTCTGATAAACGCTGAAAAAATGACTAAGTCCAAAAAAAAAATTTTTCAACTTTTTTCAATTTTACCCCCGTGGGATATATATTCTACCCACACACATTTGGAACTCTCCTGGGGTACCCTCACACATATTATTCCCTCATTTAGTGGATATTTTCACAAAAAAGTGAAATTTTGAAAAATTCTGAAAATTGGCTGAAAACGACTAAATATGAAGGACTCATCGGGTGAATCGCTCTGGAACCGAAATCGGAACGCTCACTGACATTTCCCCTATCTGAAAGTCTGGTATACGCTGAAAAAATGATTAAGTCCAAAAAAAAATTTTTTCAACTTTTTTCAATTTTACCCCCGTGGGATATATATTCTACCCACACACATTTGGAACTCTCCTGGGGTACCCTCACACATATTATTCCCTATTTTAGTGGATATTTTCACAAAAAAGTGAAATTTTCAAAAATTCTGAAAATTGGCTGAAAACGACTAAATATGAAGGACTCATTGGGCAAATCGCTCTGGAACTGAAATCGGAACGCTCACTGACATTTCCATTATCTGAAAGTCTGATAAACGCTGGAAAAATGACTAAGTCCAAGAAAAAATTTTTTTCACCTTTTTTCAATTTTACCCCCGTGGGATATATATTCTACCCACACACATTTGGAACTCTCCTGGGGTACCCTCACACATATTATTCCCTCATTTAGTGGATATTCTCACAAAAAAGTGAAATTTCAAAAATTCAGAAAATTGGCTGAAAACGACTGAATATGAAAGACTCATCGTGCGAATCGCGCTGGAACTGAAATCGGAACGCTCACTGACATTTCCCCTATCTGAAAGTCTGATAAACGCTGAAAAAATTACTAAGTCCAAAAAAAATAATTTTTCACCTTTTTTTAATTTTACCCCCGTGGTATATATATTCTACCCACACACATTTGGAACTCTCCTGAGGTACCCTCACACATATTATTCCCTCATTTAGTGGATATTTTCACAAAAAAGTGAAATTTTCAAAAATTCTGAAAATTGGCTGAAAACGACTAAATATGAAGGACTCATCGGGCGAATCGCTCTGGAACTGAAATCGGAACGCTCACTGATATTTCCCCTATCTGAAAGTCTGATAAACGCTGAAAAAATGATTAAGTCCAAAAAAAAATTTTTTCAACTTTTTTCAATTTTACCCCCGTGGGATATATATTCTACCCACACACATTTGGAACTCTCCTGGGGTACCCTCACACATATTATTCCCTATTTTAGTGGATATTTTCACAAAAAAGTGAAATTTTCAAAAATTCTGAAAATTGGCTGAAAACGACTAAATATGAAGGACTCATCGGGTGAATCGCTCTGGAACCGAAATCGGAACGCTCACTGACATTTCCCCTATCTGAAAGTCTGATAAACGCTGAAAAAATGACTAAGTCCAAAAAAACATTTTTTTCACCTTTTTTCAATTTTACCCCCGTTGGGTATATATTCTACCCACACACATTTGGAACTCTCCTGGGGTACCCTCACACATATTATTCCCTCATTTAGTGGATATTTTCACAAAAAAGTGAAATTTTCAAAAATTCTGAAAATTGGCTGAAAACGACTAAATATGAAGGACTCATCGGGTGAATCGCTCTGGAACTGAAATCGGAACACTCACTGACATTTCCCCTATCTGAAAGTCTGATAAACGCTGAAAAAATGACTAAGTCCAAAAAAAAAATTTTTCAACTTTTTTCAATTTTACCCCCGTGGGATATATATTCTACCCACACACATTTGGAACTCTCCTGGGGTACCCTCACACATATTATTCCCTCATTTAGTGGATATTTTCACAAAAAAGTGAAATTTTGAAAAATTCTGAAAATTGGCTGAAAACGACTAAATATGAAGGACTCATCGGGTGAATCGCTCTGGAACCGAAATCGGAACGCTCACTGACATTTCCCCTATCTGAAAGTCTGGTATACGCTGAAAAAATGATTAAGTCCAAAAAAAAATATTTTCAACTTTTTTCAATTTTACCCCCGTGGGATATATATTCTACCCACACACATTTGGAACTCTCCTGGGGTACCCTCACACATATTATTCCCTCATTTAGTGGATATTTTCACAAAAAAGTGAAATTTTCAAAAATTCTGAAAATTGGCTGAAAACGACTAAATATGAAGGACTCATTGGGCAAATCGCTCTGGAACTGAAATCGGAACGCTCACTGACATTTCCATTATCTGAAAGTCTGATAAACGCTGGAAAAATGACTAAGTCCAAAAAAAAATTTTTTTCACCTTTTTTCAATATTACCCCCGTGGGATATATATTCTACCCACACACATTTGGAACTCTCCTGGGGTACCCTCACACATATTATTCCCTATTTTAGTGGATATTTTCACAAAAAAGTGAAATTTTCAAAAATTCAGAAAATTGGCTGAAAACGACTAAATATGAAGGACTCATTGGGCAAATCGCTCTGGAACTGAAATTGGAACGCTCACTGACATTTCCCCTATCTGAAAGTCTGATAAACGCCTGAAAAATGACTAAGTCTAAAAAAAATTTTTTTTCAACTTTTTTCAATTTTACCCCCGTGGTATATATTCTACCCACACACATTTGGAACTCTCCTGGGGTACCCTCACACATATTATTCCCTCATTTAGTGGATATTTTCACAAAAAAGTGAAATTTCAAAAATTCAAAAAATTGGCTGAAAACGACTGAATATGAAAGATTCATCGGGCGAATCGCGCTGGAACTGAAATCGGAACGCTCACTGACATTTCCCCTATCTGAAAGTCTGATAAACGCTGAAAAAATTACTAAGTCCAAAAAAAATAATTTTTCACCTTTTTTCAATTTTACCCCCGTGGGATATATATTCTACCCACACACATTTGGAACTCTCCTGGGGTACCCTCACACATATTATTCCCTCATTTAGTGGATATTTTCACAAAAAAGTGAAATTTTCAAAAATTCAGAAAATTGGCTGAAAACGACTAAATATGAAGGACTCATTGGGTGAATCGCTCTGGAACTGAAATCGGAACGCTCACTGACATTTCCCCTATCTGAAAGTCTGATAAACGCTGAAAAAATGACTAAGTCCAAAAAAAAATTTTTTTCACCTTTTTTCAATTTTACCCCTGTTGGGTATATATTCTACCCACACACATTTGGAACTCTCCTGGGGTACCCTCACACATATTATTCCCTCATTTAGTGGATATTTTCACAAAAAAGTGAAATTTTGAAAAATTCAGAAAATTGGCTGAAAACGACTAAATATGAAGGACTCATCGGGTGAATCGCTCTGGAACCGAAATCGGAACGCTCATTGACATTTCCACTATCTGAAAGTCTGGTATACGCTGAAAAAATGATTAAGTCCAAAAAAAAATATTTTCAACTTTTTTCAATTTTACCCCCGTGGGATATATATTCTACCCACACACATTTGGAACTCTCCTGGGGTGCCCTCACACATATTATTCCCTCATTTAGTGGATATTTTCACAAAAAAGTGAAATTTTCAAAAATTCTGAAAATTGGCTGAAAACGACTAAATATGAAGGACTCATCGGGTGAATCGCTCTGGAACCGAAATCGGAACGCTCACTGACATTTCCCCTATCTGAAAGTCTGATAAACGCTGAAAAAATGACTAAGTCCAAAAAAAAATTTTTTTCACCTTTTTTCAATTTTACCCCCGTTGGGTATATATTCTACCCACACACATTTGGAACTCTCCTGGGGTACCCTCACACATATTATTCCCTCATTTAGTGGATATTTTCACAAAAAAGTGAAATTTTCAAAAATTCTGAAAATTGGCTGAAAACGACTAAATATGAAGGACTCATCGGGTGAATCGCTCTGGAACTGAAATCGGAACACTCACTGACATTTCCCCTATCTGAAAGTCTGGTATACGCTGAAAAAATGATTAAGTCCAAAAAAAAATATTTTCAACTTTTTTCAATTTTACCCCCGTGGGATATATATTCTACCCACACACATTTGGAACTCTCCTGGGGTACCCTCACACATATTATTCCCTCATTTAGTGGATATTCTCACAAAAAAGTGAAATTTCAAAAATTCTGAAAATTGGCTGAAAACGACTGAATATGAAAGACTCATCGTGCGAATCGCGCTGGAACTGAAATCGGAACGCTCACTGACATTTCCCCTATCTGAAAGTCTGATAAACGCTGAAAAAATTACTAAGTCCAAAAAAAATAATTTTTCACCTTTTTTTAATTTTACCCCCGTGGGATATATATTCTACCCACACACATTTGGAACTCTCCTGGGGTACCCTCACACATATTATTCCCTCATTTAGTGGATATTTTCACAAAAAAGTGAAATTTTCAAAAATTCAGAAAATTGGCTGAAAACGACTAAATATGAAGGACTCATTGGGTGAATCGCTCTGGAACTGAAATCGGAACGCTCACTGACATTTCCTCTATCTGAAAGTCTGATAAACGCTGAAAAAATGACTAAGTCCAAAAAAAAATTTTTTTCACCTTTTTTCAATTTTACCCCTGTTGGGTATATATTCTACCCACACACATTTGGAACTCTCCTGGGGTACCCTCACACATATTATTCCCTCATTTAGTGGATATTTTCACAAAAAAGTGAAATTTTCAAAAATTCTGAAAATTGGCTGAAAACGACTAAATATGAAGGACTCATCGGGTGAATCGCTCTGGAACCGAAATCGGAACGCTCACTGACATTTCCCCTATCTGAAAGTCTGATAAACGCTGAAAAAATGACTAAGTCCAAAAAAAAATTTTTTTCACCTTTTTTCAATTTTACCCCCGTTGGGTATATATTCTACCCACACACATTTGGAACTCTCCTGGGGTACCCTCACACATATTATTCCCTCATTTAGTGGATATTTTCACAAAAAAGTGAAATTTTCAAAAATTCTGAAAATTGGCTGAAAACGACTAAATATGAAGGACTCATCGGGTGAATCGCTCTGGAACTGAAATCGGAACACTCACTGACATTTCCCCTATCTGAAAGTCTGATAAACGCTGAAAAAATGACTAAGTCCAAAAAAAAAAATTTTCAACTTTTTGCAATTTTACCCCCGTGGGATATATATTCTACCCACACACATTTGGAACTCTCCTGGGGTACCCTCACACATATTATTCCCTCATTTAGTGGATATTTTCACAAAAAAGTGAAATTTTGAAAAATTCTGAAAATTGGCTGAAAACGACTAAATATGAAGGACTCATCGGGTGAATCGCTCTGGAACCGAAATCGGAACGCTCACTGACATTTCCCCTATCTGAAAGTCTGGTATACGCTGAAAAAATGATTAAGTCCAAAAAAAAATATTTTCAACTTTTTTCAATTTTACCCCCGTGGGATATATATTCTACCCACACACATTTAGAACTCTCCTGGGGTACCCTCACACATATTATTCCCTCATTTAGTGGATATTTTCACAAAAAAGTGAAATTTTCAAAAATTCTGAAAATTGGCTGAAAACGACTAAATATGAAGGACTCATTGGGCAAATCGCTCTGGAACTGAAATCGGAACGCTCACTGACATTTCCATTATCTGAAAGTCTGATAAACGCTGGAAAAATGACTAAGTCCAAAAAAAAATTTTTTTCACCTTTTTTCAATTTTACCCCCGTGGGATATATATTCTACCCACACACATTTGGAACTCTCCTGGGGTACCCTCACACATATTATTCCCTCATTTAGTGGATATTTTCACAAAAAAGTGAAATTTTCAAAAATTCAGAAAATTGGCTGAAAACGACTAAATATGAAGGACTCATTGGGTGAATCGCTCTGGAACTGAAATCGGAACGCTCACTGACATTTCCTCTATCTGAAAGTCTGATAAACGCTGAAAAAATGACTAAGTCCAAAAAAAAATTTTTTTCACCTTTTTTCAATTTTACCCCTGTTGGGTATATATTCTACCCACACACATTTGGAACTCTCCTGGGGTACCCTCACACATATTATTCCCTCATTTAGTGGATATTTTCACAAAAAAGTGAAATTTTCAAAAATTCTGAAAATTGGCTGAAAACGACTAAATATGAAGGACTCACGGGTGAATCGCTCTGGAACCGAAATCGGAACGCTCACTGACATTTCCCCTATCTGAAAGTCTGATAAACGCTGAAAAAATGACTAAGTCCAAAAAAAAAATTTTTTCACCTTTTTTCAATTTTACCCCCGTTGGGTATATATTCTACCCACACACATTTGGAACTCTCCTGGGGTACCCTCACACATATTATTCCCTCATTTAGTGGATATTTTCACAAAAAAGTGAAATTTTGAAAAATTCTGAAAATTGGCTGAAAACGACTAAATATGAAGGACTCATCGGGTGAATCGCTCTGGAACCGAAATCGGAACGCTCACTGACATTTCCCCTATCTGAAAGTCTGGTATACGCTGAAAAAATGATTAAGTCCAAAAAAAAATATTTTCAACTTTTTTCAATTTTACCCCCGTGGGATATATATTCTACCCACACACATTTAGAACTCTCCTGGGGTACCCTCACACATATTATTCCCTCATTTAGTGGATATTTTCACAAAAAAGTGAAATTTTCAAAAATTCTGAAAATTGGCTGAAAACGACTAAATATGAAGGACTCATTGGGCAAATCGCTCTGGAACTGAAATCGGAACGCTCACTGACATTTCCCCTATCTGAAAGTCTGATAAACGCTGAAAAAATTACTAAGTCCAAAAAAAATAATTTTTCACCTTTTTTTAATTTTACCCCTGTGGGATATATATTCTACCCACACACATTTGGAACTCTCCTGGGGTACCCTCACACATATTATTCCCTCATTTAGTGGATATTTTCACAAAAAAGTGAAATTTCAAAAATTCAGAAAATTGGCTGAAAACGACTGAATATGAAAGACTCATCGTGCGAATCGCGCTGGAACTGAAATCGGAACGCTCACTGACATTTCCCCTATCTGAAAGTCTGATAAACGCTGAAAAAATTACTACGTCCAAAAAAAAAAATTTTTCACCTTTTTTTAATTTTACCCCCGTGGGATATATATTCTACCCACACACATTTGGAACTCTCCTGGGGTACCCTCACACATATTATTCCCTCATTTAGTGGATATTTTCACAAAAAAGTGACATTTTCAAAAATTCAGAAAATTGGCTGAAAACGACTAAATATGAAGGACTCATTGGGTGAATCGCTCTGGAACTGAAATCGGAATGCTCACTGACATTTCCCCTATCTGAAAGTCTGATAAACGCTGAAAAAATGACTAAGTCCAAAAAAAAATTTTTTTCACCTTTCTTCAATTTTACCCCTGTTGGGTATATATTCTACCCACACACATTTGGAACTCTCCTGGGGTACCCTCACACATATTATTCCCTCATTTAGTGGATATTTTCACAAAAAAGTGAAATTTTCAAAAATTCTGAAAATTGGCTGAAAACGACTAAATATGAAGGACTCATCGGGTGAATCGCTCTGGAACCGAAATCGGAACGCTCACTGACATTTCCCCTATCTGAAAGTCTGATAAACGCTGAAAAAATGACTAAGTCCAAAAAAAAAATTTTTTCACCTTTTTTCAATTTTACCCCTGTTGGGTATATAGTCTACCCACACACATTTGCAACTCTCCTGGGGTACCCTCACACATATTATTCCCTCATTTAGTGGATATTTTCACAAAAAAGTGAAATTTTCAAAAATTCTGAAAATTGGCTGAAAACGACTAAATATGAAGGAATCATCGGGTGAATCGCTCTGGAACTGAAATCGGAACACTAACTGACATTTCCCCTATCTGAAAGTCTGATAAACGCTGAAAAAATGACTAAGTCCAAAAAAAAAATTTTTCAACTTTTTTCAATTTTACCCCCGTGGGATATATATTCTACCCACACACATTTGGAACTCTCCTGGGGTACCCTCACACATATTATTCCCTCATTTAGTGGATATTTTCACAAAAAAGTGAAATTTTGAAAAATTCAGAAAATTGGCTGAAAACGACTAAATATGAAGGACTCATCGGGTGAATCGCTCTGGAACCGAAATCGGAATGCTCACTGACATTTCCCCTATCTGAAAGTCTGGTATACGCTGAAAAAATGATTAAGTCCAAAAAAAAATATTTTCAACTTTTTTCAATTTTACCCCCGTGGGATATATATTCTACCCACACACATTTGGAACTCTCCTGGGGTACCCTCACACATATTATTCCCTCATTTAGTGGATATTTTCACAAAAAAGTGAAATTTTCAAAAATTCTGAAAATTGGCTGAAAACGACTAAATATGAAGGACTCATTGGGCAAATCGCTCTGGAACTGAAATCGGAATGCTCACTGACATTTCCCCTATCTGAAAGTCTGATAAACGCTGGAAAAATGACTAAGTCCAAAAAAAAATTTTTTTCACCTTTTTTCAATTTTACCCCCGTGGGATATATATTCTACCCACACACATTTGGAACTCTCCTGGGGTACCCTCACACATATTATTCCCTCATTTAGTGGATATTTTCACAAAAAAGTGAAATTTCAAAATTTCAGAAAATTGGCTGAAAACGACTGAATATGAAAGACTCATCGTGCGAATCGCGCTGGAACTGAAATCGGAACGCTCACTGACATTTCCCCTATCTGAAAGTCTGATAAACGCTGAAAAAATTACTAAGTCCAAAAAAAATAATTTTTCACCTTTTTTTAATTTTACCCCCGTGGGATATATATTCTACCCACACACATTTGGAACTCTCCTGGGGTACCCTCACACATATTATTCCCTCATTTAGTGGATATTTTAACAAAAAAGTGAAATTTTCAAAAATTCAGAAAATTGGCTGAAAACGACTAAATATGAAGGACTCATTGGGTGAATCGCTCTGGAACTGAAATCGGAACGCTCACTGACATTTCCCCTATCTGAAAGTCTGATAAACGCTGAAAAAATGACTAAGTCCAAAAAAAAATTTTTTTCACCTTTTTTCAATTTTACCCCTGTTGGGTATATATTCTACCCACACACATTTGGAACTCTCCTGGGGTACCCTCACACATATTATTCCCTCATTTAGTGGATATTTTCACAAAAAAGTGAAATTTTCAAAAATTCTGAAAATTGGCTGAAAACGACTAAATATGAAGGACTCATCGGGTGAATCGCTCTGGAACCGAAATCGGAACGCTCACTGACATTTCCCCTATCTGAAAGTCTGATAAACGCTGAAAAAATGACTAAGTCCAAAAAAAAAAATTTTTCACCTTTTTTCAATTTTACCGCCGTTGGGTATATATTCTACCCACACACATTTGGAACTCTCCTGGGGTACCCTCACACATATTATTCCCTCATTTAGTGGATATTTTCACAAAAAAGTGAAATTTTGAAAAATTCAGAAAATTGGCTGAAAACGACTAAATATGAAGGACTCATCGGGTGAATCGCTCTGGAACCGAAATCGGAACGCTCACTGACATTTCCCCTATCTGAAAGTCTGATAAACGCTGAAAAAATGACTAAGTCCAAAAAAAAAATTTTTCAACTTTTTTCAATTTTACCCCCGTGGGATATATATTCTACCCACACACATTTGGAACTCTCCTGGGGTACCCTCACACATATTATTCCCTCATTTAGTGGATATTTTCACAAAAAAGTGAAATTTCAAAAATTCAGAAAATTGGCTGAAAACGACTGAATATGAAAGACTCATCGTGCGAATCGCGCTGGAACTGAAATCGGAACGCTCACTGACATTTCCCCTATCTGAAAGTCTGATAAACGCTGAAAAAATTACTAAGTCCAAAAAAAATAATTTTTCACCTTTTTTTAATTTTACCCCCGTGGGATATATATTCTACCCACACACATTTGGAACTCTCCTGGGGTACCCTCACACATATTATTCCCTCATTTAGTGGATATTTTCACAAAAAAGTGAAATTTTCAAAAATTCAGAAAATTGGCTGAAAATGACTAAATATGAAGAACTCATTGGGTGAATCGCTCTGGAACTGAAATCGGAACGCTCACTGACATTTCCCCTATCTGAAAGTCTGATAAACGCTGAAAAAATGACTAAGTCCAAAAAAAAATTTTTTTCACCTTTTTTCAATTTTATCCCTGTTGGGTATATATTCTACCCACACACATTTGGAACTCTCCTGGGGTACCCTCACACATATTATTCCCTCATTTAGTGGATATTTTCACAAAAAAGTGAAATTTTCAAAAATTCTGAAAATTGGCTGAAAACGACTAAATATGAAGGACTCATTGGGTGAATCGCTCTGGAACCGAAATCGGAACGCTCACTGACATTTCCCCTATCTGAAAGTCTGATAAACGCTGAAAAAATGACTAAGTCCAAAAAAAAAATTTTTTCACCTTTTTTCAATTTTACCCCCGTTGGGTATATATTCTACCCACACACATTTGGAACTCTCCTGGGGTACCCTCACACATATTGTTCCCTCATTTAGTGGATATTTTCACAAAAAAGTGAAATTTTCAAAAATTCTGAAAATTGGCTGAAAACGACTAAATATGAAGGACTCATCGGGTGAATCGCTCTGGAACCGAAATCGGAATGCTCACTGACATTTCCCCTATCTGAAAGTCTGGTATACGCTGAAAAAATGATTAAGTCCAAAAAAAAATATTTTCAACTTTTTTCAATTTTACCCCCGTGGGATATATATTCTACCCACACACATTTGGAACTCTCCTGGGGTACCCTCACACATATTATTCCCTCATTTAGTGGATATTTTCACAAAAAAGTGAAATTTTGAAAAATTCTGAAAATTGGCTGAAAACGACTAAATATGAAGGACTCATCGGGCGAATAGCTCTGGAACTGAAATCGGAACGCTCACTGATATTTCCCCTATCTGAAAGTCTGATAATCATTTTTTCAGCGTTTAAGTCCAAAAAAAAATTTTTTTAACTTTTTTCAATTTTACCCCTGTTGGGTATATATTCTACCCACACACATTTGGAACTCTCCTGGGGTACCCTCACACATATTATTCCCTCATTTAGTGGATATTTTCACAAAAAAGTGAAATTTTGAAACATTCAGAAAATTGGCTGAAAACGACTAAATATGAAGGACTCATCGGGTGAATCGCTCTGGAACCGAAATCGGAACGCTCACTGACATTTCCCCTATCTGAAAGTCTGGTATACGCTGAAAAAATGATTAAGTCCAAAAAAGAAAATATTTTCAACTTTTTTCAATTTTACCCCCGTGGGATATATATTCTACCCACACACATTTGGAACTCTCCTGGGGTACCCTCACACATATTATTCCCTCATTTAGTGGATATTTTCACAAAAAAGTGAAATTTTCAAAAATTCTGAAAATTGGCTGAAAACGACTAAATATGAAGGACTCATCGGGTGAATCGCTCTGGAACCGAAATCGGAACGCTCACTGACATTTCCCCTATCTGAAAGTCTGATAAACGCTGAAAAAATGACTAAGTCCAAAAAAAAAATTTTTTCACCTTTTTTCAATTTTACCCCTGTTTGGTATATATTCTACCCACACACATTTGGAACTCTCCTGGGGTACCCTCACACATATTATTCCCTCATTTAGTGGATATTTTCACAAAAAAAGTGAAATTTTCAAAAATTCTGAAAATTGGCTGAAAACGACTAAATATGAAGGACTGATTGGGCAAATCGCTCTGGAACTGAAATCGGAACGCTCACTGACATTTCCCCTATCTGAAAGTCTGATAAACGCTGGAAAAATGACTAAGTCCAAAAAAAAATTTTTTTCACCTTTTTTCAATATTACCCTTGTTGGGTATATATTCTACCCACACACATTTGGAACTCTCCTGGGGTACCCTCACACATATTATTCCCTCATTTAGTGGATATTTTCACAAAAAAGTGAAATTTTCAAAAATTCTGAAAATTGGCTGAAAACGACTAAATATGAAGGACTCATCGGGTGAATCGCTCTGGAACCGAAATCGGAACGCTCACTGACATTTCCCCTATCTGAAAGTCTGATAAACGCTGAAAAAATGACTAAGTCCAAAAAAAAATTTTTTTCACCTTTTTTCAATTTTATCCCTGTTGGGTATATATTCTACCCACACACATTTGGAACTCTCCTGGGGTACCCTCACACATATTATTCCCTCATTTAGTGGATATTTTCACAAAAAAGTGAAATTTTCAAAAATTCTGAAAATTGGCTGAAAACGACTAAATATGAAGGACTCATTGGGTGAATCGCTCTGGAACCGAAATCGGAACGCTCACTGACATTTCCCCTATCTGAAAGTCTGATAAACGCTGAAAAAATGACTAAGTCCAAAAAAAAAATTTTTTCACCTTTTTTCAATTTTACCCCCGTTGGGTATATATTCTACCCACACACATTTGGAACTCTCCTGGGGTACCCTCACACATATTGTTCCCTCATTTAGTGGATATTTTCACAAAAAAGTGAAATTTTCAAAAATTCTGAAAATTGGCTGAAAACGACTAAATATGAAGGACTCATCGGGTGAATCGCTCTGGAACCGAAATCGGAACGCTCACTGACATTTCCCCTATCTGAAAGTCTGGTATACGCTGAAAAAATGATTAAGTCCAAAAAAAAATATTTTCAACTTTTTTCAATTTTACCCCCGTGGGATATATATTCTACCCACACACATTTGGAACTCTCCTGGGGTACCCTCACACATATTATTCCCTCATTTAGTGGATATTTTCACAAAAAAGTGAAATTTTGAAAAATTCTGAAAATTGGCTGAAAACGACTAAATATGAAGGACTCATCGGGCGAATAGCTCTGGAACTGAAATCGGAACGCTCACTGATATTTCCCCTATCTGAAAGTCTGATAATCATTTTTTCAGCGTTTAAGTCCAAAAAAAAATTTTTTTAACTTTTTTCAATTTTACCCCTGTTGGGTATATATTCTACCCACACACATTTGGAACTCTCCTGGGGTACCCTCACACATATTATTCCCTCATTTAGTGGATATTTTCACAAAAAAGTGAAATTTTGAAACATTCAGAAAATTGGCTGAAAACGACTAAATATGAAGGACTCATCGGGTGAATCGCTCTGGAACCGAAATCGGAACGCTCACTGACATTTCCCCTATCTGAAAGTCTGGTATACGCTGAAAAAATGATTAAGTCCAAAAAAGAAAATATTTTCAACTTTTTTCAATTTTACCCCCGTGGGATATATATTCTACCCACACACATTTGGAACTCTCCTGGGGTACCCTCACACATATTATTCCCTCATTTAGTGGATATTTTCACAAAAAAGTGAAATTTTCAAAAATTCTGAAAATTGGCTGAAAACGACTAAATATGAAGGACTCATCGGGTGAATCGCTCTGGAACCGAAATCGGAACGCTCACTGACATTTCCCCTATCTGAAAGTCTGATAAACGCTGAAAAAATGACTAAGTCCAAAAAAAAAAATTTTTTCACCTTTTTTCAATTTTACCCCTGTTTGGTATATATTCTACCCACACACATTTGGAACTCTCCTGGGGTACCCTCACACATATTATTCCCTCATTTAGTGGATATTTTCACAAAAAAAGTGAAATTTTCAAAAATTCTGAAAATTGGCTGAAAACGACTAAATATGAAGGACTGATTGGGCAAATCGCTCTGGAACTGAAATCGGAACGCTCACTGACATTTCCCCTATCTGAAAGTCTGATAAACGCTGGAAAAATGACTAAGTCCAAAAAAAAATTTTTTTCACCTTTTTTCAATTTTACCCTTGTTGGGTATATATTCTACCCACACACATTTGGAACTCTCCTGGGGTACCCTCACACATATTATTCCCTCATTTAGTGGATATTTTCACAAAAAAGTGAAATTTTCAAAAATTCAGAAAATTGGCTGAAAACGACTAAATATGAAGGACTCATCGGGTGAATCGCTCTGGAACCGAAATCGGAACGCTCACTGACATTTCCCCTATCTGAAAGTCTGATAAACGCTGAAAAAATGACTAAGTCCAAAAAAAAAATTTTTTCACCTTTTTTCAATTTTACCCCCGTTGGGTATATATTCTACCCACACACATTTGGAACTCTCCTGGGGTACCCTCACACATATTATTCCCTCATTTAGTGGATATTTTCACAAAAAAGTGAAATTTTTAAAAATTCAGAAAATTGGCTAAAAACGACTAAATATGAAGGACTCATCGGGCGAATAGCTCTGGAACTGAAATCGGAACGCTCACTGATATTTCCCCTATCTGAAAGTCTGGTAAACGCTGAAAAAATGATTAAGTCCAAAAAAAAATTTTTTTAACTTTTTTCAATTTTACCCCCGTGGGATATATATTCTACCCACACACATTTGGAACTCTCCTGGGGTACCCTCACACATATTGTTCCCTCATTTAGTGGATATTTTCACAAAAAAGTGAAATTTTCAAAAATTCAGAAAATTGGCTGAAAACGACAAAATATGAAGGACTCATTGGGCAAATCGCTCTGGAACTGAAATCGGTACGCTCACTGACATTTCCCCTATCTGAAAGTCTGATAAACGCTGAAAAAATGACTAAGTCCAAAAAAAAAATTTTTTCACCTTTTTTCAATTTTACCCCTGTTGGGTATATAGTCTACCCACACACATTTGGAACTCTCCTGGGGTACCCTCACACATATTATTCCCTCATTTAGTGGATATTTTCACAAAAAAGTGAAATTTTCAAAAATTCTGAAAATTGGCTGAAAACGACTAAATATGAAGGACTCATCGGGTGAATCGCTCTGGAACCGAAATCGGAACGCTCACTGACATTTCCCCTATCTGAAAGTCTGATAAACGCTGAAAAAATTACTAAGTCCAAAAAAAATAATTTTTCACCTTTTTTTAATTTTACCCCCGTGGGATATATATTCTACCCACACACATTTGGAACTCTCCTGGGGTACCCTCACACATATTATTCCCTCATTTAGTGGATATTTTCACAAAAAAGTGAAATTTTCAAAAATTCAGAAAATTGGCTGAAAACGACTAAATATGAAGGACTCATTGGGTGAATCGCTCTGGAACTGAAATCGGAACGCTCACTGACATTTCCCCTATCTGAAAGTCTGATAAACGCTGAAAAAATGACTAAGTCCAAAAAAAAATTTTTTTCACCTTTTTTCAATTTTACCCCTTTTTGGTATATATTCTACCCACACACATTTGGAACTCTCCTGGGGTACCCTCACACATATTATTCCCTCATTTAGTGGATATTTTCACAAAAAAGTGAAATTTTCAAAAATTCTGAAAATTGGCTGAAAACGACTAAATATGAAGGACTGATTGGGCAAATCGCTCTGGAACTGAAATCGGAACGCTCACTGATATTTCCCCTATCTGAAAGTCTGATAAACGCTGAAAAAATGATTAAGTCCAAAAAAAAATTTTTTCAACTTTTTTCAATTTTACCCCCGTGGGATATATATTCTACCCACACACATTTGGAACTCTCCTGGGGTACCCTCACACATATTATTCCCTCATTTAGTGGATATTTTCACAAAAAAGTGAAATTTTCAAAAATTCTGAAAATTGGCTGAAAACGACTAAATATGAAGGACTCATCGGGTGAATCGCTCTGGAACTGAAATCGGAACGCTCACTGACATTTCCCCTATCTGAAAGTCTGATAAACGCTGAAAAAATGACTAAGTCCAAAAAAAAAATTTTTTCACCTTTTTTCAATTTTACCCCCGTGGGATATATATTCTACCCACACACATTTGGAACTCTCCTAGGGTACCCTCACACATATTATTCCCTCATTTAGTGGATATTTTCACAAAAAAGTGAAATTTCAAAAATTCAGAAAATTGGCTGAAAACGACTGAATATGAAAGACTCATCGTGCGAATCGCGCTGGAACTGAAATCGGAACGCTCACTGACATTTCCCCTATCTGAAAGTCTGATAAACGCTGAAAAAATTACTAAGTCCAAAAAAAATAATTTTTCACCTTTTTTTAATTTTACCCCCGTGGGATATATATTCTACCCACACACATTTGGAACTCTCCTGGGGTACCCTCACACATATTATTCCCTCATTTAGTGGATATTTTCACAAAAAAGTGAAATTTTCAAAAATTCAGAAAATTGGCTGAAAACGACTAAATATGAAGGACTCATTGGGTGAATCGCTCTGGAACTGAAATCGGAATGCTCACTGACATTTCCCCTATCTGAAAGTCTGATAAACGCTGAAAAAATGACTAAGTCCAAAAAAAAATTTTTTTCACCTTTTTTCAATTTTACCCCTGTTGGGTATATATTCTACCCACACACATTTGGAACTCTCCTGGGGTACCCTCACACATATTATTCCCTCATTTAGTGGATATTTTCACAAAAAAGTGAAATTTTCAAAAATTCTGAAAATTGGCTGAAAACGACTAAATATGAAGGACTCATCGGGTGAATCGCTCTGGAACCGAAATCGGAACGCTCACTGACATTTCCCCTATCTGAAAGTCTGATAAACGCTGAAAAAATGACTAAGTCCAAAAAAAAAATTTTTTCACCTTTTTTCAATTTTACCCCTGTTGGGTATATAGTCTACCCACACACATTTGGAACTCTCCTGGGGTACCCTCACACATATTATTCCCTCATTTAGTGTATATTTTCACAAAAAAGTGAAATTTTCAAAAATTCTGAAAATTGGCTGAAAACGACTAAATATGAAGGACTCATCGGGTGAATCGCTCTGGAACTGAAATCGGAACACTCACTGACATTTCCCCTATCTGAAAGTCTGATAAACGCTGAAAAAATGACTAAGTCCAAAAAAAAAATTTTTCAACTTTTTTCAATTTTACCCCCGTGGGATATATATTCTACCCACACACATTTGGAACTCTCCTGGGGTACCCTCACACATATTATTCCCTCATTTAGTGGATATTTTCACAAAAAAGTGAAATTTTGAAAAATTCAGAAAATTGGCTGAAAACGACTAAATATGAAGGACTCATCGGGTGAATCGCTCTGGAACCGAAATCGGAACGCTCACTGACATTTCCCCTATCTGAAAGTCTGGTATACGCTGAAAAAATGATTAAGTCCAAAAAAAAAAATATTTTCAACTTTTTTCAATTTTACCCCCGTGGGATATATATTCTACCCACACACATTTGGAACTCTCCTGGGGTACCCTCACACATATTATTCCCTCATTTAGTGGATATTTTCACAAAAAAGTGAAATTTTCAAAAATTCTGAAAATTGGCTGAAAACGACTAAATATGAAGGACTCATTGGGCAAATCGCTCTGGAACTGAAATCGGAATGCTCACTGACACTTCCCCTATCTGAAAGTCTGATAAACGCTGGAAAAATGAATAAGTCCAAAAAAAAATTTTTTTCACCTTTTTTCAATTTTACCCCCGTGGGATATATATTCTACCCACACACATTTGGAACTCTCCTGGGGTACCCTCACACATATTATTCCCTCATTTAGTGGATATTTTCACAAAAAAGTGAAATTTCAAAAATTCAGAAAATTGGCTGAAAACGACTGAATATGAAAGACTCATCGTGCGAATCGCGCTGGAACTGAAATCGGAACGCTCACTGACATTTCCCCTATCTGAAAGTCTGATAAACGCTGAAAAAATTACTAAGTCCAAAAAAAATAATTTTTCACCTTTTTTTAATTTTACCCCCGTGGGATATATATTCTACCCACACACATTTGGAACTCTCCTGGGGTACCCTCACACATATTATTCCCTCATTTAGTGGATATTTTCACAAAAAAGTGAAATTTTCAAAAATTCTGAAAATTGGCTGAAAACGACTAAATATGAAGGACTCATCGGGTGAATCGCTCTGAAACCGAAATCGGAACGCTCACTGACATTTCCCCTATCTGAAAGTCTGATAAACGCTGAAAAAATGACTAAGTCCAAAAAAAAAATTTTTTCACCTTTTTTCAATTTTACCGCCGTTGGGTATATATTCTACCCACACACATTTGGAACTCTCCTGGGGTACCCTCACACATATTATTCCCTCATTTAGTGGATATTTTCACAAAAAAGTGAAATTTCAAAAATTCAGAAAATTGGCTGAAAACGACTGAATATGAAAGACTCATTGTGCGAATCGCGCTGGAACTGAAATCGGAACGCTCATTGACATTTCCCCTATCTGAAAGTCTGATAAACGCTGAAAAAATTACTAAGTCCAAAAAAAATAATTTTTCACCTTTTTTTAATTTTACCCCCGTGGGATATATATTCTACCCACACACATTTGGAACTCTCCTGGGGTACCCTCACACATATTATTCCCTCATTTAGTGGATATTTTCACAAAAAAGTGAAATTTTCAAAAATTCATAAAATTGGCTGAAAACGACTAAATATGAAGGACTCATTGGGTGAATCGCTCTGGAACTGAAATCGGAACGCTCACTGACATTTCCCCTATCTGAAAGTCTGATAAACGCTGAAAAAATGACTAAGTCCAAAAAAAAATTTTTTTCACCTTTTTTCAATTTTACCCCTGTTGGGTATATATTCTACCCACACACATTTGGAACTCTCCTGGGGTACCCTCACACATATTATTCCCTCATTTAGTGGATATTTTCACAAAAAAGTGAAATTTTCAAAAATTCAGAAAATTGGCTGAAAACGACTAAATATGAAGGACTCATCGGGTGAATCGCTCTGGAACCGAAATCGGAACGCTCACTGACATTTCCCCTATCTGAAAGTCTGGTATACGCTGAAAAAATGATTAAGTCCAAAAAAAAAAATATTTTCAACTTTTTTCAATTTTACCCCCGTGGGATATATATTCTACCCACACACATTTGGAACTCTCCTGGGGTACCCTCACACATATTATTCCCTCATTTAGTGGATATTTTCACAAAAAAGTGAAATTTTCAAAAATTCTGAAAATTGGCTGAAAACGACTAAATATGAAGGACTCATTGGGCAAATCGCTCTGGAACTGAAATCGGAATGCTCACTGACACTTCCCCTATCTGAAAGTCTGATAAACGCTGGAAAAATGAATAAGTCCAAAAAAAAATTTTTTTCACCTTTTTTCAATTTTACCCCCGTGGGATATATATTCTACCCACACACATTTGGAACTCTCCTGGGGTACCCTCACACATATTATTCCCTCATTTAGTGGATATTTTCACAAAAAAGTGAAATTTCAAAAATTCAGAAAATTGGCTGAAAACGACTGAATATGAAAGACTCATCGTGCGAATCGCGCTGGAACTAAAATCGGAACGCTCACTGACATTTCCCCTATCTGAAAGTCTGATAAACGCTGAAAAAATTACTAAGTCCAAAAAAAATAATTTTTCACCTTTTTTTAATTTTACCCCCGTGGGATATATATTCTACCCACACACATTTGGAACTCTCCTGGGGTACCCTCACACATATTATTCCCTCATTTAGTGGATATTTTCACAAAAAAGTGAAATTTTCAAAAATTCTGAAAATTGGCTGAAAACGACTAAATATGAAGGACTCATTGGGTGAATCGCTCTGGAACTGAAATCGGAACGCTCACTGACATTTCCCCTATCTGAAAGTCTGATAAACGCTGAAAAAATGACTAAGTCCAAAAAAAAATTTTTTTCACCTTTTTTCAATTTTACCCCTGTTGGGTATATATTCTACCCACACACATTTGGAACTCTCCTGGGGTACCCTCACACATATTATTCCCTCATTTAGTGGATATTTTCACAAAAAAGTGAAATTTTCAAAAATTCTGAAAATTGGCTGAAAACGACTAAATATGAAGGACTCATCGGGTGAATCGCTCTGAAACCGAAATCGGAACGCTCACTGACATTTCCCCTATCTGAAAGTCTGATAAACGCTGAAAAAATGACTAAGTCCAAAAAAAAAATTTTTTCACCTTTTTTCAATTTTACCGCCGTTGGGTATGTATTCTACCCACACACATTTGGAACTCTCCTGGGGTACCCTCACACATATTATTAACTCATTTAGTGGATATTTTCACAAAAAAGTGAAATTTTGAAAAATTCAGAAAATTGGCTGAAAACGACTAAATATGAAGGACTCATCGGGTGAATCGCTCTGGAACCGAAATCGGAACGCTCACTGACATTTCCCCTATCTGAAAGTCTGATAAACGCTGAAAAAATGACTAAGTCCAAAAAAAAAATTTTTTCACCTTTTTTCAATTTTACCCCTGTTGGGTATATAGTCTACCCACACACATTTGGAACTCTCCTGGGGTACCCTCACACATATTATTCCCTCATTTAGTGGATATTTTCACAAAAAAGTGAAATTTTGAAAAATTCAGAAAATTGGCTGAAAACGACTAAATATGAAGGACTCATCGGGTGAATCGCTCTGGAACTGAAATCGGAACGCTCACTGACATTTCCCCTATCTGAAAGTCTGATAAACGCTGAAAAAATGACTAAGTCCAAAAAAAAAATTTTTTCACCTTTTTTCAATTTTACCCCCGTGGGATATATATTCTACCCACACACATTTGGAACTCTCCTGGGGTACCCTCACACATATTATTCCCTCATTTAGTGGATATTTTCACAAAAAAGTGAAATTTCAAAAATTCAGAAAATTGGCTGAAAACGACTGAATATGAAAGACTCATCGTGCGAATCGCGCTGGAACTGAAATCGGAACGCTCACTGACATTTCCCCTATCTGAAAGTCTGATAAACGCTGAAAAAATTACTAAGTCCAAAAAAAATAATTTTTCACCTTTTTTTAATTTTACCCCCGTGGGATATATATTCTACCCACACACATTTGGAACTCTCCTGGGGTACCCTCACACATATTATTCCCTCATTTAGTGGATATTTTCACAAAAAAGTGAAATTTCAAAAATTCAGAAAATTGGCTGAAAACGACTGAATATGAAAGACTCATCGTGCGAATCGCGCTGGAACTGAAATCGGAACGCTCACTGACATTTCCCCTATCTGAAAGTCTGATAAACGCTGAAAAAATGACTAAGTCCAAAAAAAAATTTTTTTCACCTTTTTTCAATTTTACCCCTGTTGGGTATATATTCTACCCACACACATTTGGAACTCTTCTGGGGTACCCTCACACATATTATTCCCTCATTTAGTGGATATTTTCACAAAAAAGTGAAATTTTCAAAAATTCTGAAAATTGGCTGAAAACGACTAAATATGAAGGACTCATCAGGTGAATCGCTCTGGAACCGAAATCGGAACGCTCACTGACATTTCCCCTATCTGAAAGTCTGATAAACGCTGGAAAAATGACTAAGTCCAAAAAAAAAATTTTTTCACCTTTTTTCAATTTTACCACTGTTGGGTATATAGTCTACCCACACACATTTGGAACTCTCCTGGGGTACCCTCACACATATTATTCCCTCATTTAGTGGATATTTTCACAAAAAAGTGAAATTTTGAAAAATTCTGAAAATTGGCTGAAAACGACTAAATATGAAGGACTCATTGGGCAAATCGCTCTGGAATTGAAATCGGAATGCTCACTGACATTTCCCCTATCTGAAAGTCTGATAAACGCTGGAAAAATGAATAAGTCCAAAAAAAAAATTTTTTCACCTTTTTTCAATTTTACCCCCGTGGGATATATATTCTACCCACACACATTTGGAACTCTCCTGGGGTACCCTCACACATATTATTCCCTCATTTAGTGGATATTTTCACAAAAAAGTGAAATTTCAAAAATTCAGAAAATTGGCTGAAAACGACTGAATATGAAAGACTCATCGTGCGAATCGCGCTGGAACTGAAATCGGAACGCTCATTGACATTTCCCCTATCTGAAAGTCTGATAAACGCTGAAAAAATTACTAAGTCCAAAAAAAATAATTTTTCACCTTTTTTTAATTTTACCCCCGTGGGATATATATTCTACCCACACACATTTGGAACTCTCCTGGGGTACCCTCACACATATTATTCCCTCATTTAGTGGATATTTTCACAAAAAAGTGAAATTTTCAAAAATTCTGAAAATTGGCTGAAAACGACTAAATATGAAGGACTCATCGGGTGAATCGCTCTGGAACCGAAATCGGAACGCTCACTGACATTTCCCCTATCTGAAAGTCTGATAAACGCTGATAAAATGACTAAGTCCAAAAAAAAAATTTTTTCAATTTTACCCCTGTTGGGTATATAGTCTACCCACACACATTTGGAACTCTCCTGGGGTACCCTCACACATATTATTCCCTCATTTAGTGGATATTTTCACAAAAAAGTGAAATTTTGAAAAATTCAGAAAATTGGCTGAAAACGACTAAATATGAAGGACTCATCGGGTGAATCGCTCTGGAACCGAAATCGGAACGCTCACTGACATTTCCCCTATCTGAAAGTCTGGTATACGCTGAAAAAATGATTAAGTCCAAAAAAAAATATTTTCAACTTTTTTCAATTTTACCCCCGTGGGATATATATTCTACCCACACACATTTGGAACTCTCCTGGGGTACCCTCACACATATTATTCCCTCATTTAGTGGATATTTTCACAAAAAAGTGAAATTTTCAAAAATTCTGAAAATTGGCTGAAAACGACTAAATATGAAGGACTCATTGGGCAAATCGCTCTGGAACTGAAATCGGAATGCTCACTGACATTTCCCCTATCTGAAAGTCTGATAAACGCTGGAAAAATGAATAAGTCCAAAAAAAAATTTTTTTCACCTTTTTTCAATTTTACCCCCGTGGGATATATATTCTACCCACACACATTTGGAACTCTCCTGGGGTACCCTCACACATATTATTCCCTCATTTAGTGGATATTTTCACAAAAAAGTGAAATTTCAAAAATTCAGAAAATTGGCTGAAAACGACTGAATATGAAAGACTCATCGTGCGAATCGCGCTGGAACTGAAATCGGAACGCTCACTGACATTTCCCCTATCTGAAAGTCTGATAAACGCTGAAAAAATTACTAAGTCCAAAAAAAATAATTTTTCACCTTTTTTTAATTTTACCCCCGTGGGATATATATTCTACCCACACACATTTGGAACTCTCCTGGGGTACCCTCACACATATTATTCCCTCATTTAGTGGATATTTTCACAAAAAAGTGAAATTTCAAAAATTCAGAAAATTGGCTGAAAACGACTGAATATGAAAGACTCATCGTGCGAATCGCGCTGGAACTGAAATCGGAACGCTCACTGACATTTCCCCTATCTGAAAGTCTGATAAACGCTGGAAAAATGACTAAGTCCAAAAAAAAAATTTTTTCACCTTTTTTCAATTTTACCACTGTTGGGTATATAGTCTACCCACACACATTTGGAACTCTCCTGGGGTACCCTCACACATATTATTCCCTCATTTAGTGGATATTTTCACAAAAAAGTGAAATTTTGAAAAATTCTGAAAATTGGCTGAAAACGACTAAATATGAAGGACTCATTGGGCAAATCGCTCTGGAACTGAAATCGGAATGCTCACTGACATTTCCCCTATCTGAAAGTCTGATAAACGCTGGAAAAATGAATAAGTCCAAAAAAAAAATTTTTTCACCTTTTTTCAATTTTACCCCCGTGGGATATATATTCTACCCACACACATTTGGAACTCTCCTGGGGTACCCTCACACATATTATTCCCTCATTTAGTGGATATTTTCACAAAAAAGTGAAATTTCAAAAATTCAGAAAATTGGCTGAAAACGACTGAATATGAAAGACTCATCGTGCGAATCGCGCTGGAACTGAAATCGGAACGCTCATTGACATTTCCCCTATCTGAAAGTCTGATAAACGCTGAAAAAATTACTAAGTCCAAAAAAAATAATTTTTCACCTTTTTTTAATTTTACCCCCGTGGGATATATATTCTACCCACACACATTTGGAACTCTCCTGGGGTACCCTCACACATATTATTCCCTCATTTAGTGGATATTTTCACAAAAAAGTGAAATTTTCAAAAATTCATAAAATTGGCTGAAAACGACTAAATATGAAGGACTCATTGGGTGAATCGCTCTGGAACTGAAATCGGAACGCTCACTGACATTTCCCCTATCTGAAAGTCTGATAAACGCTGAAAAAATGACTAAGTCCAAAAAAAATTTTTTTTCACCTTTTTTCAATTTTACCCCTGTTGGGTATATATTCTACCCACACACATTTGGAACTCTCCTGGGGTACCCTCACACATATTATTCCCTCATTTAGTGGATATTTTCACAAAAAAGTGAAATTTTCAAAAATTCTGAAAATTGGCTGAAAACGACTAAATATGAAGGACTCATCGGGTGAATCGCTCTGGAACCGAAATCGGAACGCTCACTGACATTTCCCCTATCTGAAAGTCTGATAAACGCTGAAAAAATGACTAAGTCCAAAAAAAAATTTTTTTCACCTTTTTTCAATTTTACCCCCGTGGGATATATATTCTACCCACACACATTTGGAACTCTCCTGGGGTACCCTCACACATATTATTCCCTCATTTAGTGGATATTTTCACAAAAAAGTGAAATTTCAAAAATTCAGAAAATTGGCTGAAAACGACTGAATATGAAAGACTCATCGTGCGAATCGCGCTGGAACTGAAATCGGAACGCTCACTGACATTTCCCCTATCTGAAAGTCTGATAAACGCTGAAAAAATTACTAAGTCCAAAAAAAATAATTTTTCACCTTTTTTTAATTTTACCCCCGTGGGATATATATTCTACCCACACACATTTGGAACTCTCCTGGGGTACCCTCACACATATTATTCCCTCATTTAGTGGATATTTTCACAAAAAAGTGAAATTTCAAAAATTCAGAAAATTGGCTGAAAACGACTGAATATGAAAGACTCATCGTGCGAATCGCGCTGGAACTGAAATCGGAACGCTCACTGACATTTCCCCTATCTGAAAGTCTGATAAACGCTGGAAAAATGACTAAGTCCAAAAAAAAAATTTTTTCACCTTTTTTCAATTTTACCACTGTTGGGTATATAGTCTACCCACACACATTTGGAACTCTCCTGGGGTACCCTCACACATATTATTCCCTCATTTAGTGGATATTTTCACAAAAAAGTGAAATTTTGAAAAATTCTGAAAATTGGCTGAAAACGACTAAATATGAAGGACTCATTGGGCAAATCGCTCTGGAACTGAAATCGGAATGCTCACTGACATTTCCCCTATCTGAAAGTCTGATAAACGCTGGAAAAATGAATAAGTCCAAAAAAAAAATTTTTTCACCTTTTTTCAATTTTACCCCCGTGGGATATATATTCTACCCACACACATTTGGAACTCTCCTGGGGTACCCTCACACATATTATTCCCTCATTTAGTGGATATTTTCACAAAAAAGTGAAATTTCAAAAATTCAGAAAATTGGCTGAAAACGACTGAATATGAAAGACTCATCGTGCGAATCGCGCTGGAACTGAAATCGGAACGCTCATTGACATTTCCCCTATCTGAAAGTCTGATAAACGCTGAAAAAATTACTAAGTCCAAAAAAAATAATTTTTCACCTTTTTTTAATTTTACCCCCGTGGGATATATATTCTACCCACACACATTTGGAACTCTCCTGGGGTACCCTCACACATATTATTCCCTCATTTAGTGGATATTTTCACAAAAAAGTGAAATTTTCAAAAATTCATAAAATTGGCTGAAAACGACTAAATATGAAGGACTCATTGGGTGAATCGCTCTGGAACTGAAATCGGAACGCTCACTGACATTTCCCCTATCTGAAAGTCTGATAAACGCTGAAAAAATGACTAAGTCCAAAAAAAATTTTTTTTCACCTTTTTTCAATTTTACCCCTGTTGGGTATATATTCTACCCACACACATTTGGAACTCTCCTGGGGTACCCTCACACATATTATTCCCTCATTTAGTGGATATTTTCACAAAAAAGTGAAATTTTCAAAAATTCTGAAAATTGGCTGAAAACGACTAAATATGAAGGACTCATCGGGTGAATCGCTCTGGAACCGAAATCGGAACGCTCACTGACATTTCCCCTATCTGAAAGTCTGATAAACGCTGAAAAAATGACTAAGTCCAAAAAAAAAATTTTTTCACCTTTTTTCAATTTTACCCCTGTTGGGTATATAGTCTACCCACACACATTTGGAACTCTCCTGGGGTACCCTCACACATATTATTCCCTCATTTAGTGGATATTTTCACAAAAAAGTGAAATTTTCAAAAATTCTGAAAATTGGCTGAAAACGACTAAATATGAAGGACTCATCGGGTGAATCGCTTTGGAACCGAAATCGGAACGCTCACTGACATTTCCCCTATCTGAAAGTCTGGTATACGCTGAAAAAATGATTAAGTCCAAAAAAAAATATTTTCAACTTTTTTCAATTTTACCCCCGTGGGATATATATTCTACCCACACACATTTGGAACTCTCCTGGGGTACCCTCACACATATTATTCCCTCATTTAGTGGATATTTTCACAAAAAAGTGAAATTTTCAAAAATTCTGAAAATTGGCTGAAAACGACTAAATATGAAGGACTCATTGGGCAAATCGCTCTGGAACTGAAATCGGAATGCTCACTGACATTTCCCCTATCTGAAAGTCTGATAAACGCTGGAAAAATGAATAAGTCCAAAAAAAAATTTTTTTCACCTTTTTTCAATTTTACCCCCGTGGGATATATATTCTACCCACACACATTTGGAACTCTCCTGGGGTACCCTCACACATATTATTCCCTCATTTAGTGGATATTTTCACAAAAAAGTGAAATTTCAAAAATTCAGAAAATTGGCTGAAAACGACTGAATATGAAAGACTCATCGTGCGAATCGCGCTGGAACTGAAATCGGAACGCTCACTGACATTTCCCCTATCTGAAAGTCTGATAAACGCTGAAAAAATTACTAAGTCCAAAAAAAATAATTTTTCACCTTTTTTTAATTTTACCCCCGTGGGATATATATTCTACCCACACACATTTGGAACTCTCCTGGGGTACCCTCACACATATTATTCCCTCATTTAGTGGATATTTTCACAAAAAAGTGAAATTTTCAAAAATTCAGAAAATTGGCTGAAAACGACTAAATATGAAGGACTCATTGGGTGAATCGCTCTGGAACTGAAATCGGAACGCTCACTGACATTTCCCCTATCTGAAAGTCTGATAAACGCTGAAAAAATGACTAAGTCCAAAAAAAAATTTTTTTCACCTTTTTTCAATTTTACCCCTGTTGGGTATATATTCTACCCACACACATTTGGAACTCTCCTGGGGTACCCTCACACATATTATTCCCTCATTTAGTGGATATTTTCACAAAAAAGTGAAATTTTCAAAAATTCTGAAAATTGGCTGAAAACGACTAAATATGAAGGACTCATCGGGTGAATCGCTCTGGAACCGAAATCGGAACGCTCACTGACATTTCACCTATCTGAAAGTCTGATAAATGCTGAAAAAATGACTAAGTCCAAAAAAAAAATTTTTTCACCTTTTTTCAATTTTACCGCCGTTGGGTATATATTCTACCCACACACATTTGGAACTCTCCTGGGGTACCCTCACACATATTATTCCCTCATTTAGTGGATATTTTCACAAAAAAGTGAAATTTTGAAAAATTCTGAAAATTGGCTGAAAACGACTAAATATGAAGGACTCATCGGGTGAATCGCTCTGGAACCGAAATCGGAACGCTCACTGACATTTCCCCTATCTGAAAGTCTGATAAACGCTGAAAAAATGACTAAGTCCAAAAAAAAAATTTTTTCACCTTTTTTCAATTTTACCCCTGTTGGGTATATAGTCTACCCACACACATTTGGAACTCTCCTGGGGTACCCTCACACATATTATTCCCTCATTTAGTGGATATTTTCACAGAAAAGTGAAATTTTCAAAAATTCTGAAAATTGGCTGAAAACGACTAAATATGAAGGACTCATCGGGTGAATCGCTCTGGAACTGAAATCGGAACACTCACTGACATTTCCCCTATCTGAAAGTCTAATAAACGCTGAAAAAATGACTAAGTCCAAAAAAAAAATTTTTCAACTTTTTTCAATTTTACCCCCGTGGGATATATATTCTACCCACACACATTTGGAACTCTCCTGGGGTACCCTCACACATATTATTCCCTCATTTAGTGGATATTTTCACAAAAAAGTGAAATTTTGAAAAATTCAGAAAATTGGCTAAAAACGACTAAATATGAAGGACTCATCGGGCGAATCGCTCTGGAACTGAAATCGGAACGCTCACTGATATTTCCCCTATCTGAAAGTCTGATAAACGCTGAAAAAATGATTAAGTCCAAAAAAAAATTTTTTCAACTTTTTTCAATTTTACCCCCGTGGGATATATATTCTACCCACACACATTTGGAACTCTCCTGGGGTACCCTCACACATATTATTCCCTCATTTAGTGGATATTTTCACAAAAAAGTGAAATTTTCAAAAATTCTGAAAATTGGCTGAAAACGACTAAATATGAAGGACTCATCGGGTGAATCGCTCTGGAACCGAAATCGGAACGCTCACTGACATTTCCCCTATCTGAAAGTCTGATAAACGCTGAAAAAATGACTAAGTCCAAAAAAAAAATTTTTTCACCTTTTTTCAATTTTACCGCCGTTGGGTATATATTCTACCCACACACATTTGGAACTGTTAGAACCTTGCTGTTAGTTTTTTTTTCCTTTGCTGGTCACATGACCTTGTTGGCCTATTTAATCCTGCTCCGCCCTTCTGGCTTTGCTGGACTTCATTGTATATCTACTTTCTAGCTAGCCTGTGCTCTGTGTCTTGCTCTGTTAGTTTGCTTGGTCTACTGACCTCTATGTTCTATATATTTTGTTTGTTCGTCTGTCTGCTACTATTTCTGTTAGGAGGTGTCCCATATTCCTCCCTGTCCTTAGTACTTGTAGGGATTCCTCCCCCACATCTATAGGTCTTCGTACAGACTAGCTTAGGACTTTAGCAGGTCTGATCGCAGGATCAGGTTCCCTGTTACATCGTAGGGATTCAGCTGAGTTCTATCGTAGGGACAGATCTCCTCTCTTTCCTTAGCTCTGGTAGCAGAACATAACAGTAAGTCCAGCCAGCAAATTCTCTAAGGAAAGATTTTTTTTGTTCCATCATGGTGTCGGTTCAGGATTTGGCTAAACACCTGCAGGGACTCTCTCTGGAAGTGGCCGAGCTCCGTCAGCACGTGAGTAACTGTCCTGGAGCATATTTCTTGGAGCCTAAGGTATGTTTGCCGGATTTATTTTTTGGTGAACATCGAGAATTTTTTTTCATTTAAAAATGCTTGCTTATTGTATTTTCGTTTGAGACCCAAGTCCTCTGGGGATGAATCCCAGCGCGTAGGGTTCATAATGTCACTTTTGCGCAAAGAGCCTCAGGAGTGGGCCTTTTCTTTGCAACCTAGTGATACATGCTTCAGATCAGTGGATAGTTTTTTTTCTGCTTTAGGACTATTATATGATGATCCTGACCGTGTCGCATCAGCTGAGACTGAGTTGAGACGTTTAAAACAAGGATCAGGTAATGTCGAAAAATATTGTACTCATTTTCGTCGTTGGTCCACTCAAACAGGGTGGAACGATTCTGCTCTGAAAAGTCTATTTCTTGCTGGGCTCAGTGAAAGGGTTAAAGACCTGCTAATTGCTTATCCTACACCTGAGGATTTGCAACAGGCTATGCAATTAGCTATACGGGTGGGTAGAAGACTGCGTGCTAGGGTTAATGAGAGCAAATCCTCTGCTATGTCAGTTTCTGGTTATGATAATGTGTGTACTAACAGTGGTGAACCGATGGAGATTGGATCGGTGGCACCTCGCTCTCAAGAAAAAGACCGTCGTTTTTCGGAAGGCTTGTGTTTCTATTGCGGAAAATCTGGTCATTTGATTAAAGGCTGTGAGCTTCGTATGAAGAAAGAAAAAAAAATGGTCAGTCTTGCCCGTATTGCCTGTTTAAATTCCAAGGGTATATTTTTAGCTGCTTCCACGATTGCTCAGGAAAAATTAATGGAATTTCGGGTGTTTGTTGATTGCGGGTCTACACTGAATGTAATTGATGGGGGATTCGTGGAAAAACTCAATTTAAAACCTGAACCTTTATCATCCCCCATTGCTGTGGTTTCTGTGGATGGTTCCCCTTTGAAGAATATTACTCTCAAGGTCTGTGAATTTCCTCTCACTATTAATGGTGTTCACCATGAGAAATTGGATTTGGTAGTGTTGAATAACTTGCCTTCTCCAGTAATATTGGGATTGCCCTGGTTAAAATTTCACAATCCTGTACTGGATTGGTCTACCAGTGAAATTAAATCCTGGAGCCATAAATGTTATGACAAGTGTTGTAACGGGCGTATTGCAGCTTTGGATAGGGGAGAATTGCCTGTTCCTATTCAGGATTTTTGGAGAGTTTTTTCTGAGAAAGAATCGCAGGTTTTGCCTCCCCATAGAGACTATGATTGTTCTATTGAATTTGTCCCTGGAGCGACTCTTCCTAAAAGTCGTTTATTTAACCTTACTATTCCTGAGAGGAAGGCTTTGGAGGAATACATACAGACAAGTTTGGCCGCCGGTCACATTAGGCCCTCTAAGTCTCCTGTGGCGGTTGGATTTTTTTTTGTAAAAAAAAAGGACGGCGGTTTACGTCCTTGTCTGGATTTTCGTGAGATTAACAAAATTACGGTACGCAATCCTTACCCACTGCCATTGATTCCTGATCTGTTTAACCAGTTATTGGGGGCCAAGTGGTTCTCTAAAATTGACCTTAAGGGGGCATACAATCTGTTGCGCATGAAGGAGGGTGATGAATGGAAGACTGCTTTTAACACTCCTGTGGGTCATTTTGAGAATCTGGTTATGCCTTTTGGTCTTACTAATGCTCCTGCATTTTTTCAGAATCTGATTAATGACATCCTTAGACCTTTGATCGGTAAAAATGTGGTTGTGTATTTGGATGACATTTTGATTTATTCGCCAGATCTGGAGTCTCATTGGCGGAGCGTGCGTGAGGTATTACAGTTATTAATGGACAATTCGCTTTTTGCTAAGCTGGAGAAATGTGAGTTTGCTGTACAGAGAATTAGTTTTTTGGGCTACATTATCTCCAGCAAAGGTTTTGAGATGGATCCGGTTAAGGTTCAGGCTGTGCAGGAATGGCCTAGGCCTATTGGTTTGAAATCGATACAGAGGTTTTTGGGTTTCGCCAATTACTATAGAAAATTCATAAAAAATTTTTCTAGTATTGTCAAACCTCTGACTGATCTCACCAGGAAAGGTGCTGATGCGGTTCAGTGGTCTTCTGAGGCCATTGAAGCTTTTGTGTATCTCAAGGAGAGGTTCACCTCTGCTCCCATCCTTATGCAGCCTGATGTTACTAGGCCGTTTTTGGTTGAGGTTGATGCTTCCTCTGTGGGGGTTGGCGCAGTATTGTCTCAGGATAACGGGGATGGATTACATCCCTGTGCCTTTTTTTCAAAAAAATTTTCGGAGACTGAATTGAATTACGATATTGGTAATCGGGAATTATTGGCTATTAAACTCGCATTTGAACACTGGCGCCACTTCTTGGAAGGTGCGGAATTTCCCGTTCAGGTTCTTACGGATCATAAAAATCTGATATATCTTGACGCTGCCAAGCGCCTGAATGCCCGTCAGGCTAGGTGGGCACTGTTTTTCTCGCGGTTTAATTTCTCCGTTACTTACATCCCTGGTACTAAGAATGTTAAGGCGGATGCCTTGTCTCGCAGTTTTTCTCCCATAGTCGGTGCTGAGAAAGAGGAAAACATTTTACAAGAAGGTGTTGTGATAGCTGCTTTAGACTCCGTTTTGGAAGATGAGATTCTTAAAGCTCAGGAGAATGCCCCATCTAACACTCCTCATGGGAGGTTGTTTGTGCCTGGGACCTTTAGGAGAGATTTGTTTGTTGAGCGTCACGAATCTCGGTTGGCAGGTCATCCCGGAATCTCTGAGACCAAGAGACTGGTGGGTCGCAGTTTTTGGTGGCCTGGATGGCAGAAGGAAGTCATTAAGTGGGTGCGCCAATGTACTGTATGTGCTAGATCTAAGTCCTCACATACTCCTGCTGCGGGGTTGCTTTGTCCTTTGGAGGTCCCCAGTGCTCCTTGGACACATTTAGCTATGGACTTTATAACTGACCTTCCCCCCTCTGAGGGTTTTACTGTCATCTGGGTGGTCGTGGACCGTTTTAGCAAGATGTGTCACTTGGTTCCCTTCGTCAAACTGCCCTGCGCTAAAACTCTCGCTAAGGCCTTTGTCAAGGAAATTGTCAGACTTCATGGCGTTCCTACTGACATTGTTTCTGATAGGGGTCCTCAGTTCGTGGCTCGTTTTTGGCGTGCCTTTTGTGACAGGTTGGGAATTCATTTGTCGTTTTCGTCCGGATATCATCCTGAATCTAATGGCCAGACAGAAAGGAAAAACCAGGATGTTGAGCAGTTCTTGCGTTGTTTTGTGGCAGACAATCAAGAGGGGTGGTCTGAGTTTCTGCCACTTGCCGAATTTGCTCTGAACAATCATACATCTTCTTCTGCTGGTTGTTCGCCTTTTTTTTGTTGTTCTGGGAGACATCCGTCGTTTGGGTCGTTCTCCAAGTTGGGATCTGCCGTGCCTGAGGAGGAGAATTTTTCCGGTGATTTGGAAAGAGTTTGGACGGATGTGCGTGGTAATCTTCAGGAGGCCAACAGAAAATCTAAAGACTACTTTGATAGGAAACGACAGGAGGTTTTGTTCGCTGTTGGTGACATGGTTTGGTTGTCCTCTAGGAATCTGCGGTTGAGGATTCTTTCTAAGAAATTGGGTCCCAAGTTTGTAGGGCCCTTTAAGGTGCTTCAGGTTGTCAACCAATCTGCTGTTAGGTTGGAGGTTCCTACCTCCTGGAGAATTAATCCAGTCTTTCATGTCTCTCTGTTAAAAAAAGCTGTTGTGTCGGATGGTGACGCCTCTGCCTCTGTTCCTCCGGTGGTGGAGGACGGGGAATATGAAATTTCTCGCATCCTTGACTCTAGACGGTATAGAGGTAGTTTGCAGTATCTTGTGGCCTGGAAAGGTTTCGGACCCGAGGATAACTCTTGGGTGAGGTCAGATGATGTTTCCGCGTCCAGACTTATCAGAGCGTTTCACAGGAGATTTCCTGATAAGCCTGGTCCTAGGGGATCCGGAGGATCCTCTTAGAAGGGGGGTACTGTTAGAACCTTGCTGTTAGGTTTTTTTTCCTTTGCTGGTCACATGACCTTGTTGGCCTATTTAATCCTGCTCGGCCCTTCTGGCTTTGCTGGACTTCATTGTATATCTACTTTCTAGCTAGCCTGTGCTCTGTGTCTTGCTCTGTTAGTTTGCTTGGTCTACTGACCTCTATGTTCTATATATTTTGTTTGTTCGTCTGTCTGCTACTATTTCTGTTAGGAGGTGTCCCATATTCCTCCCAGTCCTTAGTACTTGTAGGGATTCCTCCCCCACATCTATAGGTCTTCGTACAGACTAGCTTAGGACTTTAGCAGGTCTGATCGCAGGATCAGGTTCCCTGTTACATCGTAGGGATTCAGCTGAGTTCTATCGTAGGGACAGATCTCCTCTCTTTCCTTAGCTCTGGTAGCAGAACATAACAGGAACTCTCCTGGGGTACCCTCACACATATTATTCACTCATTTAGTGGATATTTTCACAAAAAAGTGAAATTTTGAAAAATTCAGAAAATTGGCTGAAAACGACTAAATATGAAGGACTCATCGGGTGAATCGCTCTGGAACCGAAATCGGAACGCTCACTGACATTTCCCCTATCTGAAAGTCTGGTATACGCTGAAAAAATGATTAAGTCCAAAAAAAAATATTTTCAACTTTTTTCAATTTTACACCCGTGGGATATATATTCTACCCACACACATTTGGAACTCTCCTGGGGTACCCTCACACATATTATTCCCTCATTTAGTGGATATTTTCACAAAAAAGTGAAATTTTCAAAAATTCTGAAAATTGGCTGAAAACGACTAAATATGAAGGACTCATCTGGTGAATCGCTCTGGAACTGAAATCGGAACGCTCACTGACATTTCCCCTATCTGAAATTCTGATAAACGCTGAAAAAATGACTAAGTCTAAAAAAAATTTTTTTTCAACTTTTTTCAATTTTACCCCCGTGGGATATATATTCTACCCACACACATTTGGAACTCTCCTGGGGTACCCTCACACATATTATTCCCTCATTTAGTGGATATTTTCACAAAAAAGTGAAATTTTCAAAAATTCAGAAAATTGGCTGAAAACGACTAAATATGAAGGACTCATCGGGCGAATCGCACTGGAACTGAAATCGGAACGCTCACTGATATTTCCCCTATCTGAAAGTCTGATAAATACTGAAAAAATGATTAAGTCCAAAAAAAATTTTCTCAACTTTTTTCAATTTTACCCCCGTGGGATATATATTCTACCCACACACATTTGGAACTCTCCTGGGGTACCCTCACACATATTATTCCCTCATTTAGTGGATATTTTCACAAAAAAGTGAAATTTTCAAAAATTCAGAAAATTGGCTGAAAACGACTAAATATGAAGGACTCATCGGGCGAATCGCTCTGGAACTGAAATCGGAACGCTCACTGATATTTCCCCTATCTGAAAGTCTGATAAACGCTGAAAAAATGATTAAGTCCAAAAAAAAATTTTTTCAACTTTTTTCAATTTTACCCCCGTGGGATATATATTCTACCCACACACATTTGGAACTCTCCTGGGGTACCCTCACACATATTATTCCCTCATTTAGTGGATATTTTCACAAAAAAGTGAAATTTTCAAAAATTCTGAAAATTGGCTGAAAACGACTAAATATGAAGGACTCATCGGGTGAATCGCTCTGGAACTGAAATCGGAACGCTCACTGACATTTCCAGTATCTGAAAGTCTGATAAACGCTGAAAAAATGATTAAGTCCAAAAAAATTTTTTTCAACTTTTTTCAATTTTACCCCCGTGGGATATATATTCTACCCACACACATTTGGAACTTTCCTGGGGTACCCTCACACATATTATTCCCTCATTTAGTGGATATTTTTACAAAAAAGTGAAATTTTCAAAAATTCTGAAACTTGGCTGAAAACGACTAAATATGAAGGACTCATCGGGCGAATCGCTCTGGAACTGAAATCGGAACGCTCACTGACATTTCCCCTATCTGAAAGTCTGATAAACGCTGAAAAAATGACTAAATCCAAAAAAAAATTTTTTTCACCTTTTTTCAATTTTACTCCTGTGGGATATATATTCTACCCAAACACATTTGGAACTCTCCTGGGGTACCCTCACACATAGTATTCCCTCATTTAGTGGATATTTTCACAAAAAAGTGAAATTTTCAAAAATTCAGAAAATTGGCTGAAAACGACTAAATATGAAGGACTCATCGGGCGAATCGCTCTGGAACTGAAATCGGAACGTTCACTGATATTTCCCCTATCTGAAAGTCTGATAAACGCTGAAAAAATGATTAAGTCCAAAAAAAAATTTTTTTCACCTTTTTTCAGTTTTACCCCCGTGGGATATATATTCTACCCAAACACATTTGGAACTCTCCTGGGGTACCCTCACACATATTATTCCCTCATTTAGTGGATATTTTCACAAAAAAGTGACATTTTAAAAATTCAGAAAATTGGCTGAAAACGACTGAATATGAAGGACTCATCTGGCGAATCGCGCTGGAACTGAAATCGGAATGCTCACTGACATTTCCCCTATCTGAAAGTCTGATAAACGCTGAAAAAATGACTAAGTCCAAAAAAAAAAATTTTTCACCTTTCTTCAATTTTACCCCCGTGGGATATATATTCTACCCACACACATTTGGAACTCTCCTGGAGTACCCTCACACATATTATTCCCTCATTTAGTGGATATTTTTACAAAAAAGTGAAATTTTCCAAAATTCTGAAAATTGGCTGAAAACGACTAAATATGAATGACTCATCGGGTGAATCACTCTGGAACTGAAATCGGAATGCTCACTGACATTTCCCCTATCTGAAAGTCTGCTAAACGCTGAAAAAATGACTAAGTCCAAAAAAAAATATTTTTTTACCTTTTTTAAATTTTACCCCCGTGGGATATATATTCTACCCACACACATTTGGAACTCTCCTGGGGTACCCTCACACATATTATTCCCTCATTTAGTGGATATTTTCACAAAAAAGTTAAATTTTCAAAAATTCTGAAAATTGGCTGAAAACGACTAAATATGAAGGACTCATCGGGCGAATCGCTCTAGAACTGAAATCGGAACGCTCACTGACATTTCCCCTATCTGAAATTCTGATAAACGCTGAAAAAATGACTAAGTCTAAAAAAAATTTTTTTTCAACTTTTTTCAATTTTACCCCCGTGGGATATATATTCTACCCACACACATTTGGAACTCTCCTGGGGTACCCTCACACATATTATTCCCTCATTTAGTGGATATTTTCACAAAAAAGTGAAATTTTCAAAAATTCTGAAAATTGGCTGAAAACGACTAAATATGAAGGACTCATCGGGCGAATCGCACTGGAACTGAAATCGGAACGCTCACTGATATTTCCCCTCTCTGAAAGTCTGATAAATACTGAAAAAATGATTAAGTCCAAAAAAAATTTTCTCAACTTTTTTCAATTTTACCCCCGTGGGATTTATATTCTACCCACACACATTTGGAACTCTCCTGGGGTACCCTCACACATATTATTCCCTCATTTAGTGGATATTTTCACAAAAAAGTGAAATTTTCAAAAATTCAGAAAATTGGCTGAAAACGACTAAATATGAAGGACTCATCGGGCGAATCGCTCTGGAACTGAAATCGGAACGCTCACTGATATTTCCCCTATCTGAAAGTCTGATAAACGCTGAAAAAATGATTAAGTCCAAAAAAAAATTTTTTCAACTTTTTTCAATTTTACCCCCGTGGGATATATATTCTACCCACACACATTTGGAACTCTCCTGGGGTACCCTCACACATATTATTCCCTCATTTAGTGGATATTTTCACAAAAAAGTGAAATTTTCAAAAATTCTGAAAATTGGCTGAAAACGACTAAATATGAAGGACTCATCGGGTGAATCGCTCTGGAACTGAAATCGGAACGCTCACTGACATTTCCAGTATCTGAAAGTCTGATAAACGCTGAAAAAATGACTAAGTCTAAAAAAAATTTTTTTTCAACTTTTTTCAATTTTACCCCCGTGGGATATATATTCTACCCACACACATTTGGAACTCTCCTGGGGTACCCTCACACATATTATTCCCTCATTTAGTGGATATTTTCACAAAAAAGTGAAATTTTCAAAAATTCAGAAAATTGGCTGAAAACGACTAAATATGAAGGACTCATCGGGCGAATCGCACTGGAACTGAAATCGGAACGCTCACTGATATTTCCCCTATCTGAAAGTCTAATAAATACTGAAAAAATGATTAAGTCCAAAAAAAATTTTCTCAACTTTTTTCAATTTTACCCCCGTGGGATATATATTCTACCCACACACATTTGGAACTCTCCTGGGGTACCCTCACACATATTATTCCCTCATTTAGTGGATATTTTCACAAAAAAGTGAAATTTTCAAAAATTCAGAAAATTGGCTGAAAACGACTAAATATGAAGGACTCATCAGGCGAATCGCTCTGGAACTGAAATCGGAACGCTCACTGATATTTCCCCTATCTGAAAGTCTGATAAATACTGAAAAAATGATTAAGTCCAAAAAAAAATTTTTTCAACTTTTTTCAATTTTACCCCCGTGGGATATATATTCTACACACACACATTTGGAACTCTCCTGGGGTACCCTCACACATATTATTCCCTCATTTAGTGGATATTTTCACAAAAAAGTGAAATTTTCAAAAATTCTGAAAATTGGCTGAAAACGACTAAATATGAAGGACTCATCGGGTGAATCGCTCTGGAACTGAAATCGGAACGCTCACTGACATTTCCCCTATCTGAAAGTCTGATAAACGCTGAAAAAATGACTAAGTCCAAAAAAAATTTTTTTTCACCTTTTTTCAATTTTACCCCCGTGGTATATATATTCTACCCACGCACATTTGGAACTCTCCTGGGGTACCCTCACACATATTATTCCCTCATTTAGTGGATATTTTCACAAAAAAGTGAAATTTTCAAAAATTCAGAAAATTGGCTGAAAACGACTAAATATGAAGGACTCCTCGGGCGAATCGCTCTGGAACTGAAATCGGAACGCTCACTGATATTTCCCCTATCTGAAAGTCTGCTAAACGCTGAAAAAATGACTAAGTCCAAAAAAAATTTTTTTTCACCTTTTTTCAATTTTACCCCCGTGGGATATATATTCTACCCACACACATTTGGAACTCTCCTGGGGTACCCTCACACATATTATTCCCTCATTTAGTGGATATTTTCACAAAAAAAGTGAAATTTTCAAAAATTCTGAAAATTGGCTGAAAACGACTAAATATGAAGGACTCATCGGGCGAATCGCTCTGGAACTGAAATCGGAACGCTCACTGACATTTCCCCTATCTGAAAGTCTGATAAACGCTGAAAAAATGACTAAATCCAAAAAAAAAATTTTTTCACCTTTTTCAATTTCACTCCTGTGGGATATATATTCTACCCAAACACATTTGGAACTCTCCTGGGGTACCCTCACACATAGTATTCCCTCATTTAGTGGATATTTTCACAAAAAAGTGAAATTTTCAAAAATTCAGAAAATTGGCTGAAAACGACTAAATATGAAGGACTCATCGGGCGAATCGCTCTGGAACTGAAATCGGAACGTTCACTGATATTTCCCCTATCTGAAAGTCTGATAAACGCTGAAAAAATGATTAAGTCCAAAAAAAAATTTTTTCAACTTTTTTCAATTTTACCCCGTGGGATATATATTCTACCCACGCACATTTGGAACACTCCTGGGGTACCCTCACACATATTATTCCCTCATTTAGTGGATATTTTCACAAAAAAGTGAAATTTTCAAAAATTCAGAAAATTGGCTGAAAACGACTAAATATGAAGGACTCATCGGACGAATCGCTCTGGAACTGAAATCGGAACGCTCACTGACATTTCCCCTATCTGAAAGTTTGATAAACGCTGAAAAAATAATTAAGTCCAAAAAAAAAATTTTTTTCAACTTTTTTCAATTCTACCCCCGTGGGATATATATTCTACCCACGCACATTTGGAACTCTCCTGGGGTACCCTCACACATATTATTCCCTCATTTAGTGGATATTTTCACAAAAAAGTGAAATTTTCAAAAATTCAGAAAATTGGCTGAAATTGACTAAATATGAAGGATTCATCGGGCGAATCGCTCTGGAACTGAAATTGGAACGTTCACTGATATTTCCCCTATCTGAAAGTCTGATAAACGCTGAAAAAATGACTAAGTCCAAAAAAAAAATTTTTTCACCTTTTTTCAATTTTACCCCCGTGGGATATATATTCTACCCACACACATTTGGAACTCTCCTGGGGTACCCTCACACATATTATTCCCTCATTTAGTGGATATTTTCACAAAAAAGTGAAATTTCAAAAATTCAGAAAATTGGCTGAAAACGACTGAATATGAAAGACTCATCGTGCGAATCGCGCTGGAACTGAAATCGGAACGCTCACTGACATTTCCCCTATCTGAAAGTCTGATAAACGCTGAAAAAATTACTAAGTCCAAAAAAAATAATTTTTCACCTTTTTTTAATTTTACCCCCGTGGGATATATATTCTACCCACACACATTTGGAACTCTCCTGGGGTACCCTCACACATATTATTCCCTCATTTAGTGGATATTTTCACAAAAAAGTGAAATTTTCAAAAATTCAGAAAATTGGCTGAAAATGACTAAATATGAAGGACTCATTGGGTGAATCGCTCTGGAACTGAAATCGGAACGCTCACTGATATTTCCCCTATCTGAAAGTCTGATAAACGCTGAAAAAATGACTAAGTCCAAAAAAAAATTTTTTTCACCTTTTTTCAATTTTACCCCTGTTGGGTATATATTCTACCCACACACATTTGGAACTCTCCTGGGGTACCCTCACACATATTATTCCCTCATTTAGTGGATATTTTCACAAAAAAGTGAAATTTTCAAAAATTCTGAAAATTGGCTGAAAACGACTAAATATGAAGGACTCATCGGGTGAATCGCTCTGGAACCGAAATCGGAACGCTCACTGACATTTCCCCTATCTGAAAGTCTGATAAACGCTGAAAAAATTACTAAGTCCAAAAAAAAAATTTTTTCACCTTTTTTCAATTTTACCCCTGTTGGGTATATAGTCTACCCACACACATTTGGAACTCTCCTGGGGTACCCTCACACATATTATTCCCTCATTTAGTGGATATTTTCACAAAAAAGTGAAATTTTCAAAAATTCTGAAAATTGGCTGAAAACGACTAAATATGAAGGACTCATCGGGTGAATCGCTCTGGAACCGAAATCGGAACGCTCACTGACATTTCCCCTATCTGAAAGTCTGATAAACGCTGAAAAAATGACTAAGTCCAAAAAAAAAATGTTTTCACCTTTTTTCAATTTTACCGCCGTTGGGTATATATTCTACCCACACACATTTGGAACTCTCCTGGGGTACCCTCACACATATTATTCCCTCATTTAGTGGATATTTTCACAAAAAAGTGAAATTTTGAAAAATTCAGAAAATTGGCTGAAAACGACTAAATATGAAGGACTCATCGGGTGAATCGCTCTGGAACCGAAATCGGAACGCTCACTGACATTTCCCCTATCTGAAAGTCTGATAAACGCTGAAAAAATGACTAAGTCCAAAAAAAAAATTTTTTCACCTTTTTTCAATTTTACCCCTGTTGGGTATATATTCTACCCACACACATTTGGAACTCTCCTGGGGTACCCTCACACATATTATTCCCTCATTTAGTGGATATTTTCACAAAAAAGTGAAATTTTGAAAAATTCAGAAAATTGGCTAAAAACGACTAAATATGAAGGACTCATCGGGCGAATCGCTCTGGAACTGAAATCGGAACGCTCACTGATATTTCCCCTATCTGAAAGTCTGATAAACGCTGAAAAAATGATTAAGTCCAAAAAAAAATTTTTTCAACTTTTTTCAATTTTACCCCCGTGGGATATATATTCTACCCACACACATTTGGAACTCTCCTGGGGTACCCTCACACATATTATTCCCTCATTTAGTGGATATTTTCACAAAAAAGTGAAATTTTCAAAAATTCTGAAAATTGGCTGAAAACGACTAAATATGAAGGACTCATCGGGTGAATCGCTCTGGAACTGAAATCGGAACGCTCACTGACATTTCCCCTATCTGAAAGTCTGATAAACGCTGAAAAAATGACTAAGTCCAAAAAAAAAATTTTTTCACCTTTTTTCAATTTTACCCCCGTGGGATATATATTCTACCCACACACATTTGGAACTCTCCTAGGGTACCCTCACACATATTATTCCCTCATTTAGTGGATATTTTCACAAAAAAGTGAAATTTCAAAAATTCAGAAAATTGGCTGAAAACGACTGAATATGAAAGATTCATCGTGCGAATCGCGCTGGAACTGAAATCGGAACGCTCACTGACATTTCCCCTATCTGAAAGTCTGATAAACGCTGAAAAAATGACTAAGTCTAAAAAAAATTTTTTTTCAACTTTTTTCAATTTTACCCCCGTGGGATATATATTCTACCCACACACATTTGGAACTCTCCTGGGGTACCCTCACACATATTATTCCCTCATTTAGTGGATATTTTCACAAAAAAGTGAAATTTTCAAAAATTCAGAAAATTGGCTGAAAACGACTAAATATGAAGGACTCATCGGGCGAATCGCACTGGAACTGAAATCGGAACGCTCACTGATATTTCCCCTATCTGAAAGTCTGATAAATACTGAAAAAATGATTAAGTCCAAAAAAAATTTTCTCAACTTTTTTCAATTTTACCCCCGTGGGATATATATTCTACCCACACACATTTGGAACTCTCCTGGGGTACCCTCACACATATTATTCCCTCATTTAGTGGATATTTTCACAAAAAAGTGAAATTTTCAAAAATTCAGAAAATTGGCTGAAAACGACTAAATATGAAGGACTCATCGGGCGAATCGCTCTGGAACTGAAATCGGAACGCTCACTGATATTTCCCCTATCTGAAAGTCTGATAAACGCTGAAAAAATGATTAAGTCCAAAAAAAAATTTTTTCAACTTTTTTCAATTTTACCCCCGTGGGATATATATTCTACCCACACACATTTGGAACTCTCCTGGGGTACCCTCACACATATTATTCCCTCATTTAGTGGATATTTTCACAAAAAAGTGAAATTTTCAAAAATTCTGAAAATTGGCTGAAAACGACTAAATATGAAGGACTCATCGGGTGAATCGCTCTGGAACTGAAATCGGAACGCTCACTGACATTTCCCCTATCTGAAAGTCTGATAAACGCTGAAAAAATGACTAAGTCCAAAAAAAATTTTTTTTCACCTTTTTTCAATTTTACCCCCGTGGTATATATATTCTACCCACACACATTTGGAACTCTCCTGGGGTACCCTCACACATATTATTCCCTCATTTAGTGGATATTTTCACAAAAAAGTGAAATTTTCAAAAATTCAGAAAATTGGCTGAAAACGACTAAATATGAAGGACTCCTCGGGCGAATCGCTCTGGAACTGAAATCGGAACGCTCACTGATATTTCCCCTATCTGAAAGTCTGCTAAACGCTGAAAAAATGACTAAGTCCAAAAAAAAATTTTTTTTCACCTTTTTTCAATTTTACCCCCGTGGGATATATATTCTACCCACACACATTTGGAACTCTCCTGGGGTACCCTCACACACATTATTCCCTCATTTAGTGGATATTTTCACAAAAAAAGTGAAATTTTCAAAAATTCTGAAAATTGGCTGAAAACGACTAAATATGAAGGACTCATCGGGCGAATCGCTCTGGAACTGAAATCGGAACGCTCACTGACATTTCCCCTATCTGAAAGTCTGATAAACGCTGAAAAAATGACTAAATCCAAAAAAAAAATTTTTTCACCTTTTTCAATTTTACTCCTGTGGGATATATATTCTACCCAAACACATTTGGAACTCTCCTGGGGTACCCTCACACATAGTATTCCCTCATTTAGTGGATATTTTCACAAAAAAGTGAAATTTTCAAAAATTCAGAAAATTGGCTGAAAACGACTAAATATGAAGGACTCATCGGGCGAATCGCTCTGGAACTGAAATCGGAACGTTCACTGATATTTCCCCTATCTGAAAGTCTGAGAAACGCTGAAAAAATGATTAAGTCCAAAAAAAAATTTTTTCAACTTTTTTCAATTTTACCCCGTGGGATATATATTCTACCCACGCACATTTGGAACTCTCCTGGGGTACCCTCACACATATTATTCCCTCATTTAGTGGATATTTTCACAAAAAAGTGAAATTTTCAAAAATTCAGAAAATTGGCTGAAAACGACTAAATATGAAGGACTCATCGGACGAATCGCTCTGGAACTGAAATCGGAACGCTCACTGACATTTCCCCTATCTGAAAGTCTGATAAACGCTGAAAAAATAATTAAGTCCAAAAAAAAAATTTTTTTCAACTTTTTTCAATTCTACCCCCGTGGGATATATATTCTACCCACGCACATTTGGAACTCTCCTGGGGTACCCTCACACATATTATTCCCTCATTTAGTGGATATTTTCACAAAAAAGTGAAATTTTCAAAAATTCAGAAAATTGGCTGAAATTGACTAAATATGAAGGACTCATCGGGCGAATCGCTCTGGAACTGAAATTGGAACGTTCACTGATATTTCCCCTATCTGAAAGTCTGATAAACGCTGAAAAAATGATTAAGTCCAAAAAAAAATTTTTCACCTTTTTTCAATTTTACCCCCGTGGGATATATATTCTACCCACACACATTTGGAACTCTCCTGGGGTACGCTCACACATATTATTCCCTAATTTAGTGGATATTTTCACAAAAAAGTGAAATTTTCAAAAATTCAGAAAATTGGCTGAAAACGACTAAATATGATGGACTCATCGGGCGAATCGCTCTGGAACTGAAATCGGAATTCTCATTGACATTTCCCCTATCTGAAAGTCTGATAAACGCTGAAAAAATGACTAAGTCCAAAAAAAAAATTTTTTCACCTTTTTTCAATTTTACCCCCTTTGGGTATATATTCTACCCACACACATTTGGAACTCTCCTGGGGTACCCTCACACATATTATTCCCTCATTTAGTGGATATTTTCACAAAAAAGTGAAATTTTCAAAAATTCAGAAAATTGGCTGAAAACGACTGAATATGAAGGACTCATCGGGCGAATCGCGCTGGAACTGAAATCGGAATGCTCACTGACATTTCCCCTATCTGAAAGTCTGATAAACGCTGAAAAAATGACTAAGTCCAAAAAAAAAAATGTTTCACCTTTCTTCAATTTTACCCCCGTGGGATATATATTCTACCCACACACATTTGGAACTCTCCTGGGGTACCCTCACACATATTATTCCCTCATTTAGTGGATATTTTCACAAAAAAGTGAAATTTTGAAAAATTCTGAAAATTGGCTGAAAACGACTAAATATGAAGGACTTATCGGGCGAATCGCTCTGGAACTGAAATCGGAACTCTCACTGACATTTCCCCTATCTGAAAGTCTGATAAACGCTGAAAAAATGACTAAGTCCAAAAAAAAATTTTTTTAACCTTTTTTCCATTTTTACCCCTGTGGGATATATATTCTACCCACACACATTTGGAACTCTCCTGGGGTACCCTCACACATATTATTCCCTCATTTAGTGGATATTTTCACAAAAATGTGAAATTTTCAAAAATTCTGAAAATTGGCTGAAAACGACTAAATATGAAGGACTCATCGGGTGAATCGCTCTGGAACTGAAATCGGAACACTCACTGACATTTCCCCTATCTGAAAGTCTGATAAACGCTGAAAAAATGACTAAGTCCAAAAAAAAAATTTTTCAACTTTTTTCAATTTTACCCCCGTGGGATATATATTCTACCCACACACATTTGGAACTCTCCTGGGGTACCCTCACACATATTATTCCCTCATTTAGTGGATATTTTCACAAAAAAGTGAAATTTTGAAAAATTCAGAAAATTCGCTAAAAACGACTAAATATGAAGGACTCATCGGGCGAATCGCTCTGGAACTGAAATCGGAACGCTCACTGATATTTCCCCTATCTGAAAGTCTGATAAACGCTGAAAAAATGATTAAGTCCAAAAAAAAATGTTTTCAACTTTTTTCAATTTTACCCCCGTGGGATATATATTCTACCCACACACATTTGGAACTCTCCTGGGGTACCCTCACACATATTATTCCCTCATTTAGTGGATATTTTCACAAAAAAGTGAAATTTTCAAAAATTCTGAAAATTGGCTGAAAACGACTAAATATGAAGGACTGATCGGGTGAATCGCTCTGGAACTGAAATCGGAACGCTCACTGACATTTCCCCTATCTGAAAGTCTGATAAACGCTGAAAAAATGACTAAGTCCAAAAAAAAAATTTTTTCACCTTTTTTCAATTTTACCCCCGTGGGATATATATTCTACCCACACACATTTGGAACTCTCCTGGGGTACCCTCACACATATTATTCCCTCATTTAGTGGATATTTTCACAAAAAAGTGAAATTTCAAAAATTCAGAAAATTGGCTGAAAACGACTGAATATGAAAGACTCATCGTGCGAATCGCGCTGGAACTGAAATCGGAACGCTCACTGACATTTCCCCTATCTGAAAGTCTGATAAACGATGAAAAAATTACTAAGTCCAAAAAAAATAATTTTTCACCTTTTTTTAATTTTACCCCCGTGGGATATATATTCTACCCACACACATTTGGAACTCTCCTGGGGTACCCTCACACATATTATTCCCTCATTTAGTGGATATTTTCACAAAAAAGTGAAATTTTCAAAAATTCAGAAAATTGGCTGAAAATGACTAAATATGAAGGACTCATTGGGTGAATCGCTCTGGAACTGAAATCGGAACGCTCACTGATATTTCCCCTATCTGAAAGTCTGATAAACGCTGAAAAAATGACTAAGTCCAAAAAAAAATTTTTTTCACCTTTTTTCAATTTTACCCCTGTTGGGTATATATTCTACCCACACACATTTGAAACTCTCCTGGGGTACCCTCACACATATTATTCCCTCATTTAGTGGATATTTTCACAAAAAAGTGAAATTTTCAAAAATTCTGAAAATTGGCTGAAAACGACTAAATATGAAGGACTCATCGGGTGAATCGCTCTGGAACCGAAATCGGAACGCTCACTGACATTTCCCCTATCTGAAAGTCTGATAAACGCTGAAAAAATTACTAAGTCCAAAAAAAAAATTTTTTCACCTTTTTTCAATTTTACCCCTGTTGGGTATATAGTCTACCCACACACATTTGGAACTCTCCTGGGGTACCCTCACACATATTATTCCCTCATTTAGTGGATATTTTCACAAAAAAGTGAAATTTTCAAAAATTCTGAAAATTGGCTGAAAACGACTAAATATGAAGGACTCATCGGGTGAATCGCTCTGGAACCGAAATCGGAACGCTCACTGACATTTCCCCTATCTGAAAGTCTGATAAACGCTGAAAAAATGACTAAGTCCAAAAAAAAAATTTTTTCACCTTTTTTCAATTTTACCGCCGTTGGGTATATATTCTACCCACACACATTTGGAACTCTCCTGGGGTACCCTCACACATATTATTCCCTCATTTAGTGGATATTTTCACAAAAAAGTGAAATTTTGAAAAATTCAGAAAATTGGCTGAAAACGACTAAATATGAAGGACTCATCGGGTGAATCGCTCTGGAACCGAAATCGGAACGCTCACTGACATTTCCCCTATCTGAAAGTCTGATAAACGCTGAAAAAATGACTAAGTCCAAAAAAAAAATTTTTTCACCTTTTTTCAATTTTACCCCTGTTGGGTATATATTCTACCCACACACATTTGGAACTCTCCTGGGGTACCCTCACACATATTATTCCCTCATTTAGTGGATATTTTCACAAAAAAGTGAAATTTTGAAAAATTCAGAAAATTGGCTAAAAACGACTAAATATGAAGGACTCATCGGGTGAATCGCTCTGGAACTGAAATCGGAACGCTCACTGACATTTCCCCTATCTGAAAGTCTGATAAACGCTGAAAAAATGACTAAGTCCAAAAAAAAAATTTTTTCACCTTTTTTCAATTTTACCCCCGTGGGATATATATTCTACCCACACACATTTGGAACTCTCCTAGGGTACCCTCACACATATTATTCCCTCATTTAGTGGATATTTTCACAAAAAAGTGAAATTTCAAAAATTCAGAAAATTGGCTGAAAACGACTGAATATGAAAGACTCATCGTGCGAATCGCGCTGGAACTGAAATCGGAACGCTCACTGACATTTCCCCTATCTGAAAGTCTGATAAACGCTGAAAAAATTACTAAGTCCAAAAAAAAAATTTTTTTCACCTTTTTTCAATTTTACCCCTGTTGGGTATATATTCTACCCACACACATTTGGAACTCTCCTGGGGTACCCTCACACATATTATTCCCTCATTTAGTGGATATTTTCACAAAAAAGTGAAATTTTCAAAAATTCTGAAAATTGGCTGAAAACGACTAAATATGAAGGACTCATCGGGTGAATCGCTCTGGAACCGAAATCGGAACGCTCACTGACATTTCCCCTATCTGAAAGTCTGATAAACGCTGAAAAAATGACTGTCCAAAAAAAAAATTTTTTCACCTTTTTTCAATTTTACCCCTGTTGGGTATATAGTCTACCCACACACATTTGTAACTCTCCTGGGGTACCCTCACACATATTATTCCCTCATTTAGTGGATATTTTCACAAAAAAGTGAAATTTTCAAAAATTCTGAAAATTGGCTGAAAACGACTAAATATGAAGGACTCATCGGGTGAATCGCTCTGGAACTGAAATCGGAACACTCACTGACATTTCCCCTATCTGAAAGTCTGATAAACGCTGAAAAAATGACTAAGTCCAAAAAAAAAATTTTTCAACTTTTTTCAATTTTACCCCCGTGGGATATATATTCTACCCACACACATTTGGAACTCTCCTGGGGTACCCTCACACATATTATTCCCTCATTTAGTGGATATTTTCACAAAAAAGTGAAATTTTGAAAAATTCAGAAAATTGGCTGAAAACGACTAAATATGAAGGACTCATCGGGTGAATCGCTCTGGAACCGAAATCGGAACGCTCACTGACATTTCCCCTATCTGAAAGTCTGGTATACGCTGAAAAAATGATTAAGTCCAAAAAAAAAAATATTTTCAACTTTTTTCAATTTTACCCCCGTGGGATATATATTCTACCCACACACATTTGGAACTCTCCTGGGGTACCCTCACACATATCATTCCCTCATTTAGTGGATATTTTCACAAAAAAGTGAAATTTCAAAAATTCAGAAAATTGGCTGAAAACGACTGAATATGAAAGACTCATCGTGCGAATCGCGCTGGAACTGAAATCGGAACGCTCACTGACATTTCCCCTATCTGAAAGTCTGATAAACGCTGAAAAAATTACTAAGTCCAAAAAAAATAATTTTTCACCTTTTTTTAATTTTACCCCCGTGGGATATATATTCTACCCACACACATTTGGAACTCTCCTGGGGTACCCTCACACATATTATTCCCTCATTTAGTGGATATTTTCACAAAAAAGTGAAATTTTCAAAAATTCAGAAAATTGACTGAAAATGACTCAATATGAAGGACTCATTGGGTGAATCGCTCTGGAACTGAAATCGGAACGCTCACTGACATTTCCCGTATCTGAAAGTCTGATAAACGCTGAAAAAATGACTAAGTCCAAAAAAAAATTTTTTTCACCTTTTTTCAATTTTACCCCTGTTGGGTATATATTCTACCCACACACATTTGGAACTCTTCTGGGGTACCCTCACACATATTATTCCCTCATTTAGTGGATATTTTCACAAAAAAGTGAAATTTTCAAAAATTCTGAAAATTGGCTGAAAACGACTAAATATGAAGGACTCATCGGGTGAATCGCTCTGGAACCGAAATCGGAACGCTCACTGACATTTCCCCTATCTGAAAGTCTGATAAACGCTGAAAAAATGACTAAGTCCAAAAAAAAAATTTTTTCACCTTTTTTCAATTTTACCACTGTTGGGTATATAGTCTACCCACACACATTTGGAACTCTCCTGGGGTACCCTCACACATATTATTCCCTCATTTAGTGGATATTTTCACAAAAAAGTGAAATTTTGAAAAATTCAGAAAATTGGCTAAAAACGACTAAATATGAAGGACTCATCGGGTGAATCGCTCTGGAACTGAAATCGTAACGCTCACTGACATTTCCCCTATCTGAAAGTCTGATAAACGCTGAAAAAATGACTAAGTCCAAAAAAAAAATTTTTTCACCTTTTTTCAATTTTACCCCCGTGGGATATATATTCTACCCACACACATTTGGAACTCTCCTAGGGTACCCTCACACATATTATTCCCTCATTTAGTGGATATTTTCACAAAAAAGTGAAATTTCAAAAATTCAGAAAATTGGCTGAAAACGACTGAATATGAAAGACTCATCGTGCGAATCGCGCTGGAACTGAAATCGGAACGCTCACTGACATTTCCCCTATCTGAAAGTCTGATAAACGCTGAAAAAATTACTAAGTCCAAAAAAAATAATTTTTCACCTTTTTTTAATTTTTCCCCCGTGGGATATATATTCTACCCACACACATTTGGAACTCTCCTGGGGTACCCTCACACATATTATTCCCTCATTTAGTGGATATTTTCACAAAAAAGTGAAATTTTCAAAAATTCAGAAAATTGGCTGAAAACGACTAAATATGAAGGACTCATTGGGTGAATCGCTCTGGAACTGAAATCGGAACGCTCACTGACATTTCCCCTATCTGAAAGTCTGATAAACGCTGAAAAAATGACTAAGTCCAAAAAAAAAATTTTTTTCACCTTTATTCAATTTTACCCCTGTTGGGTATATATTCTACCCACACACATTTGGAACTCTCCTGGGGTACCCTCACACATATTATTCCCTCATTTAGTGGATATTTTCACAAAAAAGTGAAATTTTCAAAAATTCTGAAAATTGGCTGAAAACGACTAAATATGAAGGACTCATCGGGTGAATCGCTCTGGAACCGAAATCGGAACGCTCACTGACATTTCCCCTATCTGAAAGTCTGATAAACGCTGAAAAAATGACTAAGTCCAAAAAAAAAATTTTTTCACCTTTTTTCAATTTTACCCCTGTTGGGTATATAGTCTACCCACACACATTTGGAACTCTCCTGGGGTACCCTCACACATATTATTCCCTCATTTAGTGGATATTTTCACAAAAAAGTGAAATTTTCAAAAATTCTGAAAATTGGCTGAAAACGACTAAATATGAAGGACTCATCGGGTGAATCGCTCTGGAACTGAAATCGGAACACTCACTGACATTTCCCCTATCTGAAAGTCTGATAAACGCTGAAAAAATGACTAAGTCCAAAAAAAAAATTTTTCAACTTTTTTCAATTTTACCCCCGTGGGATATATATTCTACCCACACACATTTGGAACTCTCCTGGGGTACCCTCACACATATTATTCCCTCATTTAGTGGATATTTTCACAAAAAAGTGAAATTTTGAAAAATTCAGAAAATTGGCTGAAAACGACTAAATATGAAGGACTCATCGGGTGAATCGCTCTGGAACTGAAATCGGAACACTCACTGACATTTCCCCTATCTGAAAGTCTGAAAAACGCTGAAAAAATGACTAAGTCCAAAAAAAAAAATTTTTCAACTTTTTTCAATTTTACCCCCGTGGGATATATATTCTACCCACACACATTTGGAACTCTCCTGGGGTACCCTCACACATATTATTCCCTCATTTAGTGGATATTTTCACAAAAAAGTGAAATTTTGAAAAATTCTGAAAATTGGCTGAAAACGACTAAATATGAAGGACTTATCGGGCGAATCGCTCTGGAACTGAAATCGGAACTCTCACTGACATTTCCCCTATCTGAAAGTCTGATAAACGCTGAAAAAATGACTAAGTCCAAAAAAAAATTTTTTTAACCTTTTTTCCATTTTTACCCCTGTGGGATATATATTCTACCCACACACATTTGGAACTCTCCTGGGGTACCCTCACACATATTATTCCCTCATTTAGTGGATATTTTCACAAAAATGTGAAATTTTCAAAAATTCTGAAAATTGGCTGAAAACGACTAAATATGAAGGACTCATCGGGTGAATCGCTCTGGAACTGAAATCGGAACACTCACTGACATTTCCCCTATCTGAAAGTCTGATAAACGCTGAAAAAATGACTAAGTCCAAAAAAAAAATTTTTCAACTTTTTTCAATTTTACCCCCGTGGGATATATATTCTACCCACACACATTTGGAACTCTCCTGGGGTACCCTCACACATATTATTCCCTCATTTAGTGGATATTTTCACAAAAAAGTGAAATTTTGAAAAATTCAGAAAATTCGCTAAAAACGACTAAATATGAAGGACTCATCGGGCGAATCGCTCTGGAACTGAAATCGGAACGCTCACTGATATTTCCCCTATCTGAAAGTCTGATAAACGCTGAAAAAATGATTAAGTCCAAAAAAAAATGTTTTCAACTTTTTTCAATTTTACCCCCGTGGGATATATATTCTACCCACACACATTTGGAACTCTCCTGGGGTACCCTCACACATATTATTCCCTCATTTAGTGGATATTTTCACAAAAAAGTGAAATTTCAAAAATTCAGAAAATTGGCTGAAAACGACTGAATATGAAAGACTCATGCTGCGAATCGCGCTGGAACTGAAATCGGAACGCTCACTGACATTTCCCCTATCTGAAAGTCTGATAAACGATGAAAAAATTACTAAGTCCAAAAAAAATAATTTTTCACCTTTTTTTAATTTTACCCCCGTGGGATATATATTCTACCCACACACATTTGGAACTCTCCTGGGGTACCCTCACACATATTATTCCCTCATTTAGTGGATATTTTCACAAAAAAGTGAAATTTTCAAAAATTCAGAAAATTGGCTGAAAATGACTAAATATGAAGGACTCATTGGGTGAATCGCTCTGGAACTGAAATCGGAACGCTCACTGATATTTCCCCTATCTGAAAGTCTGATAAACGCTGAAAAAATGACTAAGTCCAAAAAAAAATTTTTTTCACCTTTTTTCAATTTTACCCCTGTTGGGTATATATTCTACCCACACACATTTGAAACTCTCCTGGGGTACCCTCACACATATTATTCCCTCATTTAGTGGATATTTTCACAAAAAAGTGAAATTTTCAAAAATTCTGAAAATTGGCTGAAAACGACTAAATATGAAGGACTCATCGGGTGAATCGCTCTGGAACCGAAATCGGAACGCTCACTGACATTTCCCCTATCTGAAAGTCTGATAAACGCTGAAAAAATTACTAAGTCCAAAAAAAAAATTTTTTCACCTTTTTTCAATTTTACCCCTGTTGGGTATATAGTCTACCCACACACATTTGGAACTCTCCTGGGGTACCCTCACACATATTATTCCCTCATTTAGTGGATATTTTCACAAAAAAGTGAAATTTTCAAAAATTCTGAAAATTGGCTGAAAACGACTAAATATGAAGGACTCATCGGGTGAATCGCTCTGGAACCGAAATCGGAACGCTCACTGACATTTCCCCTATCTGAAAGTCTGATAAACGCTGAAAAAATGACTAAGTCCAAAAAAAAAATTTTTTCACCTTTTTTCAATTTTACCCCTGTTGGGTATATATTCTACCCACACACATTTGGAACTCTCCTGGGGTACCCTCACACATATTATTCCCTCATTTAGTGGATATTTTCACAAAAAAGTGAAATTTTGAAAAATTCAGAAAATTGGCTAAAAACGACTAAATATGAAGGACTCATCGGGTGAATCGCTCTGGAACTGAAATCGGAACGCTCACTGACATTTCCCCTATCTGAAAGTCTGATAAACGCTGAAAAAATGACTAAGTCCAAAAAAAAAATTTTTTCACCTTTTTTCAATTTTACCCCCGTGGGATATATATTCTACCCACACACATTTGGAACTCTCCTGGGGTACCCTCACACATATCATTCCCTCATTTAGTGGATATTTTCACAAAAAAGTGAAATTTCAAAAATTCAGAAAATTGGCTGAAAACGACTGAATATGAAAGACTCATCGTGCGAATCGCGCTGGAACTGAAATCGGAACGCTTACTGACATTTCCCCTATCTGAAAGTCTGATAAACGCTGAAAAAATTACTAAGTCCAAAAAAAATAATTTTTCACCTTTTTTTAATTTTACCCCCGTGGGATATATATTCTACCCACACACATTTGGAACTCTCCTGGGGTACCCTCACACATATTATTCCCTCATTTAGTGGATATTTTCACAAAAAAGTGAAATTTTCAAAAATTCAGAAAATTGACTGAAAATGACTCAATATGAAGGACTCATTGGGTGAATCGCTCTGGAACTGAAATCGGAACGCTCACTGACATTTCCCCTATCTGAAAGTCTGATAAACGCTGAAAAAATGACTAAGTCCAAAAAAAAATTTTTTTCACCTTTTTTCAATTTTACCCCTGTTGGGTATATATTCTACCCACACACATTTGGAACTCTTCTGGGGTACCCTCACACATATTATTCCCTCATTTAGTGGATATTTTCACAAAAAAGTGAAATTTTCAAAAATTCTGAAAATTGGCTGAAAACGACTAAATATGAAGGACTCATCGGGTGAATCGCTCTGGAACCGAAATCGGAACGCTCACTGACATTTCCCCTATCTGAAAGTCTGATAAACGCTGAAAAAATGACTAAGTCCAAAAAAAAAATTTTTTCACCTTTTTTCAATTTTACCACTGTTGGGTATATAGTCTACCCACACACATTTGGAACTCTCCTGGGGTACCCTCACACATATTATTCCCTCATTTAGTGGATATTTTCACAAAAAAGTGAAATTTTGAAAAATTCAGAAAATTGGCTAAAAACGACTAAATATGAAGGACTCATCGGGTGAATCGCTCTGGAACTGAAATCGGAACGCTCACTGACATTTCCCCTATCTGAAAGTCTGATAAACGCTGAAAAAATGACTAAGTCCAAAAAAAAAATTTTTTCACCTTTTTTCAATTTTACCCCCGTGGGATATATATTCTACCCACACACATTTGGAACTCTCCTAGGGTACCCTCACACATATTATTCCCTCATTTAGTGGATATTTTCACAAAAAAGTGAAATTTCAAAAATTCAGAAAATTGGCTGAAAACGACTGAATATGAAAGACTCATCGTGCGAATCGCGCTGGAACTGAAATCGGAACGCTCACTGACATTTCCCCTATCTGAAAGTCTGATAAACGCTGAAAAAATTACTAAGTCCAAAAAAAATAATTTTTCACCTTTTTTTAATTTTACCCCCGTGGGATATATATTCTACCCACACACATTTGGAACTCTCCTGGGGTACCCTCACACATATTATTCCCTCATTTAGTGGATATTTTCACAAAAAAGTGAAATTTTCAAAAATTCAGAAAATTGGCTGAAAACGACTAAATATGAAGGACTCATTGGGTGAATCGCTCTGGAACTGAAATCGGAACGCTCACTGACATTTCCCCTATCTGAAAGTCTGATAAACGCTGAAAAAATGACTAAGTCCAAAAAAAAAATTTTTTTCACCTTTTTTCAATTTTACCCCTGTTGGGTATATATTCTACCCACACACATTTGGAACTCTCCTGGGGTACCCTCACACATATTATTCCCTCATTTAGTGGATATTTTCACAAAAAAGTGAAATTTTCAAAAATTCTGAAAATTGGCTGAAAACGACTAAATATGAAGGACTCATCGGGTGAATCGCTCTGGAACCGAAATCGGAACGCTCACTGACATTTCCCCTATCTGAAAGTCTGATAAACGCTGAAAAAATGACTAAGTCCAAAAAAAAAATTTTTTCACCTTTTTTCAATTTTACCCCTGTTGGGTATATAGTCTACCCACACACATTTGGAACTCTCCTGGGGTACCCTCACACATATTATTCCCTCATTTAGTGGATATTTTCACAAAAAAGTGAAATTTTCAAAAATTCTGAAAATTGGCTGAAAACGACTAAATATGAAGGACTCATCGGGTGAATCGCTCTGGAACTGAAATCGGAACACTCACTGACATTTCCCCTATCTGAAAGTCTGATAAACGCTGAAAAAATGACTAAGTCCAAAAAAAAAATTTTTCAACTTTTTTCAATTTTACCCCCGTGGGATATATATTCTACCCACACACATTTGGAACTCTCCTGGGGTACCCTCACACATATTATTCCCTCATTTAGTGGATATTTTCACAAAAAAGTGAAATTTTGAAAAATTCAGAAAATTGGCTGAAAACGACTAAATATGAAGGACTCATCGGGTGAATCGCTCTGGAACTGAAATCGGAACACTCACTGACATTTCCCCTATCTGAAAGTCTGAAAAACGCTGAAAAAATGACTAAGTCCAAAAAAAAAAATTTTTCAACTTTTTTCAATTTTACCCCCGTGGGATATATATTCTACCCACACACATTTGGAACTCTCCTGGGGTACCCTCACACATATTATTCCCTCATTTAGTGGATATTTTCACAAAAAAGTGAAATTTTGAAAAATTCTGAAAATTGGCTGAAAACGACTAAATATGAAGGACTCATTGGGCAAATCGCTCTGGAACTGAAATCGGAATGCTCACTGACATTTCCCCTATCTGAAAGTCTGATAAACGCTGGAAAAATGAATAAGTCCAAAAAAAAAATTTTTTCACCTTTTTTCAATTTTACCCCCGTGGGATATATATTCTACCCACACACATTTGGAACTCTCCTGGGGTACCCTCACACATATTATTCCCTCATTTAGTGGATATTTTCACAAAAAAGTGAAATTTCAAAAATTCAGAAAATTGGCTGAAAACGACTGAATATGAAAGACTCATCGTGCGAATCGCGCTGGAACTGAAATCGGAACGCTCACTGACATTTCCCCTATCTGAAAGTCTGATAAACGCTGAAAAAATGACTAAGTCCAAAAAAAAAATTTTTTCACCTTTTTTCAATTTTACCCCTGTTGGGTATATAGTCTACCCACACACATTTGGAACTCTCCTGGGGTACCCTCACACATATTATTCCCTCATTTAGTGGATATTTTCACAAAAAAGTGAAATTTTGAAAAATTCAGAAAATTGGCTGAAAACGACTAAATATGAAGGACTCATCGGGTGAATCGCTCTGGAACCGAAATCGGAACGCTCACTGACATTTCCCCTATCTGAAAGTCTGGTATACGCTGAAAAAATGATTAAGTCCAAAAAAAAATATTTTCAACTTTTTTCAATTTTACCCCCGTGGGATATATATTCTACCCACACACATTTGGAACTCTCCTGGGGTACCCTCACACATATTATTCCCTCATTTAGTGGATGTTTTCACAAAAAAGTGAAATTTTCAAAAATTCTGAAAATTGGCTGAAAACGACTAAATATGAAGGACTCATTGGGCAAATCGCTCTGGAACTGAAATCGGAATGCTCACTGACATTTCCCCTATCTGAAAGTCTGATAAACGCTGGAAAAATGAATAAGTCCAAAAAAAAATTTTTTTCACCTTTTTTCAATTTTACCCCCGTGGGATATATATTCTACCCACACACATTTGGAACTCTCCTGGGGTACCCTCACACATATTATTCCCTCATTTAGTGGATATTTTCACAAAAAAGTGAAATTTCAAAAATTCAGAAAATTGGCTGAAAACGACTGAATATGAAAGACTCATCGTGCGAATCGCGCTGGAACTGAAATCGGAACGCTCACTGACATTTCCCCTATCTGAAAGTCTGATAAACGCTGAAAAAATTACTAAGTCCAAAAAAAATAATTTTTCACCTTTTTTTAATTTTACCCCCGTGGGATATATATTCTACCCACACACATTTGGAACTCTCCTGGGGTACCCTCACACATGTTATTCCCTCATTTAGTGGATATTTTCACAAAAAAGTGAAATTTTCAAAAATTCATAAAATTGGCTGAAAACGACTAAATATGAAGGACTCATTGGGTGAATCGCTCTGGAACTGAAATCGGAACGCTCACTGACATTTCCCCTATCTGAAAGTCTGATAAACGCTGAAAAAATGACTAAGTCCAAAAAAAATTTTTTTTCACCTTTTTTCAATTTTACCCCTGTTGGGTATATATTCTACCCACACACATTTGGAACTCTCCTGGGGTACCCTCACACATATTATTCCCTCATTTAGTGGATATTTTCACAAAAAAGTGAAATTTTCAAAAATTCTGAAAATTGGCTGAAAACGACTAAATATGAAGGACTCATCGGGTGAATCGCTCTGGAACCGAAATCGGAACGCTCACTGACATTTCCCCTATCTGAAAGTCTGATAAACGCTGAAAAAATGACTAAGTCCAAAAAAAAAATTTTTTCACCTTTTTTCAATTTTACCCCTGTTGGGTATATAGTCTACCCACACACATTTGGAACTCTCCTGGGGTACCCTCACACATATTATTCGCTCATTTAGTGGATATTTTCACAAAAAAGTGAAATTTTGAAAAATTCAGAAAATTGGCTGAAAACTACTAAATATGAAGGACTCATCGGGTGAATCGCTCTGGAACCGAAATCGGAACGCTCACTGACATTTCCCCTATCTGAAAGTCTGGTATACGCTGAAAAAATTATTAAGTCCAAAAAAAAATATTTTCAACTTTTTTCAATTTTACCCCCGTGGGATATATATTCTACCCACACACATTTGGAACTCTCCTGGGGTACCCTCACACATATTATTCCCTCATTTAGTGGATATTTTCACAAAAAAGTGAAATTTTAAAAAATTCTGAAAATTGGCTGAAAACGACTAAATATGAAGGACTCATTGGGCAAATCGCTCTGGAACTGAAATCGGAATGCTCACTGACATTTCCCCTATCTGAAAGTCTGATAAACGCTGGAAAAATGAATAAGTCCAAAAAAAAATTTTTTTCACCTTTTTTCAATTTTACCCCCGTGGGATATATATTCTACCCACACACATTTTTAACTCTCCTGGGGTAGCCTCACACATATTATTCCCTCATTTAGTGGATATTTTCACAAAAAAGTGAAATTTCAAAAATTCAGAAAATTGGCTGAAAACGACTGAATATGAAAGACTCATCGTGCGAATCGCGCTGGAACTGAAATCGGAACGCTCACTGACATTTCCCCTATCTGAAAGTCTGATAAACGCTGAAAAAATTACTAAGTCCAAAAAAAATAATTTTTCACCTTTTTTTAATTTTACCCCCGTGGGATATATATTCTACCCACACACATTTGGAACTCTCCTGGGGTACCCTCACACATATTATTCCCTCATTTAGTGGATATTTTCACAAAAAAGTGAAATTTTCAAAAATTCTGAAAATTGGCTGAAAACGACTAAATATGAAGGACTCATCGGGTGAATCGCTCTGGAACCGAAATCGGAACGCTCACTGACATTTCCCCTATCTGAAAGTCTGATAAACGCTGAAAAAATTACTAAGTCCAAAAAAAATAATTTTTCACCTTTTTTTAATTTTACCCCCGTGGGATATATATTCTACCCACACACATTTGGAACTCTCCTGGGGTACCCTCACACATGTTATTCCCTCATTTAGTGGATATTTTCACAAAAAAGTGAAATTTTCAAAAATTCATAAAATTGGCTGAAAACGACTAAATATGAAGGACTCATTGGGTGAATCGCTCTGGAACTGAAATCGGAACGCTCACTGACATTTCCCCTATCTGAAAGTCTGATAAACGCTGAAAAAATGACTAAGTCCAAAAAAAATTTTTTTTCACCTTTTTTCAATTTTACCCCTGTTGGGTATATATTCTACCCACACACATTTGGAACTCTCCTGGGGTACCCTCACACATATTATTCCCTCATTTAGTGGATATTTTCACAAAAAAGTGAAATTTTCAAAAATTCTGAAAATTGGCTGAAAACGACTAAATATGAAGGACTCATCGGGTGAATCGCTCTGGAACCGAAATCGGAACGCTCACTGACATTTCCCCTATCTGAAAGTCTGATAAACGCTGAAAAAATGACTAAGTCCAAAAAAAAAATTTTTTCACCTTTTTTCAATTTTACCCCTGTTGGGTATATAGTCTACCCACACACATTTGGAACTCTCCTGTGGTACCCTCACACATATTATTCCCTCATTTAGTGGATATTTTCACAAAAAAGTGAAATTTTGAAAAATTCAGAAAATTGGCTGAAAACTACTAAATATGAAGGACTCATCGGGTGAATCGCTCTGGAACCGAAATCGGAACGCTCACTGACATTTCCCCTATCTGAAAGTCTGGTATACGCTGAAAAAATTATTAAGTCCAAAAAAAAATATTTTCAACTTTTTTCAATTTTACCCCCGTGGGATATATATTCTACCCACACACATTTGGAACTCTCCTGGGGTACCCTCACACATATTATTCCCTCATTTAGTGGATATTTTCACAAAAAAGTGAAATTTTAAAAAATTCTGAAAATTGGCTGAAAACGACTAAATATGAAGGACTCATTGGGCAAATCGCTCTGGAACTGAAATCGGAATGCTCACTGACATTTCCCCTATCTGAAAGTCTGATAAACGCTGGAAAAATGAATAAGTCCAAAAAAAAATTTTTTTCACCTTTTTTCAATTTTACCCCCGTGGGATATATATTCTACCCACACACATTTTTAACTCTCCTGGGGTACCCTCACACATATTATTCCCTCATTTAGTGGATATTTTCACAAAAAAGTGAAATTTCAAAAATTCAGAAAATTGGCTGAAAACGACTGAATATGAAAGACTCATCGTGCGAATCGCGCTGGAACTGAAATCGGAACGCTCACTGACATTTCCCCTATCTGAAAGTCTGATAAACGCTGAAAAAATTACTAAGTCCAAAAAAAATAATTTTTCACCTTTTTTTAATTTTACCCCCGTGGGATATATATTCTACCCACACACATTTGGAACTCTCCTGGGGTACCCTCACACATATTATTCCCTCATTTAGTGGATATTTTCACAAAAAAGTGAAATTTTCAAAAATTCTGAAAATTGGCTGAAAACGACTAAATATGAAGGACTCATCGGGTGAATCGCTCTGGAACCGAAATCGGAACGCTCACTGACATTTCCCCTATCTGAAAGTCTGATAAATGCTGAAAAAATGACTAAGTCCAAAAAAAAAAATTTTTCACCTTTTTTCAATTTTACCGCCGTTGGGTATATATTCTACCCACACACATTTGGAACTCTCCTGGGGTACCCTCACACATATTATTCCCTCATTTAGTGGATATTTTCACAAAAAAGTGAAATTTTGAAAAATTCAGAAAATTGGCTGAAAACGACTAAATATGAAGGACTCATCGGGTGAATCGCTCTGGAACCGAAATCGGAACGCTCACTGACATTTCCCCTATCTGAAAGTCTGATAAACGCTGAAAAAATGACTAAGTCCGAAAAAAAAATTTTTTCACCTTTTTTCAATTTTACCCCTGTTGGGTATATATTCTACCCACACACATTTGGAACTCTCCTGGGGTACTCTCACACATATTATTCCCTCATTTAGTGGATATTTTCACAAAAAAGTGAAATTTTCAAAAATTCTGAAAATTGGCTGAAAACGACTAAATATGAAGGACTCATCGGGTGAATCGCTCTGGAACCGAAATTGGAACGCTCACTGACATTTCCCCTATCTGAAAGTCTGATAAACGCTGAAAAAATGACTAAGTCCAAAAAAAAAATTTTTTCACCTTTTTTCAATTTTACCGCCGTTGGGTATATATTCTACCCACACACATTTGGAACTCTCCTGGGGTACCCTCACACATATTATTCCCTCATTTAGTGGATATTTTCACAAAAAAGTGAAATTTTGAAAAATTCAGAAAATTGGCTGAAAACGACTAAATATGAAGGACTCATCGGGTGAATCGCTCTGGAACCGAAATCGGAACGCTCACTGACATTTCCCCTATCTGAAAGTCTGATAAACGCTGAAAAAATGACTAAGTCCAAAAAAAAAATTTTTTCACCTTTTTTCAATTTTACCCCTGTTGGGTATATAGTCTACCCACACACATTTGGAACTCTCCTGGGGTACCCTCACACATTTTATTCCCTCATTTAGTGGATATTTTCACAGAAAAGTGAAATTTTCAAAAATTCTGAAAATTGGCTGAAAACGACTAAATATGAAGGACTCATCGGGCGAATCGCTCTGGAACTGAAATCGGAACGCTCACTGATATTTCCCCTATCTGAAAGTCTGATAAACGCTGAAAAAATGATTAAGTCCAAAAAAAATTTTTTTCAACTTTTTTCAATTTTACCCCCGTGGGATATATATTCTACCCACACACATTTGGAACTCTCCTGGGGTACCCTCACACATATTATTCCCTCATTTAGTGGATATTTTCACAAAAAAGTGAAATTTTCAAAAATTCTGAAAATTGGCTGAAAACGACTAAATATGAAGGACTCATCGGGTGAATCGCTCTGGAACCGAAATCGGAACGCTCACTGACATTTCCCCTATCTGAAAGTCTGATAAACGCTGAAAAAATGACTAAGTCCAAAAAAAAAATTTTTTCACCTTTTTTCAATTTTACCCCTGTTGGGTATATAGTCTACCCACACACATTTGGAACTCTCCTGTGGTACCCTCACACATATTATTCCCTCATTTAGTGGATATTTTCACAAAAAAGTGAAATTTTGAAAAATTCAGAAAATTGGCTGAAAACTACTAAATATGAAGGACTCATCGGGTGAATCGCTCTGGAACCGAAATCGGAACGCTCACTGACATTTCCCCTGTCTGAAAGTCTGGTATACGCTGAAAAAATTATTAAGTCCAAAAAAAAATATTTTCAACTTTTTTCAATTTTACCCCCGTGGGATATATATTCTACCCACACACATTTGGAACTCTCCTGGGGTACCCTCACACATATTATTCCCTCATTTAGTGGATATTTTCACAAAAAAGTGAAATTTTAAAAAATTCTGAAAATTGGCTGAAAACGACTAAATATGAAGGACTCATTGGGCAAATCGCTCTGGAACTGAAATCGGAATGCTCACTGACATTTCCCCTATCTGAAAGTCTGATAAACGCTGGAAAAATGAATAAGTCCAAAAAAAAATTTTTTTCACCTTTTTTCAATTTTACCCCCGTGGGATATATATTCTACCCACACACATTTTTAACTCTCCTGGGGTACCCTCACACATATTATTCCCTCATTTAGTGGATATTTTCACAAAAAAGTGAAATTTCAAAAATTCAGAAAATTGGCTGAAAACGACTGAATATGAAAGACTCATCGTGCGAATCGCGCTGGAACTGAAATCGGAACGCTCACTGACATTTCCCCTATCTGAAAGTCTGATAAACGCTGAAAAAATTACTAAGTCCAAAAAAAATAATTTTTCACCTTTTTTTAATTTTACCCCCGTGGGATATATATTCTACCCACACACATTTGGAACTCTCCTGGGGTACCCTCACACATATTATTCCCTCATTTAGTGGATATTTTCACAAAAAAGTGAAATTTTCAAAAATTCTGAAAATTGGCTGAAAACGACTAAATATGAAGGACTCATCGGGTGAATCGCTCTGGAACCGAAATCGGAACGCTCACTGACATTTCCCCTATCTGAAAGTCTGATAAATGCTGAAAAAATGACTAAGTCCAAAAAAAAAATTTTTCACCTTTTTTCAATTTTACCGCCGTTGGGTATATATTCTACCCACACACATTTGGAACTCTCCTGGGGTACCCTCACACATATTATTCCCTCATTTAGTGGATATTTTCACAAAAAAGTGAAATTTTGAAAAATTCAGAAAATTGGCTGAAAACGACTAAATATGAAGGACTCATCGGGTGAATCGCTCTGGAACCGAAATCGGAACGCTCACTGACATTTCCCCTATCTGAAAGTCTGATAAACGCTGAAAAAATGACTAAGTCCGAAAAAAAAATTTTTTCACCTTTTTTCAATTTTACCCCTGTTGGGTATATATTCTACCCACACACATTTGGAACTCTCCTGGGGTACTCTCACACATATTATTCCCTCATTTAGTGGATATTTTCACAAAAAAGTGAAATTTTCAAAAATTCTGAAAATTGGCTGAAAACGACTAAATATGAAGGACTCATCGGGTGAATCGCTCTGGAACCGAAATCGGAACGCTCACTGACATTTCCCCTATCTGAAAGTCTGATAAACGCTGAAAAAATGACTAAGTCCAAAAAAAAAATTTTTTCACCTTTTTTCAATTTTACCGCCGTTGGGTATATATTCTACCCACACACATTTGGAACTCTCCTGGGGTACCCTCACACATATTATTCCCTCATTTAGTGGATATTTTCACAAAAAAGTGAAATTTTGAAAAATTCAGAAAATTGGCTGAAAACGACTAAATATGAAGGACTCATCGGGTGAATCGCTCTGGAACCGAAATCGGAACGCTCACTGACATTTCCCCTATCTGAAAGTCTGATAAACGCTGAAAAAATGACTAAGTCCAAAAAAAAAATTTTTTCACCTTTTTTCAATTTTACCCCTGTTGGGTATATAGTCTACCCACACACATTTGGAACTCTCCTGGGGTACCCTCACACATTTTATTCCCTCATTTAGTGGATATTTTCACAGAAAAGTGAAATTTTCAAAAATTCTGAAAATTGGCTGAAAACGACTAAATATGAAGGACTCATCGGGCGAATCGCTCTGGAACTGAAATCGGAACGCTCACTGATATTTCCCCTATCTGAAAGTCTGATAAACGCTGAAAAAATGATTAAGTCCAAAAAAAATTTTTTTCAACTTTTTTCAATTTTACCCCCGTGGGATATATATTCTACCCACACACATTTGGAACTCTCCTGGGGTACCCTCACACATATTATTCCCTCATTTAGTGGATATTTTCACAAAAAAGTGAAATTTTCAAAAATTCTGAAAATTGGCTGAAAACGACTAAATATGAAGGACTCATCGGGTGAATCGCTCTGGAACCGAAATGGGAACGCTCACTGACATTTCCCCTATCTGAAAGTCTGATAAACGCTGAAAAAATGACTAAGTCCAAAAAAAAAATTTTTTCACCTTTTTTCAATTTTACCGCCGTTGGGTATATATTCTACCCACACACATTTGGAACTGTTAGAACCTTGCTGTTAGGTTTTTTTTCCTTTGCTGGTCACATGACCTTGTTGGCCTATTTAATCCTGCTCCGCCCTTCTGGCTTTGCTGGACTTCATTGTATATCTACTTTCTAGCTAGCCTGTGCTCTGTGTCTTGCTCTGTTAGTTTGCTTGGTCTACTGACCTCTATGTTCTATATATTTTGTTTGTTCGTCTGTCTGCTACTATTTCTGTTAGGAGGTGTCCCATATTCCTCCCTGTCCTTAGTACTTGTAGGGATTCCTCCCCCACATCTATAGGTCTTCGTACAGACTAGCTTAGGACTTTAGCAGGTCTGATCGCAGGATCAGGTTCCCTGTTACATCGTAGGGATTCAGCTGAGTTCTATCGTAGGGACAGATCTCCTCTCTTTCCTTAGCTCTGGTAGCAGAACATAACAGTAAGTCCAGCCAGCAAATTCTCTAAGGAAAGATTTTTTTTGTTCCATCATGGTGTCGGTTCAGGATTTGGCTAAACACCTGCAGGGACTCTCTCTGGAAGTGGCCGAGCTCCGTCAGCACGTGAGTAACTGTCCTGGAGCATATTTCTTGGAGCCTAAGGTATGTTTGCCGGATTTATTTTTTGGTGAACATCGAGAATTTTTTTTCATTTAAAAATGCTTGCTTATTGTATTTTCGTTTGAGACCCAAGTCCTCTGGGGATGAATCCCAGCGCGTAGGGTTCATAATGTCACTTTTGCGCAAAGAGCCTCAGGAGTGGGCCTTTTCTTTGCAACCTAGTGATACATGCTTCAGATCAGTGGATAGTTTTTTTTCTGCTTTAGGACTATTATATGGTGATCCTGACCGTGTCGCATCAGCTGAGACTGAGTTGAGACGTTTAAAACAAGGATCAGGTAATGTCGAAAAATATTGTACTCATTTTCGTCGTTGGTCCACTCAAACAGGGTGGAACGATTCTGCTCTGAAAAGTCTATTTCTTGCTGGGCTCAGTGAAAGGGTTAAAGACCTGCTAATTGCTTATCCTACACCTGAGGATTTGCAACAGGCTATGCAATTAGCTATACGGGTGGATAGAAGACTGCGTGCTAGGGTTAATGAGAGCAAATCCTCTGCTATGTCAGTTTCTGGTTATGATAATGTGTGTACTAACAGTGGTGAACCGATGGAGATTGGATCGGTGGCACCTCGCTCTCAAGAAAAAGACCGTCGTTTTTCGGAAGGCTTGTGTTTCTATTGCGGAAAATCTGGTCATTTGATTAAAGGCTGTGAGCTTCGTATGAAGAAAGAAAAAAAAATGGTCAGTCTTGCCCGTATTGCCTGTTTAAATTCCAAGGGTATATTTTTAGCTGCTTCCACGATTGCTCAGGAAAAATTAATGGAATTTCGGGTGTTTGTTGATTGCGGGTCTACACTGAATGTAATTGATGGGGGATTCGTGGAAAAACTCAATTTAAAACCTGAACCTTTATCATCCCCCATTGCTGTGGTTTCTGTGGATGGTTCCCCTTTGAAGAATATTACTCTCAAGGTCTGTGAATTTCCTCTCACTATTAATGGTGTTCACCATGAGAAATTGGATTTGGTAGTGTTGAATAACTTGCCTTCTCCAGTAATATTGGGATTGCCCTGGTTAAAATTTCACAATCCTGTACTGGATTGGTCTACCAGTGAAATTAAATCCTGGAGCCATAAATGTTATGACAAGTGTTGTAACGGGCGTATTGCAGCTTTGGATAGGGGAGAATTGCCTGTTCCTATTCAGGATTTTTGGAGAGTTTTTTCTGAGAAAGAATCGCAGGTTTTGCCTCCCCATAGAGACTATGATTGTTCTATTGAATTTGTCCCTGGAGCGACTCTTCCTAAAAGTCGTTTATTTAACCTTACTATTCCTGAGAGGAAGGCTTTGGAGGAATACATACAGACAAGTTTGGCCGCCGGTCACATTAGGCCCTCTAAGTCTCCTGTGGCGGTTGGATTTTTTTTTGTAAAAAAAAAGGACGGCGGTTTACGTCCTTGTCTGGATTTTCGTGAGATTAACAAAATTACGGTACGCAATCCTTACCCACTGCCATTGATTCCTGATCTGTTTAACCAGTTATTGGGGGCCAAGTGGTTCTCTAAAATTGACCTTAAGGGGGCATACAATCTGTTGCGCATGAAGGAGGGTGATGAATGGAAGACTGCTTTTAACACTCCTGTGGGTCATTTTGAGAATCTGGTTATGCCTTTTGGTCTTACTAATGCTCCTGCATTTTTTCAGAATCTGATTAATGACATCCTTAGACCTTTGATCGGTAAAAATGTGGTTGTGTATTTGGATGACATTTTGATTTATTCGCCAGATCTGGAGTCTCATTGGCGGAGCGTGCGTGAGGTATTACAGTTATTAATGGACAATTCGCTTTTTGCTAAGCTGGAGAAATGTGAGTTTGCTGTACAGAGAATTAGTTTTTTGGGCTACATTATCTCCAGCAAAGGTTTTGAGATGGATCCGGTTAAGGTTCAGGCTGTGCAGGAATGGCCTAGGCCTATTGGTTTGAAATCGATACAGAGGTTTTTGGGTTTCGCCAATTACTATAGAAAATTCATAAAAAATTTTTCTAGTATTGTCAAACCTCTGACTGATCTCACCAGGAAAGGTGCTGATGCGGTTCAGTGGTCTTCTGAGGCCATTGAAGCTTTTGTGTATCTCAAGGAGAGGTTCACCTCTGCTCCCATCCTTATGCAGCCTGATGTTACTAGGCCGTTTTTGGTTGAGGTTGATGCTTCCTCTGTGGGGGTTGGCGCAGTATTGTCTCAGGATAACGGGGATGGATTACATCCCTGTGCCTTTTTTTCAAAAAAATTTTCGGAGACTGAATTGAATTACGATATTGGTAATCGGGAATTATTGGCTATTAAACTCGCATTTGAACACTGGCGCCACTTCTTGGAAGGTGCGGAATTTCCCGTTCAGGTTCTTACGGATCATAAAAATCTGATATATCTTGACGCTGCCAAGCGCCTGAATGCCCGTCAGGCTAGGTGGGCACTGTTTTTCTCGCGGTTTAATTTCTCCGTTACTTACATCCCTGGTACTAAGAATGTTAAGGCGGATGCCTTGTCTCGCAGTTTTTCTCCCATAGTCGGTGCTGAGAAAGAGGAAAACATTTTACAAGAAGGTGTTGTGATAGCTGCTTTAGACTCCGTTTTGGAAGATGAGATTCTTAAAGCTCAGGAGAATGCCCCATCTAACACTCCTCATGGGAGGTTGTTTGTGCCTGGGACCTTTAGGAGAGATTTGTTTGTTGAGCGTCACGAATCTCGGTTGGCAGGTCATCCCGGAATCTCTGAGACCAAGAGACTGGTGGGTCGCAGTTTTTGGTGGCCTGGATGGCAGAAGGAAGTCATTAAGTGGGTGCGCCAATGTACTGTATGTGCTAGATCTAAGTCCTCACATACTCCTGCTGCGGGGTTGCTTTGTCCTTTGGAGGTCCCCAGTGCTCCTTGGACACATTTAGCTATGGACTTTATAACTGACCTTCCCCCCTCTGAGGGTTTTACTGTCATCTGGGTGGTCGTGGACCGTTTTAGCAAGATGTGTCACTTGGTTCCCTTCGTCAAACTGCCCTGCGCTAAAACTCTCGCTAAGGCCTTTGTCAAGGAAATTATCAGACTTCATGGCGTTCCTACTGACATTGTTTCTGATAGGGGTCCTCAGTTCGTGGCTCGTTTTTGGCGTGCCTTTTGTGACAGGTTGGGAATTCATTTGTCGTTTTCGTCCGGATATCATCCTGAATCTAATGGCCAGACAGAAAGGAAAAACCAGGATGTTGAGCAGTTCTTGCGTTGTTTTGTGGCAGACAATCAAGAGGGGTGGTCTGAGTTTCTGCCACTTGCCGAATTTGCTCTGAACAATCATACATCTTCTTCTGCTGGTTGTTCGCCTTTTTTTTGTTGTTCTGGGAGACATCCGTCGTTTGGGTCGTTCTCCAAGTTGGGATCTGCCGTGCCTGAGGAGGAGAATTTTTCCGGTGATTTGGAAAGAGTTTGGACGGATGTGCGTGGTAATCTTCAGGAGGCCAACAGAAAATCTAAAGACTACTTTGATAGGAAACGACAGGAGGTTTTGTTCGCTGTTGGTGACATGGTTTGGTTGTCCTCTAGGAATCTGCGGTTGAGGATTCCTTCTAAGAAATTGGGTCCCAAGTTTGTAGGGCCCTTTAAGGTGCTTCAGGTTGTCAACCAATCTGCTGTTAGGTTGGAGGTTCCTACCTCCTGGAGAATTAATCCAGTCTTTCATGTCTCTCTGTTAAAAAAAGCTGTTGTGTCGGATGGTGACGCCTCTGCCTCTGTTCCTCCGGTGGTGGAGGACGGGGAATATGAAATTTCTCGCATCCTTGACTCTAGACGGTATAGAGGTAGTTTGCAGTATCTTGTGGCCTGGAAAGGTTTCGGACCCGAGGATAACTCTTGGGTGAGGTCAGATGATGTTTCCGCGTCCAGACTTATCAGAGCGTTTCACAGGAGATTTCCTGATAAGCCTGGTCCTAGGGGATCCGGAGGATCCTCTTAGAAGGGGGGTACTGTTAGAACCTTGCTGTTAGGTTTTTTTTCCTTTGCTGGTCACATGACCTTGTTGGCCTATTTAATCCTGCTCCGCCCTTCTGGCTTTGCTGGACTTCATTGTATATCTACTTTCTAGCTAGCCTGTGCTCTGTGTCTTGCTCTGTTAGTTTGCTTGGTCTACTGACCTCTATGTTCTATATATTTTGTTTGTTCGTCTGTCTGCTACTATTTCTGTTAGGAGGTGTCCCATATTCCTCCCAGTCCTTAGTACTTGTAGGGATTCCTCCCCCACATCTATAGGTCTTCGTACAGACTAGCTTAGGACTTTAGCAGGTCTGATCGCAGGATCAGGTTCCCTGTTACATCGTAGGGATTCAGCTGAGTTCTATCGTAGGGACAGATCTCCTCTCTTTCCTTAGCTCTGGTAGCAGAACATAACAGGAACTCTCCTGGGGTACCCTCACACATATTATTCCCTCATTTAGTGGATATTTTCACAAAAAAGTGAAATTTTGAAAAATTCAGAAAATTGGCTGAAAACGACTAAATATGAAGGACTCATCGGGTGAATCGCTCTGGAACCGAAATCGGAACGCTCACTGACATTTCCCCTATCTGAAAGTCTGGTATACGCTGAAAAAATGATTAAGTCCAAAAAAAAATATTTTCAACTTTTTTCAATTTTACACCCGTGGGATATATATTCTACCCACACACATTTGGAACTCTCCTGGGGTACCCTCACACATATTATTCCCTCATTTAGTGGATATTTTCACAAAAAAGTGAAATTTTCAAAAATTCTGAAAATTGGCTGAAAATGACTAAATATGAAGGACTCATCTGGTGAATCGCTCTGGAACTGAAATCGGAACGCTCACTGACATTTCCCCTATCTGAAAGTCTGATAAACGCTGAAAAAATGACTAAGTCCAAAAAAAAAATTTTTTCACCTTTTTTCAATTTTACCCCCGTTGGGTATATATTCTACCCACACACATTTGGAACTCTCCTGGGATACCCTCACACATATTATTCCCTCATTTAGTGGATATTTTCACAAAAAAGTGAAATTTTGAAAAATTCAGAAAATTGGCTAAAAACGACTAAATATGAAGGACTCATCGGGCGAATAGCTCTGGAACTGAAATCGGAACGCTCACTGACATTTCCCCTATCTGAAATTCTGATAAACGCTGAAAAAATGACTAAGTCTAAAAAAAAATTTTTTTCAACTTTTTTCAATTTTACCCCCGTGGGATATATATTCTACCCACACACATTTGGAACTCTCCTGGGGTACCCTCACACATATTATTCCCTCATTTAGTGGATATTTTCACAAAAAAGTGAAATTTTCAAAAATTCAGAAAATTGGCTGAAAACGACTAAATATGAAGGACTCATCGGGCGAATCGCACTGGAACTGAAATCGGAACGCTCACTGATATTTCCCCTATCTGAAAGTCTGATAAATACTGAAAAAATGATTAAGTCCAAAAAAAATTTTCTCAACTTTTTTCAATTTTACCCCCGTGGGATATATATTCTACCCACACACATTTGGAACTCTCCTGGGGTACCCTCACACATATTATTCCCTCATTTAGTGGATATTTTCACAAAAAAGTGAAATTTTCAAAAATTCTGAAAATTGGCTGAAAACGACTAAATATGAAGGACTCATCGGGTGAATCGCTCTGGAACTGAAATCGGAACGCTCACTGACATTTCCCCTATCTGAAAGTCTGATAAACGCTGAAAAAATGACTAAATCCAAAAAAAAATTTTTTTCACCTTTTTTCAGTTTTACCCCCGTGGGATATATATTCTACCCAAACACATTTGGAACTCTCCTGGGGTACCCTCACACATATTATTCCCTCATTTAGTGGATATTTTCACAAAAAAGTGACATTTTAAAAATTCAGAAAATTGGCTGAAAACGACTGAATATGAAGGACTCATCTGGCGAATCGCGCTGGAACTGAAATCGGAATGCTCACTGACATTTCCTCTATCTGAAAGTCTGATAAACGCTGAAAAAATGACTAAGTCCAAAAAAAAAAATTTTTCACCTTTCTTCAATTTTACCCCCGTGGGATATATATTCTACCCACACACATTTGGAACTCTCCTGGGGTACCATCACACATATTATTCCCTCATTTAGTGGATATTTTTACAAAAAAGTGAAATTTTCCAAAATTCTGAAAATTGGCTGAAAACGACTAAATATGAATGACTCATCGGGTGAATCACTCTGGAACTGAAATCGGAATGCTCACTGACATTTCCCCTATCTGAAAGTCTGCTAAACGCTGAAAAAATGACTAAGTCCAAAAAAAAATATTTTTTTACCTTTTTTAAATTTTACCCCCGTGGGATATATATTCTACCCACACACATTTGGAACTCTCCTGGGGTACCCTCACACATATTATTCCCTCATTTAGTGGATATTTTCACAAAAAAGTTAAATTTTCAAAAATTCTGAAAATTGGCTGAAAACGACTAAATATGAAGGACTCATCGGGCGAATCGCTCTAGAACTGAAATCGGAACGCTCACTGACATTTCCCCTATCTGAAATTCTGATAAACGCTGAAAAAATGACTAAGTCTAAAAAAAATTTTTTTTCAACTTTTTTCAATTTTACCCCCGTGGGATATATATTCTACCCACACACATTTGGAACTCTCCTGGGGTACCCTCACACATATTATTCCCTCATTTAGTGGATATTTTCACAAAAAAGTGAAATTTTCAAAAATTCAGAAAATTGGCTGAAAACGACTAAATATGAAGGACTCATCGGGCGAATCGCACTGGAACTGAAATCGGAACGCTCACTGATATTTCCCCTATCTGAAAGTCTGATAAATACTGAAAAAATGATTAAGTCCAAAAAAAATTTTCTCAACTTTTTTCAATTTTACCCCCGTGGGATATATATTCTACCCACACACATTTGGAACTCTCCTGGGGTACCCTCACACATATTATTCCCTCATTTAGTGGATATTTTCACAAAAAAGTGAAATTTTCAAAAATTCAGAAAATTGGCTGAAAACGACTAAATATGAAGGACTCATCGGGCGAATCGCTCTGGAACTGAAATCGGAACGCTCACTGATATTTCCCCTATCTGAAAGTCTGATAAACGCTGAAAAAATGATTAAGTCCAAAAAAAAATTTTTTCAACTTTTTTCAATTTTACCCCCGTGGGATATATATTCTACCCACACACATTTGGAACTCTCCTGGGGTACCCTCACACATATTATTCCCTCATTTAGTGGATATTTTCACAAAAAAGTGAAATTTTCAAAAATTCTGAAAATTGGCTGAAAACGACTAAATATGAAGGACTCATCGGGCGAATCGCACTGGAACTGAAATCGGAACGCTCACTGATATTTCCCCTATCTGAAAGTCTGATAAATACTGAAAAAATGATTAAGTCCAAAAAAAATTTTCTCAACTTTTTTCAATTTTACCCCCGTGGGATATATATTCTACCCACACACATTTGGAACTCTCCTGGGGTACCCTCACACATATTATTCCCTCATTTAGTGGATATTTTCACAAAAAAGTGAAATTTTCAAAAATTCTGAAAATTGGCTGAAAACGACTAAATATGAAGGACTCATCGGGTGAATCGCTCTGGAACTGAAATCGGAATGCTCACTGACATTTCCAGTATCAGAAAGTCTGATAAACGCTGAAAAAATGATTAAGTCCAAAAAAATTTTTTTCAACTTTTTTCAATTTTACCCCCGTGGGATATATATTCTACCCACACACATTTGGAACTTTCCTGGGGTACCCTCACACATATTATTCCCTCATTTAGTGGATATTTTTACAAAAAAGTGAAATTTTCAAAAATTCTGAAACTTGGCTGAAAACGACTAAATATGAAGGACTCATCGGGCGAATCGCTCTGGAACTGAAATCGGAACGCTCACTGACATTTCCCCTATCTGAAAGTCTGATAAACGCTGAAAAAATGACTAAATCCAAAAAAAAATTTTTTTCACCTTTTTTCAATTTTACTCCTGTGGGATATATATTCTACCCAAACACATTTGGAACTCTCCTGGGGTACCCTCACACATAGTATTCCCTCATTTAGTGGATATTTTCACAAAAAAGTGAAATTTTCAAAAATTCAGAAAATTGGCTGAAAACGACTAAATATGAAGGACTCATCGGGCGAATCGCTCTGGAACTGAAATCGGAACGTTCACTGATATTTCCCCTATCTGAAAGTCTGATAAACGCTGAAAAAATGATTAAGTCCAAAAAAAAATTTTTTTCACCTTTTTTCAGTTTTACCCCCGTGGGATATATATTCTACCCAAACACATTTGGAACTCTCCTGGGGTACCCTCACACATATTATTCCCTCATTTAGTGGATATTTTCACAAAAAAGTGACATTTTAAAAATTCAGAAAATTGGCTGAAAACGACTGAATATGAAGGACTCATCTGGCGAATCGCGCTGGAACTGAAATCGGAATGCTCACTGACATTTCCTCTATCTGAAAGTCTGATAAACGCTGAAAAAATGACTAAGTCCAAAAAAAAAAATTTTTCACCTTTCTTCAATTTTACCCCCGTGGGATATATATTCTACCCACACACATTTGGAACTCTCCTGGGGTACCATCACACATATTATTCCCTCATTTAGTGGATATTTTTACAAAAAAGTGAAATTTTCCAAAATTCTGAAAATTGGCTGAAAACGACTAAATATGAATGACTCATCGGGTGAATCACTCTGGAACTGAAATCGGAATGCTCACTGACATTTCCCCTATCTGAAAGTCTGCTAAACGCTGAAAAAATGACTAAGTCCAAAAAAAAATATTTTTTTACCTGTTTTAAATTTTACCCCCGTGGGATATATATTCTACCCACACACATTTGGAACTCTCCTGGGGTACCCTCACACATATTATTCCCTCATTTAGTGGATATTTTCACAAAAAAGTGAAATTTTCAAAAATTCTGAAAATTGGCTGAAAACGACTAAATATGAAGGACTCATCGGGTGAATCGCTCTGGAACTGAAATCGGAACGCTCACTGACATTTCCAGTATCTGAAAGTCTGATAAACGCTGAAAAAATGCCTAAGTCTAAAAAAAATTTTTTTTCAACTTTTTTCAATTTTACCCCCGTGGGATATATATTCTACCCACACACATTTGGAACTCTCCTGGGGTACCCTCACACATATTATTCCCTCATTTAGTGGATATTTTCACAAAAAAGTGAAATTTTCAAAAATTCAGAAAATTGGCTGAAAACGACTAAATATGAAGGACTCATCGGGCGAATCGCACTGGAACTGAAATCGGAACGCTCACTGATATTTCCCCTATCTGAAAGTCTGATAAATACTGAAAAAATGATTAAGTCCAAAAAAAATTTTCTCAACTTTTTTCAATTTTACCCCCGTGGGATATATATTCTACCCACACACATTTGGAACTCTCCTGGGGTACCCTCACACATATTATTCCCTCATTTAGTGGATATTTTCACAAAAAAGTGAAATTTTCAAAAATTCAGAAAATTGGCTGAAAACGACTAAATATGAAGGACTCATCGGGCGAATCGCTCTGGAACTGAAATCGGAACGCTCACTGATATTTCCCCTATCTGAAAGTCTGATAAACGCTGAAAAAATGATTAAGTCCAAAAAAAAATTTTTTCAACTTTTTTCAATTTTACCCCCGTGGGATATATATTCTACCCACACACATTTGGAACTCTCCTGGGGTACCCTCACACATATTATTCCCTCATTTAGTGGATATTTTCACAAAAAAGTGAAATTTTCAAAAATTCTGAAAATTGGCTGAAAACGACTAAATATGAAGGACTCATCGGGTGAATCGCTCTGGAACTGAAATCGGAACGCTCACTGACATTTCCAGTATCTGAAAGTCTGATAAACGCTGAAAAAATGCCTAAGTCTAAAAAAAATTTTTTTTCAACTTTTTTCAATTTTACCCCCGTGGGATATATATTCTACCCACACACATTTGGAACTCTCCTGGGGTACCCTCACACATATTATTCCCTCATTTAGTGGATATTTTCACAAAAAAGTGAAATTTTCAAAAATTCAGAAAATTGGCTGAAAACGACTAAATATGAAGGACTCATCGGGCGAATCGCACTGGAACTGAAATCGGAACGCTCACTGATATTTCCCCTATCTGAAAGTCTGATAAATACTGAAAAAATGATTAAGTCCAAAAAAAATTTTCTCAACTTTTTTCAATTTTACCCCCGTGGGATATATATTCTACCCACACACATTTGGAACTCTCCTGGGGTACCCTCACACATATTATTCCCTCATTTAGTGGATATTTTCACAAAAAAGTGAAATTTTCAAAAATTCAGAAAATTGGCTGAAAACGACTAAATATGAAGGACTCATCGGGCGAATCGCTCTGGAACTGAAATCGGAACGCTCACTGATATTTCCCCTATCTGAAAGTCTGATAAATACTGAAAAAATGATTAAGTCCAAAAAAAAATTTTTTCAACTTTTTTCAATTTTACCCCCGTGGGATATATATTCTACCCACACACATTTGGAACTCTCCTGGGGTACCCTCACACATATTATTCCCTCATTTAGTGGATATTTTCACAAAAAAGTGAAATTTTCAAAAATTCTGAAAATTGGCTGAAAACGACTAAATATGAAGGACTCATCGGGTGAATCGCTCTGGAACTGAAATCGGAACGCTCACTGACATTTCCCCTATCTGAAAGTCTGATAAACGCTGAAAAAATGACTAAGTCCAAAAAAAATTTTTTTTCACCTTTTTTCAATTTTACCCTCGTGGTATATATATTCTACCCACACACATTTGGAACTCTCCTGGGGTACCCTCACACATATTATTCCCTCATTTAGTGGATATTTTCACAAAAAAGTGAAATTTTCAAAAATTCTGAAAATTGGCTGAAAACGATTAAATATGAAGGACTCATCGGGCGAATCGCTCTGGAACTGAAATCGGAACGCTCACTGATATTTCCCCTATCTGAAAGTCTGATAAACGCTGAAAAAATGACTAAGTCCAAAAAAAATTTTTTTTCACCTTTTTTCAATTTTACCCCCGTGGTATATATATTCTACCCACACACATTTGGAACTCTCCTGGGGTACCCTCACACATATTATTCCCTCATTTAGTGGATATTTTCACAAAAAAGTGAAATTTTCAAAAATTCAGAAAATTGGCTGAAAACGACTAAATATGAAGGACTCATCGGGCGAATCGCTCTGGAACTGAAATCGGAACGCTCACTGACATTTCCCCTATCTGAAAGTCTGATAAACGCTGAAAAAATGACTAAATCCAAAAAAAAAATTTTTTCACCTTTTTTAATTTTACTCCTGTGGGATATATATTCTACCCAAACACATTTGGAACTCTCCTGGGGTACCCTCACACATAGTATTCCCTCATTTAGTGGATATTTTCACAAAAAAGTGAAATTTTCAAAAATTCAGAAAATTGGCTGAAAACGACTAAATATGAAGGACTCATCGGACGAATCGCTCTGGAACTGAAATCGGAACGCTCACTGACATTTCCCCTATCTGAAAGTCTGATAAACGCTGAAAAAATGATTAAGTCCAAAAAAAAAATTTTTTTCAACTTTTTTCAATTCTACCCTCGTGGGATATATATTCTACCCACGCACATTTGGAACTCTCCTGGGGTACCCTCACACATATTATTCCCTCATTTAGTGGATATTTTCACAAAAAAGTGAAATTTTCAAAAATTCAGAAAATTGGCTGAAATTGACTAAATATGAAGGACTCATCGGGCGTATCGCTCTGGAACTGAAATTGGAACGTTCACTGATATTTCCCCTATCTGAAAGTCTGATAAACGCTGAAAAAATGATTAAGTCCAAAAAAAAATTTTTCACCTTTTTTCAATTTTACCCCCGTGGGATATATATTCTACCCACACACATTTGGAACTCTCCTGGGGTACGCTCACACATATTATTCCCTAATTTAGTGGATATTTTCACAAAAAAGTGAAATTTTCAAAAATTCAGAAAATTGGCTGAAAACGACTAAATATGATGGACTCATCGGGCGAATCGCTCTGGAACTGAAATCGGAATTCTCACTGACATTTCCCCTATCTGAAAGTCTGATAAACGCTGAAAAAATGACTAAGTCCAAAAAAAAAATTTTTTCACCTTTTTTCAATTTTACCCACTTTGGGTATATATTCTACCCACACACATTTGGAACTCTCCTGGGGTACCCTCACACATATTATTCCCTCATTTAGTGGATATTTTCACAAAAAAGTGAAATTTTCAAAAATTCAGAAAATTGGCTGAAAACGACTGAATATGAAGGACTCATCGGGCGAATCGCGCTGGAACTGAAATCGGAATGCTCACTGACATTTCCCCTATCTGAAAGTCTGATAAACGCTGAAAAAATGACTAAGTCCAAAAAAAAAAATGTTTCACCTTTCTTCAATTTTACCCCCGTGGGATATATATTCTACCCACACACATTTGGAACTCTCCTGGGGTACCCTCACACATATTATTCCCTCATTTAGTGGATATTTTCACAAAAAAGTGAAATTTTCAAAAATTCTGAAAATTGGCTGAAAACGACTAAATATGAAGGACTCATCGGGCGAATCGCTATGGAACTGAAATCGGAACGCTCACTGACATTTCCCCTATCTGAAAGTCTGATAAATGCTGAAAAAATGACAGTCCAAAAAAACATTTTTTTCACCTTTTTTCAATTTTACCCCCGTGGGATATATATTCTACCCACACACATTTGGAACTCTCCTGGGGTACCCTCACACATAGTATTCCCTCATTTAGTGGATATTTTCACAAGAAAGCGAAATTTTCAAAAATTCTGAAAATTGGCTGAAAACGACTAAATATGAAGGACTCATCGGGCGAATCGCTCTGGAACTGAAATCGGAACGCTCACTGATATTTCCCCTATCTGAAAGTCTGATAAACGCTGAAAAAATGATTAAGTCCAAAAAAAATTTTTTTCAACTTTTTTCAATTTTACCCCCGTGGGATATATATTCTACCCACACACATTTGGAACTCTCCTGGGGTACCCTCACACATATTATTCCCTCATTTAGTGGATATTTTCACAAAAAAGTGAAATTTTCAAAAATTCTGAAAATTGGCTGAAAACGACTAAATATGAAGGACTCATCGGGTGAATCGCTCTGGAACTGAAATCGGAACGCTCACTGACATTTCCCCTATCTGAAAGTCTGATAAACGCTGAAAAAATGATTAAGTCCAAAAAAAAAATTTTTTTCAACTTTTTTCAATTCTACCCCCGTGGGATATATATTCTACCCACGCACATTTGGAACTCTCCTGGGGTACCCTCACACATATTATTCCCTCATTTAGTGGATATTTTCACAAAAAAGTGAAATTTTCAAAAATTCAGAAAATTGGCTGAAATTGACTAAATATGAAGGACTCATCGGGCGTATCGCTCTGGAACTGAAATTGGAACGTTCACTGATATTTCCCCTATCTGAAAGTCTGATAAACGCTGAAAAAATGATTAAGTCCAAAAAAAAATTTTTCACCTTTTTTCAATTTTACCCCCGTGGGATATATATTCTACCCACACACATTTGGAACTCTCCTGGGGTACGCTCACACATATTATTCCCTAATTTAGTGGATATTTTCACAAAAAAGTGAAATTTTCAAAAATTCAGAAAATTGGCTGAAAACGACTGAATATGAAGGACTCATCGGGCGAATCGCGCTGGAACTGAAATCGGAATGCTCACTGACATTTCCCCTATCTGAAAGTCTGATAAACGCTGAAAAAATGACTAAGTCCAAAAAAAAAAATGTTTCACCTTTCTTCAATTTTACCCCTGTGGGATATATACTCTACCCACACACATTTGGAACTCTCCTGGGGTACCCTTACACATATTATTCCCTCATTTAGTGGATATTTTCACAAAAAAGTGAAATTTTCAAAAATTCTGAAAATTGGCTGAAAACGACTGAATATGAAGGACTCATCGGGCGAATCGCGCTGGAACTGAAATCGGAACGCTCACTGACTTTTCCCCTATCTGAAAGTCTGATAAACGCTGAAAAAATGACGAAGTCCAAAAAAAAAAATTTTTAACCATTTTTCAATTTTACCCCCGTGGGATATATATTCTACCCACACACATTTGGAACTTTCCTGGGGTACCCTCACACATATTATTCCCTCATTTAGTGGATATTTTCACAAAAAAGTGAAATTTTCAAAAATTCTGAAAATTGGCTGAAAACGACTAAATATGAAGGACTCATCGGGCGAATCGCTCTGGAACTGAAATCGGAACGCTCATTGATATTTCCCCTATCTGAAAGTCTGATAAACGCTGAAAAAATGACTAAGTACAAAAAAAAATTTTTTTCACCTTTTTTTAATTTTACCCCCGTGGGATATATATTCTACCCACACACATTTGGAACTCTCCTGGGGTACCCTCACACATAGTATTCCCTCATTTAGTGGATATTTTCACAAAAAAGTGAAATTTTCAAAAATTCTAAAAATTGGCTGAAAACGACTAAATATGAAGAACTCATCGGGCGAATTGCTCTGGAACTGAAATCGGAACGCTCACTGACATTTCCCCTATCTGAAAGTCTGATAAATGCTGAAAAAATGACAGTCCAAAAAAACATTTTTTTCACCTTTTTTCAATTTTACCCCCGTGGGATATATATTCTACCCACACACATTTGGAACTCTCCTGGGGTACCCTCACACATAGTATTCCCTCATTTAGTGGATATTTTCACAAAAAAGCGAAATTTTCAAAAATTCTGAAAATTGGCTGAAAACGACTAAATATGAAGGACTCATCGGGTGAATCGCTCTGGAACTGAAATCGGAACGCTCACTGACATTTCCCCTATCTGAAAGTCTGATAAACGCTGAAAAAATGACTAAGTCCAAAAAAAAAATTTTTTCACCTTTTTTCAATTTTACCCCCGTTGGGTATATATTCTACCCACACACATTTGGAACTCTCCTGGGGTACCCTCACACATATTATTCCCTCATTTAGTAGATATTTTCACAAAAAAGTGAAATTTTGAAAAATTCAGAAAATTGGCTAAAAACGACTAAATATGAAGGACTCATCGGGCGAATCGCTCTGGAACTGAAATCGGAACGCTCATTGATATTTCCCCTATCTGAAAGTCTGATAAACGCTGAAAAAATGACTAAGTACAAAAAAAAAATTTTTTCACCTTTTTTCAATTTTACCCCCGTGGGATATATATTCTACCCACACACATTTGGAACTCTCCTGGGGTACCCTCACACATATTATTCCCTCATTTAGTGGATATTTTCACAAAAAAGTGAAATTTTGAAAAATTCTGAAAATTGGCTGAAAACGACTAAATATGAAGGACTCATTGGGCGAATCACTCTGGAACTGAAATCGGAACGCTCACTGACATTTCCCCTATCTGAAATACTGATAAACGCTGAAAAAATGACTAAGTACAAAAAAAAATTTTTTTCACCTTTTTTCAATTTTACCCCCGTGGGATATATATTCTACCCACACACATCTGGAACTCTCCTGGGGTACCCTCACACATATTATTCCCTCATTTAGTGGATATTTTCACAAAAAAGTGAAATTTTGAAAAATTCAGAAAATTGGCTAAAAACGACTAAATATGAAGGACTCATCGGGCGAATCGCTCTGGAACTGAAATCGGAACGCTCACTGATATTTCCCCTATCTGAAAGTCTGATAAACGCTGAAAAAATGACTAAGTCCAAAAAAAAAATTTTTTCACCTTTTTTCAATTTTACCCCCGTTGGGTATATATTCTACCCACACACATTTGGAACTCTCCTGGGGTACCCTCACACATAGTATTCCCTCATTTAGTGGATATTTTCACAAAAAAGCGAAATTTTCAAAAATTCTGAAAATTGGCTGAAAACGACTAAATATGAAGGACTCATTGGGCGAATCGCTCTGGAACTGAAATCGGAACGCTCACTGATATTTCCCCTATCTGAAAGTCTGATAAACGCTGAAAAAATGATTAAGTCCAAAAAAAATTTTTTTCAACTTTTTTCAATTTTACCCCCGTGGGATATATATTCTACACACACACATTTGGAACTCTCCTGGGGTACCCTCACACATATTATTCCCTCATTTAGTGGATATTTTCGCAAAAAAGTGAAATTTTCAAAAATTCTGAAAATTGGCTGAAAACGACTAAATATGAAGGACTCATCGGGTGAATCGCTCTGGAACTGAAATCGGAATGCTCACTCACATTTCCCCTATCTGAAAGTCTGATAAACGCTGAAAAAATGACTAATTCCAAAAAAAAAAATTTTTTCACCTTTTTTTAATTTTACCCCCTTTGGGTATATATTCTACCCACACACATTTGGAACTCTCCTGGGGTACCCTCACACATATTATTCCCTCATTTAGTGGATATTTTCACAAAAAAGTAAAATTTTGAAAAATTCAGAAAATTGGCTAAAATCGACTAAAGATGAAGGACTCATCGGGCGAAACGCTCTGGAACTGAATTCGGAACGCTCACTGATAATTCCCCTATCTGAAAGTCTGATAAACGCTGAAAAAATGATTAAGTCCAAAAAAAAATTTTTTCAACTTTTTTCAATTTTACCCCCGTGGGATATATATTCTACCCACACACATTTGGAACTCTCCTGGGGTACCCTCACACATATTATTCCCTCTTTTAGTGGATATTTTCACAAAAAAGTGAAATTTTCAAAAATTCTGAAAATTGGCTGAAAACGACTAAATATGAAGGACTCATCGGGTGAATCGCTCTGGAACTGAAATCGGAACGCTCACTGACATTTCCCCTATCTGAAAGTCTGATAAACGCTGAAAAAATGACTAAGTCCAAAAAAAAAATTTTTTCACCTTTTTTCAATTTTACCCCCGTTGGGTATATATTCTACCCACACACATTTGGAACTCTCCTGGGGTACCCTCACACATATTATTCCCTCATTTAGTGGATATTTTCACAAAAAAGTGAAATTTTCAAAAATTCAGAAAATTGGCTAAAAACGACTAAATATGAAGGACTCATCGGGCGAATCGCTCTGGAACTGAAATCGGAATGCTCACTGATATTTCCCCTATCTGAAAGTCTGATAAACGCTGAAAAAATTATTAAGTCCAAAAAAAAATTTTTTCAACTTTTTTCAATTTTACCCCGGTGGGATATATATTCTACCCACACACATTTGGAACTCTCCTGGGGTACCCTCACACATATTATTCCCTCATTTAGTGGATATTTTTACAAAAAAGTGAAATTTTCAAAAATTCTGAAAATTGGCTGAAAACGACTAAATATGAAGGACTCATCGAGCGAATCGCTCTGGAACTGAAATCGGAATGCTCACTGACATTTCCCCTATCTGAAAGTCTGATAAACGCTGAAAAAATGACTAAGTCCAAAAAAAAAAATTTTTTCAACTTTTTTCAATTTTACCCCCGTGGGATATATATTCTACCCACACACATTTGGAACTCTCCTGGGGTACCCTAACACATATTATTCCCTCTTTTAGTGGATATTTTCACAAAAAAGTGAAATTTTCAAAAATTCAGAAAATTGGCTGAAAACGACTAAATATGAAGGACTCATCGGGCGAATCGCTCTGGAACTGAAATCGGAACGCTCACTGATATTTCCCCTATCTGAAAGTCTGATAAATACTGAAAAAATGATTAAGTCCAAAAAAAATTTTTTCAACTTTTTTCAATTTTACCCCGGTGGGATATATATTCTACCCACACACATTTGGAACTCTCCTGGGGTACCCTCACACATATTATTCCCTCATTTAGTGGATATTTTTACAAAAAAGTGAAATTTTCAAAAATTCTGAAAATTGGCTGAAAACGACTAAATATGAAGGACTCATCGAGCGAATCGCTCTGGAACTGAAATCGGAATGCTCACTGACATTTCCCCTATCTGAAAGTCTGATAAACGCTGAAAAAATGACTAAGTCCAAAAAAAAAAATTTTTCACCTTTCTTCAATTTTACCCCCGTGGGATATATATTCTACCCACACACATTTGGAACTTTCCTGGGGTACCCTCACACATATTATTCCCTCATTTAGTGGATATTTTCACAAAAAAGTGAAATTTTCAAAAATTCTGAAAATTGGCTGAAAACGACTAAATATGAAGGACTAATCGGGTGAATCACTCTGGAACTGAAATCGGAATGCTCACTGACATTTCCCCTATCTGAAAGTCTGCTAAACGCTGAAAAAATGACTAAGTCCAAAAAAAAACTATTTTTTACCTTTTTTAAATTTTACCCCCGTGGGATATATATTCTACCAACACACATTTGGAACTCTCCTGGGGTACCCTTACACATATTATTCCCTCATTTAGTTGATATTTTCACAAAAAAGTGACATTTTCAAAAATTCAGAAAATTGGCTGAAAATGACTGAATGTGAAGGACTCATCGGGTGAATCACGCTGGAACTGAAATCGGAACGCTCACTGACATTTCCCCTATGTGAAAGTCTGATAAACGCTGAAAAAATGACTAAGTCCAAAAAAAATTTTTTTTCACCTTTTTTCAATTTTACCCCCGTGGGATATATATTCTACCCACACACATTTGGAACTCTCCTGGGGTACCCTCACACATATTATTCCCTCATTTAGTGGATATTTTCACAAAAAAGTGAAATTTTCAAAAATTCTGAAAATTGGCTGAAAACGACTAAATATGAAGGACTCATCGGGCGAATCGCTCTAGAACTGAAATCGGAACGCTCACTGACATTTCCCCTATCTGAAAGTCTGCTAAACGCTGAAAAAATGACTAAGTCCAAAAAAAAATTTTTTCACCTTTTTTCAATTTTACCCCCGTGGGATATATATTCTACCCACACACATTTGGAACTCTCCTGGGGTACCCTCACACATATTATTCCCTCATTTAGTGGATATTTTCACAAAAAAAGTGAAATTTTCAAAAATTCAGAAAATTGGCTGAAAACGACTAAATATGAAGGACTCATCGGGCGAATCGCTCTGGAACTGAAATCGGAACGCTCACTGATATTTCCCCTATCTGAAAGTCTGATAAATGCTGAAAAAATGATTAAGTCCAAAAAAAAATTTTTTCAACTTTTTTCAATTTTACCCCCGTGGGATATATATTCTACCCACACACATTTGGAACTCTCCTGGGGTACCCTCACACATATTATTCCCTCATTTAGTGGATATTTTCACAAAAGAGTGAAATTTTCAAAAATTCAGAAAATTGGCTGAAAACGACTGAATATGAAGGACTCATCGGGCGAAACGCCCTGGAACTGAAATCGGAATGCTCACTGACATTTCCCCTATCTGAAAGTCTGATAAACGCTGAAAAAATGACCAAGTCCAAAAAAAAAAATGTTTCACCTTTCTTCAATTTTACCCCCGTGGGATATATATTCTACCCACACACATTTGGAACTCTCCTGGGGTACCCTCACACATATTATTCCCTCATTTAGTGGATATTTTCACAAAAAAGTGAAATTTTCAAAAATTCTGAAAAATGGCTGAAAACGACTAAATATGAAGGACTCATCGGGCGAATCGCTCTGGAACTGAAATCGGAACGCTCACTGATATTTCCCCTATCTGAAAGTCTGATAAATACTGAAAAAATGATTAAGTCCAAAAAAAAAAATTTTTCACCTTTCTTCAATTTTACCCCCGTGGGATATATATTCTACCCACACACATTTGGAACTTTCCTGGGGTACCCTCACACATATTATTCCCTCATTTAGTGGATATTTTCACAAAAAAGTGAAATTTTCAAAAATTCTGAAAATTGGCTGAAAACGACTAAATATGAAGGACTAATCGGGTGAATCACTCTGGAACTGAAATCGATATGCTCACTGACATTTCCCCTATCTGAAAGTCTGCTAAACGTTGAAAAAATGACTAAGTCCAAAAAAAAACTATTTTTTACCTTTTTTAAATTTTACCCCCGTGGGATATATATTCTACCCACACACATTTGGAACTCTCCTGGGGTACCCTCACACATATTATTCCCTCATTTAGTGGATATTTTCACAAAAAAGTGAAATTTTCAAAAATTCTGAAAATTGGCTGAAAACGACTAAATATGAAGGACTCATCGGGCGAATCGCTCTGGAACTGAAATCGGAACGCTCACTGATATTTCCCCTCTCTGAAAGTCTGATAAACGCTGAAAAAATGATTAAGTCCAAAAAAAAATTTTTTTTACTTTTTTCAATTTTACCCCCGTGGGATATATATTCTACCCACGCAAATTTGGAACACTCCTGGGGTACCCTCACACATATTATTCCCTCATTTAGTGGATATTTTCACAAAAGAGTGAAATTTTCAAAAATTCAGAAAATTGGCTGAAAACGACTGAATATGAAGGACTCATCGGGCGAAACGCCCTGGAACTGAAATCGGAATGCTCACTGACATTTCCCCTATCTGAAAGTCTGATAAACGCTGAAAAAATGACTAAGTCCAAAAAAAAAAATGTTTCACTTTTCTTCAATTTTACCCCCGTGGGATATATATTCTACCCACACACATTTGGAACTCTCCTGGGGTACCCTCACACATATTATTCCCTCATTTAGTGGATATTTTCACAAAAAAGTGAAATTTTGAAAAATTCTGAAAATTGGCTGAAAGTGACTAAATATGAAGGACTCATCGGGCGAATCGCTCTGGAACTGAAATCGGAACGCTCACTGACATTTCCCCTATCTGAAAGTCTGATAAACGCTGAAAAAATGACTAAGTCCAAAAAAAATTTTTTTTCACCTTTTTTCAATTTTACCCCTGTGGGATATATATTCTACCCACACACATTTGGAACTCTCCTGGGGTACCCTCACACATATTATTCCCTCATTTAGTGGATATTTTCACAAAAAAGTGAAATTTTCAAAAATTCTGAAAATTGGCTGAAAACGACTAAATATGAAGGACTCATCGGGTGAATCGCTCTGGAACTGAAATCGGAACGCTCACTGACATTTCCCCTATCTGAAAGTCTGCTAAACGCTGAAAAAATGACTAAGTCCAAAAAAAATTTTTTTTCACCTTTTTTCAATTTTACCCCTGTGGGATATATATTCTACCCAAACACATTTGGAACTCTCCTGGGGTACCCTCACACATAGTATTCCCTCATTTAGTGGATATTTTCACAAAAAAGTGACATTTTCAAAAATTCAGAAAATTGGCTGAAAACGACTAAATATGAAGGACTCATCGGGCGAATCGCTCTGGAACTGAAATCGGAACGTTCACTGATATTTCCCCTATCTGAAAGTCTGATAAACGCTGAAAAAATGATTAAGACCAAAAAAAATTTTTTTTTACTTTTTTCATCTTTGCCCCCGTGGGATATATATTCTAACCACGCACATTTGGAACACTCCTGGGGTACCCTCACACATATTATTCCCTCATTTAGTGGATGTTTTCACAAAAAAGTGAAATTTTCAAAACTTCTGAAAATTGGCTGAAAACGACTGAATATGAAGGAATCATCGGGCGAATCGCTCTGGAACTGAAATCGGAACGCTCACTGAAATTTCCCCTCTCTGAAAGTCTGATAAACGCTGAAAAAATGATTAAGTCCAAAAAAAAATTTTTTTTACTTTTTTCAATTTTACCCCCGTGGGATATATATTCTACCCACGCAAATTTGGAACACTCCTGGGGTACCCTCACACATATTATTCCCTCATTTAGTGGATATTTTCACAAAAGAGTGAAATTTTCAAAAATTCTGAAAATTGGCTGAAAACGACTAAATATGAAGGACTCATCGGGCGAATCTCTCTGGAACTGAAATCGGAACGCTCACTGACATTTCCCCTATCTGAAAGCATGATAAACGCCGGAAAAATGACTAAGTCTAAAAAAAATTTTTTTTAAACATTTTTCAATTTTACCCCCGTGGGATATATATTCTACCCACACACATTTGGAACTCTCCTGGGGTACCCTCACACATATTATTCCCTCATTTAGTGGATATTTTCACAAAAAAGTGAAATTTTCAAAAATTGTGAAAATTGGCTGAAAACGACTAAATATGAAGGACTCATCGGGCGAATCGCTCTGGAACTGAAATCGGAACGCTCACTGACATTTCCCCTATCTGAAAGTTTGATAAACGCTGAAAAAATGACTAAATCCAAAAAAAAAATTTTTTTACCTTTTTTCAATTTTACTCCTGTGGGATATATATTCTACCCAAACACATTTGGAACTCTCCTGGGGTACCCTCACACATAGTATTCCCTCATTTAGTGGATATTTTCACAAAAAAGTGAAATTTTCAAAAATTCTGAAAATTGGCTGAAAACGACTAAATATGAAGGACTCATCGGGTGAATCGCTCTGGAACTGAAATCGGAACGCTCACTGACATTTCCCCTATCTGAAAGTCTGATAAACGCTGAAAAAATGACTAAGTCCAAAAAAAAAATTTTTTCACCTTTTTTCAATTTTACCCCCGTGGGATATATATTCTACCCACACACATTTGGAACTCTCCTGGGGTACCCTCACACATATTATTCCCTCATTTAGTGGATATTTTCACAAAAAAGTGAAATTTTCAAAAATTCAGAAAATTGGCTGAAAACGAATAAATATGAAGGACTCATCGGGCGAATCGCTCTGGAACTGAAATCGGAATGCTCACTGATATTTCCCCTATCTGAAAGTCTGATAAATACTGAAAAAATGATTAAGTCCAAAAAAAATTTTTTCAACTTTTTTCAATTTTACCCCCGTGGGATATATATTCTACCCACACACATTTGGAACTCTCCTGGGGTACCCTCACACATATTATTCCCTCATTTAGTGGATATTTTCACAAAAAAGTGAAATTTTCAAAAATTCAGAAAATTGGCTGAAAACGACTAAATATGAAGGACTCATCGGGCGAATCTCTCTGGAACTGAAATCGGAACGCTCACTGACATTTCCCCTATCTGAAAGCATGATAAACGCCGGAAAAATGACTAAGTCTAAAAAAATTTTTTTTAAACATTTTTCAATTTTACCCCCTTGGGATATATATTCTACCCACACACATTTGGAACTCTCCTGGGGTACCCTCACACATATTATTCCCTCATTTAGTGGATATTTTCACAAAAAAATGAAATTTTCAAAAATTGTGAAAATTGGCTGAAAACGACTAAATATGAAGGACTCATCGGGCGAATCGCTCTGGAACTGAAATCGGAACGCTCACTGACATTTCCCCTATCTGAAAGTCTGATAAACGCTGAAAAAATGACTAAGTCCAAAAAAAAAAATTTTTTCACCTTTTTTCAATTTTACCCCCGTGGGATATATATTCTACCCACACACATTTGGAACTCTCCTGGGGTACCCTCACACATATTATTCCCTCATTTAGTGGATATTTTCACAAAAAAGTGAAATTTTCAAAAATTGTGAAAATTGGCTGAAAACGACTAAATATGAAGGACTCATCGGGCGAATCGCTCTGGAACTGAAATCGGAACGCTCACTGACATTTCCCCTATCTGAAAGTCTGATAAACGCTGAATGACTAAATCCAAAAAAAAAATTTTTTTACCTTTTTTCAATTTTACTCCTGTGGGATATATATTCTACCCAAACACATTTGGAACTCTCCTGGGGTACCCTCACACATAGTATTCCCTCATTTAGTGGATATTTTCACAAAAAAGTGACATTTTAAAAATTCAGAAAATTGGCTGAAAACGACTGAATATGAAGGACTCATCGGGTGAATCGCTCTGGAACTGAAATCGGAACGCTCACTGACATTTCCCCTATCTGAAAGTCTGATAAACGCTGAAAAAATGACTAAGTCCAAAAAAAAAATTTTTTCACCTTTTTTCAATTTTACCCCCGTGGGATATATATTCTACCCACACACATTTGGAACTCTCCTGGGTTACCCTCACACATATTATTCCCTCATTTAGTGGATATTTTCACAAAAAAGTGAAATTTTCAAAAATTCAGAAAATTGGCTGAAAACGAATAAATATGAAGGACTCATCAGGTCAATCTCTCTGGAACTGAAATCGGAACGCTCACTGATATTTCCCCTATCTGAAAGTCTGATAAATACTGAAAAAATAATTAAGTCCAAAAAAAATTTTTTCAACTTTTTTCAATTTTACCCCCGTGGGATATATATTCTACCCACACACATTTGGAACTCTCCTGGGGTACCCTCACACATATTATTCCCTCATTTTGTGGATATTTTCACAAAAAAGTGAAATTTTCAAAAATTCAGAAAATTGGCTGAAAACGACTAAATATGAAGGACTCATCGGGCGAATCGCTCTGGAACTGAAATCGGAACGCTCACTGATATTTCCCCTATCTGAAAGTCTGATAAATACTGAAAAAATGATTAAGTCCAAAAAAAATGTTTTCAACTTTTTTCAATTTTACCCCCGTGGGATATATATTCTACCCACACATATTTGGAACTCTCCTGGGGTACCCTCACACATATTATTCCCTCATTTAGTGGATATTTTCACAAAAAAGTGAAATTTTGAAAAATTCTGAAAATTGGCTGAAAGTGACTAAATATGAAGGACTCATCGGGCGAATCGCTCTGGAACTGAAATCGGAACGCTCACTGACATTTCCCCTATCTGAAAGTCTGATAAACGCTGAAAAAATGACTAAGTCCAAAAAAAATTTTTTTTCACCTTTTTTCAATTTTACCCCTGTGGGATATATATTCTACCCACACACATTTGGAACTCTCCTGGGGTACCCTCACACATATTATTCCCTCATTTAGTGGATATTTTCACAAAAAAGTGAAATTTTCAAAAATTCTGAAAATTGGCTGAAAACGACTAAATATGAAGGACTCATCGGGTGAATCGCTCTGGAACTGAAATCGGAACGCTCACTGACATTTCCCCTATCTGAAAGTCTGCTAAACGCTGAAAAAATGACTAAGTCCAAAAAAAATTTTTTTTCACCTTTTTTCAATTTTACCCCTGTGGGATATATATTCTACCCAAACACATTTGGAACTCTCCTGGGGTACCCTCACACATAGTATTCCCTCATTTAGTGGATATTTTCACAAAAAAGTGACATTTTCAAAAATTCAGAAAATTGGCTGAAAACGACTAAATATGAAGGACTCATCGGGCGAATCGCTCTGGAACTGAAATCGGAACGTTCACTGATATTTCCCCTATCTGAAAGTCTGATAAACGCTGAAAAAATGATTAAGACCAAAAAAAATTTTTTTTTACTTTTTTCATCTTTGCCCCCGTGGGATATATATTCTAACCACGCACATTTGGAACACTCCTGGGGTACCCTCACACATATTATTCCCTCATTTAGTGGATGTTTTCACAAAAAAGTGAAATTTTCAAAACTTCTGAAAATTGGCTGAAAACGACTGAATATGAAGGAATCATCGGGCGAATCGCTCTGGAACTGAAATCGGAACGCTCACTGAAATTTCCCCTCTCTGAAAGTCTGATAAACGCTGAAAAAATGATTAAGTCCAAAAAAAAATTTTTTTTACTTTTTTCAATTTTACCCCCGTGGGATATATATTCTACCCACGCAAATTTGGAACACTCCTGGGGTACCCTCACACATATTATTCCCTCATTTAGTGGATATTTTCACAAAAGAGTGAAATTTTCAAAAATTCTGAAAATTGGCTGAAAACGACTAAATATGAAGGACTCATCGGGCGAATCTCTCTGGAACTGAAATCGGAACGCTCACTGACATTTCCCCTATCTGAAAGCATGATAAACGCCGGAAAAATGACTAAGTCTAAAAAAAATTTTTTTTAAACATTTTTCAATTTTACCCCCGTGGGATATATATTCTACCCACACACATTTGGAACTCTCCTGGGGTACCCTCACACATATTATTCCCTCATTTAGTGGATATTTTCACAAAAAAGTGAAATTTTCAAAAATTGTGAAAATTGGCTGAAAACGACTAAATATGAAGGACTCATCGGGCGAATCGCTCTGGAACTGAAATCGGAACGCTCACTGACATTTCCCCTATCTGAAAGTTTGATAAACGCTGAAAAAATGACTAAATCCAAAAAAAAAATTTTTTTACCTTTTTTCAATTTTACTCCTGTGGGATATATATTCTACCCAAACACATTTGGAACTCTCCTGGGGTACCCTCACACATAGTATTCCCTCATTTAGTGGATATTTTCACAAAAAAGTGAAATTTTCAAAAATTCTGAAAATTGGCTGAAAACGACTAAATATGAAGGACTCATCGGGTGAATCGCTCTGGAACTGAAATCGGAACGCTCACTGACATTTCCCCTATCTGAAAGTCTGATAAACGCTGAAAAAATGACTAAGTCCAAAAAAAAAATTTTTTCACCTTTTTTCAATTTTACCCCCGTGGGATATATATTCTACCCACACACATTTGGAACTCTCCTGGGGTACCCTCACACATATTATTCCCTCATTTAGTGGATATTTTCACAAAAAAGTGAAATTTTCAAAAATTCAGAAAATTGGCTGAAAACGAATAAATATGAAGGACTCATCGGGCGAATCGCTCTGGAACTGAAATCGGAATGCTCACTGATATTTCCCCTATCTGAAAGTCTGATAAATACTGAAAAAATGATTAAGTCCAAAAAAAATTTTTTCAACTTTTTTCAATTTTACCCCCGTGGGATATATATTCTACCCACACACATTTGGAACTCTCCTGGGGTACCCTCACACATATTATTCCCTCATTTAGTGGATATTTTCACAAAAAAGTGAAATTTTCAAAAATTCAGAAAATTGGCTGAAAACGACTAAATATGAAGGACTCATCGGGCGAATCTCTCTGGAACTGAAATCGGAACGCTCACTGACATTTCCCCTATCTGAAAGCATGATAAACGCCGGAAAAATGACTAAGTCTAAAAAAATTTTTTTTAAACATTTTTCAATTTTACCCCCTTGGGATATATATTCTACCCACACACATTTGGAACTCTCCTGGGGTACCCTCACACATATTATTCCCTCATTTAGTGGATATTTTCACAAAAAAATGAAATTTTCAAAAATTGTGAAAATTGGCTGAAAACGACTAAATATGAAGGACTCATCGGGCGAATCGCTCTGGAACTGAAATCGGAACGCTCACTGACATTTCCCCTATCTGAAAGTCTGATAAACGCTGAAAAAATGACTAAGTCCAAAAAAAAAAATTTTTTCACCTTTTTTCAATTTTACCCCCGTGGGATATATATTCTACCCACACACATTTGGAACTCTCCTGGGGTACCCTCACACATATTATTCCCTCATTTAGTGGATATTTTCACAAAAAAGTGAAATTTTCAAAAATTGTGAAAATTGGCTGAAAACGACTAAATATGAAGGACTCATCGGGCGAATCGCTCTGGAACTGAAATCGGAACGCTCACTGACATTTCCCCTATCTGAAAGTCTGATAAACGCTGAATGACTAAATCCAAAAAAAAAATTTTTTTACCTTTTTTCAATTTTACTCCTGTGGGATATATATTCTACCCAAACACATTTGGAACTCTCCTGGGGTACCCTCACACATAGTATTCCCTCATTTAGTGGATATTTTCACAAAAAAGTGACATTTTAAAAATTCAGAAAATTGGCTGAAAACGACTGAATATGAAGGACTCATCGGGTGAATCGCTCTGGAACTGAAATCGGAACGCTCACTGACATTTCCCCTATCTGAAAGTCTGATAAACGCTGAAAAAATGACTAAGTCCAAAAAAAAAATTTTTTCACCTTTTTTCAATTTTACCCCCGTGGGATATATATTCTACCCACACACATTTGGAACTCTCCTGGGTTACCCTCACACATATTATTCCCTCATTTAGTGGATATTTTCACAAAAAAGTGAAATTTTCAAAAATTCAGAAAATTGGCTGAAAACGAATAAATATGAAGGACTCATCAGGTCAATCTCTCTGGAACTGAAATCGGAACGCTCACTGATATTTCCCCTATCTGAAAGTCTGATAAATACTGAAAAAATAATTAAGTCCAAAAAAAATTTTTTCAACTTTTTTCAATTTTACCCCCGTGGGATATATATTCTACCCACACACATTTGGAACTCTCCTGGGGTACCCTCACACATATTATTCCCTCATTTTGTGGATATTTTCACAAAAAAGTGAAATTTTCAAAAATTCAGAAAATTGGCTGAAAACGACTAAATATGAAGGACTCATCGGGCGAATCGCTCTGGAACTGAAATCGGAACGCTCACTGATATTTCCCCTATCTGAAAGTCTGATAAATACTGAAAAAATGATTAAGTCCAAAAAAAATGTTTTCAACTTTTTTCAATTTTACCCCCGTGGGATATATATTCTACCCACACATATTTGGAACTCTCCTGGGGTACCCTCACACATATTATTCCCTCATTTAGTGGATATTTTCACAAAAAAGTGAAATTTTGAAAAATTCTGAAAATTGGCTGAAAGTGACTAAATATGAAGGACTCATCGGGCGAATCGCTCTGGAACTGAAATCGGAACGCTCACTGACATTTCCCCTATCTGAAAGTCTGATAAACGCTGAAAAAATGACTAAGTCCAAAAAAAATTTTTTTTCACCTTTTTTCAATTTTACCCCTGTGGGATATATATTCTACCCACACACATTTGGAACTCTCCTGGGGTACCCTCACACATATTATTCCCTCATTTAGTGGATATTTTCACAAAAAAGTGAAATTTTCAAAAATTCTGAAAATTGGCTGAAAACGACTAAATATGAAGGACTCATCGGGTGAATCGCTCTGGAACTGAAATCGGAACGCTCACTGACATTTCCCCTATCTGAAAGTCTGCTAAACGCTGAAAAAATGACTAAGTCCAAAAAAAATTTTTTTTCACCTTTTTTCAATTTTACCCCTGTGGGATATATATTCTACCCAAACACATTTGGAACTCTCCTGGGGTACCCTCACACATAGTATTCCCTCATTTAGTGGATATTTTCACAAAAAAGTGACATTTTCAAAAATTCAGAAAATTGGCTGAAAACGACTAAATATGAAGGACTCATCGGGCGAATCGCTCTGGAACTGAAATCGGAACGTTCACTGATATTTCCCCTATCTGAAAGTCTGATAAACGCTGAAAAAATGATTAAGACCAAAAAAAATTTTTTTTTACTTTTTTCATCTTTGCCCCCGTGGGATATATATTCTAACCACGCACATTTGGAACACTCCTGGGGTACCCTCACACATATTATTCCCTCATTTAGTGGATGTTTTCACAAAAAAGTGAAATTTTCAAAACTTCTGAAAATTGGCTGAAAACGACTGAATATGAAGGAATCATCGGGCGAATCGCTCTGGAACTGAAATCGGAACGCTCACTGAAATTTCCCCTCTCTGAAAGTCTGATAAACGCTGAAAAAATGATTAAGTCCAAAAAAAAATTTTTTTTACTTTTTTCAATTTTACCCCCGTGGGATATATATTCTACCCACGCAAATTTGGAACACTCCTGGGGTACCCTCACACATATTATTCCCTCATTTAGTGGATATTTTCACAAAAGAGTGAAATTTTCAAAAATTCTGAAAATTGGCTGAAAACGACTAAATATGAAGGACTCATCGGGCGAATCTCTCTGGAACTGAAATCGGAACGCTCACTGACATTTCCCCTATCTGAAAGCATGATAAACGCCGGAAAAATGACTAAGTCTAAAAAAAATTTTTTTTAAACATTTTTCAATTTTACCCCCGTGGGATATATATTCTACCCACACACATTTGGAACTCTCCTGGGGTACCCTCACACATATTATTCCCTCATTTAGTGGATATTTTCACAAAAAAGTGAAATTTTCAAAAATTGTGAAAATTGGCTGAAAACGACTAAATATGAAGGACTCATCGGGCGAATCGCTCTGGAACTGAAATCGGAACGCTCACTGACATTTCCCCTATCTGAAAGTTTGATAAACGCTGAAAAAATGACTAAATCCAAAAAAAAAATTTTTTTACCTTTTTTCAATTTTACTCCTGTGGGATATATATTCTACCCAAACACATTTGGAACTCTCCTGGGGTACCCTCACACATAGTATTCCCTCATTTAGTGGATATTTTCACAAAAAAGTGAAATTTTCAAAAATTCTGAAAATTGGCTGAAAACGACTAAATATGAAGGACTCATCGGGTGAATCGCTCTGGAACTGAAATCGGAACGCTCACTGACATTTCCCCTATCTGAAAGTCTGATAAACGCTGAAAAAATGACTAAGTCCAAAAAAAAAATTTTTTCACCTTTTTTCAATTTTACCCCCGTGGGATATATATTCTACCCACACACATTTGGAACTCTCCTGGGGTACCCTCACACATATTATTCCCTCATTTAGTGGATATTTTCACAAAAAAGTGAAATTTTCAAAAATTCAGAAAATTGGCTGAAAACGAATAAATATGAAGGACTCATCGGGCGAATCGCTCTGGAACTGAAATCGGAATGCTCACTGATATTTCCCCTATCTGAAAGTCTGATAAATACTGAAAAAATGATTAAGTCCAAAAAAAATTTTTTCAACTTTTTTCAATTTTACCCCCGTGGGATATATATTCTACCCACACACATTTGGAACTCTCCTGGGGTACCCTCACACATATTATTCCCTCATTTAGTGGATATTTTCACAAAAAAGTGAAATTTTCAAAAATTCAGAAAATTGGCTGAAAACGACTAAATATGAAGGACTCATCGGGCGAATCTCTCTGGAACTGAAATCGGAACGCTCACTGACATTTCCCCTATCTGAAAGCATGATAAACGCCGGAAAAATGACTAAGTCTAAAAAAATTTTTTTTAAACATTTTTCAATTTTACCCCCTTGGGATATATATTCTACCCACACACATTTGGAACTCTCCTGGGGTACCCTCACACATATTATTCCCTCATTTAGTGGATATTTTCACAAAAAAATGAAATTTTCAAAAATTGTGAAAATTGGCTGAAAACGACTAAATATGAAGGACTCATCGGGCGAATCGCTCTGGAACTGAAATCGGAACGCTCACTGACATTTCCCCTATCTGAAAGTCTGATAAACGCTGAAAAAATGACTAAGTCCAAAAAAAAAAATTTTTTCACCTTTTTTCAATTTTACCCCCGTGGGATATATATTCTACCCACACACATTTGGAACTCTCCTGGGGTACCCTCACACATATTATTCCCTCATTTAGTGGATATTTTCACAAAAAAGTGAAATTTTCAAAAATTGTGAAAATTGGCTGAAAACGACTAAATATGAAGGACTCATCGGGCGAATCGCTCTGGAACTGAAATCGGAACGCTCACTGACATTTCCCCTATCTGAAAGTCTGATAAACGCTGAATGACTAAATCCAAAAAAAAAATTTTTTTACCTTTTTTCAATTTTACTCCTGTGGGATATATATTCTACCCAAACACATTTGGAACTCTCCTGGGGTACCCTCACACATAGTATTCCCTCATTTAGTGGATATTTTCACAAAAAAGTGACATTTTAAAAATTCAGAAAATTGGCTGAAAACGACTGAATATGAAGGACTCATCGGGTGAATCGCTCTGGAACTGAAATCGGAACGCTCACTGACATTTCCCCTATCTGAAAGTCTGATAAACGCTGAAAAAATGACTAAGTCCAAAAAAAAAATTTTTTCACCTTTTTTCAATTTTACCCCCGTGGGATATATATTCTACCCACACACATTTGGAACTCTCCTGGGTTACCCTCACACATATTATTCCCTCATTTAGTGGATATTTTCACAAAAAAGTGAAATTTTCAAAAATTCAGAAAATTGGCTGAAAACGAATAAATATGAAGGACTCATCAGGTCAATCTCTCTGGAACTGAAATCGGAACGCTCACTGATATTTCCCCTATCTGAAAGTCTGATAAATACTGAAAAAATAATTAAGTCCAAAAAAAATTTTTTCAACTTTTTTCAATTTTACCCCCGTGGGATATATATTCTACCCACACACATTTGGAACTCTCCTGGGGTACCCTCACACATATTATTCCCTCATTTTGTGGATATTTTCACAAAAAAGTGAAATTTTCAAAAATTCAGAAAATTGGCTGAAAACGACTAAATATGAAGGACTCATCGGGCGAATCGCTCTGGAACTGAAATCGGAACGCTCACTGATATTTCCCCTATCTGAAAGTCTGATAAATACTGAAAAAATGATTAAGTCCAAAAAAAATGTTTTCAACTTTTTTCAATTTTACCCCCGTGGGATATATATTCTACCCACATATTTGGAACTCTCCTGGGGTACCCTCACACATATTATTCCCTCATTTAGTGGATATTTTCACAAAAAAGTGAAATTTTCAAAAATTCTGAAAATTGGCTGAAAACGACTAAATATGAAGGACTCATCGGGTGAATCACTCTGGAACTGAAATCGGAATGCTCACTGACATTTCCCCTATCTGAAAGTCTGCTAAACGCTGAAAAAATGACTAAGTCCAAAAAAAAACATTTTTTTACCTTTTTTCAATTTTACCCCCGTGGGATATATATTCTACCCACACACATTTGGAACTCTCCTGGGGTACCCTCACACATATCATTCCCTCATTTAGTGGATATTTTCCCAAAAAAGTGAAATTTTCAAAAATTCTGAAAATTGGCTGAAAACGACTAAATATGAAGGACTCATCGGGCGAATCCCTCTGGAACTGAAATCGGAACGCTCACTGACATTTCCCCTATCTGAAAGTCTGATAAACGCTGAAAAAATGACTACATCCCAAAAAAAAATTTTTTCACCTTTTTTCAATTTTACTCCTGTGGGATATATATTCTACCCACACACATTTGGAACTCTCCTGGGGTACCCTCACACATATTATTCCCTCATTTAGTGGATATTTTCACAAAAAAGTGAAATTTTCAAAAATTCAGAAAATTGGCTGAAAACGACTAAATATGAAGGACTCATCAGGCGAATCGCTCTGGAACTGAAATCGGAACGTTCACTGATATTTCCCCTATCTGAAAGTCTGATAAACGCTGAAAAAATGATTAAGTCCAAAAAAAAAATTTTTAACCTTTTTTCAATTTTACCCCCGTGGGATATATATTCTACCCACACACATTTTGAACTCTCCTGGGGTACCCTCACACATATTATTCCCTCATTTAGTGGATATTTTCACAAAAAAGTGAAATTTTCAAAAATTCAGAAAATTGGCTGAAAACGACTAAATATGAAGGACTCATCGGGCGAATCGCTCTGGAACTGAAATCGGAACGCTCACTGACATTTCCCCTATCTGAAAGTCTGATAAACGCTGAAAAAATGATTAAATCCCCAAAAAAAATTTTTTCACCTTTTTTCAATTTTACCCCCGTGGGATATATTCTACCCACACACATTTGTAACTCTCCTGGGGTACCCTCACATATTATTCCCTCATTTAGTGGATATTTTCCCAAAAAAGTGAAATTTTCAAAAATTCTGAAAATTGGCTGAAAACGACTAAATATGAAGGACTCATCGGGCGAATCCCTCTGGAACTGAAATCGGAACGCTCACTGACATTTCCCCTATCTGAAAGTCTGATAAACGCTGAAAAAATGACTAAATCCAAAAAAAAAAATTTTTCACCTTTTTTCAATTTTACTCCTGTGGGATATATATTCTACCCACACACATTTGGAACTCTCCTGGGGTACCCTCACACATATTATTCCCTCATTTAGTGGATATTTTCACAAAAAAGTGAAATTTTCAAAAATTCAGAAAATTGGCTGAAAACGACAAAATATGAAGGACTCATCAGGCGAATCGCTCTGGAACTGAAATGGGAACGTTCACTGTTATTTCCCCTATCTGAAAGTCTGATAAACGCTGAAAAAATGATTAAGTCCAAAAAAAAATTTTTTCAACTTTTTTCAATTTTACCCCGTGGGATATATATTCTACCCACACACATTTCGAACTCTCCTGGGGTACCCTCACACATATTATTCCCTCATTTAGTGGATATTTTCACAAAAAAGTGAAATTTTCAAAAATTCAGAAAATTGGCTGAAAACGACTAAATATGAAGGACTCATCGGGCGAATCGCTCTGGAACTGAAATCGGAACGTTCACTGATATTTCCCCTTTCTGAAAGTCTGATAAACGCTGAAAAAATGATTAAGTCCAAAAAAAAATTTTTTAACCTTTTTTCAATTTTACCCCCGTGGGATATATATTCTACCCACACACATTTGGAACTCTCCTGGGGTACCCTCACACATATTATTCCCTCATTTAGTGGATATTTTCACAAAAAAGTTAAATTTTCAAAAATTCTGAAAATTGGCTGAAAACGACTAAATATGAAGGACTCATCGGTCGAATCGCTCTGGAACTGAAATCGGAATGCTCACTGATATTGCCCCTATCTGAAAGTCTGATAAACGTTGAAAAAATGATTAAGTCCAAAAAAAAAATTTTTTTCAACTTTTTTCAATTCTACCCCCGTGGGATATATATTCTACCCACGCATATTTGGAACTCTCCTGGGGTAACCTCACACATATTATTCCCTTATTTAGTGGATATTTTCACAAAAAAGTGAAATTTTCAAAAATTCAGAAAATTGCCTGAAAACGACTGAATATGAAGGACTCATCGGGCGAATCGCTCTGGAACTGAAATCGGAACGCTCACTGACATTTCCCCTATCTGAAAGTCTGAGAAACGCTGAAAAAATGACTAAGTTCAAAAAAAAATTTTTTTCACCTTTTTTCAATTTTACCCCCGTGGGATATATATTCTACCCACACATATTTGGAACTCTCCTGGGGTACCCTCACACATATTATTCCCTCATTTAGTGGATATTTTCACAAAAAAGTGAAATTTTCAAAAATTCTGAAAATTGGCTGAAAACGACTAAATATGAAGGACTCATCGGGTGAATCACTCTGGAACTGAAATCGGAATGCTCACTGACATTTCCCCTATCTGAAAGTCTGCTAAACGCTGAAAAAATGACTAAGTAAAAAAAAAAACATTTTTTTAGCTTTTTTCAATTTTACCCCCGTGGGATATATATTCTACCAACACACATTTGGAACTCTCCTGGGGTACCCTCACACATATTATTCCCTCATTTAGTGGATATTTTCACAAAAAAGTGAAATTTTCAAAAATTCTGAAAATTGGCAGAAAACGACTGAATATGAAGGACTCATCGGGCGAATCGCTCTGGAACTGAAATCGGAACGCTCACTGACATTTCCCCTATCTGAAAGTCTGATAAACGCTGAAAAAATGACTAAGTTCAAAAAAAAATTTTTTTCACCTTTTTTCAATTTTACCCCGTGGGATATATATTCTACCCACACACATTTGGAACTCTCCTGGGGTACCCTCACACATATTATTCCCTCATTTAGTGGATATTTTCACAAAAAAAGTGAAATTTTCAAAAATTCTGAAAATTGGCTGAAAACGACTAAATATGAAGGACTCATCGGGTGAATCACTCTGGAACTGAAATCGGAATGCTCACTGACATTTCCCCTATCTGAAAGTCTGCTAAACGCTGAAAAAATGACTAAGTCCAAAAAAAAACATTTTTTTACCTTTTTTCAATTTTACCCCCGTGGGATATATATTCTACCCACACACATTTGGAACTCTCCTGGGGTACCCTCACACATATTATTCCCTCATTTAGTGGATATTTTCCCAAAAAAGTGAAATTTTCAAAAATTCTGAAAATTGGCTGAAAACGACTAAATATGAAGGACTCATCGGGCGAATCCCTCTGGAACTGAAATCGGAACGCTCACTGACATTTCCCGTATCTGAAAGTCTGATAAACGCTGAAAAAATGACTAAATCCCCAAAAAAAATTTTTTCACCTTTTTTCAATTTTACTCCTGTGGGATATATATTCTACCCACACACATTTGGAACTCTCCTGGGGTACCCTCACACATATTATTCCCTCATTTAGTGGATATTTTCACAAAAAAGTGAAATTTTCAAAAATTCAGAAAATTGGCTGAAAACGAGTAAATATGAAGGACTCATCAGGCGAATCGCTCTGGAACTGAAATCGGAACGTTCACTGATATTTCCCCTATCTGAAAGTCTGATAAACGCTGAAAAAATGATTAAGTCCAAAAAAAAAATTTTTAACCTTTTTTCAATTTTACCCCCGTGGGATATATATTCTACCCACACACATTTGGAACTCTCCTGGGGTACCCTCACACATATTATTCCCTCATTTAGTGGATATTTTCACAAAAAAGTGAAATTTTCAAAAATTCAGAAAATTGGCTGAAAACGACTAAATATGAAGGACTCATCGGGCGAATCGCTCTGGAACTGAAATCGGAACGCTCACTGACATTTCCCCTATCTGAAAGTCTGATAAACGCTGAAAAAATGATTAAATCCCCAAAAAAAATTTTTTCACCTTTTTTCAATTTTACCCCCGTGGGATATATTCTACCCACACACATTTGTAACTCTCCTGGGGTACCCTCACATATTATTCCCTCATTTAGTGGATATTTTCCCAAAAAAGTGAAATTTTCAAAAATTCTGAAAATTGGCTGAAAACGACTAAATATGAAGGACTCATCGGGCGAATCCCTCTGGAACTGAAATCGGAACGCTCACTGACATTTCCCCTATCTGAAAGTCTGATAAACGCTGAAAAAATGACTAAATCCAAAAAAAAAAATTTTTCACCTTTTTTCAATTTTACTCCTGTGGGATATATATTCTACCCACACACATTTGGAACTCTCCTGGGGTACCCTCACACATATTATTCCCTCATTTAGTGGATATTTTCACAAAAAAGTGAAATTTTCAAAAATTCAGAAAATTGGCTGAAAACGACAAAATATGAAGGACTCATCAGGCGAATCGCTCTGGAACTGAAATGGGAACGTTCACTGTTATTTCCCCTATCTGAAAGTCTGATAAACGCTGAAAAAATGATTAAGTCCAAAAAAAAATTTTTTCAACTTTTTTCAATTTTACCCCGTGGGATATATATTCTACCCACACACATTTCGAACTCTCCTGGGGTACCCTCACACATATTATTCCCTCATTTAGTGGATATTTTCACAAAAAAGTGAAATTTTCAAAAATTCAGAAAATTGGCTGAAAACGAATAAATATGAAGGACTCATCGGGCGAATCGCTCTGGAACTGAAATCGTAACGCTCACTGACATTTCCCCTATCTGAAAGTCTGATAAACGCTGAAAAAATGACTACGTTGAAAAAAAAAATTTTTTAACCTTTTTTCAATTTTACCCCCGTGGGATATATATTCTACCCACACACATTTGGAACTCTCCTGGGGTACCCTCACACATATTATTCCCTCATTTAGTGGATATTTTCACAAAAAAGTGAAATTTTCAAAAATTCAGAAAATTGGCTGAAAACGACTAAATATGAAGGACTCATCGGGCGAATCGCTCTGGAACTGAAATCGGAACGTTCACTGATATTTCCCCTATCTGAAAGTCTGATAAACGCTGAAAAAATGATTAAGTCCAAAAAAAAATTTTTTAACCTTTTTTCAATTTTACCCCCGTGGGATATATATTCTACCCACACACATTTGGAACTCTCCTGGGGTACCCTCACACATATTATTCCCTCATTTAGTGGATATTTTCACAAAAAAGTTAAATTTTCAAAAATTCTGAAAATTGGCTGAAAACGACTAAATATGAAGGACTCATCGGTCGAATCGCTCTGGAACTGAAATCGGAATGCTCACTGATATTGCCCCTATCTGAAAGTCTGATAAATGTTGAAAAAATGATTAAGTCCAAAAAAAAAATTTTTTTCAACTTTTTTCAATTCTACCCCCGTGGGATATATATTCTACCCACGCATATTTGGAACTCTCCTGGGGTAACCTCACACATATTATTCCCTTATTTAGTGGATATTTTCACAAAAAAGTGAAATTTTCAAAAATTCAGAAAATTGGCTGAAAATGACTGAATATGAAGGACTCATCGGGCGAATCGCTCTGGAACTGAAATCGGAACGCTCACTGACATTTCCCCTATCTGAAAGTCTGAGAAACGCTGAAAAAATGACTAAGTTCAAAAAAAAATGTTTTTCACCTTTTTTCAATTTTACCCCCGTGGGATATATATTCTACCCACACATATTTGGAACTCTCCTGGGGTACCCTCACACATATTATTCCCTCATTTAGTGGATATTTTCACAAAAAAGTGAAATTTTCAAAAATTCTGAAAATTGGCTGAAAACGACTAAATATGAAGGACTCATCGGGTGAATCACTCTGGAACTGAAATCGGAATGCTCACTGACATTTCCCCTATCTGAAAGTCTGCTAAACGCTGAAAAAATGACTAAGTAAAAAAAAAACATTTTTTTAGCTTTTTTCAATTTTACCCCCGTGGGATATATATTCTACCAACACACATTTGGAACTCTCCTGGGGTACCCTCACACATATTATTCCCTCATTTAGTGGATATTTTCACAAAAAAGTGAAATTTTCAAAAATTCTGAAAATTGGCAGAAAACGACTGAATATGAAGGACTCATCGGGCGAATCGCTCTGGAACTGAAATCGGAACGCTCACTGACATTTCCCCTATCTGAAAGTCTGATAAACGCTGAAAAAATGACTAAATCCAAAAAAAAAATTTTTTTACCTTTTTTCAATTTTACTCCTGTGGGATATATATTCTACCCAAACACATTTGGAACTCTCCTGGGGTACCCTCACACATAGTATTCCCTCATTTAGTGGATATTTTCACAAAAAAGTGAAATTTTCAAAAATTCAGAAAATTGGCTGAAAACGACTAAATATGAAGGACTCATCGGGCGAATCGCTCTGGAACTGAAATCGGAACGCTCACTGACATTTTCCCTATCTGAAAGTCTGATAAACGCTGAAAAAATGACTAAATCCAAAAAAAAAATTTTTTTACCTTTTTTCAATTTTACTCCTGTGGGATATATATTCTACCCAAACACATTTGGAACTCTCCTGGGGTACCCTCACACATAGTATTCCCTCATTTAGTCGATATTTTCACAAAAAAGTGAAATTTTCAAAAATTCTGAAAATTGGCTGAAAACGACTAAATATGAAGGACTCATCGGGTGAATCACTCTGGAACTGAAATCGGAATGCTCACTGACATTTCCCCTATCTGAAAGTCTGATAAACGCTGAAAAAATGACTAAGTCCAAAAAAAAAAATGTTTCACCTTTCTTCAATTTTACCCCCGTGGGATATATATTCTACCCACACACATTTGGAACTCTCCTGGGGTACCCTCACACATATTATTCCCTCATTTAGTGGATATTTTCCCATAAAAGTGAAATTTTCAAAAATTCTGAAAATTGGCTGAAAACGACTAAATATGAAGGACTCATCGGGCGAATCCCTCTGGAACTGAAATCGGAACGCTCACTGACATTTCCCCTATCTGAAAGTCTGATAAACGCTGAAAAAATGACTAAATCCAAAAAAAAAATTTTTTCACCTTTTTTCAATTTTACTCCTGTGGGATATATATTCTACCCACACACATTTGGAACTCTCCTGGGGTACCCTCACACATATTATTCCCTCATTTAGTGGATATTTTCACAAAAAAGTGAAATTTTCAAAAATTCAGAAAATTGGCTGAAAACGACTAAATATGAAGGACTCATCAGGCGAATCGCTCTGGAACTGAAATCGGAACGTTCACTGATATTTCCCCTATCTGAAAGTCTGATAAACGCTGAAAAAATGATTAAGTCCAAAAAAAAATTTTTTCAACTTTTTTCAATTTTACCCCGTGGGATATATATTCTACCCACGCACATTTGGAACACTCCTGGGGTACCCTCACACATATTATTCCCTCATTTAGTGGATATTTTCACAAAAAAGTTAAATTTTCAAAAATTCTGAAAATTGGCTGAAAACGACTAAATATGAAGGACTCATCGGGCGAATCGCTCTGGAACTGAAATCGGAACGTTCACTGATATTTCCCCTATCTGAAAGTGTGATAAACGCTGAAAAAACGATTAAGTCCAAAAAAAAAATTTTTAACCTTTTTTCAATTTTACCCCCGTGGGATATATATTCTACCCACACACATTTGGAACTCTCCTGGGGTACCCTCACACATATTATTCCCTCATTTAGTGGATATTTTCACAAAAAAGTGAAATTTTCAAAAATTCAGAAAATTGGCTGAAAACGACTAAATATGAAGGACTCACCGGGCGAATCGCTCTGGAACTGAAATCGGAACGCTCACTGACATTTCCCCTATCTGAAAGTCTGATAAACGCTGAAAAAATGATTAAATCCCCAAAAAAAATTTTTTCACCTTTTTTCAATTTTACCCCCGTGGGATATATATTCTACCCACACACATTTGTAACTCTCCTGGGGTACCCTCACATATTATTCCCTCATTTAGTGGATATTTTCACAAAAAAGTGAAATTTTCAAAAATTCAGAAAATTGGCTGAAAACGACTAAATATGAAGGACTCATCAGGCGAATCGCTCTGGAACTGAAATGGGAACGTTCACTGTTATTTCCCCTATCTGAAAGTCTGATAAACGCTGAAAAAATGATTAAGTCCAAAAAAAAATTTTTTCAACTTTTTTCAATTTTACCCCGTGGGATATATATTCTACCCACGCACATTTGGAACACTCCTGGGGTACCCTCACACATATTATTCCCTCATTTAGTGGATATTTTCACAAAAAAGTTAAATTTTCAAAAATTCTGAAAATTGGCTGAAAACGACGAAATATGAAGGACTCATCGGGCGAATCGCTCTGGAACTGAAATCGTAACGCTCACTGACATTTCCCTATCTGAAAGTCTGATAAACGCTGAAAAAATGACTACGTTGAAAAAAAAAATTTTTTAACCTTTTTTCAATTTTACCCCCGTGGGATATATATTCTACCCACACACATTTGGAACTCTCCTGGGGTACCCTCACACATATTATTCCCTCATTTAGTGGATATTTTCACAAAAAAGTGAAATTTTCCAAAATTCTGAAAATTGGCTGAAAACGACTATATATGAAGGACTCATCGGGCGAATCGCTCTGGAACTGAAATCCGAACGCTCACTGACATTTCGCCTATCTGAAAGTCTGATAAACGCTGAAAAAATGACTAAGTCCAAAAAAAAATTTTTTAACCTTTTTTCCATTTTTACCCCTGTGGGATATATATTCTACCCACACACATTTGGAACTCTCCTGGGGTACCCTCACACATATTATTCCCTCATTTAGTGGATATTTTCACAAAAAAGTGAAATTTTCAAAAATTCAGAAAATTAGCTGAAAACGAATAAATATGAAGGACTCATCGGGTGAATCACTCTGGAACTGAAATCGGAACGCTCACTGACATTTTCCCTATCTGAAAGTCTGATAAACGCTGAAAAAATGACTAAGTTGAAAAAAAAATTTTTTTAACCTTTTTTCAATTTTACCCCCGTGGGATATATATTCTACCCACACACATTTGGAACTCTCCTGGGGTACGCTCACACATATTATTCCCTAATTTAGTGGATATTTTCACAAAAAAGTGAAATTTTCCAAAATTCTGAAAATTGGCTGAAAACGACTAAATATGAAGGACTCATCGGGCGAATCGCTCTGGAACTGAAATCGGAATGCTCACTGATATTGCCCCTATCTGAAAGTCTGATAAACGTTGAAAAAATGATTAAGTCCAAAAAAAAAATTTTTTTCAACTTTTATCAATTCTACCCCCGTGGGATATATATTCTACCACGCACATTTGGAACTCTCCTGGGGTACCCTCACACATATTATTCCCTCATTTAGTGGATATTTTCACAAAAAAGTGAAATTTTCAAAAATTCAGAGAATTGGCTGAAAACGACTAAATATGAAGGACTCATCGGGCGAATCGCTCTGGAACTGAAATCGGAACGTTCACTGATATTTCCCCTATCTGAAAGTCTGATAAACGCTGAAAAAACGATTAAGTCCAAAAAAAAATTTTTTAACCTTTTTTCAATTTTACCCCCGTGGGATATATATTCTACCCACACACATTTGGAACACTCCTGGGGTACCCTCACACATATTATTCCCTCATTTAGTGGATATTTTCACAAAAAAGTTAAATTTTCAAAAATTCTGAAAATTGGCTGAAAACGACTAAATATGAAGGACTCATCGGGCGAATCGCTCTGGAACTGAAATCGGAACGCTCACTGACATTTCCCCTATCTGAAAGTCTGATAAACGCTGAAAAAATGACTAAGTCCAAAAAAAAATAATTTTTCACCTTTTTTCAATTTTTCCCCCGTGGGATATATATTCTACCCACACACATTTGGAACTCACCTGGGGTACCCTCACACATATTATTCCCTCATTTAGTGGATATTTTCACAAAAAAGTGAAATTTTCAAAAATTCTGAAAATTGGCTGAAAACGACTAAATATGAAGGACTCATCGGGCGAATCGCTCTGGAACTGAAATCGGAACGCTCACTGACATTTCCCCTATCTGAAAGTCTGATAAACGCTGAAAAAATGACTAAGTTGAAAGAAAAAATTTTTTAACCTTTTTTCAATTTTACCCCCGTGGGATATATATTCTACCCACACACATTTGGAACTCTCCTGGGGTACCCTCACACATATTATTCCCTCATTTAGTGGATATTTTCACAAAAAAGTGAAATTTTCAAAAATTCAGAAAATTGGCTGAAAACGACTAAATATGAAGGACTCATCGGGCAAATCGCTCTGGAACTGAAATCGGAACGTTCACTGATATTTCCCCTATCTGAAAGTCTGATAAACGCTGAAAAAATGATTAAGTCCAAAAAAAAATTTTTTAACCTTTTTTCAATTTTATCCCCGTGGGATATATATTCTACCCACACACATTTGGAACTCTCCTGGGGTACCCTCACACATATTATTCCCTCATTTAGTGGATATTTTCACAAAAAAGTGAAATTTTCCAAAATTCTGAAAATTGGCTGAAAACGACTAAATATGAAGGACTCATCGGGCGAATCGCTCTGGAACTGAAATCGGAATGCTCACTGATATTGCCCCTATCTGAAAGTCTGATAAACGTTGAAAAAATGATTAAGTCCAAAAAAAAAATTTTTTTCAACTTTTATCAATTCTACCCCCGTGGGATATATATTCTACCACGCACATTTGGAACTCTCCTGGGGTACCCTCACACATATTATTCCCTCATTTAGTGGATATTTTCACAAAAAAGTGAAATTTTCAAAAATTCAGAGAATTGGCTGAAAACGACTAAATATGAAGGACTCATCGGGCGAATCGCTCTGGAACTGAAATCGGAACGTTCACTGATATTTCCCCTATCTGAAAGTCTGATAAACGCTGAAAAAATGACTAAGTTGAAAAAAAAAATTTTTTAACCTTTTTTCAACTTTACCCCCGTGGGATATATATTCTACCCACACACATTTGGAACTCTCCTGGGGTACCCTCACACATATTATTCCCTCATTTAGTGGATATTTTCACAAAAAAGTGAAATTTTCAAAAATTCAGAAAATTGGCTGAAAACGACTAAATATGAAGGACTCATCAGGCGAATTGCTCTGGAACTGAAATCGGAACACTCACTGATTTTGGCCCTATCTGAAAGTCTGATAAACGCTGAAAAAATGATTAAGTCCAAAAAAAAATTTTTTAACCTTTTTTCCATTTTTACCCCTGTGGGATATATATTCTACCCACACACATTTGGAACTCTCCTGGGGTACCCTCACACATATTATTCCCTCATTTAGTGGATATTTTCACAAAAAAGTGAAATTTTCAAAAATTCAGAAAATTAGCTGAAAACGAATAAATATGAAGGACTCATCGGGTGAATCACTCTGGAACTGAAATCGGAACGCTCACTGACATTTTCCCTATCTGAAAGTCTGATAAACGCTGAAAAAATGACTAAGTTGAAAAAAAAATTTTTTTAACCTTTTTTCAATTTTACCCCCGTGGGATATATATTCTACCCACACACATTTGGAACTCTCCTGGGGTACGCTCACACATATTATTCCCTAATTTAGTGGATATTTTCACAAAAAAGTGAAATTTTCCAAAATTCTGAAAATTGGCTGAAAACGACTAAATATGAAGGACTCATCGGGCGAATCGCTCTGGAACTGAAATCGGAATGCTCACTGATATTGCCCCTATCTGAAAGTCTGATAAACGTTGAAAAAATGATTAAGTCCAAAAAAAAAATTTTTTTCAACTTTTATCAATTCTACCCCCGTGGGATATATATTCTACCACGCACATTTGGAACTCTCCTGGGGTACCCTCACACATATTATTCCCTCATTTAGTGGATATTTTCACAAAAAAGTGAAATTTTCAAAAATTCAGAGAATTGGCTGAAAACGACTAAATATGAAGGACTCATCGGGCGAATCGCTCTGGAACTGAAATCGGAACGTTCACTGATATTTCCCCTATCTGAAAGTCTGATAAACGCTGAAAAAATGATTAAGTCCAAAAAAAAAAATTTTTTCAACTTTTTTCAATTTTACTCCCGTGGGATATATATTCTACCCGCGCACATTTGGAACACTCCTGGGGTACCCTCACACATATTATTCCCTCATTTAGTGGATATTTTCACAAAAAAGTGAAATTTTCAAAAATTCTGAAAATTGGCTGAAAACGACTGAATATGATGGACTCATCGGGCGAATCGCGCTGGAACTGAAATCGGAACGCTCACTGACATTTCCCCTATCTGAAAGTCTGATAAACGCTGAAAAAATGACTAAGTCCAAAAAAAAAAATGTTTAACCTTTTTTCAGTTTTACCCCCGTGGGATATATATTCTACCCACACACATTTGGAACTCTCCTGGGGTACGCTCACACATATTATTCCCTAATTTAGTGGATATTTTCACAAAAAAGTAAAATTTTCAAAAATTCAGAAAATTGGCTGAAAACGACTAAATATGATGGACTCATCGGGCAAATCGCTCTGGAACTGAAATCGGAATTCTCACTGACATTTCCCCTATCTGAAAGTCTGATAAACGCTGAAAAAATGACTAAGTCCAAAAAAAAATTTTTTCACCTTTTTTCAATTTTACCCCCGTGGGATATATATTCTACCCACGCATATTTGGAACTCTCCTGGGGTACCCTCACACATATTATTCCCTCATTTAGTGGATATTTTCACAAAAAAGTGAAAATTTTCAAAAATTCAGAAAATTGGCTGAAAACGACTAAATATGAAGGACTCATCGGGCGAATCGCTCTGGAACTGAAATCGGAACGTTTACTGATATTTCCCCTATCTGAAAGTCTGATAAACGCTGAAAAAATGATTAAGTCCAAAAAAAATTTTTTTAACCTTTTTTCAATTTTACCCCCGTGGGATATATATTCTACCCACACACATTTGGAACTCTCCTGGGGTACCCTCACACATATTATTCCCTCATTTAGTGGATATTTTCACAAAAAAGTGAAATTTTCCAAAATTCTGAAAATTGGCTGAAAACGACTGAATATGATGGACTCATCGGGCAAATCGCGCTGGAGCTGAAATCGGAACGCTCACTGACAATTCCCCTATCTGAAAGTCTGATAAACGCTGAAAAAATGACTAAGTCCAAAAAAAAAATTTTTTCACCTTTTTCAATTTTACCCCCGTGGGATATTCTACCCACGCATATTTGGAACTCTCCTGGGGTACCCTCACACATATTATTCCCTCATTTAGTGGATATTTTCACAAAAAAGTGAAATTTTCAAAAATTCTGAAAATTGGCTGAAAACGACTAAATATGAAGGACTCATCAGGCGAATCGCTCTGGAACTGAAATCGGAACGCTCACTGACAATTCCCCTATCTGAAAGTCTGATAAACGCTGAAAAAATGACTAAGTCCAAAAAAAAATTTTTTTCACCTTTTTTCAATTTTACCACCGTGGGATATATAATCTACCCACACACATTTGTAACTCTCCTGTGGTACCCTCACATATTATTCCCTCATTTAGTGGATATTTTCCCAAAAAAGTGAAATTTTCAAAAATTCTGAAAATTGGATGAAAACGACTAAATATGAAGGACTCATCGGGCGAATCCCTCTGGAACTGAAATCGGAACGCTCACTGACATTTCCCCTATCGGAAAGTCTGATAAACGCTGAAAAAATGACTAAATCCAAAAAAAAAATTTTTTCACCTTTTTTCAATTTTACTCCTGTGGGATATATATTCTACCCACACACATTTGGAACTCTCCTGGGGTACCCTCACACATATTATTCCCTCATTTAGTGGATATTTTCACAAAAAAGTGAAATTTTCAAAAATTCAGAAAATTGGCTGAAAACGACTAAATATGAAGGACTCATCAGGCGAATCGCTCTGGAACTGAAATCGGAACGTTCACTGATATTTCCCCTATCTGAAAGTCTGATAAACGCTGAAAAAATGACTAAGTTGAAAAAAAAAATTTTTTAACCTTTTTTCAATTTTACCCCCGTGGGATATATATTCTACCCACACACATTTGGAACTCTCCTGGGGTACCCTCACACATATTATTCCCTCATTTAGTGGATATTTTCACAAAAAAGTGAAATTTTCAAAAATTCTGAAAATTGGCTGAAAACGACTAAATATGAAGGACTCATCAGGCGAATCGCTCTGGAACTGAAATCGGAATGCTCACTGATATTGCCCCTATCTGAAAGTCTGATAAACGTTGAAAAAATGATTAAGTCCAAAAAAAAAATTTTTTTCAACTTTTTTCACTTCTACCCCCGTGGGATATATTTTCTACCCACGCACATTTGGAACTCTCCTGGGGTAACCTCACACATATTATTCCCTCATTTAGTGGATATTTTCACAAAAAAGTGAAATTTTCAAAAATTCAGAAAATTGGCTGAAAACGACTAAATATGAAGGACTCATCGGGCGAATCGCTCTGGAACTGAAATCGGAACGTTCACTGATATTTCCCCTATCTGAAAGTCTGATAAACGCTGAAAAAATGATTAAGTCCAAAAAAAATTTTTTTAACCTTTTTTCAATTTTACCCCCGTGGGATATATATTCTACCCACACACATTTGGAACTCTCCTGGGGTACCCTCACACATATTATTCCCTCATTTAGTGGATATTTTCACAAAAAAGTGAAATTTTCAAAAATTCCGAAAATTGGCTGAAAACGACTAAATATGATGGACTCATCGAGCGAATCGCTCTGGAACTGAAATCGGAACGCTCACTGACATTTCCCCTATCTGAAAGTCTGATAAACGCTGAAAAAATGACTAAGTCCAAAAAAAAAATTTTTTCACCTTTTTTCAATTTTACCCCCGTGGGATATATATTCTACCCACACACATTTGTAACTCTCCTGGGGTACCCTCACATATTATTCCCTCATTTAGTGGATATTTTCCCAAAAAAGTGAAATTTTCAAAAATTCTGAAAATTGGATGAAAACGACTAAATATGAAGGACTCATCGGGCGAATCCCTCTGGAACTGAAATCGGAACGCTCACTGACATTTCCCCTATCTGAAAGTCTGATAAACGCTGAAAAATGATTAAATCCCCAAAAAAAATTTTTTCACCTTTTTTCAATTTTACCCCCGTGGGATATATTCTACCCACACACATTTGGAACTCTCCTGGGGTACCCTCACACATATTATTCCCTCATTTAGTGGATATTTTCACAAAAAAGTGAAATTTTCCAAAATTCTGAAAATTGGCTGAAAACGACTGAATATGATGGACTCATCGGGCAAATCGCGCTGGAGCTGAAATCGGAACGCTCACTGACATTTCCCCTATCTGAAAGTCTGATAAACGCTGAAAAAATGATTAAGTCCAAAAAAAATTTTTTTAACCTTTTTTCAATTTTACCCCCGTGGGATATATATTCTACCCACACACATTTGGAACTCTCCTGGGGTACCCTCACACATATTATTCCCTCATTTAGTGGATATTTTCACAAAAAAGTGAAATTTTCCAAAATTCTGAAAATTGGCTGAAAACGACTGAATATGATGGACTCATCGGGCAAATCGCGCTGGAGCTGAAATCGGAACGCTCACTGACAATTCCCTTATCTGAAAGTCTGATAAACGCTGAAAAAATGACTAAGTCCAAAAAAAAAATTTTTTCACCTTTTTCAATTTTACCCCCGTGGGATATATATTCTACCCACGCATATTTGGAACTCTCCTGGGGTACCCTCACACATATTATTCCCTCATTTAGTGGATATTTTCACAAAAAAGTGAAATTTTCAAAAATTCAGAAAATTGGCTGAAAACGACTAAATATGAAGGACTCATCGGGCGAATCGCTCTGGAACTGAAATCGGAACGCTCACTGACATTTCCCCTATCTGAAAGTCTGATAAACGCTGAAAAAATGATTAAATCCCCCAAAAAAATTTTTTCACCTTTTTTCAATTTTACCCCCGTGGGATATATTCTACCCACACACATTTGTAACTCTCCTGGGGTACCCTCACATATTATTCCCTCATTTAGTGGATATTTTCCCAAAAAAGTGAAATTTTCAAAAATTCTGAAAATTGGATGAAAACGACTAAATATGAAGGACTCATCGGGCGAATCCCTCTGGAACTGAAATCGGAACGCTCACTGACATTTCCCCTATTGGAAAGTCTGATAAACGCTGAAAAAATGACTAAATCCAAAAAAAAAATTTTTTCACCTTTTTTCAATTTTACTCCTGTGGGATATATATTCTACCCACACACATTTGGAACTCTCCTGGGGTACCCTCACACATATTATTCCCTCATTTAGTGGATATTTTCACAAAAAAGTGAAATTTTCAAAAATTCTGAAAATTGGCTGAAAACGACTAAATATGAAGGACTCATCAGGCGAATCGCTCTGGAACTGAAATCGGAACGTTCACTGATATTTTCCCTATCTGAAAGTCTGATAAACGCTGAAAAAATGACTAAGTTGAAAAAAAAAATTTTTTAACCTTTTTTCAATTTTACCCCCGTGGGATATATATTCTACCCACACACATTTGGAACTCTCCTGGGGTACCCTCACACATATTATTCCCTCATTTAGTGGATATTTTCACAAAAAAGTGAAATTTTCAAAAATTCTGAAAATTGGCTGAAAACGACTAAATATGAAGGACTCATCAGGCGAATCGCTCTGGAACTGAAATCGGAATGCTCACTGATATTGCCCCTATCTGAAAGTCTGATAAACGTTGAAAAAATGATTAAGTCCAAAAAAAAAATTTTTTTCAACTTTTTTCACTTCTACCCCCGTGGGATATATTTTCTACCCACGCACATTTGGAACTCTCCTGGTGTACCCTCACACATATTATTCCCTCATTTAGTGGATATTTTCACAAAAAAGTGAAATTTTCAAAAATTCAGAAAATTGGCTGAAAACGACTAAATATGAAGGACTCATCGGGCGAATCGCTCTGGAACTGAAATCGGAACGTTCACTGATATTTCCCCTATCTGAAAGTCTGATAAACGCTGAAAAAATGATTAAGTCCAAAAAAAATTTTTTAACCTTTTTTCAATTTTACCCCCGTGGGATATATATTCTACCCGCGCACATTTGGAACACTCCTGGGGTACCCTCACACATATTATTCCCTCATTTAGTGGATATTTTCACAAAAAAGTGAAATTTTCAAAAATTCTGAAAATTGGCTGAAAACGACTGAATATGATGGACTCATCGGGCGAATCGCGCTGGAACTGAAATTGGAACGCTCACTGACATTTCCCCTATCTGAAAGTCTGATAAACGCTGAAAAAATGACTATGTCCAAAAAAAAAAATGTTTAACCTTTTTCAGTTTTACCCCCGTGGGATATATATTCTACCCACACACATTTGGAACTCTCCTGGGGTACGCTCACACATATTATTCCCTAATTTAGTGGATATTTTCACAAAAAAGTGAAATTTTCAAAAATTCAGAAAATTAGCTGAAAACGAATAAATATGAAGGACTCATCGGGTGAATCACTCTGGAACTGAAATCGGAACGCTCACTGACATTTTCCCTATCTGAAAGTCTGATAAACGCTGAAAAAATGACTAAGTTGAAAAAAATTTTTTTTTAACCTTTTTTCAATTTTACCCCCGTGGGATATATATTCTACCCTCACACATTTGGAACTCTCCTGGGGTACCCTCACACATATTATTCCCTCATTTAGTGGATATTTTCACAAAAAAGTGAAATTTTCAAAAATTCAGAAAATTGGCTGAAAACGACTAAATATGAAGGACTCATCAGGCGAATTGCTCTGGAACTGAAATCGGAACACTCACTGATATTGCCCCTATCTGAAAGTCTGATAAACGCTGAAAAAATGATTAAGTCCAAAAAAAAAAAATTTTTCAACTTTTTTCAATTTTTCCCCCGTGGGATATATATTCTACCCGCGCACATTTGGAACACTCCTGGGGTACCCTCACACATATTATTCCCTCATTTAGTGGATATTTTCACAAAAAAGTGAAATTTTCAAAAATTCTGAAAATTGGCTGAAAACGACTGAATATGATGGACTCATCGGGCGAATCGCGCTGGAACTGAAATTGGAACGCTCACTGACATTTCCCCTATCTGAAAGTCTGATAAACGCTGAAAAAATGACTAAGTCCAAAAAAAAAAATGTTTAACCTTTTTTCAGTTTTACCCCCGTGGGATATATATTCTACCCACACACATTTGGAACTCTCCTGGGGTACGCTCACACATATTATTCCCTAATTTAGTGGATATTTTCACAAAAAAGTGTAATTTTCAAAAATTCAGAAAATTGGCTGAAAACGACTAAATATGATGGACTCATCGGGCAAATCGCTCTGGAACTGAAATCGTAATTCTCACTGACATTTCCCCTATCTGAAAGTCTGATAAACGCTGAAAAAATAATTAAGTCCAAAAAAAAAATTTTTTCACCTTTTTTCAATTTTACCCCCGTGGGATATATATTCTACCCACGCATATTTGGAACTCTCCTGGGGTACCCTCACACATATTATTCCCTCATTTAGTGGATATTTTCACAAAAAAGTGAAATTTTCAAAAATTCAGAAAATTGGCTGAAAACGACTAAAGATGAAGGACTCATCGGGCGAATCGCTCTGGAACTGAAATCGGAACGCTCACTGATATTTCCCCTATCTGAAAGTCTGATAAACGCTGAAAAAATAATTAAGTCCAAAAAAAAATTTTTTTAACTTTTTTCAATTTTACCCCCGTGGGATATATATTCTACCCACGCACATTTGGAACACTCCTGGGGTACCCTCACACATATTATTCCCTCATTTAGTGGATATTTTCACAAATAAGTGAAATTTTCAAAAATTCAGAAAATTGGCTGAAAACGACTGAATATGAAGGACTCATCGGGCGAATCGCGCTGGAACTGAAATCGGAATGCTCACTGACATTTTCCCTATCTGAAAGTCTGATAAACGCTGAAAAAATGACTAAGTCCAAAAAAAAAATGTTTCACCTTTTTTCAATTTTACCCCCGTGGGATATATATTCTACCCACACACATTTGGAACTCTCCTGGGTTACCCTCACACATATTATTCCCTCATTTAGTGGATATTTTCACAAAAAAGTGAAATTTTCAAAAATTCTGAAAATTGGCTGAAAATGACTAAATATGAAGGACTCATCGGGCTCTGGAACTGAAATCGGAACGCTCACTGACATTTCCCCTATCTGAAAGTCTGATAAATGGTGAAAAAATGACCGTCCAAAAAAAAAATTTTTTAACCATTTTTCAATTTTACCCCCTTGGGATATATATTCTACCCAAACACATTTGGAACTCTCCTGGGGTACCCTCACACATATTATTCCCTCATTTAGTGGATATTTTCAAAAAAAGCGAAATTTTCAAAAATTCTGAAAATTAGCTGAAAGCGACTAAATATGAAGGACTCATCGGGCGAATCGCTCTGGAACTGAAATCGGAACGCTCATTGACATTTCCCCTATCTGAAAGTCTGATAAATGCTGAAAAAATGACTAAGTACAAAAAAAAATTTTTTTCACCTTTTTTCAATTTTACCCCCGTGGGATATATATTCTACCCACACACATTTGAAACTCTCCTGGGGTACCCTCACACATAGTATTCCCTCATTTAGTGGATATTTTCACAAAAAAGCGAAATTTTCAAAAATTCTGAAAATTAGCTGAAAACGACTAAATATGAAGCACTCATCGGGCGAATCGCTCTGGAACTGAAATCGGAACGCTCATTGACATTTCCCCTATCTGAAAGTCTGATAAACGCTGAAAAAATGACTGTCAAAAAAAAATTTTTTTCACCTTTTTTCAATTTTACCCCCGTGGGATATATATTCTACCCAAACACATTTGGAACTCTCCTTTGGTACCCTCACACATATTATTCCCTCATTTAGTGGATATTTTCACAAAAAAGCGAAATTTTCAAAAATTCTGAAAATTAGCTGAAAACGACTAAATATGAAGGATTTATCGGGCGAATCGCTCTGGAACTGAAATCGGAACGCTCATTGACATTTCCCCTATCTGAAAGTCTGATAAACGCTGAAAAAATGACTAAGCCAAAAAAAATTTTTTTTCACCTTTTTTCAATTTTACCCCCGTGGGATATATATTCTACCCACACACATTTGGAACTCTCCTGGGGTACCCTCACACATAGTATTCCCTCATTTAGTGGATATTTTCACAAAAATGTGAAATTTTCAAAAATTCTGAAAATTGGGTGAAAACGACTAAATATGAAGGACTCATCGGGCTCTGGAACTGAAATCGGAACGCTCACTGACATTTCCCCTATCTGAAAGTCTGATAAATGCTGAAAAAATGACAGTCCAAAAAAAAAACGACTAAATATGAAGGACTCATCGGGCTCTGGAACTGAAATCGGAACGCTCACTGACATTTCCCCTATCTGAAAGTCTGATAAACGCTGAATAAATGACTAATTCCAATAAAAAAAAATTTTCACCTTTTTTCAATTTTACCCCCGTGGGATATATATTCTACCCACACACATTTGGAACTCTCCTGGGGTGCCCTCACACATATTGTTCCCTCATTTAGTGGACATTTTCACAAAAAAGTGAAATTTTCAAAAATTCAGAAAATTGGCTGAAAACGACTAAATATGAAGGATTCATCGGGCGAATCGTTCTGGAACTGAAATCGGAATGCTCAATGACATTTCCCCTATGTGAAAGTCTGATAAATGCTGGAAAAAAGACTAAGTCCAAAAAAAAAATTTTTTCAACTTTTTTCAATTTTACCCCCGTGTGATATATATTCTACACACACACATTTGGAACTCTCCTGTTGTTCCCTCACACATATTATTCCATCATTTAGTGGATATTTTCCCAAAAAAGTGAAATTTTCAAAAATTCAGAAAATTGGCTGAAAACGACTAAATATGAAGGACTCATCGGGCGAATCGCTCTGGAACTGAAATCGGAACACTCACTGACATTTCCCCTATCTGAAAGTCTGATAAACGCCGGAAAAATGACAAAGTCCAAAAGAAAATTTTTTTCACCTTTTTACAATTTTACCCCAGTGGGCTATATATTCTACCCACACACATTTGGAACTCTCCTGTTGTACCCTCACACATATTATTCCCTCATTGAGTGGATATTTTCACAAAAAAAGTGAAATTTTCAAAAATTCAGAAAATTGGCTGAAAACAACTAAATATGAAGGACTCATCGGGCGAATCGCTCTGGAACTGAAATCGGAACGCTCACTGACATTTCCCCTATCTGAAAGTCTGATAAACGCCGGAAAAATGACTAAGTCAAAAAAAAAATTTTTTAAACTTTTTTCAATTTTACCCCCGTGGGATATATATTCTACCCACACACATTTTGAACTCTTCTGGGGTACCCTCACACATATTATTCCCTCATTTAGTGGATGTTTTCACAAAAAAGTGAAATTTTCAAAAATTCTGAAAATTGGCTGAAAACAACTAAATATGAAGGACTCATCGGGCGACTCGCTCTGGTACTGAAATCGGAACGCTCACTGACATTTCCCCTATCTGAAAGTCTGATAAACGCTGAAAAAATTACTAAGTCCAAAAAAAATTTTTTTTCACCTTTTTTCAATTTTACCCCCCTGGGATATATATTCTACCCACACACATTTGGAACTCTCCTGGGGTACCCTCACACATATTATTCCCTCATTTAGTGGATGTTTTCACTAAAAAGTGAAATTTTCAAAAATCTGAAAATTGGCTGAAAACGACTAAATATCAAGGACTCATCAGTAGTGTTGAGCGATACCTTCCGATATCAGGAAATATCGTATCGGATTGGATCGGGCCGATACCCAAAAAGTATCGGATATCGCCGATTCCGATACCGGAAACCAATGCAAGTCAATGGGACACAAATATCGGAATGAAAATAAACCCTTTCTTTCCTTGTAGGTTAATTCTACATGAAGTAAAACAACTAAGAATAATGTAGAATGACATGAAAAGCCGGCAATTCATCAGCGGCATACACCGGTACCCGACAATTTACAACAGAAAGAATAGAGCATCACACATAGATTAGATAGATAGAAACATGTCAGTCACATATATATGAAGTACAGTGACAGTGTTGCTTACTGTACTTGTCATTTAGTGTAAAGGATTTATTAAAAAAAATATTAGTGTTTTCGTGCACCGTCTCTTTAAAAAAGCCGGCCGGCAATTCAGCAGCGGTACCCGACAATTTATAACAGAAAGAATAGAGCTTCACACATAGATTAGATAGATAGAAACATGTCAGTCACATATATATGAAGTACAGTGACAGTGTTGCTTACTGTACTTGTCATTTAGTGTAAAGGATTTATTTAAAAAAATAATAGTGTTTTCATGCACTGTCTCTTTAAGAAAGCCGGCCGGCAATTCAGCATCTGTACCCGACAATTTAGAACAGAAAGAATAGAGAATCACACATAGATTAGATAGATAGAAACATGTCAGTCACATATATATGAAGTACAGTGACAGTGTTGATTACTGTACTTGTCATTTAGTGTTAAAATAAAGGATTTATTTAAAAAAAAATTGGCGTGGGGTTCCCCTTAATTTTAGGCTCTAGCGGAGGTTAAGCAGACAGCTGGGGCAAATGTTTGAAGCCTGGGAAGGGGGTAATACCCACGGAGCTTCCCAGGCTACTAATATCAGCCCCCAGCTGAATACCTAGCCTTTACTAGCTATTAAAATGGGGGAACCCCCCAAAAAAAATAACGTGGGGTCCCCCCTAATTTAATAGCTAGCACAGGCTAGGCAGACAGCTGGGGGCTGATATTAATAGCCCAGGAAGGGTGCCATGAATATTGGCCCCCTCCCAGGCTAGAAACACCAGCCGTCAGCCGCCCCAGAAATGGCGCATCCATAGGATGCGCCAATTCTGGCACTTAGCCTCGCTCTTCCACGCTGCCCTGGTGCGGTGGCAGGGGGTAATAGGGTTGGGGTTGATGTCAGCTTATAATGCCAGCTGACATCAAGCCCAGGTTAGTAATGGAGAGGCGTCTATAAGACACCCCCATTACTAACCCCATAGTCAAAGTTAAAAGAAAACACAAACACCCAGAGTAAAGTCCTTTAATTGAAATAAAGACACAATTCTTTATTGTTCTAAATTAAACCATACTTACCATCACGCCCATTCCAGCTGAAGCCAACGATCTCCTGCAATAAAAGAAAAATAATAAAGCAACCTCATCCTTACCTTTCGATGGTTCCCAGGACAGCTCCAGCTCTGCTACATCGAGATGACAGGATGGACCGCAGCAGAAAGCTGCCATCCAGCCTGTCATCCCGCGGACACTGAGAAGCGCAGGCATGCTTGCGCTCCTCAGTGTCTCTCTGTGACGTCATCCAGATGAGCCGAGTTCATGTCCAATGAACTCAGCTCACCTCATGCACGTCACTGACAGCGTGGGAAAGTTCTCCTGCACTCAGCGCTTCAGCGTGAGAATTCTCCCACGCTGTCAGTGACGTACATGAGGTGAGCTGAGTTCATTGGACATGACCTCGGCTCATCTTTATGCCGTCACAGCCAGACATTGAGGAGCACAAGCATGCCTGCGCTTCTCAGTGTCTGCGGGATGACAGGATGGATGGCAGCGTTCTGCTGCGGTCCAGCCTGTCATCTCGATGTAGCAGAGCTGAAGCTGTCGTGGGAGCCATGGAAAGGTAAGGATGAGGTTGCTTTATTATTTTACTTTTATTGCAGGAGATCGTTGGCTTCAGCTGGAATGGGCGTGATGGTAAGTATGGTTTAATTTAGAACAATAAAGAATTGTGTGTTTATTTCAATTAAAGGACTTTTTTCTGGGTGTTGTGTTTTTTTAAATACTTTACTAGAAATTCATGGTGGTCATGTCTAATATTGGCGTGACCCCATGAATTTTGGGCTTAGGGCCAGCTGATAATACCAAGCTGGCCTTAACCCCTTTATTACCCAGTGAGCCACCGCACCAGGGCCCTGGATGAGTTGGGTACAGCGCCAGAAGATGGCGCTTCAATGAACGCGCCATTTTCTGGGGCGGCTGCGGACTGCAATTTGCAGCGGGGGTGGCCCAGAAAGCTTGGGTCTCCCTGCGCTGCGGATTCCAGCCCCCAGCTGCATAGTTGTATCTGGCTGGACACAAAAATAGGGCGAAGCCCCAAGCATTTTTTTTTTTAATTATTTCATGAAATTCATGGAATAATTAAGAAAAAAAGGGCTTCCCTATATTGTTGTGTCCAACCAGGTACAAATAGGCAGCTGGTGGTTGGGGGCAGCCCATTCCTGCCTGCTGTACCTGGCTGGACACAAATATAGGGCGAAGCCCCACGTCAATTTTTTTTAAAATAAATCCTTTATTTTAACACTAAATGACATTTGAGGAGTTAATAAAGATGCAGTCCCTAAATTATTATTTATTTTTTAATTAATTTTTCCCAAAACTTTTGACGTGGGCTTCGCCATATTTTTGTATGCCAGCCAGGTACAGCATCCAGCTTCTATGAACGCGCCATTTTCCGGGGTGGCTGCGGACTGCAATTTTCAGCGGGGGGGGGGGGAGAAAGCTTGGGCCTCCCTGCGCTGCAGATTCCATCCCCCAGCTGCCTAGTTGTACCTGGCTGGACACAAAAATAGGGAGAAGCTTCACGTATTTTTTTTTTTAAATTATTTCATGAAATTCATGAAATAATTAAGAAAAAAAGGGCTTACCTATATTGTTGTGTCCAACCAGGTACAAATAGGCAGCTGGTGGTTGGGGGCAGCCCGTTCCTGCCTGCTGTACCTGGCTGGACACAAATATAGTGCGAAGCCCCACGTCAATTTTTTTTTAATTATTTCATGAAATTCATGGAATAATTAAGAAAAAAAGGGCTTCCCTATATTGTTGTGTCCGGCCAGGTACAAATAGGCAGCTGGTGGTTGGGGGCAGCCCGTTCCTGCCTGCTGTACCTGGCTGGACACAAATATAGGGCGAAGCCCCACATCAATTTTTTTTAATTATTTCATGAATTTCCTGAAATAATTAAAAAAAAATTGACGTGGGGCTTCACACTATATTTGTGTCCAGCCAGGTACAGCAGGCAGGAACGGGCTGCCCCCAACCACCAGCTGCCTATTTGTACCTGGCCAGACACAACAATATAGGGAAGCCCTTTTTTTCTTAATTATTCCATGAATTTCATGAAATAATTAAAAAAAAAAAAACGTGGGGCTTCTCCCTATTTTTGTGTCCAGCCAGGTACAACTAGGCAGCTGGGGGATGGAATCTGCAGCGCAGGGAGGCCCAAGCTTTCTGCCCCCCGCTGAAAATTGCAGTCCGCGGCCGCCCCGGAAAATGGCGCGTTCATAGAAGCTGGATGCTGTACCTGGCTGGCATACAAAAATATGGCGAAGCCCACGTCAAAAGTTTTGGGAAAAATTTATTAAAAAATAAATAATAATTTAGGGACTGCATCTTTATTAAGTCCTCAAATGTCATTTAGTGTTAAAATAAAGGATTTATTTTAAAAAAAAATGGCGTGGGATCCCCCATAATTTTAGTCTCTAGCGGAGGTTAAGCAGACGGCTGGGGCAGATGTTTGAAGCCTGGGAAGGGGGTAAAACCCACGGAGCTTCCCAGGCTACTAATATCAGCCCCCAGCTGAATACCTAGCCTTTACTAGCTATTAAAATGGGGGACCCCCCCAAAAAAAATGACGTGGGGTCCCCCCTATTTTAATAGCTAGCAAAGGCTAGGCAGACAGCTGGGGGCTGATATTAATAGCTCAGGAAGGGTGCCATGAATATTGGCCCCCTCCCAGGCTAGAAACACCAGCCGTCAGCCGCCCCAGAAATGGCGCATCCATAGGATGCGCCAATTCTGGCACTTAGCCTCGCTCTTCCACGCTGCCCTGGTGCGGTGGCAGGGGGTAATAGTGGTGGGGTTCATGTCAGCGCCAGCTGCCATGAAGCCCAGGTTAGTAATGATGGGTGTCTATAAGACACCCCCATTACTAACCTACAAAGTGTTAAAAAGAAAAAACACACTACACCCAGAAAAAAATAATTTATTTGAAATAAAACACCATTTTATTTAATTCTTAGTTTACTAAAAAAAAAATAGTTACCTGTCCACGTTCCTGCGCTGATCTCCCATGCACAGCTGTCACATCTGGAGATGGTGACAGCTGTGCATGGCTGCTGTAAGCTCACGCTGCCGGGAACACGTCCGCTCCCGGCAGCGGGAGCCACTGACTGAGGTTACCGGAGTGCATTCAGGCAGCGCAGCTCCAGAGACCTCCTTTACGGCAGTGCTGTACCGTGGGAATTTCTCACGATACAGCAGTGCCGTAAAGCAGCTAACCGGAGCAGCGCTGCCTTAACTCTGGTGAACCCTTACGGCCCCGTCATTCTAGCGGCGGCAGCGGTTCAGAGCGGTCACATTCTATGTGGCTGCTCTGAACTGGAGATCTTCGTGGGACACTCGTGGACTGCTACGGAGGGGTAAGGATAAGGTTGTGGTTTATTATTTTATATTTTATTACAGGAGATCGATGGCTTCGGGGAATTAGGTGTCTAGGTGAGTATAGGTGTAGTTTTTTATTTTTTACTTTATTTTAGGTGACGATCGGCGGGGACAGGTAATGTATAAACTAATTTCTTTTAGGTAACCACTGGCCACCAATGACATGTATCTAACATTTATTGGGGACACAGTAGGGCAATTTATATAGCAGGATCAGGCTGATGGGAACTACTGCTCCCATCGAGCTGATCCTGCTGGCACGAGTGGACGGGGGACAGACATAGGCCGATGGGAGTAGTAGTGTCACATCGGCCTATGTCTGCCTGCACGCACAGACACCCCGCACACACACCCCGCACACACACACACCCCGCACACACACACCCCGCACACACACCCCGCACACACACACACCCCGCACACACACACCCCGCACACACTAATCATGACGGGTCTGGGAGGTGAGGCTGACCTGTGCGGCCGTGGGAAAGTTCATGTGAGTTCATGCAGTCAAGCATGAACTCACATGAACCCTCTGAGGGCACCGCGGCTACTTCAAATGAACAGCTGATCGGCATCACCTGATACCTCAGCTGTTCATTTGAAATAACCGGCGGGAAAGCGCAGCACAGAACGGGAAAGCCGGCGGTGAAGTCTTTTCACTGCCGGCTTCCCCGCCCGGGTCCTTCACTCCCCGCTCCTTGGAGCTGCGCTCCCCGCCCGGTCCTAATTTACGATTGGGATTGGAGGTGGCGAGGGGAGCGGAAGATCGGGGTGGGAGGCTGCGGGGAAGCAGTATGGGGCTGTGTGATTGTTTAAAAGCCGGCGGCTTTTTACCGCCCGCCGGCTTTTAAACAATCAGGAGAATTCTCCCACGCTGGGATGGCATTCTGATGACAAGCTGGATCGCAGCTGAGCGCTGCCATCCAGCTTGTCATCCTTCACAGACACTGCAGAGCGCAGGCATTATGGGAACTTCCGATTCCGGTATTCGATATTATAAAAGTATCGGAATTAAGTATCGGAATTCCGACACAGTGAATATCGGCCGATACCCGATATTTCAGTATCGGAATGCTCAACACTACTCATCAGGCGAATCACTCTGGAACTGAAATAGGAATGCTCACTGACATTTCCCCTATCTGAAAGTCTGATAAACGGCAGAAAAATGACTAAGTCCCCCAAAAATTTTTTTTCAATTTTTTTCAATTTTACCCCCGTGGGATATATATTCTACCCAAACACATTTGGAACTCTCCTGGAGTACCCTCACACATATTATTCTCTCATTTAGTGGATGTTTTCACTAAAAAGTGAAATTTTCAAAAATTCTGAAAATTGGCTGAAAATGACTAAATATGAAGGACTTATCGGGCGAATCACTTTGGAAGTGAAATCGGAATGCTCACTGACATTTCCCCTATCTGAAAGTCTGATAAATGCCGGAAAAATGACTAAGTCCAAAAAAATTTTTTTTTTTACTTTTTTTAATTTTACCCCAGTGGGATATATATTCTACCCACAAACAATTGGAACTGTCCTGGCGTACCGTCACACATATTATTCCCTCATTTAGTGGATATTTTCACAAAAAAGTGAAATTTTCAAAAATTCAGAAAATTGGCTGAAAACGACTAAATATCAAGGACTCATCGGGCGAATCACTCTGGAACTGAAATAGGAATGCTCACTGACACTTCCCCTATCTGAAAGTCTGATAAATGCCGGAAAAATGACTAAATCCAAAAAAAATGTTTTTCAACTTTTTTCAATTTTACCCCCGTGGGATATATATTCAACCCAAACACATTTGGAATTCTTCTGGGGTACCCTCACACATATTATTCCCTCATTTAGTGGATATTTTCACAAAAAAGTGAAATTTTCAAAAATTCTGAAAATTGTCTGAAAACGACTAAATATGAAGGACTCATCGGGCGAATCACTCTGGAACTGAAATCGGAATGCTCACTGACATTTCCCCTATCTGAAAGTCTGATAAACACCAGAAAAATGACTAAGTCCCCAAAAAAATGTTTTTCACCTTTTTTCAATTTTACCCCCGTGGGATATATATTCTACCCACACACATTTGGAACTCTCCTGGGGTACCCTCACACATATTATTCCCTCATTTAGTGGATATTTTCACAAAAAAGTGAAATTTTCAAAAATTCTGAAAATTGGCTGAAAACGACTAAATATGAAGGACTCATCGGGTGAATCGCTCTGGAACTGAAATCGGAACGCTCACTGACATTTCCCCTATCTGAAAGTCTGATAAACGCTGAAAAAATGACTAAGTCAAAAAAAAAAATTTTTTCACCTTTTTTCAATTTTACCCCCGTGGGATAGATATTCTACCCACACACATTTGGAACTCTCCTGGGGTACCCTCACACATATTATTCCCTCATTTAGTGGATATTTTCACAAAAAAGTGAAATTTTCAAAAATTCAGAAAATTGGCTGAAAACGAATAAATATGAAGGACTCATCGGGCGAATCTCTCTGGAACTGAAATCGGAACGCTCACTGATATTTCCCCTATCTGAAAGTCTCATAAATACTGAAAAAATGATTAAGTTCAAAAAAAATTTTTTCAACTTTTTTCAATTTTACCCCCGTGGGATATATATTCTACCCACACACATTTGGAACTCTCCTGGGGTACCCTCACACATATTATTCCCTCATTTAGTGGATATTTTCACAAAAAAGTGAAATTTTCAAAAATTCAGAAAATTGGCTGAAAACGACTAAATATGAAGGACTCATCGGGCGAATCGCTCTGGAACTGAAATCGGAACGCTCACTGATATTTCCCCTATCTGAAAGTCTGATAAATACTGAAAAAATGATTAAGTCCAAAAAAAATTTTTTCAACTTTTTTCAATTTTACCCCCGTGGGATATATATTCTACCCACACATATTTGGAACTCTCCTGGGGTACCCTCACACATATTATTCCCTCATTTAGTGGATATTTTCACAAAAAAGTGAAATTTTCAAAAATTCTGAAAATTGGCTGAAAACGACTAAATATGAAGGACTCATCGGGTGAATCACTCTGGAACTGAAATCGGAATGCTCACTGACATTTCCCCTATCTGAAAGTCTGCTAAACGCTGAAAAATGACTAAGTCCAAAAAAAACCATTTTTTTACCTTTTTTCAATTTTACCCCCGTGGGATATATATTCTACCAACACACATTTGGAACTCTCCTGGGGTACCCTCACACATATTATTCCCTCATTTAGTGGATATTTTCACAAAAAAGTGACATTTTCAAAAATTCAGAAAATTGGCTGAAAACGACTGAATATGAAGGACTCATCTGGCGAATCGCGCTGGAACTGAAATCGGAACGCTCACTGACATTTCCCCTATCTGAAAGTCTGATAAACGCTGAAAAAATGACTAAGTCCAAAAAAAAAATGTTTTCACTTTTTTTCAATTTTACTCCTGTGGGATATATATTCTACCCACACACATTTGGAACTCTCCTGGGGTACCCTCACACATATTATTCCCTCATTTAGTGGATATTTTCACAAAAAAGTGAAATTTTCAAAAATTCAGAAAATTGGCTGAAAACGACTAAATATGAAGGACTCATCGGGCGAATAGCTCTGGAACTGAAATCGGAACGTTCACTGATATTTCCCCTATCTGAAAGTCTGATAAACGCTGAAAAAATGATTAAGTCCAAAAAAAAATTTTTTTCACCTTTTTTCAATTTTACCTCCGTGGGATATATATTCTACCCACACACATTTGGAACTCTCCTGGGGTACCCTCACACATATTATTCCCTCATTTAGTGGATATTTTCACAAAACAGTGACATTTTAAAAATTCAGAAAATTGGCTGAAAACGACTGAATATGAAGGACTCATCTGGCGAATCGCGCTGGAACTGAAATCGGAACGCTCACTGACATTTCCCCTATCTGAAAGTCTGATAAACGCTGAAAAATGACTAAGTCCAAAAAAAAACATTTTTTTACCTTTTTTCAATTTTACCCCCGTGGGATATATATTCTACCAACACACATTTGGAACTCTCCTGGGGTACCCTCACACATATTATTCCCTCATTTAGTGGATATTTTCACAAAAAAGTGAAATTTTCAAAAATTCAGAAAATTGGCTGAAAACGACTAAATATGAAGGACTCATCGGGCGAATAGCTCTGGAACTGAAATCGGAACGTTCACTGATATTTCCCCTATCTGAAAGTCTGATAAACGCTGAAAAAATGATTAAGACCAAAAAAAATTTTTTTAAACTTTTTTCATCTTTGCCCCCGTGGGATATATATTCTAACCACGCACATTTGGAACACTCCTGGGGTACCCTCACACATATTATTCCCTCATTTAGTGGATATTTTCACAAAAAAGTGAAATTTTCAAAAATTCTGAAAATTGGTTGAAAACGAATGAATATGAAGGACACATCGGGCGAATCGCTCTGGAACTGAAATCGGAACGCTCACTGATATTTCCCCTCTCTGAAAGTCTGATAAACGCTGAAAAAATGATTAAGTCCAAAAAAAAATTTTTTTTACTTTTTTCAATTTTACCCCCGTGGGATATATATTCTACCCACGCACATTTGGAACACTCCTGGGGTACCCTCACACATATTATTCCCTCATTTAGTGGATATTTTCACAAAAGAGTGAAATTTTCAAAAATTCAGAAAATTGGCTGAAAACGACTGAATATGAAGGACTCATCGGGCGAAACGCGCTGGAACTGAAATCGGAATGCTCACTTGCATTTCCCCTATCTGAAAGTCTGATAAACGCTGAAAAAATGACTAAGTCCAAAAAAAAAAATGTTTCACCTTTCTTCAATTTTACCCCCGTGGGATATATATTCTACCCACACACATTTGGAACTCTCCTGGGGTACCCTCACACATATTATTCCCTCATTTAGTGGATATTTTCACAAACAAGTGAAATTTTGAAAAATTCTGAAAATTGGCTGAAAATGACTAAATATGAAGGACTCATCGGGCGAATCGCTCTGGAACTGAAATCGGAACGCTCACTGACATTTCCCCTATCTGAAAGTCTGATAAACGCGGAAAAAATGACTAAGTCCAAAAAAAAAAATTTTTAACCTTTTTTCCATTTTTACCCCTGTGGGATATATATTCTACCCACACACATTTGGAACTCTCCTGGGGTACCCTCACACATATTATTCCCTCATTTAGTGGATATTTACTCAAAAAAGTGAAATTTTCAAAAATTCAGAAAATTGGCTGAAAACGACTGAATATGAAGGACTCATCTGGCGAATCGCGCAGGAACTGAAATCGTAACGCTCACTGACATTTCCCCTATATGAAAGTCTGATAAATGCTGAAAAAATGACTAAATCCAAAAAAAATTTTTTTTAACTTTTTTCATCTTTGCCCCCGTGGGATATATATTCTAACCACTCACATTTGGAACACTCCTGGGGTACCCTCACACATATTATTCCCTCATTTAGTGGATATTTTCACAAAAAAGTGACATTTTAAAAATTCAGAAAATTGGCTGAAAACGACTGAATATGAAGGACTCATCTGGCGAATCGCGCTGGAACTGAAATCGGAACGCTCACTGACATTTCCCCTATCTGAAAGTCTGATAAACGCTGAAAAATGACTAAGTCCAAAAAAAAACATTTTTTTACGTTTTTTCAATTTTACCCCCGTGGGATATATATTCTACCAACACACATTTGGAACTCTCCTGGGGTACCCTCACACATATTATTCCCTCATTTAGTGGATATTTTCACAAAAAAGTGAAATTTTAAAAAATTCAGAAAATTGGCTGAAAACGACTGAATATGAAGGACTCATCTTTCGAATCGCTCTGAAACTGAAATCGGAATGCTCACTGACATTTCCCCTATCTGAAAGTCTGATAAACGCTGAAAAATGATTAAATCCAAAAAAAAAAATTTTTCACCTTTTTTCAATTTTACCCCCGTGGGATATATTCTACCCACACACATTTGGAACTCTCCTGGGGTACCCTCACATATTATTCCCTCATTTAGTGGATATTTTCCCAAAAAAGTGAAATTTTCAAAAATTCTGAAAATTGGCTGAAAACGACTAAATATGAAGGACTCATCGGGCGAATCGCTCTGGAACTGAAATCGGAACGCTCACTGACATTTCCCCTATCTGAAAGTCTGATAAACGCTGAAAAAATGACTAAATCCCAAAAAAAAATGTTTACACCTTTTTTCAATTTTACTCCTGTGGGATATATATTCTACCCACACACATTTGGAACTCTCCTGGGGTACCCTCACACATATTATTCCCTCATTTAGTGGATATTTTCACAAAAAAGTGAAATTTTCAAAAATTCAGAAAATTGGCTGAAAACGACTAAATATGAAGGACTCATCAGGCGAATCGCTCTGGAACTGAAATTGGAATGTTCACTGATATTTCCCCTATCTGAAAGTCTGATAAACGCTGAAAAAATGATTAAGTCCAAAAAAAAAATTTTTTCAACTTTTTTCAATTTTACCCTGTGGGATATATATTCTACCCACGCACATTTGGAACACTCCTGGGGTACCCTCACACATAGTATTCCCTCATTTAGTGGATATTTTCACAAAAAAGTGAAATTTTCAAAAATTCAGAAAATTGGCTGAAAACGACTAAATATGAAGGACTCATCAGGCGAATCGCTCTGGAACTGAAATTGGAACGTTCACTGATATTTCCCCTATCTGAAAGTCTGATAAACGCTGAAAAAATGATTAAGTCCAAAAAAAAAATTTTTCAACTTTTTTCAATTTTACCCTGTGGGATATATATTCTACCCACGCACATTTGGAACACTCCTGGGGTACCCTCACACATATTATTCCCTCATTTAGTGGATATTTTCACAAAAAAGTGAAATTTTCAAAAATTCAGAAAATTGGCTGAAAACGACTAAATATGAAAGACTCATCGGGCTCTGGAACTGAAATCGGAACGCTCACTGACATTTCCCCTATCTGAAAGTCTGATAAATGCTGAAAAAATGACAGTCCAAAAAAAAATTTTTTTCACCTTTTTTCAATTTTACCCCCGTGGGATATATATTCTACCCACACACATTTGGAACTCTCCTGGGGTACCCTCACACATATTATTCCCTCATTTAGTGGATATTTTCACAAAAAAGTGAAATTTTGAAAAATTCTGAAAATTGGCTGAAAATGACTAAATATGAAGGACTCATCGGGCGAATCGCTCTGGAACTGAGATCGGAACTCTCACTGACATTTCCCCTATCTGAAAGTCTGATAAACGCTGAAAAAATGACTAAGTCCAAAAAAAAAAATGTTTCACCTTTCTTCAATTTTACCCCCGTGGGATATATATTCTACCCACACACATTTGGAACTCTCCTGGGGTACCCTCACACATATTATTCCCTCATTTAGTGGATATTTTCACAAAAAAGTGAAATTTTCAAAACTTCTGAAAATTGTCTGAAAACGACTGAATATGAAGGACTCATCGGGCGAATCAAGCTGGAACTGAAATCGGAACGCTCACTGACATTTCCCCTATCTGAAAGTCTGATAAACGCTGAAAAAATGACTAAGTCCAAAAAAAAAAATGTTTCACCTTTCTTCAATTTTACCCCCGTGGGATATATATTCTACCCACACACATTTGGAACTCTCCTGGGGTACCCTCACACATATTATTCCCTCATTTAGTGGATATTTTCACAAAAAAGTGAAATTTTGAAAAATTCTGAAAATTGGCAGAAAACGACTAAATATGATGGACTCATCGGGCGAATCGCTCTGGAACTGAAATCGGAACTCTCACTGACATTTCCCCTATCTGAAAGTCTGATAAATGCTGAAAAAATGACTAAGTCCAAAAATAAAAATTTTTAACCTTTTTTCCATTTTTACCCCTGTGGGATATATATTCTACCCACACACATTTGAAACTCTCCTGGGGTACCCTCACACATATTATTCCCTCATTTATTGGATATTTTCACAAAAATGTGAAATTTTCAAAAATTCTGAAAATTGGCTGAAAACGACTAAATATGAAGGACTCATCGGGCTCTGGAACTGAAATCGGAACGCTCACTGACATTTCCCCTATCTGAAAGTCTGATAAATGCTGAAAAAATGACAGTCCAAAAAAAAATTTTTTTCACCTTTTTTCAATTTTACCCCCGTGGGATATATATTCTACCCACACACATTTGGAACTCTCCTGGGGTACCCTCACACATATTATTCCCTCATTTAGTGGATATTTTCACAAAAAAGTGAAATTTTCAAAAATTCTGAAAATTGGCTGAAAACGACTGAATATGAAGGACTCATCGGGCGAATCAAGCTGGAACTGAAATCGGAACGCTCACTGACATTTCCCCTATCTGAAAGTCTGATAAACGCTGAAAAAATGACGAAGTCCAAAAAAAAAATTTTTAACCATTTTTCAATTTTACCCCTGTGGGATATATATTCTACCCACACACATTTGGAACTTTCCTGGGGTACCCTCACACATATTATTCCCTCATTTAGTGGATATTTTCACAAAAAAGTGAAATTTTCAAAAATTCTGAAAATTGGCTGAAAACGACTAAATATGAAGGACTCATCGGGCGAATCGCTCTGGAACTGAAATCGGAACGCTCATTGATATTTCCCCTCTCTGAAAGTCTGATAAACGCTGAAAAAATGACTAAGTACAAAAAAAAAATTTTTTCACCTTTTTTCAATTTTACCCCCGTGGGATATATAATCTACCCACACACATTTGGAACTCTCCTGAGGTACCCTCACACATAGTATTCCCTCATTTAGTGGATATTTTCACAAAAAAGTGAAATTTTCAAAAATTCTGAAAATTGGCTGAAAACGACTAAATATGAAGGACTCATCGGGCGAATTGCTCTGGAACTGAAATCGGAACGCTCACTGACATTTCCCCTATCTGAAAGTCTGATAAACGCCGGAAAAATGACAGTCCAAAAAAAATTTTTTTTAACCTTTTTTCAATTTTACCCCCGTGGGATATATATTCTACCCAAACACATTTGGAACTCTCCTGGGGTACCCTCACACATATTATTCCCTCATTTAGTGGATATTTTCACAAAAATGTGAAATTTTCAAAAATTCTGAAAATTGGCAGAAAACGACTAAATATGATGGACTCATCGGGCGAATCGCTCTGGAACTGAAATCGGAACTCTCACTGACATTTCCCCTATCTGAAAGTCTGATAAATGCTGAAAAAATGACTAAGTCCAAAAATAAAAATTTTTAACCTTTTTTCCATTTTTACCCCTGTGGGATATATATTCTACCCACACACATTTGAAACTCTCCTGGGGTACCCTCACACATATTATTCCCTCATTTATTGGATATTTTCACAAAAATGTGAAATTTTCAAAAATTCTGAAAATTGGCTGAAAACGACTAAATATGAAGGACTCATCGGGCTCTGGAACTGAAATCGGAACGCTCACTGACATTTCCCCTATCTGAAAGTCTGATAAATGCTGAAAAAATGACAGTCCAAAAAAAAATTTTTTTCACCTTTTTTCAATTTTACCCCCGTGGGATATATATTCTACCCACACACATTTGGAACTCTCCTGGGGTACCCTCACACATATTATTCCCTCATTTAGTGGATATTTTCACAAAAAAGTGAAATTTTCAAAAATTCTGAAAATTGGCTGAAAACGACTGAATATGAAGGACTCATCGGGCGAATCAAGCTGGAACTGAAATCGGAACGCTCACTGACATTTCCCCTATCTGAAAGTCTGATAAACGCTGAAAAAATGACGAAGTCCAAAAAAAAAATTTTTAACCATTTTTCAATTTTACCCCTGTGGGATATATATTCTACCCACACACATTTGGAACTTTCCTGGGGTACCCTCACACATATTATTCCCTCATTTAGTGGATATTTTCACAAAAAAGTGAAATTTTCAAAAATTCTGAAAATTGGCTGAAAACGACTAAATATGAAGGACTCATCGGGCGAATCGCTCTGGAACTGAAATCGGAACGCTCATTGATATTTCCCCTCTCTGAAAGTCTGATAAACGCTGAAAAAATGACTAAGTACAAAAAAAAAATTTTTTCACCTTTTTTCAATTTTACCCCCGTGGGATATATAATCTACCCACACACATTTGGAACTCTCCTGAGGTACCCTCACACATAGTATTCCCTCATTTAGTGGATATTTTCACAAAAAAGTGAAATTTTCAAAAATTCTGAAAATTGGCTGAAAACGACTAAATATGAAGGACTCATCGGGCGAATTGCTCTGGAACTGAAATCGGAACGCTCACTGACATTTCCCCTATCTGAAAGTCTGATAAACGCCGGAAAAATGACAGTCCAAAAAAAATTTTTTTTAACCTTTTTTCAATTTTACCCCCGTGGGATATATATTCTACCCAAACACATTTGGAACTCTCCTGGGGTACCCTCACACATATTATTCCCTCATTTAGTGGATATTTTCACAAAAATGTGAAATTTTCAAAAATTCTGAAAATTGGCTGAAAACGACTAAATATGAAGGACTCATCGGGCTCTGGAACTGAAATCGGAACGCTCACTGACATTTCCCCTATCTGAAAGTCTGATAAATGCTGAAAAAATGACAGTCCAAAAAAAAAACGACTAAGTATGAAGGACTCATCGGGCTCTGGAACTGAAATCGGAACGCTCACTGACATTTCCCCTATCTGAAAGTCTGATAAACGCCGGAAAAATGACTAAGTACAAAAAAAATTTTTTTTCACTTTTTTTCAATTTTACCCCGTGGGATATATATTCTACCCACACACATTTGGAACTCTCCTGGGGTACCCTCACACATAGTATTCCCTCATTTAGTGGATATTTGCACAAAAAAGTGAAATTTTCAAAAATTCTGAAAATTGGCTGAAAACGACTAAATATGAAGGACTCATCGGCGAATTGCTCTGGAACTGAAATCGGAACGCTCACTGACATTTCCCCTATCTGAAAGTCTGATGAATGCCGAAAAAATGACTAAGTCCCCAAAAAAAATTTTTTCACCTTTTTTCAATTTTACCCCCGTGGGATATATATTCTACACACACACATTTGGAACTCTCCTGTTGTACCCTCACACATATTATTCCATCATTTAGTGGATATTTTCCCAAAAAAGTGAAATTTTCAAAAATTCAGAAAATTGGCTGAAAACGACTAAATATGAAGGACTCATCGGGCGAATCGCTCTGGAACTGAAATCGGAACACTCACTGACATTTCCCCTATCTGAAAGTCTGATAAACGCCGGAAAAATGACAAAGTCCAAAAGAAAATTTTTTTCACCTTTTTTCAATTTTACCCCCGTGGGATATATATTCTACCCACACACATTTGGAACTCTCCTGTTGTACCCTCACACATATTATTCCCTCATTTAGTGGATATTTTCCCAAAAAAGAGAAATTTTCAAAAATTCTGAAAATTGGCTGAAAACGACTAAATATGAAGGACTCATCGGGCAAATCGCTCTGGAACTGAAATCGGAACGCTCACTGACATTTCCCCTAACTGAAAGTCTGATAAACGCCAGAAAAATGACTAAGTCCAAAAAAAAATTTTTTTCAACTTTTTTCAATTTTACCCCCGTGGGATATATATTCTAACCACACACATTTGGAACTCTCCTGGCGTGCCCTCACACATATTATTCCCTCATTTAGTCGATGTTTTCACAAAAAAGTGAAATTTTCAAAAATTCTGAAAATTGGCTGAAAACGACTAAATATCATGGACTCATCGGGCGAATCACTCTGGAACTGAAATCGGAATGCTCACTGACATTTCCCCTATCTGAAAGTCTGATAAACACCAGAAAAATGACTAAGTCCCAAAAAAAATGTTTTTCAACTTTTTTCAATTTTACCCCCGTGGGATATGTTTTCTAGCCAAACACATTTGGAACTCTCCTGGGGTACCCTCACACATATTATTCACTCATTTAGTGGATGTTTTCACAAAAAAGTGAAATTTTCAAAAATTTTGAAAATTGGCTGAAAACAACTAAATATGAAGGACTCATCGGGCGAATCACTCTGGAACTGAAATCGGAACGCTCACTAACATTTCCCCTATCTGAAAGTCTGATAAACGCCAGAAAATGACTAAGTCCCCCAAAAATTTTTGTAAAACTTTTTTCAATTTTACCCCCGTGGGATATATATTCTACCCACACACATTTGGAACTCTCCTGTTGTACCCTCACACATATTATTCCCTCATTTAGTTGATATTTTCACAAACAAGTGAAATTTTCAAAAATTCAGAAAATTGGCTGAAAACCACTGAATATGAAGGACTCATCGGGCGAATCGCTCTGGTACTGAAATCGGAACGCTCACTGACATTTCCCCTATCTGAAAGTCTGATAAACGCTGAAAAAATTACTAAGTCCAAAAAAATTTTTTTTTCACCTTTTTTCAATTTTACCCCCGTGGGATATATATTCTACCCACACACATTTGGAACTCTCCTGGGGTAGCCTCACACATATTATTCCCTCATTTAGTGGATGTTTTCACTAAAAAGTGAAATTTTCAAAAATTCTGAAAATTGGCTGAAAATGACTAAATATGAAGGACTCATCGCTCGAATCACTTTGTAAGTGAAATTGGAACGCTCACTGACATTTCCCCTATCTGAAAGTCTGATAAATGCCGGAAAAATGACTAAGTCCAAAAAAATTTTTTTTTTTACTTTTTTTAATTTTACCCCAGTGGGATATGTTTTCTACCCAAACGCATTTGGAATTCTCCTGGTGTACCCTCACACATATTATTCCCTCATTTAGTGGATATTTTCACAAAAAAGTGAAAATTTCAAAAATTCAGAAAATTGGCTGAAAACGACTAAATATGAAGGACTCATTGCGCGAATCACTCTGGAACTGAAATCGGAATGCTCACTGACATTTCCCCTATCTGAAAGTCTGATAAACGCCGGAAAAATGATTAAGTCCAAAAAATTTTTTTTTTTTACTTTTTTTAATTTTACCCCAGTGGGATATATATTCTACCCACACACATTTGGAACTCTCCTGGCTTACCCTCACACATATTATTCCCTCATTTAGTGGATATTTTCACAAAAAAGTGAAATTTTCAAAAATTCAGAAAATTGGCTGAAAACGACTAAATATCAAGGACTCATCAGGCGAATCACTCTGGAACTGAAATAGGAATGCTCACTGACATTTCCCCTATCTGAAAGTCTGATAAACGCCAGAAAAATGACTAAGTCCCCAAAAAATTTTTTTTCAAGTTTTTTCAATTTTACCCCCGTGGGATATGTTTTCTACCCAAACACATTTGGAACTCTCCTGGGGTACCCTCACACATATTATTCTCTCATTTAGTGGATGTTTTCACTAAAAAGTGAAATTTTCAAAAATTCTGAAAATTGGCTGAAAATGACTAAATATGAAGGACTCATCGGGCGAATCACTTTGGAAGTGAAATCGGAACGCTCACTGACATTTCCCCTATCTGAAAGTCTGATAAATGCCGGAAAAATGACTAAGTCCAAAAAAAAATTTTTTTAAACTTTTTTCAATTTTACCCCCGTGGGATATATATTCTACCCACACACATTTTGAACTCTTCTGGGGTACACTCACACATATTATTCCCTCATTTAGTGGATATTTTCACAAAAAAGTGAAATTTTCAAAAATTCAGAAAATTGGCTGAAAACGACTAAATATGAAGGACTCATCGGGCGAATCGCTCTGGAACTGAAATCGGAACGCTCACTGACATTTCCACTATCTGAAAGTATGATAAACGCTGAAAAAATGACTAAGTCCAAAGAAACATTTTTTTCAACTTTTTTCAATTTTACCCCCGTGGGATATATATTCTTCCCAAACACATTTGGAACTCTCCTGGTGTACTCTCACACATATTATTCCCTCATTCAGTGGATATTTTCACGAAAAAGTGAAACTTTCAAAAATTTTGAAAATTGACTGAAAATGACTAAATATGAAGGACTCATCGGGCGAATCACTCTGGAACTGAAATCGGAATGGTCACTGACATTTCCCCTATCTGAGAGTCTGATAAACGCCGGAAAAATGCCTAAGTCGAAAAAAAAATTTTTTTCAACTTTTTTCAATTTTACCCCCGTGGGATATATATTCTACCCGCACACATTTGGAACTCTCCTGGCGTACCCTCACACATATTATTCCCTCATTTAGTGGATATTTTCACAAAAAAGTGAAATTTTCAAAAATTCTGAAAATGGGCTGAAAACGACTAAATATGAAGGACTCATGGGGCGAATCGCTCTGGAACTGAAATCGGAACGCTCGCTGACATTTCCCCTATCTGAAAGTATGATAAACGCTGAAAAAATGACTAAGTCCAAAAAAACATTTTTTTCAACTTTTTTCAATTTTACCCCCGTGGGATATATATTCTACCCAAACACATTTGGAACTCTCCTGGGGTACCCTCACACATGTTATTCCCTCATTTAGTGGATATTTTCACAAAAAAGTGAAATTTTCAAAAATTCTGAAAATTGGCTGAAAACGACTAAATATGAAGGAGTCATTGGGCGAATCACTCTGGAACTGAAATCGGAATGCTCACTGACACTTCCCCTACCTGAAAGTCTGATAAACGCCGGAAAAATGACTAAATCCAAAAAAAATGTTTTTCAACTTTTTTCAATTTTACCCCCGTGGGATATATATTCAACCCAAATACATTTGGAATTCTTCTGGGGTACCCTCACACATATTATTCCCTCATTTAGTGGATATTTTCACAAAAAAGTGAAATTTTCAAAAATTCAGAAAATTGGCTGAAAACGACTAAATATGAAGGACTCATCGGGCGAATCGCTCTGGAACTGAAATCGGAACGCTCGCTGACATTTCCCCTATCTGAAAGTATGATAAACGCTGAAAAAATGACTAAGTCCAAAAAAACATTTTTTTCAATTTTTTCAATTTTACCCCCGTGGGATATATATTCTACCCGCACACATTTGGAACTCTCCTGGCGTACCCTCACACATATTATTCCCTCATTTAGTGGATATTTTCACAAAAAAGTGAAATTTTCAAAAATTCTGAAAATTGGCTGAAAACGACTAAATATGAAGGACTCATCGGGCGACTCACTCTGGAACTGAAATCGGAATTCTCACTGACACTTCCCCTATCTGAAAGACTGATAAACGCCGGAAAAAAGACTAAGTCCAAAAAAAAATGTTTTTCAACTTTTTTCAATTTTACCCGCATGGGATATATATTCTACCCACACACATTTGGAAGTCTCCTGGGGTACCCTCACACATATTATTCCCTCATTTAGTGGATATTTTCACAAAAAAGTGAAATTTTCAAAAATTCTGAAAATTGGCTGAAAACGAATAAATATGAAGGACTCATCGGTCGAATCGCTCTGGAACTGAAATCGGATCGCTCTCTGACATTTCCCCTATCTGAAAGTCTGATAAACGCAGGAAAAATGACTAAGTAAAAAAAAAAAAAATTTTAATTTTTTTCAATTTTAGTCCCGTGGGATATATATTCTACCCACACACATTTGGAACTCTCCTGGCGTACCCTCACACATATTATTCCCTCATTTAGTGGATATTTTCACAAAAAGTGAAATTTTCAAAAATTCAGAAACTTTGCTGAAAACGACTAAATATGAAGGACTCATCGGGCGAATCACTCTGGAACTGAAATCGGAATGCTCACTGACACTTCCCCTATCTGAAAGTCTGATAAACACCGGAAAAATGACTAAGTCCAAAAAAAAATGTTTTTCAACTTTTTTCAATTTTACCCCCGTGGGATATATATTCAACCCAAACAGATTTGGAATTCTCCTGGGGTACCCTCACACATATTATTCCCTCATTTAGTGGATATTTTCACAAAAAAGTGAAATTTTCAAAAATTCTTAAAATTGGCTGAAAACGAATAAATATGAAGGACTCATCGGTCGAATCGCTCTGGAACTGAAATCGGATCGCTCTCTGACATTTCCCCTATCTGAAAGTCTGATAAACGCCGGAAAAATGACTAAGTAAAAAAAAAAATAATTTTAAACTTTTTTCAATTTTACCCCCGTGGGATATATATTCTACCCGCACACATTTGGAACTCTCCTGGCGTACCCTCACACATATTATTCCCTCATTTAGTGGATATTTTCACAAAAAAGTGAAATTTTCAAAAATTCTGAAAATTGGCTGAAAACGACTAAATATGAAGGACTCATCGTGCGAATCACTCTGGAACTGAAATCGGAATTCTCACTGACACTTCCCCTATCTGAAAGTATGATAAACGCTGAAAAAATGACTAAGTCCAAAAAAACATTTTTTTCAACTTTTTTCAATTTTACCCCCGTGGGATATATATTCTACCCAAACAGATTTGGAACTCTCCTGGGGTACCCTCACACATATTATTCCCTCATTTAGTGGATATTTTCACAAAAAAGTGAAATTTTCAAAAATTCTGAAAATTGGCTGAAAATTACTAAATATGAAGGACTCATCGGGCGAATCGCTTTGGAACTGAAATCGGAACGCTCACTGACATTTCTCCTATCTGAAAGTCTGATAAATGCTGAAAAAATGACTAAGTCCAAAAAAACATTTTTTTCAACTTTTTCAATTTTACCCCCGTGGGATATATATTCTACCCAAACACATTTGGAACTCTCCTGGGGTACCCTCACACATATTATTCCCTCATTTAGTGGATATTTTCACAAAAAAGTGAAATTTTCAAAAATTCTGAAAATTGGCTGAAAACGACTAAATATGAAGGACTCATCGGGCGAATCGCTCTGGAACTGAAATCGGAACGCTCACTGACATTTCCCTATCTGAAAGTTTAATAAACGCTGAAAAAATGACTAAGTCCAAAAAATCATTTTTTTCAACTTTTTTCAATTTTACCCATGTGGGGTATATATTCTACCCAAATACATTTGGAACTCTCCTGGTGTACCCTCACACATATTATTCCCTCATTCAGTGGATATTTTCACAAAAAAGTGAAATTCTCAAAAATTCTGAAAATTGGCTGAAAACGAATAAATATGAAGGACTCATCGCTCGAATCGCTCTGGAACTGAAATCGGATCGCTCTCTGACATTTCCCCTATCTGAAAGTCTGATAAACGCCGGAAAAATGACTAAGTAAAAAAAAAAATAATTTTAAACTTTTTTCAATTTTACCCCAATGGGATTTATATTCTACCCACACACATTTGGAACTCTCCTGGCATACCCTCACACATATTATTCCCTCATTTAGTGGATATTTTCACAAAAAAGTGAAATTTTCAAAAATTCTGAAAATGGGCTGAAAACGACTAAATATGAAGGACTCATCGGGCGAATCACTCTGGAACTGAAATCGGAATGCTCACTGACACTTCCCCTATCTGAAAGTCTGATAAATGCCGGAAAAATGACTAAGTCCAAAAAAAATTTTTTTAAAAACTTTTTTCAATTTTACCCCCGTGGGATATATATTCTACCCACACACATTTGGAACTCTCCTGGCGTACCCTCACACATATTATTCCCTCATTTAGAGGATATTTTCACAAAAAGTGAAATTTTCAAAAATTCAGAAACTTTGCTGAAAACGACTAAATATGAAGGACTCATCGGGCGAATCACTCTGGAACTGAAATCGGAATGCTCACTGACACTTCCCCTATCTGAAAGTCTGATAAACGTCGGAAAAATGACTAAGTCCAAAAAAAAATGTTTTTCAACTTTTTTCAATTTTACCCCCGTGGGATATATATTCAACCCAAACAGATTTGGAACTCTCCTGGGGTACCCTCACACATATTATTCCCTCATTTAGTGGATATTTTCACAAAAAAGTGAAATTTTCAAAAATTCAGAAGATTGGCAGAAAATTACGAAATATGAAGGACTCATCGGGCGAATCAATTTGGAACTGAAATCGGAACGCTCACTGACATTTCCACTATCTGAAAGTATGATAAACGCTGAAAAAATGACTAAGTCCAAAAAAACATTTTTTCAACTTGTTTCAATTTTACCCCCGTGGGATATATATGCTACCCAAACACATTTGGAACTCTCCTGGGATACCCTCACACATATTATTCCCTCATTTAGTGGATATTTTCACAAAAAAGTGAAATTTTCAAAAATTCTGAAAATTGGCTGAAAACGACTAAATATGAAGGACTCATCGGACGAATCGCTCTGGAACTGAAATCGGAACGCTCACTGACATTTCCCCTATCTGAAAGTTTAATAAACGCTGAATAAATGACTAAGTCCAAAAAATCATTTTTTTCAACTTTTTTCAATTTTACCCCTGTGGGGTATATATTCTACCCAAACACATTTGGAACTCTCCTGGTGTACCCTCACACATATTATTCCCTCATTCAGTGGATATTATCACAAAAAAGTGAAATTTTCAAAAATTCTGAAAATTAGCTGAAAATTACTAAATATGAAGGACTCATCGGGCGAATCACTCTGGAACTGAAATCGGAATGCTCACTGACATTTCCCCTATCTGAAAGTTTAATAAACGCTGAATAAATGACTAAGTCCAAAAAAAAATGTTTTTCAACTTTTTTCAATTTTACCCCCGTGGGATATATATTCAACCCAAACACATTTGGAACTCTCCTGGGGTACCCTCACACATATTATTCCCTCATTTAGTGAATATTTTCACAAAAAAGTGAAATTTTCAAAAATTCTGAAAATTGGCTGAAAACGAATAAATATGAAGGACTCATCGGTCGAATCGCTCTGGAACTGAAATCGGATCGCTCTCTGACATTTCCCCTATCTGAAAGTCTGATAAACGCCGGAAAAATGACTAAGTAAAAAAAAAAATAATTTTAAACTTTTTTCAATTTTACCCCCGTGGGATATATATTCTACCCACACACATTTGGAACTCTCCTGGCGTACCCTCACACATATTATTCCCTCATTCAGTGGATATTTTCACAAAAAAGTGAAATTTTCAAAAATTCTGAAAATTGGCTGAAAATGACTAAATATGAAGGACTCATCGGGCGAATCACTCTGGAACTGAAATCGGAATGCTCACTGACACTTCCCCTATCTGAAAGTCTGATAAACACCGGAAAAATGACTAAGTCCAAAATAATTTATTTTTAAACTTTTTTCAATTTTACCCCCGTGGGATATATATTCTACCCACACACATTTGAAACTCTCCTGGCGTACCCTCACACATATTATTCCCTCATTTAGTGGATATTTTCACAAAAAGTGAAATTTTCAAAAATTCAGAAACTTTGCTGAAAACGACTAAATATGAAGGACTCATCGGGCGAATCACTCTGGAACTGAAATCGGAATGCTCACTGACACTTCCCCTATCTGAAAGTCTGATAAACGCCGGAAAAAAGACTAAGTCCAAAAAAAAATGTTTTTCAACTTTTTTCAATTTTACCCCCGTGGGATATATATTCAACCCAAACACATTTGGAACTCTCCTGGGGTACCCTCACACATATTATTCCCTCATTTAGTGGATATTTTCACAAAAAAGTGAAATTTTCAAAAATTCTGAAAATTACTAAATATGAAGGACTTTTCGGGCGAATCGCTCTGGAACTGAAATCGGAACGCTCACTGACATTTCCCCTATCTGAAAGTTTAATAAACGCTGAAAAAATGACTAAGTCCAAAAAATCATTTTTTTCAACTTTTTTCAATTTTACCCATGTGGGGTATATATTCTACCCAAATACATTTGGAACTCTCCTGGTGTACCCTCACACATATTATTCCCTCATTCAGTGGATATTTTCACAAAAAAGTGAAATTCTCAAAAATTCTGAAAATTGGCTGAAAACGAATAAATATGAAGGACTCATCGCTCGAATCGCTCTGGAACTGAAATCGGATCGCTCTCTGACATTTCCCCTATCTGAAAGTCTGATAAACGCCGGAAAAATGACTAAGTAAAAAAAAAATTAATTTTAAACTTTTTTCAATTTTACCCCAATGGGATTTATATTCTACCCACACACATTTGGAACTCTCCTGGCATACCCTCACACATATTATTCCCTCATTTAGTGGATATTTTCACAAAAAAGTGAAATTTTCAAAAATTCTGAAAATGGGCTGAAAACGACTAAATATGAAGGACTCATCGGGCGAATCACTCTGGAACTGAAATCGGAATGCTCACTGACACTTCCCCTATCTGAAAGTCTGATAAATGCCGGAAAAATGACTAAGTCCAAAAAAAATTTTTTTAAAAACTTTTTTCAATTTTACCCCCGTGGGATATATATTCTACCCACACACATTTGGAACTCTCCTGGCGTACCCTCACACATATTATTCCCTCATTTAGTGGATATTTTCACAAAAAGTGAAATTTTCAAAAATTCAGAAACTTTGCTGAAAACGACTAAATATGAAGGACTCATCGGGCGAATCACTCTGGAACTGAAATCGGAATGCTCACTGACACTTCCCCTATCTGAAAGTCTGATAAACGTCGGAAAAATGACTAAGTCCAAAAAAAAATGTTTTTCAACTTTTTTCAATTTTACCCCCGTGGGATATATATTCAACCCAAACAGATTTGGAACTCTCCTGGGGTACCCTCACACATATTATTCCCTCATTTAGTGGATATTTTCACAAAAAAGTGAAATTTTCAAAAATTCTGAAAATTGGCAGAAAATTACGAAATATGAAGGACTCATCGGGCGAATCAATTTGGAACTGAAATCGGAATGCTCACTGACATTTCCACTATCTGAAAGTATGATAAACGCTGAAAAAATGACTAAGTCCAAAAAAACATTTTTTCAACTTGTTTCAATTTTACCCCCGTGGGATATATATGCTACCCAAACACATTTGGAACTCTCCTGGGATACCCTCACACATATTATTCCCTCATTTAGTGGATATTTTCACAAAAAAGTGAAATTTTCAAAAATTCTGAAAATTGGCTGAAAACGACTAAATATGAAGGACTCATCGGACGAATCGCTCTGGAACTGAAATCGGAACGCTCACTGACATTTCCCCTATCTGAAAGTTTAATAAACGCTGAATAAATGACTAAGTCCAAAAAATCATTTTTTTCAACTTTTTTCAATTTTACCCCTGTGGGGTATATATTCTACCCAAACACATTTGGAACTCTCCTGGTGTACCCTCACACATATTATTCCCTCATTCAGTGGATATTTTCACAAAAAAGTGAAATTTTCAAAAATTCTGAAAATTGGCTGAAAATTACTAAATATGAAGGACTCATCGGGCGAATCACTCTGGAACTGAAATCGGAATGCTCACTGACATTTCCCCTATCTGAAAGTTTAATAAACGCTGAATAAATGACTAAGTCCAAAAAAAAATGTTTTTCAACTTTTTTCAATTTTACCCCCGTGGGATATATATTCAACCCAAACACATTTGGAACTCTCCTGGGGTACCCTCACACATATTATTCCCTCATTTAGTGAATATTTTCACAAAAAAGTGAAATTTTCAAAAATTCTGAAAATTGGCTGAAAACGAATAAATATGAAGGACTCATCGGTCGAATCGCTCTGGAACTGAAATCGGATCGCTCTCTGACATTTCCCCTATCTGAAAGTCTGATAAACGCCGGAAAAATGACTAAGTAAAAAAAAAAATAATTTTAAACTTTTTTCAATTTTACCCCCGTGGGATATATATTCTACCCACACACATTTGGAACTCTCCTGGCGTACCCTCACACATATTATTCCCTCATTCAGTGGATATTTTCACAAAAAAGTGAAATTTTCAAAAATTCTGAAAATTGGCTGAAAATGACTAAATATGAAGGACTCATCGGGCGAATCACTCTGGAACTGAAATCGGAATGCTCACTGACACTTCCCCTATCTGAAAGTCTGATAAACACCGGAAAAATGACTAAGTCCAAAATAATTTATTTTTAAACTTTTTTCAATTTTACCCCCGTGGGATATATATTCAACCCAAACACATTTGGAACTCTCCTGGGGTACCCTCACACATATTATTCCCTCATTTAGTGGATATTTTCACAAAAAAGTGAAATTTTCAAAAATTCTGAAAATTGGCTGAAAATTACTAAATATGAACGACTCTTCGGGCGAATCACTTTGGAACTGAAATCGGAACGCTCACTGACATTTCCCCTATCTGAAAGTCTGATAAACGCTGAAAAAATGACTAAGTCCAAAAAAACATTTTTTTCAACTTTTTTCAATTTTACCCCCGTGGGATATATATTCTACCCAAACACATTTGGAACTCTCCTGGGGTACCCTCACACATATTATTCCCTCATTTAGTGGATATTTTCACAAAAAAGTGAAATTTTCAAAAATTCTGAAAATTGGCTGAAAACGACTAAATATGAAGGACTAATCGGGCAAATCGCTCTGGAACTGAAATCGGAACGCTCACTGACATTTCCCCTATCTGAAAGTTTAATAAACGCTGAAAAAATGACTAAGTCCAAAAAATCATTTTTTTCAACTTTTTTCAATTTTACCCATGTGGGGTATATATTCTACCCAAACACATTTGGAACTCTCCTGGTGTACCCTCACACATATTATTCCCTCATTCAGTGGATATTTTCACAAAAAAGTGAAATTCTCAAAAATTCTGAAAATTGGCTGAAAACGAATAAATATGAAGGACTCATCGCTCGAATCGCTCTGGAACTGAAATCGGATCGCTCTCTGACATTTCCCCTATCTGAAAGTCTGATAAACGCCGGAAAAATGACTAAGTAAAAAAAAAAATAATTTTAAACTTTTTTCAATTTTTCCCCCATGGGATTTATATTCTACCCACACACATTTGGAACTCTCCTGGCATACCCTCACACATATTATTCCCTCATTTAGTGGATATTTTCACAAAAAAGTGAAATTTTCAAAAATTCTGAAAATGGGCTGAAAACGACTAAATATGAAGGACTCATCGGGCGAATCACTCTGGAACTGAAATCGGAATGCTCACTGACACTTCCCCTATCTGAAAGTCTGATAAATGCCGGAAAAATGACTAAGTCCAAAAAAATTTTTTTTTAAAACTTTTTTCAATTTTACCCCCGTGGGATATATATTCTACCCACACACATTTGGAACTCTCCTGGCGTACCCTCACACATATTATTCCCTCATTTAGTGGATATTTTCACAAAAAGTGAAATTTTCAAAAATTCAGAAACTTTGCTGAAAACGACTAAATATGAAGGACTCATCGGGCGAATCACTCTGGAACTGAAATCGGAATGCTCACTGACACTTCCCCTATCTGAAAGTCTGATAAACGCTGGAAAAATGACTAAGTCCAAAAAAAAATGTTTTTCAACTTTTTTCAATTTTACCCCCGTGGGATATATATTCAACCCAAACAGATTTGGAACTCTCCTGGGGTACCCTCACACATATTATTCCCTCATTTAGTGGATTATTTCACAAAAAAGTGAAATTTTCAAAAATTCTGAAAATTGGCTGAAAATTACGAAATATGAAGGACTCATCGGGCGAATCAATTTGGAACTGAAATCGGAACGCTCACTGACATTTCCCCTATCTGAAAGTATGATAAACGCTGAAAAAATGACTAAGTCCAAAAAAACATTTTTTCAACTTGTTTCAATTTTACCCCCGTGGGATATATATGCTACCCAAACACATTTGGAACTCTCCTGGGATACCCTCACACATATTATTCCCTCATTCAGTGGATATTTTCACAAAAAAGTGAAATTTTCAAAAATTCTGAAAATTGGCTGAAAACGACTAAATATGAAGGACTCATCGGACGAATCGCTCTGGAACTGAAATCGGAACGCTCACTGACATTTCCCCTATCTGAAAGTTAAATAAACGCTGAAAAAATGACTAAGTCCAAAAAATCATTTTTTTCAACTTTTTTCAATTTTACCCCTGTGGGGTATATATTCTACCCAAACACATTTGGAACTCTCCTGGTGTACCCTCACACATCTTATTCCCTCATTCAGTGGATATTTTCACAAAAAAGTGAAATTTTCAAAAATTCTGAAAATTGGCTGAAAATTACTAAATATGAAGGACTCATCGGGCGAATCACTCTGGAACTGAAATCTGAATGCTCACTGACACTTCCCCTATCTGAAAGTCTGATAAACGCCGGAAAAATGACTAAGTCCAAAAAAAAATGTTTTTCAACTTTTTTCAATTTTACCCCCGTGGGATATATATTCAACCCAAACACATTTGGAACTCTCCTGGGGTACCCTCACACATCTTATTCCCTCATTCAGTGGATATTTTCACAAAAAAGTGAAATTTTCAAAAATTCTGAAAATTGGCTGAAAATTACTAAATATGAAGGACTCATCGGGCGAATCACTCTGGAACTGAAATCTGAATGCTCACTGACACTTCCCCTATCTGAAAGTCTGATAAACGCCGGAAAAATGACTAAGTCCAAAAAAAAATGTTTTTCAACTTTTTTCAATTTTACCCCCGTGGGATATATATTCAACCCAAACACATTTGGAACTCTCCTGGGGTACCCTCACACATATTATTCCCTCATTTAGTGGATATTTTCACAAAAAAGTGAAATTTTCAAAAATTCTGAAAATTGGCTGAAAACGAATAAATATGAAGGACTCATCGGTCGAATCGCTCTGGAACTGAAATCGGATCGCTCTCTGACATTTCCCCTATCTGAAAGTCAGATAAACGCCGGAAAAATGACTAAGTAAAAAAAAAATAATTTTAAACTTTTTTCAATTTTACCCCCGTGGGATATATATTCTACCCAAACACATTTGGAACTCTCCTGGGGTACCCTCACACATATTATTCCCTCATTTAGTGGATATTTTCACAAAAAAGTGAAATTTTCAAAAATTCTGAAAATTGGCTGAAAACGACTAAATATGAAGGACTAATCGGGCAAATCGCTCTGGAACTGAAATCGGAACGCTCACTGACATTTCCCCTATCTGAAAGTTTAATAAACGCTGAAAAAATGACTAAGTCCAAAAAATCATTTTTTTCAACTTTTTTCAATTTTACCCATGTGGAGTATATATTCTACCCAAACACATTTGGAACTCTCCTGGTGTACCCTCACACATATTATTCCCTCATTCAGTGGATATTTTCACAAAAAAGTGAAATTCTCAAAAATTCTGAAAATTGGCTGAAAACGAATAAATATGAAGGACTCATCGCTCGAATCGCTCTGGAACTGAAATCGGATCGCTCTCTGACATTTCCCCTATCTGAAAGTCTGATAAACGCCGGAAAAATGACTAAGTAAAAAAAAAAATAATTTTAAATTTTTTTCAATTTTTCCCCCATGGGATTTATATTCTACCCACACACATTTGGAACTCTCCTGGCATACCCTCACACATATTATTCCCTCATTTAGTGGATATTTTCACAAAAAAGTGAAATTTTCAAAAATTCTGAAAATGGGCTGAAAACGACTAAATATGAAGGACTCATCGGGCGAATCACTCTGGAACTGAAATCGGAATGCTCACTGACACTTCCCCTATCTGAAAGTCTGATAAATGCCGGAAAAATGACTAAGTCCAAAAAAAATTTTTTTTAAAACTTTTTTCAATTTTACCCCCGTGGGATATATATGCTACCCAAACACATTTGGAACTCTCCTGGGATACCCTCACACATATTATTCCCTCATTCAGTGGATATTTTCACAAAAAAGTGAAATTTTCAAAAATTCTGAAAATTGGCTGAAAACGACTAAATATGAAGGACTCATCGGACGAATCGCTCTGGAACTGAAATCGGAACGCTCACTGACATTTCCCCTATCTGAAAGTTTAATAAACGCTGAAAAAATGACTAAGTCCAAAAAATCATTTTTTTCAACTTTTTTCAATTTTACCCCTGTGGGGTATATATTCTACCCAAACACATTTGGAACTCTCCTGGTGTACCCTCACACATCTTATTCCCTCATTCAGTGGATATTTTCACAAAAAAGTGAAATTTTCAAAAATTCTGAAAATTGGCTGAAAATTACTAAATATGAAGGACTCATCGGGCGAATCACTCTGGAACTGAAATCTGAATGCTCACTGACACTTCCCTTATCTGAAAGTCTGATAAACGCCGGAAAAATGACTAAGTCCAAAAAAAAATGATTTTCAACTTTTTTCAATTTTACCCCTGTGGGATATATATTCAACCCAAACACATTTGGAACTCTCCTGGGGTACCCTCACACATATTATTCCCTCATTTAGTGGATATTTTCACAAAAAAGTGAAATTTTCAAAAATTCTGAAAATTGGCTGAAAACGAATAAATATGAAGGACTCATCGGTCGAATCGCTCTGGAACTGAAATCGGATCGCTCTCTGACATTTCCCCTATCTGAAAGTCTGATAAACGCCGGAAAAATGACTAAGTAAAAAAAAAAATAATTTTAAACTTTTTTCAATTTTACCCCCGTGGGATATATATTCTACCCAAACACATTTGGAACTCTCCTGGTGTACCCTCACACATATTATTCCCTCATTTAGTGGATATTTTCACAAAAAAGTGAAATTTTCAAAAATTCTGAAAATTGGCTGAAAATTACTAAATATGAAGGACTCTTCGGGCGAATCACTTTGGAACTGAAATCGGAACGCTCACTGACATTTCCCCTATCTGAAAGTCTGATAAACGCTGAAAAAATGACTAAGTCCAAAAAAACATTTTTTTCAACTTTTTTCAATTTTACCCCCGTGGGATATATATTCTACCCAAACACATTTGGAACTCTCCTGGGGTACCCTCACACATATTATTCCCTCATTTAGTGGATATTTTCACAAAAAAGTGAAATTTTCAAAAATTCTGAAAATTGGCTGAAAACGACTAAATATGAAGGACTAATCGGGCAAATCGCTCTGGAACTGAAATCGGAACGCTCACTGACATTTCCCCTATCTGAAAGTTTAATAAACGCTGAAAAAATGACTAAGTCCAAAAAATCATTTTTTTCAACTTTTTTCAATTTTACCCATGTGGGGTATATATTCTACCCAAACACATTTGGAACTCTCCTGGTGTACCCTCACACATATTATTCCCTCATTCAGTGGATATTTTCACAAAAAAGTGAAATTCTCAAAAATTCTGAAAATTGGCTGAAAACGAATAAATATGACGGACTCATCGCTCGAATCGCTCTGGAACTGAAATCGGATCGCTCTCTGACATTTCCCCTATCTGAAAGTCTGATAAACGCCGGAAAAATGACTAAGTAAAAAAAAAAATAATTTTAAACTTTTTTCAATTTTTCCCCCATGGGATTTATATTCTACCCACACACATTTGGAACTCTCCTGGCATACCCTCACACATATTATTCCCTCATTTAGTGGATATTTTCACAAAAAAGTGAAATTTTCAAAAATTCTGAAAATGGGCTGAAAACGACTAAATATGAAGGACTCATCGGGCAAATCACTCTGGAACTGAAATCGGAATGCTCACTGACACTTCCCCTATCTGAAAGTCTGATAAATGCCGGAAAAATGACTAAGTCCAAAAAAAATTTTTTTTAAAACTTTTTTCAATTTTACCCCCGTGGGATATATATGCTACCCAAACACATTTGGAACTCTCCTGGGATACCCTCACACATATTATTCCCTCATTCAGTGGATATTTTCACAAAAAAGTGAAATTTTCAAAAATTCTGAAAATTGGCTGAAAACGACTAAATATGAAGGACTCATCGGACGAATCGCTCTGGAACTGAAATCGGAACGCTCACTGACATTTCCCCTATCTGAAAGTTTAATAAACGCTGAAAAAATGACTAAGTCCAAAAAATCATTATTTTCAACTTTTTTCAATTTTACCCCTGTTGGGTATATATTCAACCCAAACACATTTGGAACTCTCCTGGGGTACCCTCACACATATTATTCCCTCATTTAGTGGATATTTTCACAAAAAAGTGAAATTTTCAAAAATTCTGAAAATTGGCTGAAAATTACTAAATATGAAGGACTCTTCGGGCGAATCACTTTGGAACTGAAATCGGAACGCTCACTGACATTTCCCCTATCTGAAAGTCTGATAAACGCCGGAAAATGACTAAGTGAAAAAAAAATTTTTTTTTAAACTTTTTTCAATTTTACCCCCGTGGGATATATATTCTACCCACACATATTTGGAACTCTCCTGGGGTACCCTCACACATATTATTCCCTCATTTAGTGGATATTTTCACAAAAAAGTGAAATTTTCAAAAATTCAGAAAATTGGCTGAAAACGACAAAACATGATGGACTCATCGGGCGAATCACTCTGGAACTGAAATCGGAATGCTCACTGACACTTCCCCTATCTGAAAGTCTGATAAACGCCGGAAAAATGACTAAGTCCAAAAAAACATTTTTTTAAACTTTTTTCAATTTTACCCCCGTGGGATATATATTCTACACACACACATTTGGTACTCTCCTGGAGTACTCTCGAACATATTATTCCCTCATTTAGTGGATATTTTCACGAAAAAGTGACATTTTCAAAAATTTTGAAAATTGGCTGAAAATGACTAAATATGAAGGACTCATCAGGCGAATCACTCTGGAACTGAAATCGGAATGCTCCTGACATTTCCCCTATCTGAAAGTCTGATAAACGCTGAAAAAATGACTAAGACCAAAATACATTTTTTTCAACTTTTTTCAATTTTACCCCCGTGGGATATATGTTCTACCCACACACATTTGGAACTCTCCTGGGGTACCCTCACATATATTATTCCCTCATTTAGTAGATATTTTCACAAAAAAGTGAAATTTTCAAAAATTCAGAAAATTGGCTGAAAACGACTAAATATGAAGGACTCATCAGGCGAATCACTCTGGAACTGAAATCGGAATGCTCACTTACATTTCCCCTATCTGAGAGTCTGATAAACGGCGGAAAAATGACTAAGTCCAAAAAAAAATTTTTTTTCAACTTTTTTCAATTTTACCCCTGTGGGATATATGTTCTACCCACACACATTTGGAACTCTCCTGGGGTACCCTCACACATATTATTCCCTCATTTAGTGGATATTTTCACAAAAAAGTGAAATTTTCAAAAATTCAGAAAATTGGCTGAAAACGACTAAATATGAAGGACTCATCGGGCGAATCGCTCTGGAACTGAAATCGGAACACTCACTGACATTTCCCCTATCTGAAAGTCTAATAATCGCCGGAAAAACGACTACGTCCAAGAAAAAAATTTTTTCAACTTTTTTCAATTTTACCCCCGTGGGATATATATTCTACCCAAACACATTTGGAACTCTCCTGGGGTACCCTCACACATATTATTCCCTCATTTAGTGGATATTTTCACAAAAAAGTGAAATTTTCAAAAAATTCAGAAAATTGGCTGAAAACGACTAAATATGAAGGACTCATCGGGCGAATCGCTCTGGAACTGAAATCGGAACGCTCACTGACATTTCCCCTATCTGAAAGTCTGATAAACGCCGGAAAAATGACTAAGTCGAAAAAAAAATGTTTTTCAACTTTTTTCAATTTTACCCCCATGGGATATATATTCAACCCAAACACATTTGGAACTCTCCTGGGGTACCCTCACACATATTATTCCCTCATTTAGTGGATATTTTCACAAAAAAAGTGAAATTTTCAAAAATTCAGAAAATTGGCTGAAAACGACTAAATATGAAGGACTCATCGGGCGAATCGCTCTGGAACTGAAATCGGAACACTCACTGACATTTCCCCTATCTGAAAGTCTAATAAACGACGGAAAAAAGACTACGTCCAACAAAAAAAATTTTTCAACTTTTTTCAATTTTACCCCCGTGGGATATATATTCTACCCAAACACATTTGGAACTCTCCTGGGGTACCCTCACACATATTATTCCCTCATTTAGTGGATATTTTCACAAAAAAGTGAAATTTTCAAAAAATTCAGAAAATTGGCTGAAAACGACTAAATATGAAGGACTCATCGGGCGAATCGCTCTGGAACTGAAATCGGAACGCTCACTGACATTTCCCCTATCTGAAAGTCTGATAAACGCCGGAAAAATGACTAAGTCGAAAAATAAAATTTTTTCAACTTTTTTCAATTTTACCCCCATGGGATCTATATTCTACCCAAACACATTTGGAACTCTCCTGGGGTACCCTCACACATATTATTCCCTCATTTAGTTGATATTTTCACAAAAAAGTGAAATTTTCCAAAATTCAGAAACTTGGCTGAAAACGACTAAATATGAAGGACTCATTGGGCGAATCACTCTGGAACTGAAATCGGAACGCTCACTGACATTTCCCCTTTCTGAAAGTTTGATAAATGCCCGAAAAATGACTAAGTCCAGAAAAAAATGATTTTCAACTTTTTTCAATTTTACTCCCGTGGGATGTATTCTACCCAAACACACTTGGAACTCTCCTGGGGTACCCTCACACATATTATTCCCTCATTTAGTAGATATTTTCACAAAAAAGTGAAATTTTCAAAAATTCAGAAAATTGGCTGAAAACGACTAAATATGAAGGACTCATCGGGCGAATCACTCTGGAACTGAAATCGGAATGCTCACTTACATTTCCCCTATCTGAGAGTCTGATAAACGCCGGAAAAATGACTAAGTCCAAAAAAAAATTTTTTTCAACTTTTTTCAATTTTACCCCCGTGGGATATATGTTCTACCCACACACATTTGGAACTCTCCTGGGGTACCCTCACACATATTATTCCCTCATTTAGTGGATATTTTCACGAAAAAGTGAAATTTTCAAAAATTTTGAAAATTGGCTGAAAACGACTAAATATGATGGACTCATCGAGTGAATCGCTCTGGAACTGAAATCGGAATGCTCACTGACATTTCCCCTATCTGAAAGTCTGATAAACGCCCGAAAAATGACTAAGTCCAAAAAAAAATGTTTTTCAACTTTTTTCTATTTTACCCCGTGGGATATATATTCTACCCACACACATTTAGAACTCTCCTGGCGCACCCTCACACATATTATTCCCTCATTTAGTGGATATTTTCACAAAAAAGTGAAATTTTCAAAAATTCAGAAAATTTGCTGAAAACGACTAAATATGAAGGACTCATCGGGTGAATCACTCTGGAACTGAAATCGGAATGCTCACTGACATTTCCCCTTTCTGAAAGTCTGATAAATGCACAAAAAATGACTAAGTCCAAAAAAAATTTTTTTTAAACTTTTTTCAATTTTACCGCGGTGGGATATATATTCTACCCACAAACTTTTGGTATTCTCCTGGTGTACCCTCACACATATTATTCCCTCATTTAATGGATGTTTTCACAAAAAAGTGAAATTTTCAAAAATTCAGAAACTTGGCTGAAAACGACTAAATATGAAGGACTCCTTGGGCGAATCACTCTGGAACTGAAATCAGAACGCTCACTGACATTTCCCCTATCTGAAAGTCTGATAAACGCTGAAAAAATGACTAAGACCAAAAAACATTTTTTTCAACTTTTTTCAATTTTACCCCCGTGGGATATACATTCTACCCAAACACATTTGGAACTCTCCTGGGGTACCCTCACACATATTATTCCCTCATTTAGTGGATATTTTCACGAAAAAGTGAAATTTTCAAAAATTTTGAAAATTGGCTGAAAACGACTAAATATGAAGGACTCATCGAGCGAATCGCTCTGGAACTGAAATCGTAATGCTCACTGACATTTCCCCTTTCTGAAAGTCTGATAAATGGCGGAAAAATGACTAAGTCCAAAAAAAAATGTTTTTCAACTTTTTTCAATTTTACCCCCGTGGGATATATATTCAACCCAAACACATTTGGAACTCTTCTGGGGTACCCTCACACATATTATTCCCTCATTTAGTGGATATTTTCACAAAAAAGTTAAATTTTCAAAAATTCAGAAAATTGGCTGAAAACGAGTAAATATGAAGGACTCATCGGGCGAATCGCTCTGGAACTGAAATCGGAACACTCACTGACATTTCCCCTATCTGAAAGTCTAATAAACGCCCGAAAAATGACTAAGTCCAAAAAAAAATGTTTTTCAACTTTTTTCTATTTTACCCCGTGGGATATATATTCTACCCACACACATTTAGAACTCTCCTGGCGCACCCTCACACATATTATTCCCTCATTTAGTGGATATTTTCACAAAAAAGTGAAATTTTCTAAAATTCAGAAAATTGGCTGAAAATGACTAAGAACGCTCACTGACATTTCCCCTATCTGAAAGTCTGCTAAACGCCGGAAAAATGACTAAGTCAAAAAAAAAATTTTTTTCAACTTTTTTCTATTTTACCCCGTGGGATATATATTCTACCCACACACATTTAGAACTCTCCTGGCGCACCCACACACATATTATTCCCTCATTTAGTGGATATTTTCACAAAAAAGTGAAATTTTCAAAAATTTAGAAAATTGGCTGAAAACGACTAAATATGAAGGACTCATAGGGCAAATCACTCTGGAACTGAAATCGGAATGCTCACTGACACTTCCCCTATCTGAAAGTCTGATAAACGCCGGAAAAATGACTAAGTCCAAAAAAAAATGTTTTTCAACTTTTTTCAATTTTACCCCCGTGGGATATATGTTCTACCCACACACATTTGGAACTCTCCTGGGGTACCCTCACACATATTATTCCCTCATTTAGTGGATATTTTCACAAAAAAGTGAAATTTTCAAAAATTCAGAAAATTTGCTGAAAACGACTAAATATGAAGGACTCATCGGGTGAATCACTCTGGAACTGAAATCGGAATGCTCACTGACACTTCCCCTATCTGAAAGTCTGATAAACGGCGAAAAAATGACTAAGTCCAACAAAAAATTTTTTTCAACCTTTTTCAATTTTACACCCGTGGGATATATATTCTACCCACACACATTTGGTACTCTCCTGGCGTACCCTCACACATATTATTCCCTCATTTAGTGGATATTTTCACAAAAAAGTGAAATTTTCAAAAATTCTGAAAATTGGCTGAAAACGACTTAATATGAAGGACTCAACGGGCGAATCACTCTGGAACTGAAATCGGAACGCTCACTGACATTTCCCATATATCTGAAAGTCTGATAAACGGCGGAAAAATGACTAAGTCCACCAAAAAATTTTTTTCAACCTTTTTCAATTTTACACCCGTGGGATATATATTCTACCCACACACATTTGGTACTCTCCTGGCGTACCCTCACACATATTATTCCCTCATTTAGTGGATATTTTCACAAAAAAGTGAAATTTTCAAAAATTCTGAAAATTGGCTGAAAACGACTTAATATGAAGGACTCAACGGGCGAATCACTCTGGAACTGAAATCGGAATGCTCACTGACATTTCCCTTTTGTGAAAGTCTGATAAATGGTGGAAAAATGACTAAGTCCAAAAAAAAATGTTTTTTTCAACTTTTTTCAATTTTACCCCCGTGGGATATATATTCAACCCAAACACATTTGGAACTCTCCTGGGGTACCCTCACACATATTATTCCCTCATTTAGTGGATATTTTCACAAAAAAGTGAAATTTTCAAAAATTCAGAAAATTGGCTGAAAACGAATAAATATGAATGACTCATCGGGCGAATCGCTCTGGAACTGAAATCGAAATGCTCACTGACACTTCCCCTTTCTGAAAGTCTGATAAATGCCCGAAAAATGACTAAGTCCCAAAAAAATTTTTTTTCAACTTTTTTCAATTTTACCCACTTGAGATATATATTCTACCCACACACATTTGGTACTCTCCTGGCATACCCTCACACATATTATTCCCTCATTTAGTGGATATTTTCACAAAAAAGTGAAATTTTCAAAAATTTAGAAAATTGGCTGAAAACGACTAAATATGAAGGACTCATAGGGCAAATCACTCTGGAACTGAAATCGGAATGCTCACTGACACTTCCCCTATCTGAAAGTCTGATAAACGCCGGAAAAATGACTAAGTCCAAAAAAAAATGTTTTTCACCTTTTTTCAATTTTACCCCCGTGGGATATATATTCAACCCAAACACATTTGGAACTCTCCTGGGGTACCCTCACACATATTATTCCCTCATTTAGTGGATATTTTCACAAAAAAGTAAAATTTTCAAAAATTCAGAAACTTGGCTGAAAACGATTAAATATGAAGGACTCATTGGGCGAATCACTCTGGAACTGAAATCGGAACGCTCAATGACATTTCCCCTTTCTGAAAGTCTGATAAATGCCCAAAAAATGACTAAGTCCAAAAAAAATTTTTTTTAAACTTTTTTCAATTTTACCGCGGTGGGATATATATTCTACCGACAAACTTTTGGAACTCTCCTGGCGTACCCTCACACATATTATTCCCTCATTTAGTGGATCTTTTCACAAAAAAGAGAAATTTTCAAAAATTCAGAAACTTGGCTGAAAACGACTAAATATGAAGGACTCCTTGGGCGAATCGCTCTGGAACTGAAATCGGAACACTCACTGACATTTCCCCTATCTGAAAGTCTAATGAACGCCGGAAAAACGACTAAGTCCAAGAAAAAATTTTTTTCAACTTTTTTCAATTTTACCCCCGTGGGATATATATTCTACCGAAAGACATTTGGAACTCTCCTGGGGTACCCTCACACATATTATTCCCTCATTTAGTGGATATTTTCACAAAAAAGTGAAATTTTCAAAAATTCAGAAACTTGGCTGAAAACGACTAAATATGAAGGACTCCTTGGGCGAATCACTCTGGAACTGAAATCAGAACGCTCACTGACATTTCCCCTATCTGAAAGTCTGATAAACGCTGAAAAAATGACTAAGACCAAAAAACATTTTTTTCAACTTTTTTCAATTTTACCCCCGTGGGATATATATTCTACCCAAACACATTTGGAACTCTCCTGGGGTACCCCCACACATATTATTCCCTCATTTAGTGGATATTTTCACAAAAAAGTGAAATTTTCAAAAATTCTGAAAATTGGCTGAAAACGACTAAATATGAAGGACTCATCGGGCGAATCACTCTGGAACTGAAATCGGAATGCTCACTGACACTTCTCCTATCTGAGAGTCTGATAAATGCCGGAAAAATGACTAAGTCCAAAAAAAAATTTTTTTCAACTTTTTTCAATTTTACCCCCGTGGGATATATGTTGTACCCACACACATTTGGAACTCTCCTGGGGTACCCTCACACATATTATTCCCTCATTTAGTGGATATTTTCTCGAAAAAGTGAAATTTTCAAAAATTTTGAAAATTGGCTGAAAACGACTAAATATGAAGGACTCATTGAGCGAATCGCTCTGGAACTGAAATCGGAATGCTCACTGACATTTCCCCTTTCTGAAAGTTTGAGAAACGCCCGAAAAATGACTAAGTCCAGAAAAAAATGATTTTCAACTTTTTTCAATTTTACTCCCGTGGGATGTATTCTACCCAAACACACTTGGAACTCTCCTGGGGTACCCTCACACATATTATTCCCTCATTTAGTAGATGTTTTCACAAAAAAGTGAAATTTTCAAAAATTCTGAAAATTGGCTGAAAACGACTAAATATGAAGGACTCATCAGGCGAAATCACTCTGGAACTGAAATCGGAATGCTCACTGACATTTCCCCTATCTGAAAGTCTAATAAACGCCGGAAAAACGACTAAGTCCAAGAAAAAATTTTTTTCAACTTTTTTCAATTTTACCCCCGTGGGATATATATTCTACCCAAACACATTTGGAACTCTCCTGGGGTACCCTCACACATATTATTCCCTCATTTAGTGGATATTTTCACAAAAAAGTGAAATTTTCAAAAATTCAGAAAATTGGCTGAAAACGACTAAATATGAAGGACTCATCGGGCGAATCACTCTGGAACTGAAAATGGAATGCTCACTGACACTTCCCCTATCTGAAAGTCTGATAAAAGCCGGAAAAATGACTAAGTCCAAGAAAAAATGTTTTCAACTTTTTTCAATTTTACCCCCGTGGGATATATATTCAACCCAAACACATTTGGAACTCTCCTGGGGTACACTCACACATATTATTCCCTCATTTAGCGGATATTTTCACAAAAAAGTGAAATTTTCTAAAATTCAGAAAATTGGCTGAAAATGACTAAGAATGCTCACTGACATTTCCCCTATCTGAAAGTCTGCTAAACGCCGGAAAAATGACTAAGTCAAAAAAAAATTTTTTTTCAACTTTTTTCTATTTTACCCCGTGGGATATATATTCTACCCACACACATTTAGAACTCTCCTGGCGCACCCTCACACATATTATTCCCTCATTTAGTGGATATTTTCACAAAAAAGTGAAATTTTCAAAAATTTAGAAAATTGGCTGAAAACGACTAAATATGAAGGACTCATAGGGCAAATCACTCTGGAACTGAAATCGGAATGCTCACTGACACTTCCCGTATCTGAAAGTCTGATAAACGCCGGAAAAATGACTAACTCCAAAAAAAAATGTTTTTCAACTTTTTTCAATTTTACCCCCGTGGGATATATATTCAACCCAAACACATTTGGAACTCTCCTGGGGTACCCTCACACATATTATTCCCTCATTTAGTGGATATTTTCACAAAAAAGTGAAATTTTCAAAAATTCAGAAACTTGGCTGAAAACGATTAAATATGAAGGACTCATTGGGCGAATCACTCTGGAACTGAAATCGGAACGCTCAATGACATTTCCCCTTTCTGAAAGTCTGATAAATGCCGGAAAAATGACTAAGTCCAAAAAAAAATGTTTTTCAACTTTTTTCAATTTTACTCCCGTGGGATATATTCTACTCAAACACATTTGGAACTCTCCTGGGGTACCCTCACACATATTATTCCCTCATTTAGTGGATATTTTCACAAAAAAGTGAAATTTTCAAAAATTCAGAAAATTGGCTGAAAACGACTAAATATGAAGGACTCATCAGGCGAATCGCTCTGGAACTGAAATCGGAACGCTCACTGACATTTCCCATATCTGAAAGTCTGATAAACGCTGAAAAAATGACTAAGAGCAAAATACATTTTTTTCAACTTTTTTAAATTTTACTCCCGTGGGATATATTCTACTCAAACACATTTGGAACTCTCCTGGGGTACCCTCACACATATTATTCCCTCATTTAGTGGATATTTTCACAAAAAAGTGAAATTTTCAAAAATTCTGAAAATTGGCTGAAAACGACTAAATATGAAGGACTCATTGAGCGAATCGCTCTGGAACTGAAATCGGAATGCTCACTGACATTTCCCCTTTCTGAAAGTTTGATAAATGCCCGAAAAATGACTAAGTCCAGAAAAAAATGATTTTCAACTTTTTTCAATTTTACTCCCGTGGGATGTATTCTACCCAAACACACTTGGAACTCTCCTGGGGTACCCTCACACATATTATTCCCTCATTTAGTGGATCTTTTCACAAAAAAGTGAAATTTTCAAAAATTCTGAAAATTGGCTGAAAACGACTAAATATGAAGGACTCATCAGGCGAATCACTCTGGAACTGAAATCGGAACGCTCACTGACATTTCCCATATATCTGAAAGTCTGATAAACGGCGGAAAAATGACTAAGTCCACCCAAAAAATTTTTTCAACCTTTTTCAATTTTACACCCGTGGGATATATATTCTACCCACACACATTTGGTACTCTCCTGGCATACCCTCACACATATTATTCCCTCATTTAGTGGATATTTTCACAAAAAAGTGAAATTTTCAAAAATTCAGAAAATTTGCTGAAAACGACTAAATATGAAGGACTCATCGGGTGAATCACTCTGGAACTGAAATCGGAATGCTCACTGACATTTCCCCTTTCTGGAAGTCTAATAAACGCCGGAAAAACGACTAAGTCCAAGAAAAATTTTTTTTCAACTTTTTTCAATTTTACACCCGTGGGATATATATTCTACCCACAGACATTTGGTACTCTCCTGGGGTACCCTCACACATATTATTCCCTCATTTAGTGGATATTTTCACAAAAAGTGAAATTTTCAAAAATTCAGGAACTTGGCAGAAAACGATTAAATATGAAGGACTCATTGGGCGAATCACTCTGGAACTGAAATGGGAATGCTCACTAACATTTCCCCTATCTGAAAGTTTGATAAACGCCGGAAAAACGACTAAGTCCAACAAAAAAATGTTTTCAACTTTTTTCAATTTTACCCCCGTGGGATGTATATTCTGCCCACAGACATTTGGTACTCTCCTGGCGTACCCTGACACATTTGGAACTCTCCTGGCGTACCCTCACACATATTATTCCCTCATTTAGTGGATATTTTCACAAAAAGTGAAATTTTCAAAAATTCTGAAAATTGGCTGAAAATGACTAAATATGAAGGACTCATCAGGCGAATCACTCTGGAACTGAAATCGGAACGCTCACTGACATTTCACCTATCTGAAAGACTGATAAACGCCGGAAAAACGACTAAGTCCAAAAAAAAAATTCTTTTCAACTTTTCTCAATTTTATCCCCGTGGGATATATATTCTACCCACACACATTTGGAACTCTCCTGGCGTACCCTCACACATATTATTCCCTCATTTAGAGGATATTTTCGCAAAAAAGTGAAATTTTCAAAAATTCTGAAAATTGGCTGAAAATGACTAAATATGAAGGACTCATCAGGCGAATCACTCTGGAACTGAAATCGGAACGCTCACTGACATTTCCCCTATCTGAAAGACTGATAAACGCCGGAAAAACGACTAAGTCCAAAAAAAAAATTCTTTTCAACTTTTCTCAATTTTATCCCCGTGGGATATATATTCTACCCACACACATTTGGAACTCTCCTGGGGTACCCTCACACATATAATTCCCTTATTTAGTGGATATTTTCACAAAAAAGTGAAATTTTCAAAAATTCTGAAAATTGGCTGAAAACGACTAAATATGAAAGACTCATCGGGCGAATCGCTCTGGAACTGAAATCGGAACGCTGACTGACATTTCCAGTATCTGAAAGTCTGATAAAGGCCGGAAAATGACTAAGTCCAAAAAAATTTTTTTTTAATTTTACCCCAGTGGGATATATATTCTACCCACACACATTTGGGACTCTCTTGGGGTACCCTCACACATATTATTCCCTCATTTAGTGGATATTTTCACAAAAAAGTGAAATTTTCAAAAATTCTGAAAATTGGCTGAAAACGACTAAATATGAAGGACTCATCGGGCGAATCGCACTGGAACTGAAATCAGAATGCTCAATTACATTTCCCCTATCTGAAAGTCTGATAAACGCCGGAAAAATGACTAAGTCAAAAAAATTTTTTTTTTCAATTTTACACCCGTGGGATATATATTCTACCCACACACATTTGGAACTCTCCTGGGGTACACTCACACATATAATTCCCTTATTTAGTGGATATTTTCACAAAAAAGTGAAATTTTAAAAAATTCTGAAAATTGGCTGAAAACGACTAAATATGAAGGACTCATCGGGCAAATCGTTCTGGAACTGAAATCGGAACGCTCACTGACATTTCCCCTATCTGAAAGTCTGATAAAGGCCAGAAAAATGACTAAGTCCAAAAAAAAAATTTTTTTCAACTTTTTTCAATTTTACTCCCGTGGGATATATATTCTACCCAAACACATTTGGAACTCTCCTGGGGTACCCTCACACATATTATTCCCTCATTTAGTGGATATTTTCACAAAAAAGTGAAATTTTCAAAAATTCAGAAAATTGGCTGAAAACGACTAAATATGAAGGACTCATCGGGCGAATCGCACTGGAACTGAAATCGGAATGCTCACTTACATTTCCCCTATCTGAAAGTCTGATAAACGCCGGAAAAATGACTAAGTCCAAAAAAAATTTTTTTTCAATTTTACACCCGTGGGATATATATTCTACCCACACACATTTGGAACTCTCCTGGGGTACCCTCACACATATTAATCCCTCATTTAGTGGATATTTTCACAAAAAAGTGAAATTTTCAAAAATTCAGAAAATTGGCTGAAAACGACTAAATATGAAGGACTCATCGCGCGAATCGCTCTGGAACTGAAATCGGAACGCTCACTGACATTTCCCCTATCTGAAAGTCTGATAAACGCTTGAAAAATGACTAAGCGCAAAAAAAAAAATTTTTTTTAAACTTTTTTCAATTTTACCCCCGTGGGATATATATTCTGCTCACACACATTTGGAACTCTCCTGGCGTACCCTCACACATATTATTCCCTCATTTAGTGGATATTTTCACAAAAAAGTGAAATTTTGAAAAATTCTGAAAATTGGCTGAAAACGACTAAATATGAAGGACTCATCGGGCGAATCGCACTGGAACTGAAATCGGAATGCTCACTTACATTTCCCCTATCTGAAATTCTGATAAACGCCGGAAAAATGACTAAGTCCAAAAAAAAATTTTTTTCAATTTTACACCCGTGGGATATATATTCTACTCAAACACATTTGGAACTCTCCTGGGGTACCCTCACACATATTATTCCCTCATTTAGTGGATATTTTCACTAAAAAGTGAAATTTTCTAAAATTCTGAAAATTGGCTGAAAACGACTAAATATGAAGGACTCATCGGGCGAATCGCTCTGGAACTGAAATCGGAACGTTGACTGACATTTCCCCTATCTGAAAGTCTGATAAACGCTGGAAAAATGACTAAGTCCATTAAAAAAAAATTTTCAACTTTTTTCAATTTTACAGCCGTGGGATATATATTCTACCCACACACATTTGGAACTCTCCTGGCGTACCCTCACACATTTGGAACTCTCCTGGGGTACCCTCACACATATTATTCCTTCATTTAGTGGATATTTTCACAAAAAGTGAAATTTTCAAAAATTCAGAAACTTTGCTGAAAACAACTAAATATGAAGGACTCATTGGGCGAATCGCTCTGGAACTGAAATCGGAACGCTCAATGACATTTCCCCTATCTGAAAGTCTGATAAATGCTGGAAAAATGACTAAGTCCAAAAAAAAATTTTTTTCAACTTTTTTCAATTTTACCCCCGTGGGATATATATTATACCCACACACATTTGGAACTCTCCTGGCATACCCTCACACATATTATTCCCTCATTTAGTGGATACTTTCACAAGAAAGTGAAATTTTCAAAAATTCAGAAAATTGGCTGAAAACTTCTAAATATGTAGGAATCATCGGGCGAATCGCTCTGGAACTGAAATCGGAATGCTCACTGACATTTCCCTTTTCTGAAAGTCTGATAAACGCCGGAAAAATGACTAAGTCCAAAAAAATAAATGTTTTCAACTTTTTTCAATTTTACCCCGGTGGGATAAATATATTACCCACACACATTTGGAACTCTCCTGGCATACCCTCACACATATTATTCCCTCATTTAGTGGATACTTTCACAAGAAAGTGAAATTTTCAAAAATTCTGAAAATTGGCTGAAAACGACTAAATATGAAGGACTCATTGGGCGAATCGCTCTGGAACTGAAATCGGAATGCACACTCACATTTCCCATATCTGAAAGCCTGATAAACGCCGGAAAAATGGCTACGTCCAAAAAAATGTTTTTTTAATTTTACCCCTGTGGGATATATATTCTACCCACACACATTTGGAACTCTCCTGGCGTACCCTCACACATATTATTCCCTCATTTAGTGGATATTTTCACAAAAAAGTGAAATTTTCAAAAATTCTGAAAATTGGCTGAAAACGACTAAATATGAAGGACTCATCGGGCGAATCGCTCTGGAACTGAAATCGGAATGCTCACTGACATTTCCCCTATCTTAAAGTCTGATAAACGCCGGAAAAATGACTAAGTCCAAAAAAAAATTTTTTTTCAACTTTTTTCAATTTTACCCCTGTGGGATATATATTCTAACCACACACATTTGGAACTCTCCTGGGGTACCCTCACACATATAATTCACTCATTTAGTGGATATTTTCACAAAAAAAGTGAAATTTTCAAAAATTTAGAAAATTGGCTGAAAACGACTAAATATGAAGGACTCATCGGGCAAATCATTCTGGAACTGAAATCGGAACGCTCACTGACATTTCCCCTATCTGAAAGTCTGATAAAGGCCAGAAAAATGGCTAAGTCCAAAAAATTTTTTTGAAACGTTTTTCGATTTTACCCCCGTGGGATATATATTCTACCCACACACATTTGGAACTCTCCTGGGGTACCCTCACACATATTATTCCCTCATTTAGTGGATATTTTCACAAAAAAGTGACATTTTCAAAAATTCAGAAAATTGGCTGAAAACGACTAAATATGAAGGACTCACACGGCGAATCGCTCTGGAACTGAGATCGGAACGCTCACTGACATTTCCCCTATCTGAAAGTCTGATAAATGCTGAAAAAATGACTAAGTCCAACAAAAATTTTTTTCAACTTTTTTCAATTTTACCCCCATGGGATATATATTCTACCCACAGACATTTGGAACTCTCCTGGGGTACCCTCACACATATTATTCCCTCATTTAGTGGATATTTTCACAAAAAAGTAAAATTTTCAAAAATTCTGAAAATTGGCTGAAAACGACTAAATATGAAGGACTCTTAGGGCGAATCGCTCTGGAACTGAATCGGAATGCTCACTGACATTTCCTCTATCTGAAAGTCTGATAAATGCCGGAAAAATGACTAAGTCGAACAAAAAATTTTTTTCAAATTATTTCAATTTTACCCCCGTGGGATATGTATTCTACCCACACACATTTGGAAGTCTCCTGGGGTACCCTCACACATATTATTCCCTCATTTAGTGGATATTTTCACAAAAAAGTGAAATTTTCAAAAATTCAGAAAATTGGCTGAAAACGATAAATATGAAGGACTCATCGGGTGAATCGCTCTGGAACTGAAATCGGAACGCTCACTGACATTTCCCCTATCTGAAAGTCTGATAAACGCTGAAAAAATGACTAGGTCGAAAAAACAATTTTTTTCTCCTTTTTTCAATTTTACCACCGTGGGATATATATTCTACCCACACACATTTGGAACTCTCCTGGGGTACCCTCACACATATTATTCCCTCATTTAGTGGATATTTTCACAAAAAAGTAAAATTTTCAAAAATTCTGAAAATTGGCTGAAAATGACTAAATATGAAGGACTCTTCGGGCGAATCGCTCTGGAGCTGAAATCGGAACGCTCACTGACATTTCTCCTATCTGAAAGTCTGATAAACGCTGAAAGAATGACTAAGTCCAAAAAAAATTTTTTTCAACTTTTTTCAAATTTACCCCCGTGGGATATATATTCTACCTACACACATTTGGAACTCTCCTGGGGTACCCTCACACATATTATTCCCTCATTTAGTGGATATTTTCACAAAAAAGTGAAATTTTCAAAAATTCAGAAAATTGTCTGAAAATGACTAAATATGAATTACTCATTGGGCGAATCGCTCTGAGCTGAAATCGCAATGCTCACTGACATTTCCCCTATCTGAAAGTCTGATAAAGGCCGGAAAAATGACTAAGTCCCCAAAAAAAATTTTTTAAACTTTTTTCAGTTTTACCCCCGTGGGATATATATTCTACCCACGCACATTTGGAACTCTCCTGGGGTACCCTCACACATATTATTCCCTCATTTAGTGGATATTTTCACAAACAAGTGAAATTTTCAAAAATTCTGAAAATTGGCTGAAAACGACTAAATATGAAGGACTCATTGGGCGAATCGCTCTGGAACTGAAATCGGAATGCACACTCACATTTCCCATATCTGAAAGCCTGATAAACGCCGGAAAAATGGCTAAGTCCAAAAAAATGTTTTTTTAATTTTACCCCCGTGGGATATATATTCTACCCACACACATTTGGAACTCTCCTGGCGTACCCTCACACATATTATTCCCTCATTTAGTGGATATTTTCACAAAAAAGTGAAATTTTCAAAAATTCTGAAAATTGGCTGAAAACGACTAAATATGAAGGACTCATCGGGCAAATCATTCTGGAACTGAAATCGGAACGCTCACTGACATTTCCCCTATCTGAAAGTCTGATAAAGGCCAGAAAAATGACTAAGTCCAAAAAAAAATTTTTTTTCAACTTTTTTCAATTTTACTCCTGTGGGATATATATTCTACCCACACACATTTGGAACTCTCCTGGGGTACCCTCACACATATAATTCACTCATTTAGTGGATATTTTCACAAAAAAGTGAAATTTTCAAAAATTTAGAAAATTGGCTGAAAACGACTAAATATGAAGGACTCATCGGGCAAATCATTCTGGAACTGAAATCGGAACGCTCACTGACATTTCCCCTATCTGAAAGTCTGATAAAGGCCAGAAAAATGACTAAGTCCGAAAAAAAAAATTTTTTTCAACTTTTTTCAATTTTACCCCCGTGGGATATATATTCTACCCACACACATTTGGAACTCTCCTGGGGTACCCTCACACATATAATTCACTCATTTAGTGGATATTTTCACAAAAAAGTAAAATTTTCAAAAATTCAGAAAATTGGCTGAAAACGACTAAATGTGAAGGACTCATCGAGCGAATCGCTCTGGAACTGAAATCGGAACGCTCACTGACATTTCCCCTATCTGAAAGTCTGATAAACGCCGGAAAAATGACTAAGTCCAAAAAAAATTTTTTTTAAATTTTACCCCCGTGGGATATATATTCTACCCACACACATTTGGGACTCTCCTGGCGTACCCTCACACATATTATTCCCTCATTTAGTGGATATTTTCACAAAAAAGTGAAATTTTCAAAAATTCTGAAAATTGGCTGAAAACGACTACATATGAAGGACTCATCGCGCAAATCATTCTGGAACTGAAATCGGAACGCTCACTGACATTTCCCCTATCTGAAAGTCTGATAAAGGCCAGAAAAATGACTAAGTCCAAAAAAAAATTTTTTTTCAACTTTTTTCAATTTTACCCCTGTGGGATATATATTCTACCCACACACATTTGGAACTCTCCTGGGGTACCCTCACACATATAATTCACTCATTTAGTGGATATTTTCACAAAAAATTGAAATTTTCAAAAATTTAGAAAATTGGCTGAAAACGACTAAATATGAAGGACTCATCGGGCAAATCATTCTGGAACTGAAATCGGAACGCTCACTGACATTTCCCCTATCTGAAAGTTTGATAAACGCCGGAAAAATGACTAAGTCCAAAAAAATTTTTTTTTAAATTTTACCCCCGTGGGATATATATTCTACCCACACACATTTGGAACTCTCCTGGGGTACCCTCACACATATTATTCCCTCATTTAGTGGATATTTTCACAAAAAAGTGAAATTTTCAAAAATTCAGAAAATTGTCTGAAAATGACTAAATATGAATTACTCATCGGGCGAATCGCTCTGGAACTGAAATCGCAATGCTCACTGACATTTCCCCTATCTGAAAGTCTGATAAAGGCCGGAAAAATGACTAAGTCCCCAAAAAAATTTTTTTAAACTTTTTTCAGTTTTACCCCCGTGGGATATATATTCTACCCACACACATGTGGAACTCTCCTGGGGTACCCTCACACATATTATTCCCTCATTTAGTGGATATTTTCACAAATAAGTGAAATTTTCAAAAATTCTGAAAATTGGCTGAAAACAACTAAATATGAAGGACTCATCGGGCAAATCATTCTGGAACTGAAATCGGAACGCTCACTGACATTTCCCCTATCTGAAAGTCTGATAAAGGCCAGAAAAATGACTAAGTCCAAAAAAAAATTTTTTTTCAACTTTTTTCAATTTTACCCCCGTGCGATATATATTCTACCCACACACATTTGGAACTCTCCTGGGGTACCCTCACACATATAATTCACTCATTTAGTGGATATTTTCACAAAAAAGTGAAATTTTCCAAAATTCAGAAAATTGGCTGAAAACGACTAAATATGAAGGAGTCATTGGGCGAATCGCTCTGGAACTGAAATCGGAATGCTCACTCACATTTCACATATCTGAAAGTCTGATAAACGCCGGAAAAATGACTAAGTCCAAAAAAATTTTTTTTTAAATTTTACCCACGTGGGATATATATTCTACCCACACACATTTGGGACTCTCCTGGCGTACCCTCACACATATTATTCCCTCATTTAGTGGATATTTTTACAAATAAGTGAAATTTTCAAAAATTCAGAAAATTGGCTGAAAACGACTAAATATGAAGGACTCATCGGGCAAATCATTCTGGAACTGAAATCGGAACGCTCACTGACATTTCCCCTATCTGAAAGTCTGATAAAGGCCAGAAAAATGACTAAGTCCGAAAAAAAAAAAATTTTTCAACTTTTTTCAATTTTACCCCCGTGGGATATATATTCTACCCACACACATTTGGAACTCTCCTGGGGTACCCTCACACATATTATTCCCTCATTTAGTGGATATTTTCACAAAAAAGTGAAATTTTCAAAAATTCTGAAAATTATCTGAAAATTAGTAAATATGATGGACTCATCGGGCCAATCGCTCTGGAACTGAAATCGGAACGCTCACTGACATTTCCCTTATCTGAAAGTCTGATAAACGGCGGAAAAATTGCTAAGTCCAAAAAAATTTTTTTTTCAATTTTACCCCCGTGGGATATATATTCTACCCAAACACATTTGGAACTCTCCTGGTGTATCCTCACACATATTATTCCCTCATTTAGTGGATATTTTCACAAAATAGTGAAATTTTAAAAAATTCAGATAATTGGCTGAAAACGACTAAATTAGAAAGGACTCATTGGGCGAATCGCTCTGGAACTGAAATCGGAACGCTCACTGACATTTCCCCTATCTGAAAGTCTGATAAATGACTAAGTCTGATAAATGACTAAGTCCCCCAAAAAATTTTTTTAAACTTTTTTCAATTTTTCCCCCGTGGGATATATATTCTACCCACACACATTTGGAACTCTCCTGGGTACCCTCACACATATTATTCCCTCATTTAGTAGATATTTTCACAAAAAAGTGAAATTTTCAAAAATTCTGAAAATTGGCTGAAAACGAATAAATATGAAGGACTCATCGAGCGAATCGCTCTGCAACTGAAATAGGAACGCTCACTGACATTTCCACTATGTGAAAGTCTGATAAACGCTGAAAAAATGACTAAGTCCAAAACAAATTTTTTTTCACCTTTTTTCAATTTTACCCCCGTGGGATATATATTCTACCCACACACATTTGGAACTCTCCTGGGGTACCCTCACACATATTATTCCCTCATTTAGTGGATATTTTCACAAAAAAGTGAAATTTTCAAAAATTCAGAAAATTGGCTGAAAACGACTAAATATGAAGGACTCATCGGGTGAATTGCTCTGGAACAGAAATCGGAACGCTCACTGACATTTCCCCTATCTGAAAGCCTGATAAACGGCGGAAAAAGGACTAAGTCCAAATAAAAATTTTTTCAACTTTTTTCAATTTTACCCCCGTGGGATATATATTCTACCCACACACATTTGGAAGTCTCCTGGGGTACCCTCACACATATTATTCCCTCATTTAGTGGATATTTTCACAAAAAAGTGACATTTTCAAAAATTCAGAAAATTGGCTGAAAACGACTAAATATGAAGGACTCACACGGCGAATCGCTCTGGAACTGAGATCGGAACGCTCACTGACATTTCCCCTATCTGAAAGTCTGATAAATGCTGAAAAAATGACTAAGTCCAACAAAAATTTTTTTCAACTTTTTTCAATTTTACCCCCATGGGATATATATTCTACCCACAGACATTTGGAACTCTCCTGGGGTACCCTCACACATATTATTCCCTCATTTAGTGGATATTTTCACAAAAAAGTAAAATTTTCAAAAATTCTGAAAATTGGCTGAAAACGACTAAATATGAAGGACTCTTAGGGCGAATCGCTCTGGAACTGAATCGGAATGCTCACTGACATTTCCTCTATCTGAAAGTCTGATAAATGCCGGAAAAATGACTAAGTCGAACAAAAAATTTTTTTCAAATTATTTCAATTTTACCCCCGTGGGATATGTATTCTACCCACACACATTTGGAAGTCTCCTGGGGTACCCTCACACATATTATTCCCTCATTTAGTGGATATTTTCACAAAAAAGTGAAATTTTCAAAAATTCAGAAAATTGGCTGAAAACGATAAATATGAAGGACTCATCGGGTGAATCGCTCTGGAACTGAAATCGGAACGCTCACTGACATTTCCCCTATCTGAAAGTCTGATAAACGCTGAAAAAATGACTAGGTCGAAAAAACAATTTTTTTCTCCTTTTTTCAATTTTACCACCGTGGGATATATATTCTACCCACACACATTTGGAACTCTCCTGGGGTACCCTCACACATATTATTCCCTCATTTAGTGGATATTTTCACAAAAAAGTAAAATTTTCAAAAATTCTGAAAATTGGCTGAAAATGACTAAATATGAAGGACTCTTCGGGCGAATCGCTCTGGAGCTGAAATCGGAACGCTCACTGACATTTCCCCTATCTGAAAGTCTGATAAACGCTGAAAGAATGACTAAGTCCAAAAAAAATTTTTTTCAACTTTTTTCAAATTTACCCCCGTGGGATATATATTCTACCTACACACATTTGGAACTCTCCTGGGGTACCCTCACACATATTATTCCCTCATTTAGTGGATATTTTCACAAAAAAGTGAAATTTTCAAAAATTCAGAAAATTGGCTGAAAACGACTAAATATGAAGGACTCGCAGGGCAAATCGCTCTGGAACTGAGATCGGAAAGCTCACTGATATTTCCCCTATCTGAAAGTCTGATAAACGCTGAAAAAATGACTAGGTCGAAAAAAAATAAATTTTCACCTTTTTTCAATTTTACCCCCGTGGGATATATATTCTACCCACACACATTTGGAACTCTCCTGGGGTACCCTCACACATATTATTCCCTCATTTAGTGGATATTTTCACAAAAAAGTAAAATTTTCAAAAATTCTGAAAATTGGCTGAAAACGACTAAATATGAAGGACTCATCGGGTGAATCGCTCTGGAACTGAAATCGGAACGCTCACTGACATTTCCCCTATCTGAAAGGCTGATAAATGCCGAAAAATGACTAAGTCCAAAAAAAATTTTTTTTAAACTTTTTTCAAATTTACCCCCGTGGGATATATATTCTACCCACACACATTTGGAACTCTCCTGGGGTACCCTCACACATATTATTCCCTCATTTAGTGGATAATTTCACAAAAAAGTGAAATTTTCAAAAATTCTGAAAATTGGCTGAAAACGACTAAATATGAAGTACTCACAGGGCGAATCGCTCTGGAACTGAGATCGGAACGCTCACTGATATTTCCCCTCTCTGAAAGTCTGATAAACGCTGAAAGAATGAGTCTAAAAAAAAAATTTTTTCAACTTTTTTCAAATTTACCCCGTGGGATATATATTCTACCCACACACATTTGGAACTCTCCTGGGGTACCCTCACACATATCATTCCCTCATTTAGTGGATATTTTCACAAAAAAGTGAAAAGTTCAAAAATTCAGAAAATTGGCTGAAAAAGACTAAATATTAAGGACTCATCGGTAGTGTTGAGCATTCCGATACTGTAATATCGGGTATCGGCCGATATTTGCGGTATCGGAATTCCGATACTTAATTCCGATACTTTTACAATATCGAATACCGTAATCGGAAGTTCCCATAATGCCTGCGCTCTGCAGTGTCTGTGAAGGATGACAAGTTGGATGGCAGCGCGATCCAGCCTGTCATCAGAATGCCATCCCAGCGGGGGAGAATTCTCCTGATTGTTTAAAAGCCGGCGCGCGGTAAAAAGCCGCCGGCTTTTAAACAATCACACAGCCCCATACTGCTTCCCCGCAGCCTCCCACCCCGATCCTCCGCTCCCCTCGCCACCTCCAATCCCAATCGTAAATTAGGACCGGGCGGGAAGCGCAGCACCAAGGAGCAAAGGACCCGGGCGGGGAAGCCGGCAGTGAAAAGACTTCACCGCCAGCTTTCCCGTTCTGTGCTGCGCTTTCCCGCCGGTTATTTCAAATGAACAGCTGAGGTATCAGCTGATGCCGATCAGCTGTTCATTTGAAGTAGCCGCGGTGCCCTCAGAGGGTTCATGTGAGTTCATGCTTGACTGCATGAACTCACATGAACTTTCCCACGGCCGCACAGGTCAGCCTCACCTCCCAGACCATCAGACCCGTCATGATGGGTGTGTGTGCGGGGTGTGTGTGCGGGGTGTGTGTGCGGGTGTGTGTATGCGGGTGTGTGTGCGGGGTGTGTGTGCGGGGTGTGTGTGCGGGGGTGTGTGTGCGGGGTGTGTGTGCGGGTGTGTGTGTGCGGGGTGTGTGTGCGGGGTGTGTGTGCGGAGTGTGTGTGCGGGTGTGTGTGCGGGGTGTGTGTGCAGGTGTGTGTGTGCGGGGTGTGTGTGCGGGGATGTGTGTGCGGGGTGTGTGTGCGGGGTGTGTGCGCGGGTGTGTGTGCGCAGGTGTGTGTGCGCGGGTGTGTGTGCGCGGGGTGTGTGTGCGGGGTGTGTGTGCGGGGTGTGTGTGTGTGGGTGTGTGTGTGCGTGTGTGTGTGTGCGGTGTGTGTGTGCGGGTGTGTGTGTGCGGGGTGTGTGTGTGCGGGTGTGTGTGTGCGGGTGTGTGTGCGGTGTGTGTGTGCGGGGTGTGTGTGCGGGGGTGTGTGTGTGCGGGGTGTGTGTGCGGGGTGTGTGTGTGCGGGTGTGTGTGCGGGTGTGTGTGTGTGGTGTGTGTGTGCGGGGTGTGTGTGCGGGGGTGTGTGTGCGCGGGTGTGTGTGTGCGGGGTGTGTGTGCGGGGTGTGTGTGCGGGGTGTGTGTGCGGGTGTGTGTGTGCGGGTGTGTGTGTGCGGGGTGTGTGTGCGGGGTGTGTGTGCGGGGGTGTGTGTGCGGGGTGTGTGCGGGTGTGTGTGCGGGTGTGTGTGCGGGGTGTGTGTGCGGGGGTGTGTGTGCGGGGTGTGTGTGCGGGGTGTGTGCGCGGGTGTGTGTGCGCGTGTGTGTGTGTGCGGGGTGTGTGTGCGGGGTGTGTGTGCGGGTGTGTGTGTGCGGGTGTGTGTGTGCGGGGTGTGTGTGCGGGGGTGTGTGTGCGGGGTGTGTGTGCGGGGTGTGTGCGCGGGTGTGTGTGCGCGGGTGTGTGTGCGCGGGTGTGTGTGCGCGGGTGTGTGTGTGCGGGGTGTGTGTGCGGGGTGTGCGTGCGGGGTGTGTGTGCGGGTGTGTGTGTGCGGGGTGTGTGTGCGGGGTGTGTGCGCGGGGTGTGTGTGCGGGGGTGTGTGTGTGGGGTGTGTGTGCGGGGTGTGTGCGCGGGGTGTGTGTGTGGGTGTGTGCGCGGGGTGTGTGTGCGGGGTGTGTGCGCGGGGTGTGTGTGCGGGTGTGTTTGTGCGGGGTGTGTGTGCGGGGTGTGTGCGTGGGGTGTGTGTGCGGGTGTGTGTGCGGGGTGTGTGTGCAGGGTGTCTGTGCGATGTTTGTGCGGGTGTCTGTGCGTGCAGGCAGACATAGGCCGATGTGACACTACTACTCCCATCGGCCTATGTCTGTCTCCCGTCCACTCGTGCCAGCAGGATCAGCTTGCTGGGAGCAGTAGTTCCCATCAGCCTGATCCTGCTATTTAAATTACCCTACTGTGTCCCCAATAAATGTTAGATACATGTCATTGGTGGCCAGTGGTTACCTAAAAGAAATTAGTTCATACATTACCTGTCCCCGCCGAACGCCACTTAAAATAAAGTAAAAAATAAAAAACTACACCTATACTCACCTAGACACCTAATTCCCCGAAGCCATCGATCTCCTGTAATAAAATATAAAATAATAAACCACAACCTTATCCTTACCCCTCCGGAGTAGTCCACGAGTGTCCCACGAAGATCTCCAGTTCAGAGCAGCCATATAGAATGTGACCGCTCTGAACCGCTGCCGCCGCTAGAATGACGGGGCCGTAAGGGTTCACCGGAGCTCAGGCAGCGCTGCTCCGGTTAGCTCCTTTACGGCCCTGCTGTATCGTGAGAACTTCCCACGGCACAGCAGTGCCGTAAAGGAGGTCTCCGGAGCTGCGCTGCCTGAATGCACTCCGGTGACCTCAGTCAGTGGCTCCCGCTGCCGGGAGCGGACGTGTTCCCGGCAGCGTGAGCTTACAGCAGCCATGCACAGCTGTCACCATCTCCAGATGTGACAGCTGTGCATGGGAGATCAGCGCAGGAACGTGGACAGGTAACTATTATTTTTAGTAAACTAAGAATTAAATAAAATGGTGTGTTTTATTTCAAATAAATTATTTTTTTCTGGGTGTAGTGTGTTTTTTCTTTTTAACACTTTGTAGGTTAGTAATGGGGGTGTCTTATAGACGCCATCATTACTAACCTGGGCTTCATGGCAGCTGGCGCTGACATGAACCCCACCACTATTACCCCCTGCCACCGCACCAGGGCAGCGTGGAAGAGCGAGGCTAAGTGCCAGAATTGGCGCATCCTATGGATGTGCCATTTCTGGGGCGGCTGACGGCTGGTGTTTCTAGCCTGGGAGGGGGCCATTATTCATGGCACCCTTCCTGGGCTATTAATATCAGCCCCCAGCTGTCTGCCTAGCCTTTGCTAGCTATTAAAATAGGGGGGACCCCACGTCATTTTTTTTGGGGGGGTCCCCCATTTTAATAGCTAGTAAAGGCTAGGTATTCAGCTGGGGGCTGATATTAGTAGCCTGGGAAGCTCCGTGGGTTTTACCCCCTTCCCAGGCTTCAAACATCTGCCCCAGTCGTCTGCTTAACCTCCGCTAGAGACTAAAATTATGGGGGATCCCACGCCATTTTTTTTAAATAAATCCTTTATTTTAACACTAAATGACATTTGAGGAGTTAATAAAGATGCAGTCCCTAAATTATTATTTATTTTTTAATTAATTTTTCCCAAAACTTTTGACGTGGGCTTCGCCATATTTTTGTACGCCAGCCAGGTACAGCATCCAGCTTCTATGAACGCGCCATTTTCCGGGGCGGCTGCGGACTGCAATTTTCAGCGGGGGGGGGGCAGAAAGCTTGGGCCTCCCTGCGCTGCAGATTCCATCCCCCAGCTGCCTAGTTGTACCTGGCTGGACACAAAAATAGGGAGAAGCTCCAAGTTTTTTTTTTTTTTAATTATTTCATGAAATTCATGGAATAATTAAGAAAAAAAGGGCTTCCCTATATTGTTGTGTCCAACCAGGTACAAATAGGCAGCTGGTGGTTGGGGGCAGCCCGTTCCTGCCTGCTGTACCTGGCTGGACACAAATATAGTGCAAAGCCCCACGTCAATTTTTTTTTAATTATTTCAAGAAATTCATGAAATAATTAAAAAAAAATTATGTGGGGCTTCGCCCTATATTTGTGTCCAGTCAGGTACAGCAGGCAGGAACGGGCTGCCCTCAACCACCAGCTGCCTATTTGTACCTGGTTGGACACAACAATATAGGGAAGCCCTTTTTTTCTTAATTATTCCATAAATTTCATGAAATAATTTAAAAAAAAAATGCGTGGGGCTTCGCCCTATTTTTGTGTCCAGCCAGGTACAACTCGGCAGCTGGGGGCTGGAATCCGCAGCGCAGGGAGACCCAAGCTTTCTGGGCCACCCCCGCTGCAAATTGCAGTCCGCAGCCGCCCCAGAAAATGGCGCGTTCATAGAAGCGCCATCTTCTGGCGCTGTACCCAACTCATCCAGGGCCCTGGTGCGGTGGCTCACTGGGTAATAAAGGGGTTAAGGCCAGCTTGGCATTATCAGCTGGCCCTAAGCCCGAAATTCATGGGGTCACGCCAATATTAGACATGACCGCCATGAATTTCTAGTAAAGTATTTTAAAAAAACACAAACAACCAGAAAAAAGTCCTTTAATTGAAATAAAGACACAATTCTTTATTGTTCTAAATTAAACCATACTTACAGTCACGCCCATTCCAGCTGAAGCCAACGATCTCCTTCAATAAAAGAAAAATAATAAAGCAACCTCATCCTTACCTTTCCATGGTTCCCACGACAGCTTCAGCTCTGCTACATCGAGATGACAGGCTGGACCGCAGCAGAACGCTGCCATCCAGCCTGTCATCCCGCAGACACTGAGAAGCGCAGGCATGCTTGCGCTCCTCAGTGTCTGGCTGTGACGGCATCCAGATGAGCCGAGGTCATGTCCAATGAACTCAGCTCACCTCATGCACGTCACTGACAGCGTGGGAAAATTCTCCTGCACTCAGCACTTCAGCGTGAGACTTCTCCCACGCTGTCAGTGACATACATGAGGTGAGGTCATGTCCAATGAACTCAGCTCACCTCATGCACGTCACTGACAGCGTGGGAAAATTCTCCTGCACTCAGCGCTTCAGCGTGAGAATTTTCCCACGCTGTCAGTGACGTGCATGAGGTGCGCCGAGTTCATTGGACATGACCTCGGCTCATCTGGATGCCGTCACAGCCAGACACTGAGGAGCGCAAGCATGTCTGCGCTTCTCAGTGTCTGCGGGATCACAGGCTGGATGGCAGCGTTCTGCTGCGGTCCAGCCTGTCATCTCGATGTAGCAGAGCTGAAGCTGTCGTGGGAGCCATGGAAAGGTAAGGATGATGTTGCTTTATTATTTTACTTTTATTGCAGGAGATCGTTGGCTTCAGCTGGAATGGGCGTGATGGTAAGTATGGTTTAATTTAGAACAATAAAGAATTGTGTGTTTATTTCAATTAAAGGACTTTATTCTGGGTGTTTGTGTTTTTCTTTAACTTTGACTATGGGGTTAGTAATGGGGGTGTCTTATAGACGCCTCTCCATTACTAACCTGGGCTTGATGTCATCTGCCATTATAAGCTGACATCAACCCCAGCCCTATTACCCCACTGCCACCGCTACAGGGCAGTGGGAAGAGCGAGGCTAAGTGCCAGAATTGGCGCATCCTATGGATGCGCCATTTCTGGGGCGGCTGACGGCTGGTGTTTCTAGCCTGGGAGGGGGCCAATATTCATGGCACCCTTCCTGGGCTATTAATATCAGCCCCCAGCTGTCTGCCTAGCCTTTGCTAGCTATTAAATTAGGGGGGACCCCACGTTATTTTTTTGGGGGGGTTCCCCCATTTTAATAGCTAGTAAAGGCTAGGTATTCAGCTGGGGGCTGATATTAGATGCCTGGGAAGCTCCGTGGGTATTACCCCCTTCCCAGGCTTCAAACATTTGCCCCAGCTGTCTGCTTAACCTCCGCTAGAGCCTAAAATTAAGGGGAACCCCACGCCAATTTTTTTTTAAATAAATCCTTTATTTTAACACTAAATGACAAGTTCAGTAATCAACACTGTCACTGTACTTCATATATATGTGACTGACATGTTTCTATCTATCTAATCTATGTATGATTCTCTATTCTTTCTATTCTAAATTGTCGGGTACAGATGCTGATTTGCCGGACGGCTTTCTTAAAGAGACGGTGCACGAAAACACTAATATTTTTTTAAATAAATCCTTTACACTAAATGACAAGTACAGTAAGCAACACTGTCACAGTACTTCATATATATGTGACTGACATGTTTCTATCTATCTAATCTATGTGTGAAGCTCTATTCTGTCTGTTATAAATTGTCGGGTACAGATGCTGAATTGCCGGCCGGCTTTTTTAAAGAGACGGTGCACGAAAACACTAATATTTTTTAAAATAAATCCTTTACACTAAATGACAAGTACAGTAAGCAACACTGTCACTGTACTTCATATATATGTGACTGACATGGTTCTATCTACCTAATCTATGTGTGAAGCTCTATTCTTTCTGTTGTAAATTGTCGGGTACCGGTGAATGCCGCTGATGAATTGCCGGCTTTTCATGTCATTCTACATTATTCTTAGTTGTTTTACTTCATGTAGAATTAACCTACAAGGAAAGAAAGGGTTTATTTTCATTCCGATATTTGTGTCCCATTGACTTGCATTGGTTTCCGGTAACGGAATCGGCGATATCCGATACTTTTTGGGTATCGGCCGATCCAATCCGATACGATATTTCCTGATATCGGAAGGCATCGCTCAACACTACTCATCGGGCGAATCGCTCTGGAACTGAAATCGGAACGCTCACTGATATTTTTCCTATCTGAAAGTCTGATAAACGCTGAAAAAATGACTAGGTCGAAAAAACAATTTTTTTCACCTTTTTTCAATTTTACCCCCGTGGGATATATATTCTACGCACACACATTTGGAACTCTCCTGGGGTACCCTCACACATATTATTCCCTCATTTAGTGGATATTTTCACAAAAAAGTAAAATTTTCAAAAATTCAGAAAATTGGCTGAAAACGAATAAATATGAAGGACTCTTCGGGCGAATCGCTCTGGAGCTGAAATCGGAACGCTCACTGACATTTCCCCTATCTGAAAGTCTGATAAACGCTGAAAAAATAACTAGGTCGAAAAAAAAAATTTTTTCACCTTTTTTCAATTTTACCCCCGTGGGATATATATTCTACCCACACACATTTGGAACTCTCCTGGGGTACCCTCACACATATTATTCCCTCATTTAGTGGATATTTTCACAAGAAAGTAAAATTTTCAAAAATTCTGAAAATTGGCTGAAAACGACTAAATATGAAAGACTCATCGGGCGAATCGCTCTGGAACTGAAATCGGAACGCTCACTGACATTTCCCCTATCTGAAAGTCTGATAAATGCCGAAAAATGACTAAGACGAACAAAAATTTTTTTCAACTTTTTTCAATTTTACCCCCGTGGGATATATATTCTACCCACACACAGCTGGAACTCTCCTGGGGTACCCTCACCCATATAATTCCCTCATTTAGTGGATATTTTCACAAAAAAGTGAAAAGTTCAAAAATTCAGAAAATTGGCTGAAAAAGACTAAATATTAAGGACTCATCGGGCGAATCGCTCTGGAACTGAAATCGGAACGCTCACTGACATTTCCCCTATCTGAAAGTCTGATAAACGCTGAAAGAATGACAGTCCAAAAAAAAATTTTTTTCAACTTTTTTCAAATTTACCCCCGTGGGATATATATTCTACCCACACACATTTGGAACTCTCCTGGGGTACCCTCACACATATTATTCCCTCATTTAGTGGATATTTTCACAAAAAAGTGTAATTTTCAAAAATTCTGAAAATTGGCTGAAAACGACTAAATATGAAGTACTCACAGGGCGAATCGCTCTGGAACTGAGATCGGAACGCTCACTGATATTTCCCCTCTCTGAAAGTCTGATAAACGCTGAAAAAATGACTAGGTTGAAAAAATAATTTTTTTCACCTTTTTTCAATTTTACCCCCGTGGGATATATATTCTACCCACACACATTTGGAACTCTCCTGGGGTACCCTCACACATATTATTCGCTCATTTAGTGAATATTTTCACAAAAAAGTGAAATTTTCAAAAATTCAGAAAATTGGCTGAAAACGACTAAATATGAAGGACTCACTTGGCGAATCGCTCTGGAACTGAGATCGGAACGCTCACTGATATTTCCCCTATGTGAAAGTCTGATAAACGCTGAAAAAATGACTAGGTCGAAAAAAAAAAAATTTCACCTTTTTTCAATTTTACCCACGTGGGATATATATTCTACCCACACACATTTGGAACTCTCCTGGGGTACCCTCACACATATTATTCCCTCATTTAGTGGATATTTTCACAAAAAAGTAAAACTTTCTAAAATTCAGAAAATTGGCTGAAAACGAATAAATATGAAGGACTCTTCGGGCGAATCGCTCTGGAGCTGAAATCGGAACGCTCACTGACATTTCCCCTATCTGAAAGTCTAATAAACGCTGAAAAAATAACTAGGTCGAAAAAAAAAAAATTTTCACCTTTTTTCAATTTTACCCCCGTGGGATATATATTCTACCCACACACATTTGGAACTCTCCTGGGGTACCCTCACACATATTATTCCCTCATTTAGTGGATATTTTCACAAGAAAGTAAAATTTTCAAAAATTCTGAAAATTGGCTGAAAACGACTAAATATGAAAGACTCATCGGGCGAATCGCTCTGGAACTGAAATCGGAACGCTCACTGACATTTCCCCTATCTGAAAGTCTGATAAATGCCGAAAAATGACTAAGACGAACAAAAAATTTTTTCAACTTTTTTCAATTTTACCCCCGTGGGATATATATTCTACCCACACACATTTGGAACTCTCCTGGGGTACCCTCACACATATTATTCCCTCATTTAGTGGATATTTTCATAAAAAAGTGAAATTTTCAAAAATTCTGAAAATTGGCTGAAAACGACTAAATATGAAGTACTCACAGGGCGAATCGCTCTGGAACTGAGATCGGAACGCTCACTGATATTTCCCCTCTCTGAAAGTCTGATAAACGCTGAAAAAATGACTAGGTTGAAAAAAAATTTTTTTTCACCTTTTTTCAATTTTACCCCCGTGGGATATATATTCTACCCACACACATTTGGAACTCTCCTGGGGTACCCTCACACATATTATTCCCTCATTTAGTGGATATTTTCACAAAAAAGTGAAATTTTCAAAAATTCAGAAAATTGGCTGAAAACGACTAAATATGAAGGACTCACAGGGCGAATCGCTCTGGAACTGAGATCGGAACGCTCACTGATATTTCCCCTATGTGAAAGTCTGATAAACGCTGAAAAAATGACTAGGTCGAAAAAAAAAAATTTTTCACCTTTTTTCAATTTTACCCACGTGGGATATATATTCTACCCACACACATTTGGAACTCTCCTGGGGTACCCTCACACATATTATTCCCTCATTTAGTGGATATTTTCACAAAAAAGTGAAATTTTCAAAAATTCAGAAACTTGGCTGAATACAACTAAATATGAAGGACTCATCGGGCGAATCGCTCTGGAACTGAAATCGCAACGCTCACTGACATTTCTCCTATCTGAAAGTCTGATAAACGCCGGAAAAATAAGTAAGTCCAAAAAAAATTTTTTTCACCTTTTTTCAATTTTACCCCCGTGGGATATATATTCTACCCACACACATTTGGAACTCTCCTGGGGTACCCTCACACATATTATTGCCTCATTTAGTGGATATTTTCACAAAAAAGTGAAATTTTCAAAAATTCTGAAAATTGGCTGAAAATGAATAAATATGAAGGACTCATCGGGCGAATCGCTCTGGAACTGAAATCAGAACGCTCACTGACATTTCCCCTATCTGAAAGTCTGATAAACGCCGGAAAAATGACTAAGTCCCCAAAAAATGTTTTTTTTCCACTTTTTTCAATTTTACCCCTGTGGGATATATATTCTACCCACACACATTTGGAACTCTCCTGGGGTACCCTCACACATATTATTCCCTCATTTATAGGATATTTTCACAAAAAAGTGAAATTTTCAAAAATTCTGAAAATTGGCTGAAAATGAATAAATATGAAGGACTCATCGGGCGAATCGCTCTGGAATTGAAATCGGAACGCTCACTGACATCTCCCCTAACTGAAAGTCTATTAAACGCCGGAAAAATGACTAAGTCCAAAACATTTTTTTTTCAACTTTTTTCAATTTTACCCCCGTGGGATATATATTCTACCCACACACATTTGTAACTCTCCTGGGGTACCCTCACATATTTTATTCCCTCATTTAGTGGATATTTTCACAAAAAAGTGAAATTTTCAAAAATTCAGAAAATTGGCTGAAAACGACTAAATATGAAGGACTAATCGGGCGAATCGCTCTGGAACTGAGATCGGAACGCTCACTGATATTTCCCCTCTCTGAAAGTCTGATAAACGCTGAAAAAATGACTAGGTTGAAAAAAAAATTTTTTTCACCTTTTTTCAATTTTACCCCCGTGGGATATATATTCTACCCACACACATTTGGAACTCTCCTGAGGTACCCTCACACATATTATTCCCTCATTTAGTGGATATTTTCACAAAAAAGTGAAAAGTTCAATAATTCAGAAAATTGGCTGAAAAAGACTAAATATTAAGGACTCATCGGGCGAATCGCTCTGGAACTGAAATCGGAATGCTCACTGACATTTCCCCTATCTGAAAGTCTGATAAATGCCGGAAAAATGACTAAGTCGAAAAAAAAAATGTTTTCAACTTTTTTCAATTTTACCCCTGTAGGATATATATTCTACCCACACACATTTGGAACTCTCCTGGGGTACCCTCACACATGTTATTCCCTGATTTAGTGGATATTTTCACAAAAAAGTGAAATTTTCAAAAATTCAGAAAATTGGCTGGAAACGACAAAATATGAAGGACACATCGGGCGAATCGCTCTGGAACTGAAATCGGAACGCTCACTGACATTTCTCCTATCTGAAGGTCAGATAAACGCCGGAAAAATAAGTAAGTCCAAAAAAATTTTTTTTCACCTTTTTTCAATTTTACCCCCGTGGGATATATATTCTACCCACACACATTTGGAACTCTCCTGGGGTACCCTCACACATATTATTCCCTCATTTAGTGGATATTTTCACAAAAAAGTGAAATTTTCAGAAATTCTGAAAATTGGCTGAAAATGAATAAATATGAAGGACTCATCGGGCGAATCGCTCTGGAACTGAAATCAGAATGCTCACTGACATTTCCCCTATCTGAAAGTCTGATAAACGCCGAAAAATGACTAAGACGAACAAAAAATTTTTTCAACTTTTTTCAATTTTACCCCTGTGGGATATATATTCTACCCACACACATTTGGAACTCTCCTGGGGTACCCTCACACATATTATTCCCTCATTTAGTGGATATTTTCACAAAAAAGTGAAATTTTCAAAAATTCTGAAAATTGGCTGAAAATGACTAAATATGAAGTACTCACAGGGCGAATCGCTCTGGAACTGAGATCGGAACGCTCACTGATATTTCCCCTCTCTGAAAGTCTGATAAACGCTGAAAAAATGACTGGGTTGAAAAAAAAATTTTTTTCACCTTTTTTCAATTTTACCCCCGTGGGATATATATTCTACCCACACACATTTGGAACTCTCCTGGGGTACCCTCACACATATTATTCGCTCATTTAGTGGATATTTTCACAAAAAAGTGAAATTTTCAAAAATTCAGAAAATTGGCTGAAAACGACTAAATATGAAGGACTCACAGGGCGAATCGCTCTGGAACTGAGATCGGAACGCTCACTGATATTTCTCCTATGTGAAAGTCTGATAAACGCTGAAAAAATGACTAGGTCGAAAAAAAAAAATTTTTCACCTTTTTTCAATTTTACCCACGTGGGATATATATTCTACCCACACACATTTGGAACTCTCCTGGGGTACCCTCACACATATTATTCCCTCATTTAGTGGATATTTTCACAAAAAAGTGAAATTTTCAAAAATTCAGAAACTTGGCTGAATACAACTAAATATGAAGGACTCATCGGGCGAATCGCTCTGGAACTGAAATCGGAACGCTCACTGACATTTCTCCTATCTGAAAGTCTGATAAACGCCGGAAAAATGACTAAGTCCCCAAAAAATGTTTTTTTTCCACTTTTTTCAATTTTACCCCTGTGGGATATATATTCTACCCACACACAGTTGGAACTCTCCTGGGGGTACCCTCACACATATTATTCCCTCATTTAGTGGATATTTTCACAAAAAAGTGAAATTTTCAAAAATTCAGAAAAGTGGCTGAAAATGACTAAATATGAACGACTCATCGAGCGAATCGCTCTGGATCTGAAATCGGAACGCTCACTGACATTTCCCCTAACTGAAAGTCTGATAAACGCTGAAAAAATGACTAAGTCCCAAATAAAAATTTTTTCAACTTTTTTCAATTTTACCCCCGTGGGATATATATTCTACCCACACACATTTGGAACTCTCCTGGGGTACCCTCACACATATTATTCCCTCATTTAGTGGATATTTTCACAAAAAAGTGAAATTTTCAAAAATTCAGAAAATTGGCTGGAAACGACTAAATATGAGGGACTCTTCGGGCGAATCACTCTGGATCTGAAATTGGAACGCTCACTGTACATTTCCCCTAACTGAAAGTCTGATAAACGCTGAAAAAATGACTAAGTCCCAAATAAAAATTTTTTCAACTTTTTTCAATTTTACCCCCGTGGGATATATATTTTACCCACAACAAATTGGAACTCTCCTGGGGTACCCTCACACATATTATTCCCTCATTTAGTGGATATTTTCACAAAAAAGTGAAATTTTCAAAAATTCAGAAAATTGGCTGGAAACGACTAAATATGAAGGACTCATCGGGCGAATGGCTCTGGAACTGAAATCGGAACGCTCACTGACATTTCTCCTATCTGAAAGTCTGATAAACGCCGGAAAAATGACTAAGTCGAAAAAAAAAAATTTTTCAACTTTTTTCAATTTTACCCCCGTGGGATATATATTCTACCCACACACATTTGGAACTCTCCTGGGGTACCCTCACACATATTATTCCCTCATTTAGTGGATAATTTTACAAAAAAGTGAAATTTTCAAAAATTCAGAAAAGTGGCTGAAAATGACTAAATATGAACGACTCATCGGGCGAATCGCTCTGGAACTGAAATCAGAACGCTCACTGACATCTCCCCTAACTGAAAGTCTGATAAACACCGGAAAAATGACTAAGTCGAAAAAAAAATTTTTTTCAACTTTTTTCAATTTTACCCCCGTGGGATATATATTCTACCCACACACATTTGGAACTCTCCTGGGGTACCCTCACACATATTATTCCCTCATTTAGTGGATATTTTCACAAAAAAGTGAAATTTTCAAAAATTCTGAAAATTGGCTGAAAACGACTAAATATGAAGGACTCATCGGGCGAATTGCTCTGGAACTGAAATCGAAACGCTCACTGACATTTCTCCATCTGAAAGTCTGATAAACGCCGGAAAAATAACTAAGTCCAAAAAAAAATTTTTTCACCTTTTTTCAATTTTATCCCCGTGGGATATATATTCTACCCACACACATTTGGAACTCTCCTGGGGTACCCTCACATATATTATTCCCTCATTTAGTCTATATTTTCACAAAAAAGTGAAATTTTCAAAAATTCAGAAAATTGGCTGGAAACGACTAAATATGAAGGACTCTTCGGGCGAATCACTCTGGATCTGAAATTGGAACGCTCACTGTACATTTCCCCTATCTGAAAGTCTATTAAACGCCGGAAAAATGACTAAGTCGAAAAAAAACTTTTTTTTCAACTTTTTTCAATTTTACCCCTGTGGGATATATATTCTACCCACACACCTTTGGAACTCTCCTGGGGTACCCTCACACATATTATTCCCTCATTTATAGGATATTTTCACAAAAAAGTGAAATTTTCAAAAATTCTGAAAATTGGCTGAAAATGAATAAATATGAAGGACTCATCGGGCGAATCGCTCTGGAATTGAAATCGGAACGCTCACTGACATCTCCCCTAACTGAAAGTCTATTAAACGCCGGAAAAATGACTAAGTCCAAAACATTTTTTTTTCAACTTTTTTCAATTTTACCCCCGTGAGATATATATTTTACCCACAACAAATTGGAACTCTCCTGGGGTACCCTCACACATATTATTCCCTCATTTAGTGGATATTTTCACAAAAAAGTGAAATTTTCAAAAATTCAGAAAATTGGCTGGAAACGACTAAATATGAAGGACTCATCGGGCGAATGGCTCTGGAACTGAAATCGGAACGCTCACTGACATTTCTCCTATCTGAAAGTCTGATAAACGCCGGAAAAATGACTAAGTCGAAAAAAAAAATTTTTTCAACTTTTTTCAATTTTACCCCCGTGGGATATATATTCTACCCACACACATTTGGAACTCTCCTGGGGTACCCTCACACATATTATTCCCTCATTTAGTGGATAATTTTACAAAAAAGTGAAATTTTCAAAAATTCAGAAAAGTGGCTGAAAATGACTAAATATGAACGACTCATCGGGCGAATCGCTCTGGAACTGAAATCAGAACGCTCACTGACATCTCCCCTAACTGAAAGTCTGATAAACACCGGAAAAATGACTAAGTCCAAAACATTTTTTTTTAAACTTTTTTCAATTTTACCCCCGTGGGATATATATTCTACCCACACACATTTGGAACTCTCCTGGGGTACCCTCACACATATTATTCCCTCATTTAGTGGATATTTTCACAAAAAAGTGAAATTTTCAAAAATCCAAAATATTGGCTGAAAATGACTAAATATCAAGGACTCATCTGGCGAATCGCTCTGGAACTGAAATCGGAACGCTCACTGACATTTGCCCTATCTGAAAGTCTGATAAACGCCGAAAAAATGACTAAGTCCAATAAAAAATGTTTCACCTTTTTTCAATTTTACCCCCGTGGGATATATATTCTACCCACACACATTTGGAACTCTCCTGGGGTACCCTCACACATATTATTCCCTCATTTAGTGGATATTTTCACAAAAAAGTGAAATTTTCAAAAATTCAGATAATTGGCTGAAAGGGACTAAATATGAAGGACTCAGCGGGCGAATCGCTCTGGAACTGAAATCGGAATGCTCACTGACATCTCCCCTAACTGAAAGTCTGATAAACGCCGGAAAAATGACTAAGTCGAAAAAAAACTTTTTTTTCAACTTTTTTCAATTTTACCCCCGTGGGATATATATTCTACCCACACACATTTGGAACTCTCCTGGGGTACCCTCACACATATTATTCCCTCATTTAGTGGATATTTTCACAAAAAAGTGAAATTTTCAAAAATTCAGAAAATTGGCTGAAAACGACTAAATATGAAGGACTCTTCGGGCGAATTGCTCTGGAACTGAAATCGAAACGCTCACTGACATTTCTCCTATCTGAAAGTCTGATAAACGCCGGAAAAATGACTAAGTTGAAAAAAAAAAATTTTTCAACTTTTTTCAATTTTACCCCCATGTGATTTATATTCTACCCACACACATTTGGAACTTTCCTGGGGTACCCTCACATATATTATTCCCTCATTTAGTGGATATTTTCACAAAAAAGTGAAATTTTCAAAAATTCAGAAAGTTGGCTGAAAACGACTAAATATAAAGGACTCATCGGGCGAATCGCTCTGGAATTGAAATCGGAATGCTCACTGACTTTTCCCCTATCTGAAAGTCTGATAAACGCCGGAAAAATAACTAAGTCCAAAAAAAATTTTTTTCAACTTTTTTCAATTTTACCCCCGTGGGATATATATTCTACCCACACACATTTGGAACTCTCCTGGGGTACCCTCACACATATTATTCCCTCATTTAGTGGATATTTTCACAAAAAAGTGAAATTTTCAAAAATTCTGAAAATTGGCTGAAAACGACTAAATATGAAGGACTCTTCGGGCGAATTGCTCTGGAACAGAAATCGAAACGCTCACAGACATTTCTCCTATCTGAAAGTCTGATAAACGCCGGAAAAATGACTAAGTTGAAAAAAAAAAAATTTTCAACTTTTTTCAATTTTACCCCCGTGGGATATATATTCTACCCACAAACATTTGGAACTCTCCTGGGGTACCCTCACATATATTATTCCCTCATTTAGTGGATATTTTCACAAAAAAGTGAAATTTTCAAAAATTCAGAAAATTGGCTGAAAACGACTAAATATGAAGGACTCATCGGGCGAATCGCTCTGGAACTGAAATCGGAATGCTCACTGACATTTCCCCTATCTGAAAGTCTGATAAACGCCGGAAAAATAACTAAGTCCAAATAAAAATTTTTTCAACTTTTTTCAATTTAACCCCCGTGGGATATATATTCTACCCACACACATTTGGAACTCTCCTGGGGTACCCTCACACATATTATTCCCTCATTTAGTGGATATTTTCACAAAAAAGTGAAATTTTCAAAAATTCAGAAAATTGGCTGGAAACGACTAAATATGAAGGATTCTTCGGGCGAATCGCTCTGGATCTGAAATTGGAACGCTCTCTGACATTTCCCCTATCTGAAAGTCTGATAAACGCCGGAAAAATGACTAAGTCGAAAAAAAACTTTTTTTTCAACTTTTTTCAATTTTACCCCCGTGGGATATATATTCTACCCACACACATTTGGAACTCTCCTGGGGTACCCTCACACATATTATTCCCTCATTTAGTGGATATTTTCACAAAAAAGTGAAATTTTCAAAAATTCAGAAAATTGGCTGGAAACGACTAAATATGAAGGACTCTTCGGGCGAATCGTTCTGGATCTGAAATTGGAACGCTCTCTGACATTTCCCCTATCTGAAAGTCTGATAAACGCCGGAAAAATGACTAAGTCGAAAAAAACCTTTTTTTTCAACTTTTTTCAATTTTACCCCCGTGGGATATATATTCTACCCACACACATTTGGAACTTTCCTGGGGTACCCTCACACATATTATTCCCTCATTTAGTGGATATTTTCACAAAAAAGTGAAATTTTCAAAAATTCTGAAAATTGGCTAAAAACGACTAAATATGAAGGACTCGTCGGGCGAATTGCTCTGGAACTGAAATCGAAACGCTCACTGACATTTCTCCTATCTGAAAGTCTGATAAACGCCGGAAAAATGACTAAGTCGAAAAGAAAAAAATTTTCAACTTTTTTCAATTTTACCCCCATGTGACATATATTCTACCCACACACATTTCGAACTCTCCTGGGGTACCCTCACATATATTATTCCCTCATTTAGTGGATATTTTCACAAAAAAGTGAAATTTTCAAAAATTCAGAAAATTGGCTGAAAACGACTAAATATGAAGGACTCATCGGGCGAATCGCTCTGGAACTGAAATCGGAATGCTCACTAACATTTCCCCTATCTGAAAGTCTGATAAACGCCGGAAAAATAACTAAGTCCAAAAAAAAATTTTTTCACCTTTTTTCAATTTTATCCCCGTGGGATATATATTCTACCCACACACATTTGGAACTCTCCTGGGTACCCTCACACATATTATTCCCTCATTTAGTGGATATTTTCACAAAAAAGTGAAATTTTCAAAAATTCAGAAAATTGGCTGGAAACGACTAAATATGAAGGACTCTTCGGGCGAATCACTCTGGATCTGAAATTGGAACGCTCACTGTACATTTCCCCTATCTGAAAGTCTATTAAACGCCGGAAAAATGACTAAGTCGAAAAAAAACTTTTTTTTCAACTTTTTTCAATTTTACCCCTGTGGGATATATATTCTACCCACACACATTTGGAACTCTCCTGGGGTACCCTCACACATATTATTCCCTCATTTATAGGATATTTTCACAAAAAAGTGAAATTTTCAAAAATTCTGAAAATTGGCTGAAAATGAATAAATATGAAGGACTCATCGGGCGAATCGCTCTGGAATTGAAATCGGAACGCTCACTGACATCTCCCCTAACTGAAAGTCTATTAAACGCCGGAAAAATGACTAAGTCCAAAACATTTTTTTTTCAACTTTTTTCAATTTTACCCCCGTGGGATATATATTTTACCCACAACAAATTGGAACTCTCCTGGGGTACCCTCACACATATTATTCCCTCATTTAGTGGATATTTTCACAAAAAAGTGAAATTTTCAAAAATTCAGAAAATTGGCTGGAAACGACTAAATATGAAGGACTCATCGGGTGAATGGCTCTGGAACTGAAATCGGAACGCTCACTGACATTTCTCCTATCTGAAAGTCTGATAAACGCCGGAAAAATGACTAAGTCGAAAAAAAAAATGTTTTCAACTTTTTTCAATTTTACCCCCGTGGGATATATATTCTACCCACACACATTTGGAACTCTCCTGGGGTACCCTCACACATATTATTCCCTCATTTAGTGGATATTTTCACAAAAAAGTGAAATTTTCAAAAATTCAGAAAATTGGCTGGAAACGACTAAATATGAAGGACTCATCGAGCGAATCGCTCTGGAACTGAAATCGGAACGCTCACTGATATTTCCCCTATCTGAAAGTCTGATAAATGCCGGAAAAATGACTAAGTTGAAAAAAAAAAAATTTTCAACTTTTTTCAACTTTACCCCCGTGGGATATATATTCTACCCGCACACATTTGGAACTCTCCTGGGGTACCCTCACACATATTATTCCCTCATTTAGTGGATATTTTCACAAAAAAGTGAAATTTTCAAAAATTCAGAAAATTGGCTGAAAATGACTAAATATGAAGGACTCATCGGGCGAATCGCTCTGGAACTGAAATCGGAATGCTCACTGACATTTCTCCTATCTGAAAGTCTGATAAACGCCGGAAAAATGACTAAGTCGAAAAAAAAAATTTTTTCAACTTTTTTCAATTTTACCCCCGTGGGATATATATTCTACCCACACACATTTGGAACTCTCCTGGGGTACCCTCACACATATTATTCCCTCATTTAGTGGATATTTTTACAAAAAAGTGACATTTTCAAAAATTCAGAAAATTGGCTGAAAACGACTAAATATGAAGGACTCATCGGGCGAATTGCTCTGGAACTGAAATCGGAATGCTCACTGACATTTCTCCTATCTGAAAGTCTGATAAACGCCGGAAAAATGACTAAGTCGAAAAAAAAATTTTTTTCAACTTTTTTCAATTTTACCCCCGTGGGATATATATTCTACCCACACACATTTGGAACTCTCCTGGGGTACCCTCACACATATTATTCCCTCATTTAGTGGATATTTTTACAAAAAAGTGACATTTTCAAAAATTCAGAAAAGTGGCTGAAAATGACTAAATATGAACGACTCATCGGGCGAATCGCTCTGGAACTGAAATCGGAATGCTCACTGACATCTCCCTTAACTGAAAGTCTGATAAACGCCGGAAAAATGACTAAGTTGAAAAACAAAAATTTTTCAACTTTTTTCAATTTTACCCCCGTGGGATATATATTCTACCCACACACAATTGGAACTCTCCTGGGGTACCCTCACACACATTATTCCCTCATTTAGTGGATATTTTCACAAAAAAGTGAAATTTTCAAAAATCCAAAATATTGGCTGAAAACGACTAAATATCAAGGACTCATCGGGTGAATCGCTCTGGAACTGAAATTGGAACGCTCACTGACATTTCCGCTATCTGAAAGTCTGATAAACGCTGGAAAAAGGACTAAGTCCAAAAAAAATTTTTTTCAATTTTACCCCCGTGGGATATGTACTCTACCCACACACATTTGAAACACTGCTGGGGTATCCTCACACATATTATTCCCTCATTTAGTGGATATTTTCACAAAAAAGAGAAAATTTCAAAAATTCTGAAAATTGGCTGAAAATGACCAAATATGAACGACTCATCGGGCAAATCGCTCTGGAACTGAAATCGGAATGCTCACTGACATCTCCCCTAACTGAAAGTCTGATAAAGGCCGGAAAAATGACTAAGTCCAAAACATTTTTTTTTCAACTTTTTTCAATTTCACCCCCGTGGGATATATATTCTACCCACACACATTTGGAACTCTCCTGGGGTACCCTCACACATATTATTCCCTCATTTAGTGGATATTTTCACAAAAAAGTGAAATTTTCAAAAATTCTGAAAATTGGCTGAAAACGACTAAATATGAAGGACTCATCGGGCGAATCGCTCTGGAACTGAAATCGGAACGCTCACTGACATATCTCCTATCTGAAAGTCTGATAAACGCTGAAAAATGACTAAGTTGAAAAAAAAAAGTTTTTTCAACTCTTTTCAATTTTACCCCCGTGGGATATATATTCTACCCACACACATTTGGAACTCTCCTGGGGTACCCTCACACATATTATTCCCTCATTTAGTGGATATTTTCACAAAAAAGTGAAATTTTCAAAAATTTAGATAATTGGCTGAAAACGACTAAATATGAAGGACTCATCGGGCGAATCGCACTGGAATTGAAATCGGAACGCTCACTGACATTTCCTCTATCTGAAAGTCTGATAAACGCCGGAAAAATGACTAAGTCCAAAAAAAAATTTTTTCACCTTTTTTCAATTTTAACCCCGTGGGATATATATTCTACCCACACACATTTGGATCTCTCCTGGGGTACCCTCACACATATTATTCCCTCATTTAGTGGATATTTTTTTACAAAAATGTGAAATTTTCAAAAATTCAGAAAATTGTCTGAAAACGACTAAATATGAAGGACTCATCGGGCGAATCGCTCTGGAATTGAAATCGGAATGCTCGCTGACATTTCCCCTATCTGAAAGTCTGCTAAACGCCTGAAAAATGGCTAAGTCCAAAAAAATTTTTTTTCAATTTTACCCCCGTGGGATATATATTCTACCCACACACATTTGGAACTCTCCTGGCGTACCCTCACACATATTATTCCCTCATTTAGTGGATATTTTCACAAAAAAGTGAAATTTTCAAAAATTCAGAAAATTGGCTGAAAACGACTAAATATGAAGGACCCATCGGGCGAATCGCTCTGGATCTGAAATCGGAACGCTCACTGACATTTCCCCTATCTGAAAGTCTGATAAACGTCAGAAAAATGACTAAGTCCAAAAAAATTTTTTTTCAGTTTTACCCCCGTGGGATATATATTCTACCCACACACATTTGGAACTCTCCTGGCGTACCCTCACACATATTATTCCCTCATTTAGTGGATATTTTCACAAAAAATTGAAATTTTAAAAAATTCTGAAAATTGGCTGAAATCGACTAAATATGAAGGACTCATCGGGCGAATCGCTCTGGAACTGAAATCGGAATGCTCGCTGACATTTCCCCTATCTGAAAGTCTGATAAACACAGGAAAAATGTCTAAGTCCAAAAAAAAATTTTTTTCAACTTTTTCAGTTTTACCCCCGTGGATATATATTCTACCCAAACACATTTGGAACTCTCCTGGGGTACCGTCACACATATTATTCCCTCATTTAGTGGATATTTTCACCAAAAAAGTGAAATTTTCAAAAATTCAGAAAATTGGCTGAAAATGACTAAACATGAAGGACCCATCGGGCGAATCGCTCTGGAGCTGAAATCGGAACGCACTCTGACATTTCCCGTATCTGAAAGTCTGATAAACGCCGGAAAAATGACTAAGTCCAAAAAAATTTTTTTTTCAATTTTACCCCCGTGGGATATATATTCTACCCACACACATTTTAAACTCTCCTGGGGTACCCTCACACATATTGTTCCCTCATTTAGTAGATATTTTCACAAAAAAGTGAAATTTTCAAAATTCTGAAAATTGGCTGAAAACGACTAAATATGAAGGACTCATCTGGCGAATCGCGTTGGAACTGAAATCGGAATGCTCACTGACATTTCCCCTATCTGAAAGTCTGATAAACGCCGGAAACATGCCTAAGTCACAAAAAAAAATTTTTCAACTTTTTTCAATTTTACCCCCGTGGGATATATATTCTACCCACACACATTTAGAACTCTCCTGGCGTACCCTCACACATATTATTCCCTCACTTAGTGGATATTTTCACAAAAAAGTGAAATTTTCAAAAATTCAGAAAATTGGCTGAAAATGACTAAATAAGAAGGACCCATCAGGGGAATCGCTCTGGAACTGAAATCGGAATGCTCACTGACATTTCCCCTATCTGAAAGTCTGATAAACGCCGGAAAAATGACTAAGTCCAAGAAAACATTTTTTTCAATTTTACCCCCGTGGGATATACATTCTACCCACACACATTTGGAACTCTCCTGGCGTACCCTCACACATATTATTCCCTCATTTAGTGGATATTTTCACAAAAAAGAGAAATTTTCAAAAATTCAGAAAATTGGCTGAAAACGACTAAATATGAAGGACCCATCGGGCGAATCGCTCTGGAGCTGAAATCGGAACGCACACTGACATTTCCCCTATCTGAATGTCTGATAAACGCCGAAAAAATGCCTAAGTCACAAAAAAAAATTTTTCAACTTTTTTCAATTTTGCCCCCGTGGATATATATTCTACCCACACACATTTGGAACTCTCCTGGGGTACCCTCACACATATTATTCCCTTATTTAGTGGATATTTTCACAAAAAAGTGAAATTTTCAAAAATTCAGAAAATTGGCTGAAAACGACTGAATATAAAGGACTCATCGGTCGAATCGCTCTGGAACTGAAATTGGAACGCTCACTGACATTTCCCCTATCTGAAAGTCTGATAAACGCCGGAAAAGTGACTAAGCCCAAAAAAAATTTTTTTTAAACTTTTTTTAAATTTTACCACCGTGGGATATATATTCTACCCACACACACTTGGAACTCTCCTGGCATACCCTCACACATATTATTCCCTCATTTAGTGGATATTTTCACAAAAAAGTGAAATTTTCAAAAATTCAGAAAATTGGCTGAAAACGACTAAATATAAAGGACTCATCGGGCGAATCGCTCTGGAACTGAAATCGGAACGCTCACTGACATTTTGCTATCTGAAAATCTGATAAATGGCGGAAAAATCACTAAGCCCAAAAAAAAAGTTTTTTTCAACTTTTTTCAATTTTACCCGCGTGGGATATATATTCTACCCACACACATTTGGAACTCTCCTGGCATACCCTCAAAAATATTATTCCCTAATTTAGTGGATATTTTCACAAAAAAGTGAAATTTTCAAAAATTCTGAAAATTGGCTGAAAACGACTAAATATGAAGGACTCAACGGGCGAATCACTCTGGAACTGAAATCGGAACGCTCACTGACATTTCCCCTATGTGAAAGTCTGATAAACGCCGGAAAAATGACTAAGTCCAAAAAAAATTTTTTTCAATTTTACCCCCGTGGGATATATATTCTACCCACACACATTTGGAAGTCTCCTGGCGTACCCTCACACATATTATTCCCTCATTTAGTGGATATTTTCACAAAAAGTGAAATTTTCAAAAATTCTGAAAATTGGCTGAAAACAACTAAATATGAAGGACTCATTGGGCGAATCGCTCTGGAACTGAAATAGGAACGCTCACTGACATTTCCCCTATCTGAAAGTCTGATAAACGCCGGAAAAATGTCTAAGTCCCCAAAAAAAATTTTTTCACCTTTTTTCTATTTTACCGCCGTGGATATATATTCTACCCACACACACTTGGAACTCTCCTATCATACCCTCACACATATTATTCCCTCATTTAGTGGATATTTTCACAAAAAAGTGAAATTTTCAAAAATTCAAAAAATTGGCTGAAAACAACTAAATATGAAGGACTCATTGGGCGAATCGCTCTGGAACTGAAATAGGAACGCTCACTGACATTTCCCCTATCTGAAAGTCTGATAAACGCCGGAAAAATTGCTAAGTCCCCCAAAAAAATTTTTTCAACTTTTTTCAATTTTACCCTTGTGGATATATATTCTACCCACACACATTTGGAACTCTCCTGGGGTACCCTCACACATATTATACCCTCATTTAGTGGATATTTTCACAAAAAGTGAAATTTTCAAAAATTCTGAAAATTGGCTCTAAACGACTAAATATGAAGGACCCATCGGGTGAATCGCTCTGGAACTGAAATCGGCACGCTCACTGACATTTCCCCTATCTGAAAGTCTGATAAACGGCGGAAAAATGACTAAGTCCAAAAAAATTTTTTTTTAAACTTTTTTCAATTTTAACCCCGTGGGATATATATTCTACCCACACACATTTGGAACTCTCCTGGCGTACCCTCACACATATTATTCTCTCATTTAGTGGATATTTTCACAAAAAAGTGAAATTTTCAAAAATTCAGAAAATTGGCTGAAAACGACTAAATATGAAGGAATCATCGGGCGAATCGCTCTGGAACTGAAATCGGAACGCTCACTGACATTTCCCCTATCTGAAAGTCTGATAAACGCCGGAAAAATGCCTAAGTCCCCAAAAAAAATTTTCCAACTTTTTTCAATTTTACGCTTGTGGATATATATTCTACCCACACACATTTGGTCTGTCTGTCCTGGGGTACCCTCACACATATTAATCCCTCATTTAGTGGATATTTTCACAAAAAAGTGAAATTTTCAAAAATTCAGAAAATTGGCTGAAAATGACTAAATATGAAGGACTCATCGGGCGAATCGCTCTGGAACTGAATTCGGAAAATCACTCACATTTCCGCTATCTGAAAGTCTGATAAATGCCGGAAAAATGACTAAGTTCAAAAAATAAATTTTTTCAACTTTTTTCAATTTTACCCCCGTGGAATATATATTCTACCCACACACATTTGGATCTCTCCTGGGGTACCCTCACACATATTATTCCCTCATTTAGTGGATATTTTTTTACAAAAAAGTGAAATTTTCAAAAATTCAGAAAATTGTCTGAAAATGACTAAATATGAAGGACTCATCGGGCGAATCGCTCTGGAATTGAAATCGGAATGCTCACTGACATTTCCCCTATCTGAAAGTCTGATAAACGTCAGAAAAATGACTAAGTCCAAAAAAATTTTTTTTCAGTTTTACCCCCGTGGGATATATATTCTACCCACACACATTTGGAACTCTCCTGGCGTACCCTCACACATATTATTCCCTCATTTAGTGGATATTTTCACAAAAAAGTGAAATTTTCAAAAATTCTGAAAATTGGCTGAAAACGACTAAATATGAAGGACCCATCGGGCGAATCGCTCTGGATCTGAAATCGGAATGCTCGCTGACATTTCCCCTATCTGAAAGTCTGATAAACGTCGGAAAAATGACTAAGTCCAAAAAAAATTTTTTTCAATTTTACCCCCGTGGGATATATATTCTACCCACACACATTTGGAACTCTCCTGGCGTACCCTCACACATATTATTCCCTCATTTAGTGGATATTTTCACAAAAAAGTGAAATTTTTAAAAATTCTGAAAATTGGCTGAAAACGACTAAATATGAAGGACTCATCGGGCGAATCGCTCTGGAACTGAAATCGGAACGCTCACTGACATTTCCCCTATCTGAAAGTCTGATAAACGCCTGAAAAATGACTAAGTCCAAAAAAAAATTTTTTTAAACTTTTTTCAATTTTACCCTTGTGGGATATATATTCTACCCACACAGATTTGGAACTCTCCTGGGGTACCCTCACACATATTGTTCCCTCATTTAGTAGATATTTTCACAAAAAAGTGAAATTTTCAAAAATTCTGAAAATTGGCTGAAAATGACTAAATATGAAGGACTCATCTGGCGAATCGCGTTGGAACTGAAATCGGAATGCTCACTGACATTTCCCCTATCTGAAAGTCTGATAAACGCTGGAAACATGCCTAAGTCACAAAAAAAAATTTTTCAACTTTTTTCAATTTTACCCCCGTGGGATATATATTCTACCCACACACATTTAGAACTCTCCTGGCGTACCCTCACACATATTATTCCCTCACTTAGTGGATATTTTCACAAAAAAGTGAAATTTTCAAAAATTCAGAAAATTGGCTGAAAATGACTAAATATGAAGGACCCATCGGGCGAATCGCTCTGGAACTGAAATCGGAACGCTCACTGACATTTCCCCTATCTGAAAGTCTGATAAACGCCGGAAAAATGCCTAAGTCCGAATAAAAAAATTTTTAAGCTTTTTTCAATTTTACCCCCGTGGATATATATTCTACCAACACACATTTGGAACTCTCCGGGGGTACCCTCACACATATTATTCCCTCATTTAGTGGATATTTTCACAAAAAAGTGAAATTTTCAAAAATTCAGAAAATTGGCTGAAAACGACTAAATATGAAGGACTCATCGGGCGAATCGCTCTGAAACTGAAATCGGAACGCTCACTGACATTTCCCCTATCTGAAAGTCTGATAAACGCCTGAAAAATGACTAAGTCCAAAAAAAAATTTTTTTAAACTTTTTTCAATTTTACCCTTGTGGGATATATATATATTCTACCACCACACATTTGGAACTCTCCGGGGGTACCCTCACACATATTATTCCCTCATTTAGTGGATATTTTCACAAAAAGTGAAATTTTCAAAAATTCTGAAAATTGGCTGAAAATGACTAAATATAAAGGACCCATCGGGCGAATCGCTCTGGAGCTGAAATCGGAATGCACACTGACATTTCCCCTATCTGAATGTCTGATAAACGCCGGAAAAATGCCTAAGTCACAAAAAAAAATTTTTCAACTTTTTTCAATTTTGCCCCCGTGGATATATATTCTACCCACACACATTTGGAACTCTCCTGGGGTACCCTCACACATATTATTCCCTCATTTAGTGGATATTTTCACAAAAAAGTGAAATTTTCAAAAATTCAGAAAATTGGCTGAAAACGACTGAATATAAAGGACTCATCGGGCGAATCGCTCTGGAACTGAAATCGGAACGCTCACTGACATTTTGCTATCTGAAAATCTGATAAATGGCGGAAAAATGACTAAGCCCAAAAAAAAAGTATTTTTCAACTTTTTTCAATTTTACCCCCGTGGGATATATATTCTACCCACACACATTTGGAAGTCTCCTGGCGTACCCTCACACATATTATTCCCTCATTTAGTGGATATTTTCACAAAAAGTGAAATTTTCAAAAATTCTGAAAATTGGCTGAAAACAACTAAATATGAAGGACTCATTGGGCGAATCGCTCTGGAACTGAAATAGGAACGTTCACTGACATTTCCCCTATCTGAAAGTCTGATAAACGCCGGAAAAATGTCTAAGTCCCCAAAAAAATTTTTTGCACCTTTTTTCTATTTTACCGCCGTGGATATATATTCTACCCACACACACTTGGAACTCTTCTATCATACCCTCACACATATTATTCCCTCATTTAGTGGATATTTTCACAAAAAAGTGAAATTTTCAAAAATTCAAAAAATTGGCTGAAAACGACTATATATGAAGTACTCATCGGGCGAATCGCTCTGGAACTGAAATCAGAACGCTCACTGACATTTCCCCTATCTGAAAGTCTGATAAATGCCAGAAAAATGACTAAGTCCAAAAAAATTTTTTTTTCAATTTTACCCCCATGGGATATATATTCTACCCACACACATTTGGAACTCTCCTGGCATACCCTCACACATATTATTCCCTCATTTAGTGGATATTTTCACAAAAAAGTGAAATTTTCAAAAATTCAGAAAATTGGCTGAAAACGACTAAATATGAAGGACTCATCGGGCGAATCGCTCTGGAACTGAAATCGGAACGCTCACTGACATTTCCCCTATGTGAAAGTCTGATAAACGCCGGAAAAATGACTAAGTCCAAAAAAAAAATTTTTTAAACTTTTTTCAATTTTACCCCTGTGGGATATATATTCTACCCACACACATTTGGAACTCTTCTTGGGTACCCTCACACATATTATTCCCTCATTTAGTGGATATTTTCACAAAAAGTGAAATTTTCAAAAATTCTGAAAATTGGCTGAAAACAACTAAATATGAAGGACTCATTTGGCGAATTGCTCTGGAACTGAAATAGGAACGCTCACTGACATTTCCCCTATCTGAAAGTCTGATAAACGCCGGAAAAATGACTAAGTCAAAAAAAATTTTTTTTTCAACTTCACCCCCGTGGTATATATATTCTACCCCCACACATTTGGAACTCTCCTGGGGTACCCTCACACATATTATTCCCTCATTTAGTGGATATTTTCACAAAAAAGTGAAATTTTAAAAAATTCTGAAAATTGGCTGAAAACGACTAAATATGAAGGACTCATCGGGCGAATCGCTCTGGAACTGAAATCGGAACGCTGACTGACATTTACCTATCTGAAATTCTGATAAACGCCGGAAAAATCCCTAAGTCCAAAAAAAATTTTTTTCAACTTTTTTCAATTTTACCCCCGTGGGATATATATTCTACCCACACACATTTGGAACTCTCCTGATGTACTTACACACATATTATTCCCTCATTTAGTGGATACTTTCACAAAAAAGTGAAATTTTCAAAAATTCAGAAAATTGGCTGAAAACGACTAAATATGAAGGACTCATCGGGCAAATCGTTCTGGAACTGAAATCGGAACGCTCACTGACATTTCCCCTATCTGAAAGTTTGATAAACGCCGGAAAAATGCCTAAGTCCAAAAAAAATTTTTTTTAAACTTTTTCAATTTTACCCCCGTGGGATATATATATTCTACCCACACACATTTGGAACTCTTCTTGGGTACCCTCATACATATTATTCCCTCATTTAGTGGATATTTTCACAAAAAAGTGAAATTTTCAAAAATTCAGAAAATTGGCTGAAAACGACTAAATATGAAGGACTCATCGGGCGATTCGCTCTGGAACTGAAATAGGAACGCACACTGACATTTCCCCTATCTGAAAGTCAGATAAACGCTGAAAAAATGCCTAAGTCCAAAAAAAAAATGTTTCAACTTTTTTCAATTTTACCCCCGTGGAAATATATTCTACCCACACACATTTGGAACTCTCCTGAGGTACCCTCACACATATTATTCCCTCATTTAGTGGATATTTTCACAAAAAAGTGAAAAAATTTCAAAAATTCTGAAAATTGGCTGAAAACGACTAAATATGAAGGACTCATCGGGCGAATCGCTCTGGAACTGAAATCGGAACGCTCACTGACATTTCCCCTACCTGAAAGTCTGATAAACGCCGGAAAAACGACTTAATCCAACAAAAATTTTTTTTCAACTTTTTTCAATTTTACCCTCGTGAGTTATATATTCTACCCACACACATTTGGAACTCTCCTGGGGTACCCTCACACATATTATTCCCTCATTTAGTGGATATTTTCACTAAAAAGTGAAATTTTCAAAAATTCTGAAAATTGGCAGAAAATGACTAAATATGAAGGACTCATCGGGCGAATCACTCTGGAACTGAAATCGGAATGCTCTCTGACATTTCCCCTATCTGAAAGTATTATAAGCGCTGAAAAAATGACTAAGTCCAAAAAAAAATTTTTTTCAACTTTTTTCAATTTTACCCCGTGGGATATATATTCTACCCACACACATTTGGACCTCTCCTGGGGTACCCTCACACATATTATTCCCTCATTTAGTGAATATTTTCACAAAAAAGTGACATTTTCAAAAATTCTGAAAATTGGCTGAAAACGACTAAATATGAAGGACCCATTTGGCGAATCGCTCTGGAGCTGAAATCGGAACGCACACTGACATTTCCCCTATCTGAAAGTCTGATAAATGCCGGAAAAATTAATAAGTCCAAAAAAAATGTTTTTTCAATTTTACCCCCGTGGGATATATATTCTACCCACACACATTTGGAACTCTCCTGGCGCACCCTCACACATATTATTACCTCATTTAGTGGATATTTTCACAAAAAAGTGAAATTTTCAAAAATTCAGAAAATTGGCTGAAAACGACTAAATATGAAGGACCCATCGGGTGAATCGCTCTGGAGCTGAAATCGGAACGCACACTGACATTTCCCCTATCTGAAAGTCTGATAAAATTCGGAAAAATGCATAAGTCCAAAAAAATTTTTTTTCAACTTTTTTCAATTTTACCCCCGTGGGATTTATATTCTACCCACACACATTTGGAACTCTCCTGGCGTACCCTCACACATATTATTACCTCATTTAGTGGATATTTTCACAAAAAAGTGAAATTTTCAAAAATTCAGAAAATTGGCTGAAAACGACTAAATATGAAGGACTCATCGGGCGAATCGCTCTGGAACTGAAATCGGAATGCTCACTGACATTTGCAATATCTGAAAGTCTGATAAATGCCGGAAAAATGCCTAAGTCCCCAAAGAAAATTTTTTAAACTTTTTTTCAATGTTACCCCCGTGGGATATATATTCTACCCAAACACATTTGGATCTCTCCTGGGGTACCCTCACACAAAAAAGTGAAATTTTCAAAAATTCAGAAAATTGGCTGAAAATAACTAAATATGAAGGACTCATCGGTCGAATCACTCTGGAACTGAAATCGGAACGCTCACTGACATTTCCCCTATCTGAAAGTCTGATAAACGCCTGAAAAATGACTAAGTACAAAAAAAATGTTTTTTCAATTTTATCCCCGTGGGATATATATTCTACCCACACACATTTGCAACTCTCCTGGCGTCCCCTCACACATATTATTCCCTCATTTAGTGGATATTTTCACAAAAAAGTGAAATTTTCAAAAATTCTGAAAATTGGCTGAAAACGACTAAATATTAAGGACTCATGGGGCGAATCACTCTGGAACTGAAATCGGAATGCTCACTGACACTTCCCCTAGCTGAAAGTCTGATAAACGCCGGAAAAACGACTAAATCCAACAAAAAATTTTTTTCAACTTTTTTCAATTTTACCCTCGTGGGATATATATTCTACCCACACACATTTGGAACTCTCCTGGGGTACCCTCACACATATTATTCCCTCATTTAGTGGATATTTTCACAAAAAAGTGAAATTTTCAAAAATTCTGAAAATTGGCTGAAAATGAATAAATATGAAGGACTCATCGGGCGAATCACTCTGGAACTGAAATCGGAATGCTCACTGACATTTCCCCTATCTGAAAGTATTATAAGCGCTGAAAAAATGACTAAGTCCAAAAAAAAATTTTTTTCAACTTTTTTCAATTTTACCCCCGTGGGATATATATTCTACCCACACACATTTGGACCTCTCCTGGGGTACCCTCACACATATTATTCCCTCATTTAGTGAATATTTTCACAAAAAAGTGACATTTTCAAAAATTCTGAAAATTGGCTGAAAACGACTAAATATGAAGGACTCATCGGGCGAATCGCTCTGGAACTGAAATAGGAACGCTCACTGACATTTCCCCTATCTGAAAGTCTGATAAATGCCGGAAAAATGTCTAAGTCCCCAAAAAAATTTTTTTCAACTTTTTTCAATTTTACCCCCGTGGATATATATTCTACCCACACACATTTGGAACTCTCCTGGCATACCCTCACACATATTATACCCTCATTTAGTGGATATTTTCACAAAAAAGTGAAATTTTCAAAAATTCAGAAAAGTGGCTGAAAACGACTAAATATGAAGGACTCATCGGGCGAATCACTTTGTAACTGAAATTGGAACGCTCAATGACATTTCCCCTATCTGAAAGTCTGATAAACGCTGAAAAAATGACTAACTCCCGAAAAATTTTTTTTTCAATTTTACCCCCGTGGGATATATATTCTACCCACACACATTTGGAACTATCCTGGCGTACCCTCACACATATTATTCCCTCATTTAGTGGATATTTTCACAAAAAAGAGAAATTTTCAAAAATTCAGAAACTTGGCTGAAAACGACTAAATATGAAGGACTCATCGGGCGAATCGCCCTGGAACTGAAATCGGAACGCTCACTGACATTTCCCCTATCTGAAAGTCTGATAAATGCCGGAAAAATGACTAAGTCCAAAAAAATTTTCTTTCAATTTTACCCCCGTGGGATATATATTCTACCCACACACATTTGGAACTCTCCTGGCATACCCTCACACATATTATTCCCTCATTTAGTGGATATTTTCACAAAAAAGTGAAATTTTAAAAAGTTCTGAAAATTGGCTGAAAACAACTAAATATGAAGGACTCATCGGGCGAATCGCTATGGAACTGAAATCGGAACGCTCACTGACATTTCCCTATCTGAAAATCTCATAAATGGCGGAAAAATGACTAAGCCCAAAAAAAATATATTTTTTAACTTTTTTCAATTTTACCCCCGTGGGTATATTCTACACACACACATTTGGACCTCTCCTGGGGTACCCTCACACATATTATTCCCTCATTTAGTGAATATTTTCACAAAAAAGTGAAATTTTCAAAAATTCTGAAAATTGGCTGAAAACGACTAAATATGAAGGACCCATCGGGCGAATCGCTCTGGAGCTGAAATCGGAACGCACACTGACATTTCCCCTTTCTGAAAGTCTGATAAATGCTGAAAAAATGCCTAAGTCCAAAAAAAAAATGTTTCAACTTTTTTCAATTTTATCCCCGTGGACATATATTCTACCCACACACATTTGGAACTCTCCTGAGGTACCCTCACACATATTATTCCCTCATTTAGTGGATATTTTCACAAAAAAGTGAAATTTTCAAAAATTCTGAAAATTGGCTGAAAACGACTAAATATGAAGGACTCATCGGGCGAATCGCTCTGAAACTGAAATCGAAACGCTCACTGACATTTCCCCTATCTGAAAGTCTGATAAACGCCTGAAAAATGACAAAGTCCAAAAAAACATTTTTTTAAACTTCTTTCAATTTTACCCCCGTGGGATATATATATATTCTACCCACACACATTTGGAACTCTCCTGGGGTACCCTCAAACATATTATTCCCTCATTTAGTGGATATTTTCACAAAAAAGTGAAATTTTCAAAAATTCTGAAAATTGGCTGAAAATGACTAAATATGAAGGACCCATCGGGCGAATCGCTGTGGAGCTGAAATCGGAATGCACACTGACATTTCCCCTATCTGAAAGTCTGATAAACGCCGGAAAAATGAATAAGTCCAAAAAAAAATTTTTTTCAATTTTACCCCCGTGGGATATATATTCTACCCACACACATTTGGAACTCTCCTGGCGTACCCTCACACATATTATTCCCTCATTTAGTGGATATTTTCACAAAAAAGTGAAATTTTCAAAAATTCAGAAAATTGGGTGAAAACGACTAAATATGAAGGACTCATCGGGCGAATCGCTCTGGAACTGAAATTGGAATGCTCACTGACATTTCCCCTATCTGAAAGTCTGATAAACGCTGAAAAAATGCCTAAGTCCCCAAAAAAAAATGTTTCAACTTTTTTCAATTTTACCCCCGTGGACATATATTCTACCCACACACATTTGGAACTCTGCTGAGGTACCCTCACACATATTATTCCCTCATTTAGTGGATATTTTCACAAAAAAGTTAAATTTTCAAAAATTCTGAAAATTGGCTGAAAACGACTAAATATGAAGGACTCATCGGGCGAATCGCTCTGAAACTGAAATCGGAACGCTCACTGACATTTCCCCTATCTGAAAGTCTGATAAACTTCGGAAAAATGACTAAGTCCAAAAAAGATTTTTTTAAAACTTTTTTCAATTTTACCCCCGTGGGATATATATTCTACCCACACACATTTGGAACTCTCCTGGGGTACCCTCACACATATTGTTCGCTCATTTAGTGGATATTTTCACAAAAAAGTGAAATTTTCAAAAATTCTGAAAATTGGCTGAACATGACTAAATAAGAAGGACACCGAGTGAATCGCTCTGAAACTGAAATTGGAACGCTCACTGACATTTCCCCTAACTGAAAGTCTGATAAACGCCGGAAAAATGCCTAACTCCCCAAAAAAAAATGTTTCAACTTTTTTCAATTTTACCCCCGTGGGATATACATTCTACCCACACACATTTGGAACTCTCCTGGGGTACCCTCAGACATATTATTCCCTCATTTAGTGGATATTTTCACAAAAAAGTGAAATTTTCAAAAATACAGAAAATTAGCTGAAAACGACTAAATATGAAGGACTCATCGGGCGAATCGCTCTGAAACTGAAATTGGAACGCTCACTGACATTTCCCCTAACTGAAAGTCTGATAAACGCCGGAAAAATGCCTAACTCCCCAAAAAAAAATGTTTCAACTTTTTTCAATTTTACCCCCGTGGGATATATATTCTACCCACACACATTTGGAACTCTCCTGATGTACTTACACACATATTATTCCCTCATTTAGTGGATATTTTCACAAAAAAGTGAAATTTTCAAAAATTCAGAAAATTAGCTGAAAACGACTAAATATGAAGGACTCATCGGGCGAATCGCTCTGGAACTGAAATCGTAACGCTCACTGACATTTCCCCTATCTGAAAGTTTGATAAACGCCGGAAAAATGCCTAAGTCCAAAAAAAATTTTTTTTAAACTTTTTCAATTTTACCCCCGTGGGATATATATATTCTACCCACACACATTTGGAACTCTTCTTGGGTACCCTCACACATATTATTCCCTCATTTAGTGGATATTTTCACAAAAAAGTGAAATTTTCAAAAATTCTGAAAATTGGCTCAAAACGACTAAATATGAAGGACTCATCTGGCGAATCGCTCTGGAAATGAAAACGGAACGCTCACTGACATTTCCCCTATCTGAAAGTCTGATAAATGCCGGAAAAATGACTTAGTCCAAAAAAAATGTTTTTTCAATTTTACCCCCGTGGGATATATATTCTACCCACACACATTTGGCACTCTCCTGGCGTACCCTCACACATATTATTCCCTCATTTAGTGGATATTTTCACAAAAAAGTGAAATTTTCAAAAATTCAGAAAATTGGCTGAAAACGACTAAATATGAAGGACTCATCGGGCGAATCGCTCTGGAACTGAAATCGGAATGCTCACTGACATTTCCCCTATCTGAAAGTGATAAACGCCGGAAAAATGACTAAGTCCAAAAAAAATTTTTTTTCAACTTTTTTCAATTTTACCCCCGAGGGATATATATTCTACCCACACACATTTGGAACTCTCCTGGGTTACCCTCACACATATTATTCCCTCATTTAGTGGATATTTTCACAAAAAAGTGAAATTTTCAAAAATTCAGAAAATTGGCTGAAAACGACTAAATATGAAGAACTCATCGGGCGAATCGCTCTGGAACTGAAATCGGAATGCTCACTGACAATTCCCCTATCTGAAAGTCTGATAAATGCCGGAAAAATGCCTAAGTACGCAAAAAAAATTTTTTCAACTTTTTTTCAATGTTACCCCCGTGGATATATGTTCTACTCACACACATTTGGAACTCTTCTTGGGTACCCTCACACATATTATTCCCTCATTTAGTGGATATTTTCACAAAAAGTGAAATTTTCAAAAATTCTGAAAATTGGCTGAAAACGACTAAATATGAAGGACTCATCGGGCGAATCGCTCTGGAACTGAAATAGGAACGCTCACTGACATTTCCCCTATCTGAAAGTCTGATAAACGCCGGAAAAATGTCTAAGTCCCCAAAAAAATTTTTTTCAACTTTTTTCAATTTTACCCCCGTGGATATATATTCTACCCACACACATTTGGAACTCTCCTGGCATACCCTCACACATATTATACCCTCATTTAGTGGATATTTTCACAAAAAAGTGAAATTTTCAAAAATTCAGAAAAGTGGCTGAAAACGACTAAATATGAAGGACTCATCGGGCGAATCACTTTGTAACTGAAATTGGAACGCTCAATGACATTTCCCCTAACTGAAAGTCTGATAAACGCTGAAAAAATGACTAAGTCCCCAAAAAATTTTTTTTCAATTTTACCCCCGTGGGATATATATTCTACCCACACACATTTGGAACTCTTCTTGGGTACCCTCACACATATTATTCCCTCATTTAGTGGATATTTTCACAAAAAGTGAAATTTTCAAAAATTCTGAAAATTGGCTGAAAACGACTAAATATGAAGGACTCATCTGGCGAATGGCTCTGGAACTGAAATCGGAATGCTCACTGACATTTCCCCTTCGTGAAAGTCTGATAAATGCCGGAAAAATGACTAAGTCCAAAAAAATTTTTTTTCAATTTTACCCCCGTGGGATATATATTCTACCCACACACATTTGGAACTATCCTGGCGTACCCTCACACATATTATTCCCTCATTTAGTGGATATTTTCACAAAAAAGTGAAATTTTCAAAAATTCTGAAAATTGGCTGAAAACGACTAAATATGAAGGACTCATCTGGCGAATCACTCTGGAACTGAAATCGGAACGCTCACTGACATTTCCCCTATCTGAAAGTCTGATAAACACTGAAAAAATGACTAAGTCGAAAAAAAAAATTTTTTCAACTTTTTTCAATTTTACCCCCGTGGGATATGTATTCTACCCACACACACTTGGAACTCTCCTGGCATACCCTCACACATATTATTCCCTCATTTAGTGGATATTTTCACAAAAAAGTGAAATTTTCAAAAATTCAGAAAATTGGCTGAAAACGACTAAATATGAAGGTCTCATCGGGCGAATCGCCCTGGAACTGAAATCGGAACGCTCACTGACATTTCCCCTATCTGAAACTCTGATAAATGCCGGAAAAATGACTAAGTCCAAAAAAATTTTCTTTCAATTTTACCCCCGTGGGATATATATTCTACCCACACACATTTGGAACTCTCCTGGCATACCCTCACACATATTATTCCCTCATTTAGTGGATATTTTCACAAAAAAGTGAAATTTTAAAAAGTTCTGAAAATTGGCTGAAAACGACTAAATATGAAGGACTCATCGGGCGAATCGCTATGGAACTGAAATCGGAACGCTCACTGACATTTCCCTATCTGAAAATCTGATAAATGGCGGAAAAATGACTAAGCCCAAAAAAAATATATTTTTTAACTTTTTTCAATTTTACCCCCGTGGGTATATTCTACCCACACACATTTGGACCTCTCCTGGGGTACCCTCACACATATTATTCCCTCATTTAGTGAATATTTTCACAAAAAAGTGAAATTTTCAAAAATTCTGAAAATTGGCTGAAAACGACTAAATATGAAGGACCCATCGGGCGAATCGCTCTGGAGCTGAAATCGGAACGCACACTGACATTTCCCCTTTCTGAAAGTCTGATAAACGCTGAAAAAATGCCTAAGTCCAAAAAAAAAATGTTTCAACTTTTTTCAATTTTACCCCCGTGGACATATATTCTACCCACACACATTTGGAACTCTCCTGAGGTACCCTCACACATATTATTCCCTCATTTAGTGGATATTTTCACAAAAAAGTGAAATTTTCAAAAATTCTGAAAATTGGCTGAAAACGACTAAATATGAAGGACTCATCGGGCGAATCGCTCTGAAACTGAAATCGAAACACTCACTGACATTTCCCCTATCTGAAAGTCTGATAAACGCCTGAAAAATGACTAAGTCCAAAAAAAACATTTTTTTAAACTTCTTTCAATTTTACCCCCGTGGGATATATATATATTCTACCCACACACATTTGGAACTCTCCTGGGGTACCCTCAAACATATTATTCCCTCATTTAGTGGATATTTTCACAAAAAAGTGAAATTTTCAAAAATTCTGAAAATTGGCTGAAAATGACTAAATATGAAGGACCCATCGGGCGAATCGCTCTGGAGCTGAAATCGGAACGCACACTGACATTTCCCCTATCTGAAAGTCTGATAAACGCCGGAAAAATGACTAAGTCCAAAAAAAAATTTTTTTCAATTTTACCCCCGTGGGATATATATTCTACCCACACACATTTGGAACTCTCCTGGCGTACCCTCACACATATTATTCCCTCATTTAGTGGATATTTTCACAAAAAAGTGAAATTTTCAAAAATTCAGAAAATTGGGTGAAAACGACTAAATATGAAGGACTCATCGGGCGAATCGCTCTGGAACTGAAATTGGAATGCTCACTGACATTTCCCCTATCTGAAAGTCTGATAAACGCTGAAAAAATGCCTAAGTCCCCAAAAAAAAATGTTTCAACTTTTTTCAATTTTACCCCCGTGGACATATATTCTACCCACACACATTTGGAACTCTGCTGAGGTACCCTCACACATATTATTCCCTCATTTAGTGGATATTTTCACAAAAAAGTTAAATTTTCAAAAATTCTGAAAATTGTCTGAAAACGACTAAATATGAAGGACTCATCGGGCGAATCGCTCTGAAACTGAAATCGGAACGCTCACTGACATTTCCCCTATCTGAAAGTCTGATAAACTTCGGAAAAATGCCTAACTCCCCAAAAAAAAATGTTTCAACTTTTTTCAATTTTACCCCCGTGGGATATATATTCTACCCACACACATTCGGAACTCTCCTGGGGTACCCTCACATTTATTGTTCGCTCATTTAGTGGATATTTTCACAAAAAAGTGAAATTTTCAAAAATTCTGAAAATTGGCTGAACATGAATAAATAAGAAGGACACATCGAGTGAATCGCTCTGAAACTGAAATTGGAACGCTCACTGACATTTCCCCTAACTGAAAGTCTGATAAACGCCGGAAAAATGCCTAACTCCCCAAAAAAAAATGTTTCAACTTTTTTCAATTTTACCCCCGTGGGATCTATATTCTACCCACACACATTTGGAACTCTCCTGGGGTACCCTCACACATATTATTCCCTCATTTAGTGGATATTTTCACAAAAAAGTGAAATTTTCAAAAATTCAGAAAATTGGCTGAAAACGACTATATATGAATTACTCATCGGGCGAATCGCTCTGGAACTGAAATCGGAATGCTCACTGACATTTCCCCAATCTGAAAGTCTGATAAATGCCGAAAAAATGACTTAGTCCAAAAAAAATGTTTTTTCAATTTTACCCCCGTGGGATATATATTCTACCCACACACATTTGGAACTCTCCTGGGGTACCCTCACACATATTATTCCCTCATTTAGTGGATATTTTCACAAAAAAGTGAAATTTTCAAAAATTCTGAAAATTGGCTGAAAATGACTAAATATTAAGGACTCATCGGGCGAATCACTCTGGAACTGAAATCGGAATGCTCTCTGACACTTCCCCTATCTGAAAGTCTGATAAACGCTGGAAAAATGACTAAGTACAAAAAAAAATGTTTTTAAACTTTTTTCAATTTTACCCCCGTGGGATATATATTCAACCCACACACATTTGGAACTCTCCTGGGGTACCCTCACACATATTATTCCCTCATTTAGTGGATATTTTCACAAAAAAGTGAAATTTTCAAAAATTCTGAAAATTGGCTGAAAATGACTAAATATGAGGGACTCATCGGGCGAATGACTCTGGAACTGAAATTGGAACGCTCACTGACATTTCCCCTATCTGAAAGTCTGACAAACGCTGGAAAAACGACTAAGTCCAACAAAAATTTTTTTTCAATTTTATCCCCGTGGGATATATATTCTACCCACACATATTTGGTACTCTCCTGGCGTACCCTCACACATATTATTCCCTCATTTAGTGGATATTTTCACAAAAAAGTGAAATTTTCAAAAATTCAGAAACTTGGCTGAAAACGACTAAATATGAAGGACTCATCTGGCGAATCACTCTGGAACTGAAATCGGAATGCTCACTGACATTTCCCCTATCTGAAAGTCTGATAAACGCCGGAAAAATGACTAAATCCAACAAAAAAAATTTTTCGAATTTTTTCAATTTTACCCTCGTGGGATATATATTCTACCCACACACATTTGGAACTCTCCTGGCGTACCCTCACACATATTATTCCTTCATTTAGTGGATATTTTCACATAAAAGTGAAATTTCAAAAATTCAGAAACTTGGCTGAAAACTACTAAATATGAAGGACTCATCGGGCGAATCACTCTGGAGCTGAAATCGGAACGCTCACTGACATTTGCCCTTTCTGAAAGTCTGATAAACACTGAAAAAATGACTAAGTCCAAAAAAAAATTTTTTTCAACTTTTTTCAATTTTACCCCCGTGGGATATGTATTCTACCCACACACACTTGGAACTCTCCTGGCATACCCTCACACATATTATTCCCTCATTTAGTGGATATTTTCACAAAAAGTGAAATTTTCAAAAATTCAGAAAATTGGCTGAAAACGACTATATATGAAGTACTCATCGGGCGAATCGCTCTGGAACTGAAATCGGAATGCTCACTGACATTTCCCCAATCTGGAAGTCTGATAAATGCCGGAAAAATGACTAAGTCCAAAAAAAAATTTATTTCAATTTTACCCACGTGGGATAAATATTCTACCCACACACACTTGGATCTCTAATGGCGTACCCTCACACATATTATTCCCTCATTTAGTGGATATTTTCACAAAAAAGTGAAATTTTCAAAAATTCTGAAACTTGTCTGAAAACGACTAAATATGAAGGACTCATCGAGCGAATCACTCTGGAACTGAAATCGGAACGCTCACTGACATTTCCCCTATCTGAAAGTCTGATAAACGCCGAAAAAATGACTAAGTCCAAAAAAAATTTTTTTTAAACTTTTTTCAATTTTACCTCCATGGGATATATATTCTACACACACACATTTGGAACTCTCCTGGCGTACCCTCACACATATTATTCCCTCATTTAGTGGATGTTTTCACAAAAAAGTGAAATTTTCAAAAATTCAGAAAATTGTCTGAAAACGACTAAATATGAAGGACTCATCGGGCGAATCGCTCTGGAACTGAAATCGGAACGCTCACTGACATTTCCCCTATCTGAAAGTCTGATAAACGCCGGAAAAACGACTAAGTCCAAAAAAAAAATTCTTTTCAACTTTTTTCAATTTTACCCCGTGGGATATATATTCTACCCACACACATTTGGAACCCTCCTGGGGTACCCTCACGCATATTATTCCCTCATTTAGTGGATATTTTCACAAAAAAGTGAAATTTTCAAAAATTCAGAAACTTGGCTGAAAACGACTAAATATGAAGGACTCATCGGGCGAATCACTCTGGAACTGAAATGGGAACGCTCACTGACATTTCCCCTTTCTGAAAGTCTGATAAATGCCGGAAAAATGACTAAGTCCCAAAAAATTTTTTTTAAATTTTATCCCCGTGGGATATATATTCTACCCACACACATTTGGTACTCTCCTGGCGTACCCTCACATATATTATTTCCTCATTTAGTGGATATTTTCACAAAAAAGTGAAATTTTCAAAAATTCAGAAAATTGGCTGAAAACTACTAAATATGAAGGACTCATCGGGCGAATCGCTCTGGAACTGAAATCGGAACGCTCACTGACATTTCCCCTATCTGAAAGTCTGATAAACGCCGGAAAAACGACTAAGTCCAAAAAAAAAATTCTTTTCAACTTTTTTCAATTTTACCCCGTGGGATATATATTCTACCCACACACATTTGGAACCCTCCTGGGGTACCCTCACGCATATTATTCCCTCATTTAGTGGATATTTTCACAAAAAAGTGAAATTTTCAAAAATTCAGAAACTTGGCTGAAAACGACTAAATATGAAGGACTCATCGGGCGAATCACTCTGGAACTGAAATGGGAACGCTCACTGACATTTCCCCTTTCTGAAAGTCTGATAAATGCCGGAAAAATGACTAAGTCCCAAAAAATTTTTTTAAAATTTTATCCCCGTGGGATATATATTCTACCCACACACATTTGGTACTCTACTGGCGTACCCTCACATATATTATTTCCTCATTTAGTGGATATTTTCACAAAAAAGTGAAATTTTCAAAAATTCAGAAAATTGGCTGAAAACGACTAAATATGAAGGACTCATCGGGCGAATCGCTCTGGAACTGAAATCGGAACGCTCACTGAAATTTCCCCTATCTGAAAGTCTGATAAACGCCGGAAAAACGACTAAGTCCAAAAAAAAAATTCTTTTCAACTTTTTTCAATTTTACCCCCGTGGGATATATATTCTACCCACACACATTTGGAACTCTCCTGGGGTACCCTCACACATATTATTCCCTCATTTAGTGGATATTTTCACATAAAAGTGAAATTTTCAAAAATTCAGAAACTTGTCTGAAAACTACTAAATATGAAGGACTTATCAGGCGAATCACTCTGGAGCTGAAATCGGAACGCTCACTGACATTTGCCCTTTCTGAAAGTCTGATAAATGGCGGAAAAATGCATAAGTCCAAAAAAAAATTTTTTTCAACTTTTTTCAATTTTACCCCTGTGGGATATATATTCTACCCACACACATTTGGTACTCTCCTGGGGTACCCTCACACATATTATTCCCTCATTTAGTGGATATTTTCACAAAAAAGTGAAATTTTCAAAAATTCAGAAAATTGGCTGAAAACGACTTATTATGACGGACTCATCGGGCTAATCGCTCTGGAGCTGAAATCGGAACGCTCACTGACATTTGCCCTTTCTGAAAGTCTGATAAATGCCGGAAAAATGCATAAGTCCAAAAAAAAAAGTTTTTTCAATTTTATCCCCATGGGATATATATTCTACCCACACACATTTGGTACTCTCCTGGCGTACCCTCACATATATTATTCCCTCATTTAGTGGATATTTTCACAAAAAAGTGAAATTTCAAAAATTCAGAAACTTGGCTGAAAACGACTAAATATGAAGGACTCATCGAGCGAATCACTCTGGAACTGAAATCGGAACGCTCACTGACATTTCCCCTATCTGAAAGTCTGATAAACGCCGAAAAAATGACTCCAAAAAAAATTTTTTTTAAACTTTTTTCAATTTTACCTCCATGGGATATATATTCTACCCACACACATTTGGAACTCTCCAGGGGTACCCTCACATATATTATTCCCTCATTTAGTGGATGTTTTCACAAAAAAGTGAAATTTTCAAAAATTCTGAAAATTGGCTGAAAATGACTAAATATTAAGAACTCAATGGGCGAATCACTCTGGAACTGAAATCGGAATGCTCACTGACACTTCCCCTATCTGAAAGTCTGATAAACGCCGGAAAAATGACTAAGTCCAAAAAAAAATGTTTTTAAACTTTTTTCAATTTTACCCCCGTGGGATATATATTCAACCCAAACACATTTGGAACTCTCCTGGCGTACCCTCACACATATTATTTCTTCATTTAGTGGATATTTTCAAAAAAAAGTGAAATTTTCAAAAATTCAAAAAATTTGCTGAAAGCGACTAAATATGAAGTACTCATCGGGCGAATCACTCTGGAACTGAAATCGGAACAATCACTGATATTTCCCCTATCTGAAAGTCTGATAAACGCCGGAAAAACGACTAAGTCCAACAAAAAATTTTTTCAACTTTTTTCAATTTTACCCCCGTGCGATATATATTCCACCCACACACATTTTAACTCTCCTGGCGTACCCTCACACATATTATTCCCTCATTTAGTGGATATTTTCACAAAAAAGTGAAATTTTCAAAAATTCGGAAAATTGGTTGAAACGACTAAATATGAAGGACTCATCAGGCGAATCGCTCTGGAACTGAAATCGGAACGCTCACTTACATTTCCCCTATCTGAAAGTCTGATAAACGCCGGAAAAACGACTAAGTCCAAAAAATAAATTTTTTCAACTTTTTTCAATTTTACCCCCGTGGGATATATATTCTACCCACACACATTTGGAACTCTCCTGGGGTACCCTCACACATATTTTTCCCTCATTTAGTGGATATTTTCACAAAAAAGTGAAATTTTCAAAAATTCAGAAAATTGGCTGAAAACGACTACATATGAAGGACCCATCGGGCGAATCGCTCTGGAACTGAAATCGGAACGCGCACTGACATTTCCCCTATCTGAAAGTCTGATAAATGCCGGAAAAATGACTAAGTCCAAAAAAAAATTTATTTCAATTTTACCCACGTGGGATAAATATTCTACCCACACACACTTGGATCTCTCCTGGCGTACCCTCACACATATTATTCCCTCATTTAGTGGATATTTTCACAAAAAAGTGAAATTTTCAAAAATTTTGAAAATTGGCTGAAAACGACTATATATGAAGGAATCATCGGGCGAATCGCTCTGGAACTGAAATCAGAACGCTCACTGACATTTCCCCTATCTGAAAGTCTGATAAACGCCTGAAAAATGACTAAGTACAAAAAAAAATGTTTTTTCAATTTGACCCCCGTGGGATATATATTCTATCCACACACATTTGGTACTCTCCTGGGGTACCCTCACACATATTATTCCCTCATTTAGTGGATATTTTCACAAAAAAGTGAAATTTTCAAAAATTCAGAAAATTGGCTGAAAACGACTTATTATGACGGACTCATCGGGCTAATCGCTCTGGAACTGAAATAGGAACGCTCACTGACATTTGCCCTTTCTGAAAGTCTGATAAATGCCGGAAAAATGCATAAGTCCAAAAAAAAATGTTTTTTCAATTTTATCCCCATGGGATATATATTCTACCCACACACATTTGGTACTCTCCTGGCGTACCCTCACATATATTATTCCTTCATTTAGTGGATATTTTCACAAAAAAGTGAAATTTTCAAAAATTCACAAAATTTGCTGAAAGGGACTAAATATGAAGTACTCATCGGGCGAGTCACTCTGGAACTGAAATCGGAACTCTCACTGATATTTCCCCTATCTGAAAGTCTGATAAACGCCGGAAAAACGACTAAGTCCAACAAAAAATTTTTTCAACTTTTTTCAATTTTACCCCCGTGGGATATATATTCCACCCACACACATTTTGAACTCTCCTGGCGTACCCTCACACATATTATTCCCTCATTTAGTGGATATTTTCACAAAAAAGTGAAATTTTCAAAAATTCGGAAAATTGGTTGAAAACGACTAAAAATGAAGGACTCATCGGGCGAATCGCTCTGGATCTGAAATCGGAACGCTCACTTACATTTCCCCTATCTGAAAGTCTGATAAACGCCGGAAAAACGACTAAGTCCAAAAAATAAATTTTTTCAACTTTTTTCAATTTTACCCCCGTGGGATATATATTCTACCCACACACATTTGGAACTCTCCTGGGGTACCCTCACACATATTATTCCCTCATTTAGTGGATATTTTCACATAAAAGTGAAATTTTCAAAAATTCAGAAACTTGGCTGAAAACTACTAAATATGAAGGACTCATCGGGCGAATCACTCTGGAGCTGAAATCGGAACGCTCACTGACATTTGCCCTTTCTGAAAGTCTGATAAATGGCGGAAAAATGCATAAGTCCAAAAAAAAATTTTTTTCAATTTTATTCCCATGGGATATATATTCTACCCACACACATTTGGTACTCTCCTGGCGTACCCTCACATATATGATTCCCTCATTTAGTGGATATTTTCACAAAAAAGTGAAATTTTCAAAAATTCAGAAAATTGGCTGAAAACGACTAAATATGAAGGACTCATCGGGCGAATCGCTCTGGAACTGAAATCGGAACGCTCACTTACATTTCCCCTATCTGAAAGTCTGATAAACGCCGGAAAAACTACTAAGTCCCCCAAAAAAATTTTTTCAACTCTTTTCAATTTTACCCCCGTAGGATATATATTCTACCCACACACATTTGGAACTCTCCTGGGGTACCCTCATACATATTATTCCCTCATTTAGTGGATATTTTCGCAAAAAAGGGAAATTTTCAAAAATTCAGAAACTTGGCTGAAAACGACTAAATATGAAGGACTCATCGGGCGAATCACTCAGGAACTGAAATCGGAACGCTCACTGACATTACCCCTATCTGAAAGTCTGATAAACGCCGGAAAAGCGACTAAATCCAACAAAAAATTTTTTTCAACTTTTTTCAATTTTACCCTCGTGGGATATATATTCTACCCACACACATTTGGAACTCTCCTGGCGTACCCTCACACATATTATTCCTTCATTTAGTGGATATTTTCACAAAAAAGTGAAATTTTCAAAAATTCACAAAATTTGCTGAAAGCGACTAAATATGAAGTACTCATCGGGTGAATCACTCTGGAACTGAAATCGGAACTCTCACTGATATTTCCCCTATCTGAAAGTCTGATAAACGCCGGAAAAACGACTAAGTCCAACAACAAATTTTTTCAACTTTTTTCAATTTTACACCCGTGGGATATATATTCCACCCACACACATTTGGAACTCTCCTGGCGTACCCTCACACATATTATTCCCTCATTTAGTGGATATTTTCACAAAAAAGTGAAATTTTCAAAAATTCGGAAAATTGGTTGAAAACGACTAAATATGAAGGACTCATCGAGCGAATCGCTCTGGAACTGAAATCAGAATGCTCACTTACATTTCCCCTATCTGAAAGTCTGATAAACGCCGGAAAAACGACTAAGTCCAAAAAAAAAATTTTTTCAACTTTTTTCAATTTTACCCCCGTGGGATATATATTCTACCCACACACATTTGGAACTCTCCTGGGGTACCCTCACACATATTATTCCCTCATTTAGTGGATATTTTCACATAAAAGTGAAATTTTCAAAAATTCAGAAACTTGGCTGAAAACTACTAAATATGAAGGACTCATCGGGCGAATCACTCTGGAGCTGAAATCGGAACGCTCACTGACATTTGCCCTTTCTGAAAGTCTGATAAATGGCGGAAAAATGCATAAGTCCAAAAAAAATTTTTTTTCAACTTTTTTCAATTTTACCCCCGTGGGATATAGATTCTACCCACACACATTTGGTACTCTCCTTGGGTACCCTCACACATATTATTCCCTCATTTAGTGGATATTTTCACAAAAAAGTGAAATTTTCAAAAATTCAGAAAATTGGCTGAAAACGACTTATTATGACGGACTCATCGGGCTAATCGCTCTGGAACTGAAATCGGAACGCTCACTGACATTTCCCCTATCTGAAAGTCTGATAAACGCCGAAAAAATGATTAAGTCCAAAAAAAAATTTTTTTCAATTTTATCCCCATGGGATATATATTCTACCCACACACATTTGGTACTCTCCTGGCGTACCCTCACATATATTATTCCTTCATTTAGTGGATATTTTCACAAAAAAGTGAAATTTTCAAAAATTCAGAAAATTGGCTGAAAACGACTAAATATGAAGGACTCATCGGGAGAATCGCTCTGGAACTGAAATCGGAACGCTCACTGACATTTCCCCTATCTGAAAGTCTGATAAACGCCGGAAAAACGACTAAGTCCCTAAAAAAAATTTTTTCAACTCTTTTCAATTTTACCCCCGTAGGATATATATTCTACCCACACACATTTGGAACTCTCCTGGGGTACCCTCATACATATTATTCCCTCATATAGTGGATATTTTCGCAAAAAAGGGAAATTTTCAAAAATTCAGAAACTTGGCTGAAAACGACTAAATATGAAGGACTCATCGGGCGAATCACTCAGGAACTGAAATCGGAACGCTCACTGACATTTCCCCTATCTGAAAGTCTGATAAACGCCGGAAAAGCGACTAAATCCAACAAAAATTTTTTTCCAACTTTGTTAAATTTTACCCTCGTGGGATATATATTCTACCCACACACATTTGGAACTCTCCTGGCGTACCCTCACACATATTATTCCCTCATTTAGTGGATATTTTCGCAAAAAAGGGAAATTTTCAAAAATTCAGAAACTTGGCTGAAAACGACTAAATAAGAAGGACTCATCGGGTGAATCGCTCTGGAACTGAAATCGGAACACTCACTGACATTTCCCCTATCTGAAAGTCTGATAAACGCCGGAAAAATGACTAAGTCCAAAAAAATTTTTTTTCAACTTTTTTCAATTTTACCCCCGTGGGATATATATTCTACCCACACACATTTGGAACTCTCCTGGCGTACCCTCACATATATTATTCCCTCATTTAGTGGAAATTTTCACAAAAAAGTGAAATTTTCAAAAATTCAGAAACTTGGCTGAAAACGACTAAATATGGAGGACTCATCGGGCGTATCACTCGGAAAATGAAATAGGAATGCTCACTGACATTTCCCCTATCTGAAAGTCTGATAAACTCTGAAAAAATGACAAAGTCCAAAAAAAAATTTTTTTCAACTTTTTTCAATTTTACCCCCGTGATATATTCTACCCAGACACATTTGGAACTCTAATAGCGTACCCTCACACATATTATTCCCTTATTTAGTGGAAATTTTCACAAAAAAGTGAAATTTTCAAAAATTCAGAAACTTGGCTGAAAATGACTAAATATGGAGGACTCATCAGGCGAATCGCTATGGAACTGAAATCGGAACGCTCACTGTCATTTCCCCTATCTGAAAGTCTGAAAAACGGCTGAAAAACGACTTAGTCCAAAAAAAATTTTTTTAAACTTTTTTCAATTTTACCCTAGTGGGATATATGTTCTACCCACACACATTTGGTACTCTCCTGGCATACCCTCACATATATTATTCCCTCATTTAGTGGATATTTTCACAAAAAAGTGAAATTTTCAAAAATTCCTAAAATTGGCTGAAAACGACTAAATATGAAGGACTCATCGGGCGAATCACTCTGGAGCTGAAATCGGAACGCTCACTGACATTTGCCCTTTCTGAAAGTCTGATAAATGGCGGAAAAATGCATAAGTCCAAAAAAAATTTTTTTTCAACTTTTTTCAATTTTACCCCCGTGGGATATAGATTCTACCCACACACATTTGGTACTCTCCTTGGGTACCCTCACACATATTATTCCCTCATTTAGTGGATATTTTCACAAAAAAGTGAAATTTTCAAAAATTCAGAAAATTGGCTGAAAACGACTTATTATGACGGACTCATCGGGCTAATCGCTCTGGAACTGAAATCGGAACGCTCACTGACATTTCCCCTATCTGAAAGTCTGATAAACGCCGAAAAAATGATTAAGTCCAAAAAAAAATTTTTTTCAATTTTATCCCCATGGGATATATATTCTACCCACACACATTTGGTACTCTCCTGGCGTACCCTCACATATATTATTCCTTCATTTAGTGGATATTTTCACAAAAAAGTGAAATTTTCAAAAATTCAGAAAATTGGCTGAAAACGACTAAATATGAAGGACTCATCGGGAGAATCGCTCTGGAACTGAAATCGGAACGCTCACTGACATTTCCCCTATCTGAAAGTCTGATAAACGCCGGAAAAACGACTAAGTCCCTAAAAAAAATTTTTTCAACTCTTTTCAATTTTACCCCCGTAGGATATATATTCTACCCACACACATTTGGAACTCTCCTGGGGTACCCTCATACATATTATTCCCTCATATAGTGGATATTTTCGCAAAAAAGGGAAATTTTCAAAAATTCAGAAACTTGGCTGAAAACGACTAAATATGAAGGACTCATCGGGCGAATCACTCAGGAACTGAAATCGGAACGCTCACTGACATTTCCCCTATCTGAAAGTCTGATAAACGCCGGAAAAGCGACTAAATCCAACAAAAATTTTTTTCCAACTTTGTTAAATTTTACCCTCGTGGGATATATATTCTACCCACACACATTTGGAACTCTCCTGGCGTACCCTCACACATATTATTCCCTCATTTAGTGGATATTTTCGCAAAAAAGGGAAATTTTCAAAAATTCAGAAACTTGGCTGAAAACGACTAAATAAGAAGGACTCATCGGGTGAATCGCTCTGGAACTGAAATCGGAACACTCACTGACATTTCCCCTATCTGAAAGTCTGATAAACGCCGGAAAAATGACTAAGTCCAAAAAAATTTTTTTTCAACTTTTTTCAATTTTACCCCCGTGGGATATATATTCTACCCACACACATTTGGAACTCTCCTGGCGTACCCTCACATATATTATTCCCTCATTTAGTGGAAATTTTCACAAAAAAGTGAAATTTTCAAAAATTCAGAAACTTGGCTGAAAACGACTAAATATGGAGGACTCATCGGGCGTATCACTCGGAAAATGAAATAGGAATGCTCACTGACATTTCCCCTATCTGAAAGTCTGATAAACTCTGAAAAAATGACAAAGTCCAAAAAAAAATTTTTTTCAACTTTTTTCAATTTTACCCCCGTGATATATTCTACCCAGACACATTTGGAACTCTAATAGCGTACCCTCACACATATTATTCCCTTATTTAGTGGAAATTTTCACAAAAAAGTGAAATTTTCAAAAATTCAGAAACTTGGCTGAAAATGACTAAATATGGAGGACTCATCAGGCGAATCGCTATGGAACTGAAATCGGAACGCTCACTGTCATTTCCCCTATCTGAAAGTCTGAAAAACGGCTGAAAAACGACTTAGTCCAAAAAAAATTTTTTTAAACTTTTTTCAATTTTACCCTAGTGGGATATATGTTCTACCCACACACATTTGGTACTCTCCTGGCATACCCTCACATATATTATTCCCTCATTTAGTGGATATTTTCACAAAAAAGTGAAATTTTCAAAAATTCCTAAAATTGGCTGAAAACGACTAAATATGAAGGACTCATCTGGCGAATCACTCTGGAACTGAAATCGGAACGCTCACTGACATTTCCCCTATCTGAAAGTCTGATAAACGCCGGAAAAATGACTAAGTACAAAAAAAAAATTTTTAAACTTTTTTCAATTTTACCCCCGTGGGATATATATTCTACCCACACACATTTGGAACTCTCCTGGGGTACCCTCACACATATTATTCCCTCATTTAGTGGATATTTTCACAAAAAAGTGAAATTTTCAAAAATTCAGAAACTTGCCTGAAAACGACTAAATATGGAGAACTCATCGGGCGAATCGCTCGGAAAATGAAATCGGAATGCTCACTTACATTTCCCCTATCTGAAAGTCTGATAAACGCTGAAATATGACTAAGTCCAAAAAAAATTTTTTTTCAACTTTTTTCAATTTTACCCCCGTAGGATATATATTCTACCCAAACACATTTGGAACTCTCCTGAGGTACCCTCACACATATTATTTCCTCATTTAGTGGATATTTTCACAAAAAAGTGAAATTTTCAAAAATTCAGAAACTTGGCTGAAAACGACTAAATATGAAGGACTCATCGGGCGAATCACTCTGGAACTGAAATCGGAATGCTCACTGACATTTCCCCTATCTGAAAGTCTGATAAACGCCGGAAAAATGACTAAGTACAAAAAAAAAATTTTTTCAACTTTTTTCAATTTTACCCCCGTGGGATATATATTCTACCCACACACATTTGGAACACTCCTGGGGTACCCTCTCACATATTATTCCCTCATTTAGTGGATATTTTCACAAAAAAGTGAAATTTTCAAAAATTCAGAAACTTGGCTGAAAACGACTAAATATGGAGGACTCATCGGGCGAATCGCTCGGAAAATGAAATCGGAACGCTCACTGACATTTCCCCTATCTGAAAGTCTGATAAACTCTGAAAAAATGACAAAGTCCAAAAAAAATTTTTTTTCAACTTTTTTCAATTTTACCCCCGTGGGATATATATTCTACCCACACACATTTGGAACTCTCCTAGCGTACCCTCACACATATTATTCCCTTATTTAGTGGAAATTTTCACAAAAAAGTGAAATTTTCAAAAATTCAGAAAATTGGCTGAAAACGACTAAATATGAAGGACTCATCGGGCGAAACACTCTGGAACTGAAATCGGAACGCTCACTGACATTTCCCCTATCTGAAAGTCTGAAAAACGGCGGAAAAACGACTAAGTCCAAAAAATATTTTTTTCAACTTTTTTCAATTTTACCCCCGTGGGATATATATTCTACCCAAACACATTTGGAACTCTCCTGGGGTACCCTCACACATATTATTCCCTCATTTAGTGGATATTTTCACAAAAAAGTGAAATTTTCAAAAATTCAGAAAATTGGCTCAAAACGACTAAATATGAAGGACTCATCGGGCGAATCAATCTGGAAATGAAATCGGAAAGCTCACTGACATTTCCCCTATCTCAAAGTCTGATAATCGCTAAAAAAATGACTAAGTTCAAGAAAAAAATGTTTTCAACTTTTTTCAATTTTACCCCCGTGGGATATATATTATACCCAAACACATTTGGAACTCTCCTGGGGTACCCTCACGAATTTTATTCCCTCATTTAGTGGATATTTTCACAAAAAAGTGAAATTTTCAAAAATTCAGAAAATTGGCTGAAAACGACTAAATATGAAGGACTCATCGGGCGAATCACTCTGGAACTGAAATCGGAACGCTCACTGACATTTCCCCTATCTGAAAGTCTGATAAACGCCGGAAAAATGACTAAGTACAAAAAAAAAATTTTTTCAACTTTTTTCAATTTTACCCCCGTGGGATATATATTCTACCCACACACATTTGGAACTCTCCTAGCGTACCCTCACACATATTATTCCCTTATTTAGTGGAAATTTTCACAAAAAAGTGAAATTTTCAAAAATTCAGAAAATTGGCTGAAAACGACTAAATATGAAGGACTCATCGGGCGAAACACTCTGGAACTGAAATCGGAACGCTCACTGAAATTTCCCCTATCTGAAAGTCTGAAAAACGGCGGAAAAACGACTAAGTCCAAAAAATATTTTTTTCAACTTTTTTCAATTTTACCCCCGTGGGATATATATTCTACCCAAACACATTTGGAACTCTCCTGGGGTACCCTCACACATATTATTCCCTCATTTAGTGGATATTTTCACAAAAAAGTGAAATTTTCAAAAATTCAGAAAATTGGCTCAAAACGACTAAATATGAAGGACTCATCGGGCGAATCAATCTGGAAATGAAATCGGAAAGCTCACTGACATTTCCCCTATCTCAAAGTCTGATAATCGCTAAAAAAATGACTAAGTTCAAGAAAAAAATGTTTTCAACTTTTTTCAATTTTACCCCCGTGGGATATATATTCTACCCACACACATTTGGAACTCTCCTGGGGTACCCTCACACATATTATTCCCTCATTTAGTGGATATTCTGACAAAAAAGTGAAATTTTCAAAAATTCAGAAAATTGGCTGAAAACGACTAAATATGAAGTACTCATCGGGCGAATCGCTCTGGAACTGAAATCGGAACGCTCACTGACATTTCCCCTATCTGAAAGTCTGATAAACGCCGGAAAAATGACTAAGTCCAAAAAAAAATTTTTTTTTACTTTTTTCAATTTTACCCCGTGGGATATATATTCTAACCACACACATTTGGAACTCTCCTGGGGTACCCTCACACATATTATTCCTTCATTTAGTGGATATTTTCACAAAAAAGTGAAATTTCCAAAAATTCAGAAAATTGGCCGAAAACGACTAAATATGAAGGACTCATCGGGAGAAACACTCTGGAACTGAAATCGGAACGCTCACTGACATTTTCCCTATCTGAAAGTCTGAAAAACGCCGGAAAAACGACTAAGTCCCAAAAAAAATGTTTCAACTTTTTTCAATTTTACCCCCGTGGGATATATATTCTACCCAAACACATTTGGAACTCTCCTGGGGTACCCTCACACATATTATTCCCTCATTTAGTGGATATTTTCACAAAAAAGTGAAATTTTCAAAAATTCAGAAAATTGGCTCAAAACGACTAAATATGAAGGACTCATCGGGCGAATCAATCTGGAAATGAAATCGGAACGCTCACTGACATTTCCCCTATCTCAAAGTCTGATAATCGCTAAAAAAATGACTAAGTCCAAGAAAAAAATGTTTTCAACTTTTTTCAATTTTACCCCCGTGGGATATATATTCTAACCACACACATTTGGAACTCTCCTGGTGTACCCTCACACATATTATTCCCTCATTTAGTGGATATTTTCACCAAAAAGTGAAATTTTCAAAAATTCAGAAACTTGGCTGAAAATGACTAAATATGAAGGACTCATCAGGCTAATCGCTCTAGAACTGAAATCGGAACGCTCACTGACATTTCCCCTATCTGAAAGACTTATAAACGCCGGAAAAATGACTAAGTCCAAAAAAAATTTTTTTCTACTTTTTGCAATTTTACCCCCGTGGGATATATATTCTACCCACACACATTTGGAACTCTCCTGGCGTACCCTCACACATATTATTCCCTCATTTAGTGGATATTTTCACAAAAAAGTGAAATTTTCAAAAATTCAGAAAATTGGCTGAAAATGACTAAATATGAAGGACTCATCGGGCGAATCGCTCTGGAACTGAAATCGGAATGGTCACTGACATTTCCTCTCTCTGAAAGTTTGATAAACGCCGGAAAAATGACTAAGTCCAAAAAAAATTTTTTTTCAACTTTTTTCAATTTTACCCCCGTGGGATATATATTCTACCCACACACATTTGGAACTCTCCTGGCATACCCTCACACATATTATTCCCTCATTTAGTGGATATTTTCATAAAAAAGTGAAATTTTCAAAAATTCAGAAGCTTGGCTGAAAACGAATAAATATGAAGGACTCATCGGGCGAATCACTCTGGAACTGAAATCGGAACGCTCACTGACATTTCCCCTATCTGAAAGTCTGATAAACGCCGGACAAATGACTAAGTCCAAAAAAAAAATTTTTTCAACTCTTTCAATTTTACCCCCGTGGGATATATATTCTACCCACACACATTTGGAACTCTCCTGGGGTACCCTCACACATATCATTCCCTCATTTAGTGGATATTTTCACAAAAAAGTGAAATTTTCAAAAATTCAGAAGCTTGGCTGAAAACGAATAAATATGAAGGACTCATCGGGCGAATCACTCTGGAACTGAAATCGGAACGCTCACTGACATTTCCCCTATCTGAAAGTCTGATAAACGCCGGAAAAATGACTAAGTCCAAAAAAAATTTTTTTCTACTTTTTGCAATTTTACCCCCGTGGGATATATATTCTACCCACACACATTTGGAACTCTCCTGGCGTACCCTCACACATATTATTCCCTCATTTAGTGGATATTTTCACAAAAAAGTGAAATTTTCAAAAATTCAGAAAATTGGCTGAAAATGACTAAATATGAAGGACTCATCGGGCGAATCGCTCTGGAACTGAAATCGGAATGGTCACTGACATTTCCTCTCTCTGAAAGTTTGATAAACGCCGGAAAAATGACTAAGTCCAAAAAAAATTTTTTTTCAACTTTTTTCAATTTTACCCCCGTGGGATATATATTCTACCCACACACATTTGGAACTCTCCTGGCATACCCTCACACATATTATTCCCTCATTTAGTGGATATTTTCATAAAAAAGTGAAATTTTCAAAAATTCAGAAGCTTGGCTGAAAACGAATAAATATGAAGGACTCATCGGGCGAATCACTCTGGAACTGAAATCGGAACGCTCACTGACATTTCCCCTATCTGAAAGTCTGATAAACGCCGGACAAATGACTAAGTCCAAAAAAAAAATTTTTTCAACTCTTTCAATTTTACCCCCGTGGGATATATATTCTACCCTCACACATTTGGAACTCTCCTGGGGTACCCTCACACATTTTATTCCCTCATTTAGTGGATATTTTCACAAAAAAGTGAAATTTTCAAAAATTCAGAAGCTTGGCTGAAAACGAATAAATATGAAGGACTCATCGGGCGAATCACTCTGGAACTGAAATCGGAACGCTCACTGACATTTCCCCTATCTGAAAGTCTGATAAACGCCGGAAAAATGACTAAGTCCAAAAAAAAAATTTTTTCAACTCTTTCAATTTTACCCCCGTGGGATATATATTCTACCCACACACATTTGGAACTCTCCTGGGGTACCCTCACACATTTTATTCCCTCATTTAGTGGATATTTTCACAAAAAAGTGAAATTTCCAAAAATTCAGAAAATTGGCCGAAAACGACTAAATATGAAGGACTCATCGGGAGAAACACTCTGGAACTGAAATCGGAACGCTCACTGACATTTTCCCTATCTGAAAGTCTGAAAAACGCCGGAAAAACGACTAAGTCCCAAAAAAATGTTTCAACTTTTTTCAATTTTACCCCCGTGGGATATATATTCTGCCCACACACATTTGGAACTCTCTTGGGGTACCCTCACACATATAATTCAATCATTTAGTGGATATTTTCATAAAAAAGTGACATTTTCAAAAATTCAGAAACTTGGCTGAAAACGACTAAATATGAAGGACTCATCGGGCTAATAGCTCTGGAACTGAAATCGGAATGCTCACTGATATTTCCCCTATCTGAAAGTCTTATAAACGCCGGAAAAATGACTAAGTCCAAAAAACCCTTTTTTTCTACTTTTTTCAAATTTACCCCCGTGGGATATATATTCTAACCACACACATTTGGAACTCTGCTGGGGTTCCCTCACACATATTATTCCTTCATTTAGTGGATATTTTCACAAAAAAGTGAAATTTCCAAAAATTCAGAAAATTGGCCGAAAACGACTAAATATGAAGGACTCATCGGGAGAAACACTCTGGAACTGAAATCGGAACGCTCAATGACATTTTCTCTATCTGAAAGTCTGAAAAACGCCAGAAAAACGACTAAGTCCCAAAAAAAATGTTTCAACTTTTTTCAATTTTACCCCCGTGGGATATATATTCTGCCCACACAAATTTGGAACTCTCTTGGGGTACCCTCACACATATTATTCCCTCATTTAGTGGATATTTTCATAAAAAAGTGACATTTTCAAAAATTCAGAAACTTGGCTGAAAACGACTAAATATGAAGGACTCATGGGGCTAATAGCTCTGGAACTGAAATCGGAACGCTCTCTGATATTTCCCCTATCTGAAAGTCTTATAAACGCCGGAAAAATGACTAAGTCCAAAAAAACCTTTTTTTCTAATTTTTTCAATTTTACCCCCGTGGGATATATATTCTAACCACACACATTTGGAACTCTCCTGGTGTACCCTCACACATATTATTCCCTCATTTAGTGGATATTTTCACCAAAAAGTGAAATTTTCAAAAATTCAGAAACTTGGCTGAAAATGACTAAATATGAAGGACTCATCAGGCTAATCGCTCTAGAACTGAAATCGGAACGCTCACTGACATTTCCCCTATCTGAAAGACTTATAAACGCCGGAAAAATGACTAAGTCCAAAAAAAATTTTTTTCTACTTTTTGCAATTTTACCCCCGTGGGATATATATTCTACCCACACACATTTGGAACTCTCCTAGCGTACCCTCACACATATTATTCCCTCATTTAGTGGATATTTTCACAAAAAAGTGAAATTTTCAAAAATTCAGAAAATTGGCTGAAAATGACTAAATATGAAGGACTCATCGGGCGAATCGCTCTGGAACTGAAATCGGAATGGTCACTGACATTTCCTCTCTCTGAAAGTTTGATAAACGCCGGAAAAATGACTAAGTCCAAAAAAAATTTTTTTTCAACTTTTTTCAATTTTACCCCCGTGGGATATATATTCTACCCACACACATTTGGAACTCTCCTGGCATACCCTCACACATATTATTCCCTCATTTAGTGGATATTTTCATAAAAAAGTGAAATTTTCAAAAATTCAGAAGCTTGGCTGAAAACGAATAAATATGAAGGACTCATCGGGCGAATCACTCTGGAACTGAAATCGGAACGCTCACTGACATTTCCCCTATCTGAAAGTCTGATAAACGCCGGACAAATGACTAAGTCCAAAAAAAAAATTTTTTCAACTCTTTCAATTTTACCCCCGTGGGATATATATTCTACCCACACACATTTGGAACTCTCCTGGGGTACCCTCACACATTTTATTCCCTCATTTAGTGGATATTTTCACAAAAAAGTGAAATTTTCAAAAATTCAGAAGCTTGGCTGAAAACGAATAAATATGAAGGACTCATCGGGCGAATCACTCTGGAACTGAAATCGGAACGCTCACTGACATTTCCCCTATCTGAAAGTCTGATAAACGCCGGAAAAATGACTAAGTCCAAAAAAACCTTTTTTTCTACTTTTTTCAAATTTACCCCCGTGGGATATATATTCTAACCACACACATTTGGAACTCTCCTGGGGTTCCCTCACACATATTATTCCTTCATTTAGTGGATATTTTCACAAAAAAGTGAAATTTCCAAAAATTCAGAAAATTGGCCGAAAACGACTAAATATGAAGGACTCATCGGGAGAAACACTCTGGAACTGAAATCGGAACGCTCACTGACATTTTCCCTATCTGAAAGTCTGAAAAACGCCGGAAAAACGACTAAGTCCCAAAAAAAATGTTTCAACTTTTTTCAATTTTACCCCCGTGGGATATATATTCTGCCCACACAAATTTGGAACTCTCTTGGGGTACCCTCACACATATTATTCCCTCACTTAGTGGATATTTTCATAAAAAAGTGACATTTTCAAAAATTCAGAAACTTGGCTGAAAATGACTAAATATGAAGGACTCATCGGGCGAATCGATCTGAAAATGAAATCGGAACGCTCACTGACATTTCCCCTATCTGAAAGTCTGATAAACGCCGGACAAATGACTAAGTCCAAAAAAAAAATTTTTTCAACTCTTTCAATTTTACCCCCGTGGGATATATATTCTACCCTCACACATTTGGAACTCTCCTGGGGTACCCTCACACATTTTATTCCCTCATTTAGTGGATATTTTCACAAAAAAGTGAAATTTTCAAAAATTCTGAAAATTGGCTGAAAACGACTAAATGTGAAGGACTCATCGGGCGAATCGCTCTGGAACTGAAATCGGAACGCTCACTGACATTTCCCCTATCTGAAAGTCTGATAATCGCTAAAAAAATGACTAAGTCCAAGAAAAAAATGTTTTCAACTTTTTTCAATTTTACCCCCGTGGGATATATATTCTACCCACACACATTTGGAACTCTCCTGGGGTACCCTCACACATATTATTCCTTCATTTAGTGGATATTTTCACAAAAAAGTGAAATTTTCAAAAATTCAGAAAATTGGCTGAAAACGACTAAATATGAAGGACTCACCGGGCGAAACACTCTGGAGCTGAAATCGGAACGCTCACTGACATTTTCCCTATCTGAAAGTCTGATAAACGCCGGAAAAACGACTAAGTCCAAAAAAAATTTTTTTAAACTTTTTTCAATTTTACCCCCGTGGGATATATATTCTACCCACACACATTTGTAACTCTCCTGGCGTACCCTCACACATATTATTCCTTCATTTAGTGGATATTTTCACAAAAAAGTGAAATTTTCAAAACTTCAGAAAATTGGCTGAAAACGACTAAATATGAAGGACTCATCGGGCGAAACACTCTGGAACTGAAATCGGAACGCTCACTGACATTTTCCCTATCTGAAAGTCTGAAAAACGGCGGAAAAACGACTAAGTCCAAAAAAATATTTTTTTCAACTTTTTTCAATTTTACCCCCTTGGGATATATATTCTACCCAAACACATTTGGAACTCTCCTGGGGTACCCTCACACATATCATTCCCTCATTTAGTGGATATTTTCACAAAAAAGTGAAATTTTCAAAAATTCAGAAAATTGGCTGAAAATGACTAAATATGAAGGACTCATCGGGCGAATCGATCTGGAACTGAAATCGGAACGCTCACTGACATTTCCGGTATCTGAAAGTCTGATAATCGCTAAAAAAATGACTAAGTCCAACAAAAAAATGTTTTCAAATTTTTTCAATTTTACCCCCGTGGGATATATATTCTACCCAAACACATTTGGAACTCTCCTGGGGTACCCTCACACATATTATTCCCTCATTTAGTGGATATTTTCACAAAAAAGTGAAATTTTCAAAAATTCAGAAAATTGGCTAAAAACGACTAAATATGAAGGACTCATCGGGCGAATCGCTCTGGAACTGAAATCGGAATGCTCACTGACATTTCCCCTATCTGAAAGTCTGAAAAACGGCGGAAAAACGACTAAGTCCAAAAAAATATTTTTTTCAACTTTTTTTAATTTTACCCCCGTGGGATATATATTCTACCCACACACATTTGGAACTCTCCTGGCGTACCCTCACACATATTATTCCCTCATTTAGTGGATATTTTCACAAAAAAGGGAAATTTTCAAAAAATTCAGAAAATTGGGTGAAAATGACTAAATATGAAGGACTCATCGGGCGAATCGATCTGGAAATTAAATCGGAACGCTCACTGACATTTCCCCAATCTGAAAGTCTGATAATCGCCGGAAAAACGACTAAGTCCAAAAAAAATTTTTTTCAACTTTTTTCATTTTACCCCCGTGGATATAGATTCTACCCACACACATTTGGATCTCTCCTGGGGTACCCTCACATATATTATTCCCTCATTTAGTGGATATTTTCACAAAAAAGTGAAATTTTCAAAAATTCTGAAAATTGGCTGAAAATGAGTAAATATGAAGGACTCATCGGGCGAATCGCTCTGGAACTGAAATCGGAACGCTCACTGACATTTCCCCTATCTGAAAGTCTGAAAAACGGCGGAAAAACGACTAAGTCAAAAAAAAAATTTTTTTCAACTTTTTTCAATTTTACCCCCGTGGGATATATTTTCTACCCACACACATTCGGAACTCTCCTGGGGTATCCTCACACATATTATTCCCTCATTTAGTGGATATTTTCACAAAAAAGTGAAATTTTCAAAAATTCAGAAAATTGGCTGAAAACGACTAAATATGAAGGACTCATCGGGCGAATAACTCTGGAACTGAAATTGGAACGCTCACTGACATTTCCCCAATCTGAAAGTCTGATAATCGCCGGAAAAACGACTAAGTCCAAAAAAAATTATTTTTCATCTTTTTTCATTTTAACCCCGTGGATATAGATTCTACCCACACACATTTGGAACTCTCCTGGGGTACCCTCACACATATTATTCGCTCATTTAGTGGATATTTTCACAAAAAAGTGAAATTTTCAAAAATTCAGAAAATTGGCTGAAAACGACTAAATGTGAAGGACTCATCCGGCGTATCACTCTGGAACTGAAATCGGAATGCTGACTGACATTTCCCCTATCTGAAAGTCTGAAAAACGGCGGAAAAACGACTAAATCCAAAAAAAAATTTTTTTCAACTTTTTTCAATTTTACCCCGTGGGATATATATTCTAACCAAACACATTTGGAACTCTCCTGGGGTACCCTCACACATATTATTCCCTCATTTAGTGGATATTTTCACAAAAAAGTGAAATTTTCAAAAATTCAGAAAATTGGCTGAAAACGACTAAATATGAAGGACTCATCGGGCGAATCGCTCTGCAACTGAAATCGGAACGCTCACTGACATTTCCCATATCTGAAAGTCTGATAAAGGCCGGAAAAATGACTAAGTCCAAAACAAATGTTTTTCAATTTTACCCCCGTGGAATATATATTCTACCCACACACATTTGGAACTCTTCTGGGGTACCCTCACACATATTATTCCCTCATTTAGTGGATATTTTCACAAAAAAGTGACATTTTCAAAAGTTCTGAAAATTGGCTGAAAACGACTAAATATGAAGGACTCATTGTGCGAATCGCTCTGGAACTGAAATCGGAACGCTCATTGACATTTCCCCTATCTGAAAGTCTGATAAACGCCGGAAAAATGACTAAGTCCCTAAAAAATTTTTTTTAAACTTTTTTCAATTTTATCCCCGTGGGATATATATTCTACCCACACACATTTGGAACTATCCTGGCTTACCCTCACACATATTATTCCCTCATTTAGTGGATATTTTCACAAAAAAGTGAAATTTTCAAAAATTCAGAAAATTGGCTGAAAACGACTAAATATGAAGAACTCATCGGGTGAATAGCTCTGCAACTGAAATCGGAACCCTCACTGAAATTTCCCCTATCTGAAATTCTGACAAACGCCGGAAAAATGCCTAAGTCCCCCAAATATTTTTTTTCAACTTTTTTCAATTTTACCCCCGTGGATATATATTCTACCCACACACATTTGGAACTCTTCTGGGGTACCCTCACACATATTATTCCCTCATTTAGTGGATATTTTCACAAAAATGTGAAATTTTCAAAAATTCTGAAAATTGGCTGAAAACTACTAAATATGAAGGACTCATCGGGCGAATCACTCTGGAACTGAAATCGGAACGCTCACTGACATTTCTCCTATCTGAAAGTCTCATAAACGCCGGAAAAATGACTAAGTCCAAAAAATTTTTTTCTCAATTTTACCCCCGTGGGATATATATTCTACCCACATACATTTGGAACTCTCCTGGCGTACCCTCATACATATTATTCCCTCATTTAGTGGATATTTTCACAAAAAAGTGAAATTTTCAAAAATTCAGAAAATTGGCTGAAAATGACTAAATATGAAGGACTCATCGGGCGAATTGCTGTGGAACTGAAATCGGAACGCTCATTGACATTTCCCCTATCTATAAGTCTGCTAAACGCTGGAAAAATGCCTAAGTCCCCAAGTAATTTTTTTTCAACTTTTTTCAATTTTCCCCCGTGGATATATATTCTACCCACACACATTTGGAACTCTCCAGGGGCACCCTCACACATATTATTCCCTCGTTTAGTGGATCTTTTCACAAAAAAGTGAAATTTTCAAAAATTCTAAAAATTGGCTGAAAACGACTAAATATGAAACACTGATCTTTCGAATCGCTCTGGAACTGAAATCGGAACCCTCACTGACATTTCTCCTATCTGAAAGTCTCATAAACGCCGGAAAAATGACTAAGTCCAAAAAAATTTTTTTTTCAATTTTACCCCCGTGGGATATATATTCTACCCACACACATTTGGAACTCTCCTGGGGTACCCTCACACATATTATTCCCTCATTTAGTGGATATTTTCACAAAAAAGTGACATTTTCAAAAATTCTGAAAATTGGCTGAAAACGACTAAATATGTAGGACTCATCGGGCGAATCGCTCTGGAACTGAAATCGGAACGCTCACTGACATTTCCCCTATCTGAAAGTCTGATAAACGCCGGAAAAATGCCTAAGTCCCCAAAAAATTTTTTTTAAACTTTTTTCAATTTTACCCCCATGGATATAGATTCTACCCACACACATTTGGAACTCTCCTGGGGTACCCTCACACATATTATTCCCTCATTTAGTGGATATTTTCACAAAAAAGTGAAATTTTCAAAACTTCAGAAACTTGGCTGAAAACGACTAAATATGAATGACTCATCGGGCGAATTACTCTGGAACTGAAATCGGAATGCTCACTGACATTTTCCCTATCTGAAAGTCTGATAAACGCCGGAAAAATGCCTGTCTTCCAAAAAAAATTTTTCAACTTTTTTCATTTTTACCCCCGTGGGATATATATTCTACCCACACACATTTTGAACTCTCATAGCGTACCCTCACACATATTATTCCCTCATTTAGTGGATATTTTCACAAAAAAGTAAAATTTTCAAAAATTCAGAAATTTGGCTGAAAACGAGTAAATATGAAGGACTCATCGGGAGAATCGCTCTGGAACTGAAATCGGAACGCTCACTGACATTTCCCCTATCTGAAAGTCTGATAAACACTGAAAAAATGACTAAGTCCAAAAAAAAATTTTTTAAAACTTTTTTCAATTTTACCCCCGTGGGATGTATATTCAACCCAAACACATTTGGAACACTCCTGGGGTACCCTCACACATATTATTCCCTCATTTAGTGGATATTTTCACAAAAAAGTGAAATTTTCAAAAATTCTGAAAATTGGCTGAAAACGACTAAATATGAAGGACTCATCGGGCGAATCACTCTGGAACTGAAATCGGAACGCTCACTGACATTTCCCCTATCTGAAAGTCTGATAAACGTCGGAAAAATGACTAAGTCCAAAAAAATTTTTTTTTTACTTTTTTCAATTTTACCCCCGAGGATATATATTCTACCCACACACATTTGGAACTCTCCATGCGTACCCTCACACATATTATTAACTCATTTAGTGGATATTTTCACAAAAAAAGTGAAATTTTCAAAAATTCTGAAAATTGGCTGAAAACGACTAAATATGAAGGAGGCATCTTTCGAATCGCTCTGGAATCGAAATCGGAATGCTCACTGACATTTCCCCTATCTGATTGTGTGATAAACGCCGGAAAAATGACTAAGTTCAAAAAAAATTTTTTTTAAACTTTTTTCAATTTTACCCCCGTGGGATATATATTCTACCCACAAACATTTGGAACTCTCCTGGCGTACCCTCACACATATTATTCCCTCATTTAGTGGGTATTTTCACAAAAAAGTAAAATTTTCAAAAATTCAGAAAATTGGCTGAAAACGACTAAATATGAAGGACTCATCGGGAGAATCGCTCTGGAACTGAAATCGGAATGCTCACTGACATTTCCCCTATCTGAAAGTCTGATAAACGCTGAAAAAATGCTTAAGTCCCCCCCAAATTTTTTTTAAACTTTTTTCAATTTTACCCCCGTGGATATATATTCTACCCACACACATTTGGAACTCTCCTGGCATACCCTCACACATATTATTCCCTCATTTAGTGGATATTTTCACAAAAAAGTGAAATTTTCAAAAATTCAGAAAATTAAAACGACTAAATATGAAGGACACATCGGGCGAATCGCTCTGGAACTGAAATCAGAACGCTCACTGACATTTCCCCTATCTGAAAGTCTGATAAACGCTGAAAAAATGACTAAGTCCAAAAAAAAAATTTTTTTCAACTTTTTTCAATTTTCCCCCCGTGGGATATTTATTCTACCCACACACATTTGGAACTCTCCTGGGGTACCCTCACACATATTATTCCCTCATTTAGTGGATATTTTCACAAAAAAGTGAAATTTTGAAAAATTCTGAAAATTGGCTGAAAATGACTAAATATGAAGGACTCATCGGGCGAATCGCTCTGGAACTGAAATCGGAACGCTCACTGACATTTCCCCTATCTGAAAGTCTGATAAACGCTGAAAAAATGACTAAGTCCAAAAAAAAAATTTTTTAACCTTTTTTCCATTTTTACCCCTGTGGGATATATATTCTACCCACACACATTTGGAACTATCCTGGCTTACCCTCACACATATTATTCCCTCATTTAGTGGATATTTTCACAAAAAAGTGAAATTTTCAAAAATTCAGAAAATTGGCTGAAAACGACTAAATATGAAGAACTCATCGGGTGAATAGCTCTGCAACTGAAATCGGAACCCTCACTGAAATTTCCCCTATCTGAAATTCTGACAAACGCCGGAAAAATGCCTAAGTCCCCCAAATATTTTTTTTCAACTTTTTTCAATTTTACCCCCGTGGATATATATTCTACCCACACACATTTGGAACTCTTCTGGGGTACCCTCACACATATTATTCCCTCATTTAGTGGATATTTTCACAAAAATGTGAAATTTTCAAAAATTCTGAAAATTGGCTGAAAACTACTAAATATGAAGGACTCATCGGGCGAATCACTCTGGAACTGAAATCGGAACGCTCACTGACATTTCTCCTATCTGAAAGTCTCATAAACGCCGGAAAAATGACTAAGTCCAAAAAATTTTTTTCTCAATTTTACCCCCGTGGGATATATATTCTACCCACATACATTTGGAACTCTCCTGGCGTACCCTCATACATATTATTCCCTCATTTAGTGGATATTTTCACAAAAAAGTGAAATTTTCAAAAATTCAGAAAATTGGCTGAAAATGACTAAATATGAAGGACTCATCGGGTGAATTGCTGTGGAACTGAAATCGGAACGCTCATTGACATTTCCCCTATCTATAAGTCTGCTAAACGCTGGAAAAATGCCTAAGTCCCCAAGTAATTTTTTTTCAACTTTTTTCAATTTTCCCCCGTGGATATATATTCTACCCACACACATTTGGAACTCTCCAGGGGCACCCTCACACATATTATTCCCTCGTTTAGTGGATCTTTTCACAAAAAAGTGAAATTTTCAAAAATTCTAAAAATTGGCTGAAAACGACTAAATATGAAACACTGATCTTTCGAATCGCTCTGGAACTGAAATCGGAACCCTCACTGACATTTCTCCTATCTGAAAGTCTCATAAACGCCGGAAAAATGACTAAGTCCAAAAAAATTTTTTTTTTACTTTTTTCAATTTTACCCCCGAGGATATATATTCTACCCACGCACATTTGGAACTCTCCTGGGGTACCCTCACACATATTATTCCCTCATTTAGTGGATATTTACACAAAAAAGTGACATTTTGAAAAATTCAGAAAATTGGCTAAAAACGACTAAATATGAAGGACTCATCGGGCGAATCCCTCTGGAACTGAAATCGGAACGCTCACTGATATTTCCCCTATCTGAAAGTCTGGTAAACGCTGAAAAAATTATTAAGTCCAAAAAAAAATTTTTTCAACTTTTTTCAATTTTACCCCCGTGGGATATATATTCTACCCACACACATTTGGAACTCTCCTGGGGTACCCTCACACATATTATTCCCTCATTTAGTGGATATTTTCACAAAAAAGTGAAATTTTCAAAATATCTGAAAATTGGCTGAAAACGACTAAATATGAAGGACTCATCGGGTGAATCGCTCTGGAACTGAAATTGGAACGCTCACTGACATTTCCCCTATCTGAAAGTCTGATAAACACTGAAAAAATGACTAAGTCCTAAAGAAAAATTTTTTCACCTTTTTTCAATTTTACCCCCGTTGGGTATATATTCTACCCACACACATTTGGAACTCTCCTGGGGTACCCTCACACATATTATTCCCTCATTTAGTGGATATTTTCATAAAAAAGTGAAATTTTGAAAAATTCAGAAAATTGGCTAAAAACGACTAAATATGAAGGACTCATCGGGCGAATCACTCTGGAACTGAAATCGGAACGCTCACTGATATTTCCCCTATCTGAAAGTCTGATAAACGCTGAAAAAATGATTAAGTCCAAAAAAATTTTTTTTTTACTTTTATCATCTTTGCCCCCATGGGATATATATTCTAACCACGCACATTTGGAACACTCCTGGGGTACCCTCACACATAGTATTCCCTCATTTAGTGGATATTTTCACAAAAAAGTGAAATTTTCAAAAATTCAGAAAATTGGCTGAAAACGACTAAATATGAAGGACTCATCGGGCGAATCGCTCTGGAACTGAAATCGGAACGTTCACTGATATTTCCCCTATCTGAAAGTCTGATAAACGCTGAAAAAATCATTAAGTCCAAAAAAAAAATTTTTTCACCTTTTTTCAATTTTGCCCCCGTGGGATATATATTCTACTCACACACATTTGGAACTCTCCTGGGGTACCCTCACACATATTATTCCCTCATTTAGTGGATATTTTCACAAAAAAGTGACATTTTAAAAATTCAGAAAATTGGCTGAAAACGACTGAATATGAAGGACTCATCGGGCGAATCGCTCTGGAACTGAAATCGGAACGCTCACTGATATTTCCCCTCTCTGAAAGTCTGATAAGCGCTGAAAAAATGATTAAGTCCAAAAAAAAATTTTTTTTACTTTTTTCAATTTTACCCCCGTGGGATATATATTCTACCCACACACATTTGGAACACTCCTGGGGTACCCTCACACATATTATTCCCTCATTTAGTGGATATTTTCACAAAAAAGTGAAATTTTCACAAATTCAGAAAATTGGCTGAAAACGATTGAATATGAAGGACTCATCGGGCGAAACGCGCTGGAACTGAAATCGGAATGCTCACTGACATTTCCCCTATCTGAAAGTCTGATAAACGCTGAAAAAATGACTAAGTCCAAAAAAAAAATTTTTTAACCTTTTTTCCATTTTTACCCCTGTGGGATATATATTCTACCCACACACATTTGGAACTCTCCTGGGGTACCCTCACACATATTATTCCCTCATTTAGTGGATATTTACACAAAAAAGTGAAATTTTCAAAAATTCAGAAAATTGGCTGAAAACGACTGAATATGAAGGACTCATCTGGCGAATCGCGCTGGAACTGAAATCGGAACGCTCACTGACATTTCCCCTATCTGAAAGTCTGATAAACGTTGAAAAAATGATTAAGTCCAAAAAAAAAATTTTTTTAAACTTTTTTCAATTCTACCCCCGTGGGATATATATTCTACCCACGCACATTTGGAACTCTCCTGGGGTACCCTCACACATATTATTCCCTCATTTAGTGGATATTTACACAAAAAAGTGAAATTTTCAAAAATTCTGAAAATTGGCTGAAAACAACTAAATATGAAGGACTCATCGGGCGAATCGCTCTGGAACTGAAATCGGAACGCTCACTGACATTTCCCCTATTTGAAAGTCTGATAAATGCTGAAAAAATGACAGTCCAAAAAAAAAAATTTTTAACCTTTTTTCCATTTTTACCCCTGTGGGATATATATTCTACCCAAACACATTTGGAACTCTCCTGGGGTACCCTCACACATATTATTCCCTCATTTAGTGGATATTTTCACAAAAAAGCGAAATTTTCAAAAATTCAGAAAATTAGCTGAAAACGACTAAATATGAAGGACTCATCGGCCGAATCGCTCTGGAACTGAAATCGGAACGCTCATTGACATTTCCCCTATCTGAAAGTCTGATAAACGCTGAAAAAATGACTAAGTACAAAAAAAAATTTTTTTCACCTTTTTCAATTTTACCCCCGTGGGATATATATTCTACCCACACACATTTGGAACTCTCCTGGGTTACCCTCACACATAGTATTCCCTCATTTAGTGGATATTTTCACAAAAAAGTGAAATTTTCAAAAATTCTGAAAATTGGCTGAAAACGACGAAATATGAAGGACTCATCGGGCGAATCGCTCTGGAACTGAAATCGGAACGCTCATTGATATTTCCCCTATCTGAAAGTCTGATAAACGCCGGAAAAATGACTAAGTCCAAAAAAAATTTTTTCACCTTTTTTCAATTTTACCCCCGTGGGATATATATTCTACCCAAACACATTTGGAACTCTCCTGGGGTACCCTCACACATATTATTCCCTCATTTAGTGGATATTTTCACAAAAATGTGAAATTTTCAAAAATTCTGAAAATTGGCTGAAAATAACTAAATATGAAGGACTCATCGGGCGAATGGCTCTGGAACTGAAATCAGAACGCTCACTGACTTTTCCCCTATCTGAAAGTCTGATAAATGCTGAAAAAATGACAGTCCAAAAAAAAATTTTTTTCACCTTTTTTCAATTTTACCCCCGTGGGATATGTTTTCTACCCAAACACATTTGGAACTCTCCTGGGGTACCCTCACACATATTATTCTCTCATTTAGTGGATGTTTTCACTAAAAAGTGAAATTTTCAAAAATTCTGAAAATTGGCTGAAAATGACTAAATATGAAGGACTCATCGGGCGAATCACTTTGGAAGTGAAATCGGAACGCTCACTGACATTTCCCCTATCTGAAAGTCTGATAAACGCCAGAAAAATGACTAAGTCCCCCAAAAAATTTTTTTAAACTTTTTTCAATTTTACCCCCGTGGGATATATATTCTACCCAAACACAATTGGAACTCTCCTGGGGTACCCTCACACATATTATTCCCTCATTTAGAGGATATTTTCGCAAAAAAGTGAAATTTTCAAAAATTCTGAAAATTGGCTGAAAACGACTAAATATGAAGGACTCATCGGGCGAATCACTCTGGAACTGAAATCGGAATGCTCACTGACACTTCCCCTATCTGAAAGTCTGATAAACGCCGGAAAAATGACTAAATCCCAAAAAAATGTTTTTCAACTTTTTTCAATTTTACCCCCGTGGGATATATATTCTACCCACACACATTTGGAACTCTTCTGGCGCACCCTCACACATATTATTCCCTCATTTAGTGGACATTTTCACAAAAAAGTGAAATTTTCAAAAATTCTGAAAATTGGCTGAAAACGACTAAATATGAAGGACTCATCGGGCGAATCGCTCTGGAACTGAAATCGAACGCTCACTGACATTTCCCCTATCTGAAAGTATGATAAACGCTGAAAAAATGACTAAGTCCAAAAAAAAAATTTTTAAAACTTTTTTCAATTTTACCCCCGTGGGATATATATTCTACCCACACACATTTGGAACTCTCCTGGGGTACCCTCACACATATTATTCCCTCATTTAGTGGATATTTTCACAAAAAAGTGAAATTTTCAAAAATTCAGAAAATTGGCTGAAAACGACTAAATATGAAGGACTCATCAGGCGAATTGCTCTGGAACTGAAATTGGAACACTCACTGATATTGCCCCTATCTGAAAGTCTGATAAACGCTGAAAAAATGATTAAGTCCAAAAAAAAAAATTTTTAACCATTTTTCAATTTTACCCCCGTGGGATATATATTCTACCCACACACATTTGGAACTCTCCTGGGGTACCCTCACACATATTATTCCCTCATTTAGTGGATATTTTCACAAAAAAGTGAAATTTTCAAAAATTCTGAAAATTGGCTGAAAACGACTAAATATGAAGGACTCATCGGGCGAATCGCTTTGGAACTGAAATCGGAACGCTCATTGATATTTCCCCTATCTGAAAGTCTGATAAACGCTGAAAAAATGACTAAGTACAAAAAAAAATTTTTTTCACCTTTTTTCAATTTTACCCCCGTGGGATATATATTCTACCCACACACATTTGGAACTCTCCTGGGGTACCCTCACACATATTATTCCCTCATTTAGAGGATATTTTCACAAAAAAGTGAAATTTTCAAAAATTCTGAAAATTGGCTGAAAACGACTAAATATGAAGGACTCATCGGGCGAATCACTCTGGAACTGAAATCGGAATGCTCACTGACACTTCCCCTATCTGAAAGTATGAAAAACGCTGAAAAAATGACTAAGTCCAAAAAAACATTATTTTCAACTTTTTTCAATTTTACCCCCGTGGGATATATATTCAACCCAAACACATTTGGAACTCTTCTGGGGTACCCTCACACATATTATTCCCTCATTAAGTGGATATTTTCACAAAAAAGTGAAATTTTCAAAAATTCTGAAAATTGGCTGAAAACGACTAAATATGAAGGACTCATCGGGCGAATCGCTCTGGAACTGAAATCGGAATGCTCACTGACATTTCCCCTATCTGAAAGTCTGATAAACGCCTGAAAAATGACTAAGTCCCCCAAAAAATTTTTTTAAACTTTTTTCAATTTTACCCCCGTGGGATATATATTCAAACCAAACACATTTGGAACTCTCCTGGGGTACCCTCACACATATTATTCCCTCATTTAGTGGATATTTTCACAAAAAAGTGACATTTTCAAAAATTCAGAAAATTGGCTGAAAACGACTAAATATGAAGGACTCATCGGGCGAATCGCTCTGGAACTGAAATCGGAACACTCACTGACATTTCCACTATCTGAAAGTATGATAAACGCTGAAAAAATGACTAAGTCCAAAAAAACATTTTTTTCAACTTTTTTCAACTTTACCCCCGTGGGATATATATTCTACCCAAACACATTTGGAACTCTCCTGGGGTACCCTCACACATGTTATTCCCTCATTTAGTGGATATTTTCACAAAAAAGTGAAATTTTCAAAAATTCTGAAAATTGGCTGAAAACGACTAAATATGAAGGACTCATTGGGCGAATCACTCTGGAACTGAAATCGGAATGCTCACTGACACTTCCCCTATCTGAAAGTCTGATAAACGCCGGAAAAATGACTAAATCCAAAAAAAATGTTTTTCAACTTTTTTCAATTTTACCCCCGTAGGATATATATTCAACCCAAATACATTTGGAATTCTTCTGGGGTACCCTCACACATATTATTCCCTCATTTAGTGGATATTTTCACAAAAAAGTGAAATTTTCAAAAATTCTGAAAATTGGCTGAAAACGACTAAATATGAAGGACTCATCGGGCGAATCACTCTGGAATTGAAATTGGAACGCTCACTGGCATTTCCCCTATCTGAAAGTCTGATAAACGCCAGAAAAATGACTAAGTCCCCCAAAAATTTTTTTAAAACTTTTTTCAATTTTACCCCCGTGGGATATATATTCAACCCAAACACATTTGGAACTCTCCTGGGGTACCCTCACACATATTATTCCCTCATTTAGTGGATATTTTCACAAAAAAGTGAAACTTTCAAAAATTCTGAAAATTGGCTGAAAACGACTAAATATGAAGGACTCATCGGGTGAATCACTCTGGAACTGAAATCGGAATGCTCACTGACACTTCCCCTATCTGAAAGTCTGATAAACGCCGGAAAAATGACTAAATCCAAAAAAAATGTTTTTCAACTTTTTTCAATTTTACCCCCGTGGGATATATATTCAACCCAAATACATTTGGAATTCTTCTGGGGTACCCTCACACATATTATTCCCTCATTTAGTGGATATTTTCACAAAAAAGTGAAATTTTCAAAAATTCTGAAAATTGGCTGAAAACGACTAAATATGAAGGACTCATCGGGCGAATCACTCTGGAATTGAAATTGGAACGCTCACTGGCATTTCCCCTATCTGAAAGTCTGATAAACGCCAGAAAAATGACTAAGTCCCCCAAAAATTTTTTTGAAACTTTTTTCAATTTTACCCCCGTGGGATATATATTCAACCCAAACACATTTGGAACTCTCCTGGGGTACCCTCACACATATTATTCCCTCATTTAGTGGATATTTTCACAAAAAAGTGAAATTTTCAAAAATTTTGAAAATTGACTGAAAATGACTAAATATGAAGGACGCATCGGGCGAATCACTCTGGAACTGAAATCGTAATGGTCAATGACATTTCCCCTATCTGAGAGTCTGATAAACGCCGGAAAAATGACTAAGTCGAAAAAAAAAATTTTTTCGACTTTTTTCAATTTTACCCCCGTGGGATATATATTCTACCCGCACACATTTGGAACTCTCCTGGCGTACCCTCACACATATTATTCCCTCATTTAGTGGATATTTTCACAAAAAAGTGAAATTTTCAAAAATTCTGAATATGGGCTGAAAACGACTAAATATGAAGGACTCATCGGGCGAATCACTCTGGAACTGAAATCGGAATGCTCACTGACACTTCCCCTATCTGAAAGTCTGATAAACGCCGGAAAAAAGACTAAGTCCCCAAAAAAATGTTTTTCAACTTTTTTCAATTTTACCCCCGTGGGATATATATTCAACCCAAATACTTTTGGAATTCTTCTGGGGTACCCTCACACATATTATTCCCTCATTTAGTGGATATTTTCACAAAAAAGTGAAATTTTCAAAAATTCTGAAAATTGGCTGAAAACGACTAAATATGAAGGACTCATCGGGCGAATCGCTCTGGAACTGAAATCGGAACGCTCACTGACATTTCCACTATCTGAGAGTCTGATAAACGCCGGAAAAATGCCTAAGTCGAAAAAAAAATTTTTTTCAACTTTTTTCAATTTTACCCCCGTGGGATATATATTCTACCCGCACACATTTGGAACTCTCCTGGCGTACCATCACACATATTATTCCCTCATTTAGTGGATATTTTCACAAAAAAGTGAAATTTTCAAAAATTCTGAAAATGGGCTGAAAACGACTAAATATGAAGGACTCATTGGGCGAATCACTCTGGAACTGAAATCGGAATGCTCACTGACACTTCCCCTATCTGAAAGTCTGATAAACGCCGGAAAAATGACTAAATCCAAAAAAAATGTTTTTCAACTTTTTTCAATTTTACCCCCGTGGGATATATATTCAACCCAAATACATTTGGAATTCTTCTGGGGTACCCTCACACATATTATTCCCTCATTTAGTGGATATTTTCACAAAAAAGTGAAATTTTCAAAAATTCAGAAAATTGGCTGAAAACGACTAAATATGAAGGACTCATCGGGCGAATCGCTCTGGAACTGAAATCGGAACGCTCGCTGACATTTCCCCTATCTGAAAGTATGATAAACGCTGAAAAAATGACTAAGTCCAAAAAAACATTTTTTTTTAACTTTTTTCAATTTTACCCCCGTGGGATATATATTCTTCCGAAACACATTTGGAACTCTCCTGGTGTACTCTCACACATATTATTCCCTCATTCAGTGGATATTTTCACAAAAAAGTGAAATTTTCCAAAATTTTAAAAATTGGCTGAAAATGACTATATATGAAGGACTCATCGGGCGAATCGCTCTGGAACTGAAATCGGAACGCTCACTGACATTTCCACTATCTGAGAGTCTGATAAACGCCGGAAAAATGCCTAAGTCGAAAAAAAAATTTTTTTCAACTTTTTTCAATTTTACCCCCGTGGGATATATATTCTACCCGCACACATTTGGAACTCTCCTGGCGTACCCTCACACATATTATTCCCTCATTTAGTGGATATTTTCACAAAAAAGTGAAATTTTCAAAAATTCTGAAAATGGGCTGAAAACGACTAAATATGAAGGACTCATCGGGCGAATCGCTCTGGAACTGAAATCGGAACGCTCACTGACATTTCCACTATCTGAAAGTATGATAAACGCTGAAAAAATGACTAAATCCCAAAAAAATGTTTTTCAACTTTTTTCAATTTTACCCCCGTGGGATATATATTCTACCCACACACATTTGGAACTCTTCTGGCGCACCCTCACACATATTATTCCCTCATTTAGTGGACATTTTCACAAAAAAGTGAAATTTTCAAAAATTCTGAAAATTGGCTGAAAACGACTAAATATGAAGGACTCATCGGGCGAATCGCTCTGGAACTGAAATCGAACGCTCACTGACATTTCCCCTATCTGAAAGTATGATAAACGCTGAAAAAATGACTAAGTCCAAAAAAAAAATTTTTAAAACTTTTTTCAATTTTACCCCCGTGGGATATATATTCTACCCACACACATTTGGAACTCTCCTGGGGTACCCTCACACATATTATTCCCTCATTTAGTGGATATTTTCACAAAAAAGTGAAATTTTCAAAAATTCAGAAAATTGGCTGAAAACGACTAAATATGAAGGACTCATCAGGCGAATTGCTCTGGAACTGAAATTGGAACACTCACTGATATTGCCCCTATCTGAAAGTCTGATAAACGCTGAAAAAATGATTAAGTCCAAAAAAAAAAATTTTTAACCATTTTTCAATTTTACCCCCGTGGGATATATATTCTACCCACACACATTTGGAACTCTCCTGGGGTACCCTCACACATATTATTCCCTCATTTAGTGGATATTTTCACAAAAAAGTGAAATTTTCAAAAATTCTGAAAATTGGCTGAAAACGACTAAATATGAAGGACTCATCGGGCGAATCGCTTTGGAACTGAAATCGGAACGCTCATTGATATTTCCCCTATCTGAAAGTCTGATAAACGCTGAAAAAATGACTAAGTACAAAAAAAAATTTTTTTCACCTTTTTTCAATTTTACCCCCGTGGGATATATATTCTACCCACACACATTTGGAACTCTCCTGGGGTACCCTCACACATATTATTCCCTCATTTAGAGGATATTTTCACAAAAAAGTGAAATTTTCAAAAATTCTGAAAATTGGCTGAAAACGACTAAATATGAAGGACTCATCGGGCGAATCACTCTGGAACTGAAATCGGAATGCTCACTGACACTTCCCCTATCTGAAAGTATGAAAAACGCTGAAAAAATGACTAAGTCCAAAAAAACATTATTTTCAACTTTTTTCAATTTTACCCCCGTGGGATATATATTCAACCCAAACACATTTGGAACTCTTCTGGGGTACCCTCACACATATTATTCCCTCATTAAGTGGATATTTTCACAAAAAAGTGAAATTTTCAAAAATTCTGAAAATTGGCTGAAAACGACTAAATATGAAGGACTCATCGGGCGAATCGCTCTGGAACTGAAATCGGAATGCTCACTGACATTTCCCCTATCTGAAAGTCTGATAAACGCCTGAAAAATGACTAAGTCCCCCAAAAAATTTTTTTAAACTTTTTTCAATTTTACCCCCGTGGGATATATATTCAAACCAAACACATTTGGAACTCTCCTGGGGTACCCTCACACATATTATTCCCTCATTTAGTGGATATTTTCACAAAAAAGTGACATTTTCAAAAATTCAGAAAATTGGCTGAAAACGACTAAATATGAAGGACTCATCGGGCGAATCGCTCTGGAACTGAAATCGGAACACTCACTGACATTTCCACTATCTGAAAGTATGATAAACGCTGAAAAAATGACTAAGTCCAAAAAAACATTTTTTTCAACTTTTTTCAACTTTACCCCCGTGGGATATATATTCTACCCAAACACATTTGGAACTCTCCTGGGGTACCCTCACACATGTTATTCCCTCATTTAGTGGATATTTTCACAAAAAAGTGAAATTTTCAAAAATTCTGAAAATTGGCTGAAAACGACTAAATATGAAGGACTCATTGGGCGAATCACTCTGGAACTGAAATCGGAATGCTCACTGACACTTCCCCTATCTGAAAGTCTGATAAACGCCGGAAAAATGACTAAATCCAAAAAAAATGTTTTTCAACTTTTTTCAATTTTACCCCCGTAGGATATATATTCAACCCAAATACATTTGGAATTCTTCTGGGGTACCCTCACACATATTATTCCCTCATTTAGTGGATATTTTCACAAAAAAGTGAAATTTTCAAAAATTCTGAAAATTGGCTGAAAACGACTAAATATGAAGGACTCATCGGGCGAATCACTCTCGAATTGAAATTGGAACGCTCACTGGCATTTCCCCTATCTGAAAGTCTGATAAACGCCAGAAAAATGACTAAGTCCCCCAAAAATTTTTTTAAAACTTTTTTCAATTTTACCCCCGTGGGATATATATTCAACCCAAACACATTTGGAACTCTCCTGGGGTACCCTCACACATATTATTCCCTCATTTAGTGGATATTTTCACAAAAAAGTGAAACTTTCAAAAATTCTGAAAATTGGCTGAAAACGACTAAATATGAAGGACTCATCGGGTGAATCACTCTGGAACTGAAATCGGAATGCTCACTGACACTTCCCCTATCTGAAAGTCTGATAAACGCCGGAAAAATGACTAAATCCAAAAAAAATGTTTTTCAACTTTTTTCAATTTTACCCCCGTGGGATATATATTCAACCCAAATACATTTGGAATTCTTCTGGGGTACCCTCACACATATTATTCCCTCATTTAGTGGATATTTTCACAAAAAAGTGAAATTTTCAAAAATTCTGAAAATTGGCTGAAAACGACTAAATATGAAGGACTCATCGGGCGAATCACTCTGGAATTGAAATTGGAACGCTCACTGGCATTTCCCCTATCTGAAAGTCTGATAAACGCCAGAAAAATGACTAAGTCCCCCAAAAATTTTTTTGAAACTTTTTTCAATTTTACCCCCGTGGGATATATATTCAACCCAAACACATTTGGAACTCTCCTGGGGTACCCTCACACATATTATTCCCTCATTTAGTGGATATTTTCACAAAAAAGTGAAATTTTCAAAAATTTTGAAAATTGACTGAAAATGACTAAATATGAAGGACGCATCGGGCGAATCACTCTGGAACTGAAATCGTAATGGTCAATGACATTTCCCCTATCTGAGAGTCTGATAAACGCCGGAAAAATGACTAAGTCGAAAAAAAAAAATTTTTCGACTTTTTTCAATTTTACCCCCGTGGGATATATATTCTACCCGCACACATTTGGAACTCTCCTGGCGTACCCTCACACATATTATTCCCTCATTTAGTGGATATTTTCACAAAAAAGTGAAATTTTCAAAAATTCTGAATATGGGCTGAAAACGACTAAATATGAAGGACTCATCGGGCGAATCACTCTGGAACTGAAATCGGAATGCTCACTGACACTTCCCCTATCTGAAAGTCTGATAAACGCCGGAAAAAAGACTAAGTCCCCAAAAAAATGTTTTTCAACTTTTTTCAATTTTACCCCCGTGGGATATATATTCAACCCAAATACTTTTGGAATTCTTCTGGGGTACCCTCACACATATTATTCCCTCATTTAGTGGATATTTTCACAAAAAAGTGAAATTTTCAAAAATTCAGAAAATTGGCTGAAAACGACTAAATATGAAGGACTCATCGGGCGAATCGCTCTGGAACTGAAATCGGAACGCTCGCTGACATTTCCCCTATCTGAAATTATGATAAACGCTGAAAAAATGACTAAGTCCAAAAAAACATTTTTTTTTAACTTTTTTCAATTTTACCCCCGTGGGATATATATTCTTCCGAAACACATTTGGAACTCTCCTGGTGTACTCTCACACATATTATTCCCTCATTCAGTGGATATTTTCACAAAAAAGTGAAATTTTCCAAAATTTTAAAAATTGGCTGAAAATGACTATATATGAAGGACTCATCGGGCGAATCGCTCTGGAACTGAAATCGGAACGCTCACTGACATTTCCACTATCTGAGAGTCTGATAAACGCCGGAAAAATGCCTAAGTCGAAAAAAAAATTTTTTTCAACTTTTTTCAATTTTACCCCCGTGGGATATATATTCTACCCGCACACATTTGGAACTCTCCTGGCGTACCCTCACACATATTATTCCCTCATTTAGTGGATATTTTCACAAAAAAGTGAAATTTTCAAAAATTCTGAAAATGGGCTGAAAACGACTAAATATGAAGGACTCATCGGGCGAATCGCTCTGGAACTGAAATCGGAACGCTCACTGACATTTCCACTATCTGAAAGTATGATAAACGCTGAAAAAATGACTAAGTCCAAAAAAACATTTTTTTCAACTTTTTTCAATTTTACCCCCGTGGGATATATATTCTACCCAAACACATTTGGAACTCTCCTGGGGTACCCTCACACATGTTATTCCCTCATTTAGTGGATATTTTCACAAAAAAGTGAAATTTTCAAAAATTCTGAAAATTGGCTGAAAACGACTAAATATGAAGGACTCATTGGGCGAATCACTCTGGAACTGAAATCGGAATGCTCACTGACACTTCCCCTATCTGAAAGTCTGATAAACGCCGGAAAAATGACTAAATCCAAAAAAAATGTTTTTCAACTTTTTTCAATTTTACCCCCGTGGGATATATATTCAACCCAAATACATTTGGAATTCTTCTGGGGTACCCTCACACATATTATTCCCTCATTTAGTGGATATTTTCACAAAAAAGTGAAATTTTCAAAAATTCAGAAAATTGGCTGAAAACGACTAAATATGAAGGACTCATCGGGCGAATCGCTCTGGAACTGAAATCGGAACGCTCGCTGACATTTCCCCTATCTGAAAGTATGATAAACGCTGAAAAAATGACTAAGTCCAAAAAAACATTTTTTTTTAACTTTTTTCAATTTTACCCCCGTGGGATATATATTCTTCCGAAACACATTTGGAACTCTCCTGGTGTACTCTCACACATATTATTCCCTCATTCAGTGGATATTTTCACAAAAAAGTGAAATTTTCCAAAATTTTAAAAATTGGCTGAAAATGACTAAATATGAAGGACTCATCGGGCGAATCGCTCTGGAACTGAAATCGGAACGCTCACTGACATTTCCACTATCTGAGAGTCTGATAAACGCCGGAAAAATGCATAAGTCGAAAAAAAAATTTTTTTCAACTTTTTTCAATTTTACCCCCGTGGGATATATATTCTACCCGCACACATTTGGAACTCTCCTTGCGTACCCTCACACATATTATTCCCTCATTTAGTGGATATTTTCACAAAAAAGTGAAATTTTCAAAAATTCTGAAAATGGGCTGAAAACGACTAAATATGAAGGACTCATCGGGCGAATCGCTCTGGAACTGAAATCGGAACGCTCACTGACATTTCCACTATCTGAAAGTATGATAAACGCTGAAAAAATGACTAAGTCCAAAAAAACATTTTTTTCAACTTTTTTCAATTTTACCCCCGTGGGATATATATTCTACCCAAACACATTTGGAACTCTCCTGGGGTACCCTCACACATGTTATTCCCTCATTTAGTGGATATTTTCACAAAAAAGTGAAATTTTCAAAAATTCTGAAAATTGGCTGAAAACGACTAAATATGAAGGACTCATTGGGCGAATCACTCTGGAACTGAAATCGGAATGCTCACTGACACTTCCCCTATCTGAAAGTCTGATAAACGCCGGAAAAATGACTAAATCCAAAAAAAATGTTTTTCAACTTTTTTCAATTTTACCCCCGTGGGATATATATTCAACCCAAATACATTTGGAATTCTTCTGGGGTACCCTCACACATATTATTCCCTCATTTAGTGGATATTTTCACAAAAAAGTGAAATTTTCAAAAATTCAGAAAATTGGCTGAAAACGACTAAATATGAAGGACTCATCGGGCGAATCGCTCTGGAACTGAAATCGGAACGCTCGCTGACATTTCCCCTATCTGAAAGTATGATAAACGCTGAAAAAATGACTAAGTCCAAAAAAACATTTTTTTTTTAACTTTTTTCAATTTTACCCCCGTGGGATATATATTCTTCCGAAACACATTTGGAACTCTCCTGGTGTACTCTCACACATATTATTCCCTCATTCAGTGGATATTTTCACAAAAAAGTGAAATTTTCCAAAATTTTGAAAATTGGCTGAAAATGACTACATATGAAGGACGCATCGGGCGAATCACTCTGGAACTGAAATCGGAATGGTCAATGACATTTCCCCTATCTGAGAGTCTGATAAACGCCGGAAAAATGACTAAGTCGAAAAAAAAAATTTTTTAAACTTTTTTCAATTTTACCCCCGTGGGATATATATTCTACCCGCACACATTTGGAACTCTCCTGGCGTACCCTCACACATATTATTCCCTCATTTAGTGGATATTTTCACAAAAAAGTGAAATTTTCAAAAATTCTGATATGGGCTGAAAATGACTAAATATGAAGGACTCATCGGGCGAATCACTCTGGAACTGAAATCGGAATGCTCACTGACACTTCCCCTATCTGAAAGTCTGATAAACGCCGGAAAAAAGACTAAGTCCCAAAAAAAATGTTTTTCAACTTTTTTCAATTTTACCCCCGTGGGATATATATTCAACCCAAATACTTTTGGAATTCTTCTGGGGTACCCTCACACATATTATTCCCTCATTTAGTGGATATTTTCACAAAAAAGTGAAATTTTCAAAAATTCTGAAAATTGGCTGAAAACGACTAAATATGAAGGACTCATCGGGCGAATCGCTCTGGAACTGAAATCGGAACGCGCACTGACATTTCCACTATCTGAGAGTCTGATAAACGCCGGAAAAATGCCTAAGTCGAAAAAAAAATTTTTTTCAACTTTTTTCAATTTTACCCCCGTGGGATATATATTCTACCCGCACACATTTGGAACTCTCCTGGCGTACCCTCACACATATTATTCCCTCATTTAGTGGATATTTTCACAAAAAAGTGAAATTTTCAAAAATTCTGAAAATGGGCTGAAAACGACTAAATATGAAGGACTCATTGGGCGAATCACTCTGGAACTGAAATCGGAATGCTCACTGACACTTCCCCTATCTGAAAGTCTGATAAACGCCGGAAAAATGACTAAATCCAAAAAAAATGTTTTTCAACTTTTTTCAATTTTACCCCCGTGGGATATATATTCAACCCAAATACATTTGGAATTCTTCTGGGGTACCCTCACACATATTATTCCCTCATTTAGTGGATATTTTCACAAAAAAGTGAAATTTTCAAAAATTCAGAAAATTGGCTGAAAACGACTAAATATGAAGGACTCATCGGGCGAATCGCTCTGGAACTGAAATCGGAACGCTCGCTGACATTTCCCCTATCTGAAAGTATGATAAACGCTGAAAAAATGACTAAGTCCAAAAAAACATTTTTTTTTAACTTTTTTCAATTTTACCCCCGTGGGATATATATTCTTCCGAAACACATTTGGAACTCTCCTGGTGTACTCTCACACATATTATTCCCTCATTCAGTGGATATTTTCACAAAAAAGTGAAATTTTCCAAAATTTTAAAAATTGGCTGAAAATGACTAAATATGAAGGACGCATCGGGCGAATCACTCTGGAACTGAAATCGGAATGGTCAATGACATTTCCCCTATCTGAGAGTCTGATAAACGCCGGAAAAATGACTAAGTCGAAAAAAAAAATTTTTTAAACTTTTTTCAATTTTACCCCCGTGGGATATATATTCTACCCGCACACATTTGGAACTCTCCTGGCGTACCCTCACACATATTATTCCCTCATTTAGTGGATATTTTCACAAAAAAGTGAAATTTTCAAAAATTCTGAATATGGGCTGAAAACGACTAAATATGAAGGACTCATCGGGCGAATCACTCTGGAACTGAAATCGGAATGCTCACTGACACTTCCCCTATCTGAAAGTCTGATAAACGCCGGAAAAAAGACTAAGTCCCAAAAAAAATGTTTTTCAACTTTTTTCAATTTTACCCCCGTGGGATATATATTCAACCCAAATACATTTGGAATTCTTCTGGGGTACCCTCACACATATTATTCCCTCATTTAGTGGATATTTTCACAAAAAAGTGAAATTTTCAAAAATTCTGAAAATTGGCTGAAAACGACTAAATATGAAGGACTCATCGGGCGAATCGCTCTGGAACTGAAATCGGAACGCTCACTGACATTTCCACTATCTGAGAGTCTGATAAACGCCGGAAAAATGCCTAAGTCGAAAAAAAAATTTTTTTCAACTTTTTTCAATTTTACCCCCGTGGGATATATATTCTACCCGCACACATTTGGAACTCTCCTGGCGTACCCTCACACATATTATTCCCTCATTTAGTGGATATTTTCACAAAAAAGTGAAATTTTCAAAAATTCTGAAAATTGGCTGAAAACGACTAAATATGAAGGACTCATTGGGCGAATCACTCTGGAACTGAAATCGGAATGCTCACTGACACTTCCCCTATCTGAAAGTCTGATAAACGCCGGAAAAATGACTAAATCCCAAAAAAATGTTTTTCAACTTTTTTCAATTTTACCCCCGTGGGATATATATTCAACCCAAATACATTTGGAATTCTTCTGGGGTACCCTCACACATATTATTCCCTCATTTAGTGGATATTTTCACAAAAAAGTGAAATTTTCAAAAATTCTGAAAATTGGCTGAAAACGACTAAATATGAAGGACTCATTGGGCGAATCACTCTGGAACTGAAATCGGAATGCTCACTGACACTTCCCCTATCTGAAAGTATGATAAACGCTGAAAAAATGACTAAGTCCAAAAAAACATTTTTTTCAACTTTTTTCAACTTTACCCCCGTGGGATATATATTCTACCCAAACACATTTGGAACTCTCCTGGGGTACCCTCACACATGTTATTCCCTCATTTAGTGGATATTTTCACAAAAAAGTGAAATTTTCAAAAATTCTGAAAATTGGCTGAAAACGACTAAATATGAAGGACTCATTGGGCGAATCACTCTGGAACTGAAATCGGAATGCTCACTGACACTTCCCCTATCTGAAAGTCTGATAAACGCCGGAAAAATGACTAAATCCAAAAAAAATGTTTTTCAACTTTTTTCAATTTTACCCCCGTAGGATATATATTCAACCCAAATACATTTGGAATTCTTCTGGGGTACCCTCACACATATTATTCCCTCATTTAGTGGATATTTTCACAAAAAAGTGAAATTTTCAAAAATTCTGAAAATTGGCTGAAAACGACTAAATATGAAGGACTCATCGGGCGAATCACTCTGGAATTGAAATTGGAACGCTCACTGGCATTTCCCCTATCTGAAAGTCTGATAAACGCCAGAAAAATGACTAAGTCCCCCAAAAATTTTTTTAAAACTTTTTTCAATTTTACCCCCGTGGGATATATATTCAACCCAAACACATTTGGAACTCTCCTGGGGTACCCTCACACATATTATTCCCTCATTTAGTGGATATTTGCACAAAAAAGTGAAACTTTCAAAAATTCTGAAAATTGGCTGAAAACGACTAAATATGAAGGACTCATCGGGTGAATCACTCTGGAACTGAAATCGGAATGCTCACTGACACTTCCCCTATCTGAAAGTCTGATAAACGCCGGAAAAATGACTAAATCCAAAAAAAATGTTTTTCAACTTTTTTCAATTTTACCCCCGTGGGATATATATTCAACCCAAATACATTTGGAATTCTTCTGGGGTACCCTCACACATATTATTCCCTCATTTATTTTCACAAAAAAGTGAAATTTTCAAAAATTCTGAAAATTGGCTGAAAACGACTAAATATGAAGGACTCATCGGGCGAATCACTCTGGAATTGAAATTGGAACGCTCACTGGCATTTCCCCTATCTGAAAGTCTGATAAACGCCAGAAAAATGACTAAGTCCCCCAAAAATTTTTTTGAAACTTTTTTCAATTTTACCCCCGTGGGATATATATTCAACCCAAACACATTTGGAACTCTCCTGGGGTACCCTCACACATATTATTCCCTCATTTAGTGGATATTTTCACAAAAAAGTGAAATTTTCAAAAATTTTGAAAATTGACTGAAAATGACTAAATATGAAGGACGCATCGGGCGAATCACTCTGGAACTGAAATCGTAATGGTCAATGACATTTCCCCTATCTGAGAGTCTGATAAACGCCGGAAAAATGACTAAGTCGAAAAAAAAAATTTTTTCGACTTTTTTCAATTTTACCCCCGTGGGATATATATTCTACCCGCACACATTTGGAACTCTCCTGGCGTACCCTCACACATATTATTCCCTCATTTAGTGGATATTTTCACAAAAAAGTGAAATTTTCAAAAATTCTGAATATGGGCTGAAAACGACTAAATATGAAGGACTCATCGGGCGAATCACTCTGGAACTGAAATCGGAATGCTCACTGACACTTCCCCTATCTGAAAGTCTGATAAACGCCGGAAAAAAGACTAAGTCCCCAAAAAAATGTTTTTCAACTTTTTTCAATTTTAGCCCCGTGGGATATATATTCAACCCAAATACTTTTGGAATTCTTCTGGGGTACCCTCACACATATTATTCCCTCATTTAGTGGATATTTTCACAAAAAAGTGAAATTTTCAAAAATTCTGAAAATTGGCTGAAAACGACTAAATATGAAGGACTCATCGGGCGAATCGCTCTGGAACTGAAATCGGAACGCTCACTGACATTTCCACTATCTGAGAGTCTGATAAACGCCGGAAAAATGCCTAAGTCGAAAAAAAAATTTTTTTCAACTTTTTTCAATTTTACCCCCGTGGGATATATATTCTACCCGCACACATTTGGAACTCTCCTGGCGTACCATCACACATATTATTCCCTCATTTAGTGGATATTTTCACAAAAAAGTGAAATTTTCAAAAATTCTGAAAATGGGCTGAAAACGACTAAATATGAAGGACTCATTGGGCGAATCACTCTGGAACTGAAATCGGAATGCTCACTGACACTTCCCCTATCTGAAAGTCTGATAAACGCCGGAAAAATGACTAAATCCAAAAAAAATGTTTTTCAACTTTTTTCAATTTTACCCCCGTGGGATATATATTCAACCCAAATACATTTGGAATTCTTCTGGGGTACCCTCACACATATTATTCCCTCATTTAGTGGATATTTTCACAAAAAAGTGAAATTTTCAAAAATTCAGAAAATTGGCTGAAAACGACTAAATATGAAGGACTCATCGGGCGAATCGCTCTGGAACTGAAATCGGAACGCTCGCTGACATTTCCCCTATCTGAAAGTATGATAAACGCTGAAAAAATGACTAAGTCCAAAAAAACATTTTTTTTTAACTTTTTTCAATTTTACCCCCGTGGGATATATATTCTTCCGAAACACATTTGGAACTCTCCTGGTGTACTCTCACACATATTATTCCCTCATTCAGTGGATATTTTCACAAAAAAGTGAAATTTTCCAAAATTTTAAAAATTGGCTGAAAATGACTAAATATGAAGGACTCATCGGGCGAATCGCTCTGGAACTGAAATCGGAACGCTCACTGACATTTCCACTATCTGAGAGTCTGATAAACGCCGGAAAAATGCCTAAGTCGAAAAAAAAATTTTTTTCAACTTTTTTCAATTTTACCCCCGTGGGATATATATTCTACCCGCACACATTTGGAACTCTCCTGGCGTACCCTCACACATATTATTCCCTCATTTAGTGGATGTTTTCACAAAAAAGTGAAATTTTCAAAAATTCTGAAAATGGGCTGAAAACGACTAAATATGAAGGACTCATCGGGCGAATCGCTCTGGAACTGAAATCGGAACGCTCACTGACATTTCCACTATCTGAAAGTATGATAAACGCTGAAAAAATGACTAAGTCCAAAAAAACATTTTTTTCAACTTTTTTCAATTTTACCCCCGTGGGATATATATTCTACCCAAACACATTTGGAACTCTCCTGGGGTACCCTCACACATGTTATTCCCTCATTTAGTGGATATTTTCACAAAAAAGTGAAATTTTCAAAAATTCTGAAAATTGGCTGAAAACGACTAAATATGAAGGACTCATTGGGCGAATCACTCTGGAACTGAAATCGGAATGCTCACTGACACTTCCCCTATCTGAAAGTCTGATAAACGCCGGAAAAATGACTAAATCCAAAAAAAATGTTTTTCAACTTTTTTCAATTTTACCCCCGTGGGATATATATTCAACCCAAATACATTTGGAATTCTTCTGGGGTACCCTCACACATATTATTCCCTCATTTAGTGGATATTTTCACAAAAAAGTGAAATTTTCAAAAATTCAGAAAATTGGCTGAAAACGACTAAATATGAAGGACTCATCGGGCGAATCGCTCTGGAACTGAAATCGGAACGCTCGCTGACATTTCCCCTATCTGAAAGTATGATAAACGCTGAAAAAATGACTAAGTCCAAAAAAACATTTTTTTTTTAACTTTTTTCAATTTTACCCCCGTGGGATATATATTCTTCCGAAACACATTTGGAACTCTCCTGGTGTACTCTCACACATATTATTCCCTCATTCAGTGGATATTTTCACAAAAAAGTGAAATTTTCCAAAATTTTGAAAATTGGCTGAAAATGACTACATATGAAGGACGCATCGGGCGAATCACTCTGGAACTGAAATCGGAATGGTCAATGACATTTCCCCTATCTGAGAGTCTGATAAACGCCGGAAAAATGACTAAGTCGAAAAAAAAAATTTTTTAAACTTTTTTCAATTTTACCCCCGTGGGATATATATTCTACCCGCACACATTTGGAACTCTCCTGGCGTACCCTCACACATATTATTCCCTCATTTAGTGGATATTTTCACAAAAAAGTGAAATTTTCAAAAATTCTGATATGGGCTGAAAATGACTAAATATGAAGGACTCATCGGGCGAATCACTCTGGAACTGAAATCGGAATGCTCACTGACACTTCCCCTATCTGAAAGTCTGATAAACGCCGGAAAAAAGACTAAGTCCCAAAAAAAATGTTTTTCAACTTTTTTCAATTTTACCCCCGTGGGATATATATTCAACCCAAATACTTTTGGAATTCTTCTGGGGTACCCTCACACATATTATTCCCTCATTTAGTGGATATTTTCACAAAAAAGTGAAATTTTCAAAAATTCTGAAAATTGGCTGAAAACGACTAAATATGAAGGACTCATCGGGCGAATCGCTCTGGAACTGAAATCGGAACGCGCACTGACATTTCCACTATCTGAGAGTCTGATAAACGCCGGAAAAATGCCTAAGTCGAAAAAAAAATTTTTTTCAACTTTTTTCAATTTTACCCCCGTGGGATATATATTCTACCCGCACACATTTGGAACTCTCCTGGCGTACCCTCACACATATTATTCCCTCATTTAGTGGATATTTTCACAAAAAAGTGAAATTTTCAAAAATTCTGAAAATGGGCTGAAAACGACTAAATATGAAGGACTCATTGGGCGAATCACTCTGGAACTGAAATCGGAATGCTCACTGACACTTCCCCTATCTGAAAGTCTGATAAACGCCGGAAAAATGACTAAATCCAAAAAAAATGTTTTTCAACTTTTTTCAATTTTACCCCCGTGGGATATATATTCAACCCAAATACATTTGGAATTCTTCTGGGGTACCCTCACACATATTATTCCCTCATTTAGTGGATATTTTCACAAAAAAGTGAAATTTTCAAAAATTCAGAAAATTGGCTGAAAACGACTAAATATGAAGGACTCATCGGGCGAATCGCTCTGGAACTGAAATCGGAACGCTCGCTGACATTTCCCCTATCTGAAAGTATGATAAACGCTGAAAAAATGACTAAGTCCAAAAAAACATTTTTTTTTAACTTTTTTCAATTTTACCCCCGTGGGATATATATTCTTCCGAAACACATTTGGAACTCTCCTGGTGTACTCTCACACATATTATTCCCTCATTCAGTGGATATTTTCACAAAAAAGTGAAATTTTCCAAAATTTTAAAAATTGGCTGAAAATGACTAAATATGAAGGACGCATCGGGCGAATCACTCTGGAACTGAAATCGGAATGGTCAATGACATTTCCCCTATCTGAGAGTCTGATAAACGCCGGAAAAATGACTAAGTCGAAAAAAAAAATTTTTTAAACTTTTTTCAATTTTACCCCCGTGGGATATATATTCTACCCGCACACATTTGGAACTCTCCTGGCGTACCCTCACACATATTATTCCCTCATTTAGTGGATATTTTCACAAAAAAGTGAAATTTTCAAAAATTCTGAATATGGGCTGAAAACGACTAAATATGAAGGACTCATCGGGCGAATCACTCTGGAACTGAAATCGGAATGCTCACTGACACTTCCCCTATCTGAAAGTCTGATAAACGCCGGAAAAAAGACTAAGTCCCAAAAAAAATGTTTTTCAACTTTTTTCAATTTTACCCCCGTGGGATATATATTCAACCCAAATACATTTGGAATTCTTCTGGGGTACCCTCACACATATTATTCCCTCATTTAGTGGATATTTTCACAAAAAAGTGAAATTTTCAAAAATTCTGAAAATTGGCTGAAAACGACTAAATATGAAGGACTCATCGGGCGAATCGCTCTGGAACTGAAATCGGAACGCTCGCTGACATTTCCCCTATCTGAAAGTATGATAAACGCTGAAAAAATGACTAAGTCCAAAATAACATATTTTTCAACTTTTTTCAATTTTACCCCCGTGGGATATATATTCTACCCAAACACATTTGGAACTCTCCTGGGGTACCCTCACACATGTTATTCCCTCATTTAGTGGATATTTTCACAAACAAGTGAAATTTTCAAAAATTCTGAAAATTGGCTGAAAACGACTAAATATGAAGGACTCATTGGGCGAATCACTCTGGAACTGAAATCGGAATGGTCAATGACATTTCCCCTATCTGAGAGTCTGATAAACGCCGGAAAAATGACTAAGTCGAAAAAAAAATTTTTTTCAACTTTTTTCAATTTTACCCCCGTGGAATATATATTCTACCCGCACACATTTGGAATTTTCCTGGCGTACCCTCACACATATTATTCCCTCATTTAGTGGATATTTTCACAAAAAGTGAAATTTTCAAAAATTCAGAAACTTTGCTGAAAACGACTAAATGTGAAGGACTCATCGGGCGAATCACTCTGGAACTGAAATCGGAATACTCACTGACACTTCTCCTATCTGAAAGTCTGATAAACGCCGGAAAAATGACTAAGTGCAAAAAAAATTTTTTTTTAAACTTTTTTCAATTTTACCCCCGTGGGATATATATTCTACCCACACACATTTGGAACTCTCCTGGCGTACCCTCACACATATTATTCCCTCATTTAGTGGATATTTTCACAAAAAAGTGAAATTTTCAAAAATTCTGAAAATGGGCTGAAAACGACTAAATATGAAGGACTCATCGGGCGAATCGCTCTGGAACTGAAATCGGAACGCTCGCTAACATTTCCCCTATCTGAAAGTATGATAAACGCTGAAAAAATGACTAAGTCCAAAATAACATATTTTTCAACTTTTTTCAATTTTACCCCCGTGGGATATATATTCTACCCAAACACATTTGGAACTCTCCTGGGGTACCCTCACACATGTTATTCCCTCATTTAGTGGATATTTTCACAAACAAGTGAAATTTTCAAAAATTCTGAAAATTGGCTGAAAACGACTAAATATGAAGGACTCATTGGGCGAATCACTCTGGAACTGAAATCGGAATGGTCAATGACATTTCCCCTATCTGAGAGTCTGATAAATGCCGGAAAAATGACTAAGTCGAAAAAAAAATTTTTTTCAACTTTTTTCAATTTTACCCCCGTGGAATATATATTCTACCCGCACACATTTGGAATTTTCCTGGCGTACCCTCACACATATTATTCCCTCATTTAGTGGATATTTTCACAAAAAGTGAAATTTTCAAAAATTCAGAAACTTTGCTGAAAACGACTAAATATGAAGGACTCATCGGGCGAATCACTCTGGAACTGAAATCGGAATACTCACTGACACTTCTCCTATCTGAAAGTCTGATAAACGCCGGAAAAATGACTAAGTGCAAAAAAAATTTTTTTTTAAACTTTTTTCAATTTTACCCCCGTGGGATATATATTCTACCCACACACATTTGGAACTCTCCTGGCGTACCCTCACACATATTATTCCCTCATTCAGTGGATATTTTCACAAAAAAGTGAAATTTTCAAAAATTCTGAAAATTGGCTGAAAATGACTAAATGTGAAGGACTCATCGGGCGAATCACTCTGGAACTGAAATCGGAATGCTCACTGACACTTCCCCTATCTGAAAGTCTGATAAACACCGGAAAAATGACTAAGTCCAAAATAATTTATTTTTAAACTTTTTTCAATTTTACCCCCGTGGGATATATATTCCACACACACACATTTGGTACTCTCCTGGAGTACTCTCGAACATATTATTCCCTCATTTAGTGGATATTTTCACGAAAAAGTGAAATTTTCAAAAATTTTGAAAATTGGCTGAAAACGACTAAATATGAAGGACTCATCAGGCGAATCGCTCTGGAACTGAAATCGGAATGCTCACTGACATTTCCCCTATCTGAAAGTCTGATAAACGCCGGAAAAATTAATAGGTCCAAAAAAAAATTTTTTTTAACTTTTTTCAATTTTACCCCCGTGGGATATATTCTACCCACACACATTTGGAACTCTCCTGGGGTACCCTCACACATATTATTCCCTCATTCAGTGGATATTTTCACAAAAAAGTGAAATTTTCAAAAATTCAGAAAATTGGCTGAAAATGACTAAATATGAAGGACTCATCAGGCGAATCGCTCTGGAACTGAAATCGGAACGCTCACTGACATTTCCCCTATCTGAAAGTCTGATAAACACTGAAAAAATGACTAAGACCAAAATACATTTTTTTCAACTTTTTTCAATTTTACCCCCGTGGGATATATGTTCTACCCACACACATTTGGAACTCTCCTGGGGTACCCTCACACATATTATTCCCTCATTTAGTGGATATTTTCACAAAAAAGTGAAATTTTCAAAAATTCAGAAACTTGGACTGAAAACGACTAAATATGAAGGACTCATTGGGCGAATCATTCTGGAACTGAAATGGGAACGCTCACTGACATTTCCCCTTTCTGAAAGTCTCATAAACGCTGAAAAAATGACTAAGACCAAAATACATTTTTTTCAACTTTTTTCAATTTTACCCCCGTGGGATATATGTTCTACCCACACACATTTGGAACTCTCCTGGGGTACCCTCACACATATTATTCCCTCATTTAGTGGATATTTTCACAAAAAAGTGAAATTTTCAAAAATTCAGAAAATTGGCTGAAAACAACTAAATATGAAGGACTCATTGGGCGAATCACTCTGGAACTGAAATCGGAACGCTCACTGACATTTCCCCTTTCTGAAAGTTTGATAAATGCCCGAAAAATGACTAAGTCCAGAAAAAAATGATTTTCCACTTTTTTCAATTTTACTCCCGTGGGATGTATTCTACCCAAACACACTTGGAACTCTCCTGGCGTACCCTCACACATATTATTCCCTCATTTAGTGGATATTTTCACGAAAAAGTGAAATTTTCAAAAATTTTGAAAATTGGCTGAAAACGCCTAAATATGAAGGACTCATCGGGCGAATCGCTCTGGAACTGAAATCGGAATGCTCACTGACATTTTCCCTATCTGAAAGTCTGATAAACGCCGGAAAAATGAATAGGTCCAAGAAAAAATGTTTTTCAACTTTTTTCAATTTTACCCCCGTGGGATATATATTCAACCCAAACACATTTGGAACTCTCCTGGGGTACCCTCACACATATTATTTCCTCATTTAGTGGATATTTTCACAAAAAAGTGAAATTTTCTAAAATTCAGAAAATTGGCTAAAAATGACTAAGAACGCTCACTGACATTTCCCCTATCTGAAAGTCTGCTGAACGCCGGAAAAATGACTAGGTCAAAAAAAATTTTTTTTTCAACTTTTTTCTATTTTACCCCGTGGGATATATATTCTACCCACACACATTTAGAACTTTCCTGGGGTACCCTCACACATATTATTCCCTCATTTACTGGATGTTTTCACAAAAAAGTGAAATTTTCAAAAATTCAGAAAATTGGCTGAAAATGACTAAATATGAAGCACTCATCAGGCGAATCGCTCTGGAACTGAAATCGGAACGCTCACTGACATTTCCCCTATCTGAAAGTCTGATAAACGCTGAAAAAATGACTAAGACCAAAATACATTTTTTTCAACTTTTTTCAATTTTACCCCCGTGGGATATATGTTCTACCCACACACATTTGGAACTCTCCTGGGGTACCCTCACACATATTATTCCCTCATTTAGTGGATATTTTCACAAAAAAGTGAAATATTCAAAAATTCAGAAGCTTGGACTGAAAACGACTAAATATGAAGGACTCATTGGGCGAATCATTCTGGAACTGAAATGGGAACGCTCACTGACATTTCCCCTTTCTGAAAGTCTGATAAACGCTGAAAAAATGACTAAGACCAAAATACATTTTTTTCAACTTTTTTCAATTTTACCCCCGTGGGATATATGTTCTACCCACACACATTTGGATCTCTCCTGGGGTACCCTCACACATATTATTCCCTCATTTAGTGGATATTTTCACAAAAAAGTGAAATTTTCAAAAATTCAGAAAATTGGCTGAAAACAACTAAATATGAAGGACTCATTGGGCGAATCACTCTGGAACTGAAATCGGAATGGTCACTGACACTTCCCCTTTCTGAAAGTCTGATAAATGCCCGAAAAATGACTAAGTCCAAAAAAAATTTTTTTTCAACTTTTTTCAATTTTACCCACTTGGGATATATATTCTACCCACACACATTTGGTACTCTCCTGGCATACCCTCACACATATTATTCCCTCATTTAGTGGATATTTTCACAAAAAAGTGAAATTTTCAAAAATTCAGAAAATTTGCTGAAAACGACTAAATATGAAGGACTCATCGGGTGAATCACTCTGGAACTGAAATCGGAATGCTCACTGACACTTCCCCTTTCTGAAAGTCTGATAAATGCCCGAAAAATAACTAAGTCCCCAAAACAATTTTTTTCAACCTTTTTCAATTTTACACCCGTGGGATATATATTCTACCCACACACATTTGGTACTCTCCTGGCGTACCCTCAAACATATTATTCCCTCATTTAGTGGATATTTTCACAAAAAAGTGAAATTTTCAAAAATTCTGAAAATTGGCTGAAAACGACTTAATATGAAGGACTCATCGAGCGAATCGCTCTGGAACTGAAATTGGAACGCTCACTGACATTTCCCCTATCTGAAAGTTTGATAAACTCTGAAAAAATGACTAAGTCCAAGAAAAATTTTTTTTCAACTTTTTTCAATTTTACTGCCGTGGGATATATATTCTACCCACACACATTTGGTACTCTCCTGGCGTACCCTCACACATATTATTCCCTCATTTAGTGGATATTTTCACAAAAAAGTGAAATTTTCAAAAATTCTGAAAATTGGCTAAAAACGACTTAATATGAAGGACTCAACGGGCGAATCACTCTGGAACTGAAATCGGAACGCTCACTGACATTTCCCATATATCTGAAAGTCTGATAAATGGCGGAAAAATGACTAAGTCCTCCAAAAAATTTTTTTCAACCTTTTTCAATTTTACACCCGTGGGATATATATTCTACCCACACACATTTGGTACTCTCCTGGCGTACCCTCGAACATATTATTCCCTCATTTAGTGGATATTTTCACAAAAAAGTGAAATTTTCAAAAATTCTGAAAATTGGCTGAAAACGACTTAATATGAAGGACTCATCGAGCGAATCGCTCTGGAACTGAAATTGGAACGCTCACTGACATTTCCCCTAGCTGAAAGTTTGATAAACTGTGAAAAAATGACTAAGTTCAAGAAAAAAAATTTTTCAACTTTATTAAATTTTACCGCCGTGGTATATATATTCTACCCACACACATTTGGTACTCTGCTGGCGTACCCTCACACATATTATTCCCTCATTTAGTGGATATTTTCACAAAAAAGTGAAATTTTCAAAAATTCAGAAACTTGGCTGAAAACGTCTAAATATGAAGGACTCATCGGTCGAATCACTCTGGAACTGAAATCGGAATGCTCACTGACATTTCCCCTTTCTGAAAGTCTGATAAATGCCCAAAAAATGACTAAGTCCAAAAAAAATTTTTTTTAAACTTTTTTCAATTTTACCGCGGTGGGATATATATTCTACCCACACACTTTTGGTACTCTCCTGGCGTACCCTCACACATATTATTCCCTCATTTAGTGGATATTTTCACAAAAAAGAGAAATTTTCAAAAATTCAGAAAATTGGCTGAAAACGACTTAATATGAAGGACGCATCGGGCTAATCGCTCCGGAACTGAAATCGGAACGCTCACTGACATTTCCCCTATGTGAAAGTCTGATAAACGCTGAAAAAATGACTAAGTCCAAAAAAAAATGTTTTTCAACTTTTTTCAATTTTACCCCCGTGGGATATATATTCAACCCAAACACATTTGGAACTCTCCTGGGGTACCCTCACACATATTATTCCCTCATTTAGTGGATATTTTCACAAAAAAAAGTGAAATTTTCAAAAATTCAGAAACTTGGCTGAAAACGACTAAATATGAAGGACTCCTTGGGCGCATCACTCTGGAACTGAAATCAGAACGCTCACTGACATTTCCCCTTTCTGAATGTCTGATAAATGCCGGAAAAATGACTAAGCCCAAAAAAAAATGTTTTTCAACTTTTTTCAATTTTACCCCCGTGGGATATATATTCAACCCAAACACATTTGGAACTCTCCTGGGGTACCCTCACACATATTATTCCCTCATTTAGTGGATATTTTCACAAAAAAGTGAAATTTTCAAAAATTCAGAAACTTGGCTGAAAACGACTAAATATGAAGGACTCCTTGGGCGAATCACTCTGGAACTGAAATCAGAACACTCACTGACATTTCCCCTATCTGAAAGTCTGATAAACGCTGAAAAAATGACTAAGACCAAAAAACATTTTTTTCAACTTTTTTCAATTTTACCCCCGTGGGATATATATTCTACCCAAACACATTTGGAACTCTCCTGGGGTACCCCCACACATATTATTCCCTCATTTAGTGGATATTTTCACAAAAAAGTGAAATTTTCAAAAATTCAGAAAATTGGCTGAAAACGACTAAATATGAAGGACTCATCGGGCGAATCGCTCTGGAACTGAAATCGGAACACTCACTGACATTTCCCCTATCTGAAAGTCTAATAAACGCCGGAAAAACGACTAAGTCCAAGAAAAAATTTTTTTCAACTTTTTTCAATTTTACCCCCGTGGGATATATATTCTACCCAAACACATTTGGAACTCTCCTGGGGTACCCTCACACATATTATTCCCTCATTTAGTGGATATTTTCACAAAAAAGTGAAATTTTCAAAAATTTTGAAAATTGGCTGAAAACGACTAAATATGAAGGACTCATCGAGCGAATCGCTCTGGAACTGAAATCGGAATGCTCACTGACATTTCCCCTATCTGAAAGTCTGATAAACGCCCGAAAAATGACTAAGTCCAAAAAAAAATGTTTTTCAACTTTTTTCAATTTTACAGCGGTGGGATATATATTCTACCCACACACATTTGGTACTCTCCTGGCGTACCCTCACACATATTATTCCCTCATTTATTGGATATTTTCACAAAAAAGAGAAATTTTCAAAAATTCAGAAAATTGGCTGTAAACGACTAAATATGAAGGACTCATCGGGCGAATCACTCTGGAACTGAAAATGGAATGCTCACTGACACTTCCCCTATCTGAAAGTCTGATAAAAGCCGGAAAAATGACTAAGTCCAAGAAAAAATGTTTTTCAACTTTTTTCAATTTTACCCCCGTGGGATATATATTCAACCCAAACACATTTGGAACTCTCCTGGGGTACCCTCACACATATTATTCCCTCATTTAGTGGATATTTTCACAAAAAAGTGAAATTTTCTAAAATTCAGAAAATTGGCTGAAAATGACTAAGAACGCTTACTAACATTTACCCTATCTGAAAGTCTACTAAACGCCGGAAAAATGACTAAGTCAAAAAAAAATTTTTTTTCAACTTTTTTCTATTTTACCTCGTGGGATATATATTCTACCCACACACATTTAGAACTCTCCTGGCGCACCCTCACACATATTATTCCCTCATTTAGTGGATATTTTCACAAAAAAGTGAAATTTTCAAAAATTTAGAAAATTGGCTGAAAACGACTAAATATGAAGGACTCATAGGGCAAATCACTCTGGAACTGAAATCAGAATGCTCACTGACACTTCCCCTATCTGAAAGTCTGATAAACGCCGGAAAAATGACTAAGTCCAAAAAAAAATGTTTTTCAACTTTTTTCAATTTTACCCCCGTGGGATATATATTCAACCCAAACACATTTGGAACTCTCCTGGTGTACCCTCGCATATATTATTCCCTCATTTAATGGATATTTTCACAAAAAAGTGAAATTTTCAAAAATTCAGAAACTTGGCTGAAAACGATTAAATATGAAGGACTCATTGGGCGAATCACTCTGGAACTGAAATCGGAACGCTCAATGACATTTCCCCTATCTGAAAGTTTGATAAATGCCCGAAAAATGACTAAGTCCAGAAAAAAATGTTTTTCAACTTTTTTCAATTTTACTCCCGTGGGATGTATTCTACCCAAACACACTTGGAACTCTCCTGGGGTACCCTCACACATATTATTCCCTCATTTAGTAGATATTTTCACAAAAAAGTGAAATTTTCAAAAATTCAGAAAATTGGCTGAAAACGACTAAATATGAAGGACTCATCGTGCGAATCACTCTGGAACTGAAATCGGAATGCTCACTGACATTTCCCCTATCTGAAAGTCTGATAAACGTTGAAAAAATGACTAAGACCAAAATACATTTTTTTCAACTTTTTTCAATTTTACCCCCATGGGATATATATTCTACCCAAACACATTTGGAACTCTCCTGGGGTACCCTCACACATATTATTCCCTCATTTAGTGGATATTTTCACAAAAAAGTGAAATTTTCAAAAATTCAGAAACTTGGACTGAAAACGATTAAATATGAAGGACTCATTGGGCGAATCACTCTGGAACTGAAATCGGAACGCTCAATGACATTTCCCCTTTCTGAAAGTCTGATAAAAGCCGGAAAAATGACTAAGTCCAAAAAAAAATGTTTTTCAACTTTTTTCAATTTTACTCCCGTGGGATATATTCTACTCAAACACATTTGGAACTCTCCTGGGGTACCCTCACACATATTATTCCCTCATTTAGTGGATATTTTCACAAAAAAGTGAAATTTTCAAAAATTCAGGAAATTGGCTGAAAACGACTAAGTATGAAGGACACATCAGGCGAATCGCTCTGGAACTGAAATCGGAACGCTCACTGACATTTCCCCTATCTGAAAGTCTGATAAACGCTGAAAAAATGACTAAGACCAAAATACATTTTTTTCATCTTTTTTCAATTTTACCCCCGTGGGATATATGTTCTACCCACACACATTTGGAACTCTCCTGGGGTACCCTCACACATATTATTCCCTCATTTAGTTGATATTTTCACAAAAAAGTGAAATTTTCAAAAATTCAGAAACTTGGCTGAAAACGACTAAATATGAAGGACTCATTGGGCGAATCACTCTGGAACTGAAATCGGAACGCTCACTGACATTTCCCCTTTCTGAAAGTTTGATAAATGCCCGAAAAATGACTAAGTCCAGAAAAAAATGTTTTTCAACTTTTTTCAATTTTACTCCCGTGGGATATATTCTACCCACACACATTTAGAACTCTCCTGGCGCACCCTCACACATATTATTCCCTCATTTAGTGGATATTTTCACAAAAAAGTGAAATTTTCAAAAATTTAGAAAATTGGCTGAAAACGACTAAATATGAAGGACTCATAGGGCAAATCACTCTGGAACTGAAATCAGAATGCTCACTGACACTTCCCCTATCTGAAAGTCTGATAAACGCCGGAAAAATGACTAAGTCCAAAAAAAAATGTTTTTCAACTTTTTTCAATTTTACCCCCGTGGGATATATATTCAACCCAAACACATTTGGAACTCTCCTGGTGTACCCTCACATATATTATTCCCTCATTTAATGGATATTTTCACAAAAAAGTGAAATTTTCAAAAATTCAGAAACTTGGCTGAAAACGATTAAATATGAAGGACTCATTGGGTGAATCACTCTGGAACTGAAATCGGAACGCTCAATGACATTTCCCTTTTCTGAAAGTCTGATAAATGCCGGAAAAATGACTAAGTCCAGAAAAAAATGTTTTTCAACTTTTTTCAATTTTACTCCCGTGGGATGTATTCTACCCAAACACACTTGGAACTCTCCTGGGGTACCCTCACACATATTATTCCCTCATTTAGTAGATATTTTCATAAAAAAGTGAAATTTTCAAAAATTCAGAAAATTGGCTGAAAACGACTAAATATGAAGGACTCATCATGCGAATCACTCTGGAACTGAAATCGGAATGCTCACTGACATTTCCCCTATCTGAAAGTCTGATAAACGTTGAAAAAATGACTAAGACCAAAATACATTTTTTTCAACTTTTTTCAATTTTACCCCCATGGGATATATATTCTACCCAAACACATTTGGAACTCTCCTGGGGTACCCTCACACATATTATTCCCTCATTTAGTGGATATTTTCACAAAAAAGTGAAATTTTCAAAAATTCAGAAACTTGGACTGAAAACGATTAAATATGAAGGACTCATTGGGCGAATCACTCTGGAACTGAAATCGGAACGCTCAATGACATTTCCCCTTTCTGAAAGTCTGATAAATGCCGGAAAAATGACTAAGTCCAAAAAAAAATGTTTTTCAGCTTTTTTCAATTTTACTCCCGTGGGATATATTCTACTCAAACACATTTGGAACTCTCCTGGGGTACCCTCACACATATTATTCCCTCATTTAGTGGATATTTTCACAAAAAAGTGAAATTTTCAAAAATTCAGAAAATTGGCTGAAAACGACTAAGTATGAAGGACTCATCAGGCGAATCGCTCTGGAACTGAAATCGGAACGCTCACTGACATTTCCCCTATCTGAAAGTCTGATAAACGCTGAAAAAATGACTAAGACCAAAATACATTTTTTTCATCTTTTTTCAATTTTACCCCCGTGGGATATATGTTCTACCCACACACATTTGGAACTCTCCTGGGGTACCCTCACACATATTATTCCCTCATTTAGTTGATATTTTCACAAAAAAGTGAAATTTTCAAAAATTCAGAAACTTGGCTGAAAACGACTAAATATGAAGGACTCATTGGGCGAATCACTCTGGAACTGAAATCGGAACGCTCACTGACATTTCACCTTTCTGAAAGTTTGATAAATGCCCGAAAAATTACTAAGTACAGAAAAAAATGTTTTTCAACTTTTTTCAATTTTACTCCCGTGGGATGTATTCTACCCAAACACACTTGGAACTCTCCTGGGGTACCCTCACACATATTATTCCCTCATTTAGTAGATATTTTCACAAAAAAGTGAAATTTTCAAAAATTCAGAAAATTGGCTGAAAACGACTAAATATGAAGGAATCATTGGGCGAATCACTCTGGAACTGAAATCGGAACGCTCACTGACATTTCCCCTTTCTGAAAGTTTGATAAATGCCCGAAAAATGACTAAGTCCAAAAAAAAATTTTTTTTAACTTTTTTCAATTTTACCCACGTGGGACATATGTTATACCCACACACATTTGGAACTCTCCTGGGGTACCCTCACACATATTATTCCCTCATTTAGTGGATATTTTCACAAAAAAGTGAAATTTTCAAAAATTTTGAAAATTGGCTGAAAACGACTAAATATGAAGGACTCATCGAGCAAATCGCTCTGGAACTGAAATCGGAATGCTCACTGACATTTCCCCTATCTGAAAGTCTAATAAACGCCGGAAAAACGACTAAGTCCAAAAAAAATTTTGTATCAACTTTTTTCAATTTTACCCCCGTGGGACATATGTTCTACCCACACACATTTGGAACTCTCCTGGGGTACCCTCACACATATTATTCCCTCATTTAGTGGATATTTTCACGAAAAAGTGAAATTTTCAAAAATTTTGAAAATTAGCTGAAAATGACTAAATATGAAGGACTCATCGAGCGAATCACTCTGGAACTGAAATCGGAATGCTCACTGACATTTCCCCTATCTGAAAGTCTGATAAACGCCGGAAAAATGACTAAGTCCAAAAAAAAATTTTTTTAAACTTTTTTCAGTTTTACCCCCGTGGGATATACATTCTACCCACACACATTTGGAACTCTCCTGGGGTACCCTCACACATATTATTCCCTCATTTAGTGGATATTTTCACAAAAAAGTGAAATTTTCAAAAATTCAGAAAATTGGCTGAAAACGACTAAATATGAAGGACTCATCGGGCGAATCACTCAGGAACTGAAATCGGAACGCTCACTGACATTTCCCCTTTCTGGAAGTCTAATAAACGCCGGAAAAACGAATAAGTCCAAGAAAAAAATTTTTTCAACTTTTTTCAATTTTACCCCCGTGGGATATATATTCTACCCACAGATATTTGGTACTCTCCTGGGGTACCCTCACACATATTATTCCCTCATTTAGTGGATATTTTCACAAAAAGTGAAATTTTCAAAAATTCAGAAACATGGCAGAAAATGACTAAATATGAAGGACTCATCGGGTGAATCACTCTGGAACTGAAATGGTAATGCTCACTAACATTTCCCCTATCTGAAAGTTTGATAAACGCCGGAAAAACGACTAAGTCCAACAAAAAAATGTTTTCAACTTTTTTCAATTTTACCCCCGTGGGATATATATTCTACCCACAGACATTTGGTACTCTCCTGGCGTACCCTGACACATTTGGAACTCTCCTGGCGTACCCTCACACATATTATTCCCTCATTTAGTGGATATTTTCACAAAAAAGTGAAATTTTCAAAAATTCTGAAAATTGGCTGAAAATGACTAAATATGAAGGACTCATTGGGCGAATCCCTCTGGAACTGAAATCGGAACGCTCACTGACATTTCCCCTATCTGAAAGTTTGATAAACGCCGGAAAAACGACTAAGTCCAAAAAAAAATTTTTTTCAACTTTTTTCAATTTTACCCCCGTGGGATATATGTTCTACCCACACACATTTGGAACTCTCCTGGGGTACCCTCACACATATTATTCCCTCATTTAGTGGATATTTTCACGAAAAAGTGAAATTTTCAAAAATTTTGAAAATTGGCTGAAAACGACTAAATATGAAGGACTCATCGGGCAAATCACTCTGGAACTGAAATCGGAATGCTCACTGACACTTCCCCTTTCTGAAAGTCTGATAAATGCCCGAAAAATGACTAGGTCCAAAAAAAATTTTTTTTCAACTTTTTTCAATTTTACCCACTTGGGATATATATTCTACCCACACACATTTGGTACTCTCCTGGCATACCGTCACACATATTATTCCCTCATTTAGTGGATATTTTCACAAAAAAGTGAAATTTTCAAAAATTTAGAAAATTGGCTGAAAACGACTAAATATGAAGGACTCATCGGGCAAATCACTCTGGAACTGAAATCAGAATGCTCACTGACACTTCCCCTATCTGAAAGTCTGATAAACGCCGGAAAAATGACTAAGTCCAAAAAAAAATGTTTTTCAACTTTTTTCAATTTTACCCCCGTGGGATATATATTCAACCCAAACACATTGGGAACTCTCCTGGGGTACCCTCACACATATTATTCCCTCATTTAGTGGATATTTTCACAAAAAAGTGAAATTTTCAAAAATTCAGAAACTTGGCTGAAAACGATTAAATATGAAGGACTCATTGGGCGAATCACTCTGGAACTGAAATCGGAACGCTCAATGACATTTCCCCTTTCTGAAAGTCTGATAAATGCCGGAAAAATGACTAAGTCCAAAAAAAAATGTTTTTCAACTTTTTTCAATTTTACCCCCGTGGGATATATATTCAACCCAAACACATTGGGAACTCTCCTGGTGTACCCTCACACATATTATTCCCTCATTTAGTGCATATTTTCACAAAAAAGTGAAATTTTCAAAAATTCTGAAAATTGGCTGAAAATGACTAAATATGAAGGACTCATCGGTCGAATCGCTCTGGAACTGAAATGGGAACGTTCACTGACATTTCCCCTATCTGAAAGTCTGATAAATGCAGGAAAAATGACTAAGTCCAAAAAAAATTTTTTACAACTTTTTTCAATTTTACCCCCGTAGGATATATATTCTACACAAACACATTTGGAACTCTCCTGGGGTACCTTCACACATATTATTCCCTCATTTAGTGGATATTTTCACAAAAAAAGTGAAATTTTCAAAAATTCTGAAAATTGGCTGAAAACGACTAAATATGAAGGACTCATCGGGCGAATCACTCAGGAACTGAAATCGGAACGCTCACTGACATTTCCCCTTTCCGGAAATCTGATAAATGCCGGAAAAACGACTAAGTCCAACAAAAAAATGTTTTCAACTTTTTTTAATTTTTCCCCCGTGGGATATATATTCTACCCACAGACATTTGGTACTCTCCTGGCATACCCTCACACATTTGAAACTCTCCTGGGGTACCCTCACACATATTATTCCCTCATTTAGTGGATATTTTCACGAAAAAGTGAAATTTTCAAAAATTTTGAAAATTGGCTGAAAATGATTAAATATGAAGGACTCATCGAGCGAATCGCTCTGGAACTGAAATCGGAATGCTCACTGACATTTCCCCTATCTGAAAGTCTGATAAACGCCGGAAAAATGACTAAGTCTAAAAAAAAATTTTTTTAAACTTTTTTCAGTTTTACCCCCGTGGGATATACATTCTACCCACACACATTTGGAACTCTCCTGGGGTACCCTCACACATATTATTCCCTCATTTACTGGATATTTTCACAAAAAAGTGAAATTTTCAAAAATTCAGAAAATTGGCTGAAAACGACTAAATATGAAGGACTCATCGGGCGAATCACTCAGGAACTGAAATCGGAACGCTCACTGACATTTCCCCTTTCTGGAAGTCTAATAAACGCCGGAAAAACGAATAAGTCCAAGAAAAAAATTTTTTCAACTTTTTTCAATTTTACCCCCGTGGGATATATATTCTACCCACAGACATTTGGTACTCTCCTGGGGTACCCTCACACATATTATTCCCTCATTTAGTGGATATTTTCACAAAAAGTGAAATTTTCAAAAATTCAGAAACTTGGCAGAAAATGACTAAATATGAAGGACTCATCGGGTGAATCACTCTGGAACTGAAATGGTAATGCTCACTAACATTTCCCCCATCTGAAAGTTTGATAAACGCCGGAAAAACGACTAAGTCCAACAAAAAAATGTTTTCAACTTTTTTCAATTTTACCCCCGTGGGATATATATTCTACCCACAGACATTTGGTACTCTCCTGGCGTACCCTGACACATTTGGAACTCTCCTGGCGTACCCTCACACATATTATTCCCTCATTTAGTGGATATTTTCACAAAAAAGTGAAATTTTCAAAAATTCTGAAAATTGGCTGAAAATGACTAAATATGAAGGACTCATTGGGCGAATCCCACTGGAACTGAAATCGGAACGTTCACTGACATTTCCCCTATCTGAAAGTCTGATAAATGCAGGAAAAATGACTAAGTCCAACAAAAAAATTTTTTCAACTTTTTTCAATTTTACCCCCGTGGGATATATATTCTACCCATACACATTTGGAACTCTCCTGGTGTACCCTCACACATATTATTCCCTCATTTAGTGCATATTTTCACAAAAAAGTGAAATTTTCAAAAATTCTGAAAATTGGCTGAAAATGACTAAATATGAAGGACTCATCGGTCGAATCGCTCTGGAACTGAAATGGGAACGTTCACTGACATTTCCCCTATCTGAAAGTCTGATAAATGGAAGAAAAATGACTAAGTCCAAAAAAAATTTTTTACAACTTTTTTCAATTTTACCCCCGTGGGATATATATTCTACACAAACACATTTGGAACTCTCCTGGGGTACCTTCACACATATTATTCCCTCATTTAGTGGATATTTTCACAAAAAAAGTGAAATTTTCAAAAATTCTGAAAATTGGCTGAAAACGACTAAATATGAAGGACTCATCGGGCGAATCACTCAGGAACTGAAATCGGAACGCTCACTGACATTTCCCCTTTCCGGAAATCTGATAAATGCCGGAAAAACGACTAAGTCCAACAAAAAAATGTTTTCAACTTTTTTTAATTTTTCCCCCGTGGGATATATATTCTACCCACAGACATTTGGTACTCTCCTGGCATACCCTGACACATTTGGAACTCTCCTGGCGTACCCTCACACATATTATTCCCTCATTTAGTGGATATTTTCAAAAAAAAGTGAAATTTTCAAAAATTCAGAAAATTGGATGAAAACGACTAAATATGAAGGACTCATCGGGCGAATCACTCTGGAACTGAAATCAGAACGCTCACTCACATTTCCCCTATCTGAAAGTTTGATAAACGCCGGAAAAATGAGAAAGTCCAAAAAAAAATTTTTTCAACTTTTTTCAATTTTACCCCCGTGGGATATATATTCTACCCTCACACATTTGGAACTCTCCTGGGGTACCCTCACACATATTATTCCCTCATTTAGTGGATATTTTCACAAAAAAGTGAAATTTTCAAAAATTAAGAAAATTGGCTGGAAAAGACTAAATATGAAGGACACATCGGGCGAATCACTCTGGAACTGAAATTGGAACGCTCACTGATATTTCCCCTATCTGAAAGACTGATAAACGCCGGAAAAACGACTAAGTCCAAAAAAAAAATTCTTTTCAACTTTTCTCAATTTTACCCCCGTGGGATATATATTCTACCCACACACATTTGGAACTCTCCTGGCGTACCCTCACACATATTATTCCCTCATTTAGTGGATATATTCACAAAAAAGTGAAATTTTCAAAAATTCTCAAAATTGGCGGAAAACGACTAAATATTAAGGACTCATCAGGCGAATCGCTCTGGAACTGAAACCGGAACACTCACTGACATTTCCTCTTTCTGAAAGTCAGATAAATGCCGGAAAAACGACTAAGTCCAAAAAAAAAATTCTTTTCAACTTTTCTCAATTTTACCCCCGTGGGATATATATTCTACCCACACACATTTGGAACTCTCCTGGCGTACCCTCACACATATTATTCCCTCATTTAGTGGATATTTTCACAAAAAGTGAAATTTTCAAAAATTCAGAAACTTGGCAGAAAACGACTAAATATGAAGGACTCATCGGGCGAATCACTCTGGAACTGAAATGGGAATGCTCACTGACATTTCCCCTATCTGAAAGTTTGAAAAACGCCGTAAAAACGACTAAGTCCAACAAAAAAATGTTTTCAACTTTTTTCAATTTTACCCCCATGGATATATATTCTACCCACAGACATTTGGTACTCTCCTGTCATACCCTGACACATTTGGAACTCTCCTGGCGCACCCTCACACATATTATTCCCTCATTTAGTGGATATTTTCACAAAAAAGTGAAATTTTCAAAAATTCTGAAAATTGGCTGAAAATGACTAAATATGAAGGACTCATCGGGCGAAACACCCTGGAACTGAAATCGGAACGCTCACTGACATTTCCCCTATCTGAAAGACTGATAAACGCCGGAAAAACGACTAAGTCCAAAAAAAAAATTCTTTTCAACTTTTCTCAATTTTATCCCCGTGGGATATACATTCTACCCACACACATTTGGAACTCTCCTGGCGTACCCTCACACATTTGGAACTCTCCTGGGGTACCCTCACACATATTATTCCTTCATTTAGTGGATATTTTCACAAAAAGTGAAATTTTCAAAAATTCAGAAACTTTGCTGAAAACGACTAAATATGACGGACTCATCGGGCGAATCACTCTGGAACTGAAATCGGAACGCTCACTGACATTTCCCCTATCTGAAAGACTGATAAACGCCGGAAAAACGACTAAGTCCAAAAAAAAAATTCTTTTCAACTTTTCTCAATTTTATCCCCGTGGGATATACATTCTACCCACACACATTTGGAACTCTCCTGGCATACCCTCACACATTTGGAACTCTCCTGGGGTACCCTCACACATATAATTCACTCATTTAGTGGATATTTTCACAAAAAAGTGAAATTTTCAAAAATTCAGAAAATTGGCTGAAAACGACTAAATATTAAGGACTCATCAGGCGAATCGCTCTCGAACTGAAATCGGAACGCTCACTGACATTTCCCCTATCTGAAAGTTTGATAAATGCCGGAAAAACGACTAAGTCCAAAAAAAATTTTTTTCAATTTTACACCCGTGGGATATATATTCGACCCACACACATTTGGAGCTCTCCTGGGGTACCCTCACACATATTATTTCCTCATTTAGCGGATATTTTCACAAAAAAGTGAAATTTTCAAAAATTCTGAAAATTGGCTGAAAACGACTAAATATGAAGGACTCATCGGGCGAATCGCTCTGGAACTGAAATCAGAACGCTCAATGACATTTCCCCTATCTGAAAGTCTGATAAATGCTGGAAAAATGACGAAGTCCAAAAAAAAAAATTTTTCTACTTTTTTCAATTTTACCCCCGTGGGATATATATTCTACCCACACACATTTGGAACTCTCCTGGCGTACCCTCACACATATTATTCCCTAAGTTAGTGGATATTTTCACAAAAAAGTGAAATTTTGAAAAATTCTGAAAATTGGCTGAAAACGACTAAATATGAAGGACTCATTGGGCGAATCGCTCTGGAACTGAAATCGGAATGCTCACTCACATTTCGCCATATCTGAAAGTCTGATAAACGCCGGAAAAATGACTGAGTCCAAAAAAATTTTTTTTTAATTTTACCCCCGTGGGATATATATTCTACCCACACACATTTGGAACTCTCTTGGGGTACCCTCACACATATTATTCCCTCATTTAGTGGATATTTTCACAAAAAAAGTGAAATTTTCAAAAATTCTGAAAATTGGCTGAAAATGACTAAATATGAAGGACTCATCGGGCGAATCGCACTGGAACTGAAATCGGAATGCTCAATTACATTTCCCCTATCTGAAAGTCTGATAAACGCCGGAAAAATGACTAAGTCCAAAAATTTTTTTTTTTCAATTTTACACCCGTGGGATATATATTCTACCCACACACATTTGGAACTCTCCTGGGGTACCCTCACACATATTATTCCCTCATTTAGTGGATATTTTCACAAAAAAGTGAAATTTTCAAAAATTCTGAAAATTGGCTGAAAACGACTAAATATGAAGGACTCATCGGGCGAATCGCTCTGGAACTGAAATCGGTACGCTGACTGACATTTCCCCTATCTGAAAGTCTGATAAACGCTTGAAAAATGAATAAGCGCAAAAAAAATAATTTTTTTTCAACTTTTTTCAATTTTACCCCCGTGGGATATATATTCTGCTTACACACATTTGGAACTCTCCTGGTGTACCCTCACACATATTATTCCCTCATTTAGTGGATATTTTCACAAAAAAAGTGAAATTTTCAAAAATTCAGAAAATTGGCTGAAAACGACTAAATATGAAGGCCACATCGGGTGCATCGCTCTGGACCTGAAATCGGAACGCTGACTGACATTTCCCCTATCTGAAAGTCTGATAAACGCTGAAAAAATGACTAAGTCCATTAAAAAAAAATTTTCAACTTTTTTCAATTTTACAGCCGTGGGATATATATTCTACCCACACACATTTGGAACTCTCCTGGCGTACCCTCACACATTTGGAACTCTCCTGGGGTACCCTCACACATATTATTCCTTCATTTAGTGGATATTTTCACAAAAAAATTGACATTTTCAAAAATTCTGAAAATTGACTGAAAACGACTAAATATTAAGGACTCATTGGGCGAATCGCTCTGGAACTGAAATTGGAACGCTCAATGACATTTCCCCTATCTGAAAGTCTGATAAATGCTGGAAAAATGACTAAGTCCAAAAAAAAATTTTTTTCAACTTTTTTCAATTTTACCCCCGTGGGATATATATTATACCCACACACATTTGGAACTCTCCTGGCATACCCTCACACATATTATTCCCTCATTTAGTGGATATTTTCACAAGAAAGTGAAATTTTCAAAAATTCAGAAAATTGGCTGAAAACTTCTAAATATGAAGGAATCATCGGGCGAATCGCTCTGGAACTGAAATCGGAACGCTCACTGACATTTCCCCTATCTGAAAGTCTGATAACCGCCGGAAAAATGACTAAGTCCAAAAAAATAAATGTTTTCAACTTTTTTCAATTTTACCCCTGTGGGATATATATTATACCCACACACATTTGGAACTCTCCTGGCATACCCTCACACATATTATTCCCTCATTTAGTGGATATTTTCACAAAAAAGTGAAATTTTCAAAAATTCAGATAATTGTCTGAAAACAACTAAATATGAAGGACTCATCGGGCGAATCGCTCTGGAATTGAAATCGGAACGCTCACTGACATTTCCCCTATCTGAAAGTCTGATAAACGCCGGAAAAATGACTAAGTCCAAAAAAAAATTTTTTCACCTTTTTTCAATTTTACCCCCGTGGGATATATATTCTACCCACACACATTTGGAACTCTCCTGGGGTACCCTCACACATATTATTCCCTCATTTAGTGGATATTTTCACAAAAAAGTGAAATTTTCAAAAATTCAGAAAATTGGCTGGAAACGACTAAATATGAAGGACTCATCGGGCGAATCGCTCTGGAACTGAAATCGGAACGCTCACTGACATTTCTCCTATCTGAAATTCTGATAAACGCCGGAAAAATGACTAAGTCGAAAAAAAAATTTTTTTCAACTTTTTTCAATTTTACCCCCGTGGGATATATATTCTACCCACACACATTTGGAACTCTCCAGGGGTACCCTCACACATATTATTCCCTCATTTAGTGGATATTTTCACAAAAAAGTGAAATTTTCAAAAATCCAAAATATTGGCTGGAAACGACTAAATATGAAGGACTGATCGAGCGAATCGCTCTGGAACTGAAATCGGAACGCTCATTGACATTTCCCCTATCTGAAAGTCTGATACACGCCGGAAAAATGACTAAGTTGAAAAAAAAAAATTTTTCAACTTTTTTCAACTTTACCCCCGTGGGATATATATTCTACCCACACACATTTGGAACTCTACTGGGGTACCCTCACACATATTATTCCCTCATTTAGTGGATATTTTCACAAAAAAGTGAAATTTTCAAAAATTCAGAAAAGTGGCTGAAAATGAATAAATATGAACGACTCATCAGGCGAATCGCTCTGGAACTGAAATCGGAACGCTCACTGACATTTCTCCTATCTGAAAGTCTGATAAACGCTGGAAAAATGACTAAGTCCAAAAAAAATTTTTTTCACCTTCTTTCAATTTTACCCCCTGGGATATATATTCTACCCACACACATTTGGAACTCTCCTGGGGTACCCTCACACATATTATTCCCTCATTTAGTGGATATTTTCACAAAAAAGTGAAATTTTCAAAAATTCAGAAAATTGGCTGAAAATGAATAAATATGAACGACTCATCGGGCGAATCACTCTGGAACTGAAATTGGAACGCTCACTGACATTTCCCCTAACTGAAAGTCTGATAAACGCCGGAAAAATGACTAAGTCCAAAAAAATTTTTTTTCAACTTTTTTCAATTTTACCCCCGTGGGATATATATTCTGCCCACACACATTTGGAACTCTCCTGGGGTACCCTCACACATATTATTCCCTCATTTAGTGGATATTTTCACAAAAAAGTGAAATTTTCAAAAATTCAGAAAATTGGCTGGAAACGACTAAATATGAAGGACTCATCGGGTGAATCACTCTAGAACTGAAATTGGAATGCTCACTGCCATTTCCCCTAACTGAAAGTCTGATAAACGCCGGAAAAATGACTAAGTCCAAAAAAAAATTTTTTCACCTTTTTTCAATTTTACCCCCTGGGATATATATTCTACCCACACACATTTGCAACTCTCCTGGGGTACCCTCACACATATTATTCCCTCATTTAGTGGATATTTTCACAAAAAAGTGAAATTTTCAAAAATTCAGATAATTGTCTGAAAACAACTAAATATGAAGGACTCATCGGGCGAATCGCTCTGGAATTGAAATCGGAACGCTCACTGACATTTCCCCTATCTGAAAGTCTGATAAACGCCGGAAAAATGACTAAGTCCAAAAAAAAATTTTTTCACCTTTTTTCAATTTTACCCCCGTGGGATATATATTCTACCAACACACATTTGGAACTCTCCTGGGGTACCCTCACACATATTATTCCCTCATTTAGTGGATATTTTCACAAAAAAGTGAAATTTTCAAAAATTCAGAAAATTGGCTGGAAACGACTAAATATGAAGGACTCATCGGGCGAATCGCTCTGGAACTGAAATCGGAACGCTCACTGACATTTCTCCTATCTGAAATTCTGATAAACGCCGGAAAAATGACTAAGTCGAAAAAAAAATTTTTTTCAACTTTTTTCAATTTTACCCCCGTGGGATATATATTCTACCCACACACATTTGGAACTCTCCAGGGGTACCCTCACACATATTATTCCCTCATTTAGTGGATATTTTCACAAAAAAGTGAAATTTTCAAAAATCCAAAATATTGGCTGGAAACGACTAAATATGAAGGACTGATCGAGCGAATCGCTCTGGAACTGAAATCGGAACGCTCATTGACATTTCCCCTATCTGAAAGTCTGATACACGCCGGAAAAATGACTAAGTTGAAAAAAAAAAATTTTTCAACTTTTTTCAACTTTACCCCCGTGGGATATATATTCTACCCACACACATTTGGAACTCTACTGGGGTACCCTCACACATATTATTCCCTCATTTAGTGGATATTTTCACAAAAAAGTGAAATTTTCAAAAATTCAGAAAAGTGGCTGAAAATGAATAAATATGAACGACTCATCAGGCGAATCGCTCTGGAACTGAAATCGGAACGCTCACTGACATTTCTCCTATCTGAAAGTCTGATAAACGCTGGAAAAATGACTAAGTCCAAAAAAAATTTTTTTCACCTTCTTTCAATTTTACCCCCTGGGATATATATTCTACCCACACACATTTGGAACTCTCCTGGGGTACCCTCACACATATTATTCCCTCATTTAGTGGATATTTTCACAAAAAAGTGAAATTTTCAAAAATTCAGAAAATTGGCTGAAAATGAATAAATATGAACGACTCATCGGGCGAATCACTCTGGAACTGAAATTGGAACGCTCACTGACATTTCCCCTAACTGAAAGTCTGATAAACGCCGGAAAAATGACTAAGTCCAAAAAAATTTTTTTTCAACTTTTTTCAATTTTACCCCCGTGGGATATATATTCTGCCCACACACATTTGGAACTCTCCTGGGGTACCCTCACACATATTATTCCCTCATTTAGTGGATATTTTCACAAAAAAGTGAAATTTTCAAAAATTCAGAAAATTGGCTGGAAACGACTAAATATGAAGGACTCATCGGGTGAATCACTCTAGAACTGAAATTGGAATGCTCACTGCCATTTCCCCTAACTGAAAGTCTGATAAACGCCGGAAAAATGACTAAGTCCAAAAAAAAATTTTTTCACCTTTTTTCAATTTTACCCCCTGGGATATATATTCTACCCACACACATTTGCAACTCTCCTGGGGTACCCTCACACATATTATTCCCTCATTTAGTGGATATTTTCACAAAAAAGTGAAATTTTCAAAAATTCAGATAATTGGCTGAAAACGACTAAATATGAAGGACTCATCGGGCGAATCGCTCTGGAACTGAAATTGGAATGCTCACTGACATTTCCCCTATCTGAAAGTCTGATAAACGCCGGAAAAATGACTAAGTCCAAAAAAATTTTTTTTTCAACTTTTTTCAATTTTACCCCTGTGGGATATATATTCTACCCACACACATTTGGAACTCTCCTGGGGTACCCTCACACATATTATTCCCTCATTTAGTGGATATTTTCACAAAAAAGTGAAATTTTCAAAAATTCAGAAAAGTGGCTGAAAATGAATAAATATGAACGACTCATCAGGCGAATCGCTCTGGAACTGAAATCGGAACGCTCACTGACATTTCTCCTATCTGAAAGTCTGATAAACGCCGGAAAAATGACTAAGTCCAAAAAAAATTTTTTTCACCTTTTTTCAATTTTACCCCCTGGGATATATATTCTACCCACACACATTTGGAACTCTCCTGGGGTACCCTCACACATATTATTCCCTCATTTAGTGGATATTTTCACAAAAAAGTGAAATTTTCAAAAATTCAGAAAAGTGGCTGAAAATGAATAAATATGAACGACTCATCAGGCGAATCGCTCTGGAACTGAAATCGGAACGCTCACTGACATTTCTCCTATCTGAAAGTCTGATAAACGCCGGAAAAATGACTAAGTCCAAAAAAAATTTTTTTCACCTTTTTTCAATTTTACCCCCTGGGATATATATTCTACCCACACACATTTGGAACTCTCCTGGGGTACCCTCACACATATTATTCCCTCATTTAGTGGATATTTTCACAAAAAAGTGAAATTTTCAAAAATTCAGAAAATTGGCTGAAAATGAATAAATATGAACGACTCATCGGGCGAATCACTCTGGAACTGAAATTAGAACGCTCACTGACATTTCCCCTAACTGAAAGTCTGATAAACGCCGGAAAAATGACTAAGTCCAAAAAAAAATTTTTTCACCTTTTTTCAATTTTTACCCCCGTGGGATATATATTCTACCCACACACATTTGGAACTCTCCTGGGGTACCCTCACACATATTATTCCCTCATTTAGTGGATATTTTCACAAAAAAGTGAAATTTTCAAAAATTCAGAATATTGGCTGGAAACGACTAAATATGAAGGACTGATCGAGCGAATCGCTCTGGAACTGAAATCGGAACGCTCATTGACATTTCCCCTATCTGAAAGTCTGATACACGCCGGAAAAATGACTAAGTTGAAAAAAAAAAATTTTTCAACTTTTTTCAACTTTACCCCCGTGGGATATATATTCTACCCACACACATTTGGAACTCTACTGGGGTACCCTCACACATATTATTCCCTCATTTAGTGGATATTTTCACAAAAAAGTGAAATTTTCAAAAATTCTGAAAATTGGTTGAAATTGACTAAATATGAAGGACTCATCGGGCGAATCGCTCTGGAATTGAAATCGGAACGCTCACTGTCATTTCCCCTATCTGAAAGTCTGATAAACGCCGGAAAAATGACTAAGTCCAAAAAAAAATTTTTTCACCTTTTTTCAATTTTACCCCCGTGGGATATATATTCTACCCACACACATTTGGAACTCTCCTGGGGTACCCTCACACTTATTATTCCTTCATTTAGTGGATATTTTCACAAAAAAGTGAAATTTTCAAAAATTCAGAAAATTGGCTGAAAATGAATAAATATGAATGACTCATCGGGCGAATCACTCTGGAACTGAAATTGGAACGCTCACTGACATTTCCCCTAACTGAAAGTCTGATAAACGCCGGAAAAATGACTAAGTCCAAAAAAAAATTTTTTTAAACTTTTTTCAATTTTACCCCCGTGGGATATATATTCTACCCACACACATTTGGAACTCTCCTGGGGTACCCTCACACATATTATTCCCTCATTTAGTGGATATTTTCACAAAAAAGTGAAATTTTCAAAAATTCAGAAAATTGTCTGGAAACGACTAAATATGAAGGACTCATCGGGTGAATCACTCTAGAACTGAAATTGGAACGCTCACTGCCATTTCCCCTAACTGAAAGTCTGATAAACGCCGGAAAAATGACTAAGTCCAAAAAAAATTTTTTTCACCTTTTTTCAATTTTACCCCCTGGGATATATATTCTACCCACACACATTTGGAACTCTCCTGGGGTACCCTCACACATATTATTCCCTCATTTAGTGGATATTTTCACAAAAAAGTGAAATTTTCAAAAATTCAGAAAATTGGCTGAAAATGAATAAATATGAACGACTCATCGGGCGAATCACTCTGGAACTGAAATTAGAACGCTCACTGACATTTCCCCTAACTGAAAGTCTGATAAACGCCGGAAAAATGACTAAGTCCAAAAAAATTTTTTTTCAACTTTTTTCAATTTTACCCCCGTGGGATATATATTCTGCCCACACACATTTGGAACTCTCCTGGGGTACCCTCACACATTTTATTCCCTCATTTAGTGGATATTTTCACAAAAAAGTGAAATTTTCAAAAATTCTGAAAATTGGTTGAAATTGACTAAATATGAAGGACTCATCGGGCGAATCGCTCTGGAATTGAAATCGGAACGCTCACTGTCATTTCCCCTATCTGAAAGTCTGATAAACGCCGGAAAAATGACTAAGTCCAAAAAAAAATTTTTTCACCTTTTTTCAATTTTACCCCCGTGGGATATATATTCTACCCACACACATTTGGAACTCTCCTGGGGTACCCTCACACATATTATTCCCTCATTTAGTGGATATTTTCACAAAAAAGTGAAATTTTCAAAAATTCAGGAAATTGGCTGAAAACGACTAAATATGAAGGACTCATCGGGCGAATCGCTGTGGAATTGAAATCGGAACGCTCACTGACATTTCCCCTATCTGAAAGTCTGATAAACGCCGGAAAAATGACTAAGTGCAAAAAAAAATGTTTTCACCTTTTTTCAATTTTACCCCCGTGGGATATATATTCTATCCACATACATTTGGAACTCTCCTGGGGTACCCTCACACATATTATTCCCTCATTTAGTGGATATTTTCACAAAAAAGTGAAATTTTCAAAAATTCAGAAAATTGTCTGAAAACGACTAAATATGAAGGACTCATCGGGCGAATCACTCTAGAACTGAAATTGGAATGCTCACTGACATTTCCCCTTACTGAAAGTCTGATAAACGCCGGAAAAATGACTAAGTCCAAAAAAATTTTTTTTTCAACTTTTTTCAATTTTACCCCCGTGGGATATATATTCTACCCACACACATTTGGAACTCTCCTGGGGTACCCTTACACATATTATTCCCTCATTTAGTGGATATTTTCACAAAAAAGTGAAATTTTCAAAAATTCAGAAAAGTGGCTGAAAATGACTAAATATGAAGGACTCATCAGGCGAATCGCTCTGGAACTGAAATTGGAACGCTCCCTGACATTTCCCCTAACTGAAAGTCTGATAAATGCCGTAAAAATGACTAAGTCCAAAAAAATTTTTTTTTCAACTTTTTTCAATTTTACCCCCGTGGTATATATATTCTACCCACACACATTTGGAACTCTCCTGGGGTACCCTCACACAAATTATTCCCTCATTTAGTGGATATTTTCACAAAAAAGTGAAATTTTCAAAAATTCAGAAAATTGGCTGAAAACGACTAAATATGAAGGACTCATCGGGCGAATCGCTCTGGAACTGAAATTGGAATGCTCACTGACATTTCCCCTTACTGAAAGTCTGATAAACGCCGGAAAAATGACTAAGTCCAAAAAAATTTTTTTTTAAACTTTTTTCAATTTTACCCCCGTGGGATATATATTCTACCCAAACACATTTGGATCTCTCCTGGGGTACCCTCACACATATTATTCCCTCATTTAGTGGATATTTTCACAAAAAAGTGAAATTTTCAAAAATTCAGAAAAGTGGCTGAAAATGACTAAATATGAAGGACTCATCAGGCGAATCGCTCTGGAACTGAAATTGGAACGCTCACTGACATTTCCCCTAACTGAAAGTCTGATAAATGCCGTAAAAATGACTAAGTCCAAAAAAATTTTTTTTTCAACTTTTTTCAATTTTACCCCCGTGGTATATATATTCTACCCACACACATTTGGAACTCTCCTGGGGTACCCTCACACAAATTATTCCCTCATTTAGTGGATATTTTCACAAAAAGTGAAATTTTCAAAAATTCAGAAAATTGGCGGGAAACGACTAAATATGAAGGACTCATCGGGTGAATCACTCTAGAACTGAAATTGGAACGCTCACTGCCATTTCCCCTAACTGAAAGTCTGATAAACGCCGGAAAAATGACTAAGTCCAAAAAAATTTTTTTTTACCTTTTTTCAATTTTACCCCCGTGGGATATATATTCTAGCCACACACATTTGGAACTCTCCTGGGGTACCCTCACACATATTATTCCCTCATTTAGTGGATATTTTCACAAAAAAGTGAAATTTTCAAAAATTCAGAAAATTGGCTGAAAATGAATAAATATGAACGACTCATCGGGCGAATCACTCTGGAACTGAAATTGGAACGCTCACTGACATTTCCCCTAACTGAAAGTCTGATAAACGCCGGAAAAATGACTAAGTCCAAAAAATTTTTTTTTTTACCTTTTTTCAATTTTACCCCCGTGGGATATATATTCTATCCACACACATTTGGAACTCTCCTGGGGTACCCTCACACATATTATTCCCTCATTTAGTGGATATTTTCACAAAAAAGTGAAATTTTCAAAAATTCTGAAAATTGGCTGAAAACGACTAAATATGAAGGACTCATCAGGCAAATCGCTCTGGAACTGAAATCGGAACGCTCACTGACATTTGTCCTATCTGAAAGTCTGATAAACGCCGGAAAAATGACTAAGTCCAAAAAAAAAATTTTTTCAACTCTTTTCAATTTTACCCCCGTGGGATATATATTCTACCCACACACATTTGGAACTCTCCTGGGGTACCCTCACACATATTATTCCCTCATTTAGTGGATATTTTCACAAAAAAGTGAAATTTTCAAAAATTCAGAAAATTGGCTGGAAACGACTAAATATGAAGGACTCATCGGGCGAATCACTCTAGAACTGAAATTGGAATGCTCACTGTCATTTCCCCTAACTGAAAGTCTGATAAACGCCGGAAAAATGACTAAGTCCAAAAAAATTTTTTTTTCAACTTTTTTCAATTTTACCCCTGTGGGATATATATTCTACCCAAACACATTTGGAACTCTCCTGGGGTACCCTCACACATATTATTCCCTCATTTAGTGGATATTTTCACAAAAAAGTGAAATTTTCAAAAATTCAGAAAATTGGCTGAAAATGAATAAATATGAACGACTCATCGGGTGAATCACTCTGGAACTGAAATTGGAATGCTCACTGACATTTCCCCTAACTGAAAGTCTGATAAACGCCGGAAAAATGACTAAGTCCAAAAAAATTTTTTTTCAACTTTTTTCAATTTTACCCCCGTGGGATATATATTCTGCCCACACACATTTGGAACTCTCCTGGGGTACCCTTACACATATTATTCCCTCATTTAGTGGATATTTTCACAAAAAAGTAAAATTTTCAAAAATTCAGGAAATTGGCTGAAAACGACTAAATATGAAGGACTCATCGGGCGAATCGCTGTGGAATTGAAATCGGAACGCTCACTGACATTTCCCCTATCTGAAAGTCTGATAAACGCCGGAAAAATGACTAAGTGCAAAAAAAAATGTTTTCACCTTTTTTCAATTTTACCCCCGTGGGATATATATTCTACCCACACACATTTGGAACTCTCCTGGGGTACCCTCACACATATTATTCCCTCATTTAGTGGATATTTTCACAAAAAAGTGAAATTTTCAAAAATTCAGAAAATTGTCTGAAAACGACTAAATATGAAGGACTCATCGGGCGAATCACTCTAGAACTGAAATTGGAATGCTCACTGACATTTCCCCTAACTGAAAGTCTGATAAATGCCGGAAAAATGACTAAGTCCAAAAAAATTTTTTTTCAACTTTTTTCAATTTTACCCCCATGGGATATATATTCTACCCACACACATTTGGAACTCTCCTGGGGTACCCTTACACATATTATTCCCTCATTTAGTGGTTATTTTCACAAAAAAGTGAAATTTTCAAAAATTCAGAAAAGTGGCTGAAAATGACTAAATATGAAGGACTCATCAGGCGAATCGCTCTGGAACTGAAATTGGAACGCTCCCTGACATTTCCCCTAACTGAAAGTCTGATAAATGCCGTAAAAATGACTAAGTCCAAAAAAATTTTTTTTTCAACTTTTTTCAATTTTACCCCCGTGGTATATATATTCTACCCACACACATTTGGAACTCTCCTGGGGTACCCTCACACAAATTATTCCCTCATTTAGTGGATATTTTCACAAAAAAGTGAAATTTTCAAAAATTCAGAAAATTGGCTGAAAACGACTAAATATGAAGGACTCATCGGGCGAATCGCTCTGGAACTGAAATTGGAATGCTCACTGACATTTCCCCTTACTGAAAGTCTGATAAACGCCGGAAAAATGACTAAGTCCAAAAAAAAATGTTTTCACCTTTTTTCAATTTTACCCCCGTGGGATTTATATTCTATCCACATACATTTGGAACTCTCCTGGGGTACCCTCACACATATTATTCCCTCATTTAGTGGATATTTTCACAAAAAAGTGAAATTTTCAAAAATTCTGAAAATTGGCTGAAAACGACTAAATATGAAGGACTCATCGGGCGAATCACTCTAGAACTGAAATTGGAATGCTCACTGACATTTCCCCTAACTGAAAGTCTGATAAATGCCGGAAAAATGACTAAGTCCAAAAAAATATTTTTTCAACTTTTTTAAATTTTACCCCCGTGGGATATATATTCTACCCACACATATTTGGAACTCTCTTGGGGTACCCTCACACATATTATTCCCTCATTTAGTGGATATTTTCACAAAAAAGTGAAATTTTCAAAAATTCAGATACTTGGCTGAAAACGACTAAATATGAAGGACTCAACGGGCGAATCGCTCTGGAATTGAAATCGGAACGCTCACTGACATTTCCCCTAACTGAAAGTCTGATAAATGCCGGAAAAATGACTAAGTCCAAAAAAATTTTTTTTCAACTTTTTTCAATTTTACCCCTGTGGGATATATATTCTACCCACACACATTTGGAACTCTCTTGGGGTACCCTCACACATATTATTCCCTCATTTAGTGGATATTTTCACAAAAAAGTGAAATTTTCAAAAATTCAGAAAAGTGGCTGAAAATGATTAAATATGAACGACTCATCGGGCGAATCACTCTGGAACTGAAATTGGAACGCTCACTGTCATTTCTCCTATCTGAAAGTCTGATAAACGCCGGAAAAATGACTAAGTCCAAAAAAAAATTTTTTCACCTTTTTTCAATTTTTACCCCCGTGGGATATATATTCTACCCACACACATTTGGAACTCTCCTGGGGTACCCTCACACATATTATTCCCTCATTTAGTGGATATTTTCACAAAAAAGTGAAATTTTCAAAAATTCAGAATATTGGCTGGAAACGACTAAATATGAAGGACTGATCGAGCGAATCGCTCTGGAACTGAAATCGGAACGCTCATTGACATTTCCCCTATCTGAAAGTCTGATACACGCCGGAAAAATGACTAAGTTGAAAAAAAAAAATTTTTCAACTTTTTTCAACTTTACCCCCATGGGATATATATTCTACCCACACACATTTGGAACTCTACTGGGGTACCCTCACACATATTATTCCCTCATTTAGTGGATATTTTCACAAAAAAGTGAAATTTTCAAAAATTCAGATAATTGGCTGAAAACGACTAAATATGAAGGACTCATCGGGCGAATCGCTCTGGAACTGAAATTGGAATGCTCACTGACATTTCCCCTATCTGAAAGTCTGATAAACGCCGGAAAAATGACTAAGTCCAAAAAAATTTTTTTTTCAACTTTTTTCAATTTTACCCCTGTGGGATATATATTCTACCCACACACATTTGGAACTCTCCTGGGGTACCCTCACACATATTATTCCCTCATTTAGTGGATGTTTTCACAAAAAAGTGAAATTTTCAAAAATTCAGAAAAGTGGCTGAAAATGAATAAATATGAACGACTCATCAGGCGAATCGCTCTGGAACTGAAATCGGAACGCTCACTGACATTTCTCCTATCTGAAAGTCTGATAAACGCCGGAAAAATGACTAAGTCCAAAAAAAATTTTTTTCACCTTTTTTCAATTTTACCCCCTGGGATATATATTCTACCCACACACATTTGGAACTCTCCTGGGGTACCCTCACACATATTATTCCCTCATTTAGTGGATATTTTCACAAAAAAGTGAAATTTTCAAAAATTCAGAAAAGTGGCTGAAAATGAATAAATATGAACGACTCATCAGGCGAATCGCTCTGGAACTGAAATCGGAACGCTCACTGACATTTCTCCTATCTGAAAGTCTGATAAACGCCGGAAAAATGACTAAGTCCAAAAAAAATTTTTTTCACCTTTTTTCAATTTTACCCCCTGGGATATATATTCTACCCACACACATTTGGAACTCTCCTGGGGTACCCTCACACATATTATTCCCTCATTTAGTGGATATTTTCACAAAAAAGTGAAATTTTCAAAAATTCAGAAAATTGGCTGAAAATGAATAAATATGAACGACTCATCGGGCGAATCACTCTGGAACTGAAATTAGAACGCTCACTGACATTTCCCCTAACTGAAAGTCTGATAAACGCCGGAAAAATGACTAAGTCCAAAAAAAAATTTTTTCACCTTTTTTCAATTTTTACCCCCGTGGGATATATATTCTACCCACACACATTTGGAACTCTCCTGGGGTACCCTCACACATATTATTCCCTCATTTAGTGGATATTTTCACAAAAAAGTGAAATTTTCAAAAATTCAGAATATTGGCTGGAAACGACTAAATATGAAGGACTGATCGAGCGAATCGCTCTGGAACTGAAATCGGAACGCTCATTGACATTTCCCCTATCTGAAAGTCTGATACACGCCGGAAAAATGACTAAGTTGAAAAAAAAAAATTTTTCAACTTTTTTCAACTTTACCCCCGTGGGATATATATTCTACCCACACACATTTGGAACTCTACTGGGGTACCCTCACACATATTATTCCCTCATTTAGTGGATATTTTCACAAAAAAGTGAAATTTTCAAAAATTCAGAAAAGTGGCTGAAAATGAATAAATATGAACGACTCATCAGGCGAATCGCACTGGAACTGAAATCGGAACGCTCACTGACATTTCTCCTATCTGAAAGTCTGATAAACGCCGGAAAAATGACTAAGTCCAAAAAAAATTTTTTTCACCTTCTTTCAATTTTACCCCCTGGGATATATATTCTACCCACACACATTTGGAACTCTCCTGGGGTACCCTCACACTTATTATTCCTTCATTTAGTGGATATTTTCACAAAAAAGTGAAATTTTCAAAAATTCAGAAAATTGGCTGAAAATGAATAAATATGAATGACTCATCGGGCGAATCACTCTGGAACTGAAATTGGAACGCTCACTGACATTTCCCCTAACTGAAAGTCTGATAAACGCCGGAAAAATGACTAAGTCCAAAAAAAAATTTTTTCACCTTTTTTCAATTTTACCCCCTGGGATATATATTCTACCCACACACATTTGGAACTCTCCTGGGGTACCCTCACACATATTATTCCCTCATTTAGTGGATATTTTCACAAAAAAGTGAAATTTTCAAAAATTCAGAAAATTGGCTGAAAATGAATAAATATGAACGACTCATCGGGCGAATCACTCTGGAACTGAAATTAGAACGCTCACTGACATTTCCCCTAACTGAAAGTCTGATAAACGCCGGAAAAATGACTAAGTCCAAAAAAATTTTTTTTCAACTTTTTTCAATTTTACCCCCGTGGGATATATATTCTGCCCACACACATTTGGAACTCTCCTGGGGTACCCTCACACATTTTATTCCCTCATTTAGTGGATATTTTCACAAAAAAGTGAAATTTTCAAAAATTCTGAAAATTGGTTGAAATTGACTAAATATGAAGGACTCATCGGGCGAATCGCTCTGGAATTGAAATCGGAACGCTCACTGTCATTTCCCCTATCTGAAAGTCTGATAAACGCCGGAAAAATGACTAAGTCCAAAAAAAAATTTTTTCACCTTTTTTCAATTTTACCCCCGTGGGATATATATTCTACCCACACACATTTGGAACTCTCCTGGGGTACCCTCACACATATTATTCCCTCATTTAGTGGATATTTTCACAAAAAAGTGAAATTTTCAAAAATTCAGGAAATTGGCTGAAAACGACTAAATATGAAGGACTCATCGGGCGAATCGCTGTGGAATTGAAATCGGAACGCTCACTGACATTTCCCCTATCTGAAAGTCTGATAAACGCCGGAAAAATGACTAAGTGCAAAAAAAAATGTTTTCACCTTTTTTCAATTTTACCCCCGTGGGATATATATTCTATCCACATACATTTGGAACTCTCCTGGGGTACCCTCACACATATTATTCCCTCATTTAGTGGATATTTTCACAAAAAAGTGAAATTTTCAAAAATTCAGAAAATTGTCTGAAAACGACTAAATATGAAGGACTCATCGGGCGAATCACTCTAGAACTGAAATTGGAATGCTCACTGACATTTCCCCTAACTGAAAGTCTGATAAACGCCGGAAAAATGACTAAGTCCAAAAAAATTTTTTTTTAAACTTTTTTCAATTTTACCCCCGTGGGATATATATTCTACCCAAACACATTTGGATCTCTCCTGGGGTACCCTCACACATATTATTCCCTCATTTAGTGGATATTTTCACAAAAAAGTGAAATTTTCAAAAATTCAGAAAAGTGGCTGAAAATGACTAAATATGAAGGACTCATCAGGCGAATCGCTCTGGAACTGAAATTGGAACGCTCACTGACATTTCCCCTAACTGAAAGTCTGATAAATGCCGTAAAAATGACTAAGTCCAAAAAAATTTTTTTTTCAACTTTTTTCAATTTTACCCTCGTGGTATATATATTCTACCCACACACATTTGGAACTCTCCTGGGGTACCCTCACACAAATTATTCCCTCATTTAGTGGATATTTTCACAAAAAGTGAAATTTTCAAAAATTCAGAAAATTGGCGGGAAACGACTAAATATGAAGGACTCATCGGGCGAATCACTCTAGAACTGAAATTGGAATGCTCACTGTCATTTCCCCTAACTGAAAGTCTGATAAACGCCGGAAAAATGACTAAGTCCAAAAAAAATTTTTTTTCAACTTTTTTCAATTTTACCCCTGTGGGATATATATTCTACCCAAACACATTTGGAACTCTCCTGGGGTACCCTCACACATATTATTCCCTCATTTAGTGGATATTTTCACAAAAAAGTGAAATTTTCAAAAATTCAGAAAATTGGCTGAAAATGAATAAATATGAACGACTCATCGGGTGAATCACTCTGGAACTGAAATTGGAATGCTCACTGACATTTCCCTTAACTGAAAGTCTGATAAACGCCGGAAAAATGACTAAGTCCAAAAAAATTTTTTTTCAACTTTTTTCAATTTTACCCCCGTGGGATATATATTCTGCCCACACACATTTGGAACTCTCCTGGGGTACCCTTACACATATTATTCCCTCATTTAGTGGATATTTTCACAAAAAAGTAAAATTTTCAAAAATTCAGGAAATTGGCTGAAAACGACTAAATATGAAGGACTCATCGGGCGAATCGCTGTGGAATTGAAATCGGAACGCTCACTGACATTTCCCCTATCTGAAAGTCTGATAAACGCCGGAAAAATGACTAAGTGCAAAAAAAAATGTTTTCACCTTTTTTCAATTTTACCCCCGTGGGATATATATTCTACCCACACACATTTGTAACTCTCCTGGGGTACCCTCACACATATTATTCCCTCATTTAGTGGATATTTTCACAAAAAAGTGAAATTTTCAAAAATTCAGAAAAGTGGCTGAAAATGAATAAATATGAACGACTCATCAGGCGAATCGCTCTGGAACTGAAATCGGAACGCTCACTGACATTTCTCCTATCTGAAAGTCTGATAAACGCCGGAAAAATGACTAAGTCCAAAAAAAAATTTTTTCACCTTTTTTCAATTTTACCCCCTGGGATATATATTCTACCCACACACATTTGGAACTCTCCTGGGGTACCCTCACACATATTATTCCCTCATTTAGTGGATATTTTCACAAAAAAGTGAAATTTTCAAAAATTCAGATAATTGGCTGAAAACGACTAAATATGAAGGACTCATCGGGCGAATCGCTCTGGAACTGAAATTGGAATGCTCACTGACATTTCCCCTTACTGAAAGTCTGATAAACGCCGGAAAAATGACTAAGTCCAAAAAAATTTTTTTTTCAACTTTTTTCAATTTTACCCCCGTGGGATATATATTCTACCCAAACATATTTGGATCTCTCCTGGGGTACCCTCACACATATTATTCCCTCATTTAGTGGATATTTTCACAAAAAAGTGAAATTTTCAAAAATTCAGAAAAGTGGCTGAAAATGACTAAATATGAAGGACTCATCAGGCGAATCGCTCTGGAACTGAAATTGGAACGCTCACTGACATTTCCCCTAACTGAAAGTCTGATAAATGCCGTAAAAATGACTAAGTCCAAAAAAATTTTTTTTTCAACTTTTTTCAATTTTACCCCCGTGGTATATATATTCTACCCACACACATTTGGAACTCTCCTGGGGTACCCTCACACAAATTATTCCCTCATTTAGTGGATATTTTCACAAAAAGTGAAATTTTCAAAAATTCAGAAAATTGGCAGGAAACGACTAAATATGAAGGACTCATCGGGTGAATCACTCTAGAACTGAAATTGGAACGCTCACTGCCATTTCCCCTAACTGAAAGTCTGATAAACGCCGGAAAAATGACTAAGTCCAAAAAAATTTTTTTTTACCTTTTTTCAATTTTACCCCCGTGGGATATATATTCTAGCCACACACATTTGGAACTCTCCTGGGGTACCCTCACACATATTATTCCCTCATTTAGTGGATATTTTCACAAAAAAGTGAAATTTTCAAAAATTCAGAAAATTGGCTGAAAATGAATAAATATGAACGACTCATCGGGCGAATCACTCTGGAACTGAAATTGGAACGCTCACTGACATTTCCCCTAACTGAAAGTCTGATAAACGCCGGAAAAATGACTAAGTCCAAAAAATTTTTTTTTTTACCTTTTTTCAATTTTACCCCCGTGGGATATATATTCTATCCACACACATTTGGAACTCTCCTGGGGTACCCTCACACATATTATTCCCTCATTTAGTGGATATTTTCACAAAAAAGTGAAATTTTCAAAAATTCTGAAAATTGGCTGAAAACGACTAAATATGAACGACTCATCGGGCGAATCACTCTGGAACTGAAATTGGAACGCTCACTGACATTTCCCCTAACTGAAAGTCTGATAAACGCCGGAAAAATGACTAAGTCCAAAAAATTTTTTTTTTTACCTTTTTTCAATTTTACCCCCGTGGGATATATATTCTATCCACACACATTTGGAACTCTCCTGGGGTACCCTCACACATATTATTCCCTCATTTAGTGGATATTTTCACAAAAAAGTGAAATTTTCAAAAATTCTGAAAATTGGCTGGAAACGACTAAATATGAAGGACTCATCGGGCGAATCACTCTAGAACTGAAATTGGAATGCTCACTGTCATTTCCCCTAACTGAAAGTCTGATAAACGCCGGAAAAATGACTAAGTCCAAAAAAAATTTTTTTTCAACTTTTTTCAATTTTACCCCTGTGGGATATATATTCTACCCAAACACATTTGGAACTCTCCTGGGGTACCCTCACACATATTATTCCCTCATTTAGTGGATATTTTCACAAAAAAGTGAAATTTTCAAAAATTCAGAAAATTGGCTGAAAATGAATAAATATGAACGACTCATCGGGTGAATCACTCTGGAACTGAAATTGGAATGCTCACTGACATTTCCCTTAACTGAAAGTCTGATAAACGCCGGAAAAATGACTAAGTCCAAAAAAATTTTTTTTCAACTTTTTTCAATTTTACCCCCGTGGGATATATATTCTGCCCACACACATTTGGAACTCTCCTGGGGTACCCTTACACATATTATTCCCTCATTTAGTGGATATTTTCACAAAAAAGTAAAATTTTCAAAAATTCAGGAAATTGGCTGAAAACGACTAAATATGAAGGACTCATCGGGCGAATCGCTGTGGAATTGAAATCGGAACGCTCACTGACATTTCCCCTATCTGAAAGTCTGATAAACGCCGGAAAAATGACTAAGTGCAAAAAAAAATGTTTTCACCTTTTTTCAATTTTACCCCCGTGGGATATATATTCTACCCACACACATTTGTAACTCTCCTGGGGTACCCTCACACATATTATTCCCTCATTTAGTGGATATTTTCACAAAAAAGTGAAATTTTCAAAAATTCAGAAAAGTGGCTGAAAATGAATAAATATGAACGACTCATCAGGCGAATCGCTCTGGAACTGAAATCGGAACGCTCACTGACATTTCTCCTATCTGAAAGTCTGATAAACGCCGGAAAAATGACTAAGTCCAAAAAAAAATTTTTTCACCTTTTTTCAATTTTACCCCCTGGGATATATATTCTACCCACACACATTTGGAACTCTCCTGGGGTACCCTCACACATATTATTCCCTCATTTAGTGGATATTTTCACAAAAAAGTGAAATTTTCAAAAATTCAGATAATTGGCTGAAAACGACTAAATATGAAGGACTCATCGGGCGAATCGCTCTGGAACTGAAATTGGAATGCTCACTGACATTTCCCCTTACTGAAAGTCTGATAAACGCCGGAAAAATGACTAAGTCCAAAAAAATTTTTTTTTCAACTTTTTTCAATTTTACCCCCGTGGGATATATATTCTACCCAAACACATTTGGATCTCTCCTGGGGTACCCTCACACATATTATTCCCTCATTTAGTGGATATTTTCACAAAAAAGTGAAATTTTCAAAAATTCAGAAAAGTGGCTGAAAATGACTAAATATGAAGGACTCATCAGGCGAATCGCTCTGGAACTGAAATTGGAACGCTCACTGACATTTCCCCTAACTGAAAGTCTGATAAATGCCGTAAAAATGACTAAGTCCAAAAAAATTTTTTTTTCAACTTTTTTCAATTTTACCCCCGTGGTATATATATTCTACCCACACACATTTGGAACTCTCCTGGGGTACCCTCACACAAATTATTCCCTCATTTAGTGGATATTTTCACAAAAAGTGAAATTTTCAAAAATTCAGAAAATTGGCAGGAAACGACTAAATATGAAGGACTCATCGGGTGAATCACTCTAGAACTGAAATTGGAACGCTCACTGCCATTTCCCCTAACTGAAAGTCTGATAAACGTCGGAAAAATGACTAAGTCCAAAAAAATTTTTTTTTACCTTTTTTCAATTTTACCCCCGTGGGATATATATTCTAGCCACACACATTTGGAACTCTCCTGGGGTACCCTCACACATATTATTCCCTCATTTAGTGGATATTTTCACAAAAAAGTGAAATTTTCAAAAATTCAGAAAATTGGCTGAAAATGAATAAATATGAACGACTCATCGGGCGAATCACTCTGGAACTGAAATTGGAACGCTCACTGACATTTCCCCTAACTGAAAGTCTGATAAACGCCGGAAAAATGACTAAGTCCAAAAAATTTTTTTTTTTACCTTTTTTCAATTTTACCCCCGTGGGATATATATTCTATCCACACACATTTGGAACTCTCCTGGGGTACCCTCACACATATTATTCCCTCATTTAGTGGATATTTTCACAAAAAAGTGAAATTTTCAAAAATTCTGAAAATTGGCTGAAAACGACTAAATATGAAGGACTCATCAGGCAAATCGCTCTGGAACTGAAATCGGAACGCTCACTGACATTTGTCCTATCTGAAAGTCTGATAAACGCCGGAAAAATGACTAAGTCCAAAAAAAAAATTTTTTCAACTCTTTTCAATTTTACCCCCGTGGGATATATATTCTACCCACACACATTTGGAACTCTCCTGGGGTACCCTCACACATATTATTCCCTCATTTAGTGGATATTTTCACAAAAAAGTGAAATTTTCAAAAATTCAGAAAATTGGCTGGAAACGACTAAATATGAAGGACTCATCGGGCGAATCACTCTAGAACTGAAATTGGAATGCTCACTGTCATTTCCCCTAACTGAAAGTCTGATAAACGCCGGAAAAATGACTAAGTCCAAAAAAAATTTTTTTTCAACTTTTTTCAATTTTACCCCTGTGGGATATATATTCTACCCAAACACATTTGGAACTCTCCTGGGGTACCCTCACACATATTATTCCCTCATTTAGTGGATATTTTCACAAAAAAGTGAAATTTTCAAAAATTCAGAAAATTGGCTGAAAATGAATAAATATGAACGACTCATCGGGTGAATCACTCTGGAACTGAAATTGGAATGCTCACTGACATTTCCCCTAACTGAAAGTCTGATAAACGCCGGAAAAATGACTAAGTCCAAAAAAATTTTTTTTCAACTTTTTTCAATTTTACCCCCGTGGGATATATATTCTGCCCACACACATTTGGAACTCTCCTGGGGTACCCTTACACATATTATTCCCTCATTTAGTGGATATTTTCACAAAAAAGTAAAATTTTCAAAAATTCAGGAAATTGGCTGAAAACGACTAAATATGAAGGACTCATCGGGCGAATCGCTGTGGAATTGAAATCGGAACGCTCACTGACATTTCCCCTATCTGAAAGTCTGATAAACGCCGGAAAAATGACTAAGTGCAAAAAAAAATGTTTTCACCTTTTTTCAATTTTACCCCCGTGGGATATATATTCTACCCACACACATTTGTAACTCTCCTGGGGTACCCTCACACATATTATTCCCTCATTTAGTGGATATTTTCACAAAAAAGTGAAATTTTCAAAAATTCAGAAAAGTGGCTGAAAATGAATAAATATGAACGACTCATCAGGCGAATCGCTCTGGAACTGAAATCGGAACGCTCACTGACATTTCTCCTATCTGAAAGTCTGATAAACGCCGGAAAAATGACTAAGTCCAAAAAAAAATTTTTTCACCTTTTTTCAATTTTACCCCCTGGGATATATATTCTACCCACACACATTTGGAACTCTCCTGGGGTACCCTCACACATATTATTCCCTCATTTAGTGGATATTTTCACAAAAAAGTGAAATTTTCAAAAATTCAGATAATTGGCTGAAAACGACTAAATATGAAGGACTCATCGGGCGAATCGCTCTGGAACTGAAATTGGAATGCTCACTGACATTTCCCCTTACTGAAAGTCTGATAAACGCCGGAAAAATGACTAAGTCCAAAAAAATTTTTTTTTCAACTTTTTTCAATTTTACCCCCGTGGGATATATATTCTACCCAAACACATTTGGATCTCTCCTGGGGTACCCTCACACATATTATTCCCTCATTTAGTGGATATTTTCACAAAAAAGTGAAATTTTCAAAAATTCAGAAAAGTGGCTGAAAATGACTAAATATGAAGGACTCATCAGGCGAATCGCTCTGGAACTGAAATTGGAACGCTCACTGACATTTCCCCTAACTGAAAGTCTGATAAATGCCGTAAAAATGACTAAGTCCAAAAAAATTTTTTTTTCAACTTTTTTCAATTTTACCCCCGTGGTATATATATTCTACCCACACACATTTGGAACTCTCCTGGGGTACCCTCACACAAATTATTCCCTCATTTAGTGGATATTTTCACAAAAAGTGAAATTTTCAAAAATTCAGAAAATTGGCAGGAAACGACTAAATATGAAGGACTCATCGGGTGAATCACTCTAGAACTGAAATTGGAACGCTCACTGCCATTTCCCCTAACTGAAAGTCTGATAAACGCCGGAAAAATGACTAAGTCCAAAAAAATTTTTTTTTACCTTTTTTCAATTTTACCCCCGTGGGATATATATTCTAGCCACACACATTTGGAACTCTCCTGGGGTACCCTCACACATATTATTCCCTCATTTAGTGGATATTTTCACAAAAAAGTGAAATTTTCAAAAATTCAGAAAATTGGCTGAAAATGAATAAATATGAACGACTCATCGGGCGAATCACTCTGGAACTGAAATTGGAACGCTCACTGACATTTCCCCTAACTGAAAGTCTGATAAACGCCGGAAAAATGACTAAGTCCAAAAAATTTTTTTTTTTACCTTTTTTCAATTTTACCCCCGTGGGATATATATTCTACCCACACACATTTGGAACTCTCCTGGGGTACCCTCACACATATTATTCCCTCATTTAGTGGATATTTTCACAAAAAAGTGAAATTTTCAAAAATTCAGAAAATTGGCTGGAAACGACTAAATATGAAGGACTCATCGGGCGAATCACTCTAGAACTGAAATTGGAATGCTCACTGTCATTTCCCCTAACTGAAAGTCTGATAAACGCCGGAAAAATGACTAAGTCCAAAAAAAATTTTTTTTCAACTTTTTTCAATTTTACCCCTGTGGGATATATATTCTACCCAAACACATTTGGAACTCTCCTGGGGTACCCTCACACATATTATTCCCTCATTTAGTGGATATTTTCACAAAAAAGTGAAATTTTCAAAAATTCAGAAAATTGGCTGAAAATGAATAAATATGAACGACTCATCGGGTGAATCACTCTGGAACTGAAATTGGAATGCTCACTGACATTTCCCCTAACTGAAAGTCTGATAAACGCCGGAAAAATGACTAAGTCCAAAAAAATTTTTTTTCAACTTTTTTCAATTTTACCCCCGTGGGATATATATTCTGCCCACACACATTTGGAACTCTCCTGGGGTACCCTTACACATATTATTCCCTCATTTAGTGGATATTTTCACAAAAAAGTGAAATTTTCAAAAATTCAGAAAAGTGGCTGAAAATGACTAAATATGAAGGACTCATCAGGCGAATCGCTCTGGAACTGAAATTGGAACGCTCACTGACATTTCCCCTAACTGAAAGTCTGATAAATGCCGTAAAAATGACTAAGTCCAAAAAAATTTTTTTTTCAACTTTTTTCAATTTTACCCCCGTGGTATATATATTCTACCCACACACATTTGGAACTCTCCTGGGGTACCCTCACACAAATTATTCCCTCATTTAGTGGATATTTTCACAAAAAGTGAAATTTTCAAAAATTCAGAAAATTGGCAGGAAACGACTAAATATGAAGGACTCATCGGGTGAATCACTCTAGAACTGAAATTGGAACGCTCACTGCCATTTCCCCTAACTGAAAGTCTGATAAACGCCGGAAAAATGACTAAGTCCAAAAAAATTTTTTTTTACCTTTTTTCAATTTTACCCCCGTGGGATATATATTCTAGCCACACACATTTGGAACTCTCCTGGGGTACCCTCACACATATTATTCCCTCATTTAGTGGATATTTTCACAAAAAAGTGAAATTTTCAAAAATTCAGAAAATTGGCTGAAAATGAATAAATATGAACGACTCATCGGGCGAATCACTCTGGAACTGAAATTGGAACGCTCACTGACATTTCCCCTAACTGAAAGTCTGATAAACGCCGGAAAAATGACTAAGTCCAAAAAATTTTTTTTTTTACCTTTTTTCAATTTTACCCCCGTGGGATATATATTCTATCCACACACATTTGGAACTCTCCTGGGGTACCCTCACACATATTATTCCCTCATTTAGTGGATATTTTCACAAAAAAGTGAAATTTTCAAAAATTCTGAAAATTGGCTGAAAACGACTAAATATGAACGACTCATCGGGCGAATCACTCTGGAACTGAAATTGGAACGCTCACTGACATTTCCCCTAACTGAAAGTCTGATAAACGCCGGAAAAATGACTAAGTCCAAAAAATTTTTTTTTTTACCTTTTTTCAATTTTACCCCCGTGGGATATATATTCTATCCACACACATTTGGAACTCTCCTGGGGTACCCTCACACATATTATTCCCTCATTTAGTGGATATTTTCACAAAAAAGTGAAATTTTCAAAAATTCTGAAAATTGGCTGGAAACGACTAAATATGAAGGACTCATCGGGCGAATCACTCTAGAACTGAAATTGGAATGCTCACTGTCATTTCCCCTAACTGAAAGTCTGATAAACGCCGGAAAAATGACTAAGTCCAAAAAAAATTTTTTTTCAACTTTTTTCAATTTTACCCCTGTGGGATATATATTCTACCCAAACACATTTGGAACTCTCCTGGGGTACCCTCACACATATTATTCCCTCATTTAGTGGATATTTTCACAAAAAAGTGAAATTTTCAAAAATTCAGAAAATTGGCTGAAAATGAATAAATATGAACGACTCATCGGGTGAATCACTCTGGAACTGAAATTGGAATGCTCACTGACATTTCCCTTAACTGAAAGTCTGATAAACGCCGGAAAAATGACTAAGTCCAAAAAAATTTTTTTTCAACTTTTTTCAATTTTACCCCCGTGGGATATATATTCTGCCCACACACATTTGGAACTCTCCTGGGGTACCCTTACACATATTATTCCCTCATTTAGTGGATATTTTCACAAAAAAGTAAAATTTTCAAAAATTCAGGAAATTGGCTGAAAACGACTAAATATGAAGGACTCATCGGGCGAATCGCTGTGGAATTGAAATCGGAACGCTCACTGACATTTCCCCTATCTGAAAGTCTGATAAACGCCGGAAAAATGACTAAGTGCAAAAAAAAATGTTTTCACCTTTTTTCAATTTTACCCCCGTGGGATATATATTCTACCCACACACATTTGTAACTCTCCTGGGGTACCCTCACACATATTATTCCCTCATTTAGTGGATATTTTCACAAAAAAGTGAAATTTTCAAAAATTCAGAAAAGTGGCTGAAAATGAATAAATATGAACGACTCATCAGGCGAATCGCTCTGGAACTGAAATCGGAACGCTCACTGACATTTCTCCTATCTGAAAGTCTGATAAACGCCGGAAAAATGACTAAGTCCAAAAAAAAATTTTTTCACCTTTTTTCAATTTTACCCCCTGGGATATATATTCTACCCACACACATTTGGAACTCTCCTGGGGTACCCTCACACATATTATTCCCTCATTTAGTGGATATTTTCACAAAAAAGTGAAATTTTCAAAAATTCAGATAATTGGCTGAAAACGACTAAATATGAAGGACTCATCGGGCGAATCGCTCTGGAACTGAAATTGGAATGCTCACTGACATTTCCCCTTACTGAAAGTCTGATAAACGCCGGAAAAATGACTAAGTCCAAAAAAATTTTTTTTTCAACTTTTTTCAATTTTACCCCCGTGGGATATATATTCTACCCAAACACATTTGGATCTCTCCTGGGGTACCCTCACACATATTATTCCCTCATTTAGTGGATATTTTCACAAAAAAGTGAAATTTTCAAAAATTCAGAAAAGTGGCTGAAAATGACTAAATATGAAGGACTCATCAGGCGAATCGCTCTGGAACTGAAATTGGAACGCTCACTGACATTTCCCCTAACTGAAAGTCTGATAAATGCCGTAAAAATGACTAAGTCCAAAAAAATTTTTTTTTCAACTTTTTTCAATTTTACCCCCGTGGTATATATATTCTACCCACACACATTTGGAACTCTCCTGGGGTACCCTCACACAAATTATTCCCTCATTTAGTGGATATTTTCACAAAAAGTGAAATTTTCAAAAATTCAGAAAATTGGCAGGAAACGACTAAATATGAAGGACTCATCGGGTGAATCACTCTAGAACTGAAATTGGAACGCTCACTGCCATTTCCCCTAACTGAAAGTCTGATAAACGCCGGAAAAATGACTAAGTCCAAAAAAATTTTTTTTTACCTTTTTTCAATTTTACCCCCGTGGGATATATATTCTATCCACACACATTTGGAACTCTCCTGGGGTACCCTCACACATATTATTCCCTCATTTAGTGGATATTTTCACAAAAAAGTGAAATTTTCAAAAATTCTGAAAATTGGCTGAAAACGACTAAATATGAAGGACTCATCAGGCAAATCGCTCTGGAACTGAAATCGGAACGCTCACTGACATTTGTCCTATCTGAAAGTCTGATAAACGCCGGAAAAATGACTAAGTCCAAAAAAAAAATTTTTTCAACTCTTTTCAATTTTACCCCCGTGGGATATATATTCTACCCACACACATTTGGAACTCTCCTGGGGTACCCTCACACATATTATTCCCTCATTTAGTGGATATTTTCACAAAAAAGTGAAATTTTCAAAAATTCAGAAAATTGGCTGGAAACGACTAAATATGAAGGACTCATCGGGCGAATCACTCTAGAACTGAAATTGGAATGCTCACTGTCATTTCCCCTAACTGAAAGTCTGATATACGCCGGAAAAATGACTAAGTCCAAAAAAAATTTTTTTTCAACTTTTTTCAATTTTACCCCTGTGGGATATATATTCTACCCAAACACATTTGGAACTCTCCTGGGGTACCCTCACACATATTATTCCCTCATTTAGTGGATATTTTCACAAAAAAGTGAAATTTTCAAAAATTCAGAAAATTGGCTGAAAATGAATAAATATGAACGACTCATCGGGTGAATCACTCTGGAACTGAAATTGGAATGCTCACTGACATTTCCCCTAACTGAAAGTCTGATAAACGCCGGAAAAATGACTAAGTCCAAAAAAATTTTTTTTCAACTTTTTTCAATTTTACCCCCGTGGGATATATATTCTGCCCACACACATTTGGAACTCTCCTGGGGTACCCTTACACATATTATTCCCTCATTTAGTGGATATTTTCACAAAAAAGTAAAATTTTCAAAAATTCAGGAAATTGGCTGAAAACGACTAAATATGAAGGACTCATCGGGCGAATCGCTGTGGAATTGAAATCGGAACGCTCACTGACATTTCCCCTATCTGAAAGTCTGATAAACGCCGGAAAAATGACTAAGTGCAAAAAAAAATGTTTTCACCTTTTTTCAATTTTACCCCCGTGGGATATATATTCTACCCACACACATTTGTAACTCTCCTGGGGTACCCTCACACATATTATTCCCTCATTTAGTGGATATTTTCACAAAAAAGTGAAATTTTCAAAAATTCAGAAAAGTGGCTGAAAATGAATAAATATGAACGACTCATCAGGCGAATCGCTCTGGAACTGAAATCGGAACGCTCACTGACATTTCTCCTATCTGAAAGTCTGATAAACGCCGGAAAAATGACTAAGTCCAAAAAAAAATTTTTTCACCTTTTTTCAATTTTACCCCCTGGGATATATATTCTACCCACACACATTTGGAACTCTCCTGGGGTACCCTCACACATATTATTCCCTCATTTAGTGGATATTTTCACAAAAAAGTGAAATTTTCAAAAATTCAGATAATTGGCTGAAAACGACTAAATATGAAGGACTCATCGGGCGAATCGCTCTGGAACTGAAATTGGAATGCTCACTGACATTTCCCCTTACTGAAAGTCTGATAAACGCCGGAAAAATGACTAAGTCCAAAAAAATTTTTTTTTCAACTTTTTTCAATTTTACCCCCGTGGGATATATATTCTACCCAAACACATTTGGATCTCTCCTGGGGTACCCTCACACATATTATTCCCTCATTTAGTGGATATTTTCACAAAAAAGTGAAATTTTCAAAAATTCAGAAAAGTGGCTGAAAATGACTAAATATGAAGGACTCATCAGGCGAATCGCTCTGGAACTGAAATTGGAACGCTCACTGACATTTCCCCTAACTGAAAGTCTGATAAATGCCGTAAAAATGACTAAGTCCAAAAAAATTTTTTTTTCAACTTTTTTCAATTTTACCCCCGTGGTATATATATTCTACCCACACACATTTGGAACTCTCCTGGGGTACCCTCACACAAATTATTCCCTCATTTAGTGGATATTTTCACAAAAAGTGAAATTTTCAAAAATTCAGAAAATTGGCAGGAAACGACTAAATATGAAGGACTCATCGGGTGAATCACTCTAGAACTGAAATTGGAACGCTCACTGCCATTTCCCCTAACTGAAAGTCTGATAAACGCCGGAAAAATGACTAAGTCCAAAAAAATTTTTTTTTACCTTTTTTCAATTTTACCCCCGTGGGATATATATTCTAGCCACACACATTTGGAACTCTCCTGGGGTACCCTCACACATATTATTCCCTCATTTAGTGGATATTTTCACAAAAAAGTGAAATTTTCAAAAATTCAGAAAATTGGCTGAAAATGAATAAATATGAACGACTCATCGGGCGAATCACTCTGGAACTGAAATTGGAACGCTCACTGACATTTCCCCTAACTGAAAGTCTGATAAACGCCGGAAAAATGACTAAGTCCAAAAAATTTTTTTTTTTACCTTTTTTCAATTTTACCCCCGTGGGATATATATTCTACCCACACACATTTGGAACTCTCCTGGGGTACCCTCACACATATTATTCCCTCATTTAGTGGATATTTTCACAAAAAAGTGAAATTTTCAAAAATTCAGAAAATTGGCTGGAAACGACTAAATATGAAGGACTCATCGGGCGAATCACTCTAGAACTGAAATTGGAATGCTCACTGTCATTTCCCCTAACTGAAAGTCTGATAAACGCCGGAAAAATGACTAAGTCCAAAAAAATTTTTTTTTCAACTTTTTTCAATTTTACCCCTGTGGGATATATATTCTACCCAAACACATTTGGAACTCTCCTGGGGTACCCTCACACATATTATTCCCTCATTTAGTGGATATTTTCACAAAAAAGTGAAATTTTCAAAAATTCAGAAAATTGGCTGAAAATGAATAAATATGAACGACTCATCGGGTGAATCACTCTGGAACTGAAATTGGAATGCTCACTGACATTTCCCCTAACTGAAAGTCTGATAAACGCCGGAAAAATGACTAAGTCCAAAAAAATTTTTTTTCAACTTTTTTCAATTTTACCCCCGTGGGATATATATTCTGCCCACACACATTTGGAACTCTCCTGGGGTACCCTTACACATATTATTCCCTCATTTAGTGGATATTTTCACAAAAAAGTAAAATTTTCAAAAATTCAGGAAATTGGCTGAAAACGACTAAATATGAAGGACTCATCGGGCGAATCGCTGTGGAATTGAAATCGGAACGCTCACTGACATTTCCCCTATCTGAAAGTCTGATAAACGCCGGAAAAATGACTAAGTGCAAAAAAAAATGTTTTCACCTTTTTTCAATTTTACCCCCGTGGGATATATATTCTACCCACACACATTTGTAACTCTCCTGGGGTACCCTCACACATATTATTCCCTCATTTAGTGGATATTTTCACAAAAAAGTGAAATTTTCAAAAATTCAGAAAAGTGGCTGAAAATGAATAAATATGAACGACTCATCAGGCGAATCGCTCTGGAACTGAAATCGGAACGCTCACTGACATTTCTCCTATCTGAAAGTCTGATAAACGCCGGAAAAATGACTAAGTGCAAAGAAAAATGTTTTCACCTTTTTTCAATTTTACCCCCATGGGATATATATTCTATCCACATACATTTGGAACTCTCCTGGGGTACCCTCACACATATTATTCCCTCATTTAGTGGATATTTTCACAAAAAAGTGAAATTTTCAAAAATTCAGAAAATTGTCTGAAAACGACTAAATATGAAGGACTCATCGGGCGAATCGCTCTGGAACTGAAATTGGAATGCTCACTGACATTTCCCCTTACTGAAAGTCTGATAAACGCCGGAAAAATGACTAAGTCCAAAAAAAATTTTTTTTCAACTTTTTTCAATTTTACCCCCGTGGGATATATATTCTACCCACACACATTTGGAACTCTCCTGGGGTACCCTCACACATATTATTCCCTCATTTAGTGGATATTTTCACAAAAAAGTGAAATTTTCAAAAATTCAGAAAATTGGCTGGAAACGACTAAATATGAAGGACTCATCGGGCGAATCACTCTAGAACTGAAATTGGAATGCTCACTGTCATTTCCCCTATCTGAAAGTATGATAAACGCCGGAAAAATTACTAAGTCCAAAAAAAATTTTTTTCACCTTTTTTCAATTTTCCCCCTGTGGGATATATATTCTACCCACACACATTTGGAACTCTCCTGGGGTACCCTTACACATATTATTCCCTCATTTAGTGGATATTTTCACAAAAAAGTGAAATTTTCAAAAATTCAGGAAATTGGCTGAAAACGACTAAATATGAAGGACTCATCGGGCGAATCGCTGTGGAATTGAAATCGGAACGCTCACTGACATTTCCCCTATCTGAAAGTCTGATAAACGCCGGAAAAATGACTAAGTGCAAAGAAAAATGTTTTCACCTTTTTTCAATTTTACCCCCATGGGATATATATTCTATCCACATACATTTGGAACTCTCCTGGGGTACCCTCACACATATTATTCCCTCATTTAGTGGATATTTTCACAAAAAAGTGAAATTTTCAAAAATTCAGAAAATTGTCTGAAAACGACTAAATATGAAGGACTCATCGGGCGAATCACTCTAGAACTGAAATTGGAATGCTCACTGACATTTCCCCTAACTGAAAGTCTGATAAATGCCGGAAAAATGACTAAGTCCAAAAAATTTTTTTCAACTTTTTTAAATTTTACCCCCGTGGGATATATATTCTACCCACACACATTTGGAACTCTCTTGGGGTACCCTCACACATATTATTCCCTCATTTAGTGGATATTTTCACAAAAAAGTGAAATTTTCAAAAATTCAGATACTTGGCTGAAAACGACTAAATATGAAGGACTCAACGGGCGAATCGCTCTGGAATTGAAATCAGAACGCTCACTGACATTTCCCCTAACTGAAAGTCTGATAAATGCCGGAAAAATGACTAAGTCCAAAAAAATTTTTTTTCAACTTTTTTCAATTTTACCCCCATGGGATATATATTCTACCCACACACATTTGGAACTCTCCTGGGGTACCCTTACACATATTATTCCCTCATTTAGTGGATATTTTCACAAAAAAGTGAAATTTTCAAAAATTCAGAAAAGTGGCTGAAAATGACTAAATATGAAGGACTCATCAGGCGAATCGCTCTGGAACTGAAATTGGAACGCTCCCTGACATTTCCCCTAACTGAAAGTCTGATAAATGCCGTAAAAATGACTAAGTCCAAAAAAATTTTTTTTTCAACTTTTTTCAATTTTACCCCCGTGGTATATATATTCTACCCACACACATTTGGAACTCTCCTGGGGTACCCTCACACAAATTATTCCCTCATTTAGTGGATATTTTCACAAAAAAGTGAAATTTTCAAAAATTCAGAAAATTGGCTGAAAACGACTAAATATGAAGGACTCATCGGGCGAATCGCTCTGGAACTGAAATTGGAATGCTCACTGACATTTTCCCTTACTGAAAGTCTGATAAACGCCGGAAAAATGACTAAGTCCAAAAAAAAATGTTTTCACCTTTTTTCAATTTTACCCCCGTGGGATTTATATTCTATCCACATACATTTGGAACTCTCCTGGGGTACCCTCACACATATTATTCCCTCATTTAGTGGATATTTTCACAAAAAAGTGAAATTTTCAAAAATTCTGAAAATTGGCTGAAAACGACTAAATATGAAGGACTCATCGGGCGAATCACTCTAGAACTGAAATTGGAATGCTCACTGACATTTCCCCTAACTGAAAGTCTGATAAATGCCGGAAAAATGACTAAGTCCAAAAAAATTTTTTTTCAACTTTTTTCAATTTTACCCCTGTGGGATATATATTCTACCCACACACATTTGGAACTCTCTTGGGGTACCCTCACACATATTGTTCCCTCATTTAGTGGATATTTTCACAAAAAAGTGAAATTTTCAAAAATTCTGAAAATTGGTTGAAAACGACTAAATATGAAGGACTCATCGGGCGAATCGCTCTGAAATTGAAATCGGAACGCTCACTGTCATTTCCCCTATCTGAAAGTCTCATAAACGCCGGAAAAATGACTAAGTCCAAAAAAAAAATTTTTTCACCTTTTTTCAATTTTACCCCCGTGGGATATATATTCTACCCACACACATTTGGAACTCTCCTGGGGTACCCTCACACATATTATTCCCTCATTTAGTGGATATTTTCACAAAAAAGTGAAATTTTCAAAAATTCAGATACTTGGCTGAAAACGACTAAATATTAAGGACTTATCGGGCGAATGGCTCTGGAGCTGAAATTGGAATGCTCACTGACATTTCCCCTAACTGAAAGTCTGATAAACGCCGGAAAAATGACTAAGTCCAAAAAAATTTTTTTTTCAACTTTTTTCAATTTTACCCCCGTGGTATATATATTCTACCCACACACATTTGGAACTCTCCTGGGGTACCCTCACACATATTATTCCCTCATTTAGTGGATATTTTCACAAAAAAGTGAAATTTTCAAAAATTCAGAAAATTGGCTGGAAACGACTAAATATGAAGGACTCATAGGGCGAATCACTCTGGAACTTAAATGGGAACGCTCACTGACATTTCCCCTATCTGAAAGTCTGATAAACGCCGGAAAAATGACTAAGTCTAAAAAAATTTTTTTCACCTTTTTTCAATTTTACCCCCTGGGATATATATTCTACCCACACACATTTGGAACTCTCCTGGGGTACCTTCACACATATTATTCCCTCATTTAGTGGATATTTTCACAAAAAAGTGAAATTTTCAATAATTCAGATACTTGGCTGAAAACGACTAAATATGAAGGACTCATCGGGCGAATGGCTCTGGAACTGAAACTGGAATGCTCACTGTCATTTCCCCTATCTGAAAGTCTGATAAACGCCGGAAAAATGACTAAGTCCAAAAAAATATTTTTTCACCTTTTTTCAATTTTACCCCCGTGGGATATATATTCTACCCACACACATTTGGAACTCTCCTGGGGTACCCTCACACATATTATTCCCTTATTTAGTGGATATTTTCACAAAAAAGTGAAATTTTCAAAAATTTAGAAAATTGGCTGAAAACTACTAAATATGAAGGACTCATTGGGCGAATCGCTCTGGAACTGAAATTGGAACGCTCACTGACATTTCCCCTAACTGAAAGTCTGATAAACGCCGGAAAAATGACTAAGTCCAAAAAAAATTTTTTTTCAACTTTTTTCAATTTTACCCCTGTGGGATATATATTCTACCCACACACATTTGGAACTCTCCTGGGGTACCCTCACACATATTATTCCCTCATTTAGTGGATATTTTCACAAAAAAGTGAAATTTTCAACAATTCTGAAAATTGGCTGGAAACGACTAAATATGAAGGACGCATCGGGCGAATCACTCTGGAACTTAAATGGGAACGCTCACTGACATTTCCCCTATCTGAAAGTCTGATAAACGCCGGAAAAATGACTAAGTCCAAAAAAAATTTTTTTCAACTTTACCCCCGTGGGATATATATTCTACCCACACACATTTGGAACTCTCCTGGGGTACCCTCACACATATTATTCCCTCATTTAGTGGATATTTTCACAAAAAAGTGAAATTTTCAAAAATTCTGAAAATTGGCTGCAAACGACTAAATATGAAGGACTCATCGGGCGAATCACTCTGGAACTTAAATGGGAACGCTCACTGACATTACCCCTATCTGAAAGTCTGATAAACGCCGGAAAAATGACTAAGTCTAAAAAAATTTTTTTCACCTTTTTTCAATTTTACCCCCTGGGATATATATTCTACCCACACACATTTGGAACTCTCCTGGGGTACCCTCACACATATTATTCCCTCATTTAGTGGATATTTTCACAAAAAAGTGAAATTTTCAAAAATTCAGATACTTGGCTGAAAACGACTAAATATGAAGGACTCATCGGGCGAATGGCTCTGGAACTGAAATTGGAATGCTCACTGACATTTCCCCTGACTGAAAGTCTGATAAACGCCGGAAAAATGACTAAGTCCAAAAAAATTTTTTTTCAACTTTTTTCAATTTTACCCCCGTGGGATATATATTCTACCCACACACATTTGGAACTCTCCTGGGGAACCCTCACATATATTATTCCCTCATTTAGTGGATATTTTCACAAAAAAGTGAAATTTTCAAAAATTCTGAAAATTGGTTGAAAATGACTAAATATGAAGGACTCATCGGGCGAATCGCTCTGGAATTGAAATCGGAAAGCTCACTGTCATTTCCCCTATCTTAAAGTCTGATAAACGCCGGAAAAATGACTAAGTCCAAAAAAATATTTTTTCACCTTTTTTCAATTTTACCCCCGTGGGATATATATTCTACCCACACACATTTGGAACTCTCCTGGGGTACCCTCACACATATTATTCCCTCATTTAGTGGATATTTTCACAAAAAAGTGAAATTTTCAAAAATTCAGAAAATTGGCTGAAAATGAATAAATATGAACGACTCATCAGGCGAATCACTCTGGAACTGAAATTGGATCGCTCACTGACATTTCCCCTAACTGAAAGTCTGATAAACGTTGGAAAAATGACTAAGCCCCAAAAAAAAAAATTTTCTTCTTTTTTCAATTTTACCCCCGTGGGATATATATTCTACCCATATACATTTGGAACTCTCCTTGGGTACCCTCACACATATTATTCCCTCATTTAGTGGATATTTTCACAAAAAAGTGAAATTTTCAAAAATTTAGAAAATTGGCTGAAAACTACTAAATATGAAGGACTCATTGGGCGAATCGCTCTGGAACTGAAATTGGAACGCTCACTGACATTTCCCCTAACTGAAAGTCTGATAAACGCCGGAAAAATGACTAAGTCCAAAAAAAATTTTTTTTCAACTTTTTTCAATTTTACCCCTGTGGGATATATATTCTACCCACACACATTTGGAACTCTCCTGGGGTACCCTCACACATATTATTCCCTCATTTAGTGGATATTTTCACAAAAAAGTGAAATTTTCAACAATTCTGAAAATTGGCTGGAAACGACTAAATATGAAGGACGCATCGGGCGAATCACTCTGGAACTTAAATGGGAACGCTCACTGACATTTCCCCTATCTGAAAGTCTGATAAACGCCGGAAAAATGACTAAGTCCAAAAAAAATTTTTTTCAACTTTACCCCCGTGGGATATATATTCTACCCACACACATTTGGAACTCTCCTGGGGTACCCTCACACATATTATTCCCTCATTTAGTGGATATTTTCACAAAAAAGTGAAATTTTCAACAATTCTGAAAATTGGCTGGAAACGACTAAATATGAAGGACGCATCGGGCGAATCACTCTGGAACTTAAATGGGAACGCTCACTGACATTTCCCCTATCTGAAAGTCTGATAAACGCCGGAAAAATGACTAAGTCCAAAAAAAATTTTTTTCAACTTTACCCCCGTGGGATATATATTCTACCCACACACATTTGGAACTCTCCTGGGGTACCCTCACACATATTATTCCCTCATTTAGTGGATATTTTCACAAAAAAGTGAAATTTTCAAAAATTCTGAAAATTGGCTGCAAACGACTAAATATGAAGGACTCATCGGGCGAATCACTCTGGAACTTAAATGGGAACGCTCACTGACATTACCCCTATCTGAAAGTCTGATAAACGCCGGAAAAATGACTAAGTCTAAAAAAATTTTTTTCACCTTTTTTCAATTTTACCCCCTGGGATATATATTCTACCCACACACATTTGGAACTCTCCTGGGGTACCCTCACACATATTATTCCCTCATTTAGTGGATATTTTCACAAAAAAGTGAAATTTTCAAAAATTCAGATACTTGGCTGAAAACGACTAAATATGAAGGACTCATCGGGCGAATGGCTCTGGAACTGAAATTGGAATGCTCACTGACATTTCCCCTAACTGAAAGTCTGATAAACGCCGGAAAAATGACTAAGTCCAAAAAAATTTTTTTTCAACTTTTTTCAATTTTACCCCCGTGGGATATATATTCTACCCACACACATTTGGAACTCTCCTGGGGAACCCTCACATATATTATTCCCTCATTTAGTGGATATTTTCACAAAAAAGTGAAATTTTCAAAAATTCTGAAAATTGGTTGAAAATGACTAAATATGAAGGACTCATCGGGCGAATCGCTCTGGAATTGAAATCGGAAAGCTCACTGTCATTTCCCCTATCTTAAAGTCTGATAAACGTTGGAAAAATGACTAAGCCCCAAAAAAAAAAATTTTCTTCTTTTTTCAATTTTACCCCCGTGGTATATATATTCTACCCATATACATTTGGAACTCTCCTTGGGTACCCTCACACATATTATTCCCTCATTTAGTGGATATTTTCACAAAAAAGTGAAATTTTCAAAAATTTAGAAAATTGGCTGAAAACTACTAAATATGAAGGACTCATTGGGCGAATCGCTCTGGAACTGAAATTGGAACGCTCACTGACATTTCCCCTAACTGAAAGTCTGATAAACGCCGGAAAAATGACTAAGTCCAAAAAAAATTTTTTTTCAACTTTTTTCAATTTTACCCCTGTGGGATATATATTCTACCCACACACATTTGGAACTCTCCTGGGGTACCCTCACACATATTATTCCCTCATTTAGTGGATATTTTCACAAAAAAGTGAAATTTTCAAAAATTCAGAAAATTGGCTGAAAATGAATAAATATGAACGACTCATCGGGCGAATCACTCTGGAACTGAAATTGGAACGCTCACTGACATTTCCCCTAACTGAAAGTCTGATAAACGCTGGAAAAATGACTAAGTCCAAAAAAATTTTTTTTACCTTTTTTCAATTTTACCCCCGTGGGATATATATTCTACCCACACACATTTGGAACTCTCCTGGGGTACCCTCACACATATTATTCCCTCATTTAGTGGATATTTTCACAAAAAAGTGAAATTTTCAAAAATTCTGAAAATTGGCTGCAAACGACTAAATATGAAGGACTCATTGGGCGAATCACACTGGAACTTAAATGGGAATGCTCACTAACATTTCCCCTATCTGAAAGTCTGATAAACGCCGGAGAAATGACTAAGTGTAAAAAAAAAAATTTTTCAACTTTTTTCAATTTTACCCCCGTGGGATATATATTCTACCCACACACATTTGGAACTCTCCTGGGGTACCCTCACACAAATTATTCCCTCATTTAGTGGATATTTTCACAAAAAAGTGAAATTTTAAAAAATTCAGAAAATTGGCTGAAAACGACTAAATATGAAGGACTCATTGGGCGAATCACTCAAGAACTGAAATTGGAATGCTCACTGACATTTCCCCTAACTGAAAGTCTGATAAACGCCGGAAAAATGACTAAGTCCAAAAAAATTTTTTTTCAACTTTTTTCAATTTTACCCCCGTGGGATGTATATTCTACCCACACACATTTGGAACTCTCTTGGGGTACCCTCACACATATTATTCCCTCATTTAGTGGATATTTTCACAAAAAAGTGAAATTTTCAAAAATTCTGAAAATTGGTTGAAAACGACTAAATATGAAGGACTCATCGGGCGAATCGCTCTGAAATTGAAATCAGAACGCTCACTGTCATTTCCCCTATCTGAAAGTCTGATAAACGCCGTAAAAATGACTAAGTCCAAAAAAAATTTTTTTTCAACTTTTTTCAATTTTACCCCCTTGGGATATATATATTCTACCCACACACATTTGGAACTCTCCTGGGGTACCCTCACACATATTATTCCCTCATTTAGTGGATATTTTCACAAAAAGTGAAATTTTCAAAAATTCATAAAATTGGCTGAAAACGACTAAATATGAAGGACTCATCGGGCGAATCACTCTAGAACTGAAATTGGAATGCTCACTGACATTTCCCCTAACTGAAAGTCTGATAAACGCCGGAAAAATGATTAAGTCCAAAAAAAATTTTTTTCAACTTTTTTCAATTTTACCCCCGTGGAATATATATTCTACCCACACACATTTGGAACTCTCCTGGGGTACCCTCACACAAATTATTCCCTCATTTAGTGGATATTTTCACAAAAAAGTGAAATTTTAAAAAATTCAGAAAATTGGCTGAAAACGACTAAATATTAAGGACTCATCGGGCGAATCACTCAAGAACTGAAATTGGAATGCTCACTGACATTTCCCCTAACTGAAAGTCTGATAAACGCCGGAAAAATGACTAAGTCCAAAAAAAAATTTTTCAACTTTTTTCAATTTTACCCCCGTGGGATATATATTCTACCCACACACATTTGGAACTCTCCTGGGGTACCCTCACACAAATTATTCCCTCATTTAGTGGATATTTTCACAAAAAAGTGAAATTTTCAAAAATTCAGAAAATTGGCTGAAAACGTCTAAATATGAAGGACTCATCGGGCGAATCGCTCTGGAATTGAAATCGGAACGCTCACTGTCATTTCCCCTATCTGAAAGTCTGATAAACGCCGGAAAAATGACTAAGTCCAAAAAAATTTTTTTTCAACTTTTTTCAATTTTACCCCCGTGGGATATATATTCTACCCACACACATTTGGAACTCTCCTGGGGTACCCTCACACAAATTATTCCCTCATTTAGTGGATATTTTCACAAAAAAGTGAAATTTTCAAAAATTCTGAAAATTGGCTGCAAACGACTAAATATGAAGGACTCATCGGGCGAATCACTCTAGAACTGAAATTGGAATGCTCACTGACATTTCCCCTAACTGAAAGTCTGATAAACGCCGGAAAAATGACTAAGTCCAAAAAAAAATTTTTTCAACTTTTTTCAATTTTACCCCCGTGGAATATATATTCTACCCACACACATTTGGAACCCTCCTGGGGTACCCTCACACAAATTATTCCCTCATTTAGTGGATATTTTCACAAAAAAATGAAATTTTCAAAAATTCAGAAAATTGGCTGAAAACGACTAAATATGAAGGACTCATCGGGCGAATCACTCTAGAACTGAAATTGGAATGCTCACTGACATTTCCCCTAACTGAAAGTCTGATAAACGCCGGAAAAATGACTAAGTCCAAAAAAAAATTTTTCAACTTTTTTCAATTTTACCCCCGTGGGATATATATTCTACCCACACACATTTGGAACTCTCCTGGGGTACCCTCACACAAATTATTCCCTCATTTAGTGGATATTTTCACAAAAAAGTGAAATTTTCAAAAATTCTGAAAATTGGTTGAAAACGACTAAATATGAAGGACTCATCGGGCGAATCGCTCTGAAATTGAAATCAGAACGCTCACTGTCATTTCCCCTATCTGAAAGTCTGATAAACGCCGTAAAAATGACTAAGTCCAAAAAAAATTTTTTTTCAACTTTTTTCAATTTTACCCCCTTAGGATATATATATTCTACCCACACACATTTGGAACTCTCCTGGGGTACCCTCACACATATTATTCCCTCATTTAGTGGATATTTTCACAAAAAGTGAAATTTTCAAAAATTCATAAAATTGGCTGAAAACGACTAAATATGAAGGACTCATCGGGCGAATCACTCTAGAACTGAAATTGGAATGCTCACTGACATTTCCCCTAACTGAAAGTCTGATAAACGCCGGAAAAATGATTAAGTCCAAAAAAAATTTTTTTCAACTTTTTTCAATTTTACCCCCGTGGAATATATATTCTACCCACACACATTTGGAACTCTCCTGGGGTACCCTCACACAAATTATTCCCTCATTTAGTGGATATTTTCACAAAAAAGTGAAATTTTAAAAAATTCAGAAAATTGGCTGAAAACGACTAAATATTAAGGACTCATCGGGCGAATCACTCAAGAACTGAAATTGGAATGCTCACTGACATTTCCCCTAACTGAAAGTCTGATAAACGCCGGAAAAATGACTAAGTCCAAAAAAAAATTTTTCAACTTTTTTCAATTTTACCCCCGTGGGATATATATTCTACCCACACACATTTGGAACTCTCCTGGGGTACCCTCACACAAATTATTCCCTCATTTAGTGGATATTTTCACAAAAAAGTGAAATTTTCAAAAATTCAGAAAATTGGCTGAAAACGTCTAAATATGAAGGACTCATCGGGCGAATCGCTCTGGAATTGAAATCGGAACGCTCACTGTCATTTCCCCTATCTGAAAGTCTGATAAACGCCGGAAAAATGACTAAGTCCAAAAAAATTTTTTTTCAACTTTTTTCAATTTTACCCCCGTGGGATATATATTCTACCCACACACATTTGGAACTCTCCTGGGGTACCCTCACACAAATTATTCCCTCATTTAGTGGATATTTTCACAAAAAAGTGAAATTTTCAAAAATTCTGAAAATTGGCTGCAAACGACTAAATATGAAGGACTCATCGGGCGAATCACTCTAGAACTGAAATTGGAATGCTCACTGACATTTCCCCTAACTGAAAGTCTGATAAACGCCGGAAAAATGACTAAGTCCAAAAAAAAATTTTTTCAACTTTTTTCAATTTTACCCCCGTGGAATATATATTCTACCCACACACATTTGGAACCCTCCTGGGGTACCCTCACACAAATTATTCCCTCATTTAGTGGATATTTTCACAAAAAAATGAAATTTTCAAAAATTCAGAAAATTGGCTGAAAACGACTAAATATGAAGGACTCATCGGGCGAATCACTCTAGAACTGAAATTGGAATGCTCACTGACATTTCCCCTAACTGAAAGTCTGATAAACGCCGGAAAAATGACTAAGTCCAAAAAAAAATTTTTCAACTTTTTTCAATTTTACCCCCGTGGGATATATATTCTACCCACACACATTTGGAACTCTCCTGGGGTACCCTCACACAAATTATTCCCTCATTTAGTGGATATTTTCACAAAAAAGTGAAATTTTCAAAAATTCAGAAAATTGGCTGAAAACGACTAAATATGAAGGACTCATCGGGCGAATCGCTCTGAAATTGAAATCAGAACGCTCACTATCATTTCCCCTATCTGAAAGTCTGATAAACGCCGTAAAAATGAGTAAGTCCAAAAAAAATTTTTTTTCAACTTTTTTCAATTTTACCCCCTTGGGATATATATATTCTACCCACACACATTTGGAACTCTCCTGGGGTACCCTCACACATATTATTCCCTCATTTAGTGGATATTTTCACAAAAAGTGAAATTTTCAAAAATTCATAAAATTGGCTGAAAACGACTAAATATGAAGGACTCATCGGGCGAATCACTCTAGAACTGAAATTGGAATGCTCACTGACATTTCCCCTAACTGAAAGTCTGATAAACGCCGGAAAAATGATTAAGTCCAAAAAAAATTTTTTTCAACTTTTTTCAATTTTACCCCCGTGGGATATATATTCTACCCACACACATTTGGAACTCTCCTGGGGTACCCTCACACATATTATTCCCTCATTTAGTGGATATTTTCACAAAAAAGTGAAATTTTCCAAAATTCAGAAAATTGGCTGAAAACGACTAAATATGAAGGACTCATCGGGCGAATCATTCTAGAACTGAAATCGGAACGCTCACTGTCATTTCCCCTATCTGAAAGTCTGATAAACGCCGGAAAAATGACTAAGTCCAAAAAAAATTTTTTTCAACTTTTTTTAATTTTACCCCCTTGGGATATATATATTGTACCCACACACATTTGGAACTCTCCTGGGGTACCCTCACACATATTATTCCCTCATTTAGTGGATATTTTCACAAAAAAGTGAAATTTTCAAAAATTCAGAAAATTGGCTGAAAACGACTAAATATGAAGGAATCATCAGACGAATCGCTCTGGAATTGAAATCAGAACGCTCACTGTCATTTCCCCTATCTGAAAGTCTGATAAACGCCGGAAAAATGACTAAGTCCAAAAAAATTTTTTTTCACCTTTTTTCAATTTTACCCCGTGGGATATATATTCTACCACACACATTTGGAACTCTCCTGGGGTACCCTCACACATATTATTCCCTCATTTAGTGGATATTTTCACAAAAAAGTGAAATTTTCAAAAATTCAGAAAAGTGGCTGAAAATGACTAAATATGAAGGACTCATCAGGCGAATCGCTCTGGAACTGAAATTGGAACGCTCACTGACATTTCCTCTAACTGAAAGTGTGATAAATGCCGGAAAAATGACTAAGTCGAAAAAAAAAAAATTTTCAACTTTTTTCAATTTTACCCCCGTGGGATATATATTCTACCCACACACATTTGGAACTCTCCTGGGGTACCCTCACACAAATTATTCCCTCATTTAGTGGATATTTTCACAAAAAAGTGAAATTTTCAAAAATTCTGAAAATTGGCTGAAAACGAATAAATATGAAGGACTCATCGGGCGAATCGCTCTGGAATTGAAATCGGAACGCTCACTTACATTTCCCCTATCTGAAAGTCTGAAAAACGCCGGAAAAATGACTAAGTGCAAAAAAAAAATTTTTCACCTTTTTTCAATTTTACCCCTGTGGGATATATATTCTATCCACACACATTTGGAACTCTCCTGGGGTACCCTCACACATATTATTCCCTCATTTAGTGGATATTTTCACAAAAAAGTGAAATTTTCAAAAATTCAGAAAATTGGCTGAAAACGACTAAATATGAAGGACTCATCGGTCGAATCACTCTAGAACTGAAATTGGAATGCTCACTGACATTTCCCCTAACTGAAAGTCTGATAAATGCCAGAAAAATGACTAAGTCCAAAAAAATTTTTTTTCAACTTTTTTCAATTTTACCCCCGTGGGATATATATTCTACCCACACACATTTGGAACTCTCTTGGGGTACCCTCACACATATTATTCCCTCATTTAGTGGATATTTTCACAAAAAAGTGAAATTTTCAAAAATTCTGAAAATTGGTTGAAAACGACTAAATATGAAGGACTCATCGGGTGAAGCGCTCTGAAATTGAAATCGGAACGCTCACTGTCATTTCCCCTATCTGAAAGTATGATAAACGCCGGAAAAATGACTAAGTCCAAAAAAAATTTTTTTCACCTTTTTTCAATTTTACCCCTGTGGGATATATATTTTACCCATACACATTTGGAACTCTCCTGGGGTACCCTTACACATATTATTCCCTCATTCAGTGGATATTTTCACAAAAAAGTGAAATTTTCAAAAATTCAGAAAATTGGCTGAAAACGACTAAATATGAAGGACTCATCGGGCGAATCGCTCTGGAATTGAAATCGGAAAGCTCACTGACATTTCCCCTATCTGAAAGTCTGATAAACGCCGGAAAAATGACTAAGTCCAAAAAAATTTTTTTTCACCTTTTTTCAATTTTACCCCCGTGGGATATATATTCTACCCACACACATTTGGAACTCTCCTGGGGTACCCTCACACAAATTATTCCCTCATTTAGTGGATATTTTCACAAAAAAGTGAAATTTTCAAAAATTCTGAAAATTGGTTGAAAACGACTAAATATGAAGGACTCATCGGGCGAATCGCTCTGAAATTGAAATCGGAACGCTCACTGTCATTTCCCCTATCTGAAAGTCTGATAAACGCCGGAAAAATGACTAAGTCCAAAAAAAAATTTTTTCAACTCTTTTCAATTTTACCCCCGTGGGATATATATTCTACCCACACACATTTGGAACTCTCCTGGGGTACCCTTGCACATATTATTCCCTCATTTAGTGGATATTTTCACAAAAAAGTGAAATTTTCAAAAATTCTGAAAATTGGCTGAAATCGACTAAATATGAAGGACTCATCGGGCGATTCGCTCTAGAATTGAAATCGGAACGCTCACTGTCATTTCCCCTATCTGAAAGTCTGATAAACGCCGGAAAAATGACTAAGTCCAAAAAAAATTTTTTTCAACTTTACCCCCGTGGGATATATATTCTACCCACACACATTTGGAACTCTCCTGGGGTACCCTCACACATATTATTCCCTCATTTAGTGGATATTTTCACAAAAAAGTGCAATTTTCAAAAATTCAGAAAAGTGGCTGAAAACGACTAAATATGAAGGACTCATCAGGCGAATCACTCTAGAACTGAAATTGGAATGCTCACTGACATTTCCCCTAACTGAAAGTCTGATAAACGCCGGAAAAATGACTAAGTGAAAAAAAAAAATTTTTCACCTTTTTTCAATTTTACCCCTGTGGGATATATATTCTACCCACACACATTTGGAACTCTCCTGGGGTACCCTCACACATATTATTCCCTCATTTAGTGGATATTTTCACAACAAAGTGAAATTTTCAAAAATTCTGAAAATTGGCTGCAAACGACTAAATATGAAGGACTCATCGGGCGAATCACTCTGGAACTTAAATGGGAATGCTCACTGACATTTCACCTATCTGAAAGTCTGATAAACGCCGGAAAAATGACTAAGTCTAAAAAAAAAAATTTTTCAACTTTTTTCAATTTTACCCCCGTGGGATATATATTCTACCCACACACATTTGGAACTCTCCTGGGGTACCCTTACACATATTATTCCCTCATTCAGTGGATATTTTCACAAAAAAGTGAAATTTTCAAAATTCAGAAAATTGGCTGAAAACGACTAAATATGAAGGACTCATCGGGCGAATCGCTCTGGAATTGAAATCGGAAAGCTCACTGACATTTCCCCTATCTGAAAGTCTGATAAACGCCGGAAAAATGACTAAGTCCAAAAAAAATATTTTTTCAACTGTTTTCAATTTTACCCCCGTGGGATATATATTCTACCCACACACATTTGGAACTCTCCTGGGGTACCCTTGCACATATTATTCCCTCATTTAGTGGATATTTTCACAAAAAAGTGAAATTTTCAAAAATTCAGAAAATTGACTGAAAATGACTAAATATGAAGGACTCATCGGGCGAATCGCTCTGGAATTGAAATCGGAACGCTCACTGTCATTTCCCCTATCTGAAAGTCTGATAAACGCTGGAAAAATGACTAAGTCCCAAAAGAAAAAATTTTCTTCTTTTTTCAATTTTACCCCCGTGGGATATATATTCTACACATATACATTTGGAACTCTCCTGGGGAACCCTCACACATATTATTCCCTCATTTAGTGGATATTTTCACAAAAAAGTGAAATTTTCAAAAATTCAGAAAATTGGCTGAAAATGAATAAATATGAACGACTCATCGGGCGAATCACTCTGGAACTGAAATTGGAACGCTCACTGACATTTCCCCTAACTGAAAGCCTGATAAACGGCGGAAAAATGACTAAATCCCCAAAAAAAAAATTTTCACCTTTTTTCAATTTTACCCCCGTGGGATATATATTCTACCCACACACATTTGGAACTCTCCTGGGTTACCCTCACACAAATTATTCCCTCATTTAGTGGATATTTTCACAAAAAAGTGAAATTTTCAAAAATTCAGAAAATTGGCTGAAAACGACTAAATATGAAGGACTCATCGGGCGAATCGCTCTGGAATTGAAATCGGAACGCTCACTTACATTTCCCCTATCTGAAAGTCTGAAAAACGCCGGAAAAATGACTAAGTCCAAAAAAAAATTTTTTCATCTTTTTTCAATTTTACCCCGTGGGATATATATTCTACCCACACACATTTGGAACTCTCCTGGGGTACCCTCACACAAATTATTCCCTCATTTAGTGGATATTTTCACAAAAAAGTGAAATTTTCAAAAATTCAGAAAATTGGCTGAAAACGACTAAATATGAAGGACTCATCGGTCGAATCACTCTAGAACTGAAATTGGAATGCTCACTGACATTTCCCCTAACTGAAAGTCTGATAAATGCCGGAAAAATGACTAAGTCCAAAAAAATTTTTTTTCAACTTTTTTCAATTTTACCCCCGTGGGATATATATTCTACCCACACACATTTGGAACTCTCTTGGGGTACCCTCACACATATTATTCCCTCATTTAGTGGATATTTTCACAAAAAAGTGAAATTTTCAAAAATTCTGAAAATTGGTTGAAAACGACTAAATATGAAGGACTCATCGGGCGAATCGCTCTGAAATTGAAATCGGAACGCTCACTGTCATTTCCCCTATCTGAAAGTCTGATAAACGCCGGAAAAATGATTAAGTCCAAAAAAAATTTTTTTCAACTTTTTTCAATTTTACCCCCTTGGGATATATATATTCTACCCACACACATTTGGAACTCTCCTGGGGTACCCTCACACATATTATTCCCTCATTTAGTGGATATTTTCACAAAAAGTGAAATTTTCAAAAATTCATAAAATTGGCTGAAAACGACTAAATATGAAGGAGTCATCGGGCGAATCGCTCTGGAATTGAAATCGGAACGTTCACTGTCATTTTCCCCTATCTGAAAGTCTGATAAACGGTGGAAAACTGACTAAGTCCCAAAAGAAAAAATTTTCTTCTTTTTTCAATTTTACCCCCGTGGGATATATATTCTACCCATATACATTTGGAACTCTCCTGGGGAACTCTCACACATATTATTCCCTCATTTAGTGGATATTTTTACAAAAAAGTGAAATTTTCAAAAATTCAGAAAATTGGCTGAAAACGACTAAATATGAAGGACTCATCAGGCGAATCACTCTAGAACTGAAATTGGAATGCTCACTGACATTTCCCCTTACTGAAAGTCTGATAAACGCCGGAAAAATGACTAAGTCCAAAAAAAAATGTTTTTCAACTTTTTTCAACTTTACCCCCGTGGGATATATATTCTACCCACACACATTTGGAACTCTCCTGGGGTACCCTCACACATATTATTCCCTCATTTAGTGGATATTTTCACAAAAAAGTGAAATTTTCAAAAATTCTGAAAATTGGCTGCAAACGACTAAATATGAAGGACTCATTGGGAGAATCGCTCTGGAGCTGAAATTGGAATGCTCACTGACATTTCCCCTAACTGAAAGTCTGATAAACGCCGGAAAAATGACTAAGTCCAAAAAAAAAATTTTTTCAACTTTTTGCAATTTTACCCCCGTGGGATATATATTCTACCCATATACATTTGGAACTCTCCTGAGGTACCCTCACACATATTATTCCCTCATTTAGTGGATATTTTCACAAAAAAGTGAAATTTTCAAAAATTCTGAAAATTGGCTGAAAACTACTAAATATGAAGGACTCATTGGGAGAATCGCTCTGGAGCTGAAATCGGAACGCTCACTGACATTTCCCCTATCTGAAAGTCTGATAAACACTGGAAAAATGACTAAGCCCAAAAAAAAAATTTTTTCAACTTTTTTCAATTTTACCCCCGTGGGATATATATTCTACCCATATACATTTGGAACTCTCCTGGGGTACCCTCACACATATTATTCCCTCATTTAGTGGATATTTTCACAAAAAAGTGAAATTTTCAAAAATTCAGAAAATTGACTGAAAACAACTAAATATGAAGGACTCATCGGGCGAATCGCTCTGGAACTGAAATCGGAACGCTCACTGACATTTCTCCTATGTGAAAGTCTGATAAACGCTGAAAAAATGACTAAGTCCAAAAAAATTTTTATTCACCTTTTTTCAAATTTACCCCCGTGGGATATATATTCTACCCACACACATTTGGAACTCTCCTGGGGTACCCTCACACATATTATTCCCTCATTTAGTGGATATTTTCACAAAAAAGTGAAATTTCTCAAAAATTCTGAAAATTGGTTGAAAATGACTAAATATGAACGACTCATTGGTGGGCGAATCGCTCTGGAACTGAAATTGGAATGCTCACTGACATTTCCCCTATCTGAAAGTCTGATAAACGCTGGAATAATGACTAAGTCCAAAAAAAATATTTTTTCAACTTTTTTCAATTTTACCCCCGTGGGATATATATTCTACCCATATACATTTGGAACTCTCCTGGGGTACCCTCACACATATTATTCCCTCATTTAATGGATATTTTCACAAAAAAGTGAAATTTTCAAAAGTTCTGAAAATTGGCTGAAAACTACTAAATATGAAGGACTCATCGGGCGAATCGCTCTGGAACTGAAATCGGAACGCTCACTGATATTTCTCCTATGTGAAAGTCTGATAAATGCTGAAAAAATGACCAAGTCCAAAAAAATTTTTTTTCACCTTTTTTCAAATTTACCCCCGTGGGATATATATTCTACCCACACACATTTGGAACTCTCCTGGGGAACCCTCACACATATTATTCCCTCATTTAGTGGATATTTTCACAAAAGAGTGAAATTTTCAAAAATTCAGAAAATCGGCTGAAAACAACTAAATATGAAGGACTCATCGGGCGAATCGCTCTGGAACTGAAATCGGAACGCTCACTGACATTTCCCCTAACTGAAAGTCTGATAAACGCCGGAAAAATGACTAAGTCTAAAAAAAGTTTTTTTAAAACTTTTTTCAATTTTACCCCCGTGGGATATATATTCTACCCACACACATTTGGAACTCTCCTGGGGTACCCTCACACATATTATTCCCTCATTTAGTGGATATTTTCACAAAAAAGTGAAATTTTCAAAAATTCTGAAAATTGGCTGAAAACTACTAAATATGAAGGACTCATTGGGCGAATCGCTCTGGAATTGAAATCGAAACGCTCACTGACATTTCCCCTATCTGAAAGTCTGATAAACGCTGGAAAAATGACTAAGTCCAAAAAAAAAATGTTTTCAACTTTTTTCAATTTTACCCCCGTGGGAAATATATTCTACCCATATACATTTGGAACTCTCCTGGGGTACCCTCACACATATTATTCCCTCATTTAGTGGATATTTTCACAAAAAAGTGAAATTTTCAAAAATTCAGAAAATTGGCTGAAAACTACTAAATATGAAGGACTCATTGGGCGAATCGCTGTGGAACTGAAATCGGAACGCTCACTGACATTTCCCCTATCTGAAAGTCTGATAAACGCCGGAAAAATGACTAAGTCCAAAAAAATTTTTTTTTCAACTTTACCCCCGTTGGATATATATTCTACCCATATACATTTGGAACTCTCCTGGGGTACCCTCACACATATTATTCCCTCATTTAGTGGATATTTTCACAAAAAAGTGAAATTTTCAAAAATTCAGAAAATTGGCTGAAAACAACTAAATATGAAGGACTCATCGGGAGAATCGCTCTGGAACTGAAATCGGAACGCTCACTGACATTTCTCCTATGTGAAAGTCTGATAAACGCTGAAAAAATGATTAAGTCCAAAAAAATTTTTTTTTCACCTTTTTTCAAATTTACCCCCATGGGATATATATTCTACCCACACACATTTGGAACTCTCCTGGGGTACCCTCACACATATTATTCCCTCATTTAGTGGATATTTTCACAAAAAAGTGAAATTTTCAAAAATTCAGAAAATTGGCTGAAAGAGACTAAATATGAAGGACTCATCGGGCGAATCGCTCTGGAACTGAAATCGGAAATGCTCACTGACATTTCCCCTATCTGAAAGTCTGATAAACGCCGGAAAAATGACTAAGTCCAAAAAAAATTTTTTTTAAACTTTTTTCAATTTTACCCCCGTGGGATATATATTCTACCCACACACATTTGGAACTCTCCTGGGGTACCCTCACACATATTATTCCCTCATTTAGTGGATATTTTCACAAAAGAGTGAAATTTTCAAAAATTCTGAAAATTGGCTGAAAACGACTAAATATGAACGACTCATTGGGCAAATCGCTCTGGAACTGAAATTGGAATGCTCACTGACATTTCCCCTAACTGAAAGTCTGATAAACGCCAGAAAAAATGACTAAGTCCAAAAAAATTTTTTTTCAACTTTTTTCAATTTTACCCCCGTGGGATATATATTCTACCCATATACATTTGGAACTCTCCTGGGGTACCCTCACACATATTATTCCCTCATTTAGTGGATATTTTCACAAAAAAGTGAACTTTTCAAAAATTCAGAAAATTGGCTGAAAACAACTAAATATGAAGGACTCATCAGGCGAATCGCTCTGGAACTGAAATCGGAACGCTCACTGACATTTCTCCTATCTGAAAGTCTGATAAACGGTGAAAAAATGATTAAGTCCAAAAAAATTTTTTTTTCACCTTTTTTCAAATTTACCCCCATGGGATATATATTCTACCCACACACATTTGGAACTCTCCTGGGGTACCCTCACACATATTATTCCCTCATTTAGTGGATATTTTCACAAAAAAGTGAAATTTTCAAAAATTCAGAAAATTGGCTGAAAGAGACTAAATATGAAGGACTCATCGGGCGAATCGCTCTGGAACTGAAATCGGAAATGCTCACTGACATTTCCCCTATCTGAAAGTCTGATAAACGCCGGAAAAATGACTAAGTCCAAAAAAAATTTTTTTTAAACTTTTTTCAATTTTACCCCCGTGGGATATATATTCTACCCACACACATTTGGAACTCTCCTGGGGTACCCTCACACATATTATTCCCTCATTTACTGGATATTTTCACAAAAGAGTGAAATTTTCAAAAATTCTGAAAATTGGCTGAAAACGACTAAATATGAACGACTCATTGGGCAAATCGCTCTGGAACTGAAATTGGAATGCTCACTGACATTTCCCCTAACTGAAAGTCTGATAAACGCCAGAAAAAATGACTAAGTCCAAAAAAATTTTTTTTCAACTTTTTTCAATTTTACCCCCGTGGGATATATATTCTACCCATATACATTTGGAACTCTCCTGGGGTACCCTCACACATATTATTCCCTCATTTAGTGGATATTTTCACAAAAAAGTGAACTTTTCAAAAATTCAGAAAATTGGCTGAAAACAACTAAATATGAAGGACTCATCAGGCGAATCGCTCTGGAACTGAAATCGGAACGCTCACTGACATTTCTCCTATCTGAAAGTCTGATAAACGGTGAAAAAAAGACTAAGTCCAAAAAAAATTTTTTTTCACCTTTTTTCAAATTTACCCCTGTGGGATATATATTCTACCCACACACATTTGGAACTCTCCTGGGGTACCCTCACACATATTATTCCCTCATTTAGTGGATATTTTCACAAAAAAGTGAAATTTTCAAAAATTCTGAAAATTGGCTGAAAACTACTAATAATGAAGGACTCATCGGGCGAATCGCTCTGGAACTGAAATCGGAGCGCTCACTGACATTTCCCCTATCTGAAAGTCTGATAAACGCTGGAAAAATGACTAAGTCCCCAAAAAAATTTTTTCACCTTTTTTCAATTTTACCCCCGTGGGATATATATTCTACCCATAGACATTTGGAACTCTCCTGGGGTACCCTCACACATATTATTCCCTCATTTCGTGGATATTTTCACAAAAAAGTGAAATTTTCAAAAATTCTGAAAATTGGCAGAAAACGACTAAATATGAAGGACTCATCGGGCGAATCGCTCTGGAACTGAAATCGGAACGCTCACTGAAATTTCTCCTATCTGAAAGTCTGATAAACGCTGAAAAAATGACTAAGTCCCAAAAAATTTTTTTTAAAACTTTCTTCAATTTTACCCCCGTGGGATTTATCTTCTACTCACACACATTTGGAACTCTCCTGGGTTACCCTCACACATATTAATCCCTCATTTAGTGGATATTTTCACAAAAAAGTGAAATTTTCAAAAATTCTGAAAATTGGCTGAAAACGACTAAATATGAAGGACTCATCGGGCGAATCGCTCTGGAACTGAAATCGGAACGCTCACTGACATATCCCCTATCTGAAAGTCTGATAAACGCTGAAAAAATGACTATGTCCAAAAAAAAAATTTTTCACCTTTTTTCAATTTTACCCCCGTGGGATATATATTCTACCCACACACATTTGGAACTCTCCTGAGGTACCCTCACACATATTATTCCCTCATTTAGTGGATATTTTCACAAAAAAGTGAAATTTTCAAAAATTCAGAAAATTGGCTGAAAACTACTGAATATGAATAACTCATCGGGCGAATCGCTCTGGAACTGAAATCGGAACGCTCACTGACATTTCCCCTATCTGAAAGTCTGATAAACGGCGGAAAAATGACTAAGTCCAAAAAAAAAATTTTTCAACTCTTTTCAATTTTACCCCCGTGGGATATATATTCTACCCACGCACATTTGGAACACTCCTGGGGTACCCTCACACTTATTATTCCCTCATTTAGTGGATATTTTCACAAAAAAGTGAAATTTTCAAAAATTCAGAAAATTGGCTGAAAACTACTGAATATGAAGGACTCATCGGGCGAATCGCGCTGGAACTGAAATCGGAACGCTCACTGACATTTCCCCTATCTGAAAGTCTGATAAACGCTGAAAAAATGACTAAGTCTAAAAAAAAATTTTTTTCACCTTTTTTCAATTTTACCCCCGTGAGATATATGATCTACCCACACACATTTGGAACTCTCCTGGGGTATGCTCACACATATTATTCCCTCATTTAGTGGATATTTTCACAAAAAAGTGAAATTTTCAAAAATTCAGAAAATTGGCTGAAAACTACTGAATATGAAGGACTCATCGGGCGAATCGCGCTGGAACTGAAATTGGAACGCTCACTGACATTTCCCCTATCTGAAAGTCTGATAAACGCCGGAAAAATGACTAAGCCCAAAAAAAATTTTTTCAACTCTTTTCAATTTTACCCCCGTGGGATATATATTCTACCCACGCACATTTGGAACACTCCTGGGGTACCCTCTTACATATTATTCCCTCATTTAGTGGATATTTTCACAAAAAAGTGAAATTTTCAAAAATTCAGAAAATTGGCTGAAAACTACTGAATATGAAGGACTCATCGGGCGAATCGCGCTGGAACTGAAATCGGAATGCTCACTGACATCTCCCCGATCTGAAAGTCTGATAAACGCTGAAAAAATGACTAAGTCCAAAAAAAAAATTTTTCAACTCTTTTCAATTTTACCCCCGTGGGATATATATTCTACCCACGCACATTTGGAACACTCCTGGGGTACCCTCACACATATTATTCCCTCATTTAGTGGATATTTTCACAAAAAAGTGAAATTTTCAAAAATTCAGAAAACTGGTTGAAAACGCCTAAATATGAAGGACTCATCGGGCGAATCGTTATGGAACTGAAATCAGAACGCTCACTGACATTTCCCCTATCTGAAAGTCTGATAAACGCCGGAAAAACGACTATGTCCAAAAAAAATTTTTTCAACTCTTTTCAATTTTACCCCCTTGGGATATATATTCTACCCACACACATTTGGAACTCTCCTGGGGTACCCTCACACAAATTATTCCCTCATTTAGTGGATATTTTCACAAAAACGTAAAATTTTCAAAAATTCAGAAAATTGGCTGAAAACGACTAAATATGAAGGACACATCGGGCAAATCGCTCTGGAACTGAAATCGGAATGCTCACTGACATTTCCCCTATCTGAAAGTCTGATAAACGCTGAAAAAATGACTAAGTGTAAAAAAACATTTTTTTCACCTTTTTTCAATTTTACCCCCGTGGGATATATATTCTACCCACACACATTTGGAACTCTCCTGGGGTACCCTCACACATATTATTCCCTCATTTAGTGGATATTTTCACAAAAAAGTGACATTTTCAAAAATTCAGAAAATTGGCTGAAAACGACTAAATATGAAGGACTCATTGGGAGAATCGCTCTGGAACTGAAATCGGAACGCTCACTGACATTTTCCCTATCTGAAAGTCTGATAAACGCTGAAAAAATGACTAAGTCCCAAAAAAAAATTTTTCAACTCTTTTCAATTTTACCCCCGTGGGATATATATTCTACCCACGCACATTTGGAACACTCCTGGGGTACCCTCACACATATTATTCCCTCATTTAGTGGATATTTTCACAAAAAAGTGAAATTTTCAAAAATTCAGAAAATTGGCTGAAAACGACTAAATATGAAGGACTCATTGGGCGAATCGCTCTGGAACTGAAATCGGAACGCTCACTGACATTTTCCCTATCTGAAAGTCTGATAAACACTGGAAAAATGACAGTCCAAACAAAATTTTTTTCACCTTTTTTCAATTATACCCCCGTGAGATATATATTCTACCCACACACATTTGGAACTCTCCTGGGGTACCCTCACACATATTATTCCCTCATTTAGTGGATATTTTCACAAAAAGTGAAATTTTCAAAAATTCAGAAAATTGGCTGAAAACGACTAAATATGAAGGACTCATCGGGCGAATCACTCTGGAACTGAAATCGGAACGCTCACTGACATTTCCCCTATCTGAAAGTCTGATAAACGCTGAAAAAATGACTAAGTCCCAAAAAAAAATTTTTCAACTTTTTTCAATTTTACCCCCGTGGGATATTTATTCTACCCACGCACATTTGGAACACTCCTGGGGTACTCTCACACTTATTATTCCCTCATTTAGTGGATATTTTCACAAAAAAGTGAAATTTTCAAAAATTCAGAAAATTTTCTGAAAACGACTAAATATGAAGGACTCATCGGGCGAATCACTCTGGAACTGAAATCGGAACGCTCACTGACATTTCCCCTATCTGAAAGTCTGATAAACGCTGAAAAAATTACTAAGTCCAAAAAAAAAATTTTTTCACCTTTTTTCAATTTTACCCCCGTGGGATATATATTCTACCCACACACATTTGGAACTCTCCTGGGGTACCCTCACACATATTATTACCTCATTTAGTGGATATTTTCACAAAAAAGTGAAATTTTCAAAAATTCAGAAAATTGGCTGAAAACGACTAAATATGAAGGACTCATCGGGCGAATCACTCTGGAACTGAAATCGGAATGCTCACTGACATTTCCCCTATCTGAAAGTCTGATAAACGCTGAAAAAATGACTAAGTCCCAAAAAAAAATTTTTCAACTTTTTTCAATTTTACCCCCGTGGGATATATATTCTACCCACACACATTTGGAACTCTCCTGGGGTACCCTCACACATATTATTCCCTCATTTAGTGGATATTTTCACAAAAAAGTGAAATTTTCCAAAATTCTGAAAATTGGCTGAAAACGACTAAATATGAAGGACTCATCGGGCGAATCGCTCTGGAACTGAAATCGGAACGCTCACTGACATTTCCCCTATCTGAAAGTCTGATAAACACCGGAAAAATGACAGTCCAAAAAAAAAATTTTTCACCTTTTTCAATTTTACCCCCGTGGGATATATATTCTACCCACACACATTTGGAACTCTCCTGGGGTACCCTCACACATATTATTCCCTCATTTAGTGGATATTTTCACAAAAAAGTGAAATTTTCAAAAATTCTGAAAATTGGCTGAAAACGACTAAATATGAAGGACTCAACGGGCGAATCGCTCTGGAACTGAAATCGGAACGCTCACTGACATTTCCTCTATCTGAAAGTCTGATAAACGCTGAAAAAATGACCAAGTCCAAAAAAAAAAATTTTTCACCTTTTTTCAATTTTGCCCCCATGGGATATATAATCTACCCACACACATTTGGAACTCTCCTGGGGTATCCTCACACATATTATTCCCTCATTTAGTGGATATTTTCACAAAAAAGTGACATTTTCAAAAATTCAGAAAATTGGCTGAAAACGACTAAATATGAAGGACTCATTGAGCGAATCGCTCTGGAACTGAAATCGGAACGCTCACTGACATTTTCCCTATCTGAAAGTCTGATAAACACTGGAAAAATGACAGTCCAAACAAAATTTTTTTCACCTTTTTTCAATTATACACCCGTGAGATATATATTCTACCCACACACATTTGGAACTCTCCTGGGGTACCCTCACACATATTATTCCCTCATTTAGTGGATATTTTCGCTCTGAAATCGGAACGCTCACTGAAATTTCCCCTATCTGAAAGTCTGATAAACGCTGAAAAAATGACCAAGTCCCAAAAAAAAAATTTTTCACCTTTTTTCAATTTTACCCCCGTGGGATATATAATCTACCTACACACATTTGGAACTCTCCTGTGGTACCCTCACACATATTATTCCCTCATTTAGTGGATATTTTCACAAAAAAGTGAAATTTTCAAAAATTCAGAAAATTGTCTGAAAACGACTAAATATGAAGTACTCATCGGGCGAATCGCTCTGGAACTGAAATCGGAACGCTCAATGACATTTCCCCTATCTGAAAGTCTGATAAACGCCGGAAAAATGACTAAGTTCAAAAAAAAATTTTTTCACCTTTTTTCAATTTTATCCCCGTGGGATATATATTCTACCCACACACATTTGGAACTCTCCTGGGGTACCCTCACACATATTATTCCCTCATTTAGTGGATATTTTCACAAAAAAGTGAAATTTTCAAAAATTCAGAAAATTGGCTGAAAATGACTAAATATGAAGGACTCATCGGGCGAATCGCTCTGGAACTGAAATCGGAACGCTCACTGACATTTCCCCTATCTGAAAGTCTGATAAACGCCGGAAAAATTACTAAGTCCAAAAAAAAATTTTTTCAACTCTTTTCAATTTTACCCCCGTGGGATATATATTCTACCCACACACATTTGGAACTCTCCTGGGGTACCCTCACACATATTATTCCCTCATTTAGTGGATATTTTCACAAAAAAGTGACATTTTCAAAAATTCTGAAAATTGGCTGAAAACGACTAAATATGAAGGACTCATCGGGCGAATCGCTCTGGAACTGAAATCGGAATGCTCACTGACATTTCCCCTCTCTGAAAGTCTGATAAACGCTGAAAAAATGACTAAGTCCAAAAAAAAAAAATTTTTCACCTTTTTTCAATTTTACCCCCGTGGGATATATATTCTACCCACACACATTTGGAACTCTCCTGGGGTACCCTCACACATATTATTCCCTCATTTAGTGGATATTTTCACAAAAAAGTGAAATTTTTAAAAATTCTGAAAATTGGCTGAAAACGACTAAATATGAAGGACTCATCGGGCTAATCACTCTGGAACAGAAATCGGAACGCTCACTGACATTTCCCTTATCTGAAAGTCTGATAAACGCCGGAAAAATGACTAAGTCTAAAAAAATTTTTTTTCACCTTTTTTCAATTTTACCCCCGTGGGATATATATTCTACCCACACACATTTGGAACTCTCCTGGGGTACCCTCACACATATTATTCCCTCATTTAGTGGATATTTTCACAAGAAAGTGAAATTTTTAAAAATTCTGAAAATTGGCTGAAAACGACTAAATATGAAGGACTCATCGGGCGAATCGCTCTGGAACTGAAATCGGAACGCTCACTGACATTTCCCCTATCTGAAAGTCTGATAAACGCTGAAAAAATGACTAAGTCCAAAAAAATTTTTTCACCTTTTTTCAATTTTACCCCCGTGGTATATATATTCTACCCAAACACATTTGGAACTCTCCTGGGGTACCCTCACACATATTATTCCCTCATTTAGTGGATATTTTCACAAAAAAGTGACATTTTCAAAAATTCTGAAAATTGGCTGAAAACGACTAAATATGAAGGAGTCATCGGGCAAATTGCTCTGGAACTGAAATCGGAAAGCTCACTGACATTTCCCCTCTCTGAAAGTCTGATAAACGCTGAAAAAATGACTAAGTCCAAAAAAAATTTTTTCACCTTTTTTCAATTTTACCCCCGTGGGATATATATTCTACCCACACACATTTGGAACTCTCCTGGGGTACCCTCACACATATTATTCCCTCATTTAGTGGATATTTTCACAAAAAAAGTGAAATTTTGAAAAATTCTGAAAATTGGCTGAAAACGACTAAATATGAAGGACTCATCGGGCGAATCGCTCTGGAACAGAAATCGGAACGCTCACTGACATTTCCCCTATCTGAAAGTCTGATAAACGCTGAAAAAATGACTAAGTCAAAAAAAAATTTTTTTTCACCTTTTTTCAATTTTACCCCCGTGGGATATATATTCTACCCACACACATTTGGAACTCTCCTGGGGTACCCTCACACATATTATTCCCTCATTTAGTGGATATTTTCACAAAAAAGTGAAATTTTCAAAAATTCAGAAAATTGACTGAAAACGACTAAATATGAAGGAGTCATCGGGCAAATCGCTCTGGAACTGAAATCGGAACGCTCACTGACATTTCCCCTCTCTGAAAGTCTGATAAACGCTGAAAAAATGAGTAAGTCCAAAAAAAAATTTTTTCACCTTTTTTCAATTTTACCCCCGTGGGATATATATTCTACCCACACACATTTGGAACTCTCCTGGGGTACCCTCACACATATTATTCCCTCATTTAGTGGATATTTTCACAAAAAAGTGAAATTTTCAAAAATTCAGAAAATTGGCTGAAAATGACTAAATATGAAGGACTCATCGGGCGAATCGCTCTGGAACTGAAATCGGAACGCTCACTGACATTTCCCCTATCTGAAAGTCTGATAAACGCCGGAAAAATTACTAAGTCCAAAAAAAAATTTTTTCAACTCTTTTCAATTTTACCCCCGTGGGATATATATTCTACCCACACACATTTGGAACTCTCCTGGGGTACCCTCACACATATTATTCCCTCATTTAGTGGATATTTTCACAAAAAAGTGACATTTTCAAAAATTCTGAAAATTGGCTGAAAACGACTAAATATGAAGGACTCATCGGGCGAATCGCTCTGGAACTGAAATCGGAACGCTCACTGACATTTCCCCTCTCTGAAAGTCTGATAAACGCTGAAAAAATGACTAAGTCCAAAAAAAAAAAATTTTTCACCTTTTTTCAATTTTACCCCCGTGGGATATATATTCTACCCACACACATTTGGAACTCTCCTGGGGTACCCTCACACATATTATTCCCTCATTTAGTGGATATTTTCACAAAAAAGTGAAATTTTTAAAAATTCTGAAAATTGGCTGAAAACGACTAAATATGAAGGACTCATCGGGCTAATCACTCTGGAACAGAAATCGGAACGCTCACTGACATTTCCCTTATCTGAAAGTCTGATAAACGCCGGAAAAATGACTAAGTCTAAAAAAATTTTTTTTCACCTTTTTTCAATTTTACCCCCGTGGGATATATATTCTACCCACACACATTTGGAACTCTCCTGGGGTACCCTCACACATATTATTCCCTCATTTAGTGGATATTTTCACAAGAAAGTGAAATTTTTAAAAATTCTGAAAATTGGCTGAAAACGACTAAATATGAAGGACTCATCGGGCGAATCGCTCTGGAACTGAAATCGGAACGCTCACTGACATTTCCCCTATCTGAAAGTCTGATAAACGCTGAAAAAATGACTAAGTCCAAAAAAATTTTTTCACCTTTTTTCAATTTTACCCCCGTGGTATATATATTCTACCCAAACACATTTGGAACTCTCCTGGGGTACCCTCACACATATTATTCCCTCATTTAGTGGATATTTTCACAAAAAAGTGACATTTTCAAAAATTCTGAAAATTGGCTGAAAACGACTAAATATGAAGGAGTCATCGGGCAAATTGCTCTGGAACTGAAATCGGAAAGCTCACTGACATTTCCCCTCTCTGAAAGTCTGATAAACGCTGAAAAAATGACTAAGTCCAAAAAAAATTTTTTCACCTTTTTTCAATTTTACCCCCGTGGGATATATATTCTACCCACACACATTTGGAACTCTCCTGGGGTACCCTCACACATATTATTCCCTCATTTAGTGGATATTTTCACAAAAAAAGTGAAATTTTGAAAAATTCTGAAAATTGGCTGAAAACGACTAAATATGAAGGACTCATCGGGCGAATCGCTCTGGAACAGAAATCGGAACGCTCACTGACATTTCCCCTATCTGAAAGTCTGATAAACGCTGAAAAAATGACTAAGTCAAAAAAAAATTTTTTTTCACCTTTTTTCAATTTTACCCCCGTGGGATATATATTCTACCCACACACATTTGGAACTCTCCTGGGGTACCCTCACACATATTATTCCCTCATTTAGTGGATATTTTCACAAAAAAGTGAAATTTTCAAAAATTCAGAAAATTGACTGAAAACGACTAAATATGAAGGAGTCATCGGGCAAATCGCTCTGGAACTGAAATCGGAACGCTCACTGACATTTCCCCTCTCTGAAAGTCTGATAAACGCTGAAAAAATGAGTAAGTCCAAAAAAAAATTTTTTCACCTTTTTTCAATTTTACCCCCGTGGGATATATATTCTACCCACACACATTTGGAACTCTCCTGGGGTACCCTCACACATATTATTCCCTCATTTAGTGGATATTTTCACAAAAAAGTGAAATTTTCAAAAATTCTGAAAATTGGCTGAAAACGACTAAATATGAACGACTCATCGGGCGAATCGCTCTGGAACTGAAATCGGAACGCTCACTGATATTTCCCCTCTCTGAAAGTCTGATAAACGCTGAAAAAATGACTAAGTCCAAAAAAAAAAATTTTTCACCTTTTTTCAATTTTACCCCCGTGGGATATATATTCTACCCACACACATTTGGAACTCTCCTGGGGTACCCTCACACATATTATTCCCTCATTTAGTGGATATTTTCACAAAAAAGTGACATTTTCAAAAATTCTGAAAATTGGCTGAAAACGACTAAATATGAAGGAGTCATAGGGCAAATTGCTCTGGAACTGAAATCGGAAAGCTCACTGACATTTCCCCTCTCTGAAAGTCTGATAAACGCTGAAAAAATGACTAAGTCCAAAAAAAATTTTTTCACCTTTTTTCAATTTTACCCCCGTGGGATATATATTCTACCCACACACATTTGGAACTCTCCTGGGGTACCCTCACACATATTATTCCCTCATTTAGTGGATATTTTCACAAAAAAAGTGAAATTTTCAAAAATTCTGAAAATTGGCTGAAAACGACTAAATATGAAGGACTCATCGGGCGAATCGCTCTGGAACAGAAATCGGAACGCTCACTGACATTTCCCCTATCTGAAAGTCTGATAAACGCTGAAAAAATGACTAAGTCAAAAAAAAAATTTTTTTCACCTTTTTTCAATTTTACCCCCGTGGGATATATATTCTACCCACACACATTTGGAACTCTCCTGGGGTACCCTCACACATATTATTCCCTCATTTAGTGGATATTTTCACAAAAAAGTGAAATTTTCAAAAATTCAGAAAATTGACTGAAAACGACTAAATATGAAGGAGTCATCGGGCAAATCGCTCTGGAACTGAAATCGGAACGCTCACTGACATTTCCCCTCTCTGAAAGTCTGATAAACGCTGAAAAAATGAGTAAGTCCAAAAAAAAATTTTTTCACCTTTTTTCAATTTTACCCCCGTGGGATATATATTCTACCCACACACATTTGGAACTCTCCTGGGGTACCCTCACACATATTATTCCCTCATTTAGTGGATATTTTCACAAAAAAGTGAAATTTTCAAAAATTCTGAAAATTGGCTGAAAACGACTAAATATGAAGGACTCATCGGGCGAATCGCTCTGGAACTGAAATCGGAACGCTCACTGATATTTCCCCTCTCTGAAAGTCTGATAAACGCTGAAAAAATGACTAAGTCCAAAAAAAAAAATTTTTCACCTTTTTTCAATTTTACCCCCGTGGGATATATATTCTACCCACACACATTTGGAACTCTCCTGGGGTACCCTCACACATATTATTCCCTCATTTAGTGGATATTTTCACAAAAAAGTGAAATTTTTAAAAATTCTGAAAATTGGCTGAAAACGACTAAATATGAAGGACTCATCGGGCGAATCGCTCTGGAACTGAAATCGGAACGCTCACTGACATTTCCCCTATCTGAAAGTCTGATAAACGCTGAAAAAATGACTAAGTCCAAAAAAATTTTTTCACCTTTTTTCAATTTTACCCCCGTGGTATATATATTCTACCCAAACACATTTGGAACTCTCCTGGGGTACCCTCACACATATTATTCCCTCATTTAGTGGATATTTTCACAAAAAAGTGACATTTTCAAAAATTCTGAAAATTGGCTGAAAACGACTAAATATGAAGGAGTCATAGGGCAAATTGCTCTGGAACTGAAATCGGAAAGCTCACTGACATTTCCCCTCTCTGAAAGTCTGATAAACGCTGAAAAAATGACTAAGTCCAAAAAAAAATTTTTTCACCTTTTTTCAATTTTACCCCCGTGGGATATATATTCTACCCACACACATTTGGAACTCTCCTGGGGTACCCTCACACATATTATTCCCTCATTTAGTGGATATTTTCACAAAAAAAGTGAAATTTTCAAAAATTCTGAAAATTGGCTGAAAACGACTAAATATGAAGGACTCATCGGGCGAATCGCTCTGGAACAGAAATCGGAACGCTCACTGACATTTCCCCTATCTGAAAGTCTGATAAACGCTGAAAAAATGACTAAGTCAAAAAAAAATTTTTTTTCACCTTTTTTCAATTTTACCCCCGTGGGATATATATTCTACCCACACACATTTGGAACTCTCCTGGGGTACCCTCACACATATTATTCCCTCATTTAGTGGATATTTTCACAAAAAAGTGAAATTTTCAAAAATTCAGAAAATTGACTGAAAACGACTAAATATGAAGGAGTCATCGGGCAAATCGCTCTGGAACTGAAATCGGAACGCTCACTGACATTTCCCCTCTCTGAAAGTCTGATAAACGCTGAAAAAATGAGTAAGTCCAAAAAAAAATTTTTTCACCTTTTTTCAATTTTACCCCCGTGGGATATATATTCTACCCACACACATTTGGAACTCTCCTGGGGTACCCTCACACATATTATTCCCTCATTTAGTGGATATTTTCACAAAAAAGTGAAATTTTCAAAAATTCTGAAAATTGGCTGAAAACGACTAAATATGAAGGACTCATCGGGCGAATCGCTCTGGAACTGAAATCGGAACGCTCACTGACATTTCCCCTCTCTGAAAGTCTGATAAACGCTGAAAAAATGACTAAGTCCAAAAAAAAAAATTTTTCACCTTTTTTCAATTTTACCCCCGTGGGATATATATTCTACCCACACACATTTGGAACTCTCCTGGGGTACCCTCACACATATTATTCCCTCATTTAGTGGATATTTTCACAAAAAAGTGAAATTTTTAAAAATTCTGAAAATTGGCTGAAAACGACTAAATATGAAGGACTCATCGGGCGAATCGCTCTGGAACTGAAATTGGAACGCTCACTGACATTTCCCCTATCTGAAAGTCTGATAAACGCCGGAAAAATGACTAAGTCTAAATAAATTTTTTTTCACCTTTTTTCAATTTTACTCCCGTGGGATATATATTCTACCCACACACATTTGGAACTCTCCTGGGGTACCCTCACACATATTATTCCCTCATTTAGTGGATATTTTCACAAAAAAGTGACATTTTCAAAAATTCAGAAAATTGGCTGAAAACGACTAAATATGAAGGAGTCATCGGGCAAATTGCTCTGGAACTGAAATCGGAACGCTCACTGACATTTCCCCTCTCTGAAAGTCTGATAAACGCTGAAAAATGACTAAGTCCAAAAAAAAAATTTTTTCACCTTTTTTCAATTTTACCCCCGTGGGATATATATTCTACCCACACACATTTGGAACTCTCCTGGGGTACCCTCACACATATTATTCCCTCATTTAGTGGATATTTTCACAAAAAAGTGACATTTTCAAAAATTCAGAAAATTGGCTGAAAACGACTAAATATGAAGGACTCATCGGGCGAATCGCTCTGGAACTGAAATCGGAACGCTCACTGACATTTCCCCTATCTGAAAGTCTGATAAACGCCGGAAAAATGACTAAGTCTAAAAAAATTTTTTTTCACCTTTTTTCAATTTTACCCCCGTGGGATATATATTCTACCCACACACATTTGGAACTCTCCTGGGGTACCCTCACACATATTATTCCCTCATTTAGTGGATATTTTCACAAAAAAGTGAAATTTTTAAAAATTCTGAAAATTGGCTGAAAACGACTAAATATGAAGGACTCATCGGGCGAATCGCTCTGGAACTGAAATCGGAACGCTCACTGACATTTCCCCTATCTGAAAGTCTGATAAACGCTGAAAAAATGACTAAGTCCAAAAAAATGTTTTCACCTTTTTTCAATTTTACCCCCGTGGTATATATATTCTACCCAAACACATTTGGATCTCTCCTGGGGTACCCTCACACTTATTATTCCCTCATTTAGTGGATATTTTCACAAAAAAGTGACATTTTCAAAAATTCAGAAAATTGGCTGAAAACGACTAAATATGAAGGAGTCATCGGGCAAATTGCTCTGGAACTGAAATCGGAACGCTCACTGACATTTCCCCTCTCTGAAAGTCTGATAAACGCTGAAAAAATGACTAAGTCCAAAAAAAAAATTTTTTCACCTTTTTTCAATTTTACCCCCGTGGGATATATATTCTACCCACACACATTTGGAACTCTCCTGGGGTACCCTCACACATATTATTCCCTCATTTAGTGGATATTTTCACAAAAAAGTGACATTTTCAAAAATTCAGAAAATTGGCTGAAAACGACTAAATATGAAGGAGACATCGGGCAAATTGCTCTGGAACTGAAATCGGAATGCTCACTGACATTTCCCCTCTCTGAAAGTCTGATAAACGCTGAAAAAATGACTAAGTCCAAAAAAAAATTTTTTCACCTTTTTTCAATTTTACCCCCGTGGGATATATATTCTACCCACACACATTTGGAACTCTCCTGGGGTACCCTCACACATATTATTCCATCATTTAGTGGATATTTTCACAAAAAAGTGACATTTTCAAAAATTCAGAAAATTGGCTGAAAACGACTAAATATGAAGGAGTCATCGGGCAAATTGCTCTGGAACTGAAATCGGAACGCTCACTGACATTTCCCCTCTCTGAAAGTCTGATAAACGCTGAAAAAATGACTAAGTCCAAAAAAAAATTTTTTCACCTTTTTTCAGTTTTACCCCCGTGGGATATATATTCTACCCCCACACATTTGGAACTCTCCTGGGGTACCCTCACACATATTATTCCCTCATTTAGTGGATATTTTCACAAAAAAGTGACATTTTCAAAAATTCAGAAAATTGGCTGAAAACGACTAAATATGAAGGACTCATCGGGCGAATCGCTCTGGAACTGAAATCGGAACGCTCACTGACATTTCCCCTCTCTGAAAGTCTGATAAACGCAGAAAAAATGACTAAGTCCAAAAAAAAAATTTTTTCACCTTTTTTCAATTTTACCCCCGTGGGATATATATTCTACCCACACACATTTGGAACTCTCCTGGGGTACCCTCACACATATTATTCCCTCATTTAGTGGATATTTTCACAAAAAAGTGACATTTTCAAAAATTCAGAAAATTGGCTGAAAACGACTAAATATGAAGGACTCATCGGGCGAATCGCTCTGGAACTGAAATCGGAACGCTCACTGACATTTCCCCTATCTGAAAGTCTGATAAACGCCGGAAAAATGACTTAAGTCTAAAAAATTTTTTTGACCTTTTTTCAATTTTACCCCCGTGGAATATATATTCTACCCAAACACATTTGGAACTCTCCTGGGGTACCCTCACACATATTATTCCCTCATTTAGTGGATATTTTCACAAAAAAGTGACATTTTCAAAAATTCAGAAAATTGGCTGAAAACGACTAAATATGAAGGAGTCATCGGGCAAATTGCTCTGGAACTGAAATCGGAACGCTCACTGACATTTCCCCTATCTGAAAGTCTGATAAACACCGGAAAAATGACTAAGTCAAAAAAAAATTTTTTTCACCTTTTTTCAATTTTACCCCCGTGGGATATATATTCTACCCACACACATTTGGAACTCTCCTGGGGTACCCTCACACATATTATTCCCTCATTTAGTGGATATTTTCACAAAAAAGTGACATTTTCAAAAATTCAGAAAATTGGCTGAAAACGACTAAATATGAAGGACTCATCGGGCGAATCGCTCTGGAACTGAAATCGGAACACTCACTGACATTTCCCCTATCTGAAAGTCTGATAAACGCCGGAAAAATGACTAAGTCTAAAAAATTTTTTTTACCTTTTTTCAATTTTACCCCCGTGGAATATATATTCTACCCAAACACATTTGGAACTCTCCTGGGGTACCCTCACACATATTATTCCCTCATTTAGTGGATATTTTCACAAAAAAGTGACATTTTCAAAAATTCAGAAAATTGGCTGAAAACGACTAAATATGAAGGAGTCATCGGGCAAATTGCTCTGGAACTGAAATCGGAACGCTCACTGACATTTCCCCTATCTGAAAGTCTGATAAACACCGGAAAAATGACTAAGTCAAAAAAAAAATTTTTTTCACCTTTTTTCAATTTTACCCCCGTGGGATATATATTCTACCCACACACATTTGGAACTCTCCTGGGGTACCCTCACACATATTATTCCCTCATTTAGTGGATATTTTCACAAAAAAGTGACATTTTCAAAAATTCTGAAAATTGGCTGAAAACGACTAAATATGAAGGACTCATCGGGCGAATCGCTCTGGAACTGAAATCGGAACACTCACTGACATTTCCCCTATCTGAAAGTCTGATAAACGCCGGAAAAATGACTAAGTCTAAAAAATTTTTTTTACCTTTTTTCAATTTTACCCCCGTGGAATATATATTCTACCCAAACACATTTGGAACTCTCCTGGGGTACCCTCACACATATTATTCCCTCATTTAGTGGATATTTTCACAAAAAAGTGACATTTTCAAAAATTCAGAAAATTGGCTGAAAACGACTAAATATGAAGGAGTCATCGGGCAAATTGCTCTGGAACTGAAATCGGAACGCTCACTGACATTTCCCCTATCTGAAAGTCTGATAAACACCGGAAAAATGACTAAGTCAAAAAAAAATTTTTTTTCACCTTTTTTCAATTTTACCCCCGTGGGATATATATTCTACCCACACACATTTGGAACTCTCCTGGGGTACCCTCACACATATTATTCCCTCATTTAGTGGATATTTTCACAAAAAAGTGACATTTTCAAAAATTCTGAAAATTGGCTGAAAACGACTAAATATGAAGGACTCATCGGGCGAATCGCTCTGGAACTGAAATCGGAACACTCACTGACATTTCCCCTATCTGAAAGTCTGATAAACGCCGGAAAAATGACTAAGTCTAAAAAAATTTTTTTTCACCTTTTTTCAATTTTACCCCCGTGGGATATATATTCTACCCACACACATTTGGAACTCTCCTGGGGTACCCTCACACATATTATTCCCTCATTTAGTGGATATTTTCACAAAAAAGTGACATTTTCAAAAATTCAGAAAATTGGCTGAAAACGACTAAATATGAAGGAGTCATCGGGCAAATCGCTCTGGAACTGAAATCGGAACGCTCACTGACATTTCCCCTATCTGAAAGTCTGATAAACACTGAAAAAATGACTAAGTCCAAAAAAAAAATTTTTTCACCTTTTTTCAATTTTACCCCCGTGGGATATATATTCTACCCACACACATTTGGAACTCTCCTGGGGTACCCTCACACATATTATTCCCTCATTTAGTGGATATTTTCACAAAAAAGTGACATTTTCAAAAATTCAGAAAATTGGCTGAAAACGACTAAATATGAAGGACTCATCGGGCGAATCGCTCTGGAACTGAAATCGGAACGCTCACTGACATTTCCCTTATCTGAAAGTCTGATAAACGCCGGAAAAATGACTAAGTCTAAAAAAAATTTTTTTCACCTTTTTTCAATTTTACCCCCGTGGGATATATATTCTACCCACACACATTTGGAACTCTCCTGGGGTACCCTCACACATATTATTCCCTCATTTAGTGGATATTTTCACAAAAAAGTGAAATTTTTAAAAATTCTGAAAATTGGCTGAAAACGACTAAATATGAAGGACTCATCGGGCGAATCGCTCTGGAACTGAAATCGGAACGCTCACTGACATTTCCCCTATCTGAAAGTCTGATAAACGCCGGAAAAATGACTAAGTCTAAATAATTTTTTTTTCACCTTTTTTCAATTTTACCCCCGTGGGATATATATTCTACCCACACACATTTGGAACTCTCCTGGGGTACCCTCACACATATTATTCCCTCATTTAGTGGATATTTTCACAAAAAAGTGACATTTTCAAAAATTCAGAAAATTGGCTGAAAACGACTAAATATGAAGGAGTCATCGGGCAAATTGCTCTGGAACTGAAATCGGAACGCTCACTGACATTTCCCCTCTCTGAAAGTCTGATAAACGCTGAAAAAATGACTAAGTCCAAAAAAAAATTTTTTCACCTTTTTTCAATTTTACCCCCGTGGGATATATATTCTACCCACACACATTTGGAACTCTCCTGGGGTACCCTCACACATATTATTCCATCATTTAGTGGATATTTTCACAAAAAAGTGACATTTTCAAAAATTCAGAAAATTGGCTGAAAACGACTAAATATGAAGGAGTCATCGGGCAAATTGCTCTGGAACTGAAATCGGAACGCTCACTGACATTTCCCCTCTCTGAAAGTCTGATAAACGCTGAAAAAATGACTAAGTCCAAAAAAAAATTTTTTCACCTTTTTTCAGTTTTACCCCCGTGGGATATATATTCTACCCACACACATTTGGAACTCTCCTGGGGTACCCTCACACATATTATTCCCTCATTTAGTGGATATTTTCACAAAAAAGTGACATTTTCAAAAATTCAGAAAATTGGCTGAAAACGACTAAATATGAAGGACTCATCGGGCGAATCGCTCTGGAACTGAAATCGGAACGCTCACTGACATTTCCCCTCTCTGAAAGTCTGATAAACGCAGAAAAAATGACTAAGTCCAAAAAAAAAATTTTTTCACCTTTTTTCAATTTTACCCCCGTGGGATATATATTCTACCCACACACATTTGGAACTCTCCTGGGGTACCCTCACACATATTATTCCCTCATTTAGTGGATATTTTCACAAAAAAGTGACATTTTCAAAAATTCAGAAAATTGGCTGAAAACGACTAAATATGAAGGAGTCATCGGGCAAATTGCTCTGGAACTGAAATCGTAACGCTCACTGACATTTCCCCTCTCTGAAAGTCTGATAAACGCTGAAAAAATGACTAAGTCCAAAAAAAAATTTTTTCACCTTTTTTCAATTTTACCCCCGTGGGATATATATTCTACCCACACACATTTGGAACTCTCCTGGGGTACCCTCACACATATTATTCCCTCATTTAGTGGATATTTTCACAAAAAAGTGAAATTTTCAAAAATTCTGAAAATTGGCTGAAAACGACTAAATATGAAGGACTCATCGGGCAAATCGCTCTGGAACTGAAATCGGAACGCTCACTGACATTTCCCCTATCTGAAAGTCTGATAAACGCTGAAAAAATGACTAAGTCCAAAAAAAAAATTTTTTCACCTTTTTTCAATTTTACCCTCGTGGATTATATATTCTACCCACACACATTTGGAACTCTCCTGGGGTACCCTCACACATATTATTCCCTCATTTAGTGGATATTTTCACAAAAAAGTGACATTTTCAAAAATTCAGAAAATTGGCTGAAAACGACTAAATATGAAGGACTCATCGGGCGAATCGCTCTGGAACTGAAATCGGAACGCTCACTGACATTTCCCCTATCTGAAAGTCTGATAAACGTCGGAAAAATGACTTAAGTCTAAAAAATTTTTTTGACCTTTTTTCAATTTTACCCCCGTGGAATATATATTCTACCCAAACACATTTGGAACTCTCCTGGGGTACCCTCACACATATTATTCCCTCATTTAGTGGATATTTTCACAAAAAAGTGACATTTTCAAAAATTCAGAAAATTGGCTGAAAACGACTAAATATGAAGGAGTCATCGGGCAAATTGCTCTGGAACTGAAATCGGAACGCTCACTGACATTTCCCCTATCTGAAAGTCTGATAAACACCGGAAAAATGACTAAGTCAAAAAAAAAATTTTTTTCACCTTTTTTCAATTTTACCCCCGTGGGATATATATTCTACCCACACACATTTGGAACTCTCCTGGGGTACCCTCACACATATTATTCCCTCATTTAGTGGATATTTTCACAAAAAAGTGACATTTTCAAAAATTCAGAAAATTGGCTGAAAACGACTAAATATGAAGGACTCATCGGGCGAATCGCTCTGGAACTGAAATCGGAACACTCACTGACATTTCCCCTATCTGAAAGTCTGATAAACGCCGGAAAAATGACTAAGTCTAAAAAATTTTTTTTACCTTTTTTCAATTTTACCCCCGTGGAATATATATTCTACCCAAACACATTTGGAACTCTCCTGGGGTACCCTCACACATATTATTCCCTCATTTAGTGGATATTTTCACAAAAAAGTGACATTTTCAAAAATTCAGAAAATTGGCTGAAAACGACTAAATATGAAGGAGTCATCGGGCAAATTGCTCTGGAACTGAAATCGGAACGCTCACTGACATTTCCCCTATCTGAAAGTCTGATAAACACCGGAAAAATGACTAAGTCAAAAAAAAATTTTTTTTCACCTTTTTTCAATTTTACCCCCGTGGGATATATATTCTACCCACACACATTTGGAACTCTCCTGGGGTACCCTCACACATATTATTCCCTCATTTAGTGGATATTTTCACAAAAAAGTGACATTTTCAAAAATTCAGAAAATTGGCTGAAAACGATTAAATATGAAGGAGTCATCGGGCAAATTGCTCTGGAACTGAAATCGGAACGCTCACTGACATTTCCCCTCTCTGAAAGTCTGATAAACGCTGAAAAATGACTAAGTCCAAAAAAAAAATTTTTTCACCTTTTTTCAATTTTACCCCCGTGGGATATATATTCTACCCACACACATTTGGAACTCTCCTGGGGTACCCTCACACATATTATTCCCTCATTTAGTGGATATTTTCACAAAAAAGTGACATTTTCAAAAATTCTGAAAATTGGCTGAAAACGACTAAATATGAAGGACTCATCGGGCGAATCGCTCTGGAACTGAAATCGGAAAGCTCACTGACATTTCCCCTATCTGAAAGTCTGATAAACGCCGGAAAAATGACTAAGTCTAAAAAAATTTTTTTTCACCTTTTTTCAATTTTACCCCCGTGGGATATATATTCTACCCACACACATTTGGAACTCTCCTGGGGTACCCTCACACATATTATTCCCTCATTTAGTGGATATTTTCACAAAAAAGTGAAATTTTTAAAAATTCTGAAAATTGGCTGAAAACGACTAAATATGAAGGACTCATCGGGCGAATCACTCTGGAACTGAAATCGGAACACTCACTGACATTTCCCCTATCTGAAAGTCTGATAAACGCCGGAAAAATGACTAAGTCTAAAAAATTTTTTTTACCTTTTTTCAATTTTACCCCCGTGGAATATATATTCTACCCAAACACATTTGGAACTCTCCTGGGGTACCCTCACACATATTATTCCCTCATTTAGTGGATATTTTCACAAAAAAGTGACATTTTCAAAAATTCAGAAAATTGGCTGAAAACGACTAAATATGAAGGAGTCATCGGGCAAATTGCTCTGGAACTGAAATCGGAACGCTCACTGACATTTCCCCTATCTGAAAGTCTGATAAACACCGGAAAAATGACTAAGTCAAAAAAAAATTTTTTTTCACCTTTTTTCAATTTTACCCCCGTGGGATATATATTCTACCCACACACATTTGGAACTCTCCTGGGGTACCCTCACACATATTATTCCCTCATTTAGTGGATATTTTCACAAAAAAGTGACATTTTCAAAAATTCTGAAAATTGGCTGAAAACGACTAAATATGAAGGACTCATCGGGCGATTCGCTCTGGAACTGAAATCGGAACACTCACTGACATTTCCCCTATCTGAAAGTCTGATAAACGCCGGAAAAATGACTAAGTCTAAAAAAATTTTTTTTCACCTTTTTTCAATTTTACCCCCGTGGGATATATATTCTACCCACACACATTTGGAACTCTCCTGGGGTACCCTCACACATATTATTCCCTCATTTAGTGGATATTTTCACAAAAAAGTGACATTTTCAAAAATTCAGAAAATTGGCTGAAAACGACTAAATATGAAGGAGTCATCGGGCAAATCGCTCTGGAACTGAAATCGGAACGCTCACTGACATTTCCCCTATCTGAAAGTCTGATAAACACTGAAAAAATGACTAAGTCCAAAAAAAAAATTTTTTCACCTTTTTTCAATTTTACCCCCGTGGGATATATATTCTACCCACACACATTTGGAACTCTCCTGGGGTACCCTCACACATATTATTCCCTCATTTAGTGGATATTTTCACAAAAAAGTGACATTTTCAAAAATTCAGAAAATTGGCTGAAAACGACTAAATATGAAGGAGTCATCGGGCAAATTGCTCTGGAACTGAAATCGGAACGCTCACTGACATTTCTCCTCTCTGAAAGTCTGATAAACGCTGAAAAAATGACTAAGTCCAAAAAAAAATTTTTTCACCTTTTTTCAATTTTACCCCCGTGGGATATATATTCTACCCACACACATTTGGAACTCTCCTGGGGTACCCTCACACATATTATTCCCTCATTTAGTGGATATTTTCACAAAAAAGTGACATTTTCAAAAATTCAGAAAATTGGCTGAAAACGACTAAATATGAAGGAGTCATCGGGCAAATTGCTCTGGAACTGAAATCGGAACGCTCACTGACATTTCCCCTCTCTGAAAGTCTGATAAACGCTGAAAAAATGACTAAGTCCAAAAAAAAAATTTTTCACCTTTTTTCAATTTTACCCCCGTGGGATATATATTCTACCCACACACATTTGGAACTCTCCTGGGGTACCCTCACACATATTATTCCCTCATTTAGTGGATATTTTCACAAAAAAGTGACATTTTCAAAAATTCAGAAAATTGGCTGAAAATGACTAAATATGAAGGACTCATCGGGCGAATCGCTCTGGAACTGAAATCGGAACGCTCACTGACATTTCCCTTATCTGAAAGTCTGATAAACGCCGGAAAAATGACTAAGTCTAAAAAAATTTTTTTTCACCTTTTTTCAATTTTACCCCCGTGGGATATATATTCTACCCACACACATTTGGAACTCTCCTGGGGTACCCTCACACATATTATTCCCTCATTTAGTGGATATTTTCACAAAAAAGTGACATTTTCAAAAATTCAGAAAATTGGCTGAAAACGACTAAATATGAAGGAGTCATCGGGCAAATTGCTCTGGAACTGAAATCGGAACGCTCACTGACATTTCCCCTCTCTGAAAGTCTGATAAACGCTGAAAAAATGACTAAGTCCAAAAAAAAATTTTTTCACCTTTTTTCAATTTTACCCCCGTGGCATATATATTCTACCCAAACACATTTGGAACTCTCCTGGGGTACCCTCACACATATTATTCCCTCATTTAGTGGATATTTTCACAAAAAAGTGAAATTTTCAAAAATTCAGAAAATTGACTGAAAACGACTAAATATGAAGGACTCATCGGGCAAATCGCTCTGGAACTGAAATTGGAACGCTCACTGACATTTCCCCTATCTGAAAGTCTGATAAACGCTGAAAAAATGACTAAGTCCAAAAAAATTTTTTCACCTTTTTTCAATTTTACCCCCGTGGTATATATATTCTACCCAAACACATTTGGATCTCTCCTGGGGTACCCTCACACATATTATTCCCTCATTTAGTGGATATTTTCACAAAAAAGTGACATTTTCAAAAATTCAGAAAATTGGCTGAAAACGATTAAATATGAAGGAGTCATCGGGCAAATTGCTCTGGAACTGAAATCGGAACGCTCACTGACATTTCCCCTCTCTGAAAGTCTGATAAACGCTGAAAAATGACTAAGTCCAAAAAAAAAATTTTTTCACCTTTTTTCAATTTTACCCCCGTGGGATATATATTCTACCCACACACATTTGGAACTCTCCTGGGGTACCCTCACACATATTATTCCCTCATTTAGTGGATATTTTCACAAAAAAGTGACATTTTCAAAAATTCTGAAAATTGGCTGAAAACGACTAAATATGAAGGACTCATCGGGCGAATCGCTCTGGAACTGAAATCGGAAAGCTCACTGACATTTCCCCTATCTGAAAGTCTGATAAACGCCGGAAAAATGACTAAGTCTAAAAAAATTTTTTTTCACCTTTTTTCAATTTTACCCCCGTGGGATATATATTCTACCCACACACATTTGGAACTCTCCTGGGGTACCCTCACACATATTATTCCCTCATTTAGTGGATATTTTCACAAAAAAGTGAAATTTTTAAAAATTCTGAAAATTGGCTGAAAACGACTAAATATGAAGGACTCATCGGGCGAATCACTCTGGAACTGAAATCGGAACACTCACTGACATTTCCCCTATCTGAAAGTCTGATAAACGCCGGAAAAATGACTAAGTCTAAAAAATTTTTTTTACCTTTTTTCAATTTTACCCCCGTGGAATATATATTCTACCCAAACACATTTGGAACTCTCCTGGGGTACCCTCACACATATTATTCCCTCATTTAGTGGATATTTTCACAAAAAAGTGACATTTTCAAAAATTCAGAAAATTGGCTGAAAACGACTAAATATGAAGGAGTCATCGGGCAAATTGCTCTGGAACTGAAATCGGAACGCTCACTGACATTTCCCCTATCTGAAAGTCTGATAAACGCCGGAAAAATGACTAAGTCTAAAAAAATTTTTTTACCTTTTTTCAATTTTACCCCCGTGGAATATATATTCTACCCAAACACATTTGGAACTCTCCTGGGGTACCCTCACACATATTATTCCCTCATTTAGTGGATATTTTCACAAAAAAGTGACATTTTCAAAAATTCAGAAAATTGGCTGAAAACGACTAAATATGAAGGAGTCATCGGGCAAATTGCTCTGGAACTGAAATCGGAACGCTCACTGACATTTCCCCTATCTGAAAGTCTGATAAACGCCGGAAAAATGACTAAGTCTAAAAAAATTTTTTTTCACCTTTTTTCAATTTTACCCCCGTGGGATATATATTCTACCCACACACATTTGGAACTCTCCTGGGGTACCCTCACACATATTATTCCCTCATTTAGTGGATATTTTCACAAAAAAGTGACATTTTCAAAAATTCAGAAAATTGGCTGAAAACGACTAAATATGAAGGAGTCATCGGGCAAATCGCTCTGGAACTGAAATCGGAACGCTCACTGACATTTCCCCTATCTGAAAGTCTGATAAACACTGAAAAAATGACTAAGTCCAAAAAAAAAATTTTTTCACCTTTTTTCAATTTTACCCCCGTGGGATATATATTCTACCCACACACATTTGGAACTCTCCTGGGGTACCCTCACACATATTATTCCCTCATTTAGTGGATATTTTCACAAAAAAGTGACATTTTCAAAAATTCAGAAAATTGGCTGAAAACGACTAAATATGAAGGAGTCATCGGGCAAATTGCTCTGGAACTGAAATCGGAACGCTCACTGACATTTCCCCTCTCTGAAAGTCTGATAAACGCTGAAAAAATGACTAAGTCCAAAAAAAAATTTTTTCACCTTTTTTCAATTTTACCCCCGTGGGATATATATTCTACCCACACACATTTGGAACTCTCCTGGGGTACCCTCACACATATTATTCCCTCATTTAGTGGATATTTTCACAAAAAAGTGACATTTTCAAAAATTCAGAAAATTGGCTGAAAACGACTAAATATGAAGGAGTCATCGGGCAAATTGCTCTGGAACTGAAATCGGAACGCTCACTGACATTTCCCCTCTCTGAAAGTCTGATAAACGCTGAAAAAATGACTAAGTCCAAAAAAAAAATTTTTCACCTTTTTTCAATTTTACCCCCGTGGGATATATATTCTACCCACACACATTTGGAACTCTCCTGGGGTACCCTCACACATATTATTCCCTCATTTAGTGGATATTTTCACAAAAAAGTGACATTTTCAAAAATTCAGAAAATTGGCTGAAAATGACTAAATATGAAGGACTCATCGGGCGAATCGCTCTGGAACTGAAATCGGAACGCTCACTGACATTTCCCTTATCTGAAAGTCTGATAAACGCCGGAAAAATGACTAAGTCTAAAAAAATTTTTTTTCACCTTTTTTCAATTTTACCCCCGTGGGATATATATTCTACCCACACACATTTGGAACTCTCCTGGGGTACCCTCACACATATTATTCCCTCATTTAGTGGATATTTTCACAAAAAAGTGACATTTTCAAAAATTCAGAAAATTGGCTGAAAACGACTAAATATGAAGGAGTCATCGGGCAAATTGCTCTGGAACTGAAATCGGAACGCTCACTGACATTTCCCCTCTCTGAAAGTCTGATAAACGCTGAAAAAATGACTAAGTCCAAAAAAAAATTTTTTCACCTTTTTTCAATTTTACCCCCGTGGCATATATATTCTACCCAAACACATTTGGAACTCTCCTGGGGTACCCTCACACATATTATTCCCTCATTTAGTGGATATTTTCACAAAAAAGTGAAATTTTCAAAAATTCAGAAAATTGACTGAAAACGACTAAATATGAAGGACTCATCGGGCAAATCGCTCTGGAACTGAAATTGGAACGCTCACTGACATTTCCCCTATCTGAAAGTCTGATAAACGCTGAAAAAATGACTAAGTCCAAAAAAATTTTTTCACCTTTTTTCAATTTTACCCCCGTGGTATATATATTCTACCCAAACACATTTGGATCTCTCCTGGGGTACCCTCACACATATTATTCCCTCATTTAGTGGATATTTTCACAAAAAAGTGACATTTTCAAAAATTCAGAAAATTGGCTGAAAACGACTAAATATGAAGGAGTCATCGGGCAAATTGCTCTGGAACTGAAATCGGAACGCTCACTGACATTTCCCCTCTCTGAAAGTCTGATAAACGCTGAAAAAATGACTAAGTCCAAAAAAAAAATTTTTTCACCTTTTTTCAATTTTACCCCCGTGGGATATATATTCTACCCACACACATTTGGAACTCTCCTGGGGTACCCTCACACATATTATTCCCTCATTTAGTGGATATTTTCACAAAAAAGTGACATTTTCAAAAATTCAGAAAATTGGCTGAAAACGACTAAATATGAAGGAGTCATCGGGCAAATTGCTCTGGAACTGAAATCGGAACGCTCACTGACATTTCCCCTCTCTGAAAGTCTGATAAACGCTGAAAAAATGACTAAGTCCAAAAAAAAAATTTTTCACCTTTTTTCAATTTTACCCCCGTGGGATATATATTCTACCCACACACATTTGGAACTCTCCTGGGGTACCCTCACACATATTATTCCCTCATTTAGTGGATATTTTCACAAAAAAGTGAAATTTTTAAAAATTCTGAAAATTGGCTGAAAACGACTAAATATGAAGGACTCATCGGGCGAATCGCTCTGGAACTGAAATCGGAACGCTCACTGACATTTCCCCTATCTGAAAGTCTGATAAACGCTGAAAAAATGACTAAGTCCAAAAAAAATTTTTCACCTTTTTTCAATTTTACCCCCGTGGCATATATATTCTACCCAAACACATTTGGAACTCTCCTGGGGTACCCTCACACATATTATTCCCTCATTTAGTGGATATTTTCACAAAAAAGTGAAATTTTCAAAAATTCAGAAAATTGACTGAAAACGACTAAATATGAAGGACTCATCGGGCAAATCGCTCTGGAACTGAAATTGGAACACTCACTGACATTTCCCCTATCTGAAAGTCTGATAAACGCTGAAAAAATGACTAAGTCCAAAAAAAAAATTTTTTCACCTTTTTTCAATTTTACCCCCGTGGGATGTATATTCTATCCACACACATTTGGAACTCTCCTGGGGTACCCTCACACATATTATTCCCTCATTTAGTGGATATTTTCACAAAAAAGTGACATTTTCAAAAATTCAGAAAATTGGCTGAAAACGATTAAATATGAAGGAGTCATCGGGCAAATTGCTCTGGAACTGAAATTGGAACGCTCACTGACATTTCCCCTCTCTGAAAGTCTGATAAACGCTGAAAAATGACTAAGTCCAAAAAAAAAATTTTTTCACCTTTTTTCAATTTTACCCCCGTGGGATATATATTCTACCCACACACATTTGGAACTCTCCTGGGGTACCCTCACACATATTATTCCCTCATTTAGTGGATATTTTCACAAAAAAGTGACATTTTCAAAAATTCTGAAAATTGGCTGAAAACGACTAAATATGAAGGACTCATCGGGCGAATCGCTCTGGAACTGAAATCGGAAAGCTCACTGACATTTCCCCTATCTGAAAGTCTGATAAACGCCGGAAAAATGACTAAGTCTAAAAAAATTTTTTTTCACCTTTTTTCAATTTTACCCCCGTGGGATATATATTCTACCCACACACATTTGGAACTCTCCTGGGGTACCCTCACACATATTATTCCCTCATTTAGTGGATATTTTCACAAAAAAGTGAAATTTTTAAAAATTCTGAAAATTGGCTGAAAACGACTAAATATGAAGGACTCATCGGGCGAATCACTCTGGAACTGAAATCGGAACGCTCACTGACATTTCCCCTCTCTGAAAGTCTGATAAACGCTGAAAAAATGACTAAGTCCAAAAAAAAATTTTTTCACCTTTTTTCAATTTTACCCCCGTGGGATATATATTCTACCCACACACATTTGGAACTCTCCTGGGGTACCCTCACACATATTATTCCCTCATTTAGTGGATATTTTCACAAAAAAGTGACATTTTCAAAAATTCAGAAAATTGGCTGAAAACGACTAAATATGAAGGAGTCATCGGGCAAATTGCTCTGGAACTGAAATCGGAAAGCTCACTGACATTTCCCCTCTCTGAAAGTCTGATAAACGCTGAAAAAATGACTAAGTCCAAAAAAAAATTTTTTCACCTTTTTTCAATTTTACCCCCGTGGGATATATATTCTACCCACACACATTTGGAACTCTCCTGGGGTACCCTCACACATATTATTCCCTCATTTAGTGGATATTTTCACAAAAAAGTGAAATTTTCAAAAATTCTGAAAATTGGCGGAAAACGACTAAATATGAAGGACTCATCGGGCGAATCGCTCTGGAACTGAAATCGGAACGCTCACTGACATTTCCCCTATCTGAAAGTCTGATAAACGCTGAAAAAATGACTAAGTCCAAAAAAATTTTTTCACCTTTTTTCAATTTTACCCCCGTGGTATATATATTCTACCCAAACACATTTGGAACTCTCCTGGGGTACCCTCACACATATTATTCCCTCATTTAGTGGATATTTTCACAAAAAAGTGAAATTTTCAAAAATTCAGAAAATTGACTGAAAACGACTAAATATGAAGGACTCATCGGGCAAATCGCTCTGGAACTGAAATTGGAACACTCACTGACATTTCCCCTATCTGAAAGTCTGATAAACGCTGAAAAAATGACTAAGTCCAAAAAAAAAATTTTTTCACCTTTTTTCAATTTTACCCCCGTGGGATGTATATTCTACCCACACACATTTGGAACTCTCCTGGGGTACCCTCACACATATTATTCCCTCATTTAGTGGATATTTTCACAAAAAAGTGAAATTTTCAAAAATTCAGAAAATTGGCTGAAAACGACTAAATATGAAGGAGTCATCGGGCAAATTGCTCTGGAACTGAAATCGGAATGCTCACTGACATTTCCCCTCACTGAAAGTCTGATAAACGCTGAAAAAATGACTAAGTCCAAAAAAAATTTTTTTCACCTTTTTTCAATTTTACCCCCGTGGGATATATATTCTACCCACACACATTTGGAACTCTCCTGGGGTACCCTCACACATATTATTCCCTCATTTAGTGGATATTTTCACAAAAAAGTGACATTTTCAAAAATTCAGAAAATTGGCTGAAAACGACTAAATATGAAGGACTCATCGGGCGAATCGCTCTGGAACTGAAATCGGAACGCTCACTGAAATTTCCCCTATCTGAAAGTCTGATAAACGCCGGAAAAATGACTAAGTCTAAAAAAATTTTTTTTCACCTTTTTTCAATTTTACCCCCGTGGGATATATATTCTACCCACACACATTTGGAACTCTCCTGGGGTACCCTCACACATATTATTCCCTCATTTAGTGGATATTTTCACAAAAAAGTGACATTTTCAAAAATTCAGAAAATTGGCTGAAAACGACTAAATATGAAGGAGTCATCGGGCAAATTGCTCTGGAACTGAAATCGGAACGCTCACTGACATTTCCCCTCTCTGAAAGTCTGATAAACGCTGAAAAAATGACTAAGTCCAAAAAAAAATTTTTTCACCTTTTTTCAATTTTACCCCCGTGGGATATATATTCTACCCACACACATTTGGAACTCTCCTGGGGTACCCTCACACATATTATTCCCTCATTTAGTGGATATTTTCACAAAAAAGTGACATTTTCAAAAATTCAGAAAATTGGCTGAAAACGACTAAATATGAAGGAGTCATCGGGCAAATTGCTCTGGAACTGAAATCGGAACGCTCACTGACATTTCCCTTATCTGAAAGTCTGATAAACGCCGGAAAAATGACTAAGTCTAAAAAAATTTTTTTTCACCTTTTTTCAATTTTACCCCCGTGGGATATATATTCTACCCACACACATTTGGAACTCTCCTGGGGTACCCTCACACATATTATTCCCTCATTTAGTGGATATTTTCACAAAAAAGTGACATTTTCAAAAATTCAGAAACTTGGCTGAAAACGACTAAATATGAAGGAGTCATCGGGCAAATTGCTCTGGAACTGAAATCGGAACGCTCACTGACATTTCCCATCTCTGAAAGTCTGATAAACGCTGAAAAAATGACTAAGTCCAAAAAAAAATTTTTTCACCTTTTTTCAATTTTACCCCCGTGGCATATATATTCTACCCAAACACATTTGGAACTCTCCTGGGGTACCCTCACACATATTATTCCCTCATTTAGTGGATATTTTCACAAAAAAGTGAAATTTTCAAAAATTCAGAAAATTGACTGAAAACGACTAAATATGAAGGACTCATCGGGCAAATCGCTCTGGAACTGAAATTGGAACGCTCACTGACATTTCCCCTATCTGAAAGTCTGATAAACGCTGAAAAAATGACTAAGTCCAAAAAAATTTTTTCACCTTTTTTCAATTTTACCCCCGTGGTATATATATTCTACCCAAACACATTTGGATCTCTCCTGGGGTACCCTCACACATATTATTCCCTCATTTAGTGGATATTTTCACAAAAAAGTGACATTTTCAAAAATTCAGAAAATTGGCTGAAAACGACTAAATATGAAGGAGTCATCGGGCAAATTGCTCTGGAACTGAAATCGGAACGCTCACTGACATTTCCCCTCTCTGAAAGTCTGATAAACGCTGAAAAAATGACTAAGTCCAAAAAAAAAATTTTTTCACCTTTTTTCTATTTTACCCCCGTGGGATATATATTCTACCCACACACATTTGGAACTCTCCTGGGGTACCCTCACACATATTATTCCCTCATTTAGTGGATATTTTCACAAAAAAGTGACATTTTCAAAAATTCAGAAAATTGGCTGAAAACGACTAAATATGAAGGAGTCATCGGGCAAATTGCTCTGGAACTGAAATCGGAACGCTCACTGACATTTCCCCTCTCTGAAAGTCTGATAAACGCTGAAAAAATGACTAAGTCCAAAAAAAAAATTTTTCACCTTTTTTCAATTTTACCCCCGTGGGATATATATTCTACCCACACACATTTGGAACTCTCCTGGGGTACCCTCACACATATTATTCCCTCATTTAGTGGATATTTTCACAAAAAAGTGAAATTTTTAAAAATTCTGAAAATTGGCTGAAAACGACTAAATATGAAGGACTCATCGGGCGAATCGCTCTGGAACTGAAATCAGAACGCTCACTGACATTTCCCCTATCTGAAAGTCTGATAAACACTGAAAAAATGACTAAGTCCAAAAAAAAAAAATTTTTCACCTTTTTTTAATTTTACCCCCGTGGGATATATATTCTACCCACACACATTTGGAACTCTCCTGGGGTACCCTCACACATATTATTCCCTCATTTAGTGGATATTTTCACAAAAAAGTGACATTTTCAAAAATTCAGAAAATTGGCTGAAAAGGACTAAATATGAAGGACTCATCGGGCAAATCGCTCTGGAACTGAAATCGGAACGCTCACTGACATTTCCCCTATCTGAAAGTCTGATAAACGCTGAAAAAATGACTAAGTCCAAAAAAAAAATTTTTTCACCTTTTTTCAATTTTACCCCCGTGGATTATATATTCTACCCACACACATTTGGAACTCTCCTGGGGTACCCTCACACATATTATTCCCTCATTTAGTGGATATTTTCACAAAAAAGTGACATTTTCAAAAATTCAGAAAATTGGCTGAAAACGACTAAATATGAAGGAGTCATCGGGCGAATCGCTCTGGAACTGAAATCGGAACGCTCACTGACATTTCCCCTATCTGAAAGTCTGATAAACGCCGGAAAAATGACTAAGTCTAAAAAAATTTTTTTTCACCTTTTTTCAATTTTACCCCCGTGGGATATATATTCTACCCACACACATTTGGAACTCTCCTGGGGTACCCTCACACATATTATTCCCTCATTTAGTGGATATTTTCACAAAAAAGTGACATTTTCAAAAATTCAGAAAATTGGCTGAAAACGACTAAATATGAAGGAGTCATCGGGCAAATTGCTCTGGAACTGAAATCGGAACGCTCACTGACATTTCCCCTCTCTGAAAGTCTGATAAACGCTGAAAAAATGACTAAGTCCAAAAAAAAATTTTTTCACCTTTTTTCAATTTTACCCCCGTGGGATATATATTCTACCCACACACATTTGGAACTCTCCTGGGGTACCCTCACACATATTATTCCCTCATTTAGTGGATATTTTCACAAAAAAGTGACATTTTCAAAAATTCAGAAAATTGGCTGAAAACGACTAAATATGAAGGAGTCATCGGGCAAATTGCTCTGGAACTGAAATCGGAGCGCTCACTGACATTTCCCCTCTCTGAAAGTCTGATAAACGCTGAAAAAATGACTAAGTCAAAAAAAAAATTTTTTTCACCTTTTTTCAATTTTACCCCCGTGGGATATATATTCTACCCACACACATTTGGAACTCTCCTGGGGTACCCTCACACATATTATTCCCTCATTTAGTGGATATTTTCACAAAAAAGTGAAATTTTCAAAAATTCAGAAAATTGACTGAAAACGACTAAATATGAAGGACTCATCGGGCAAATCGCTCTGGAACTGAAATCGGAACGCTCACTGACATTTCCCCTATCTGAAAGTCTGATAAACGCTGAAAAAATGACAAAGTCCAAAAAAAATATTTTTTCACCTTTTTTCAATTTTACCCCCGTGGGATATATATTCTACCCACACACATTTGGAACTCTCCTGGGGTACCCTCACACATATTATTCCCTCATTTAGTGGATATTTTCACAAAAAAGTGAAATTTTTGAAAAATTCAGAAAATTGACTGAAAACGACTAAATATGAAGGACTCATCGGGCAAATCGCTCTGGAACTGAAATTGGAACACTCACTGACATTTCCCCTATCTGAAAGTCTGATAAACGCTGAAAAAATGACTAAGTCCAAAAAAATTTTTTCACCTTTTTTCAATTTTACCCCCGTGGTATATATATTCTACCCAAACACATTTGGATCTCTCCTGGGGTACCCTCACACATATTATTCCCTCATTTAGTGGATATTTTCACAAAAAAGTGACATTTTCAAAAATTCAGAAAATTGGCTGAAAACGACTAAATATGAAGGAGTCATCGGGTAAATTGCTCTGGAACTGAAATCGGAACGCTCACTGACATTTCCCCTCTCTGAAAGTCTGATAAACGCTGAAAAAATGACTAAGTCCCAAAAAAAATTTTTTCACCTTTTTTCAATTTTACCCCCGTGGGATATATATTCTACCCACACACATTTGGAACTCTCCTGGGGTACCCTCACACATATTATTCCCTCATTTAGTGGATATTTTCACAAAAAAGTGAAATTTTTAAAAATTCTGAAAATTGGCTGAAAACGACTAAATATGAAGGACTCATCGGGCGAATCGCTCTGGAACTGACATCGGAACGCTCACTGACATTTCCCCTATCTGAAAGTCTGATAAACGCTGAAAAAATGACTAAGTTCAAAAAAATTTTTTCACCTTTTTTCAATTTTACCCCCGTGGTATATATATTCTACCCAAACACATTTGGAACTCTCCTGGGGTACCCTCACACATATTATTCCCTCATTTAGTGGATATTTTCACAAAAAAGTGAAATTTTCAAAAATTCTGAAAATTGACTGAAAACGACTAAATATGAAGGACTCATCGGGAAAATAGCTCTGGAACTGAAATTGGAACACTCACTGACATTTCCCCTATCTGAAAGTCTGATAAACGCTGAAAAAATGACTAAGTCCAAAAAAAAAATTTTTTCACCTTTTTTCAATTTTACCCCCGTGGATTATATATTCTACCCACACACATTTGGAACTCTCCTGGGGTACCCTCACACATATTATTCCCTCATTTAGTGGATATTTTCACAAAAAAGTGACATTTTCAAAAATTCAGAAAATTGGCTGAAAACGACTAAATATGAAGGAGTCATCGGGCAAATTGCTCTGGAACTGAAATCGGAACGCTCACTGACATTTCCCCTCTCTGAAAGTCTGATAAACGCTGAAAAAATGACTAAGTCAAAAAAAAAATTTTTTTCACCTTTTTTCAATTTTACCCCCGTGGGATATATATTCTACCCACACACATTTGGAACTCTCCTGGGGTACCCTCACACATATTATTCCCTCATTTAGTGGATATTTTCACAAAAAAGTGACATTTTCAAAAATTCAGAAAATTGGCTGAAAACGACTAAATATGAAGGACTCATCGGGCGAATCGCTCTGGAACTGAAATCGGAACGCTCACTGACATTTCCCCTATCTGAAAGTCTGATAAACGCCGGAAAAATGACTAAGTCTAAAAAAATTTTTTTACCTTTTTTCAATTTTACCCCCGTGGAATATATATTCTACCCAAACACATTTGGAACTCTCCTGGGGTACCCTCACACATATTATTCCCTCATTTAGTGGATATTTTCACAAAAAAGTGACATTTTCAAAAATTCAGAAAATTGGCTGAAAACGACTAAATATAAAGGAGTCATCGGGCAAATTTCTCTGGAACTGAAATCGGAACGCTCACTGACATTTCCCCTATCTGAAAGTCTGATAAACGCTGAAAAAATGACTAAGTCCAAAAAAAAAATTTTTTCACCTTTTTTCAATTTTACCCCCGTGGGATATATATTCTACCCACACACATTTGGAACTCTCCTGGGGTACCCTCACACATATTATTCCCTCATTTAGTGGATATTTTCACAAAAAAGTGACATTTTCAAAAATTCAGAAAATTGGCTGAAAACGACTAAATATGAAGGAGTCATCGGGCAAATTGCTCTGGAACTGAAATCGGAACGCTCACTGACATTTCCCCTCTCTGAAAGTCTGATAAACGCTGAAAAAATGACTAAGTAAAAAAAAAATTTTTTCACCTTTTTTCAATTTTACCCCCGTGGGATATATATTCTACCCACACACATTTGGAACTCTCCTGGGGTACCCTCACACATATTATTCCCTCATTTAGTGGATATTTTCACAAAAAAGTGACATTTTCAAAAATTCAGAAAATTGGCTGAAAACGACTAAATATGAAGGAGTCATCGGGCAAATTGCTCTGGAACTGAAATCGGAGCGCTCACTGACATTTCCCCTCTCTGAAAGTCTGATAAACGCTGAAAAAATGACTAAGTCAAAAAAAAAATTTTTTTCACCTTTTTTCAATTTTACCCCCGTGGGATATATATTCTACCCACACACATTTGGAACTCTCCTGGGGTACCCTCACACATATTATTCCCTCATTTAGTGGATATTTTCACAAAAAAGTGAAATTTTCAAAAATTCAGAAAATTGACTGAAAACGACTAAATATGAAGGACTCATCGGGCAAATCGCTCTGGAACTGAAATCGGAACGCTCACTGACATTTCCCCTATCTGAAAGTCTGATAAACGCTGAAAAAATGACAAAGTCCAAAAAAAATATTTTTTCACCTTTTTTCAATTTTACCCCCGTGGGATATATATTCTACCCACACACATTTGGAACTCTCCTGGGGTACCCTCACACATATTATTCCCTCATTTAGTGGATATTTTCACAAAAAAGTGACATTTTCAAAAATTCAGAAAATTGGCTGAAAACGACTAAATATGAAGGAGTCATCGGGCAAATTGCTCTGGAACTGAAATCGGAACGCTCACTGACATTTCCCCTCTCTGAAAGTCTGATAAACGCTGAAAAAATGACTAAGTCCAAAAAAAAAATTTTTTCACCTTTTTTCAATTTTACCCCCGTGGGATATATATTCTACCCACACACATTTGGAACTCTCCTGGGGTACCCTCACACATATTATTCCCTCATTTAGTGGATATTTTCACAAAAAAGTGACATTTTCAAAAATTCAGAAAATTGGCTGAAAACGACTAAATATGAAGGAGTCATCGGGCAAATTGCTCTGGAACTGAAATCGGAACGCTCACTGACATTTCCCCTCTCTGAAAGTCTGATAAACGCTGAAAAAATGACTAAGTCCAAAAAAAAATTTTTTCACCTTTTTTCAATTTTACCCCCGTGGGATATATATTCTACCCACACACATTTGGAACTCTCCTGGGGTACCCTCACACATATTATTCCCTGATTTAGTGGATATTTTCACAAAAAAGTGAAATTTTTAAAAATTCTGAAAATTGGCTGAAAACGACTAAATATGAAGGACTCATCGGGCGAATCGCTCTGGAACTGAAATCGGAACGCTCACTGACATTTCCCCTATCTGAAAGTCTGATAAACGCTGAAAAAATGACTAAGTTCAAAAAAAATTTTTCACCTTTTTTCAATTTTACCCCCGTGGTGTATATATTCTACCCAAACACATTTGGAACTCTCCTGGGGTACCCTCACACATATTATTCCCTCATTTAGTGGATATTTTCACAAAAAAGTGACATTTTCAAAAATTCAGAAAATTGGCTGAAAACGACTAAATATGAAGGACTCATCGGGCGAATCGCTCTGGAACTGAAATCGGAACGCTCACTGACATTTCCCCTATCTGAAAGTCTGATAAACGCCGGAAAAATGACTAAGTCTAAAAAAATTTTTTTACCTTTTTTCAATTTTACCCCCGTGGAATATATATTCTACCCAAACACATTTGGAACTCTCCTGGGGTACCCTCACACATATTATTCCCTCATTTAGTGGATATTTTCACAAAAAAGTGACATTTTCAAAAATTCAGAAAATTGGCTGAAAACGACTAAATATAAAGGAGTCATCGGGCAAATTTCTCTGGAACTGAAATCGGAACGCTCACTGACATTTCCCCTATCTGAAAGTCTGATAAACACCGGAAAAATGACTAAGTCAAAAAAAAAATTTTTTTCACCTTTTTTCAATTTTACCCCCGTGGGATATATATTCTACCCACACACATTTGGAACTCTCCTGGGGTACCCTCACACATATTATTCCCTCATTTAGTGGATATTTTCACAAAAAAGTGAAATTTTCAAAAATTCAGAAAATTGACTGAAAACGACTAAATATGAAGGACTCATCGGGCAAATCGCTCTGGAACTGAAATCGGAACGCTCACTGACATTTCCCCTATCTGAAAGTCTGATAAACGCTGAAAAAATGACTAAGTCCAAAAAAAAAATTTTTTCACCTTTTTTCAATTTTACCCCCGTGGGATATATATTCTACCCACACACATTTGGAACTCTCCTGGGGTACCCTCACACATATTATTCCCTCATTTAGTGGATATTTTCACAAAAAAGTGACATTTTCAAAAATTCAGAAAATTGGCTGAAAACGACTAAATATGAAGGACTCATCGGGCGAATCGCTCTGGAACTGAAATCGGAACGCTCACTGACATTTCCCCTATCTGAAAGTCTGATAAACGCCGGAAAAATGACTAAGTCTAAAAAAATTTTTTTTCACCTTTTTTCAATTTTACCCCCGTGGGATATATATTCTACCCACACACATTTGGAACTCTCCTGGGGTACCCTCACACATATTATTCCCTCATTTAGTGGATATTTTCACAAAAAAGTGACATTTTCAAAAATTCAGAAAATTGGCTGAAAACGACTAAATATGAAGGAGTCATCGGGCAAATTGCTCTGGAACTGAAATCGGAACGCTCACTGACATTTCCCCTCTCTGAAAGTCTGATAAACGCTGAAAAAATGACTAAGTCCAAAAATAAATTTTTTCACCTTTTTTCAATTTTACCCCCGTGGGATATATATTCTACCCACACACATTTGGAACTCTCCTGGGGTACCCTCACACATATTATTCCCTCATTTAGTGGATATTTTCACAAAAAAGTGACATTTTCAAAAATTCAGAAAATTGGCTGAAAACGACTAAATATGAAGGAGTCATCGGGCAAATTGCTCTGGAACTGAAATCGGAGCGCTCACTGACATTTCCCCTCTCTGAAAGTCTGATAAACGCTGAAAAAATGACTAAGTCAAAAAAAAAATTTTTTTCACCTTTTTTCAATTTTACCCCCGTGGGATATATATTCTACCCACACACATTTGGAACTCTCCTGGGGTACCCTCACACATATTATTCCCTCATTTAGTGGATATTTTCACAAAAAAGTGAAATTTTCAAAAATTCAGAAAATTGACTGAAAACGACTAAATATGAAGGACTCATCGGGCAAATCGCTCTGGAACTGAAATCGGAACGCTCACTGACATTTCCCCTATCTGAAAGTCTGATAAACGCTGAAAAAATGACAAAGTCCAAAAAAAATATTTTTTCACCTTTTTTCAATTTTACCCCCGTGGGATATATATTCTACCCACACACATTTGGAACTCTCCTGGGGTACCCTCACACATATTATTCCCTCATTTAGTGGATATTTTCACAAAAAAGTGAAATTTTCAAAAATTCAGAAAATTGACTGAAAACGACTAAATATGAAGGACTCATCGGGCAAATCGCTCTGGAACTGAAATTGGAACACTCACTGACATTTCCCCTATCTGAAAGTCTGATAAACGCTGAAAAAATGACTAAGTCCAAAAAAAAATTTTTTCACCTTTTTTCAATTTTACCCCCGTGGGATATATATTCTACCCACACACATTTGGAACTCTCCTGGGGTACCCTCACACATATTATTCCCTCATTTAGTGGATATTTTCACAAAAAAGTGAAATTTTCAAAAATTCTGAAAATTGGCTGAAAACGACGAAATATGAAGGACTCATCGGGCGAATCGCTCTGGAACTGAAATCGGAACGCTCACTGACATTTCCCCTATCTGAAAGTCTGATTAACGCCGGAAAAATGACTAAGTGTAAAAAAAATTTTTTACCTTTTTTCAATTTTACCCCCGTGGAATATATATTCTACCCAAACACATTTGGAACTCTCCTGGGGTACCCTCACACATATTATTCCCTCATTTAGTGGATATTTTCACAAAAAAGTGACATTTTCAAAAATTCAGAAAATTGGCTGAAAACGACTAAATATGAAGGAGTCATCGGGCAAATTGCTCTGGAACTGAAATCGGAACGCTCACTGACATTTCCCCTATCTGAAAGTCTGATAAACATCGGAAAAATGACTAAGTCAAAAAAAAATTTTTTTTCACCTTTTTTCAATTTTACCCCCGTGGGATATATATTCTACCCACACACATTTGGAACTCTCCTGGGGTACCCTCACACATATTATTCCCTCATTTAGTGGATATTTTCACAAAAAAGTGACATTTTCAAAAATTCAGAAAATTGGCTGAAAACAACTAAATATGAAGGACTCATCGGGCGAATCGCTCTGGAACTGAAATCGGAACGCTCACTGACATTTCCCCTATCTGAAAGTCTGATAAACGCCGGAAAAATGACTAAGTCTAAAAAAATTTTTTTTCACCTTTTTTCAATTTTACCCCCGTGGGATATATATTCTACCCACACACATTTGGAACTCTCCTGGGGTACCCTCACACATATTATTCCCTCATTTAGTGGATATTTTCACAAAAAAGTGACATTTTCAAAAATTCAGAAAATTGGCTGAAAACGACTAAATATGAAGGAGTCATCGGGCAAATTGCTCTGGAACTGAAATCGGAACGCTCACTGACATTTCCCCTCTCTGAAAGTCTGATAAACGCTGAAAAAATGACTAAGTCCAAAAAAAAATTTTTTCACCTTTTTTCAATTTTACCCCCGTGGGATATATATTCTACCCACACACATTTGGAACTCTCCTGGGGTACCCTCACACATATTATTCCCTCATTTAGTGGATATTTTCACAAAAAAGTGACATTTTCAAAAATTCAGAAAATTGGCTGAAAACGACTAAATATGAAGGAGTCATCGGGCAAATTGCTCTGGAACTGAAATCGGAGCGCTCACTGACATTTCCCCTCTCTGAAAGTCTGATAAACGCTGAAAAAATGACTAAGTCAAAAAAAAAATTATTTTCACCTTTTTTCAATTTTACCCCCGTGGGATATATATTCTACCCACACACATTTGGAACTCTCCTGGGGTACCCTCACACATATTATTCCCTCATTTAGTGGATATTTTCACAAAAAAGTGAAATTTTCAAAAATTCAGAAAATTGACTGAAAACGACTAAATATGAAGGACTCATCGGGCAAATCGCTCTGGAACTGAAATCGGAACGCTCACTGACATTTCCCCTATCTGAAAGTCTGATAAACGCTGAAAAAATGACAAAGTCCAAAAAAAATATTTTTTCACCTTTTTTCAATTTTACCCCCGTGGGATATATATTCTACCCACACACATTTGGAACTCTCCTGGGGTACCCTCACACATATTATTCCCTCATTTAGTGGATATTTTCACAAAAAAGTGAAATTTTCAAAAATTCAGAAAATTGACTGAAAACGACTAAATATGAAGGACTCATCGGGCAAATCGCTCTGGAACTGAAATTGGAACACTCACTGACATTTCCCCTATCTGAAAGTCTGATAAACGCTGAAAAAATGACTAAGTCCAAAAAAAAAATTTTTTCACCTTTTTTCAATTTTACCCCCGTGGGATGTATATTCTACCCACACACATTTGGAACTCTCCTGGGGTACCCTCACACATATTATTCCCTCATTTAGTGGATATTTTCACAAAAAAGTGACATTTTCAAAAATTCAGAAAATTGGCTGAAAACGACTAAATATGAAGGACTCATCGGGCGAATCGCTCTGGAACTGAAATCGGAACGCTCACTGACATTTCCCCTCTCTGAAAGTCTGATAAACGCAGAAAAAATGACTAAGTCCAAAAAAAAAATTTTTTCACCTTTTTTCAATTTTACCCCCGTGGGATATATATTCTACCCACACACATTTGGAACTCTCCTGGGGTACCCTCACACATATTATTCCCTCATTTAGTGGATATTTTCACAAAAAAGTGACATTTTCAAAAATTCAGAAAATTGGCTGAAAACGACTAAATATGAAGGAGTCATCGGGCAAATTGCTCTGGAACTGAAATCGGAACGCTCACTGACATTTCCCCTCTCTGAAAGTCTGATAAACGCTGAAAAAATGACTAAGTCCAAAAAAAAATTTTTTCACCTTTTTTCAATTTTACCCCCGTGGGATATATATTCTACCCACACACATTTGGAACTCTCCTGGGGTACCCTCACACATATTATTCCCTCATTTAGTGGATATTTTCACAAAAAAGTGAAATTTTCAAAAATTCTGAAAATTGGCTGAAAACGACGAAATATGAAGGACTCATCGGGCGAATCGCTCTGGAACTGAAATCGGAACGCTCACTGACATTTCCCCTATCTGAAAGTCTGATTAACGCCGGAAAAATGACTAAGTGTAAAAAAAATTTTTTACCTTTTTTCAATTTTACCCCCGTGGAATATATATTCTACCCAAACACATTTGGAACTCTCCTGGGGTACCCTCACACATATTATTCCCTCATTTAGTGGATATTTTCACAAAAAAGTGACATTTTCAAAAATTCAGAAAATTGGCTGAAAACGACTAAATATGAAGGAGTCATCGGGCAAATTGCTCTGGAACTGAAATCGGAACGCTCACTGACATTTCCCCTATCTGAAAGTCTGATAAACATCGGAAAAATGACTAAGTCAAAAAAAAATTTTTTTTCACCTTTTTTCAATTTTACCCCCGTGGGATATATATTCTACCCACACACATTTGGAACTCTCCTGGGGTACCCTCACACATATTATTCCCTCATTTAGTGGATATTTTCACAAAAAAGTGACATTTTCAAAAATTCAGAAAATTGGCTGAAAACGACTAAATATGAAGGAGTCATCGGGCGAATCGCTCTGGAACTGAAATCGGAACGCTCACTGACATTTCCCCTATCTGAAAGTCTGATAAACGCCGGAAAAATGACTAAGTCTAAAAAAATTTTTTTTCACCTTTTTTCAATTTTACCCCCGTGGGATATATATTCTACCCACACACATTTGGAACTCTCCTGGGGTACCCTCACACATATTATTCCCTCATTTAGTGGATATTTTCACAAAAAAGTGACATTTTCAAAAATTCAGAAAATTGGCTGAAAACGACTAAATATGAAGGAGTCATCGGGCAAATTGCTCTGGAACTGAAATCGGAACGCTCACTGACATTTCCCCTCTCTGAAAGTCTGATAAACGCTGAAAAAATGACTAAGTCCAAAAAAAAAATTTTTTCACCTTTTTTCAATTTTACCCCCGTGGGATATATATTCTACCCACACACATTTGGAACTCTCCTGGGGTACCCTCACACATATTATTCCCTCATTTAGTGGATATTTTCACAAAAAAGTGACATTTTCAAAAATTCAGAAAATTGGCTGAAAACGACTAAATATGAAGGAGTCATCGGGCAAATTGCTCTGGAACTGAAATCGGAGAGCTCACTGACATTTCCCCTCTCTGAAAGTCTGATAAACGCTGAAAAAATGACTAAGTCAAAAAAAAAATTTTTTTCACCTTTTTTCAATTTTACCCCCGTGGGATATATATTCTACCCACACACATTTGGAACTCTCCTGGGGTACCCTCACACATATTATTCCCTCATTTAGTGGATATTTTCACAAAAAAGTGAAATTTTCAAAAATTCAGAAAATTGACTGAAAACGACTAAATATGAAGGACTCATCGGGCAAATCGCTCTGGAACTGAAATCGGAACGCTCACTGACATTTCCCCTATCTGAAAGTCTGATAAACGCTGAAAAAATGACAAAGTCCAAAAAAAATATTTTTTCACCTTTTTTCAATTTTACCCCCGTGGGATATATATTCTACCCACACACATTTGGAACTCTCCTGGGGTACCCTCACACATATTATTCCCTCATTTAGTGGATATTTTCACAAAAAAGTGAAATTTTCAAAAATTCAGAAAATTGATTGAAAACGACTAAATATGAAGGACTCATCGGGCAAATCGCTCTGGAACTGAAATTGGAACACTCACTGACATTTCCCCTATCTGAAAGTCTGATAAACGCTGAAAAAATGACTAAGTCCAAAAAAAAAATTTTTTCACCTTTTTTCAATTTTACCCCCGTGGGATGTATATTCTACCCACACACATTTGGAACTCTCCTGGGGTACCCTCACTCATATTATTCCCTCATTTAGTGGATATTTTCACAAAAAAGTGACATTTTCAAAAATTCAGAAAATTGGCTGAAAACGACTAAATATGAAGGACTCATCGGGCGAATCGCTCTGGAACTGAAATCGGAACGCTCACTGACATTTCCCCTCTCTGAAAGTCTGATAAACGCAGAAAAAATGACTAAGTCCAAAAAAAAAATTTTTTCACCTTTTTTCAATTTTACCCCCGTGGGATATATATTCTACCCACACACATTTGGAACTCTCCTGGGGTACCCTCACACATATTATTCCCTCATTTAGTGGATATTTTCACAAAAAAGTGACATTTTCAAAAATTCAGAAAATTGGCTGAAAACGACTAAATATGAAGGAGTCATCGGGCAAATTGCTCTGGAACTGAAATCGGAACGCTCACTGACATTTCCCCTCTCTGAAAGTCTGATAAACGCTGAAAAAATGACTAAGTCCAAAAAAAAATTTTTTCACCTTTTTTCAATTTTACCCCCGTGGGATATATATTCTACCCACACACATTTGGAACTCTCCTGGGGTACCCTCACACATATTATTCCCTCATTTAGTGGATATTTTCACAAAAAAGTGAAATTTTCAAAAATTCTGAAAATTGGCTGAAAACGACGAAATATGAAGGACTCATCGGGCGAATCGCTCTGGAACTGAAATCGGAACGCTCACTGACATTTCCCCTATCTGAAAGTCTGATTAACGCCGGAAAAATGACTAAGTGTAAAAAAAATTTTTTACCTTTTTTCAATTTTACCCCCGTGGAATATATATTCTACCCAAACACATTTGGAACTCTCCTGGGGTACCCTCACACATATTATTCCCTCATTTAGTGGATATTTTCACAAAAAAGTGACATTTTCAAAAATTCAGAAAATTGGCTGAAAACGACTAAATATGAAGGAGTCATCGGGCAAATTGCTCTGGAACTGAAATCGGAACGCTCACTGACATTTCCCCTATCTGAAAGTCTGATAAACATCGGAAAAATGACTAAGTCAAAAAAAAATTTTTTTTCACCTTTTTTCAATTTTACCCCCGTGGGATATATATTCTACCCACACACATTTGGAACTCTCCTGGGGTACCCTCACACATATTATTCCCTCATTTAGTGGATATTTTCACAAAAAAGTGACATTTTCAAAAATTCAGAAAATTGGCTGAAAACGACTAAATATGAAGGAGTCATCGGGCGAATCGCTCTGGAACTGAAATCGGAACGCTCACTGACATTTCCCCTATCTGAAAGTCTGATAAACGCCGGAAAAATGACTAAGTCTAAAAAAATTTTTTTTCACCTTTTTTCAATTTTACCCCCGTGGGATATATATTCTACCCACACACATTTGGAACTCTCCTGGGGTACCCTCACACATATTATTCCCTCATTTAGTGGATATTTTCACAAAAAAGTGACATTTTCAAAAATTCAGAAAATTGGCTGAAAACGACTAAATATGAAGGAGTCATCGGGCAAATTGCTCTGGAACCGAAATCGGAATGCTCACTGACATTTCCCCTCTCTGAAAGTCTGATAAACGCTGAAAAAATGACTAAGTCCAAAAAAAAAATTTTTTCACCTTTTTTCAATTTTACCCCCGTGGGATATATATTCTACCCACACACATTTGGAACTCTCCTGGGGTACCCTCACACATATTATTCCCTCATTTAGTGGATATTTTCACAAAAAAGTGACATTTTCAAAAATTCAGAAAATTGGCTGAAAACGACTAAATATGAAGGAGTCATCGGGCAAATTGCTCTGGAACTGAAATCGGAGAGCTCACTGACATTTCCCCTCTCTGAAAGTCTGATAAACGCTGAAAAAATGACTAAGTCAAAAAAAAAATTTTTTTCACCTTTTTTCAATTTTACCCCCGTGGGATATATATTCTACCCACACACATTTGGAACTCTCCTGGGGTACCCTCACACATATTATTCCCTCATTTAGTGGATATTTTCACAAAAAAGTGAAATTTTCAAAAATTCAGAAAATTGACTGAAAACGACTAAATATGAAGGACTCATCGGGCAAATCGCTCTGGAACTGAAATCGGAACGCTCACTGACATTTCCCCTATCTGAAAGTCTGATAAACGCTGAAAAAATGACAAAGTCCAAAAAAAATATTTTTTCACCTTTTTTCAATTTTACCCCCGTGGGATATATATTCTACCCACACACATTTGGAACTCTCCTGGGGTACCCTCACACATATTATTCCCTCATTTAGTGGATATTTTCACAAAAAAGTGAAATTTTCAAAAATTCAGAAAATTGATTGAAAACGACTAAATATGAAGGACTCATCGGGCAAATCGCTCTGGAACTGAAATTGGAACACTCACTGACATTTCCCCTATCTGAAAGTCTGATAAACGCTGAAAAAATGACTAAGTCCAAAAAAAAAATTTTTTCACCTTTTTTCAATTTTACCCCCGTGGGATGTATATTCTACCCACACACATTTGGAACTCTCCTGGGGTACCCTCACTCATATTATTCCCTCATTTAGTGGATATTTTCACAAAAAAGTGACATTTTCAAAAATTCAGAAAATTGGCTGAAAACGACTAAATATGAAGGACTCATCGGGCGAATCGCTCTGGAACTGAAATCGGAACGCTCACTGACATTTCCCCTCTCTGAAAGTCTGATAAACGCTGAAAAAATGACTAAGTCCAAAAAAAAAATTTTTTCACCTTTTTTCAATTTTACCCCCGTGGGATATATATTCTACCCACACACATTTGGAACTCTCCTGGGGTACCCTCACACATATTATTCCCTCATTTAGTGGATATTTTCACAAAAAAGTGACATTTTCAAAAATTCAGAAAATTGGCTGAAAACGACTAAATATGAAGGAGTCATCGGGCAAATTGCTCTGGAACTGAAATCGGAACGCTCACTGACATTTCCCCTCTCTGAAAGTCTGATAAACGCTGAAAAAATGACTAAGTCCAAAAAAAAATTTTTTCACCTTTTTTCAATTTTACCCCCGTGGGATATATATTCTACCCACACACATTTGGAACTCTCCTGGGGTACCCTCACACATATTATTCCCTCATTTAGTGGATATTTTCACAAAAAAGTGAAATTTTCAAAAATTCTGAAGATTGGCTGAAAACGACGAAATATGAAGGACTCATCGGGCGAATCGCTCTGGAACTGAAATCGGAACGCTCACTGACATTTCCCCTATCTGAAAGTCTGATTAACGCCGGAAAAATGACTAAGTGTAAAAAAAATTTTTTACCTTTTTTCAATTTTACCCCCGTGGAATATATATTCTACCCAAACACATTTGGAACTCTCCTGGGGTACCCTCACACATATTATTCCCTCATTTAGTGGATATTTTCACAAAAAAGTGACATTTTCAAAAATTCAGAAAATTGGCTGAAAACGACTAAATATGAAGGAGTCATCGGGCAAATTGCTCTGGAACTGAAATCGGAACGCTCACTGACATTTCCCCTATCTGAAAGTCTGATAAACATCGGAAAAATGACTAAGTCAAAAAAAAATTTTTTTTCACCTTTTTTCAATTTTACCCCCGTGGGATATATATTCTACCCACACACATTTGGAACTCTCCTGGGGTACCCTCACACATATTATTCCCTCATTTAGTGGATATTTTCACAAAAAAGTGACATTTTCAAAAATTCAGAAAATTGGCTGAAAACGACTAAATATGAAGGAGTCATCGGGCGAATCGCTCTGGAACTGAAATCGGAACGCTCACTGACATTTCCCCTATCTGAAAGTCTGATAAACGCCGGAAAAATGACTAAGTCTAAAAAAATTTTTTTTCACCTTTTTTCAATTTTACCCCCGTGGGATATATATTCTACCCACACACATTTGGAACTCTCCTGGGGTACCCTCACACATATTATTCCCTCATTTAGTGGATATTTTCACAAAAAAGTGACATTTTCAAAAATTCAGAAAATTGGCTGAAAACGACTAAATATGAAGGAGTCATCGGGCAAATTGCTCTGGAACTGAAATCGGAACGCTCACTGACATTTCCCCTCTCTGAAAGTCTGATAAACGCTGAAAAAATGACTAAGTCCAAAAAAAAAATTTTTTCACCTTTTTTCAATTTTACCCCCGTGGGATATATATTCTACCCACACACATTTGGAACTCTCCTGGGGTACCCTCACACATATTATTCCCTCATTTAGTGGATATTTTCACAAAAAAGTGACATTTTCAAAAATTCAGAAAATTGGCTGAAAACGACTAAATATGAAGGAGTCATCGGGCAAATTGCTCTGGAACTGAAATCGGAGAGCTCACTGACATTTCCCCTCTCTGAAAGTCTGATAAACGCTGAAAAAATGACTAAGTCAAAAAAAAAATTTTTTTCACCTTTTTTCAATTTTACCCCCGTGGGATATATATTCTACCCACACACATTTGGAACTCTCCTGGGGTACCCTCACACATATTATTCCCTCATTTAGTGGATATTTTCACAAAAAAGTGAAATTTTCAAAAATTCAGAAAATTGACTGAAAACGACTAAATATGAAGGACTCATCGGGCAAATCGCTCTGGAACTGAAATCGGAACGCTCACTGACATTTCCCCTATCTGAAAGTCTGATAAACGCTGAAAAAATGACTAAGTCCAAAAAAAAAATTTTTTCACCTTTTTTCAATTTTACCCCCGTGGGATGTATATTCTACCCACACACATTTGGAACTCTCCTGGGGTACCCTCACTCATATTATTCCCTCATTTAGTGGATATTTTCACAAAAAAGTGACATTTTCAAAAATTCAGAAAATTGGCTGAAAACGACTAAATATGAAGGACTCATCGGGCGAATCGCTCTGGAACTGAAATCGGAACGCTCACTGACATTTCCCCTCTCTGAAAGTCTGATAAACGCTGAAAAAATGACTAAGTCCAAAAAAAAAATTTTTTCACCTTTTTTCAATTTTACCCCCGTGGGATATATATTCTACCCACACACATTTGGAACTCTCCTGGGGTACCCTCACACATATTATTCCCTCATTTAGTGGATATTTTCACAAAAAAGTGACATTTTCAAAAATTCAGAAAATTGGCTGAAAACGACTAAATATGAAGGAGTCATCGGGCAAATTGCTCTGGAACTGAAATCGGAACGCTCACTGACATTTCCCCTCTCTGAAAGTCTGATAAACGCTGAAAAAATGACTAAGTCCAAAAAAAAATTTTTTCACCTTTTTTCAATTTTACCCCCGTGGGATATATATTCTACCCACACACATTTGGAACTCTCCTGGGGTACCCTCACACATATTATTCCCTCATTTAGTGGATATTTTCACAAAAAAGTGAAATTTTCAAAAATTCTGAAGATTGGCTGAAAACGACGAAATATGAAGGACTCATCGGGCGAATCGCTCTGGAACTGAAATCGGAACGCTCACTGACATTTCCCCTATCTGAAAGTCTGATTAACGCCGGAAAAATGACTAAGTGTAAAAAAAATTTTTTACCTTTTTTCAATTTTACCCCCGTGGAATATATATTCTACCCAAACACATTTGGAACTCTCCTGGGGTACCCTCACACATATTATTCCCTCATTTAGTGGATATTTTCACAAAAAAGTGACATTTTCAAAAATTCAGAAAATTGGCTGAAAACGACTAAATATGAAGGAGTCATCGGGCAAATTGCTCTGGAACTGAAATCGGAACGCTCACTGACATTTCCCCTATCTGAAAGTCTGATAAACATCGGAAAAATGACTAAGTCAAAAAAAAATTTTTTTTCACCTTTTTTCAATTTTACCCCCGTGGGATATATATTCTACCCACACACATTTGGAACTCTCCTGGGGTACCCTCACACATATTATTCCCTCATTTAGTGGATATTTTCACAAAAAAGTGACATTTTCAAAAATTCAGAAAATTGGCTGAAAACGACTAAATATGAAGGAGTCATCGGGCGAATCGCTCTGGAACTGAAATCGGAACGCTCACTGACATTTCCCCTATCTGAAAGTCTGATAAACGCCGGAAAAATGACTAAGTCTAAAAAAATTTTTTTTCACCTTTTTTCAATTTTACCCCCGTGGGATATATATTCTACCCACACACATTTGGAACTCTCCTGGGGTACCCTCACACATATTATTCCCTCATTTAGTGGATATTTTCACAAAAAAGTGACATTTTCAAAAATTCAGAAAATTGGCTGAAAACGACTAAATATGAAGGAGTCATCGGGCAAATTGCTCTGGAACTGAAATCGGAACGCTCACTGACATTTCCCCTCTCTGAAAGTCTGATAAACGCTGAAAAAATGACTAAGTCCAAAAAAAAAATTTTTTCACCTTTTTTCAATTTTACCCCCGTGGGATATATATTCTACCCACACACATTTGGAACTCTCCTGGGGTACCCTCACACATATTATTCCCTCATTTAGTGGATATTTTCACAAAAAAGTGACATTTTCAAAAATTCAGAAAATTGGCTGAAAACGACTAAATATGAAGGAGTCATCGGGCAAATTGCTCTGGAACTGAAATCGGAGAGCTCACTGACATTTCCCCTCTCTGAAAGTCTGATAAACGCTGAAAAAATGACTAAGTCAAAAAAAAAATTTTTTTCACCTTTTTTCAATTTTACCCCCGTGGGATATATATTCTACCCACACACATTTGGAACTCTCCTGGGGTACCCTCACACATATTATTCCCTCATTTAGTGGATATTTTCACAAAAAAGTGAAATTTTCAAAAATTCAGAAAATTGACTGAAAACGACTAAATATGAAGGACTCATCGGGCAAATCGCTCTGGAACTGAAATCGGAACGCTCACTGACATTTCCCCTATCTGAAAGTCTGATAAACGCTGAAAAAATGACAAAGTCCAAAAAAAATATTTTTTCACCTTTTTTCAATTTTACCCCCGTGGGATATATATTCTACCCACACACATTTGGAACTCTCCTGGGGTACCCTCACACATATTATTCCCTCATTTAGTGGATATTTTCACAAAAAAGTGAAATTTTCAAAAATTCAGAAAATTGATTGAAAACGACTAAATATGAAGGACTCATCGGGCAAATCGCTCTGGAACTGAAATTGGAACACTCACTGACATTTCCCCTATCTGAAAGTCTGATAAACGCTGAAAAAATGACTAAGTCCAAAAAAAAAATTTTTTCACCTTTTTTCAATTTTACCCCCGTGGGATGTATATTCTACCCACACACATTTGGAACTCTCCTGGGGTACCCTCACTCATATTATTCCCTCATTTAGTGGATATTTTCACAAAAAAGTGACATTTTCAAAAATTCAGAAAATTGGCTGAAAACGACTAAATATGAAGGACTCATCGGGCGAATCGCTCTGGAACTGAAATCGGAACGCTCACTGACATTTCCCCTCTCTGAAAGTCTGATAAACGCAGAAAAAATGACTAAGTCCAAAAAAAAAATTTTTTCACCTTTTTTCAATTTTACCCCCGTGGGATATATATTCTACCCACACACATTTGGAACTCTCCTGGGGTACCCTCACACATATTATTCCCTCATTTAGTGGATATTTTCACAAAAAAGTGACATTTTCAAAAATTCAGAAAATTGGCTGAAAACGACTAAATATGAAGGAGTCATCGGGCAAATTGCTCTGGAACTGAAATCGGAACGCTCACTGACATTTCCCCTCTCTGAAAGTCTGATAAACGCTGAAAAAATGACTAAGTCCAAAAAAAAATTTTTTCACCTTTTTTCAATTTTACCCCCGTGGGATATATATTCTACCCACACACATTTGGAACTCTCCTGGGGTACCCTCACACATATTATTCCCTCATTTAGTGGATATTTTCACAAAAAAGTGAAATTTTCAAAAATTCTGAAAATTGGCTGAAAACGACTAAATATGAAGGACTCATCGGGCGAATCGCTCTGGAACTGAAATCGGAACGCTCACTGACATTTCCCCTATCTGAAAGTCTGATTAACGCCGAAAAAATGACTAAGTGTAAAAAAAATTTTTTACCTTTTTTCAATTTTACCCCCGTGGGATATATATTCTACCCACACACATTTGGAACTCTCCTGGGGTACCCTCACACATATTATTCCCTCATTTAGTGGATATTTTCACAAAAAAGTGACATTTTCAAAAATTCAGAAAATTGGCTGAAAACGACTAAATATGAAGGACTCATCGGGCAAATCGCTCTGGAACTGAAATCGGAACGCTCACTGACATTTCCCCTATCTGAAAGTCTGATAAACGCTGAAAAAATGACAAAGTCCAAAAAAAAAATTTTTTCACCTTTTTTCAATTTTACCCCCGTGGGATATATATTCTACCCACACACATTTGGAACTCTCCTGGGGTACCCTCACACATATTATTCCCTCATTTAGTGGATATTTTCACAAAAAAGTGACATTTTCAAAAATTCCGAAAATTGGCTGAAAACGACTAAATATGAAGGAGTCATCGGGCAAATTGCTCTGGAACTGAAATCGGAACGCTCACTGACATTTCCCCTCTCTGAAAGTCTGATAAACGCTGAAAAAATGACTAAGTCCAAAAAAAAATTTTTTCAACTTTTTTCAATTTTACCCCCGTGGGATATATATTCTACCCACACACATTTGGAACTCTCCTGGGGTACCCTCACACATATTATTCCCTCATTTAGTGGATATTTTCACAAAAAAGTGACATTTTCAAAAATTCAGAAAATTGGCTGAAAACGACTAAATATGAAGGACTCATCGGGCGAATCGCTCTGGAACTGAAATCGGAACGCTCACTGACATTTCCCCTATCTGAAAGTCTGATAAACGCCGGAAAAATGACTAAGTCTAAAAAAATTTTTTTACCTTTTTTCAATTTTACCCCCGTGGAATATGTTTTCTACCCAAACACATTTGGAACTCTCCTGGGGTACCCTCACACATATTATTCCCTCATTTAGTGGATATTTTCACAAAAAAGTGACATTTTCAAAAATTCAGAAAATTGACTGAAAACGACTAAATATGAACGACTCATCGGGCAAATCGCTCTGGAACTGAAATCGGAACGCTCACTGACATTTCCCCTATCTGAAAGTCTGATAAACGCTGAAAAAATGACTAAGTCCAAAAAATTAATTTTTTCACCTTTTTTCAATTTTACCCCCGTGGGATATATATTCTACCCACACACATTTGGAACTCTCCTGGGGTACCCTCACACATATTATTCCCTCATTTAGTGGATATTTTCACAAAAAAGTGAAATTTTCAAAAATTCAGAAAATTGACTGAAAACGACTAAATATGAAGGACTCATCGGGCAAATCGCTCTGGAACTGAAATTGGAACACTCACTGACATTTCCCCTATCTGAAAGTCTGATAAATGCTGAAAAAATGACTAAGTCCAAAAAAAAAATGTTTTCACCTTTTTTCAATTTTACCCCCGTGGGATGTGTATTCTACCCACACACATTTGGATCTCTCCTGGGGTACCCTCACACATATTATTCCCTCATTTAGTGGATATTTTCACAAAAAAGTGACATTTTCAAAAATTCAGACAATTGGCTGAAAACGACTAAATATGAAGGACTCATCGGGCGAATCGCTCTGGAACTGAAATCGGAACGCTCACTGACATTTCCCCTATCTGAAAGTCTGATAAACGCCGGAAAAATGACTAAGTCTAAAAAAATTTTTTTACCTTTTTTCAATTTTACCCCCGTGGAATATATATTCTACCCAAACACATTTGGAACTCTCCTGGGGTACCCTCACACATATTATTCCCTCATTTAGTGGATATTTTCACAAAAAAGTGAAATTTTCAAAAATTCAGAAAATTGACTGAAAACGACTAAATATGAGGACTCATCGGGCGAATCGCTCTGGAACTGAAATCGGAACGCTCACTGACATTTCCCCTATCTGAAAGTCTGATATACGCCGGAAAAATGACTAAGTCTAAAAAAATTTTTTTACCTTTTTTCAATTTTACCCCCGTGGAATATATATTCTACCCAAACACATTTGGAACTCTCCTGGGGTACCCTCACACATATTATTCCCTCATTTAGTGGATATTTTCACAAAAAAGTGACATTTTCAAAAATTCAGAAAATTGGCTGAAAACGACTAAATATGAAGGAGTCATCGGGCAAATTGCTCTGGAACTGAAATCGGAACGCTCACTGACATTTCCCCTATCTGAAAGTCTGATAAACGCTGAAAAAATGACTAAGTCCAAAAAATTAATTTTTTCACCTTTTTTCAATTTTACCCCCGTGGGATATATATTCTACCCACACACATTTGGAACTCTCCTGGGGTACCCTCACACATATTATTCCCTCATTTAGTGGATATTTTCACAAAAAAGTGACATTTTCAAAAATTCAGAAAATTGGCTGAAAACGACTAAATATGAAGGAGTCATCGGGCAAATTGCTCTGGAACTGAAATCGGAACGCTCACTGACATTTCCCCTATCTGAAAGTCTGATGAAGACCGGAAAAATGACTAAGTCAAAAAAAAATTTTTTTTCACCTTTTTTCAATTTTACCCCCGTGGGATATATATTCTACCCACACACATTTGGAACTCTCCTGGGGTACCCTCACACATATTATTCCCTCATTTAGTGGATATTTTCACAAAAAAGTGACATTTTCAAAAATTCAGAAAATTGGCTGAAAACGACTAAATATGAAGGACTCATCGGGCGAATCGCTCTGGAACTGAAATCGGAACGCTCACTGACATTTCCCCTATCTTAAAGTCTGATAAACGCCGGAAAAATGACTAAGTCTAAAAAAATTTTTTTTCACCTTTTTTCAATTTTACCCCTGTGGGATATATATTCTACCCACACACATTTGGAACTCTCCTGGGGTACCCTCACACATATTATTCCCTCATTTAGTGGATATTTTCACAAAAAAGTGAAATTTTTAAAAATTCTGAAAATTGGCTGAAAACGACTAAATATGAAGAACTCATCGGGCGAATCGCTCTGGAACTGAAATCGGAACGCTCACTGACATTTCCCCTATCTGAAAGTCTGATAAACGCTGAAAAAATGACTAAGTCCAAAAAAATTTTTTCACCTTTTTTCAATTTTACCCCCGTGGTATATATATTCTACCCAAACACATTTGGAACTCTCCTGGGGTACCCTCACACATATTATTCCCTCATTTAGTGGATATTTTCACAAAAAAGTGAAATTTTCAAAAATTCAGAAAATTGACTGAAAACGACTAAATATGAAGGACTCATCGGGCGAATCGCTCTGGAACTGAAATCGGAACGCTCACTGACATTTCCCCTCTCTGAAAGTCTGATAAACGCTGAAAAAATGACTAAGTCCAAAAAATAAATTTTTTCACCTTTTTTCAATTTTACCCCCGTGGGATATATATTCTACCCACACACATTTGGAACTCTCCTGGGGTACCCTCACACATATTATTCCCTCATTTAGTGGATATTTTCACAAAAAAGTGACATTTTCAAAAATTCAGAAAATTGGCTGAAAACGACTAAATATGAAGGACTCATCGGGCGAATCGCTCTGGAACTGAAATCGGAACGCTCACTGACATTTCCCCTATCTGAAAGTCTGATAAATGCCGGAAAAATGACTAAGTCTAAAAAAATTTTTTTACCTTTTTTCAATTTTACCCCCGTGGAATATATATTCTACCCAAACACATTTGGAACTCTCCTGGGGTACCCTCACACATATTATTCCCTCATTTAGTGGATATTTTCACAAAAAAGTGACATTTTCAAAAATTCAGAAAATTGGCTGAAAACGACTAAATATGAAGGACTCATCGGGCGAATCGCTCTGGAACTGAAATCGGAACGCTCACTGACATTTCCCCTATCTGAAAGTCTGATAAACGCTGAAAAAATGACTAAGTCCAAAAAAATTTTTTCACCTTTTTTCAATTTTACCCCCGTGGGATGTATATTCTACCCACACACATTTGGAACTCTCCTGGGGTACCCTCACACATATTATTCCCTCATTTAGTGGATATTTTCACAAAAAAGTGACATTTTCAAAAATTCAGAAAATTGGCTGAAAACGACTAAATATGAAGGAGTCATCGGGCAAATTGCTCTGGAACTGAAATCGGAACGCTCACTGACATTTCCCCTCTCTGAAAGTCTGATAAACGCTGAAAAAATGACTAAGTCCAAAAAAAAATTTTTTCACCTTTTTTCAATTTTACCCCCGTGGGATATATATTCTACCCACACACATTTGGAACTCTCCTGGGGTACCCTCACACATATTATTCCCTCATTTAGTGGATGTTTTCACAAAAAAGTGACATTTTCAAAAATTCAGAAAATTGGCTGAAAACGACTAAATATGAAGGACTCATCGGGCGAATCGCTCTGGAACTGAAATCGGAACGCTCACTGACATTTCCCCTATCTGAAAGTCTGATAAACGCCGGAAAAATGACTAAGTCTAAAAAAATTTTTTTACCTTTTTTCAATTTTACCCCCGTGGAATATATATTCTACCCAAACACATTTGGAACTCTCCTGGGGTACCCTCACACATATTATTCCCTCATTTAGTGGATATTTTCACAAAAAAGTGAAATTTTCAAAAATTCAGAAAATTGACTGAAAACGACTAAATATGAAGGAGTCATCGGGCAAATTGCTCTGGAACTGAAATCGGAACGCTCACTGACATTTCCCCTCTCTGAAAGTCTGATAAACGCTGAAAAAATGACTAAGTCCAAAAAAAAATTTTTTCACCTTTTTTCAATTTTACCCCCGTGGGATATATATTCTACCCACACACATTTGGAACTCTCCTGGGGTACCCTCACACATATTATTCCCTCATTTAGTGGATGTTTTCACAAAAAAGTGACATTTTCAAAAATTCAGAAAATTGGCTGAAAACGACTAAATATGAAGGAGTCATCGGGCAAATTGCTCTGGAACTGAAATCGGAACGCTCACTGACATTTCCCCTATCTGAAAGTCTGATAAACACCGGAAAAATGACTAAGTCAAAAAAAAATTTTTTTTCACCTTTTTTCAATTTTACCCCCGTGGGATATATATTCTACCCACACACATTTGGAACTCTCCTGGGGTACCCTCACACATATTATTCCCTCATTTAGTGGATATTTTCACAAAAAAGTGACATTTTCAAAAATTCAGAAAATTGACTGAAAACGACTAAATATGAAGGACTCATCGGGCAAATCGCTCTGGAACTGAAATTGGAACACTCACTGACATTTCCCCTATCTGAAAGTCTGATAAACGCTGAAAAAATGACTAAGTCAAAAAAAAATTTTTTCACCTTTTTTCAATTTTACCCCCGTGGGATGTATATTCTACCCACACACATTTGGAACTCTCCTGGGGTACCCTCACACATATTATTCCCTCATTTAGTGGATATTTTCACAAAAAAGTGAAATTTTCAAAAATTCAGAAAATTGGCTGAAAACGACTAAATATGAAGGAGTCATCGGACAAATTGCTCTGGAACTGAAATCGGAACGCTCACTGACATTTCCCCTCTCTGAAAGTCTGATAAACGCTGAAAAAATGACTAAGTCTAAAAAAATTTTTTTACCTTTTTTCAATTTTCCACCCGTGGAATATATATTCTACCCAAACACATTTGGAACTCTCCTGGGGTACCCTCACACATATTATTCCCTCATTTAGTGGATATTTTCACAAAAAAGTGACATTTTCAAAAATTCAGAAAATTGGCTGAAAACGACTAAATATGAAGGACTCATCGGGCGAATCGCTCTGGAACTGAAATCGGAACGCTCACTGACATTTCCCCTATCTGAAAGTCTGATAAACACCGGAAAAATGACTAAGTCAAAAAAAATTTTTTTTTCACCTTTTTTCAATTTTACCCCGTGGGATATATATTCTACCCACACACATTTGGAACTCTCCTGGGGTACCCTCACACATATTATTCCCTCATTTAGTGGATATTTTCACAAAAAAGTGACATTTTCAAAAATTCAGAAAATTGGCTGAAAACGACTAAATATGAAGGAGTCATCGGGCAAATTGCTCTGGAACTGAAATCGGAACGCTCACTGACATTTCCCCTCTCTGAAAGTCTGATAAACGCTGAAAAAATGACTAAGTCCAAAAAAAAATTTTTTCACCTTTTTTCAATTTTACCCCCGTGGGATGTATATTCTACCCACACACATTTGGAACTCTCCTGGGGTACCCTCACACATATTATTCCCTCATTTAGTGGATGTTTTCACAAAAAAGTGACATTTTCAAAAATTCAGAAAATTGGCTGAAAACGACTAAATATGAAGGACTCATCGGGCGAATCGCTCTGGAACTGAAATCGGAACGCTCACTGACATTTCCCCTATCTGAAAGTCTGATAAACACCGGAAAAATGACTAAGTCAAAAAAAAATTTTTTTTCACCTTTTTTCAATTTTACCCCCGTGGGATATATATTCTACCCACACACATTTGGAACTCTCCTGGGGTACCCTCACACATATTATTCCCTCATTTAGTGGATATTTTCACAAAAAAGTGACATTTTCAAAAATTCAGAAAATTGGCTGAAAACGACTAAATATGAAGGACTCATCGGGCGAATCGCTCTGGAACTGAAATCGGAACGCTCACTGACATTTCCCCTATCTTAAAGTCTGATAAACGCCGGAAAAATGACTAAGTCTAAAAAAATTTTTTTTCACCTTTTTTCAATTTTACCCCTGTGGGATATATATTCTACCCACACACATTTGGAACTCTCCTGGGGTACCCTCACACATATTATTCCCTCATTTAGTGGATATTTTCACAAAAAAGTGAAATTTTTAAAAATTCTGAAAATTGGCTGAAAACGACTAAATATGAAGAACTCATCGGGCGAATCGCTCTGGAACTGAAATCGGAACGCTCACTGACATTTCCCCTATCTGAAAGTCTGATAAACACCGGAAAAATGACTAAGTCAAAAAAAAATTTTTTTTCACCTTTTTTCAATTTTACCCCCGTGGGATATATATTCTACCCACACACATTTGGAACTCTCCTGGGGTACCCTCACACATATTATTCCCTCATTTAGTGGATATTTTCACAAAAAAGTGACATTTTCAAAAATTCAGAAAATTGACTGAAAACGACTAAATATGAAGGACTCATCGGGCAAATCGCTCTGGAACTGAAATTGGAACACTCACTGACATTTCCCCTATCTGAAAGTCTGATAAACGCTGAAAAAATGACTAAGTCAAAAAAAAATTTTTTCACCTTTTTTCAATTTTACCCCCGTGGGATGTATATTCTACCCACACACATTTGGAACTCTCCTGGGGTACCCTCACACATATTATTCCCTCATTTAGTGGATATTTTCACAAAAAAGTGAAATTTTCAAAAATTCAGAAAATTGGCTGAAAACGACTAAATATGAAGGACTCATCGGGCGAATCGCTCTGGAACTGAAATCGGAACGCTCACTGACATTTCCCCTATCTGAAAGTCTGATATACGCCGGAAAAATGACTAAGTCTAAAAAAATTTTTTTACCTTTTTTCAATTTTACCCCCGTGGAATATATATTCTACCCAAACACATTTGGAACTCTCCTGGGGTACCCTCACACATATTATTCCCTCATTTAGTGGATATTTTCACAAAAAAGTGAAATTTTCAAAAATTCAGAAAATTGACTGAAAACGACTAAATATGAAGGACTCATCGGGCAAATCGCTCTGGAACTGAAATCGGAACGCTCACTGACATTTCCCCTATCTGAAAGTCTGATAAACGCTGAAAAAATGACTAAGTCCAAAAAATTAATTTTTTCACCTTTTTTCAATTTTACCCCCGTGGGATATATATTCTACCCACACACATTTGGAACTCTCCTGGGGTACCCTCACACATATTATTCCCTCATTTAGTGGATATTTTCACAAAAAAGTGAAATTTTCAAAAATTCAGAAAATTGACTGAAAACGACTAAATATGAAGGACTCATCGGGCAAATCGCTCTGGAACTGAAATTGGAACACTCACTGACATTTCCCCTATCTGAAAGTCTGATAAACGCTGAAAAAATGACTAAGTCCAAAAAAAAAATGTTTTCACCTTTTTTCAATTTTACCCCCGTGGGATGTGTATTCTACCCACACACATTTGGAGCTCTCCTGGGGTACCCTCACACATATTATTCCCTCATTTAGTGGATATTTTCACAAAAAAGTGACATTTTCAAAAATTCAGAAAATTGGCTGAAAACGACTAAATATGAAGGAGTCATCGGGCAAATTGCTCTGGAACTGAAATCGGAACGCTCACTGACATTTCCCCTATCTGAAAGTCTGATAAACACCGGAAAAATGACTAAGTCAAAAAAAATTTTTTTTTCACCTTTTTTCAATTTTACCCCCGTGGGATATATATTCTACCCACACACATTTGGAACTCTCCTGGGGTACCCTCACACATATTATTCCCTCATTTAGTGGATATTTTCACAAAAAAGTGACATTTTCAAAAATTCAGAAAATTGGCTGAAAACGACTAAATATGAAGGACTCATCGGGCGAATCACTCTGGAACTGAAATCGGAACGCTCACTGACATTTCCCCTATCTTAAAGTCTGATAAACGCCGGAAAAATGACTAAGTCTAAAAAAATTTTTTTTCACCTTTTTTCAATTTTACCCCTGTGGGATATATATTCTACCCACACACATTTGGAACTCTCCTGGGGTACCCTCACACATATTATTCCCTCATTTAGTGGATATTTTCACAAAAAAGTGAAATTTTTAAAAATTCTGAAAATTGGCTGAAAACGACTAAATATGAAGAACTCATCGGGCGAATCGCTCTGGAACTGAAATCGGAACGCTCACTGACATTTCCCCTATCTGAAAGTCTGATAAACGCTGAAAAAATGACTAAGTCCAAAAAAATTTTTTCACCTTTTTTCAATTTTACCCCCGTGGTATATATATTCTACCCAAACACATTTGGAACTCTCCTGGGGTACCCTCACACATATTATTCCCTCATTTAGTGGATATTTTCACAAAAAAGTGAAATTTTCAAAAATTCAGAAAATTGACTGAAAACGACTAAATATGAAGGACTCATCGGGCGAATCGCTCTGGAACTGAAATCGGAACGCTCACTGACATTTCCCCTATCTGAAAGTCTGATAAACACCGGAAAAATGACTAAGTCTAAAAAAATTTTTTTACCTTTTTTCAATTTTCCACCCGTGGAATATATATTCTACCCAAACACATTTGGAACTCTCCTGGGGTACCCTCACACATATTATTCCCTCATTTAGTGGATATTTTCACAAAAAAGTGACATTTTCAAAAATTCAGAAAATTGGCTGAAAACGACTAAATATTAAGGACTCATCGGGCGAATCGCTCTGGAACTGAAATCGGAACGCTCACTGACATTTCCCCTATCTGAAAGTCTGATAAACACCGGAAAAATGACTAAGTCAAAAAAAATTTTTTTTCACCTTTTTTCAATTTTACCCCGTGGGATATATATTCTACCCACACACATTTGGAACTCTCCTGGGGTACCCTCACACATATTATTCCCTCATTTAGTGGATATTTTCACAAAAAAGTGACATTTTCAAAAATTCAGAAAATTGGCTGAAAACGACTAAATATGAAGGAGTCATCGGGCAAATTGCTCTGGAACTGAAATCGGAACGCTCACTGACATTTCCCCTCTCTGAAAGTCTGATAAACGCTGAAAAAATGACTAAGTCCAAAAAATTAATTTTTTCACCTTTTTTAAATTTTACCCCCGTGGGATATATATTCTACCCACACACATTTGGAACTCTCCTGGGGTACCCTCACACATATTATTCCCTCATTTAGTGGATATTTTCACAAAAAAGTGAAATTTTCAAAAATTCAGAAAATTGACTGAAAACGACTAAATATGAAGGACTCATCGGGCAAATCGCTCTGGAACTGAAATTGGAACACTCACTGACATTTCCCCTATCTGAAAGTCTGATAAACGCTGAAAAAATGACTAAGTCCAAAAAAAAAATGTTTTCACCTTTTTTCAATTTTACCCCCGTGGGATGTGTATTCTACCCACACACATTTGGAACTCTCCTGGGGTACCCTCACACATATTATTCCCTCATTTAGTGGATATTTTCACAAAAAAGTGACATTTTCAAAAATTCAGAAAATTGGCTGAAAACGACTAAATATGAAGGAGTCATCGGGCAAATTGCTCTGGAACTGAAATCGGAACGCTCACTGACATTTCCCCTATCTGAAAGTCTGATAAACACCGGAAAAATGACTAAGTCAAAAAAAAAATTTTTTTCACCTTTTTTCAATTTTACCCCCGTGGGATATATATTCTACCCACACACATTTGGAACTCTCCTGGGGTACCCTCACACATATTATTCCCTCATTTAGTGGATATTTTCACAAAAAAGTGACATTTTCAAAAATTCAGAAAATTGGCTGAAAACGACTAAATATGAAGAACTCATCGGGCGAATCGCTCTGGAACTGAAATCGGAACGCTCACTGACATTTCCCCTCTCTGAAAGTCTGATAAACGCTGAAAAAATGACTAAGTCCAAAAAAAAATTTTTTCACCTTTTTTCAATTTTACCCCCGTGGGATATATATTCTACCCACACACATTTGGAACTCTCCTGGGGTACCCTCACACATATTATTCCCTCATTTAGTGGATATTTTCACAAAAAAGTGACATTTTCAAAAATTCAGAAAATTGACTGAAAACGACTAAATATGAAGGACTCATCGGGCAAATCGCTCTGGAACTGAAATTGGAACACTCACTGACATTTCCCCTATCTGAAAGTCTGATAAACGCTGAAAAAATGACTAAGTCAAAAAAAAATTTTTTCACCTTTTTTCAATTTTACCCCCGTGGGATGTATATTCTACCCACACACATTTGGAACTCTCCTGGGGTACCCTCACACATATTATTCCCTCATTTAGTGGATATTTTCACAAAAAAGTGAAATTTTCAAAAATTCAGAAAATTGGCTGAAAACGACTAAATATGAAGGAGTCATCGGACAAATTGCTCTGGAACTGAAATCGGAACGCTCACTGACATTTCCCCTCTCTGAAAGTCTGATAAACGCTGAAAAAATGACTAAGTCCAAAAAAAAATTTTTTCAACTTTTTTCAATTTTACCCCCGTGGGATATATATTCTACCCACACACATTTGGAACTCTCCTGGGGTACCCTCACACATATTATTCCCTCATTTAGTGGATATTTTCACAAAAAAGTGAAATTTTCAAAAATTCAGAAAATTGACTGAAAACGACTAAATATGAAGGACTCATCGGGCAAATCGCTCTGGAACTGAAATCGGAACGCTCACTGACATTTCCCCTATCTGAAAGTCTGATAAACGCTGAAAAAATGACTAAGTCCAAAAAATTAATTTTTTCACCTTTTTTCAATTTTACCCCCGTGGGATATATATTCTACCCACACACATTTGGAACTCTCCTGGGGTACCCTCACACATATTATTCCCTCATTTAGTGGATATTTTCACAAAAAAGTGAAATTTTCAAAAATTCAGAAAATTGACTGAAAACGACTAAATATGAAGGACTCATCGGGCAAATCGCTCTGGAACTGAAATTGGAACACTCACTGACATTTCCCCTATCTGAAAGTCTGATAAACGCTGAAAAAATGACTAAGTCCAAAAAAAAAATGTTTTCACCTTTTTTCAATTTTACCCCCGTGGGATGTGTATTCTACCCACACACATTTGGAGCTCTCCTGGGGTACCCTCACACATATTATTCCCTCATTTAGTGGATATTTTCACAAAAAAGTGACATTTTCAAAAATTCAGAAAATTGGCTGAAAACGACTAAATATGAAGGAGTCATCGGGCAAATTGCTCTGGAACTGAAATCGGAACGCTCACTGACATTTCCCCTATCTGAAAGTCTGATAAACACCGGAAAAATGACTAAGTCAAAAAAAATTTTTTTTTCACCTTTTTTCAATTTTACCCCCGTGGGATATATATTCTACCCACACACATTTGGAACTCTCCTGGGGTACCCTCACACATATTATTCCCTCATTTAGTGGATATTTTCACAAAAAAGTGACATTTTCAAAAATTCAGAAAATTGGCTGAAAACGACTAAATATGAAGGACTCATCGGGCGAATCACTCTGGAACTGAAATCGGAACGCTCACTGACATTTCCCCTATCTTAAAGTCTGATAAACGCCGGAAAAATGACTAAGTCTAAAAAAATTTTTTTTCACCTTTTTTCAATTTTACCCCTGTGGGATATATATTCTACCCACACACATTTGGAACTCTCCTGGGGTACCCTCACACATATTATTCCCTCATTTAGTGGATATTTTCACAAAAAAGTGAAATTTTCAAAAATTCAGAAAATTGACTGAAAACGACTAAATATGAAGGACTCATCGGGCGAATCGCTCTGGAACTGAAATCGGAACGCTCACTGACATTTCCCCTATCTGAAAGTCTGATAAACACCGGAAAAATGACTAAGTCTAAAAAAATTTTTTTACCTTTTTTCAATTTTCCACCCGTGGAATATATATTCTACCCAAACACATTTGGAACTCTCCTGGGGTACCCTCACACATATTATTCCCTCATTTAGTGGATATTTTCACAAAAAAGTGAAATTTTCAAAAATTCAGAAAATTGACTGAAAACGACTAAATATGAAGGACTCATCGGGCAAATCGCTCTGGAACTGAAATTGGAACACTCACTGACATTTCCCCTATCTGAAAGTCTGATAAACGCTGAAAAAATGACTAAGTCCAAAAAAAAAATGTTTTCACCTTTTTTCAATTTTACCCCCGTGGGATGTGTATTCTACCCACACACATTTGGAACTCTCCTGGGGTACCCTCACACATATTATTCCCTCATTTAGTGGATATTTTCACAAAAAAGTGACATTTTCAAAAATTCAGAAAATTGGCTGAAAACGACTAAATATGAAGGAGTCATCGGGCAAATTGCTCTGGAACTGAAATCGGAACGCTCACTGACATTTCCCCTATCTGAAAGTCTGATAAACACCGGAAAAATGACTAAGTCAAAAAAAATTTTTTTTTCACCTTTTTTCAATTTTACCCCCGTGGGATATATATTCTACCCACACACATTTGGAACTCTCCTGGGGTACCCTCACACATATTATTCCCTCATTTAGTGGATATTTTCACAAAAAAGTGACATTTTCAAAAATTCAGAAAATTGGCTGAAAACGACTAAATATGAAGGACTCATCGGGCGAATCGCTCTGGAACTGAAATCGGAACGCTCACTGACATTTCCCCTATCTGAAAGTCTGATAAACGCCGGAAAAATGACTAAGTCTAAAAAAATTTTTTTACCTTTTTTCAATTTTACCCCCGTGGAATATATATTCTACCCAAACACATTTGGAACTCTCCTGGGGTACCCTCACACATATTATTCCCTCATTTAGTGGATATTTTCACAAAAAAGTGACATTTTCAAAAATTCAGAAAATTGGCTGAAAACGACTAAATATGAAGGAGTCATCGGGCAAATTGCTCTGGAACTGAAATCGGAACGCTCACTGACATTTCCCCTATCTGAAAGTCTGATAAACACCGGAAAAATGACTAAGTCAAAAAAAAAATTTTTTCACCTTTTTTCAATTTTACCCCGTGGGATATATATTCTACCCACACACATTTGGAACTCTCCTGGGGTACCCTCACACATATTATTCCCTCATTTAGTGGATATTTTCACAAAAAAGTGAAATTTTCAAAAATTCAGAAAATTGACTGAAAACGACTAAATATGAAGGACTCATCGGGCAAATCGCTCTGGAACTGAAATCGGAACGCTCACTGACATTTCCCCTATCTGAAAGTCTGATAAACGCTGAAAAAATGACTAAGTCCAAAAAATAAATTTTTTCACCTTTTTTCAATTTTACCCCCGTGGGATATATATTCTACCCACACACATTTGGAACTCTCCTGGGGTACCCTCACACATATTATTCCCTCATTTAGTGGATATTTTCACAAAAAAGTGACATTTTCAAAAATTCAGAAAATTGGCTGAAAACGACTAAATATGAAGGACTCATCGGGCGAATCGCTCTGGAACTGAAATCGGAACGCTCACTGACATTTCCCCTATCTGAAAGTCTGATATACGCCGGAAAAATGACTAAGTCTAAAAAAATTTTTTTACCTTTTTTCAATTTTACCCCCGTGGAATATATATTCTACCCAAACACATTTGGAACTCTCCTGGGGTACCCTCACACATATTATTCCCTCATTTAGTGGATATTTTCACAAAAAAGTGAAATTTTCAAAAATTCAGAAAATTGACTGAAAACGACTAAATATGAAGGACTCATCGGGCAAATCGCTCTGGAACTGAAATTGGAACACTCACTGACATTTCCCCTATCTGAAAGTCTGATAAACGCTGAAAAAATGACTAAGTCCAAAAAAAAAATGTTTTCACCTTTTTTCAATTTTACCCCCGTGGGATGTGTATTCTACCCACACACATTTGGAGCTCTCCTGGGGTACCCTCACACATATTATTCCCTCATTTAGTGGATATTTTCACAAAAAAGTGACATTTTCAAAAATTCAGAAAATTGGCTGAAAACGACTAAATATGAAGGAGTCATCGGGCAAATTGCTCTGGAACTGAAATCGGAACGCTCACTGACATTTCCCCTATCTGAAAGTCTGATAAACACCGGAAAAATGACTAAGTCAAAAAAAATTTTTTTTTCACCTTTTTTCAATTTTACCCCCGTGGGATATATATTCTACCCACACACATTTGGAACTCTCCTGGGGTACCCTCACACATATTATTCCCTCATTTAGTGGATATTTTCACAAAAAAGTGACATTTTCAAAAATTCAGAAAATTGGCTGAAAACGACTAAATATGAAGGACTCATCGGGCGAATCACTCTGGAACTGAAATCGGAACGCTCACTGACATTTCCCCTATCTTAAAGTCTGATAAACGCCGGAAAAATGACTAAGTCTAAAAAAATTTTTTTTCACCTTTTTTCAATTTTACCCCTGTGGGATATATATTCTACCCACACACATTTGGAACTCTCCTGGGGTACCCTCACACATATTATTCCCTCATTTAGTGGATATTTTCACAAAAAAGTGAAATTTTTAAAAATTCTGAAAATTGGCTGAAAACGACTAAATATGAAGAACTCATCGGGCGAATCGCTCTGGAACTGAAATCGGAACGCTCACTGACATTTCCCCTATCTGAAAGTCTGATAAACGCTGAAAAAATGACTAAGTCCAAAAAAATTTTTTCACCTTTTTTCAATTTTACCCCCGTGGTATATATATTCTACCCAAACACATTTGGAACTCTCCTGGGGTACCCTCACACATATTATTCCCTCATTTAGTGGATATTTTCACAAAAAAGTGAAATTTTCAAAAATTCAGAAAATTGACTGAAAACGACTAAATATGAAGGACTCATCGGGCGAATCGCTCTGGAACTGAAATCGGAACGCTCACTGACATTTCCCCTATCTGAAAGTCTGATAAACACCGGAAAAATGACTAAGTCTAAAAAAATTTTTTTACCTTTTTTCAATTTTCCACCCGTGGAATATATATTCTACCCAAACACATTTGGAACTCTCCTGGGGTACCCTCACACATATTATTCCCTCATTTAGTGGATATTTTCACAAAAAAGTGACATTTTCAAAAATTCAGAAAATTGGCTGAAAACGACTAAATATGAAGGACTCATCGGGCGAATCGCTCTGGAACTGAAATCGGAACGCTCACTGACATTTCCCCTATCTGAAAGTCTGATAAACACCGGAAAAATGACTAAGTCAAAAAAAATTTTTTTTTCACCTTTTTTCAATTTTACCCCGTGGGATATATATTCTACCCACACACATTTGGAACTCTCCTGGGGTACCCTCACACATATTATTCCCTCATTTAGTGGATATTTTCACAAAAAAGTGACATTTTCAAAAATTCAGAAAATTGGCTGAAAACGACTAAATATGAAGGAGTCATCGGGCAAATTGCTCTGGAACTGAAATCGGAACGCTCACTGACATTTCCCCTCTCTGAAAGTCTGATAAACGCTGAAAAAATGACTAAGTCCAAAAAATTAATTTTTTCACCTTTTTTAAATTTTACCCCCGTGGGATATATATTCTACCCACACACATTTGGAACTCTCCTGGGGTACCCTCACACATATTATTCCCTCATTTAGTGGATATTTTCACAAAAAAGTGAAATTTTCAAAAATTCAGAAAATTGACTGAAAACGACTAAATATGAAGGACTCATCGGGCAAATCGCTCTGGAACTGAAATTGGAACACTCACTGACATTTCCCCTATCTGAAAGTCTGATAAACGCTGAAAAAATGACTAAGTCCAAAAAAAAAATGTTTTCACCTTTTTTCAATTTTACCCCCGTGGGATGTGTATTCTACCCACACACATTTGGAACTCTCCTGGGGTACCCTCACACATATTATTCCCTCATTTAGTGGATATTTTCACAAAAAAGTGACATTTTCAAAAATTCAGAAAATTGGCTGAAAACGACTAAATATGAAGGAGTCATCGGGCAAATTGCTCTGGAACTGAAATCGGAACGCTCACTGACATTTCCCCTATCTGAAAGTCTGATAAACACCGGAAAAATGACTAAGTCAAAAAAAAATTTTTTTTCACCTTTTTTCAATTTTACCCCCGTGGGATATATATTCTACCCACACACATTTGGAACTCTCCTGGGGTACCCTCACACATATTATTCCCTCATTTAGTGGATATTTTCACAAAAAAGTGACATTTTCAAAAATTCAGAAAATTGGCTGAAAACGACTAAATATGAAGGACTCATCGGGCGAATCGCTCTGGAACTGAAATCGGAACGCTCACTGACATTTCCCCTATCTTAAAGTCTGATAAACGCCGGAAAAATGACTAAGTCTAAAAAAATTTTTTTTCACCTTTTTTCAATTTTACCCCTGTGGGATATATATTCTACCCACACACATTTGGAACTCTCCTGGGGTACCCTCACACATATTATTCCCTCATTTAGTGGATATTTTCACAAAAAAGTGACATTTTCAAAAATTCAGAAAATTGGCTGAAAACGACTAAATATGAAGGACTCATCGGGCGAATCGCTCTGGAACTGAAATCGGAACGCTCACTGACATTTCCCCTATCTGAAAGTCTGATAAACGCCGGAAAAATGACTAAGTCTAAAAAAATTTTTTTACCTTTTTTCAATTTTACCCCCGTGGAATATATATTCTACCCAAACACATTTGGAACTCTCCTGGGGTACCCTCACACATATTATTCCCTCATTTAGTGGATATTTTCACAAAAAAGTGACATTTTCAAAAATTCAGAAAATTGGCTGAAAACGACTAAATATGAAGGAGTCATCGGGCAAATTGCTCTGGAACTGAAATCGGAACGCTCACTGACATTTCCCCTATCTGAAAGTCTGATAAACACCGGAAAAATGACTAAGTCAAAAAAAAAATTTTTTCACCTTTTTTCAATTTTACCCCGTGGGATATATATTCTACCCACACACATTTGGAACTCTCCTGGGGTACCCTCACACATATTATTCCCTCATTTAGTGGATATTTTCACAAAAAAGTGAAATTTTCAAAAATTCAGAAAATTGACTGAAAACGACTAAATATGAAGGACTCATCGGGCAAAGCGCTCTGGAACTGAAATCGGAACGCTCACTGACATTTCCCCTATCTGAAAGTCTGATAAACGCTGAAAAAATGACTAAGTCCAAAAAATAAATTTTTTCACCTTTTTTCAATTTTACCCCCGTGGGATATATATTCTACCCACACACATTTGGAACTCTCCTGGGGTACCCTCACACATATTATTCCCTCATTTAGTGGATATTTTCACAAAAAAGTGACATTTTCAAAAATTCAGAAAATTGGCTGAAAACGACTAAATATGAAGGACTCATCGGGCGAATCGCTCTGGAACTGAAATCGGAACGCTCACTGACATTTCCCCTATCTGAAAGTCTGATAAACGCCGGAAAAATGACTAAGTCTAAAAAAATTTTTTTACCTTTTTTCAATTTTACCCCCGTGGAATATATATTCTACCCAAACACATTTGGAACTCTCCTGGGGTACCCTCACACATATTATTCCCTCATTTAGTGGATATTTTCACAAAAAAGTGACATTTTCAAAAATTCAGAAAATTGGCTGAAAACGACTAAATATGAAGGACTCATCGGGCGAATCGCTCTGGAACTGAAATCGGAACGCTCACTGACATTTCCCCTATCTGAAAGTCTGATAAACACCGGAAAAATGACTAAGTCAAAAAAAAATTTTTTTTCACCTTTTTTCAATTTTACCCCGTGGGATATATATTCTACCCACACACATTTGGAACTCTCCTGGGGTACCCTCACACATATTATTCCCTCATTTAGTGGATATTTTCACAAAAAAGTGAAATTTTCAAAAATTCAGAAAATTGACTGAAAACGACTAAATATGAAGGACTCATCGGGCAAATCGCTCTGGAACTGAAATCGGAACACTCACTGACATTTCCCCTATCTGAAAGTCTGATAAACGCTGAAAAAATGACTAAGTCCAAAAAATAAATTTTTTCACCTTTTTTCAATTTTACCCCCGTGGGATATATATTCTACCCACACACATTTGGAACTCTCCTGGGGTACCCTCACACATATTATTCCCTCATTTAGTGGATATTTTCACAAAAAAGTGAAATTTTCAAAAATTCAGAAAATTGATTGAAAACGACTAAATATGAAGGACTCATCGGGCAAATCGCTCTGGAACTGAAATTGGAACACTCACTGACATTTCCCCTATCTGAAAGTCTGATAAACGCTGAAAAAATGACTAAGTCCAAAAAAAAAATTTTTTCACCTTTTTTCAATTTTACCCCCGTGGGATGTATATTCTACCCACACACATTTGGAACTCTCCTGGGGTACCCTCACACATATTATTCCCTCATTTAGTGGATATTTTCACAAAAAAGTGACATTTTCAAAAATTCAGAAAATTGGCTGAAAACGACTAAATATGAAGGACTCATCGGGCGAATCGCTCTGGAACTGAAATCGGAACGCTCACTGACATTTCCCCTATCTGAAAGTCTGATAAACGCCGGAAAAATGACTAAGTCTAAAAAAATTTTTTTACCTTTTTTCAATTTTACCCCCGTGGAATATATATTCTACCCAAACACATTTGGAACTCTCCTGGGGTACCCTCACACATATTATTCCCTCATTTAGTGGATATTTTCACAAAAAAGTGACATTTTCAAAAATTCAGAAAATTGGCTGAAAACGACTAAATATGAAGGAGTCATCGGGCAAATTGCTCTGGAACTGAAATCGGAACGCTCACTGACATTTCCCCTATCTGAAAGTCTGATAAACACCGGAAAAATGACTAAGTCAAAAAAAAAATTTTTTTCACCTTTTTTCAATTTTACCCCCGTGGGATATATATTCTACCCACACACATTTGGAACTCTCCTGGGGTACCCTCACACATATTATTCCCTCATTTAGTGGATATTTTCACAAAAAAGTGACATTTTCAAAAATTCAGAAAATTGGCTGAAAACGACTAAATATGAAGGACTCATCGGGCGAATCGCTCTGGAACTGAAATCGAAACGCTCACTGACATTTCCCCTATCTGAAAGTCTGATAAACGCCGGAAAAATGACTAAGTCTAAAAAAATTTTTTTTCACCTTTTTTCAATTTTACCCCCGTGGGATATATATTCTACCCACACACATTTGGAACTCTCCTGGGGTACCCTCACACATATTATTCCCTCATTTAGTGGATATTTTCACAAAAAAGTGAAATTTTTAAAAATCTGAAAATTGGCTGAAAACGACTAAATATGAAGGACTCATCGGGCGAATCGCTCTGGAACTGAAATCGGAACGCTCACTGACATTTCCCCTATCTGAAAGTCTGATAAACACTGAAAAAATGACTAAGTCCAAAAAAATTTTTTCACCTTTTTTCAATTTTACCCCCGTGGTATATATATTCTACCCAAACACATTTGGAACTCTCCTGGGGTACCCTCACACATATTATTCCCTCATTTAGTGGATATTTTCACAAAAAAGTGAAATTTTCAAAAATTCAGAAAATTGACTGAAAACGACTAAATATGAAGGACTCATCGGGCAAATCGCTCTGGAACTGAAATCGGAACGCTCACTGACATTTCCCCTATCTGAAAGTCTGATAAACGCTGAAAAAATGACTAAGTCCAAAAAAAAAATTTTTTCACCTTTTTTCAATTTTACCCCCGTGGGATATATATTCTACCCACACACATTTGGAACTCTCCTGGGGTACCCTCACACATATTATTCCCTCATTTAGTGGATATTTTCACAAAAAAGTGACATTTTCAAAAATTCAGGAAATTGGCTGAAAACGACTAAATATGAAGGACTCATCGGGCGAATCGCTCTGGAACTGAAATCAGAATGCTCACTGACATTTCCCCTATCTGAAAGTCTGATAAACGCCGGAAAAATGACTAAGTCTAAAAAAATTTTTTTTCACCTTTTTTCAATTTTACCCCCGTGGGATATATATTCTACCCACACACATTTGGAACTCTCCTGGGGTACCCTCACACATATTATTCCCTCATTTAGTGGATATTTTCACAAAAAAGTGAAATTTTTAAAAATTCTGAAAATTGGCTGAAAACGACTAAATATGAAGGACTCATCGGGCGAATCGCTCTGGAACTGAAATCGGAACGCTCACTGACATTTCCCCTATCTGAAAGTCTGATAAACGCTGAAAAAATGACTAAGTCCAAAAAAATGTTTTCACCTTTTTTCAATTTTACCCCCGTGGTATATATATTCTACCCAAACACATTTGGAACTCTCCTGGGGTACCCTCACACATATTATTCCCTCATTTAGTGGATATTTTCACAAAAAAGTGACATTTTCAAAAATTTAGAAAATTGGCTGAAAATGACTAAATATGAAGGAGTCATCGGGCAAATTGCTCTGGAACTGAAATCGGAACGCTCACTGACATTTCCCCTCTCTGAAAGTCTGATAAACGCTGAAAAAATGACTAAGTCCAAAAAAAAAATTTTTTCACCTTTTTTCAATTTTACCCCCGTGGGATATATATTCTACCCACACACATTTGGAACTCTCCTGGGGTACCCTCACACATATTATTCCCTCATTTAGTGGATATTTTCACAAAAAAGTGACATTTTCAAAAATTCAGAAAATTGGCTGAAAACGACTAAATATGAAGGAGTCATCGGGCAAATTGCTCTGGAACTGAAATCGGAACGCTCACTGACATTTCCCCTCTCTGAAAGTCTGATAAACGCTGAAAAAATGACTAAGTCCAAAAAAAAATTTTTTCACCTTTTTTCAATTTTACCCCCGTGGGATATATATTCTACCCACACACATTTGGAACTCTCCTGGGGTACCCTCACACATATTATTCCCTCATTTAGTGGATATTTTCACAAAAAAGTGAAATTTTTAAAAATTCTGAAAATTGGCTGAAAACGACTAAATATGAAGGACTCATCGGGCGAATCGCTCTGGAACTGAAATCGGAACGCTCACTGACATTTCCCCTATCTGAAAGTCTGATAAACGCCGGAAAAATGACTAAGTCTAAAAAAATTTTTTTTCACCTTTTTTCAATTTTACCCCCGTGGGATATATATTCTACCCACACACATTTGGAACTCTCCTGGGGTACCCTCACACATATTATTCCCTCATTTAGTGGATATTTCCACAAAAAAGTGACATTTTCAAAAATTCAGAAAATTGGCTGAAAACGACTAAATATGAAGGAGTCATCGGGCAAATTGCTCTGGAACTGAAATCGGAACGCTCACTGACATTTCCCCTCTCTGAAAGTCTGATAAACGCTGAAAAAATGACTAAGTCCAAAAAAAAATTTTTTCACCTTTTTTCAATTTTACCCCCGTGGGATATATATTCTACCCACACACATTTGGAACTCTCCTGGGGTACCCTCACACATATTATTCCCTCATTTAGTGGATATTTTCACAAAAAAGTGACATTTTCAAAAATTCAGGAAATTGGCTGAAAACGACTAAATATGAAGGACTCATCGGGCGAATCGCTCTGGAACTGAAATCAGAATGCTCACTGACATTTCCCCTATCTGAAAGTCTGATAAACGCCGGAAAAATGACTAAGTCTAAAAAAATTTTTTTTCACCTTTTTTCAATTTTACCCCCGTGGGATATATATTCTACCCACACACATTTGGAACTCTCCTGGGGTACCCTCACACATATTATTCCCTCATTTAGTGGATATTTTCACAAAAAAGTGAAATTTTTAAAAATTCTGAAAATTGGCTGAAAACGACTAAATATGAAGGACTCATCGGGCGAATCGCTCTGGAACTGAAATCGGAACGCTCACTGACATTTCCCCTATCTGAAAGTCTGATAAACGCTGAAAAAATGACTAAGTCCAAAAAAATGTTTTCACCTTTTTTCAATTTTACCCCCGTGGTATATATATTCTACCCAAACACATTTGGAACTCTCCTGGGGTACCCTCACACATATTATTCCCTCATTTAGTGGATATTTTCACAAAAAAGTGACATTTTCAAAAATTTAGAAAATTGGCTGAAAATGACTAAATATGAAGGAGTCATCGGGCAAATTGCTCTGGAACTGAAATCGGAACGCTCACTGACATTTCCCCTCTCTGAAAGTCTGATAAACGCTGAAAAAATGACTAAGTCCAAAAAAAAAATTTTTTCACCTTTTTTCAATTTTACCCCCGTGGGATATATATTCTACCCACACACATTTGGAACTCTCCTGGGGTACCCTCACACATATTATTCCCTCATTTAGTGGATATTTTCACAAAAAAGTGACATTTTCAAAAATTCAGAAAATTGGCTGAAAACGACTAAATATGAAGGAGTCATCGGGCAAATTGCTCTGGAACTGAAATCGGAACGCTCACTGACATTTCCCCTCTCTGAAAGTCTGATAAACGCTGAAAAAATGACTAAGTCCAAAAAAAAATTTTTTCACCTTTTTTCAATTTTACCCCCGTGGGATATATATTCTACCCACACACATTTGGAACTCTCCTGGGGTACCCTCACACATATTATTCCCTCATTTAGTGGATATTTTCACAAAAAAGTGAAATTTTTAAAAATTCTGAAAATTGGCTGAAAACGACTAAATATGAAGGACTCATCGGGCGAATCGCTCTGGAACTGAAATCGGAACGCTCACTGACATTTCCCCTATCTGAAAGTCTGATAAACGCCGGAAAAATGACTAAGTCTAAAAAAATTTTTTTTCACCTTTTTTCAATTTTACCCCCGTGGGATATATATTCTACCCACACACATTTGGAACTCTCCTGGGGTACCCTCACACATATTATTCCCTCATTTAGTGGATATTTCCACAAAAAAGTGACATTTTCAAAAATTCAGAAAATTGGCTGAAAACGACTAAATATGAAGGAGTCATCGGGCAAATTGCTCTGGAACTGATATCGGAACGCTCACTGACATTTCCCCTCTCTGAAAGTCTGATAAACGCTGAAAAAATGACTAAGTCCAAAAAAAAATTTTTTCACCTTTTTTCAATTTTACCCCCGTGGGATATATATTCTACCCACACACATTTGGAACTCTCCTGGGGTACCCTCACACATATTATTCCCTCATTTAGTGGATATTTTCACAAAAAAGTGACATTTTCAAAAATTCAGAAAATTGACTGAAAACGACTAAATATGAAGGACTCATTGGGCAAATCGCTCTGGAACTGAAATTGGAACACTCACTGACATTTCCCCTATCTGAAAGTCTGATAAACGCTGAAAAAATGACTAAGTCCAAAAAAAAAATTTTTTCACCTTTTTTCAATTTTACCCCCGTGGGATGTATATTCTACCCACACACATTTGGAACTCTCCTGGGGTACCCTCACACATATTATTCCCTCATTTAGTGGATATTTTCACAAAAAAGTGACATTTTCAAAAATTCAGAAAATTGGCTGAAAACGACTAAATATGAAGGAGTCATCGGGCAAATTGCTCTGGAACTGAAATCGGAACGCTCACTGACATTTCCCCTCTCTGAAAGTCTGATAAACGCTGAAAAAATGACTAAGTCCAAAAAAAAATTTTTTCACCTTTTTTCAATTTTACCCCCGTGGGATATATATTCTACCCACACACATTTGGAACTCTCCTGGGGTACCCTCACACATATTATTCCCTCATTTAGTGGATATTTTCACAAAAAAGTGACATTTTCAAAAATTCAGAAAATTGGCTGAAAACGACTAAATATGAAGGAGTCATCGGGCAAATTGCTCTGGAACTGAAATCGGAACGCTCACTGACATTTCCCCTATCTGAAAGTCTGATAAACGCTGAAAAAATGACTAAGTCCAAAAAAATTTTTTCACCTTTTTTCAATTTTACCCCCGTGGTATATATATTCTACCCAAACACATTTGGAACTCTCCTGGGGTACCCTCACACATATTATTCCCTCATTTAGTGGATATTTTCACAAAAAAGTGAAATTTTTAAAAATTCTGAAAATTGGCTGAAAACGACTAAATATGAAGGACTCATCGGGCGAATCGCTCTGGAACTGAAATCGGAACGCTCACTGACATTTCCCCTCTCTGAAAGTCTGATAAACGCTGAAAAAATGACTAAGTCCAAAAAAAAATTTTTTCACCTTTTTTCAATTTTACCCCCGTGGGATATAAATTCTACCCACACACATTTGGAACTCTCCTGGGGTACCCTCACACATATTATTCCCTCATTTAGTGGATATTTTCACAAAAAAGTGACATTTTCAAAAATTCAGAAAATTGGCTGCAAACGACTAAATATGAAGGACTCATCGGGCGAATCGCTCTGGAACTGAAATCGGAACGCTCACTGACATTTCCCCTATCTGAAAGTCTGATAAACGCCGGAAAAATGACTAAGTCTAAAAAAATTTTTTTACCTTTTTTCAATTTTACCCCCGTGGAATATATATTCTACCCAAACACATTTGGAACTCTCCTGGGGTACCCTCACACATATTATTCCCTCATTTAGTGGATATTTTCACAAAAAAGTGACATTTTCAAAAATTCAGAAAATTGGCTGAAAACGACTAAATATGAAGGAGTCATCGGGCAAATTGCTCTGGAACTGAAATCGGAACGCTCACTGACATTTCCCCTCTCTGAAAGTCTGATAAATGCTGAAAAAATGACTAAGTCCAAAAAAAAAAATTTTTTTACCTTTTTTCAATTTTACCCCCGTTGGATATATATTCTACCCACACACATTTGGAACTCTCCTGGGGTACCCTCACACATATTATTCCCTCATTTAGTGGATATTTTCACAAAAAAGTGAAATTTTTAAAAATTCTGAAAATTGGCTGAAAACGACTAAATATGAAGGACTCATCGGGCGAATCGCTCTGGAACTGAAATCAGAACGCTCACTGACATTTCCCCTATCTGAAAGTCTGATAAACGCTGAAAAAATGACTAAGTCCAAAAAAATTTTTTCACCTTTTTTCAATTTTACCCCCGTGGTATATATATTCTACCCAAACACATTTGGAACTCTCCTGGGGTACCCTCACACATATTATTCCCTCATTTAGTGGATATTTTCACAAAAAAGTGAAATTTTCAAAAATTCAGAAAATTGACTGAAAACGACTAAATATGAAGGACTCATCGGGCAAATCGCTCTGGAACTGAAATCGGAACGCTCACTGACATTTCCCCTATCTGAAAGTCTGATGAACGCTGAAAAAATGACTAAGTCCAAAAAAAAAATTTTTTCACCTTTTTTCAATTTTACCCCCGTGGGATATATATTCTACCCACACACATTTGGAACTCTCCTGGGGTACCCTCACACATATTATTCCCTCATTTAGTGGATATTTTCACAAAAAAGTGACATTTTCAAAAATTCAGAAAATTGGCTGAAAACGACTAAATATGAAGGACTCATCGGGCGAATCGCTCTGGAACTGAAATCGGAACGCTCACTGACATTTCCCCTATCTGAAAGTCTGATAAACGCCGGAAAAATGACTAAGTCTAAAAAAATTTTTTTTCACCTTTTTTCAATTTTACCCCCGTGGGATATATATTCTACCCACACACATTTGGAACTCTCCTGGGGTACCCTCACACATATTATTCCCTCATTTAGTGGATATTTTCACAAAAAAGTGACATTTTTAAAAATTCTGAAAATTGGCTGAAAACGACTAAATATGAAGGACTCATCGGGCGAATCGCTCTGGAACTGAAATCGGAACGCTCACTGACATTTCCCCTATCTGAAAGTCTGATAAACGCCGGAAAAATGACTAAGTCTAAAAAAATTTTTTTTCACCTTTTTTCAATTTTACCCCCGTGGGATATATATTCTACCCACACACATTTGGAACTCTCCTGGGGTACCCTCACACATATTATTCCCTCATTTAGTGGATATTTTCACAAAAAAGTGACATTTTCAAAAATTCAGAAAATTGGCTGAAAACGACTAAATATGAAGGAGTCATCGGGCAAATTGCTCTGGAACTGAAATCGGAACGCTCACTGACATTTCCCCTCTCTGAAAGTCTGATAAACGCTGAAAAAATGACTAAGTCCAAAAAAAAATTTTTTCACCTTTTTTCAATTTTACCCCCGTGGGATATATATTCTACCCACACACATTTGGAACTCTCCTGGGGTACCCTCACACATATTATTCCCTCATTTAGTGGATATTTTCACAAAAAAGTGACATTTTCAAAAATTCAGAAAATTGACTGAAAACGACTAAATATGAAGGACTCATTGGGAAAATCGCTCTGGAACTGAAATTGGAACACTCACTGACATTTCCCCTATCTGAAAGTCTGATAAACGCTGAAAAAATGACTAAGTCCAAAAAAAAAATTTTTTCACCTTTTTTCAATTTTACCCCCGTGGGATGTATATTCTACCCACACACATTTGGAACTCTCCTGGGGTACCCTCACACATATTATTCCCTCATTTAGTGGATATTTTCACAAAAAAGTGACATTTTCAAAAATTCAGAAAATTGGCTGAAAACGACTAAATATGAAGGAGTCATCGGGCAAATTGCTCTGGAACTGAAATCGGAACGCTCACTGACATTTCCCCTCTCTGAAAGTCTGATAAACGCTGAAAAAATGACTAAGTCCAAAAAAAAATTTTTTCACCTTTTTTCAATTTTACCCCCGTGGGATATATATTCTACCCACACACATTTGGAACTCTCCTGGGGTACCCTCACACATATTATTCCCTCATTTAGTGGATATTTTCACAAAAAAGTGACATTTTCAAAAATTCAGAAAATTGGCTGAAAACGACTAAATATGAAGGACTCATCGGGCGAATCGCTCTGGAACTGAAATCGGAACGCTCACTGACATTTCCCCTATCTGAAAGTCTGATGAACGCTGAAAAAATGACTAAGTCCAAAAAAAAAATTTTTTCACCTTTTTTCAATTTTACCCCCGTGGGATATATATTCTACCCACACACATTTGGAACTCTCCTGGGGTACCCTCACACATATTATTCCCTCATTTAGTGGATATTTTCACAAAAAAGTGAAATTTTCAAAAATTCAGAAAATTGACTGAAAACGACTAAATATGAAGGACTCATCGGGCAAATCGCTCTGAAACTGAAATTGGAACACTCACTGACATTTCCCCTATCTGAAAGTCTGATAAACGCTGAAAAAATGACTAAGTCCAAAAAAAAAATTTTTTCACCTTTTTTCAATTTTACCCCCGTGGGATATATATTCTACCCACACACATTTGGAACTCTCCTGGGGTACCCTCACACATATTATTCCCTCATTTAGTGGATATTTTCACAAAAAAGTGACATTTTCAAAAATTCAGAAAATTGGCTGAAAACGACTAAATATGAAGGACTCATCGGGCGAATCGCTCTGGAACTGAAATCGGAACGCTCACTGACATTTCCCCTATCTGAAAGTCTGATAAACGCCGGAAAAATGACTAAGTCTAAAAAAATTTTTTTTCACCTTTTTTCAATTTTACCCCCGTGGGATATATATTCTACCCACACACATTTGGAACTCTCCTGGGGTACCCTCACACATATTATTCCCTCATTTAGTGGATATTTTCACAAAAAAGTGAAATTTTTAAAAATTCTGAAAATTGGCTGAAAACGACTAAATATGAAGGACTCATCGGGCGAATCGCTGTGGAACTGAAATCGGAACGCTCACTGACATTTCCCCTATCTGAAAGTCTGATAAACGCTGAAAAAATGACTAAGTCCAAAAAAATTTTTTCACCTTTTTTCATTTTTACCCCCGTGGTATATATATTCTACCCAAACACATTTGGAACTCTCCTGGGGTACCCTCACACATATTATTCCCTCATTTAGTGGATATTTTCACAAAAAAGTGACATTTTCAAAAATTCAGAAAATTGGCTGAAAACGACTAAATATGAAGGAGTCATCGGGCAAATTGCTCTGGAACTGAAATCGGAACTCTCACTGACATTTCCCCTATCTGAAAGTCTGATAAACGCTGAAAAAATGACTAAGTCCAAAAAAATTTTTTCACCTTTTTTCAATTTTACCCCCGTGGTATATATATTCTACCCAAACACATTTGGAACTCTCCTGGGGTACCCTCACACATATTATTCCCTCATTTAGTGGATATTTTCACAAAAAAGTGACATTTTCAAAAATTCAGAAAATTGGCTGAAAACGACTAAATATGAAGGAGTCATCGGGCAAATTGCTCTGGAACTGAAATCGGAACGCTCACTGACATTTCCCCTCTCTGAAAGTCTGATAAACGCTGAAAAAATGAGTAAGTCCAAAAAAAAATTTTTTCAACTTTTTTCAATTTTACCCCCGTGGGATATATATTCTACCCACACACATTTGGAACTCTCCTGGGGTACCCTCACACATATTATTCCCTCATTTAGTGGATATTTTCACAAAAAAGTGACATTTTCAAAAATTCAGAAAATTGACTGAAAACGACTAAATATGAAGGACTCATTGGGAAAATCGCTCTGGAACTGAAATTGGAACACTCACTGACATTTCCCCTATCTGAAAGTCTGATAAACGCTGAAAAAATGACTAAGTCCAAAAAAAAAATTTTTTCACCTTTTTTCAATTTTACCCCCGTGGGATGTATATTCTACCCACACACATTTGGAACTCTCCTGGGGTACCCTCACACATATTATTCCCTCATTTAGTGGATATTTTCACAAAAAAGTGACATTTTCAAAAATTCAGAAAATTGGCTGAAAACGACTAAATATGAAGGAGTCATCGGGCAAATTGCTCTGGAACTGAAATCGGAACGCTCACTGACATTTCCCCTCTCTGAAAGTCTGATAAACGCTGAAAAAATGACTAAGTCCAAAAAAAAATTTTTTCACCTTTTTTCAATTTTACCCCCGTGGGATATATATTCTACCCACACACATTTGGAACTCTCCTGGGGTACCCTCACACATATTATTCCCTCATTTAGTGGATATTTTCACAAAAAAGTGACATTTTCAAAAATTCAGAAAATTGGCTGAAAACGACTAAATATGAAGGAGTCATCGGGCAAATTGCTCTGGAACTGAAATCGGAACGCTCACTGACATTTCCCCTATCTGAAAGTCTGATAAACGCTGAAAAAATGACTAAGTCCAAAAAAATTTTTTCACCTTTTTTCAATTTTACCCCCGTGGTATATATATTCTACCCAAACACATTTGGAACTCTCCTGGGGTACCCTCACACATATTATTCCCTCATTTAGTGGATATTTTCACAAAAAAGTGAAATTTTTAAAAATTCTGAAAATTGGCTGAAAACGACTAAATATGAAGGACTCATCGGGCGAATCGCTCTGGAACTGAAATCGGAACGCTCACTGACATTTCCCCTATCTGAAAGTCTGATAAACGCTGAAAAAATGACTAAGTCGAAAAAAAATTTTTCACCTTTTTTCAATTTTACCCCCGTGGGATATATATTCTACCCACACACATTTGGAACTCTCCTGGGGTACCCTCACACATATTATTCCCTCATTTAGTGGATATTTTCACAAAAAAGTGAAATTTTCAAAAATTCAGAAAATTGACTGAAAACGAATAAATATGAAGGACTCATCGGGCAAATCGCTCTGGAACTGAAATCGGAACGCTCACTGACATTTCCCCTATCTGAAAGTCTGATGAACGCTGAAAAAATGACTAAGTCCAAAAAAAAAATTTTTTCACCTTTTTTCAATTTTACCCCCGTGGGATATATATTCTACCCACACACATTTGGAACTCTCCTGGGGTACCCTCACACATATTATTCCCTCATTTAGTGGATATTTTCACAAAAAAGTGACATTTTCAAAAATTCAGAAAATTGGCTGAAAACGACTAAATATGAAGGACTCATCGGGCGAATCGCTCTGGAACTGAAATCGGAACGCTCACTGACATTTCCCCTATCTGAAAGTCTGATAAACGCCGGAAAAATGACTAAGTCTAAAAAAATTTTTTTTCACCTTTTTTCAATTTTACCCCCGTGGGATATATATTCTACCCACACACATTTGGAACTCTCCTGGGGTACCCTCACACATATTATTCCCTCATTTAGTGGATATTTTCACAAAAAAGTGAAATTTTTAAAAATTCTGAAAATTGGCTGAAAACGACTAAATATGAAGGACTCATCGGGCGAATCGCTCTGGAACTGAAATCGGAACGCTCACTGACATTTCCCCTATCTGAAAGTCTGATAAACGCTGAAAAAATGACTAAGTCCAAAAAAATTTTTTCACCTTTTTTCATTTTTACCCCCGTGGTATATATATTCTACCCAAACACATTTGGAACTCTCCTGGGGTACCCTCACACATATTATTCCCTCATTTAGTGGATATTTTCACAAAAAAGTGACATTTTCAAAAATTCAGAAAATTGGCTGAAAACGACTAAATATGAAGGAGTCATCGGGCAAATTGCTCTGGAACTGAAATCGGAACTCTCACTGACATTTCCCCTATCTGAAAGTCTGATAAACGCTGAAAAAATGACTAAGTCCAAAAAAATTTTTTCACCTTTTTTCAATTTTACCCCCGTGGTATATATATTCTACCCAAACACATTTGGAACTCTCCTGGGGTACCCTCACACATATTATTCCCTCATTTAGTGGATATTTTCACAAAAAAGTGACATTTTCAAAAATTCAGAAAATTGGCTGAAAACGACTAAATATGAAGGAGTCATCGGGCAAATTGCTCTGGAACTGAAATCGGAACGCTCACTGACATTTCCCCTCTCTGAAAGTCTGATAAACGCTGAAAAAATGACTAAGTCCAAAAAAAAATTTTTTCACCTTTTTTCAATTTTACCCCCGTGGGATATATATTCTACCCACACACATTTGGAACTCTCCTGGGGTACCCTCACACATATTATTCCCTCATTTAGTGGATATTTTCACAAAAAAGTGACATTTTCAAAAATTCAGAAAATTGACTGAAAACGACTAAATATGAAGGACTCATTGGGAAAATCGCTCTGGAACTGAAATTGGAACACTCACTGACATTTCCCCTATCTGAAAGTCTGATAAACGCTGAAAAAATGACTAAGTCCAAAAAAAAAATTTTTTCACCTTTTTTCAATTTTACCCCCGTGGGATGTATATTCTACCCACACACATTTGGAACTCTCCTGGGGTACCCTCACACATATTATTCCCTCATTTAGTGGATATTTTCACAAAAAAGTGACATTTTCAAAAATTCAGAAAATTGGCTGAAAACGACTAAATATGAAGGAGTCATCGGGCAAATTGCTCTGGAACTGAAATCGGAACGCTCACTGACATTTCCCCTCTCTGAAAGTCTGATAAACGCTGAAAAAATGACTAAGTCCAAAAAAAAATTTTTTCACCTTTTTTCAATTTTACCCCCGTGGGATATATATTCTACCCACACACATTTGGAACTCTCCTGGGGTACCCTCACACATATTATTCCCTCATTTAGTGGATATTTTCACAAAAAAGTGACATTTTCAAAAATTCAGAAAATTGGCTGAAAACGACTAAATATGAAGGAGTCATCGGGCAAATTGCTCTGGAACTGAAATCGGAACGCTCACTGACATTTCCCCTATCTGAAAGTCTGATAAACGCTGAAAAAATGACTAAGTCCAAAAAAATTTTTTCACCTTTTTTCAATTTTACCCCCGTGGTATATATATTCTACCCAAACACATTTGGAACTCTCCTGGGGTACCCTCACACATATTATTCCCTCATTTAGTGGATATTTTCACAAAAAAGTGAAATTTTTAAAAATTCTGAAAATTGGCTGAAAACGACTAAATATGAAGGACTCATCGGGCGAATCGCTCTGGAACTGAAATCGGAACGCTCACTGACATTTCCCCTATCTGAAAGTCTGATAAACGCTGAAAAAATGACTAAGTCGAAAAAAAATTTTTCACCTTTTTTCAATTTTACCCCCGTGGGATATATATTCTACCCACACACATTTGGAACTCTCCTGGGGTACCCTCACACATATTATTCCCTCATTTAGTGGATATTTTCACAAAAAAGTGAAATTTTCAAAAATTCAGAAAATTGACTGAAAACGAATAAATATGAAGGACTCATCGGGCAAATCGCTCTGGAACTGAAATCGGAACGCTCACTGACATTTCCCCTATCTGAAAGTCTGATGAACGCTGAAAAAATGACTAAGTCCAAAAAAAAAATTTTTTCACCTTTTTTCAATTTTACCCCCGTGGGATATATATTCTACCCACACACATTTGGAACTCTCCTGGGGTACCCTCACACATATTATTCCCTCATTTAGTGGATATTTTCACAAAAAAGTGAAATTTTCAAAAATTCAGAAAATTGACTGAAAACGACTAAATATGAAGGACTCATCGGGCAAATCGCTCTGAAACTGAAATTGGAACACTCACTGACATTTCCCCTATCTGAAAGTCTGATAAACGCTGAAAAAATGACTAAGTCCAAAAAAAAAATTTTTTCACCTTTTTTCAATTTTACCCCCGTGGGATGTATATTCTACCCACACACATTTGGAACTCTCCTGGGGTACCCTCACACATATTATTCCCTCATTTAGTGGATATTTTCACAAAAAAGTGACATTTTCAAAAATTCAGAAAATTGGCTGAAAACGACTAAATATGAAGGAGTCATCGGGCAAATTGCTCTGGAACTGAAATCGGAACGCTCACTGACATTTCCCCTCTCTGAAAGTCTGATAAACGCTGAAAAAATGACTAAGTCCAAAAAAAAATTTTTTCACCTTTTTTCAATTTTACCCCCGTGGGATATATATTCTACCCACACACATTTGGAACTCTCCTGGGGTACCCTCACACATATTATTCCCTCATTTAGTGGATATTTTCACAAAAAAGTGACATTTTCAAAAATTCAGAAAATTGGCTGAAAACGACTAAATATGAAGGACTCATCGGGCGAATCGCTCTGGAACTGAAATCGGAACGCTCACTGACATTTCCCCTATCTGAAAGTCTGATAATCGCCGGAAAAATGACTAAGTCTAAAAAAATTTTTTTACCTTTTTTCAATTTTACCCCCGTGGAATATATATTCTACCCAAACACATTTGGAACTCTCCTGGGGTACCCTCACACATATTATTCCCTCATTTAGTGGATATTTTCACAAAAAAGTGAAATTTTCAAAAATTCAGAAAATTGACTGAAAACGAATAAATATGAAGGACTCATCGGGCAAATCGCTCTGGAACTGAAATCGGAACGCTCACTGACATTTCCCCTATCTGAAAGTCTGATGAACGCTGAAAAAATGACTAAGTCCAAAAAAAAAAATTTTTTCACCTTTTTTCAATTTTACCCCCGTGGGATATATATTCTACCCACACACATTTGGAACTCTCCTGGGGTACCCTCACACATATTATTCCCTCATTTAGTGGATATTTTCACAAAAAAGTGAAATTTTCAAAAATTCAGAAAATTGACTGAAAACGACTAAATATGAAGGACTCATCGGGCAAATCGCTCTGAAACTGAAATTGGAACACTCACTGACATTTCCCCTATCTGAAAGTCTGATAAACGCTGAAAAAATGACTAAGTCCAAAAAAAAAATTTTTTCACCTTTTTTCAATTTTACCCCCGTGGGATGTATATTCTACCCACACACATTTGGAACTCTCCTGGGGTACCCTCACACATATTATTCCCTCATTTAGTGGATATTTTCACAAAAAAGTGACATTTTCAAAAATTCAGAAAATTGGCTGAAAACGACTAAATATGAAGGAGTCATCGGGCAAATTGCTCTGGAACTGAAATCGGAACGCTCACTGACATTTCCCCTCTCTGAAAGTCTGATAAACGCTGAAAAAATGACTAAGTCCAAAAAAAAATTTTTTCACCTTTTTTCAATTTTACCCCCGTGGGATATATATTCTACCCACACACATTTGGAACTCTCCTGGGGTACCCTCACACATATTATTCCCTCATTTAGTGGATATTTTCACAAAAAAGTGACATTTTCAAAAATTCAGAAAATTGGCTGAAAACGACTAAATATGAAGGACTCATCGGGCGAATCGCTCTGGAACTGAAATCGGAACGCTCACTGACATTTCCCCTATCTGAAAGTCTGATAAACGCCGGAAAAATGACTAAGTCTAAAAAAATTTTTTTACCTTTTTTCAATTTTACCCCCGTGGAATATATATTCTACCCAAACACATTTGGAACTCTCCTGGGGTACCCTCACACATATTATTCCCTCATTTAGTGGATATTTTCACAAAAAAGTGACATTTTCAAAAATTCAGAAAATTGGCTGAAAACGACTAAATATGAAGGAGTCATCGGGCAAATTGCTCTGGAACTGAAATCGGAACGCTCACTGACATTTCCCCTCTCTGAAAGTCTGATAAATGCTGAAAAAATGACTAAGTCCAAAAAAAAAAATTTTTTTACCTTTTTTCAATTTTACCCCCGTGGGATATATATTCTACCCACACACATTTGGAACTCTCCTGGGGTACCCTCACACATATTATTCCCTCATTTAGTGGATATTTTCACAAAAAAGTGAAATTTTTAAAAATTCTGAAAATTGGCTGAAAACGACTAAATATGAAGGACTCATCGGGCGAATCGCTCTGGAACTGAAATCAGAACGCTCACTGACATTTCCCCTATCTGAAAGTCTGATAAACGCTGAAAAAATGACTAAGTCCAAAAAAATTTTTTCACCTTTTTTCAATTTTACCCCCGTGGTATATATATTCTACCCAAACACATTTGGAACTCTCCTGGGGTACCCTCACACATATTATTCCCTCATTTAGTGGATATTTTCACAAAAAAGTGAAATTTTCAAAAATTCAGAAAATTGACTGAAAACGACTAAATATGAAGGACTCATCGGGCAAATCGCTCTGGAACTGAAATCGGAACGCTCACTGACATTTCCCCTATCTGAAAGTCTGATGAACGCTGAAAAAATGACTAAGTCAAAAAAAAAAATTTTTTCACCTTTTTTCAATTTTACCCCCGTGGGATATATATTCTACCCACACACATTTGGAACTCTCCTGGGGTACCCTCACACATATTATTCCCTCATTTAGTGGATATTTTCACAAAAAAGTGACATTTTCAAAAATTCAGAAAATTGGCTGAAAACGACTAAATATGAAGGACTCATCGGGCGAATCGCTCTGGAACTGAAATCGGAACGCTCACTGACATTTCCCCTATCTGAAAGTCTGATAAACGCCGGAAAAATGACTAAGTCTAAAAAAATTTTTTTTCACCTTTTTTCAATTTTACCCCCGTGGGATATATATTCTACCCACACACATTTGGAACTCTCCTGGGGTACCCTCACACATATTATTCCCTCATTTAGTGGATATTTTCACAAAAAAGTGAAATTTTTAAAAATTCTGAAAATTGGCTGAAAACGACTAAATATGAAGGACTCATCGGGCGAATCGCTCTGGAACTGAAATCGGAACGCTCACTGACATTTCCCCTATCTGAAAGTCTGATAAACGCTGAAAAAATGACTAAGTCCAAAAAAATTTTTTCACCTTTTTTCAATTTTACCCCCGTGGTATATATATTCTACCCAAACACATTTGGAACTCTCCTGGGGTACCCTCACACATATTATTCCCTCATTTAGTGGATATTTTCACAAAAAAGTGACATTTTCAAAAATTCAGAAAATTGGCTGAAAACGACTAAATATGAAGGAGTCATCGGGCAAATTGCTCTGGAACTGAAATCGGAACTCTCACTGACATTTCCCCTATCTGAAAGTCTGATAAACGCTGAAAAAATGACTAAGTCCAAAAAAATTTTTTCACCTTTTTTCAATTTTACCCCCGTGGTATATATATTCTACCCAAACACATTTGGAACTCTCCTGGGGTACCCTCACACATATTATTCCCTCATTTAGTGGATATTTTCACAAAAAAGTGACATTTTCAAAAATTCAGAAAATTGGCTGAAAACGACTAAATATGAAGGAGTCATCGGGCAAATTGCTCTGGAACTGAAATCGGAACGCTCACTGACATTTCCCCTCTCTGAAAGTCTGATAAATGCTGAAAAAATGACTAAGTCCAAAAAAAAAATTTTTTTACCTTTTTTCAATTTTACCCCCGTGGGATATATATTCTACCCACACACATTTGGAACTCTCCTGGGGTACCCTCACACATATTATTCCCTCATTTAGTGGATATTTTCACAAAAAAGTGAAATTTTTAAAAATTCTGAAAATTGGCTGAAAACGACTAAATATGAAGGACTCATCGGGCGAATCGCTCTGGAACTGAAATCAGAACGCTCACTGACATTTCCCCTATCTGAAAGTCTGATAAACGCTGAAAAAATGACTAAGTCCAAAAAAATTTTTTCACCTTTTTTCAATTTTACCCCCGTGGTATATATATTCTACCCAAACACATTTGGAACTCTCCTGGGGTACCCTCACACATATTATTCCCTCATTTAGTGGATATTTTCACAAAAAAGTGAAATTTTCAAAAATTCAGAAAATTGACTGAAAACGACTAAATATGAAGGACTCATCGGGCAAATCGCTCTGGAACTGAAATCGGAACGCTCACTGACATTTCCCCTATCTGAAAGTCTGATGAACGCTGAAAAAATGACTAAGTCAAAAAAAAAAATTTTTTCACCTTTTTTCAATTTTACCCCCGTGGGATATATATTCTACCCACACACATTTGGAACTCTCCTGGGGTACCCTCACACATATTATTCCCTCATTTAGTGGATATTTTCACAAAAAAGTGACATTTTCAAAAATTCAGAAAATTGGCTGAAAACGACTAAATATGAAGGACTCATCGGGCGAATCGCTCTGGAACTGAAATCGGAACGCTCACTGACATTTCCCCTATCTGAAAGTCTGATAAACGCCGGAAAAATGACTAAGTCTAAAAAAATTTTTTTTCACCTTTTTTCAATTTTACCCCCGTGGGATATATATTCTACCCACACACATTTGGAACTCTCCTGGGGTACCCTCACACATATTATTCCCTCATTTAGTGGATATTTTCACAAAAAAGTGAAATTTTTAAAAATTCTGAAAATTGGCTGAAAACGACTAAATATGAAGGACTCATCGGGCGAATCGCTCTGGAACTGAAATCGGAACGCTCACTGACATTTCCCCTATCTGAAAGTCTGATAAACGCTGAAAAAATGACTAAGTCCAAAAAAATTTTTTCACCTTTTTTCAATTTTACCCCCGTGGTATATATATTCTACCCAAACACATTTGGAACTCTCCTGGGGTACCCTCACACATATTATTCCCTCATTTAGTGGATATTTTCACAAAAAAGTGACATTTTCAAAAATTCAGAAAATTGGCTGAAAACGACTAAATATGAAGGAGTCATCGGGCAAATTGCTCTGGAACTGAAATCGGAACTCTCACTGACATTTCCCCTATCTGAAAGTCTGATAAACGCTGAAAAAATGACTAAGTCCAAAAAAATTTTTTCACCTTTTTTCAATTTTACCCCCGTGGTATATATATTCTACCCAAACACATTTGGAACTCTCCTGGGGTACCCTCACACATATTATTCCCTCATTTAGTGGATATTTTCACAAAAAAGTGACATTTTCAAAAATTCAGAAAATTGGCTGAAAACGACTAAATATGAAGGAGTCATCGGGCAAATTGCTCTGGAACTGAAATCGGAACGCTCACTGACATTTCCCCTCTCTGAAAGTCTGATAAATGCTGAAAAAATGACTAAGTCCAAAAAAAAAATTTTTTTACCTTTTTTCAATTTTACCCCCGTGGGATATATATTCTACCCACACACATTTGGAACTCTCCTGGGGTACCCTCACACATATTATTCCCTCATTTAGTGGATATTTTCACAAAAAAGTGAAATTTTTAAAAATTCTGAAAATTGGCTGAAAACGACTAAATATGAAGGACTCATCGGGCGAATCGCTCTGGAACTGAAATCGGAACGCTCACTGACATTTCCCCTATCTGAAAGTCTGATAAACGCTGAAAAAATGACTAAGTCCAAAAAAATTTTTTCACCTTTTTTCAATTTTACCCCCGTGGTATATATATTCTACCCAAACACATTTGGAACTCTCCTGGGGTACCCTCACACATATTATTCCCTCATTTAGTGGATATTTTCACAAAAAAGTGACATTTTCAAAAATTCAGAAAATTGGCTGAAAACGACTAAATATGAAGGAGTCATCGGGCAAATTGCTCTGGAACTGAAATCGGAACTCTCACTGACATTTCCCCTATCTGAAAGTCTGATAAACGCTGAAAAAATGACTAAGTCCAAAAAATTTTTTTCACCTTTTTTCAATTTTACCCCCGTGGTATATATATTCTACCCAAACACATTTGGAACTCTCCTGGGGTACCCTCACACATATTATTCCCTCATTTAGTGGATATTTTCACAAAAAAGTGACATTTTCAAAAATTCAGAAAATTGGCTGAAAACGACTAAATATGAAGGAGTCATCGGGCAAATTGCTCTGGAACTGAAATCGGAACGCTCACTGACATTTCCCCTCTCTGAAAGTCTGATAAATGCTGAAAAAATGACTAAGTCCAAAAAAAAAATTTTTTTACCTTTTTTCAATTTTACCCCCGTGGGATATATATTCTACCCACACACATTTGGAACTCTCCTGGGGTACCCTCACACATATTATTCCCTCATTTAGTGGATATTTTCACAAAAAAGTGAAATTTTTAAAAATTCTGAAAATTGGCTGAAAACGACTAAATATGAAGGACTCATCGGGCGAATCGCTCTGGAACTGAAATCAGAACGCTCACTGACATTTCCCCTATCTGAAAATCTGATAAACGCTGAAAAAATGACTAAGTCCAAAAAAATTTTTTCACCTTTTTTCAATTTTACCCCCGTGGTATATATATTCTACCCAAACACATTTGGAACTCTCCTGGGGTACCCTCACACATATTATTCCCTCATTTAGTGGATATTTTCACAAAAAAGTGAAATTTTCAAAAATTCAGAAAATTGACTGAAAACGACTAAATATGAAGGACTCATCGGGCAAATCGCTCTGGAACTGAAATCGGAACGCTCACTGACATTTCCCCTATCTGAAAGTCTGATGAACGCTGAAAAAATGACTAAGTCCAAAAAAAAAATTTTTTCACCTTTTTTCAATTTTACCCCCGTGGGATATATATTCTACCCACACACATTTGGAACTCTCCTGGGGTACCCTCACACATATTATTCCCTCATTTAGTGGATATTTTCACAAAAAAGTGACATTTTCAAAAATTCAGAAAATTGGCTGAAAACGACTAAATATGAAGGACTCATCGGGCGAATCGCTCTGGAACTGAAATCGGAACGCTCACTGACATTTCCCCTATCTGAAAGTCTGATAAACGCCGGAAAAATGGCTAAGTCTAAAAAAATTTTTTTTCACCTTTTTTCAATTTTACCCCCGTGGGATATATATTCTACCCACACACATTTGGAACTCTCCTGGGGTACCCTCACACATATTATTCCCTCATTTAGTGGATATTTTCACAAAAAAGTGAAATTTTTAAAAATTCTGAAAATTGGCTGAAAACGACTAAATATGAAGGACTCATCGGGCGAATCGCTCTGGAACTGAAATCAGAACGCTCACTGACATTTCCCCTATCTGAAAATCTGATAAACGCTGAAAAAATGACTAAGTCCAAAAAAATTTTTTCACCTTTTTTCAATTTTACCCCCGTGGGATATATATTCTACCCACACACATTTGGAACTCTCCTGGGGTACCCTCACACATATTATTCCCTCATTTAGTGGATATTTTCACAAAAAAGTGACATTTTCAAAAATTCAGAAAATTGGCTGAAAACGACTAAATATGAAGGAGTCATCGGGCACATTGCTCTGGAACTGAAATCGGAACGATCACTGACATTTCCCCTCTCTGAAAGTCTGATAAACGCTGAAAAAATGACTAAGTCCAAAAAAAAATTTTTTCACCTTTTTTCAATTTTACCCCCGTGGGATATATATTCTACCCACACACATTTGGAACTCTCCTGGGGTACCCTCACACATATTATTCCCTCATTTAGTGGATATTTTCACAAAAAAGTGACATTTTCAAAAATTCAGAAAATTGGCTGAAAACGACTAAATATGAAGGAGTCATCGGGCACATTGCTCTGGAACTGAAATCGGAACGATCACTGACATTTCCCCTCTCTGAAAGTCTGATAAACGCTGAAAAAATGACTAAGTCCAAAAAAAAATTTTTTTACCTTTTTTCAATTTTACCCCCGTGGAATATATATTCTACCCAAGCACATTTGGAACTCTCCTGGGGTACCCTCACACATATTATTCCCTCATTTAGTGGATATTTTCACAAAAAAGTGACATTTTCAAAAATTCAGAAAATTGGCTGAAAACGACTAAATATGAAGGAGTCATCGGGCAAATTGCTCTGGAACTGAAATCGGAACGCTCACTGACATTTCCCCTATCTGAAAGTCTGATAAACACCGGAAAAATGACTAAGTCAAAAAAAAATTTTTTTTCACCTTTTTTCAATTTTACCCCCGTGGGATATATATTCTACCCACACACATTTGGAACTCTCCTGGGGTACCCTCACACATATTATTCCCTCATTTAGTGGATATTTTCACAAAAAAGTGAAATTTTCAAAAATTCAGAAAATTGACTGAAAACGACAAAATATGAAGGACTCATCGGGCAAATCACTCTGGAACTGAAATCGGAACGCTCACTGACATTTCCCCTATCTGAAAGTCTGATAAACGCCGGAAAAATGACTAAGTCTAAAAAAATTTTTTTTCACCTTTTTTCAATTTTACCCCCGTGGGATATATATTCTACCCACACACATTTGGAACTCTCCTGGGGTACCCTCACACATATTATTCCCTCATTTAGTGGATATTTTCACAAAAAAGTGAAATTTTTAAAAATTCTGAAAATTGGCTGAAAACGACTAAATATGAAGGACTCATCGGGCGAATCGCTCTGGAACTGAAATCGGAACGCTCACTGACATTTCCCCTATCTGAAAGTCTGATAAACGCTGAAAAAATGACTAAGTCCAAAAAAATTTTTTCACCTTTTTTCAATTTTACCCCCGTGGTATATATATTCTACCCAAACACATTTGGAACTCTCCTGGGGTACCCTCACACATATTATTCCCTCATTTAGTGGATATTTTCACAAAAAAGTGACATTTTCAAAAATTCAGAAAATTGGCTGAAAACGACTAAATATGAAGGAGTCATCGGGCAAATTGCTCTGGAACTGAAATCGGAACGCTCACTGACATTTCCCCTCTCTGAAAGTCTGATAAACGCTGAAAAAATGACTAAGTCCAAAAAAAAAAATTTTTCACCTTTTTTCAATTTTACCCCCGTGGGATATATATTCTACCCACACACATTTGGAACTCTCCTGGGGTACCCTCACACATATTATTCCCTCATTTAGTGGATATTTTCACAAAAAAGTGAAATTTTCAAAAATTCTGAAAATTGGCTGAAAACGACTAAATATGAAGGACTCATCGGGCAAATCGCTCTGGAACTGAAATCGGAACGCTCACTGACATTTCCCCTATCTGAAAGTCTGATAAACGCTGAAAAAATGACTAATTCCCAAAAAAAAAATTTTTCACCTTTTTTCAATTTTACCCCCGTGGGATGTATATTCTACCCACACACATTTGGAACTCTCCTGGGGTACCCTCACACATATTATTCCCTCATTTAGTGGATATTTTCACAAAAAAGTGACATTTTCAAAAATTCAGAAAATTGGCTGAAAACGACTAAATATGAAGGAGTCATCGGGCAAATTGCTCTGGAACTGAAATCGGAACACTCACTGACATTTCCCCTCTCTGAAAGTCTGATAAACGCTGAAAAAATGACTAAGTCCAAAAAAAAATTTTTTCACCTTTTTTCAATTTTACCCCCGTGGGATATATATTCTACCCACACACATTTGGAACTCTCCTGGGGTACCCTCACACATATTATTCCCTCATTTAGTGGATATTTTCACAAAAAAGTGACATTTTCAAAAATTCAGAAAATTGGCTGAAAACGACTAAATATGAAGGACTCATCGGGCGAATCGCTCTGGAACTGAAATCGGAACGCTCACTGACATTTCCCCTATCTGAAAGTCTGATAAACGCCGGAAAAATGACTAAGTCTTAAAAAATTTTTTTACCTTTTTTCAATTTTACCCCCGTGGAATATATATTCTACCCAAACACATTTGGAACTCTCCTGGGGTACCCTCACACATATTATTCCCTCATTTAGTGGATATTTTCACAAAAAAGTGACATTTTCAAAAATTCAGAAAATTGGCTGAAAACGACTAAATATGAAGGAGTCATCGGGCAAATTGCTCTGGAACTGAAATCGGAACGCTCACTGACATTTCCCCTCTCTGAAAGTCTGATAAATGCTGAAAAAATGACTAAGTCCAAAAAAAAAAATTTTTTTACCTTTTTTCAATTTTACCCCCGTGGGATATATATTCTACCCACACACATTTGGAACTCTCCTGGGGTACCCTCACACATATTATTCCCTCATTTAGTGGATATTTTCACAAAAAAGTGACATTTTCAAAAATTCAGAAAATTGGCTGAAAACGACTAAATATGAAGGACTCATCGGGCGAATCGCTCTGGAACTGAAATCGGAACGCTCACTGACATTTCCCCTATCTGAAAGTCTGATAAACGCCGGAAAAATGACTAAGTCTAAAAAAATTTTTTTTCACCTTTTTTCAATTTTACCCCCGTGGGATATATATTCTACCCACACACATTTGGAACTCTCCTGGGGTACCCTCACACATATTATTCCCTCATTTAGTGGATATTTTCACAAAAAAGTGAAATTTTTAAAAATTCTGAAAATTGGCTGAAAACGACTAAATATGAAGGACTCATCGGGCGAATCGCTCTGGAACTGAAATCAGAACGCTCACTGACATTTCCCCTATCTGAAAATCTGATAAACGCTGAAAAAATGACTAAGTCCAAAAAAATTTTTTCACCTTTTTTCAATTTTACCCCCGTGGGATATATATTCTACCCACACACATTTGGAACTCTCCTGGGGTACCCTCACACATATTATTCCCTCATTTAGTGGATATTTTCACAAAAAAGTGAAATTTTCAAAAATTCAGAAAATTGACTGAAAACGACTAAATATGAAGGACTCATCGGGCAAATCGCTCTGGAACTGAAATCGGAACGCTCACTGACATTTCCCCTATCTGAAAGTCTGATGAACGCTGAAAAAATGACTAAGTCCAAAAAAAAAATTTTTTCACCTTTTTTCAATTTTACCCCCGTGGGATATATATTCTACCCACACACATTTGGAACTCTCCTGGGGTACCCTCACACATATTATTCCCTCATTTAGTGGATATTTTCACAAAAAAGTGACATTTTCAAAAATTCAGAAAATTGGCTGAAAACGACTAAATATGAAGGACTCATCGGGCGAATCGCTCTGGAACTGAAATCGGAACGCTCACTGACATTTCCCCTATCTGAAAGTCTGATAAACGCCGGAAAAATGACTAAGTCTAAAAAAATTTTTTTTCACCTTTTTTCAATTTTACCCCCGTGGGATATATATTCTACCCACACACATTTGGAACTCTCCTGGGGTACCCTCACACATATTATTCCCTCATTTAGTGGATATTTTCACAAAAAAGTGAAATTTTTAAAAATTCTGAAAATTGGCTGAAAACGACTAAATATGAAGGACTCATCGGGCGAATCGCTCTGGAACTGAAATCAGAACGCTCACTGACATTTCCCCTATCTGAAAATCTGATAAACGCTGAAAAAATGACTAAGTCCAAAAAAATTTTTTCACCTTTTTTCAATTTTACCCCCGTGGGATATATATTCTACCCACACACATTTGGAACTCTCCTGGGGTACCCTCACACATATTATTCCCTCATTTAGTGGATATTTTCACAAAAAAGTGACATTTTCAAAAATTCAGAAAATTGGCTGAAAACGACTAAATATGAAGGAGTCATCGGGCACATTGCTCTGGAACTGAAATCGGAACGATCACTGACATTTCCCCTCTCTGAAAGTCTGATAAACGCTGAAAAAATGACTAAGTCCAAAAAAAAATTTTTTCACCTTTTTTCAATTTTACCCCCGTGGGATATATATTCTACCCACACACATTTGGAACTCTCCTGGGGTACCCTCACACATATTATTCCCTCATTTAGTGGATATTTTCACAAAAAAGTGACATTTTCAAAAATTCAGAAAATTGGCTGAAAACGACTAAATATGAAGGAGTCATCGGGCACATTGCTCTGGAACTGAAATCGGAACGATCACTGACATTTCCCCTCTCTGAAAGTCTGATAAACGCTGAAAAAATGACTAAGTCCAAAAAAAAATTTTTTTACCTTTTTTCAATTTTACCCCCGTGGAATATATATTCTACCCAAGCACATTTGGAACTCTCCTGGGGTACCCTCACACATATTATTCCCTCATTTAGTGGATATTTTCACAAAAAAGTGACATTTTCAAAAATTCAGAAAATTGGCTGAAAACGACTAAATATGAAGGAGTCATCGGGCAAATTGCTCTGGAACTGAAATCGGAAAGCTCACTGACATTTCCCCTATCTGAAAGTCTGATAAACACCGGAAAAATGACTAAGTCAAAAAAAAATTTTTTTTCACCTTTTTTCAATTTTACCCCCGTGGGATATATATTCTTCCCACACACATTTGGAACTCTCCTGGGGTACCCTCACACATATTATTCCCTCATTTAGTGGATATTTTCACAAAAAAGTGAAATTTTCAAAAATTCAGAAAATTGACTGAAAACGACAAAATATGAAGGACTCATCGGGCAAATCGCTCTGGAACTGAAATCGGAACGCTCACTGACATTTCCCCTATCTGAAAGTCTGATAAACGCCGGAAAAATGACTAAGTCTAAAAAAATTTTTTTTCACCTTTTTTCAATTTTACCCCCGTGGGATATATATTCTACCCACACACATTTGGAACTCTCCTGGGGTACCCTCACACATATTATTCCCTCATTTAGTGGATATTTTCACAAAAAAGTGAAATTTTTAAAAATTCTGAAAATTGGCTGAAAACGACTAAATATGAAGGACTCATCGGGCGAATCGCTCTGGAACTGAAATCGGAACGCTCACTGACATTTCCCCTATCTGAAAGTCTGATAAACGCTGAAAAAATGACTAAGTCCAAAAAAATTTTTTCACCTTTTTTCAATTTTACCCCCGTGGTATATATATTCTACCCAAACACATTTGGAACTCTCCTGGGGTACCCTCACACATATTATTCCCTCATTTAGTGGATATTTTCACAAAAAAGTGACATTTTCAAAAATTCAGAAAATTGGCTGAAAACGACTAAATATGAAGGAGTCATCGGGCAAATTGCTCTGGAACTGAAATCGGAACGCTCACTGACATTTCCCCTCTCTGAAAGTCTGATAAACGCTGAAAAAATGACTAAGTCCAAAAAAAAAATTTTTTCACCTTTTTTCAATTTTACCCCCGTGGGATATATATTCTACCCACACACATTTGGAACTCTCCTGGGGTACCCTCACACATATTATTCCCTCATTTAGTGGATATTTTCACAAAAAAGTGAAATTTTCAAAAATTCTGAAAATTGGCTGAAAACGACTAAATATGAAGGACTCATCGGGCGAATCGCTCTGGAACTGAAATCGGAACGCTCACTGACATTTCCCCTCTCTGAAAGTCTGATAAACACTGAAAAAATGACTAAGTCCAAAAAAAAAAATTTTTCACCTTTTTTCAATTTTACCCCCGTGGGATATATATTCTACCCACACACATTTGGAACTCTCCTGGGGTACCCTCACACATATTATTCCCTCATTTAGTGGATATTTTCACAAAAAAGTGAAATTTTCAAAAATTCTGAAAATTGGCTGAAAACGACTAAATATGAAGGACTCATCGGGCAAATCGCTCTGGAACTGAAATCGGAACGCTCACTGACATTTCCCCTATCTGAAAGTCTGATAAACGCTGAAAAAATGACTAATTCCGAAAAAAAAAATTTTTCACCTTTTTTCAATTTTACCCCCGTGGGATATATATTCTACCCACACACATTTGGAACTCTCCTGGGGTACCCTCACACATATTATTCCCTCATTTAGTGGATATTTTCACAAAAAAGTGACATTTTCAAACATTCAGAAAATTGGCTGAAAACGACTAAATATGAAGGAGTCATCGGGCAAATTGCTCTGGAACTGAAATAGGAACGCTCACTGACATTTCCCCTATCTGAAAGTCTGATAAACGCCGGAAAAATGACTAAGTCTAAAAAAATTTTTTTTCACCTTTTTTCAATTTTACCCCCGTGGGATATATATTCTACCCACACACATTTGGAACTCTCCTGGGGTACCCTCACACATATTATTCCCTCATTTAGTGGATATTTTCACAAAAAAGTGAAATTTTTAAAAATTCTGAAAATTGGCTGAAAACGACTAAATATGAAGGACTCATCGGGCGAATCGCTCTGGAACTGAAATCAGAACGCTCACTGACATTTCCCCTATCTGAAAATCTGATAAACGCTGAAAAAATGACTAAGTCCAAAAAAATTTTTTCACCTTTTTTCAATTTTACCCCCGTGGTATATATATTCTACCCAAACACATTTGGAACTCTCCTGGGGTACCCTCACACATATTATTCCCTCATTTAGTGGATATTTTCACAAAAAAGTGAAATTTTCAAAAATTCAGAAAATTGACTGAAAACGACTAAATATGAAGGACTCATCGGGCAAATCGCTCTGGAACTGAAATCGGAACGCTCACTGACATTTCCCCTATCTGAAAGTCTGATGAACGCTGAAAAAATGACTAAGTCCAAAAAAAAAATTTTTTCACCTTTTTTCAATTTTACCCCCGTGGGATATATATTCTACCCACACACATTTGGAACTCTCCTGGGGTACCCTCACACATATTATTCCCTCATTTAGTGGATATTTTCACAAAAAAGTGACATTTTCAAAAATTCAGAAAATTGGCTGAAAACGACTAAATATGAAGGACTCATCGGGCGAATCGCTCTGGAACTGAAATCGGAACGCTCACTGACATTTCCCCTATCTGAAAGTCTGATAAACGCCGGAAAAATGACTAAGTCTAAAAAAATTTTTTTTCACCTTTTTTCAATTTTACCCCCGTGGGATATATATTCTACCCACACACATTTGGAACTCTCCTGGGGTACCCTCACACATATTATTCCCTCATTTAGTGGATATTTTCACAAAAAAGTGAAATTTTTAAAAATTCTGAAAATTGGCTGAAAACGACTAAATATGAAGGACTCATCGGGCGAATCGCTCTGGAACTGAAATCAGAACGCTCACTGACATTTCCCCTATCTGAAAATCTGATAAACGCTGAAAAAATGACTAAGTCCAAAAAAATTTTTTCACCTTTTTTCAATTTTACCCCCGTGGGATATATATTCTACCCACACACATTTGGAACTCTCCTGGGGTACCCTCACACATATTATTCCCTCATTTAGTGGATATTTTCACAAAAAAGTGACATTTTCAAAAATTCAGAAAATTGGCTGAAAACGACTAAATATGAAGGAGTCATCGGGCACATTGCTCTGGAACTGAAATCGGAACGATCACTGACATTTCCCCTCTCTGAAAGTCTGATAAACGCTGAAAAAATGACTAAGTCCAAAAAAAAATTTTTTCACCTTTTTTCAATTTTACCCCCGTGGGATATATATTCTACCCACACACATTTGGAACTCTCCTGGGGTACCCTCACACATATTATTCCCTCATTTAGTGGATATTTTCACAAAAAAGTGACATTTTCAAAAATTCAGAAAATTGGCTGAAAACGACTAAATATGAAGGAGTCATCGGGCACATTGCTCTGGAACTGAAATCGGAACGATCACTGACATTTCCCCTCTCTGAAAGTCTGATAAACGCTGAAAAAATGACTAAGTCCAAAAAAAAATTTTTTTACCTTTTTTCAATTTTACCCCCGTGGAATATATATTCTACCCAAGCACATTTGGAACTCTCCTGGGGTACCCTCACACATATTATTCCCTCATTTAGTGGATATTTTCACAAAAAAGTGACATTTTCAAAAATTCAGAAAATTGGCTGAAAACGACTAAATATGAAGGAGTCATCGGGCAAATTGCTCTGGAACTGAAATCGGAAAGCTCACTGACATTTCCCCTATCTGAAAGTCTGATAAACACCGGAAAAATGACTAAGTCAAAAAAAAATTTTTTTTCACCTTTTTTCAATTTTACCCCCGTGGGATATATATTCTACCCACACACATTTGGAACTCTCCTGGGGTACCCTCACACATATTATTCCCTCATTTAGTGGATATTTTCACAAAAAAGTGAAATTTTCAAAAATTCAGAAAATTGACTGAAAACGACAAAATATGAAGGACTCATCGGGCAAATCGCTCTGGAACTGAAATCGGAACGCTCACTGACATTTCCCCTATCTGAAAGTCTGATAAACGCCGGAAAAATGACTAAGTCTAAAAAAATTTTTTTTCACCTTTTTTCAATTTTACCCCCGTGGGATATATATTCTACCCACACACATTTGGAACTCTCCTGGGGTACCCTCACACATATTATTCCCTCATTTAGTGGATATTTTCACAAAAAAGTGAAATTTTTAAAAATTCTGAAAATTGGCTGAAAACGACTAAATATGAAGGACTCATCGGGCGAATCGCTCTGGAACTGAAATCGGAACGCTCACTGACATTTCCCCTATCTGAAAGTCTGATAAACGCTGAAAAAATGACTAAGTCCAAAAAAATTTTTTCACCTTTTTTCAATTTTACCCCCGTGGTATATATATTCTACCCAAACACATTTGGAACTCTCCTGGGGTACCCTCACACATATTATTCCCTCATTTAGTGGATATTTTCACAAAAAAGTGACATTTTCAAAAATTCAGAAAATTGGCTGAAAACGACTAAATATGAAGGAGTCATCGGGCAAATTGCTCTGGAACTGAAATCGGAACGCTCACTGACATTTCCCCTCTCTGAAAGTCTGATAAACGCTGAAAAAATGACTAAGTCCAAAAAAAAAATTTTTTCACCTTTTTTCAATTTTACCCCCGTGGGATATATATTCTACCCACACACATTTGGAACTCTCCTGGGGTACCCTCACACATATTATTCCCTCATTTAGTGGATATTTTCACAAAAAAGTGAAATTTTTAAAAATTCTGAAAATTGGCTGAAAACGACTAAATATGAAGGACTCATCGGGCGAATCGCTCTGGAACTGAAATCAGAACGCTCACTGACATTTCCCCTATCTGAAAATCTGATAAACGCTGAAAAAATGACTAAGTCCAAAAAAATTTTTTCACCTTTTTTCAATTTTACCCCCGTGGTATATATATTCTACCCAAACACATTTGGAACTCTCCTGGGGTACCCTCACACATATTATTCCCTCATTTAGTGGATATTTTCACAAAAAAGTGAAATTTTCAAAAATTCAGAAAATTGACTGAAAACGACTAAATATGAAGGACTCATCGGGCAAATCGCTCTGGAACTGAAATCGGAACGCTCACTGACATTTCCCCTATCTGAAAGTCTGATGAACGCTGAAAAAATGACTAAGTCCAAAAAAAAAATTTTTTCACCTTTTTTCAATTTTACCCCCGTGGGATATATATTCTACCCACACACATTTGGAACTCTCCTGGGGTACCCTCACACATATTATTCCCTCATTTAGTGGATATTTTCACAAAAAAGTGAAATTTTCAAAAATTCAGAAAATTGACTGAAAACGACAAAATATGAAGGACTCATCGGGCAAATCGCTCTGGAACTGAAATCGGAACGCTCACTGACATTTCCCCTATCTGAAAGTCTGATAAACGCCGGAAAAATGACTAAGTCTAAAAAAATTTTTTTTCACCTTTTTTCAATTTTACCCCCGTGGGATATATATTCTACCCACACACATTTGGAACTCTCCTGGGGTACCCTCACACATATTATTCCCTCATTTAGTGGATATTTTCACAAAAAAGTGAAATTTTTAAAAATTCTGAAAATTGGCTGAAAACGACTAAATATGAAGGACTCATCGGGCGAATCGCTCTGGAACTGAAATCGGAACGCTCACTGACATTTCCCCTATCTGAAAGTCTGATAAACGCTGAAAAAATGACTAAGTCCAAAAAAATTTTTTAACCTTTTTTCAATTTTACCCCCGTGGTATATATATTCTACCCAAACACATTTGGAACTCTCCTGGGGTACCCTCACACATATTATTCCCTCATTTAGTGGATATTTTCACAAAAAAGTGACATTTTCAAAAATTCAGAAAATTGGCTGAAAACGACTAAATATGAAGGAGTCATCGGGCAAATTGCTCTGGAACTGAAATCGGAACGCTCACTGACATTTCCCCTCTCTGAAAGTCTGATAAACGCTGAAAAAATGACTAAGTCCAAAAAAAAAAATTTTTCACCTTTTTTCAATTTTACCCCCGTGGGATATATATTCTACCCACACACATTTGGAACTCTCCTGGGTTACCCGCACACATATTATTCCCTCATTTAGTGGATATTTTCACAAAAAAGTGAAATTTTCAAAAATTCTGAAAATTGGCTGAAAACGACTAAATATGAAGGACTCATCGGGCAAATCGCTCTGGAACTGAAATCGGAACGCTCACTGACATTTCCCCTATCTGAAAGTCTGATAAACGCTGAAAAAATGACTAATTCCCAAAAAAAAAATTTTTCACCTTTTTTCAATTTTACCCCCGTGGGATATATATTCTACCCACACACATTTGGAACTCTCCTGGGGTACCCTCACACATATTATTCCCTCATTTAGTGGATATTTTCACAAAAAAGTGAAATTTTTAAAAATTCTGAAAATTGGCTGAAAACGACTAAATATGAAGGACTCATCGGGCGAATCGCTCTGGAACTGAAATCAGAACGCTCACTGACATTTCCCCTATCTGAAAATCTGATAAACGCTGAAAAAATGACTAAGTCCAAAAAAATTTTTTCACCTTTTTTCAATTTTACCCCCGTGGTATATATATTCTACCCAAACACATTTGGAACTCTCCTGGGGTACCCTCACACATATTATTCCCTCATTTAGTGGATATTTTCACAAAAAAGTGAAATTTTCAAAAATTCAGAAAATTGACTGAAAACGACTAAATATGAAGGACTCATCGGGCAAATCGCTCTGGAACTGAAATCGGAACGCTCACTGACATTTCCCCTATCTGAAAGTCTGATGAACGCTGAAAAAATGACTAAGTCCAAAAAAAAAATTTTTTCACCTTTTTTCAATTTTACCCCCGTGGGATATATATTCTACCCACACACATTTGGAACTCTCCTGGGGTACCCTCACACATATTATTCCCTCATTTAGTGGATATTTTCACAAAAAAGTGACATTTTCAAAAATTCAGAAAATTGGCTGAAAACGACTAAATATGAAGGACTCATCGGGCGAATCGCTCTGGAACTGAAATCGGAACGCTCACTGACATTTCCCCTATCTGAAAGTCTGATAAACGCCGGAAAAATGACTAAGTCTAAAAAAATTTTTTTTCACCTTTTTTCAATTTTACCCCCGTGGGATATATATTCTACCCACACACATTTGGAACTCTCCTGGGGTACCCTCACACATATTATTCCCTCATTTAGTGGATATTTTCACAAAAAAGTGAAATTTTTAAAAATTCTGAAAATTGGCTGAAAACGACTAAATATGAAGGACTCATCGGGCGAATCGCTCTGGAACTGAAATCAGAACGCTCACTGACATTTCCCCTATCTGAAAATCTGATAAACGCTGAAAAAATGACTAAGTCCAAAAAAATTTTTTCACCTTTTTTCAATTTTACCCCCGTGGGATATATATTCTACCCACACACATTTGGAACTCTCCTGGGGTACCCTCACACATATTATTCCCTCATTTAGTGGATATTTTCACAAAAAAGTGACATTTTCAAAAATTCAGAAAATTGGCTGAAAACGACTAAATATGAAGGAGTCATCGGGCACATTGCTCTGGAACTGAAATCGGAACGATCACTGACATTTCCCCTCTCTGAAAGTCTGATAAACGCTGAAAAAATGACTAAGTCCAAAAAAAAATTTTTTCACCTTTTTTCAATTTTACCCCCGTGGGATATATATTCTACCCACACACATTTGGAACTCTCCTGGGGTACCCTCACACATATTATTCCCTCATTTAGTGGATATTTTCACAAAAAAGTGACATTTTCAAAAATTCAGAAAATTGGCTGAAAACGACTAAATATGAAGGAGTCATCGGGCACATTGCTCTGGAACTGAAATCGGAACGATCACTGACATTTCCCCTCTCTGAAAGTCTGATAAACGCTGAAAAAATGACTAAGTCCAAAAAAAAATTTTTTTACCTTTTTTCAATTTTACCCCCGTGGAATATATATTCTACCCAAGCACATTTGGAACTCTCCTGGGGTACCCTCACACATATTATTCCCTCATTTAGTGGATATTTTCACAAAAAAGTGACATTTTCAAAAATTCAGAAAATTGGCTGAAAACGACTAAATATGAAGGAGTCATCGGGCAAATTGCTCTGGAACTGAAATCGGAAAGCTCACTGACATTTCCCCTATCTGAAAGTCTGATAAACACCGGAAAAATGACTAAGTCAAAAAAAAATTTTTTTTCACCTTTTTTCAATTTTACCCCCGTGGGATATATATTCTACCCACACACATTTGGAACTCTCCTGGGGTACCCTCACACATATTATTCCCTCATTTAGTGGATATTTTCACAAAAAAGTGAAATTTTCAAAAATTCAGAAAATTGACTGAAAACGACAAAATATGAAGGACTCATCGGGCAAATCGCTCTGGAACTGAAATCGGAACGCTCACTGACATTTCCCCTATCTGAAAGTCTGATAAACGCCGGAAAAATGACTAAGTCTAAAAAAATTTTTTTTCACCTTTTTTCAATTTTACCCCCGTGGGATATATATTCTACCCACACACATTTGGAACTCTCCTGGGGTACCCTCACACATATTATTCCCTCATTTAGTGGATATTTTCACAAAAAAGTGAAATTTTTAAAAATTCTGAAAATTGGCTGAAAACGACTAAATATGAAGGACTCATCGGGCGAATCGCTCTGGAACTGAAATCGGAACGCTCACTGACATTTCCCCTATCTGAAAGTCTGATAAACGCTGAAAAAATGACTAAGTCCAAAAAAATTTTTTCACCTTTTTTCAATTTTACCCCCGTGGTATATATATTCTACCCAAACACATTTGGAACTCTCCTGGGGTACCCTCACACATATTATTCCCTCATTTAGTGGATATTTTCACAAAAAAGTGACATTTTCAAAAATTCAGAAAATTGGCTGAAAACGACTAAATATGAAGGAGTCATCGGGCAAATTGCTCTGGAACTGAAATCGGAACGCTCACTGACATTTCCCCTCTCTGAAAGTCTGATAAACGCTGAAAAAATGACTAAGTCCAAAAAAAAAATTTTTTCACCTTTTTTCAATTTTACCCCCGTGGGATATATATTCTACCCACACACATTTGGAACTCTCCTGGGGTACCCTCACACATATTATTCCCTCATTTAGTGGATATTTTCACAAAAAAGTGAAATTTTTAAAAATTCTGAAAATTGGCTGAAAACGACTAAATATGAAGGACTCATCGGGCGAATCGCTCTGGAACTGAAATCAGAACGCTCACTGACATTTCCCCTATCTGAAAATCTGATAAACGCTGAAAAAATGACTAAGTCCAAAAAAATTTTTTCACCTTTTTTCAATTTTACCCCCGTGGTATATATATTCTACCCAAACACATTTGGAACTCTCCTGGGGTACCCTCACACATATTATTCCCTCATTTAGTGGATATTTTCACAAAAAAGTGAAATTTTCAAAAATTCAGAAAATTGACTGAAAACGACTAAATATGAAGGACTCATCGGGCAAATCGCTCTGGAACTGAAATCGGAACGCTCACTGACATTTCCCCTATCTGAAAGTCTGATGAACGCTGAAAAAATGACTAAGTCCAAAAAAAAAATTTTTTCACCTTTTTTCAATTTTACCCCCGTGGGATATATATTCTACCCACACACATTTGGAACTCTCCTGGGGTACCCTCACACATATTATTCCCTCATTTAGTGGATATTTTCACAAAAAAGTGAAATTTTCAAAAATTCAGAAAATTGACTGAAAACGACAAAATATGAAGGACTCATCGGGCAAATCGCTCTGGAACTGAAATCGGAACGCTCACTGACATTTCCCCTATCTGAAAGTCTGATAAACGCCGGAAAAATGACTAAGTCTAAAAAAATTTTTTTTCACCTTTTTTCAATTTTACCCCCGTGGGATATATATTCTACCCACACACATTTGGAACTCTCCTGGGGTACCCTCACACATATTATTCCCTCATTTAGTGGATATTTTCACAAAAAAGTGAAATTTTTAAAAATTCTGAAAATTGGCTGAAAACGACTAAATATGAAGGACTCATCGGGCGAATCGCTCTGGAACTGAAATCGGAACGCTCACTGACATTTCCCCTATCTGAAAGTCTGATAAACGCTGAAAAAATGACTAAGTCCAAAAAAATTTTTTAACCTTTTTTCAATTTTACCCCCGTGGTATATATATTCTACCCAAACACATTTGGAACTCTCCTGGGGTACCCTCACACATATTATTCCCTCATTTAGTGGATATTTTCACAAAAAAGTGACATTTTCAAAAATTCAGAAAATTGGCTGAAAACGACTAAATATGAAGGAGTCATCGGGCAAATTGCTCTGGAACTGAAATCGGAACGCTCACTGACATTTCCCCTCTCTGAAAGTCTGATAAACGCTGAAAAAATGACTAAGTCCAAAAAAAAAATTTTTTCACCTTTTTTCAATTTTACCCCCGTGGGATATATATTCTACCCACACACATTTGGAACTCTCCTGGGGTACCCTCACACATATTATTCCCTCATTTAGTGGATATTTTCACAAAAAAGTGAAATTTTCAAAAATTCTGAAAATTGGCTGAAAACGACTAAATATGAAGGACTCATCGGGCGAATCGCTCTGGAACTGAAATCGGAACGCTCACTGACATTTCCCCTCTCTGAAAGTCTGATAAACGCTGAAAAAATGACTAAGTCCAAAAAAAAAAATTTTTCACCTTTTTTCAATTTTACCCCCGTGGGATATATATTCTACCCACACACATTTGGAACTCTCCTGGGGTACCCTCACACATATTATTCCCTCATTTAGTGGATATTTTCACAAAAAAGTGAAATTTTCAAAAATTCTGAAAATTGGCTGAAAACGACTAAATATGAAGGACTCATCGGGCAAATCGCTCTGGAACTGAAATCGGAACGCTCACTGACATTTCCCCTATCTGAAAGTCTGATAAACGCTGAAAAAATGACTAATTCCCAAAAAAAAAATTTTTCACCTTTTTTCAATTTTACCCCCGTGGGATATATATTCTACCCACACACATTTGGAACTCTCCTGGGGTACCCTCACACATATTATTCCCTCATTTAGTGGATATTTTCACAAAAAAGTGACATTTTCAAACATTCAGAAAATTGGCTGAAAACGACTAAATATGAAGGAGTCATCGGGCAAATTGCTCTGGAACTGAAATAGGAACGCTCACTGACATTTCCCCTATCTGAAAGTCTGATAAACGCCGGAAAAATGACTAAGTCAAAAAAAATTTTTTTTTTCACCTTTTTTCAATTTTACCCCCATGGGATATATATTCTATCCACACACATTTGGAACTCTCCTGGGGTACCCTCACACATATTATTCCCTCATTTAGTGGATATTTTCACAAAAAAGTGAAATTTTCAAAAATTCAGAAAATTGGCTGAAAACGACTAAATATGAAGGAGTCATCGGGCAAATCGCTCTGGAACTGAAATCGGAACGCTCACTGACATTTCCCCTATCTGAAAGTCTGATAAACGCTGAAAAAATGACTAAGTCCAATAAAAATAATTTTTCACCTTTTTTCAATTTTACCCCCGTGGGATATATATTCTACCGACACACATTTGGAACTCTCCTGGGGTACCCTCACACATATTATTCCCTCATTTAGTGGATATTTTCGCAAAAAAGTGAAATTTTCAAAAATTCTGAAAATTGGCTGAAAACAACTAAATATGAAGGACTCATTGGGCGAATCGCTCTGGATCTGAAATCGGAACGCTCACTGACATTTCACCTTATCTGAAAGTCTGATAAACGCGGAAAAAATGACTGAGTCCAAAAAAAAAAATTTTTCAATTTTACCCCCGTGGGATATATATTCTACCCACACACATTTGGAACTCTCCTGGGGTACCCTCACACATATTATTCCCTCATTTAGTGGATATTTTCACAAAAAAGTGACATTTTCAAAAATTCAGAAAATTGGCTGAAAACGACTAATTATGAAGGACTCATCGGGCAAATCGCTCTGGAACTGAAATCGGAACGCTCACTGACATTTCCCCTATCTGAAAGTCTGATAAACGCTGAAAAAATGACTAATTCCCAAAAAAAAAATTTTTCACCTTTTTTCAATTTTACCCCCGTGGGATATATTTTCTACCCACACACATTTGGAAGTCTCCTGGGGTACCCTCACACATATTATTCCCTCATTTAGTGGATATTTTCGCAAAAAAGTGAAATTTTCAAAAATTCTGAAAATTGGCTGAAAACAACTAAATATGAAGGACTCATTGGGCGAATCGCTCTGGATCTGAAATCGGAACGCTCACTGACATTTCACCTTATCTGAAAGTCTGATAAACGCTGAAAAAATGACTGAGTCCAAAAAAAAAAATTTTTCAATTTTACCCCCGTGGGATATATATTCTACATACACACATTTGGAACTCTCCTGGGGTACCCTCACACATATTATTCCCTCATTTAGTGGATATTTTCACAAAAAAGTGACATTTTCAAAAATTCTGAAAATTGGCTGAAAACGACTAAATATGAAGGACTCATCGTGCAAATCGCTCTGAAACTGAAATCGGAACGCTCACTGACATTTACCCTATCTGAAAGTCTGATAAACGCTGAAAAAATGACTAAGTCCAAAAAAAAAATTTTTCACCTTTTTCAATTTTACCCCCGTGGGATATATATTCTACCCACACACATTTGGAACTCCCCTGGGGTACCCTCACACATATTATTCCCTCATTTAGTGGATATTTTCACAAAATAGTGAAATTTTCAAAAATTCTGAAAATTGGCTGAAAACGACTAAATATGAAGGACTCATCGGGCAAATCGCTCTGGAACTGAAATCGGAACGCTCACTGACATTTCCCCTATCTGAAAGTCTGATAAACGCTGAAAAAATGACTAATTCCCAAAAAAAAAATTTTTCACCTTTTTTCAATTTTTCCCCCGTGGGATATATATTCTACCCACACACATTTGGAACTCTCCTGGGGTACCCTCACACATATTATTCCCTCATTTAGTGGATATTTTCACAAAAAAGTGACATTTTCAAAAATTCAGAAAATTGGCTGAAAACGACTAAATATGAAGGAGTCATCGGGCAAATTGCTCTGGAACTGAAATCGGAACGCTCACTGACATTTCCCCTATCTGAAAGTCTGATAAATGCCGGAAAAATGACTAAGTCAAAAAAAATTTTTTTTTTCACCTTTTTTCAATTTTACCCCCATGGGATATATATTCTATCCACACACATTTGGAACTCTCCTGGGGTACCCTCACACATATTATTCCCTCATTTAGTGGATATTTTCACAAAAAAGTGACATTTTCAAAAATTCTGAAAATTGGCTGAAAACGACTAAATATGAAGGACTCATCGGGCAAATCGCTCTGGAACTGAAATCGGAACGCTCACTGACATTTCCCCTATCTGAAAGTCTGATAAACGCCGGAAAAATGACTAAGTCAAAAAAAAATTTTTTTTTCACCTTTTTTCAATTTTACCCCCGTGGGATATATATTCTACCCACACACATTTGGAACTCTCCTGGGGTACCCTCACACATATTATTCCCTCATTTAGTGGATATTTTCACAAAAAAGTGACATTTTCAAAAATTCAGAAAATTGGCTGAAAACGACTAAATATGAAGCAGTCATCGGGCAAATCGCTCTGGAACTGAAATCGGAACGCTCACTGACATTTCCCCTATCTGAAAGTCTGATAAACGCTGAAAAAATGACTAAGTCCAATAAAAAAAATTTTTCACCTTTTTTCAATTTTACCCCCGTGGGATATATATTCTACCCACACACATTTGGAACTCTCCTGGGGTACCCTCACACATATTATTCCCTCATTTAGTGGATATTTTCACAAAAAAGTGAAATTTTCAAAAATTCTGAAAATTGGCTGAAAACAACTAAATATGAAGGACTCATTGGGCGAATCGCTCTGGATCTGAAATCGGAACGCTCACTGACATTTCACCTTATCTGAAAGTCTGATAAACGCTGAAAAAATGACTGAGTCCAAAAAAAAAAATTTTTCAATTTTACCCCCGTGGGATATATATTCTACCCACACACATTTGGAACTCTCCTGGGGTACCCTCACACATATTATTCCCTCATTTAGTGGATATTTTCACAAAAAAGTGACATTTTCAAACATTCAGAAAATTGGCTGAAAACGACTAAATATGAAGGAGTCATCGGGCAAATTGCTCTGGAACTGAAATCGGAACGCTCACTGACATTTCCCCTCTCTGAAAGTCTGATAAACGCTGAAAAAATGAATAAGTCCCAAAAAAAAAAATTTTCACCTTTTTTCAATTTTACCCCCGTGGGATATATATTCTACCCACACACATTTGGAACTCTCCTGGGGTACCCTCACACATATTATTCCCTCATTTAGTGGATATTTTCACAAAAAAGTGACATTTTCAAAAATTCAGAAAATTGGCTGAAAACGACTAAATATGAAGGAGTCATCGGGCAAATTGCTCTGGAACTGAAATCGGAACGCTCACTGACATTTCCCCTATCTGAAAGTCTGATAAACGCCGGAAAAATGACTAAGTCAAAAAAAATTTTTTTTTTCACCTTTTTTCAATTTTACCCCCATGGGATATATATTCTATCCACACACATTTGGAACTCTCCTGGGGTACCCTCACACATATTATTCCCTCATTTAGTGGATATTTTCACAAAAAAGTGACATTTTCAAAAATTCTGAAAATTGGCTGAAAACGACTAAATATGAAGGACTCATCGGGCAAATCGCTCTGGAACTGAAATCGGAATGCTCACTGACATTTCCCCTATCTGAAAGTCTGATAAACGCCGGAAAAATGACTAAGTCAAAAAAATATTTTTTTTTCACCTTTTTTCAATTTTACCCCCGTGGGATATATATTCTACCCACACACATTTGGAACTCTCCTGGGGTACCCTCACACATATTATTCCCTCATTTAGTGGATATTTTCACAAAAAAGTGACATTTTCAAAAATTCAGAAAATTGGCTGAAAACGACTAAATATGAAGCAGTCATCGGGCAAATCGCTCTGGAACTGAAATCGGAACGCTCACTGACATTTCCCCTATCTGAAAGTCTGATAAACGCTGAAAAAATGACTAAGTCCAATAAAAAAAATTTTTCACCTTTTTTCAATTTTACCCCCGTGGGATATATATTCTACCCACACACATTTGGAACTCTCCTGGGGTACCCTCACACATATTATTCCCTCATTTAGTGGATATTTTCACAAAAAAGTGAAATTTTCAAAAATTCTGAAAATTGGCTGAAAACAACTAAATATGAAGGACTCATTGGGCGAATCGCTCTGGATCTGAAATCGGAACGCTCACTGACATTTCACCTTATCTGAAAGTCTGATAAACGCTGAAAAAATGACTGAGTCCAAAAAAAAAAATTTTTCAATTTTACCCCCGTGGGATATATATTCTACCCACACACATTTGGAACTCTCCTGGGGTACCCTCACACATATTATTCCCTCATTTAGTGGATATTTTCACAAAAAAGTGAAATTTTCAAAAATTCTGAAAATTGGCTGAAAACAACTAAATATGAAGGACTCATTGGGCGAATCGCTCTGGATCTGAAATCGGAACGCTCACTGACATTTCACCTTATCTGAAAGTCTGATAAACGCTGAAAAAATGACTGAGTCCAAAAAAAAAAATTTTTCAATTTTACCCCCGTGGGATATATATTCTACCCACACACATTTGGAACTCTCCTGGGGTACCCTCACACATATTATTCCCTCATTTAGTGGATATTTTCACAAAAAAGTGACATTTTCAAACATTCAGAAAATTGGCTGAAAACGACTAAATATGAAGGAGTCATCGGGCAAATTGCTCTGGAACTGAAATCGGAACGCTCACTGACATTTCCCCTATCTGAAAGTCTGATAAACGCCGGAAAAATGACAAAGTCAAAAAAAATTTTTTTTTTCACCTTTTTTCAATTTTACCCCCATGGGATATATATTCTATCCACACACATTTGGAACTCTCCTGGGGTACCCTCACACATATTATTCCCTCATTTAGTGGATATTTTCACAAAAAAGTGAAATTTTCAAAAATTCAGAAAATTGGCTGAAAACGACTAAATATGAAGGAGTAATCGGGCAAATCGCTCTGGAACTGAAATCGGAACGCTCACTGACATTTCCCCTATCTGAAAGTCTGATAAACGCTGAAAAAATGACTAAGTCCAATAAAAATAATTTTTCACCTTTTTTCAATTTTACCCCCGTGGGATATATATTCTACCCACACACATTTGGAACTCTCCTGGGGTACCCTCACACATATTATTCCCTCATTTAGTGGATATTTTCGCAAAAAAGTGAAATTTTCAAAAATTCTGAAAATTGGCTGAAAACAACTAAATATGAAGGACTCATTAGGCGAATCGCTCTGGATCTGAAATTGGAACGCTCACTGACATTTCACCTTATCTGAAAGTCTGATAAACGCTGAAAAAATGACTGAGTCCAAAAAAAAAATTTTTTCAATTTTACCCCCGTGGGATATATATTCTACCCACACACATTTGGAACTCTCCTGGGGTACCCTCACACATATTATTCCCTCATTTAGTGGATATTTTCACAAAAAAGTGACATTTTCAAAAATTCAGAAAATTGGCTGAAAACGACTAAATATGAAGGACTCATCGGGCAAATCGCTCTGGAACTGAAATCGGAACGCTCACTGACATTTCCCCTATCTGAAAGTCTGATAAACGCTGAAAAAATGACTAATTCCCAAAAAAAAAATTTTTCTCCTTTTTTCAATTTTACCCCCGTGGGATATATTTTCTACCCACACACATCTGGAACTCTCCTGGGGTACCCTCACACATATTATTCCCTCATTTAGTGGATATTTTCACAAAAAAGTGACATTTTCAAAAATTCTGAAAATTGGCTTAAAACGACTAAATATGAAGGACTCATCGGGCAAATCGCTCTGGAACTGAAATCGGAACGCTCACTGACATTTCCCCTATCTGAAAGTCTGATAAACGCCGGAAAAATGACTAAGTCAAAAAAAAATTTTTTTTTCACCTTTTTTCAATTTTACCCCCGTGGGATATATATTCTACCCACACACATTTGGAACTCTCCTGGGGTACCCTCACACATATTATTCCCTCATTTAGTGGATATTTTCACAAAAAAGTGAAATTTTCAAAAATTCTGAAAATTGGCTGAAAACAACTAAATATGAAGGACTCATTGGGCGAATCGCTCTGTATCTGAAATCGGAACGCTCACTGACATTTCACCTTATCTGAAAGTCTGATAAACGCTGAAAAAATGACTGAGTCCACAAAAAAAAATTTTTCAATTTTACCCCCGTGGGATATATATTCTACCCACACACATTTGGAACTCTCCTGGGGTACCCTCACACATATTATTCCCTCATTTAGTGGATATTTTCACAAAAAAGTGACATTTTCAAAAATTCAGAAAATTGGCTGAAAACGACTAAATATGAAGGAGTCATCGGGCAAATTGCTCTGGAACTGAAATCGGAACGCTCACTGACATTTCCCCTCTCTGAAAGTCTGATAAACGCTGAAAAAATGACTAAGTCCAAAAAAAATTTTTTTCACCTTTTTTCAATTTTACCCCCGTGGGATATATATTCTACCCACACACATTTGGAACTCTCCTGGGGTACCCTCACACATATTATTCCCTCATTTAGTGGATATTTTCAGAAAAAAGTGAAATTTTCAAAAATTCTGAAAATTGGCTGAAAACGACTAAATATGAAGGACTCATCGGGCGAATCGCTCTGGAACTGAAATCGGAACGCTCACTGACATTTCCCCTATCTGAAAGTCTGATAAACGCTGAAAAAATGACTAAGTCCAAAAAAAAAATTTTTTCACCTTTTTTCAATTTTACCCCCGTGGGATATATATTCTACCCACACACATTTGGAACTCTCCTGGGGTACCCTCACACATATTATTCCCTCATTTAGTGGATATTTTCACAAAAAAGTGACATTTTCAAAAATTCAGAAAATTGGCTGAAAACGACTAAATATGAAGGAGTCATCGGGCAAATCGCTCTGGAACTGAAATCGGAACGCTCACTGACATTTCCCCTATCTGAAAGTCTGATAAACGCTGAAAAAATGACTAAGTCCAAAAAAAAATTTTTTTCACCTTTTTTCAATTTTACCCCCGTGGGATATATATTCTACCCACACACATTTGGAACTCTCCTGGGGTACCCTCACACATATTATTCCCTCATTTAGTGCATATTTTCACAAAAAAGTGAAATTTTCAAAAATTCAGAAAATTGGCTGAAAACGACTAAATATGAAGGACTCATCGGGCAAATCGCTCTGGAACTGAAATCGCAACGCTCACTAACATTTCCCCTATCTGAAAGTCTGATAAACGCCGGAAAAATGACTAAGTCAAAAAAAATAATTTTTTCACCTTTTTTCAATTTTACCCCCGTGGGATATATATTCTACCCACACACATTTGGAACTCTCCTGGGGTACCCTCACACATATTATTCCCTCATTTAGTGGATATTTTCACAAAAAAGTGACATTTTCAAAAATTCAGAAAATTGGCTGAAAACGACTAAATATGAAGGAGTCATCGGGCAAATCGCTCTGGAACTGAAATCGGAACGCTCACTGACATTTCCCCTATCTGAAAGTCTGATAAACGCTGAAAAAATGACTAAGTCCAAAAAGAATTTTTTTCACCTTTTTTCAATTTTACCCCCATGGGATATATATTCTACCCACACACATTTGGAACTCTCCTGGGGTACCCTCACACATATTATTCCCTCATTTAGTGGATATTTTCACAAAAAAGTGAAATTTTCAAAAATTCAGAAAATTGGCTGAAAACGACTAAATATGAAGGACTCATTGGGCGAATCGCTCTGGAACTGAAATCGGAACGCTCACTGACATTTACCCTATCTGAAAGTCTGATAAACGCTGAAAAAATGACTAAGTCAAAAAAAAATTTTTTTTCACCTTTTTTCAATTTTACCCCGTGGGATATATATTCTACCCACACACATTTGGAACTCTCCTGGGGTACCCTCACACATATTATTCCCTCATTTAGTGGATATTTTCACAAAAAAGTGACATTTTCAAAAATTCAGAAAATTGGCTGAAAGCGACTAAATATGAAGAAGTCATCGGGCAAATCGTTCTCGAACTGAAATCGGAACGGTCACTGACATTTCCCCTATCTGAAAGTCTGATAAACGCTGAAAACATGACTAAGTCCCAAAAAAAATTTTTTCACCTTTTTTCAATTTTACCCCCGTGGGATATATATTCTACCCACACACATTTGGAACTCTCCTGGGGTACCCTCACACATATTATTCCCTCATTTAGTGGATATTTTCACAAAAAAGTGACATTTTCAAAAATTCTGAAAATTGGCTGAAAACGACTAAATATGAAGGACTCATCGGGCAAATCGCTCTGGAACTGAAATCGGAACGCTCACTGACATTTCCCCTATCTGAAAGTCTGATAAACGCCGGAAAAATGACTAAGTCAAAAAAAATTTTTTTTTCACCTTTTTTCAATTTTACCCCCGTGGGATATATATTCTACCCACACACATTTGGAACTCTCCTGGGGTACCCTCACACATATTATTCCCTCATTTAGTGCATATTTTCACAAAAAAGTGAAATTTTCAAAAATTCAGAAAATTGGCTGAAAACGACTAAATATGATGGACTCATCGGGCGAATCGCTCTGGAACTGAAATCGGAACGCTCACTGACATTTACCCTATCTGAAAGTCTGATAAACGCTGAAAAAATGACTAAGTCAAAAAAAAATTTTTTTTCACCTTTTTTCAATTTTACCCCCGTGGGATATATATTCTACCCACACACATTTGGAACTCTCCTGGGGTACCCTCACACATATTATTCCCTCATTTAGTGGATATTTTCACAAAAAAGTGAAATTTTCAAAAATTCAGAAAATTGGCTGAAAACGACTAAATATGAAGGAGTCATCGGGCAAATCGCTCTGGAACTGAAATCGGAACGCTCACTGACATTTCCCCTATCTGAAAGTCTGATAAACGCTGAAAAAATGACTAAGTCCAAAAAAAAAATTTTTCACCTTTTTCAATTTTACCCCCGTGGGATATATATTCTACCCACACACATTTGGAACTCTCCTGCGGTACCCTCACACATATTATTCCCTCATTTAGTGGATATTTTCACAAAAAAGTGACATTTTCAAAAATTCAGAAAATTGGCTGAAAACGACTAAATATGAAGGAGTCATCGGGCAAATTGCTCTGGAACTGAAATCGGAACGCTCACTGACATTTCCCCTATCTGAAAGTCTGATAAACGCTGAAAAAATGACTAAGTCCAAAAAAAAAATTTTTCACCTTTTTTCAATTTTATCCCCGTGGGATATATATTCTACCCACACACATTTGGAACTCTCCTGGGGTACCCTCACACATATTATTCCCTCATTTAGTGGATATTTTCACAAAAAAGTGAAATTTTCAAAAATTCTGAAAATTTACTGAAAACGACTAAATATGAAGGAGTGATCGGGCAAATCGCTCTGGAACTGAAATAGGAACGCTCACTGACATTTCCCCTATCTGAAAGTCTGATAAACGCTGAAAAAATGACTAAGTCCAATAAAAAAAAAATTTCACCTTTTTTCAATTTTACCCCCGTGGGATATATATTCTACCCACACACATTTGGAACTCTCCTGGGGTACCCTCACACATATTATTCCCTCATTTAGTGGATATTTTCACAAAAAAGTGAAATTTTCAAAAATTCTGAAAATTGGCTGAAAACAACTAAATATGAAGGACTCATTGGGCGAATCTCTCTGGATCTGAAATCGGAACGCTCACTGACATTTCACCTTATCTGAAAGTCTGATAAACGCTGAAAAAATGACTGAGTCCAAAAAAAAATTTTTTTCAATTTTACCCCCGTGGGATATATATTCTACCCACACACATTTGGAACTCTCCTGCGGTACCCTCACACATATTATTCCCTCATTTAGTGGATATTTTCACAAAAAAGTGACATTTTCAAAAATTCAGAAAATTGGCTGAAAACGACTAAATATGAAGGAGTCATCGGGCAAATTGCTCTGGAACTGAAATCGGAACGCTCACTGACATTTCCCCTATCTGAAAGTCTGATAAACGCTGAAAAAATGACTAAGTCCAAAAAAAAAATTTTTCACCTTTTTTCAATTTTATCCCCGTGGGATATATATTCTACCCACACACATTTGGAACTCTCCTGGGGTACCCTCACACATATTATTCCCTCATTTAGTGGATATTTTCACAAAAAAGTGAAATTTTCAAAAATTCTGAAAATTTACTGAAAACGACTAAATATGAAGGACTCATTGGGCGAATCTCTCTGGATCTGAAATCGGAACGCTCACTGACATTTCACCTTATCTGAAAGTCTGATAAACGCTGAAAAAATGACTGAGTCCAAAAAAAAAATTTTTTCAATTTTACCCCCGTGGGATATATATTCTACCCACACACATTTGGAACTCTCCTGCGGTACCCTCACACATATTATTCCCTCATTTAGTGGATATTTTCACAAAAAAGTGACATTTTCAAAAATTCAGAAAATTGGCTGAAAACGACTAAATATGAAGGAGTCATCGGGCAAATTGCTCTGGAACTGAAATCGGAACGCTCACTGACATTTCCCCTATCTGAAAGTCTGATAAACGCTGAAAAAATGACTAAGTCCAAAAAAAAAATTTTTCACCTTTTTTCAATTTTATCCCCGTGGGATATATATTCTACCCACACACATTTGGAACTCTCCTGGGGTACCCTCACACATATTATTCCCTCATTTAGTGGATATTTTCACAAAAAAGTGAAATTTTCAAAAATTCAGAAAATTGGCTGAAAACGACTAAATATGAAGGAGTCATCGGGCAAATCGCTCTGGAACTGAAATCGGAACGCTCACTGACATTTCCCCTATCTGAAAGTCTGATAAACACTGAAAAAATGACTAAGTCCAATAAAAAAAATTTTTCACCTTTTTTCAATTTTACCCCCGTGGGATATATATTCTACCCACACACATTTGGAACTCTCCTGGGGTACCCTCACACATATTATTCCCTCATTTAGTGGATATTATCACAAAAAAGTGAAATTTTCAAAAATTCAGAAAATTGGCTGAAAACGACTAAATATGAAGGAGTCATCGGGCAAATCGCTCTGGAACTGAAATCGGAACGCTCACTGACATTTCCCCTATCTGAAAGTCTGATAAACGCTGAAAAAATGACTAAGTCCAATAAAAAAAAATTTTCACCTTTTTTCAATTTTACCCCCGTGGGATATATATTCTACCCACACACATTTGGAACTCTCCTGGGGTTCCCTCACACATATTATTCCCTCATTTAATGGATATTTTCACAAAAAAGTGAAATTTTCAAAAATTCTGAAAATTGGCTGAAAACAACTAAATATGAAGGACTCATTGGGCGAATCGCTCTGGATCTGAAATCGGAACGCTCACTGACATTTCACCTTATCTGAACGTCTGATAAACGCTGAAAAAATGACTGAGTCCAAAAAAAAAAATTTTTCAATTTTACCCCCGTGGGATATATATTCTACCCACACACATTTGGAACTCTCCTGGGGTACCCTCACACATATTATTCCCTCATTTAGTGGATATTTTCACAAAAAAGTGACATTTTCAAAAATTCAGAAAATTGGCTGAAAACGACTAAATATGAAGGAGTCATCGGGCAAATTGCTCTGGAACTGAAATCGGAACGCTCACTGACATTTCCCCTATCTGAAAGTCTGATAAACGCCGGAAAAATGACTAAGTCAAAAAAAATTTTTTTTTTCACCTTTTTTCAATTTTACCCCCGTGGGATATATATTCTACCCAAACACATTTGGAACTCTCCTGGGGTACCCTCACACATATTATTCCCTCATTTAGTGGATATTTTCACAAAAAAGTGAAATTTTCAAAAATTCAGAAAATTGGCTGAAAACGACTAAATATGAAGGAGTCATCGGGAAAATCGCTCTGGAACTGAAATCGGAACGCTCACTGACGTTTCCCCTATCTGAAAGTCTGATAAACGCTGAAAAAATGACTGAGTCCAAAAAAAAAAATTTTTCAATTTTATCCCCGTGGGATATATATTCTACCCACACACATTTGGAACTCTCCTGGGGTACCCTCACACATATTATTCCCTCATTTAGTGGATATTTTCACAAAAAAGTGAAATTTTCAAAAATTCTGAAAATTGGCTGAAAACAACTAAATATGAAGGACTCATTGGGCGAATCGCTCTGGATCTGAAATCGGAACGCTCACTGACATTTCACCTTATCTGAAAGTCTGATAAACGCTGAAAAAATGACTGAGTCCAAAAAAAAAAATTTTTCAATTTTATCCCCGTGGGATATATATTCTACCCACACACATTTGGAACTCTCCTGGGGTACCCTCACACATATTATTCCCTCATTTAGTGGATATTTTCACAAAAAAGTGACATTTTCAAAAATTCAGAAAATTGGCTGAAAACGACTAATTATGAAGGACTCATCGGGCAAATCGCTCTGGAACTGAAATCGGAACGCTCACTGACATTTCCCCTATCTGAAAGTCTGATAAACGCTGAAAAAATGACTAATTCCCAAAAAAAATTTTTTTCACCTTTTTTCAATTTTACCCCCGTGGGATATATATTCTACCCAAACACATTTGGAACTCTCCTGGGGTACCCTCACACATATTATTCCCTCATTTAGTGGATATTTTCACAAAAAAGTGAAATTTTCAAAAATTCAGAAAATTGGCTGAAAACGACTAAATATGAAGGAGTCATCGGGCAAATCGCTCTGGAACTGAAATCGGAATGCTCACTGACGTTTCCCCTATCTGAAAGTCTGATAAACGCTGAAAAAATGACTAAGTCCAAAAAAAAAATTTTTCACCTTTTTTCAATTTTACCCCCGTGGGATATATATTCTACCCACACACATTTGGAACTCTCCTGGGGTACCCTCACACATATTATTCCCTCATTTAGTGGATATTTTCACAAAAAAGTGAAATTTTCAAAAATTCAGAAAATTGGCTGAAAACGACTAAATATGAAGGAGTCATCGGGCAAATCGCTCTGGAACTGAAATCGGAACGCTCACTGACATTTCCCCTATCTGAAAGTCTGAGAAACGCTGAAAAAATGACTAAGTCCAATAAAAAAAAAATTTCACCTTTTTTCAATTTTACCCCCGTGGGATATATATTCTACCCACACACATTTGGAACTCTCCTGGGGTACCCTCACACATATTATTCCCTCATTTAGTGGATATTTTCACAAAAAAGTGACATTTTCAAAAATTCTGAAAATTGGCTGAAAACAACTAAATATGAAGGACTCATTGGGCGAATCTCTCTGGATCTGAAATCGGAACGCTCACTGACATTTCACCTTATCTGAAAGTCTGATAAACGCTGAAAAAATGACTGAGTCCAAAAAAAAAAATTTTTCAATTTTACCCCCGTGGGATATATATTCTACCCACACACATTTGGAACTCTCCTGGGGTACCCTCACACATATTATTCCCTCATTTAGTGGATATTTTCACAAAAAAGTGACATTTTCAAAAATTCAGAAAATTGGCTGAAAACGACTAAATATGAAGGAGTCATCGGGCAAATTGCTCTGGAACTGAAATCGGAACGCTCACTGACATTTCCCCTATCTGAAAGTCTGATAAACGCCGGAAAAATGACTAAGTCAAAAAAAAATTTTTTTTTCACCTTTTTTCAATTTTACCCCCGTTGGATATATATTCTACCCACACACATTTGGAACTCTCCTGGGGTACCCTCACACATATTATTCCCTCATTTAGTGGATATTTTCACAAAAAAGTGAAATTTTCAAAAATTCTGAAAATTTACTGAAAACGACTAAATATGAAGGAGTCATCGGGCAAATCGCTCTGGAACTGAAATAGGAACGCTCACTGACATTTCCCCTATCTGAAAGTCTGATAAACACTGAAAAAATGACTCAGTCCAATAAAAAAATTTTTTCACCTTTTTTCAATTTTACCCCCGTGGGATATATATTCTACCCACACACATTTGGAACTCTCCTGGGGTACCCTCACACATATTATTCCCTCATTTAGTGGATATTTTCACAAAAAAGTGAAATTTTCAAAAATTCAGAAAATTGGCTGAAAACGACTAAATATGAAGGAGTCATCGGGCAAACCGCTCTGGAACTGAAATCGGAACGCTCACTGACATTTCCCCTATCTGAAAGTCTGATAAACGCTGAAAAAATGACTAAGTCCAATAAAAAAAAATTTTCACCTTTTTTCAATTTTACCCCCGTGGGATATATATTCTACCCACACACATTTGGAACTCTCCTGGGGTACCCTCACACATATTATTCCCTCATTTAGTGGATATTTTCACAAAAAAGTGAAATTTTCAAAAATTCTGAAAATTGGCTGAAAACAACTAAATATGAAGGACTCATTGGGCGAATCGCTCTGGATATGAAATCGGAACGCTCACTGACATTTCACCTTATCTGAACGTCTGATAAACGCTGAAAAAATGACTGAGTCCAAAAAAAAAAATTTTTCAATTTTACCCCCGTGGGATATATGTTCTACCCACACACATTTGGAACTCTCCTGGGGTACCCTCACACATATTATTCCCTCATTTAGTGGATATTTTCACAAAAAAGTGAAATTTTCAAAAATTCAGAAAATTGGCTGAAAACGACTAAATATGAAGGAGTCATCGGGCAAATCGCTCTGGAACTGAAATAGGAACGCTCACTGACATTTCCCCTATCTGAAAGTCTGATAAACGCTGAAAAAATGACTAAGTCCAAAAAAAAAATTTTTCACCTTTTTTCAATTTTACCCCCGTGGGATATATATTCTACCCACACACATTTGGAACTCTCCTGGGGTACCCTCACACATATTATTCCCTCATTTAGTGGATATTTTCACAAAAAAGTGACATTTTCAAAAATTCTGAAAATTGGCTGAAAACGACTAAATATGAAGGACTCATCGGGCAAATTGCTCTGGAACTGAATTCGGAACGCTCACTGACATTTCCCCTATCTGAAAGTCTGATAAACGCTGAAAAAATGACTAAGTCCAATAAAAAAAATTTTTCACCTTTTTTCAATTTTACCCCCGTGGGATATATATTCTACCCACACACATTTGGAACTCTCCTGGGGTACCCTCACACATATTATTCCCTCATTTAGTGGATATTTTCACAAAAAAGTGAAATTTTCAAAAATTCAGAAAATTGGCTGAAAACGACTAAATATGAAGGAGTCATCGGGCAAATCGCTCTGGAACTGAAATCGGAACGCTCACTGACATTTCCCCTATCTGAAAGTCTGAGAAACGCTGAAAAAATGACTAAGTCCAATAAAAAAAAAATTTCACCTTTTTTCAATTTTACCCCCGTGGGATATATATTCTACCCACACACATTTGGAACTCTCCTGGGGTACCCTCACACATATTATTCCCTCATTTAGTGGATATTTTCACAAAAAAGTGACATTTTCAAAAATTCTGAAAATTGGCTGAAAACAACTAAATATGAAGGACTCATTGGGCGAATCTCTCTGGATCTGAAATCGGAACGCTCACTGACATTTCACCTTATCTGAAAGTCTGATAAACGCTGAAAAAATGACTGAGTCCAAAAAAAAAAATTTTTCAATTTTACCCCCGTGGGATATATATTCTACCCACACACATTTGGAACTCTCCTGGGGTACCCTCACACATATTATTCCCTCATTTAGTGGATATTTTCACAAAAAAGTGACATTTTCAAAAATTCAGAAAATTGGCTGAAAACGACTAAATATGAAGGAGTCATCGGGCAAATTGCTCTGGAACTGAAATCGGAACGCTCACTGACATTTCCCCTATCTGAAAGTCTGATAAACGCCGGAAAAATGACTAAGTCAAAAAAAAATTTTTTTTTCACCTTTTTTCAATTTTACCCCCGTTGGATATATATTCTACCCACACACATTTGGAACTCTCCTGGGGTACCCTCACACATATTATTCCCTCATTTAGTGGATATTTTCACAAAAAAGTGAAATTTTCAAAAATTCTGAAAATTTACTGAAAACGACTAAATATGAAGGAGTCATCGGGCAAATCGCTCTGGAACTGAAATAGGAACGCTCACTGACATTTCCCCTATCTGAAAGTCTGATAAACACTGAAAAAATGACTCAGTCCAATAAAAAAAATTTTTCACCTTTTTTCAATTTTACCCCCGTGGGATATATATTCTACCCACACACATTTGGAACTCTCCTGGGGTACCCTCACACATATTATTCCCTCATTTAGTGGATATTTTCACAAAAAAGTGAAATTTTCAAAAATTCAGAAAATTGGCTGAAAACGACTAAATATGAAGGAGTCATCGGGCAAACCGCTCTGGAACTGAAATCGGAACGCTCACTGACATTTCCCCTATCTGAAAGTCTGATAAACGCTGAAAAAATGACTAAGTCCAATAAAAAAAAATTTTCACCTTTTTTCAATTTTACCCCCGTGGGATATATATTCTACCCACACACATTTGGAACTCTCCTGGGGTACCCTCACACATATTATTCCCTCATTTAGTGGATATTTTCACAAAAAAGTGAAATTTTCAAAAATTCTGAAAATTGGCTGAAAACAACTAAATATGAAGGACTCATTGGGCGAATCGCTCTGGATATGAAATCGGAACGCTCACTGACATTTCACCTTATCTGAACGTCTGATAAACGCTGAAAAAATGACTGAGTCCAAAAAAAAAAATTTTTCAATTTTACCCCCGTGGGATATATGTTCTACCCACACACATTTGGAACTCTCCTGGGGTACCCTCACACATATTATTCCCTCATTTAGTGGATATTTTCACAAAAAAGTGAAATTTTCAAAAATTCAGAAAATTGGCTGAAAACGACTAAATATGAAGGAGTCATCGGGCAAATCGCTCTGGAACTGAAATAGGAACGCTCACTGACATTTCCCCTATCTGAAAGTCTGATAAACGCTGAAAAAATGACTAAGTCCAAAAAAAAAATTTTTCACCTTTTTTCAATTTTACCCCCGTGGGATATATATTGTACCCACACACATTTGGAACTCTCCTGGGGTACCCTCACACATATTATTCCCTCATTTAGTGGATATTTTCACAAAAAAGTGACATTTTCAAAAATTCTGAAAATTGGCTGAAAACGACTAAATATGAAGGACTCATCGGGCAAATTGCTCTGGAACTGAATTCGGAACGCTCACTGACATTTCCCCTATCTGAAAGTCTGATAAACGCTGAAAAAATGACTAAGTCCAATAAAAAAAATTTTTCACCTTTTTTCAATTTTACCCCCGTGGGATATATATTCTACCCACACACATTTGGAACTCTCCTGGGGTACCCTCACACATATTATTCCCTCATTTAGTGGATATTTTCACAAAAAAGTGAAATTTTCAAAAATTCTGAAAATTTACTGAAAACGACTAAATATGAAGGAGTCATCGGGCAAATCGCTCTGGAACTGAAATAGGAACGCTCACTGACATTTCCCCTATCTGAAAGTCTGATAAACACTGAAAAAATGACTAAGTCCAATAAAAAAAATTTTTCACCTTTTTTCAATTTTACCCCCGTGGGATATATATTCTACCCACACACATTTGGAACTCTCCTGGGGTACCCTCACACATATTATTCCCTCATTTAGTGGATATTTTCACAAAAAAGTGAAATTTTCAAAAATTCAGAAAATTGGCTGAAAACGACTAAATATGAAGGAGTCATCGGGCAAACCGCTCTGGAACTGAAATCGGAACGCTCACTGACATTTCCCCTATCTGAAAGTCTGATAAACGCTGAAAAAATGACTAAGTCCAAAAAAAAAATTTTTCACCTTTTTTCAATTTTACCCCCGTGGGATATATATTCTACCCACACACATTTGGAACTCTCCTGGGGTACCCTCACACATATTATTCCCTCATTTAGTGGATATTTTCACAAAAAAGTGAAATTTTCAAAAATTCAGAAAATTGGCTGAAAACGACTAAATATGAAGGAGTCATCGGGCAAATCGCTCTGGAACTGAAATAGGAACGCTCACTGACATTTCACCTTATCTGAAAGTCTGATAAACGCTGAAAAAATGACTCTGTCCAAAAAAAAAATTTTTTCAATTTTATCCCCGTGGGATATATATTCTACCCACACACATTTGGAACTCTCCTGGGGTACCCTCACACATATTATTCCCTCATTTAGTGGATATTTTCACAAAAAAGTGACATTTTCAAAAATTCTGAAAATTGGCTGAAAACGACTAAATATGAAGGACTCATCGGGCAAATTGCTCTGGAACTGAAATCGGAACGCTCACTGACATTTCCCCTATCTGAAAGTCTGATAAACGCCGGAAAAATGACTAAGTCAAAAAAAAATTTTTTTTTCACCTTTTTTCAATTTTACCCCCTTGGGATATATATTCTACCCACACACATTTGGAACTCTCCTGGGGTACCCTCACACATATTATTCCCTCATTTAGTGGATATTTTCACAAAAAAGTGAAATTTTCAAAAATTCAGAAAATTGGCTGAAAACGACTAAATATGAAGGAGTCATCGGGCAAATCGCTCTGGAACTGAAATCGGAACGCTCACTGAAATTTCCCCTATCTGAAAGTCTGATAAACGCTGAAAAAATGACTAAGTCCAATAAAAAAAATTTTTCACCTTTTTTCAATTTTACCCCCGTGGGATATATATTCTACCCACACACATTTGGAACTCTCCTGGGGTACCCTCACACATATTATTCCCTCATTTAGTGGATATTTTCACAAAAAAGTGACATTTTCAAAAATTCAGAAAATTGGCTGAAAACGACTAAATATGAAGGAGTCATCGGGCAAATTGCTCTGGAACTGAAATCGGAACGCTCACTGACATTTCCCCTCTCTGAAAGTCTGATAAACGCTGAAAAAATGACTAAGTCCAAAAAAAAATTTTTTCACCTTTTTTCAATTTTACCCCCGTGGGATATATATTCTACCCACACACATTTGGAACTCTCCTGGGGTACCCTCACACATATTATTCCCTCATTTAGTGGATATTTTCACAAAAAAGTGAAATTTTCAAAAATTCAGAAAATTGGCTGAAAACGACTAAATATGAAGGACTCATCGGGCAAATCGCTCTGGAACTGAAATCGCAACGCTCACTGACATTTCCCCTATCTGAAAGTCTGATAAACGCCGGAAAAATGACTAAGTCAAAAAAAATAATTTTTTCACCTTTTTTCAATTTTACCCCGTGGGATATATATTCTACCCACACACATTTGGAACTCTCCTGGGGTACCCTCACACATATTATTCCCTCATTTAGTGGATATTTTCACAAAAAAGTGAAATTTTCAAAAATTCTGAAAATTGGCTGAAAACAACTAAATATGAAGGACTCATTGGGCGAATCGCTCTGGATATGAAATCGGAACGCTCACTGACATTTCACCTTATCTGAACGTCTGATAAACGCTGAAAAAATGACTGAGTCCAAAAAAAAAAATTTTTCAATTTTACCCCCGTGGGATATATGTTCTACCCACACACATTTGGAACTCTCCTGGGGTACCCTCACACATATTATTCCCTCATTTAGTGGATATTTTCACAAAAAAGTGAAATTTTCAAAAATTCAGAAAATTGGCTGAAAACGACTAAATATGAAGGAGTCATCGGGCAAATCGCTCTGGAACTGAAATAGGAACGCTCACTGACATTTCCCCTATCTGAAAGTCTGATAAACGCTGAAAAAATGACTAAGTCCAAAAAAAAAATTTTTCACCTTTTTTCAATTTTACCCCCGTGGGATATATATTCTACCCACACACATTTGGAACTCTCCTGGGGTACCCTCACACATATTATTCCCTCATTTAGTGGATATTTTCACAAAAAAGTGACATTTTCAAAAATTCTGAAAATTGGCTGAAAACGACTAAATATGAAGGACTCATCGGGCAAATTGCTCTGGAACTGAAATCGGAACGCTCACTGACATTTCCCCTATCTGAAAGTCTGATAAACGCTGAAAAAATGACTAAGTCCAATAAAAAAAATTTTTCACCTTTTTTCAATTTTACCCCCGTGGGATATATATTCTACCCACACACATTTGGAACTCTCCTGGGGTACCCTCACACATATTATTCCCTCATTTAGTGGATATTTTCACAAAAAAGTGAAATTTTCAAAAATTCTGAAAATTTACTGAAAACGACTAAATATGAAGGAGTCATCGGGCAAATCGCTCTGGAACTGAAATCAGAACGCTCACTGACATTTCCCCTATCTGAAAGTCTGATAAACACTGAAAAAATGACTAAGTCCAATAAAAAAAATTTTTCACCTTTTTTCAATTTTACCCCCGTGGGATATATATTCTACCCACACACATTTGGAACTCTCCTGGGGTACCCTCACACATATTATTCCCTCATTTAGTGGATATTTTCACAAAAAAGTGAAATTTTCAAAAATTCAGAAAATTGGCTGAAAACGACTAAATATGAAGGAGTCATCGGGCAAACCACTCTGGAACTGAAATCGGAACGCTCACTGACATTTCCCCTATCTGAAAGTCTGATAAACGCTGAAAAAATGACTAAGTCCAAAAAAAAAATTTTTCACCTTTTTTCAATTTTACCCCCGTGGGATATATATTCTACCCACACACATTTGGAACTCTCCTGGGGTACCCTCACACATATTATTCCCTCATTTAGTGGATATTTTCACAAAAAAGTGAAATTTTCAAAAATTCAGAAAATTGGCTGAAAACGACTAAATATGAAGGAGTCATCGGGCAAATCGCTCTGGAACTGAAATAGGAACGCTCACTGACATTTCACCTTATCTGAAAGTCTGATAAACGCTGAAAAAATGACTCTGTCCAAAAAAAAAATTTTTTCAATTTTATCCCCGTGGGATATATATTCTACCCACACACATTTGGAACTCTCCTGGGGTACCCTCACACATATTATTCCCTCATTTAGTGGATATTTTCACAAAAAAGTGACATTTTCAAAAATTCTGAAAATTGGCTGAAAACGACTAAATATGAAGGACTCATCGGGCAAATTGCTCTGGAACTGAAATCGGAACGCTCACTGACATTTCCCCTATCTGAAAGTCTGATAAACGCCGGAAAAATGACTAAGTCAAAAAAAAATTTTTTTTTCACCTTTTTTCAATTTTACCCCCTTGGGATATATATTCTACCCACACACATTTGGAACTCTCCTGGGGTACCCTCACACATATTATTCCCTCATTTAGTGGATATTTTCACAAAAAAGTGAAATTTTCAAAAATTCAGAAAATTGGCTGAAAACGACTAAATATGAAGGAGTCATCGGGCAAATCGCTCTGGAACTGAAATCGGAACGCTCACTGAAATTTCCCCTATCTGAAAGTCTGATAAACGCTGAAAAAATGACTAAGTCCAATAAAAAAAATTTTTCACCTTTTTTCAATTTTACCCCCGTGGGATATATATTCTACCCACACACATTTGGAACTCTCCTGGGGTACCCTCACACATATTATTCCCTCATTTAGTGGATATTTTCACAAAAAAGTGACATTTTCAAAAATTCAGAAAATTGGCTGAAAACGACTAAATATGAAGGAGTCATCGGGCAAATTGCTCTGGAACTGAAATCGGAACGCTCACTGACATTTCCCCTCTCTGAAAGTCTGATAAACGCTGAAAAAATGACTAAGTCCAAAAAAAAATTTTTTCACCTTTTTTCAATTTTACCCCCGTGGGATATATATTCTACCCACACACATTTGGAACTCTCCTGGGGTACCCTCACACATATTATTCCCTCATTTAGTGGATATTTTCACAAAAAAGTGAAATTTTCAAAAATTCAGAAAATTGGCTGAAAACGACTAAATATGAAGGACTCATCGGGCAAATCGCTCTGGAACTGAAATCGCAACGCTCACTGACATTTCCCCTATCTGAAAGTCTGATATACGCCGGAAAAATGACTAAGTCAAAAAAAATAATTTTTTCACCTTTTTTCAATTTTACCCCGTGGGATATATATTCTACCCACACACATTTGGAACTCTCCTGGGGTACCCTCACACATATTATTCTCTCATTTAGTGGATATTTTCACAAAAAAGTGACATTTTCAAAAATTCAGAAAATTGGCTGAAAACGACTAAATATGAAGGACTCATCGGGCAAATCGCTCTGGAACTGAAATCAGAACGCACACTGACATTTCCCCTATCTGAAAGTCTGATAAACGCTGAAAAAATGACTAAGTCCAAAAAAAAATTTTTTTCACCTTTTTTCAATTTTACCCCCGTGGGATATATATTCTACCCACACACATTTGGAACTCTCCTGGGGTACCCTCACACATATTATTCCCTCATTTAGTGCATATTTTCACAAAAAAGTGAAATTTTCAAAAATTCAGAAAATTGGCTGAAAACGACTAAATATGAAGGACTCATCGGGCAAATCGCTCTGGAACTGAAATCGCAACGCTCACTGACATTTCCCCTATCTGAAAGTCTGATAAACGCCGGAAAAATGACTAAGTCAAAAAAAAAATTTTTTTCACCTTTTTTCAATTTTACCCCCGTGGGATATATATTCTACCCACACACATTTGGAACTCTCCTGGGGTACCCTCACACATATTATTCCCTCATTTAGTGGATATTTTCACAAAAAAGTGACATTTTCAAAAATTCAGAAAATTGGCTGAAAACGACTAAATATGAAGGAGTCATCGGACAAATTGCTCTGGAACTGAAATCGGGACGCTCACTGACATTTCCCCTATCTGAAAGTCTGATAAACGCCAGAAAAATGACTAAGTCAAAAAAAAATTTTTTTTTCACCTTTTTTCAATTTTACCCCTGTGGGATATATATTCTACCCAAACACATTTGGAACTCTCCTGGGGTGCCCTCACACATATTATTCCCTCATTTAGTGGATATTTTCACAAAAAAGTGAAATTTTCAAAAATTCAGAAAATTGGCTGAAAACGACTAAATATGAAGGAGTCATCGGGCAAATCGCTCTGGAACTGAAATCGGAACGCTCACTGACATTTACCCTATCTGAAAGTCTGATAAACGCTGAAAAAATGACTAAGTCAAAAAAAAATTTTTTTTTCACCTTTTTCAATTTTACCCCCGTGGGATATATATTCTACCCACACACATTTGGAACTCTCCTGGGGTACCCTCACACATATTATTCCCTCATTTAGTGGATATTTTCACAAAAAAGTGAAATTTTCAAAAATTCTGAAAATTGGCTGAAAACAACTAAATATGAAGGACTCATTGGGCGAATCGCTCTGGATCTGAAATCGGAATGCTCACTGACATTTCCCCTTATCTGAAAGTCTGATAAACGCTGAAAAAATGACTGAGTCCAAAAAAAAAAAATTTTCACCTTTTTTCAATTTTACCCCCGTGGGATATATATTCTACCCAAACACATTTGGAACTCTCCTGGGGTACCCTCACACATATTATTCCCTCATTTAGTGGATATTTTCACAAAAAAGTGAAATTTTCAAAAATTCAGAAAATTGGTTGAAAACGACTAAATATGAAGGACTCATCGGGCGAATCGCTCTGGAACTGAAATCGGAACGCTCACTGACATTTACCCTATCTGAAAGTCTGATAAACGCTGAAAAAATGACTAAGTCAAAAAAAAAATTTTTTTCACCTTTTTTCAATTTTACCCCCGTGGGATATATATTCTACCCACACACATTTGGAACTCTCCTGGGGTACCCTCACACATATTATTCCCTCATTTAGTGGATATTTTCACAAAAAAGGGACATTTTCAAAAATTCAGAAAATTGGCTGAAAACGACTAAATATGAAGGAGTCATCGGACAAATTGCTCTGGAACTGAAATCGGAACGCTCACTGACATTTCCCCTATCTGAAAGTCTGATAAACGCCGGAAAAATGACTAAGTCAAAAAAAATTTTTTTTTTCAACTTTTTTCAATTTTACCCCCGTGGGATATATATTCTACCCAAACACATTTGGAACTCTCCTGGGGTGCCCTCACACATATTATTCCCTCATTTAGTGGATATTTTCACAAAAAAGTGAAATTTTCAAAAATTCAGAAAATTGGCTGAAAACGACTAAATATGAAGGAGTCATCGGGCAAATCGCTCTGGAACTGAAATCGGAACGCTCACTGACATTTCCCCTATCTGAAAGTCTGATAAACGCTGAAAAAATGACTAAGTCAAAAAAAAATTTTTTTTTCACCTTTTTCAATTTTACCCCCGTGGGATATATATTCTACCCACACACATTTGGAACTCTCCTGGGGTACCCTCACACATATTATTCCCTCATTTAGTGGATATTTTCACAAAAAAGTGAAATTTTCAAAAATTCAGAAAATTGGCTGAAAACGACTAAATATGTAGGAGTCATCGGGCAAATCGTTCTGGAACTGAAATCGGAACGCTCACTGACATTTCCCCTATTTGAAAGTCTGATAAACGCTGAAAACATGACTAAGTCCAAAAAAAAAATTTTTCACCTTATTTCAATTTTACCCCCGTGGGATATATATTCTACCCACACACATTTGGAACTCTCCTGGGGTACCCTCACACATATTACTCCCTCATTTAGTGGATATTTTCACAAAAAAGTGAAATTTTATAAAATTCTGAAAATTGGCTGAAAACGACTAAATATGAAGGACTAATTGGGCGAATCGCTCTGGAACTGAAATCGGAACGCTCACTGACATTTCCCCTATCTGAAAGTCTGATAAACGCCAGAAAAATTACTAAGTCTAAAAAAATTTTTTTTCACCTTTTTTCAATTTTACCCCCGTGGGATATATATTCTACCAACACACATTTGGAACTCTCCTGGAGTACCCTCACACATATTATTCCCTCATTTAGTGGATATTTTCACAAAAAAGTGACATTTTCAAAAATTCTGAAAATTGGCTGAAAACAACTAAATATGAAGGACTCATTGGGCGAATCGCTCTGGAACTGAAATCGGAACGCTCACTGACATTTCCCCTATCTGAAAGTCTGATAAACGCCGGAAAAATTACTAAGTCTAAAAAAAATTTTTTTCACCTTTTTTCAATTTTACCCCTGTGGGATATATATTCTACCCACACACATCATGAACTCTCCTGGGGTACCCTCACACATATTATTCCCTCATTTAGTGGATATTTTCACAAAAAAGTGAAATTTTCAAAAATTCTGAAAATTGGCTGAAAACAACTAAATATGAAGGACTCATTGGGCGAATCGCTCTGGTACTGAAATCGGAACGCTCACTGACATTTCCCCTTATCTGAAAGTCTGATAAACGCTGAAAAAATGACTAAGTCCAAAAAAAAAAATTTTTCACCTTTTTTCAATTTTATCCCCGTGGGATATATATTCTACCCACACACATTTGGAACTCTCCTGGGATACCCTCACACATATTATTCCCTCATTTAGTGGATATTTTCACAAAAAAGTGAAATTTTCAAAAATTCTGAAAATTGGCTGAAAACGACTAAATATGAAGGACTCATCAGGCGAATCGCTCTGGAACTGAAATCGGAACGCTCACTGACATTTCCCCTATCTGAAAGTCTGATAAATGCTGAAAAAATGACCAACTTCAAAAAAAAAATTTTTTCACCTTTTTTCAATTTTACCCCCGTGGGATATATATTCTACCCACGCACATTTGGAACACTCCTGGGGTACCCTCACACATATTATTCCCTCATTTAGTCGATATTTTCACAAAAAAGTGAAATTTTCAAAATTTCAGAAAATTGGCTGAAAACGACTGAATATGAAGGACTCATCGGGCGAATCGCGCTGGAACTGAAATCGGAACGCTCACTGACATTTCCCCTATCTGAAAGTCTGCTAAACGCCGGAAAAATGACTAAGTCTAAAAAAAATTTTTTTTCAACTTTTTTCAATTTTACCCCTGTGGGATATATATTGTACCCACACACATTTGGAACTCTCCTGGCATACCCTCACAGATATTATTCCCTCATTTAGTGGATATTTTCACAAAAAAGTGAAATTTTCAAAAATTCTGAAAATTTGCTGAAAACGACGAAATATGAAGGACTCATCGGGCGAATCGCTTTCGAACTGAAATCGGAACGCTCACTGACATTTCCCCTATCTGAAAGTCTGATAAACGCCGGAAAAATGACTGAGTCCAAAAAAAAATTTTTTCAACTTTTTTCAATTTTACCCCCGTGGGATATATATTCAACCCACGCACATTTGGAACACTCCTGGGGTACCCTCACACATATTATTCCCTCATTTAGAGGATATTTTCATGAAAAAAGTGAAATTTTCGAAAATTGGCTGAAAATGACTGAATATGAAGGACTCATCGGGCGACTCACGCTGGAACTGAAATCGGAACGCTCACTGACATTTCCCCTATCTGAAAGTCTGATAAACGCTGAAAAAATGACTAAGTCCAAAAAAATTATTTTTTCACCTTTTTTCAATTTTACCCCCGTGGGATATATATTCTACCCACACACATTTGGAACTCTCCTTGGGTACCCTCACACATATTATTCCCTCATTTAGTGGATATTTTCACAAAAAAGTGAAATTTTCAAAAATTCTGAAAATTGGCTGAAAACGACTGAATATGAAGGACTCATCGGGCGACTCACGCTGGAACTGAAATCGGAACGCTCACTGACATTTCCCCTATCTGAAAGTCTGATAAACGCTGAAAAAATGACTAAGTCTAAAAAAAATTTTTTTTCACCTTTTTTCAATTTTACCCCCGTGGGATAGATAATCTACCCACACACATTTGGAACTCTCCTGGGGTACCCTCACACATTATTCCCTCATTTAATAGATATTTTCACAAAAAAGTGAAATTTTCAAAAATTCTGAAAATTGGCTGAAAACGACTGAATATGAAGGACTTATCGGGCGAATCACGCTGGAATTGAAATCTGAACGCTCACTGACATTTCCCCTATCTGAAAGTCTGATAAACGCCGGAAAAATGACTAAGTCTAAAAAAAATATTTTTTCAACTTTTTTCAATTTTACCCCCGTGGGATATATATTCTACCCACACACATTTGGAACTCTCCTGGGGTACCCTCACACGTATTATTCCCTCATTTAGTGGATATTTTCACAAAAAAGTGAAATTTTCAAAAATTCAGAAAATTGGCTGAAAACGACTAAACCTGAAGGACTCATCGGGCGAATCGCTCTGGAACTGAAATCGGAATGCTCACTGACATTTCCGCTATCTGAAAGTCTGATAAATGCTGAAAAAATGACTAAGTCCAAAAAAAATTTTTTTTCACCTTTTTTCAATTTTACCCCCGTGGGATATATATTCTACCCACACACATTTGGAACTCTCCTGGGGTACCCTCACACATATTATTCCCTCATTTAGTGGATATTTTCACAAAAAAGTGAAATTTTCAAAAATTCAGAAAATTGGCTGAAAACGACTAAATATGAAGGACTCATCGGGCGAATCGCTCTGGAACTGAAATCGGAACGCTCACTGACATTTCCCCTATCTGAAAGGCTGATAAATGCCGGAAAAATGACTAAGTCTAAAAAAAATTTTTTTTCAACTTTTTTCAATTTTACCCCTGTGGGATATATATTGTACCCACACACATTTGGAACTCTCCTGGCGTACCCTCACACATATTATTCCCTCATTTAGTGGATATTTTCACAAAAAAGTGAAATTTTAAAAAATTCTGAAAATTGGCTGAAAACGACTAAATATGAAGGACTCATCGGGAGAATCGCTCTGGAACTGAAATCGGAACGCTCACTGACATTTCCCCTATCTGAAAGTCTGATAAACGCTGAAAAAATGACTAAGTCTAAAAAAAATTTTTTTTCACCTTTTTTCAATTTTACCCCCGTGGGATAGATAATCTACCCACACACATTTGGAACTCTCCTGGGGTACCCTCACACACATTATTCCCTCATTTAGTAGATATTTTCACAAAAAAGTGAAATTTTCAAAAATTCTGAAAATTGGCTGAAAACGACTAAATATGAAGGACTCATCGGGAGAATCGCTCTGGAACTGAAATCGGAACGCTCACTGACATTTCCCCTATCTGAAAGTCTGATAAACGCTGAAAAAATGACTAAGTCTAAAAAAAATTTTTTTTCACCTTTTTTCAATTTTACCCCCGTGGGATAGATAATCTACCCACACACATTTGGAACTCTCCTGGGGTACCCTCACACATATTATTCCCTCATTTAGTAGATATTTTCACAAAAAAGTGAAATTTTCAAAAATTCTGAAAATTGGCTGAAAACGACTGAATATGAAGGACTCATCGGGCGAATCACGCTGGAATTGAAATCTGAACGCTCACTGACATTTCCCCTATCTGAAAGTCTGATAAACGCCGGAAAAATGACTAAGTCTAAAAAAAATATTTTTTCAACTTTTTTCAATTTTACCCCCGTGGGATATATATTCTACCCACACACATTTGGATCTCTCCTGGGGTACCCTCACACGTATTATTCCCTCATTTAGTGGATATTTTCACAAAAAAGTGAAATTTTCAAAAATTCAGAAAATTGGCTGAAAACGATTAAATATGAAGGACTCATCGGGCGAATCGCTCTGGAACTGAAATCGGAACACTCACTGACATTTCCCCTATCTGAAAGGCTGATAAATGCCGGAAAAATGACTAAGTCTAAAAAAAATTTTTTTTCAACTTTTTTCAATTTTACCCCTGTGGGATATATATTGTACCCACACACATTTGGAACTCTCCTGGCGTACCCTCACACATATTATTCCCTCATTTAGTGGATATTTTCACAAAAAAGTGAAATTTTCAAAAATTCTGAAAATTGGCTGAAAACGACTAAATATGAAGGACTCATCGGGCGAATCGCGCTGGAACTGAAATCGGAACGCTCACTGACATTTCCCCTATCTGAAAGTCTGATAAACGCTGAAAAAATGACTAAGTCTAAAAAAAAATTTTTTTCACCTTTTTTCAATTTTACCCCCGTGGGATTGAGAATCTACCCACACACATTTGGAACTCTCGTGGGGTACCCTCACACATATTATTCCCTCATTTAGTTGATATTTTCACAAAAAAGTGAAATTTTCAAAAATTCTGAAAATTGGCTGAAAACGACTAAATGTGAAGGACTCATCGGGCGAATCGCTCTGGAACTGAAATCGGAATGCTCACTGACATTTCCCCTATCTGAAAGTCTGATAAACGCCGGAAAAATGACTAACTCTAAAAAAAATATTTTTTCAACTTTTTTCAATTTTACCCCCGTGGGATATATATTCTACCCAAACACATTTGGAACTCTCCTGGGGTACCATCACACATATTATTCCGTCATTTAGTGTATATTTTCACAAAAAAGTGAAATTTTCAAAAATTCAGAAAATTGGCTGAAAACGACTAAATATGAAGGACTCATCAGGCGAATCGCTCTGGAACTAAAATCGGAACGCTCACTGACATTTCCCCTATCTGAAAGTCTGATAAACGCTGAAAAAATGACTAGATCTAAAAAAAATTTTTTTGCACCTTTTTTCAATTTTACCCCCGTGGGATAGATATTCTACCCACACACATTTGGAACTCTCCTGGGGTACCCTCACACATATTATTCCCTCATTTAGTAGATATTTTCACAAAAAAGTGAAATTTTCAAAAATTCTGAAAATTGGCTGAAAACGACTGAATATGAAGGACTCATCAGGCGAATCACGCTGGAACTGAAATCTGAACGCTCACTGACATTTCCCCTATCTGAAAGTCTGATAAACGCCGGAAAAATGACTAAGTCTAAAAAAAATTTTTTTTCAACTTTTTTCAATTTTACCCCCGTGGGATATATATTCTACCCAAACACATTTGGAACTCTCCTGGGGTACCATCACACATATTATTCCTTCATTTAGTGGATATTTTCACAAAAAAGTGAAATTTTCAAAAATTCAGAAAATTGGCTGAAAACGACTAAATATGAAGGACTCATCGGGCGAATCGCTCTGGAACTGAAATCGGAATGCTCACTGGCATTTCCCCTATCTGAAAGTCTGATAAACGCCGGAAAAATGACTAAGTCTAAAAAAAATTCTTTTTCAACTTTTTTCAATTTTACCCCTGTGGGATTTACATTGTACCCACACACATTTGGAACTCTCCTGGCGTACCCTCACACATATTATTCCCTCATTTAGTGGATATTTTCACAAAAAAGTGAAATTTTCAAAAATTCTGAAAATTGGCTGAAAACGACTAAATATGAAGGACTTATCGGGCGAATCGCTCTGGAACTGAAATCGGAACGCTCACTGACATTTCCCCTATCTGAAAGTCTGATAAACGCTGAAAAAATGACTAAGTCTAAAAAAAATTTTTTTTCACCTTTTTTCAATTTTACCCCCGTGGGATAGATAATCTACCCACACACATTTGGAACTCTCCTGGGGTACCCTCACACATATTATTCCCTCATTTAGTAGATATTTTCACAAAAAAGTGAAATTTTTAAAAATTCTGAAAATTGGCTGAAAACGACTGAATATGAAGGACTCATCGGACGAATCACGCTGGAACTGAAATCGGAACGCTCACTGACAATTCCGCTATCTGAAAGTCTGATAAACGCTGAAAAAATGACTAAGTCCAAAAAAAAAATTTTTTCACCTTTTTTCAATTTTACCCCCGTGGGATATATATTCTACCCACACACATTTGGAACTCTCCTTGGGTACCCTCACACATATTATTCCCTCATTTAGTGGATATTTTCACAAAAAAGTGAAATTTTCAAAATTTCTGAAAATTGGCTGAAAACGCCTAAATATAAAGGACTCATCGGGCGAATCGCTCTGGAACTGAAATCGGAACGCTCACTGACATTACCCCTATCTGAAAGTCTGATAAACGCTGAAAAAATGACTAAATCTAAAAAAAATTTTTTTCACCTTTTTTCAATTTTACCCCCGTGGGATATATATTCTACCCACACACATTTGAAACTCTCCTGGGGTACCCTCACACATATTATTCCCTCATTTAGTGGATATTTTCACAAAAAAAGTGAAATTTTCAAAAATTCTGAAAATTGGCTGAAAACGACTAAATATGAAGGACTCATCGGGCGAATCGCTCTGGAACTGAAATCGGAACGCTCACTGACATTTCCCCTATCTGAAAGTCTGATAAACGCCGGAAAAATGACTATGTCTAAAAAAAATTTTTTTTAAACTTTTTTCAATTTTACCCTGTGGGATATATATTCTACCCAAACACATTTGGAACTCTCCTGGGGTACCCTCACACATATTATTCCCTCATTTAGTGGATATTTTCACAAAAAAGTGAAATTTTCAAAAATTCAGAAAATTGTCTGAAAACGACTAAATATGAAGGACTCATCGGGCGAATCACTCTGGAACTGAAATCGGAATGCTCACTGACATTTCCGCTTTCTGAAAATCTGATAAACGCTGAAAAAATGACTAAGTCCAAAAAAAAAATTTTTTCACCTTTTTTCAATTTTACCCCCGTGGGATATATATTCTACCCACACACATTTGGAACTCTCCTGGGGTACCCTCACACATATTATTCCCTCATTTAGTGGATATTTTCACAAAAAAGTGACATTTTCAAAAATTCTGAAAATTGGCTGAAAACGACTAAATATGAAGGACTCATCGGGCGAATCGAGCTGGAACTGAAATCGGAACACTCACTGACATTTCCCCTATCTGAAAGTCTGATAAACGCCGGAAAAATGACTAACTCTAAAAAAAATATTTTTTCAACTTTTTTCAATTTTACCCCCGTGGGATATATATTCTACCCAAACACATTTGGAACTCTCCTGGGGTACCATCACACATATTATTCCCTCATTTAGTGGATATTTTCACAAAAAAGTGAAATTTTCAAAAATTCTGAAAATTGGCTGAAAATGACTAAATATGAAGGACTCATCAGGCGAATCGCTCTGGAACTGAAATCGGAACGCTCACTGACATTTCCCCTATCTGAAAGTCTGATAAACGCCGGAAAAATGACTAAGTCTAAAAAAAATTTTTTTTCAACTTTTTTCAATTTTACCTCCGTGGGATATATATTCTACCCAAACACATTTGGAAATCTCCTGGGGTACCATCACACATATTATTCCCTCATTTAGTGGATATTTTCACAAAAAAGTGAAATTTTCAAAAATTCTGAAAATTGGCTGAAAACGACTGAATATGAAGGACTCATCGGGCGAATCACGCTGGAACTGAAATCGGAACGCTCACTGACATTTCCGCTATCTGAAAGTCTGATAAACGCTGAAAAAATGACTAAGTCCAAAAAAAAATTTTTTCACCTTTTTTCAATTTTACCCCCGTGGGATATATATTCTACCCACACACATTTGGAACTCTCCTTGGGTACCCTCACACATATTATTCCCTCATTTAGTGGATATTTTCACAAAAAAGTGACATTTTCAAAAATTCTGAAAATTGGCTGAAAATGCCTAAATATGAAGGACTCATCGGGCGAATCGCGCTGGAACTGAAATCGGAACGCTCACTGACATTTCCCCTATCTCAAAGTCTGATAAACGCCGGAAAAATGACTAAGTCTAAAAAAAATTTTTTTTCAACTTTTTTCAATTTTACCCCCGTGGGATATATATTCTACCCAAACACCTTTGGAACTCTCCTGGGGTACCATCACACATATTATTCCCTCATTTAATGGATATTTTCACAAAAAAGTGAAATTTTCAAAAATTCAGAAAATTGTCTGAAAACGACTAAATATGAAGGACTCATCAGGCGAATCGCTCTGGAACTGAAATCGGAACGCTCACTGACATTTCCCCTATCTGAAAGTCTGATAAACGCCGGAAAAATGACTAAGTCTAAAAAAAATTTTTTTTAAACTTTTTTCAATTTTACCCCTGTGGGATATATATTGTACCCACACACATTTGGAACTCTCCTGGCGTACCCTCACACATATTATTCCCTTATTTAGTGGATATTTTCACAAAAAAGTGAAATTTTCAAAAATTCAGAAAATTGGCTGAAAACGACTAAATATGAAGGACTCATCGGGCGAATCGCTCTGGAACTGAAATCGGAATGCTCACTGACATTTCCGCTATCTGAAAGTCTGATAAACGCTGAAAAAATGACTAAGTCCAAAAAAAAAATTTTTTCACCTTTTTTCAATTTTACCCCCGTGGGATATATATTCTACCCACACACATTTGGAACTCTCCTGGGGTACCCTCACACATATTATTCCCTCATTTAGTGGATATTTTCACAAAAAAGTGACATTTTCAAAAATTCAGAAAATTGGCTGAAAACGACTAAATATGAAGGACTCATCGGGCGAATCGTGCTGGAACTGAAATCGGAACACTCACTGACATTTCCCCTATCTGAAAGTCTGATAAACGCCGGAAAAATGACTAAGTCTAAAAAAAATTTTTTTTCAACTTTTTTCAGTTTTACCTCCGTGGGATATATATTCTACCCAAACACATTTGGAAATCTCCTGGGGTACCATCACACATATTATTCCCTCATTTAGTGGATATTTTCACAAAAAAGTGAAATTTTCAAAAATTCAGAACATTGGCTTAAAACGACTAAATATGAAGGACTTATCGGGCGAATCGCTCTGGAACTGAAATCGGAACGCTCACTGGCATTTCCCCTATCTGAAAGTCTGATAAACGCCGGAAAAATGACTAAGTCTAAAAAAATTTTTTCACCTTTTTTCAATTTTACCCCCGTGGGATATATATTCTACCCACACACATTTGAAACTCTCCTGGGGTACCCTCACACATATTATTCCCTCATTTAGTGGATATTTTCACAAAAAAAGTGAAATTTTCAAAAATTCTGAAAATTGGCTGAAAACGACTAAATATGAAGGACTCATCGGGCGAATCGCTCTGGAACTGAAATCGGAACGCTCACTGACATTTCCCCTATCTGAAAGTCTGATAAACGCCGGAAAAATGACTAAGTCTAAAAAAAATTTTTTTAAAACTTTTTTCAATTTTACCCCGTGGGATATATATTCTACCCAAACACATTTGGAACTCTCCTGGGGTACCCTCACACATATTATTCCCTCATTTAGTGGATATTTTCACAAAAAAAGTGAAATTTTCAAAAATTCAGAAAATTGTCTGAAAACGACTAAATATGAAGGACTCATCGGGCGAATCACTCTGGAACTGAAATCGGAATGCTCACTGACATTTCCGCTTTCTGAAAATCTGATAAACGCTGAAAAAATGACTAAGTCCAAAAAAAAAATTTTTTCACCTTTTTTCAATTTTACCCCCGTGGGATATATATTCTACCCACACACATTTGGAACTCTCCTGGGGTACCCTCACACATATTATTCCCTCATTTAGTGGATATTTTCACAAAAAAGTGACATTTTCAAAAATTCAGAAAATTGGCTGAAAACGACTAAATATGAAGGACTCATCGGGCGAATCGAGCTGGAACTGAAATCGGAACACTCACTGACATTTCCCCTATCTGAAAGTCTGATAAACCCCGGAAAAATGACTAAGTCTAAAAAAAAATTTTTTTCAACTTTTTTCAATTTTACCCCTGTGGGATTTATATTGTACCCACACACATTTGGAACTCTCCTGGCGTACCCTCACACATATTATTCCCTCATTTAGTGGATATTTTCACAAAAAAGTGAAATTTTCAAAAATTCTGAAAATTGGCTGAAAACGACTAAATATGAAGGAGTCATCGGGCGAATCGCGCTGGAACTGAAATCGGAACGCTTACTGACATTTCCCCTATCTGAAAGTCTGATAAACGCTGAAAAAATGACTAAGTCTAAAAAAAATTTTTTTTCACTTTTTTTCAATTTTACCCCCGTGGGATAGATAATCTACCCACACACATTTGGAACTCTCCTGGGGTACCCTCACACATATTATTCCCTCATTTAGTAGATATTTTCACAAAAAAGTGAAATTTTTAAAAATTCTGAAAATTGGCTGAAAACGACTGAATATGAAGGACTCATCGGGCGAATCACGCTGGAAGTGAAATCGGAACGCTCACTGACATTTCCGCTATCTGAAAGTCTGATAAACGCTGAAAAAATGACTAAGTCCAAAAAAAAAAATTTTTCACCTTTTTTCAATTTTACCCCCGTGGGATATATATTCTACCCACACACATTTGGAACTCTCCTTGGGTACCCTCACACATATTATTCCCTCATTTAGTGGATATTTTCACAAAAAAGTGAAATTTTCAAAAATTCTGAAAATTGGCTGAAAACGCCTAAATATGAAGGACTCATCGGGCGAATCGCGCTGGAACTGAAATCGGAACGCTCACTGACATTTCCCCTATCTCAAAGTCTGATAAACGCTGAAAAAATGACAGTCCAAAAAAAGATTTTTTTCACCTTTTTTCAATTTTACCCCCGTGGGATATATATTCTACCCACACACATTTGGAACTCTCCTGGGGTACCCTCACACATATTATTCCCTCATTTAGTGGATATTTTCACAAAAAAGTGAAATTTTCAAAAATTCAGAAAATTGGCTGAAAACGACTAAATATGAAGGACTCATCAGCGAATCGCTCTGGAACTGAAATCGGAATGCTCACTGACATTTCCGCTATCTGAAAGTCTGATAAACGCTGAAAAAATGACTAAGTCCAAAAAAAAAAATTTTTCACCTTTTTTCAATTTTACCCCCGTGGGATATATATTCTACCCACACACATTTGGAACTCTCCTGGGGTACCCTCACACATATTATTCCCTCATTTAGTGGATATTTTCACAAAAAAGTGACATTTTCAAAAATTCAGAAAATTGGCTGAAAACGACTAAATATGAAGGACTCATCGGGCGAATCGTGCTGGAACTGAAATCGGAACACTCACTGACATTTCCCCTATCTGAAAGTCTGATAAACGCCGGAAAAATGACTAAGTCTAAAAAAAATTTTTTTTCAACTTTTTTCAGTTTTACCTCCGTGGGATATATATTCTACCCAAACACATTTGGAAATCTCCTGGGGTACCATCACACATATTATTCCCTCATTTAGTGGATATTTTCACAAAAAAGTGAAATTTTCAAAAATTCAGAAAATTGGCTTAAAACCACTAAATATGAAGGACTCATCGGGCGAATCGCTCTGGAACTGAAATCGGAACGCTCACTGGCATTTCCCCTATCTGAAAGTCTGATAAACGCCGGAAAAATGACTAAGTCTAAAAAAAATTCTTTTTCAACTTTTTTCAATTTTACCCCTGTGGGATTTACATTGTACCCACACACATTTGGAACTCTCCTGGCGTACCCTCACACATATTATTCCATCATTTAGTGGATATTTTCACAAACAAGTGAAATTTTCAAAAATTCTGAAAATTGGCTGAAAACGACTAAATATGAAGGACTCATCGGGCGAATCGCTCTGGAACTGAAATCGGAACGCTCACTGACATTTCCCCTATCTGAAAGTCTGATAAACGCTGAAAAAATGACTAAGTCTAAAAAAAAATTTTTTTCACCTTTTTTCAATTTTACCCCCGTGGGATAGATAATCTACCCACACACATTTGGAACTCTCCTGGGGTACCCTCACACATATTATTCCCTCATTTAGTAGATATTTTCACAAAAAAGTGAAATTTTTAAAAATTCTGAAAATTGGCTGAAAACGACTGAATATGAAGGACTCATCGGACGAATCACCCTGGAACTGAAATCGGAACGCTCACTGACATTTCCGCTATCTGAAAATCTGATAAACGCTGAAAAAATGACTAAGTCCAAAAAAAAAATTTTTTCACCTTTTTTCAATTTTACCCCCGTGGGATATATATTCTACCCACACACATTTGGAACTCTCCTTGGGTACCCTCACACATATTATTCCCTCATTTAGTGGATATTTTCACAAAAAAGTGAAATTTTCAAAAATTCTGAAAATTGGCTGAAAACGCCTAAATATGAAGGACTCATCGGGCGAATCGCTCTGGAACTGAAATCGGAACGCTCACTGACATTACCCCTATCTGAAAGTCTGATAAACGCTGAAAAAATGACTAAGTGTAAAAAAAATTTTTTTCACCTTTTTCAATTTTACCCCCGTGGGATTTATATTCTACCCACACACATTTGGAACTCTCCTGGTGTACCCTCACACATATTATTCCCTCATTTAGTGGATATTTTCACAAAAAAGTGAAATTTTCAAAAATTCTGAAAATTGGCTGAAAACGACTAAATATGAAGGACTCATCGGGCGAATCATGCTGGAACTGAAATCGGAACGCTCACTGACATTACCCCTATCTGAAAGTCTGATAAACGCTAAAAAAATGACTAAGTCTAAAAAAATTTTTTTTCACCTTTTTTCAATTTTACCCCCGTGGGATATATATTCTACCCACACACATTTGGAACTCTCCTGGGGTACCATCACACATATTATTCCCTCATTTAGTGGATATTTTCACAAAAAAGTGAAATTTTCAAAAATTCAGAAAATTGGCTGAAAACGACTAAATATGAAGGACTCATCGGGCGAATCGCTCTGGAACTGAAATCGGAACGCTCACTGACATTTCCCCTATCTGAAAGTCTGATAAACGCCGGAAAAATGACTAAGTCTAAAAAAATTTTTTTTAAACTTTTTTCAATTTTACCCCTGTGGGATATATATTGTACCCACACACATTTGGAACTCTCCTGGCGTACCCTCACACATATTATTCCCTCATTTAGTGGATATTTTCACAAAAAAGTGAAATTTTCAAAAATTCAGAAAATTGGCTAAAAACGACTAAATATGAAGGACTCATCGGGCGAATCGCTCTGGAACTGAAATCGGAATGCTCACTGACATTTCCGCTATCTGAAAGTCTGATAAACGCTGAAAAAATGACTAAGTGTAAAAAAATTTTTTTTCACCTTTTTCAATTTTACCCCCGTGGGATTTATATTCTACCCACACACATTTGGAACTCTCCTGGGGTACCCTCACACATATTATTCCCTCATTTAGTGGACATTTTCACAAAAAAGTGAAATTTTCAAAAATTCTGAAAATTGGCTGAAAACGACTAAATATGAAGGACTCATCGGGCGAATCATGCTGGAACTGAAATCGGAACGCTCACTGACATTACCCCTATCTGAAAGTCTGATAAACGCTAAAAAAATGACAGTCTAAAAAAAATTTTTTTCACCTTTTTTCAATTTTACCCCCGTGGGATATATATTCTACCCACACACATTTGGAACTCTCCTGGGGTACCATCACACATATTATTCCCTCATTTAGTGGATATTTTCACAAAAAAGTGAAATTTTCAAAAATTCAGAAAATTGGCTGAAAACGACTAAATATGAAGGACTCATCGGGCGAATCGCTCTGGAACTGAAATCGGAACGCTCACTGACATTTCCCCTATCTGAAAGTCTGATAAACGCCGGAAAAATGACTAAGTCTAAAAAAAATGTTTTTTCAACTTTTTTCAATTTTACCCCCGTGGGATATATATTCTACCCAAACACATTTGGAACTCTCCTGGGGTACCATCACACATATTATTCCCTCATTTAGTGGATATTTTCACAAAAAAGTGAAATTTTCAAAAATTCAGAAAATTGGCTGAAAACGACTAAGTATGAAGGACTCATCGGGCGAATCGCTCTGGAACTGAAATCGGAATGCTCACTGACATTTTCGCTATCTGAAAGTCTGAAAAACGCTGAAAATTGACTAATTGTAAAAAAAATTTTTTTTCACCTATTTCAATTTTACCCCCGTGGGATTTATATTCTACCCACACACATTTGGAACTCTCCTGGGGTACCCTCACACATATTATTCCCTCATTTAGTGGATATTTTCACAAAAAAGTGAAATTTTCAAAAATTCTGAAAATTGGCTGAAAACGACTAAATATGAAGGACTCATCGGGCGAATCATGCTGGAACTGAAATCGGAACGCTCACTGACATTACCCCTATCTGAAAGTCTGATAAACGCTAAAAAAATGACTAAGTCTAAAAAAATTTTTTTTCACCTTTTTTCAATTTTACCCCCGTGGGATATATATTCTACCCACACACATTTGGAACTCTCCTGGGGTACCATCACACATATTATTCCCTCATTTAGTGGATATTTTCACAAAAAAGTGAAATTTTCAAAAATTCAGAAAATTGGCTGAAAACGACTAAATATGAAGGACTCATCGGGCGAATCGCTCTGGAACTGAAATCGGAACGCTCACTGACATTTCCCCTATCAGAAAGTCTGATAAACGCCGGAAAAATGACTAAGTCTAAAAAAATTTTTTTTAAACTTTTTTCAATTTTACCCCTGTGGGATATATACTGTACCTACACACATTTGGAACTCTCCTGGCGTACCCTCACACATATTATTCCCTCATTTAGTGGATATTTTCACAAAAAAGTGAAATTTTCAAAAATTCTGAAAATTGGCTGAAAACGACTAAATATGAAGGACTCATCGGGCGAATCGCTCTGGAACTGAAATCGGAACACTCACTGACATTTCCCCTATCTGAAAGTCTGATAAACGCTGAAAAAATGACTAAATCCCCAAAAAAAAATTTTTCACCTTTTTTCAATTTTACCCCCGTGGGATATATATTCTACCCACACACATTTGGTACTCTCCTGTGGTACCCTCACACATATTATTCCCTCATTTAGTGGATATTTTCACAAAAAAGTGAAATTTTGAAAAATTCAGAAAATTGGCTGAAAACGACTAAATATGAAGGACTCATCGGGCGAATCGCTCTGGAACTGAAATCGGAACGCTCACTGACATTTCCCCTTTCTGAAAGTCTGATAAACGCCGGAAAAATGACTAAGTCTTAAAAAATATTTTTTTACCTTTTTTCAATTTTACCCCGTGGGATATATATTCTACCCACACACGTTTGGAACTCTCCTGGGGTACCCTCACACATATTATTCCCTCATTTAGTGGATATTTTCACAAAAAAGTGACATTTTCAAAAATTCAGAAAATTGGCTGAAAACGACTAAATATGAAGGACTCATCGGGCGAATCGCTCTGGAACTGAAATCGGAACGCTCACTGACATTTCCCCTATCTGAAAGTCTGATAAACGCCGGAAAAATGACTAAGTCTAAAAAAAATTTTTTTCACCTTTTTCAATTTTACCCCCGTGGGGTTTATATTCTACCCACACACATTTGGAACTCTCCTGGGGTACCCTCACACATATTATTCCCTCATTTAGTGGATATTTTCACAAAAAAGTGAAATTTTCAAAAATTCTGAAAATTGGCTAAAAACGACTAAATATGAAGGACTCATCGGGCGAATCATGCTGGAACTGAAATCGGAACGCTCACTGACATTACCCCTATCTGAAAGTCTGATAAACGCTAAAAAAATGACTAAGTCTAAAAAAATTTTTTTTCACCTTTTTTCAATTTTACCCCCGTGGGATATATATTCTACCCACACACATTTGGAACTCTCCTGGGGTACCCTCACACATATTATTCCCTCATTTAGTGGATATTTTCACAAAAAAGTGAAATTTTCAAAAATTCAGAAAATTGGCTGAAAACGACTAAATATGAAGGACTCATCGGGCGAATCGCTCTGGAACTGAAATCGGAACGCTCACTGACATTTCCCCTATCTGAAAGTCTGATAAACGCCGGAAAAATGATTAAGTCTAAAAAAAATGTTTTTTCAACTTTTTTCAATTTTACCCCCGTGGGATATATATTCTACCCAAACACATTTGGAACTCTCCTGGGGTACCATCACACATATTATTCCCTCATTTAGTGGATATTTTCACAAAAAAGTGAAATTTTCAAAAATTCAGAAAATTGGCTGAAAACGACTAAGTATGAAGGACTCATGGGCCAATCGCTCTGGAACTGAAATCGGAATGCTCACTGACATTTCCGCTATCTGAAAGTCTGATAAACGCTGAAAAAATGACTAATTGTAAAAAAAAATTTTTTCACCTATTTCAATTTTACCCCCGTGGGATTTATATTCTACCCACACACATTTGGAACTCTCCTGGGGTACCCTCACACATATTATTCCCTCATTTAGTGGATATTTTCACAAAAAAGTTACATTTTCAAAAATTCTGAAAATTGGCTGAAAACGACTAAATATGAAGGACTCATCGGGCGAATCATGCTGGAACTGAAATCGGAACGCTCACTGACATTACCCCTATCTGAAAGTCTGATAAACGCTAAAAAAATGACTAAGTCTAAAAAAATTTTTTTTCACCTTTTTTCAATTTTACCCCCGTGGGATATATATTCTACCCACACACATTTCGAACTCTCCTCGGGTACCCTCACACATATTATTCCCTCATTTAGTGGATATTTTGACAAAAAAGTGAAATTTTCAAAAATTCTGAAAATTGGCTGAAAACGACTAAATATGAAGGACTCATCGGGCGAATCGCTCTGGAACTGAAATCGGAACGCTCACTGACATTTCCCCTATCTGAAAGTCTGATAAACGCCGGAAAAATGACTAAGTCTTAAAAAAAAAATTTTTCACCTTTTTTCAATTTTACCCCCGTGGGATATATATTCTACCCACACACATTTGGAACTCTCCTGGGGTACCCTCACACATATTATTCCCTCATTTAGTGGATATTTTCACAAAAAAGTGAAATTTTCAAAAATTCTGAAAATTGGCTGAAAATGACTAAATATGAAGGACTCATCGGGCGAATCGCTCTGGAACTGAAATCAGAACGCTCACTGACATTTCCCCTATCTGAAAGTCTGATAAACACCAGAAAAATGACTAAGTCTAAAAAAAAATTTTTTCACCTTTTTTCAATTTTACCCCCGTGGGATATATATTCTACCCACACACATTTGGAACTCTCCTGGGGTACCCTCACACATATTATTCCCTCATTTAGTGGATATTTTCACAAAAAAGTGACATTTTCAAAAATTCAGAAAATTGGCTGAAAACGACTAAATATGAAGGACTCATCGGGCGAATTGCTCTGGAACTAAAATCGGAATGCTCACTGACATTTCCCCTATCTGAAAGTCTGATAAACGCTGAAAAAATGACTAAGTCCAAAAAAAAAAATTTTTTCATCTTTTTTCAATTTACCCCCGTGGGATATATTTTCTACCCACACACATTTCGAACTCTCCTCGGGTACCCTCACACATATTATTCCCTCATTTAGTGGATATTTTCACAAAAAAGTGAAATTTTCAAAAATTCTGAAAATTGGCTGAAAACGACTAAATATGAAGGACTCATCGGGCGAATCGCTCTGGAACTGAAATCGGAACACTCACTGACATTTCCCCTATCTGAAAGTCTGATAAACGATAAAAAAATGACTAAATCCCAAAAAAAAATTTTTTCACCTTTTTTCAATTTTACCCCCGTGGGATATATATTCTACCCACACACATTTGGTACTCTCCTGGGGTACCCTCACACATATTATTCCCTCATTTAGTGGATATTTTCAGAAAAAAGTCAAATTTTCAAAAATTCAGAAAATTGGCTGAAAACGACTAAATATGAAGGACTCATCGGGCGAATCGCTCTGGAACTGACATTTCCCCTTTCTGAAAGTCTGATAAACGCCGGAAAAATGACTAAGTCTTAAAAAAAATTTTTTCACCTTTTTTCAATTTTACCCCTGTGGATATATATTCTACCCACACTTTTGGAACTCTCCTGGGGTGCCCTCACACATATTATTCCCTCATTTAGTGGATATTTTCACAAAAAAGTGACATTTTCAAAAATTCAGAAAATTGGCTGAAAACGACTAAATATGAAGGACTCATCGGGCGATTCGCTCTGGAACTGAAATCGGAACGCTCACTGACATTTCCCCTATTTGAAAGTCTGATAAACGCCGGAAAAATGACTAAGTCTAAAAAAAATTTTTTTCACCTTTTTTCAATTTTACCCCCGTGGGATATATATTCTACCCACACACATTTGGAACTCTCCTGGGGTACCCTCACACATATTATTCCCTCATTTAGTGGATATTTTCAGAAAAAAGTGAAATTTTCAAAAATTCTGAAAATTGGCTGAAAACGACTAAATATGAAGGACTCATCGGGCGAATCGCTCTGGTACTGAAATCGGAATGCTCACTGACATTTCCCCTATCTGAAAGTCTGATAAACGCTGAAAAAATGACTAAGTCCCAAAAAAATTTTTCACGTTTTTTCAATTTTACCCCCGTGGGATATATATTCTACCCACACACATTTGGAACTCTCCTGGGGTACCCTCACACATATTATTCCCTCATTTAGTGGATATTTTCACAAAAAAGTGAAATTTTCAAAAATTCTGAAAATTGGCTGAAAACGACTAAATATGAAGGACTCATCGGGCGAATCGCTCTGGAACTGAAATCGGAACGCTCACTGACATTTCCCCTATCTGAAAGTCTGATAAATGCCGGAATAATGACTAAGTTTAAAAAAAAAAATTTTTCACCTTTTTTCAATTTTACCCCCGTGGGATATATAATCTACCCACACACATTTGGAACTCTCCTGGGGTACCCTCACACATATTATTCCCTCATTTAGTGGATATTTTCACAAAAAAGTGACATTTTCAAAAATTCTGAAAATTGGCTGAAAACGACTAAATATGAAGGACTCATCAGGCGAATCGCTCTGGAACTGAAATCGGAACGCTCACTGACATTTCCCCTATCTGAAAGTCTGATAAACGCAGAAAAAATGACTAAATCCCCCAAAAAAATTTTCTTCACCTTTTTTCAATTTTACCCCGTGGGATATATATTCTACCCACACACATTTGGAACTCTCCTGGGGTACCCTCACACATATTATTCCCTCATTTAGTGGATATTTTCACAAAAAAGTGAAATTTTCAAAAATTCGGAAAATTGTCTGAAAACTACTAAATATGAAGGACTCATCGGGCGAATCGCTCTGGAACTGAAAACAAAATGCTCACTGACATTTCCCCTATCTGAAAGTCTGATAAACGCTGAAAAAATGACTAAGTCCAAAAAAATTTTTCACCTTTTTTCAATTTTACCCCCGTGGGATATATATTCTACCCACACACATTTGGAACTCTCCTGGGGTACCCTCACACATATTATTCCCTCATTTAGTGGATATTTTCACAAAAAAGTGAAATTTTCAAAAATTCTGAAAATTGGCTGAAAACGACTAAATATGAAGGACTCATCGGGCGAATCGCTCTGGAACTGAAATCGGAACGCTCACTGACATTTCCCCTATCTGAAAGTCTGATAAACGCTGAAAAAATGACTACGTCCCAAAAAAAAGACTTTTCACATTTTTCAATTTTACCCCCGTGGGATATATATTCTACCCACACACATTTGGAACTCTCCTGGGGTACCCTCACACATATTATTCCCTCATTTAGTGGATATTTTCACAAAAAAGTGACATTTTCAAAAATTCAGAAAATTGGCTGAAAACGACTAAATATGAAGGACTCATCGGGCGAATCGCTCTGGAACTAAAATCGGAACGCTCACTGACATTTCCCCTTTCTGAAAGTCTGATAAACGGCGGAAAAATGACTAAGTCCCCCAAAAAATGTTTTCAACTTTTTTCAATTTTACCCCTGTGGATATATATTCTACCCACACTTTTGGAACTCTCCTGGGGTGCCCTCACACATATTATTCCCTCATTTAGTGGATATTTTCACAAAAAAGTGACATTTTCAAAAATTCAGAAAATTGGCTGAAAACGACTAAATATGAAGGACTCATCGGGCGAATCGCTCTGGAACTAAAATCGGAACGCTCACTGACATTTCCCCTTTCTGAAAGTCTGATAAACGCCGGAAAAATGACTAAGTCCAAAAAAAAATTTTTTAAACTTTTTTCAATTTTACCCCCGTGGGATATATATTCTACCCACGCACATTTGGAACACTCCTGGGGTACCATCACACATATTATTCCCTCATTTAGTGGATATTTTCACAAAAAAGTGAAATTTTCAAAAATTCAGAAAATTGGCTGAAAACGACTAAATATCAAGGACTCATCGGGCGATTCGCTCTGGAACTGAAATCGGAACGCTCACTGACATTTCCCCTATCTGAAAGTCTGATAAACGCCGGAAAAATGACTAAGTCTTAAAAAAAAATTTTTCACCTTTTTTCAATTTTACCCCCGTGGGATATATATTCTACCCACACACATTTGGAACTCTCCTGGGGTACCCTCACACATATTATTCCCTCATTTAGTGGATATTTTCACAAAAAAGTGAAAATTTCAAAAATTCTGAAAATTGGCTGAAAACGACTAAATATGAAGGACTCATCGGGCGAATCGCTCTGGAACTGATATCGGAACGCTCACTGACATTTCCCCTATCTGAAAGTCTGATAAACGCCGGAAAAATGACTAAGTCTAAAAAAAATTTTTTTCACCTTTATTCAATTTTACCCCCGTGGGATATATATTCTACCCACACACATTTGGAACTCTCCTGGGGTACCCTCACACATATTATTCCCTCATTTAGTGGATATTTTCACAAAAAAGTGAAATTTTCAAAAATTCTGAAAATTGGCTGAAAACGACTAAATATGAAGGACTCATCGGGCGAATCGCTCTGGAACTGATATCGGAACGCTCACTGACATTTCCCCTATCTGAAAGTCTGATAAACGCCGGAAAAATGACTAAGTCTAAAAAAAATTTTTTTCACCTTTTTTCAATTTTACCCCCGTGGGATATATATTCTACCCACACACATTTGGAACTCTCCTGGGGTACCCTCACACATATTATTCCCTCATTTAGTGGATATTTTCACAAAAAAGTGAAATTTTCAAAAATTCTGAAAATTGGCTGAAAACGACTAAATATGAAGGACTCATCGGGCGAATCGCTCTGGAACTGAAATCGGAACGCTCACTGACATTTCCCCTATCTGAAAGTCTGATAAACGCCGGAAAAATGACTAAGTCTAAAAAAAATTTTTTTAAACTTTTTTCAATTTTACCCATGTGGGATATATATTCTACCCACACACATTTGGAACTCTCCTGGGGTACCCTCACACATATTATTCCCTCATTTAGTGGATATTTTCACAAAAAAGTGAAATTTTCAAAAATTCAGAAAATTGGCTGAAAACGACTAAATATGAAGGACTCATCGGGCGAATCGCTCTGGAACTGAAATTGGAACGCTCACTGACATTTCCCCTATCTGAAAGTCTGATAAACGCCGGAAAAATGACTAAGTCTTAAAAAAAATTTTTTCACCTTTTTTCAATTTTACCCCCGTGGGATATATATTCTACCCACACACATTTGGAACTCTCCTGGGGTACCCTCACACATATTATTCCCTCATTTAGTGGATATTTTCACAAAAAAGTGAAAATTTCAAAAATTCTAAAAATTGGCTGAAAACGACTAAATATGAAGGACTCATCGGGCGAATCGCTCTGGAACTGGAATCGGAATGCTCACTGACATTTCCCCTATCTGAAAGTCTGATAAACGCTGAAAAAATGACTAAGTCCAAAAAAATAATAATTTCACCTTTTTTCAATTTTACCCCCGTGGGATATATATTCTACCCACACACATTTGGAACTCTCCTGGGGTACCCTCACACATATTATTCCCTCATTTAGTGGATATTTTCACAAAAAAGTGACATTTTCAAAAATTCAGAAAATTGGCTGAAAACGACTAAATATGAAGGACTCATCGGGCGAATCGTGCTGGAACTGAAATCGTAACGCTCACTGACATTTCCCCTATCTGAAAGTCTGATAAACGCCGGAAAAATGTCTAAGTCTAAAAAAAAAATTTTAAAACTTTTTTCAATTTTATCCCCGTGGGATATATATTCTACTCACACACATTTGGAACTCTCCTGGGGTACCCTCACACATATTATTCCCTCATTTAGTGGATATTTTCACAAAAAAGTGAAATTTTCAAAATTCTGAAAATTGGCTGAAAACGACTAAATATGAAGGACTCATCGGGCGAATCGCTCTGGAACTGAAATTGGAACGCTCACTGACATTTCCCCTATCTGAAAGTCTGATAAACGCCGGAAAAATGTCTAAGTCTAAAAAAAATTTTTTTTAACTTTTTTCAATTTTACCCCCGTGGGATATATATTCTACCCACACACATTTGGAACTCTCCTGGGGTACCCTCACACATATTATTCCCTCATTTAGTGGATATTTTCACAAAAAAGTGACATTTTCAAAAATTCTGAAAATTGGCTGAAAACGACTAAATATGAAGGACTCATCGGGCGAATCGCTCTGGAACTGAAATCGGAATGCTCACTGACATTTCCCCTATCTGAAAGTCTGATAAACGCTGAAAAAATGACTAAGTCCAAAGAAAATTTTTCACCTTTTTTCAATTTTACCCCCGTGGGATATATATTCTACCCACACACATTTGGAACTCTCCTGGAGTACCCTCACACATATTATTCCCTCATTTAGTGGATATTTTTACAAAAAAGTGAAATTTTCAAAAATTCAGAAAATTGGCTGAAAACGACTCAATATGAAGGACTCATCGGGCGAATCGCTCTGGAACTAAAATCGGAACGCTCACTGACATTTCCCCTTTCTGAAAGTCTGATAAACGCCGGAAAAATGACTAAGTCCAAAAAAAAATTTTTTAAACTTTTTTCAATTTTACCCCCGTGGGATATATATTCTACCCACGCACATTTGGAACACTCCTGGGGTACCATCACACATATTATTCCCTCATTTAGTGGATATTTTCACAAAAAAGTGAAATTTTCAAAAATTCAGAAAATTGGCTGAAAACGACTAAATATCAAGGACTCATCGGGCGATTCGCTCTGGAACTGAAATCGGAACGCTCACTGACATTTCCCCTATCTGAAAGTCTGATAAACGCCGGAAAAATGACTAAGTCTAAAAAAAATTTTTTTCACCTTTTTTCAATTTTACCCCCGTGGGATATATATTCTACCCACACACATTTGGAACTCTCCTGGGGTACCCTCACACATATTATTCCCTCATTTAGTGGATATTTTCACAAAAAAGTGAAATTTTCAAAAATTCTGAAAATTGGCTGAAAACGACTAAATATGAAGGACTCATCGGGCGAATCGCTCTGGAACTGAAATCGGAACGCTCACTGACATTTCCCCTATCTGAAAGTCTGATAAACGCCGGAAAAATGACTAAGTCTAAAAAAAATTTTTTTAAACTTTTTTCAATTTTACCCCCGTGGGATATATATTCTACCCACACACATTTGGAACTCTCCTGGGGTACCCTCACACATATTATTCCCTCATTTAGTGGATATTTTCACAAAAAAGTGAAATTTTCAAAAATTCTGAAAATTGGCTGAAAACGACTAAATATGAAGGACTCATCGGGCGAATCGCTCTGGAACTGAAATCGGAACGCTCACTGACATTTCCCCTATCTGAAAGTCTGATAAACGCCGGAAAAATGACTAAGTCTAAAAAAAATTTTTTTAAACTTTTTTCAATTTTACCCACGTGGGATATATATTCTACCCACACACATTTGGAACTCTCCTGGGGTACCCTCACACATATTATTCCCTCATTTAGTGGATATTTTCACAAAAAAGTGAAATTTTCAAAAATTCAGAAAATTGGCTGAAAACGACTAAATATGAAGGACTCATCGGGCGAATCGCTCTGGAACTGAAATTGGAACGCTCACTGACATTTCCCCTATCTGAAAGTCTGATAAACGCCGGAAAAATGACTAAGTCTTAAAAAAAATTTTTTCACCTTTTTTCAATTTTACCCCCGTGGGATATATATTCTACCCACACACATTTGGAACTCTCCTGGGGTACCCTCACACATATTATTCCCTCATTTAGTGGATATTTTCACAAAAAAGTGAAAATTTCAAAAATTCTAAAAATTGGCTGAAAACGACTAAATATGAAGGACTCATCGGGCGAATCGCTCTGGAACTGGAATCGGAATGCTCACTGACATTTCCCCTATCTGAAAGTCTGATAAACGCTGAAAAAATGACTAAGTCCAAAAAAATAATAATTTCACCTTTTTTCAATTTTACCCCCGTGGGATATATATTCTACCCACACACATTTGGAACTCTCCTGGGGTACCCTCACACATATTATTCCCTCATTTAGTGGATATTTTCACAAAAAAGTGACATTTTCAAAAATTCAGAAAATTGGCTGAAAACGACTAAATATGAAGGACTCATCGGGCGAATCGTGCTGGAACTGAAATCGTAACGCTCACTGACATTTCCCCTATCTGAAAGTCTGATAAACGCCGGAAAAATGTCTAAGTCTAAAAAAAAAATTTTAAAACTTTTTTCAATTTTATCCCCGTGGGATATATATTCTACTCACACACATTTGGAACTCTCCTGGGGTACCCTCACACATATTATTCCCTCATTTAGTGGATATTTTCACAAAAAAGTGAAATTTTCAAAATTCTGAAAATTGGCTGAAAACGACTAAATATGAAGGACTCATCGGGCGAATCGCTCTGGAACTGAAATTGGAACGCTCACTGACATTTCCCCTATCTGAAAGTCTGATAAACGCCGGAAAAATGTCTAAGTCTAAAAAAAATTTTTTTTAACTTTTTTCAATTTTACCCCCGTGGGATATATATTCTACCCACACACATTTGGAACTCTCCTGGGGTACCCTCACACATATTATTCCCTCATTTAGTGGATATTTTCACAAAAAAGTGACATTTTCAAAAATTCTGAAAATTGGCTGAAAACGACTAAATATGAAGGACTCATCGGGCGAATCGCTCTGGAACTGAAATCGGAATGCTCACTGACATTTCCCCTATCTGAAAGTCTGATAAACGCTGAAAAAATGACTAAGTCCAAAGAAAATTTTTCACCTTTTTTCAATTTTACCCCCGTGGGATATATATTCTACCCACACACATTTGGAACTCTCCTGGAGTACCCTCACACATATTATTCCCTCATTTAGTGGATATTTTTACAAAAAAGTGAAATTTTCAAAAATTCAGAAAATTGGCTGAAAACGACTCAATATGAAGGACTCATCGGGCGAATCGCTCTGGAACTAAAATCGGAACGCTCACTGACATTTCCCCTTTCTGAAAGTCTGATAAACGCCGGAAAAATGACTAAGTCCAAAAAAAAATTTTTTAAACTTTTTTCAATTTTACCCCCGTGGGATATATATTCTACCCACGCACATTTGGAACACTCCTGGGGTACCATCACACATATTATTCCCTCATTTAGTGGATATTTTCACAAAAAAGTGAAATTTTCAAAAATTCAGAAAATTGGCTGAAAACGACTAAATATCAAGGACTCATCGGGCGATTCGCTCTGGAACTGAAATCGGAACGCTCACTGACATTTCCCCTATCTGAAAGTCTGATAAACGCCGGAAAAATGACTAAGTCTAAAAAAAATTTTTTTCACCTTTTTTCAATTTTACCCCCGTGGGATATATATTCTACCCACACACATTTGGAACTCTCCTGGGGTACCCTCACACATATTATTCCCTCATTTAGTGGATATTTTCACAAAAAAGTGAAATTTTCAAAAATTCTGAAAATTGGCTGAAAACGACTAAATATGAAGGACTCATCGGGCGAATCGCTCTGGAACTGAAATCGGAACGCTCACTGACATTTCCCCTATCTGAAAGTCTGATAAACGCCGGAAAAATGACTAAGTCTAAAAAAAATTTTTTTAAACTTTTTTCAATTTTACCCACGTGGGATATATATTCTACCCACACACATTTGGAACTCTCCTGGGGTACCCTCACACATATTATTCCCTCATTTAGTGGATATTTTCACAAAAAAGTGAAATTTTCAAAAATTCAGAAAATTGGCTGAAAACGACTAAATATGAAGGACTCATCGGGCGAATCGCTCTGGAACTGAAATTGGAACGCTCACTGACATTTCCCCTATCTGAAAGTCTGATAAACGCCGGAAAAATGACTAAGTCTTAAAAAAATTTTTTTCACCTTTTTTCAATTTTACCCCCGTGGGATATATATTCTACCCACACACATTTGGAACTCTCCTGGGGTACCCTCACACATATTATTCCCTCATTTAGTGGATATTTTCACAAAAAAGTGAAAATTTCAAAAATTCTAAAAATTGGCTGAAAACGACTAAATATGAAGGACTCATCGGGCGAATCGCTCTGGAACTGGAATCGGAATGCTCACTGACATTTCCCCTATCTGAAAGTCTGATAAACGCTGAAAAAATGACTAAGTCCAAAAAAATAATAATTTCACCTTTTTTCAATTTTACCCCCGTGGGATATATATTCTACCCACACACATTTGGAACTCTCCTGGGGTACCCTCACACATATTATTCCCTCATTTAGTGGATATTTTCACAAAAAAGTGACATTTTCAAAAATTCAGAAAATTGGCTGAAAACGACTAAATATGAAGGACTCATCGGGCGAATCGTGCTGGAACTGAAATCGTAACGCTCACTGACATTTCCCCTATCTGAAAGTCTGATAAACGCCGGAAAAATGTCTAAGTCTAAAAAAAAAATTTTAAAACTTTTTTCAATTTTATCCCCGTGGGATATATATTCTACTCACACACATTTGGAACTCTCCTGGGGTACCCTCACACATATTATTCCCTCATTTAGTGGATATTTTCACAAAAAAGTGAAATTTTCAAAATTCTGAAAATTGGCTGAAAACGACTAAATATGAAGGACTCATCGGGCGAATCGCTCTGGAACTGAAATTGGAACGCTCACTGACATTTCCCCTATCTGAAAGTTCTGATAAACGCCGGAAAAATGTCTAAGTCTAAAAAAAATTTTTTTTAACTTTTTTCAATTTTACCCCCGTGGGATATATATTCTACCCACACACATTTGGAACTCTCCTGGGGTACCCTCACACATATTATTCCCTCATTTAGTGGATATTTTCACAAAAAAGTGACATTTTCAAAAATTCTGAAAATTGGCTGAAAACGACTAAATATGAAGGACTCATCGGGCGAATCGCTCTGGAACTGAAATCGGAATGCTCACTGACATTTCCCCTATCTGAAAGTCTGATAAACGCTGAAAAAATGACTAAGTCCAAAGAAAATTTTTCACCTTTTTTCAATTTTACCCCCGTGGGATATATATTCTACCCACACACATTTGGAACTCTCCTGGAGTACCCTCACACATATTATTCCCTCATTTAGTGGATATTTTTACAAAAAAGTGAAATTTTCAAAAATTCAGAAAATTGGCTGAAAACGACTCAATATGAAGGACTCATCGGGTGAATCGCTCTGGAACTGAAATCGGAACGCTCACTGACATTTCCCCTATCTGAAAGTCTGATAAACTCTGAAAAAATGACTAAGTCCAAAAAAAATTTTTTTTCACCTTTTTTCAATTTTACCCCTGTGGGATATATATTCTACCCACACACATTTGGAACTCTCCTGGGGTACCCTCACAAATATTATTCCCTCATTTAGTGGATATTTTCACAAAAAAGTGAAATTTTCGAAAATTGGCTGAAAACGACTAAATATGAAAGACTCATCGGGCGAATCGCTCTGGAACTGAAATCGGAACGCTCACTGACATTTCCCCTATCTGAAAATCTGATAAATGCCGGAATAATGACTAAGTTTAAAAAAAAATTTTTTTCACCTTTTTTCAATTTTACCCCCGTTGGATATATATTCTAACCACACACATTTGGAACTCTCCTGGGGTACCCTCACACATAATATTCCCTCATTTAGTGGATATTTTCACAAAAAAGTGACATTTTCAAAAATTCAGAACATTGTCTGAAAACGACTAAATATGAAGGACTCATCGGGCGAATCGCTCTGGAACTGAAATCGGAACGCTCACTGACATTTCCCCTATCTGAAAGTCTGATAAACGCCGGAAAAATGTCTAAGTCTAAAAAAAAAATTTTTCACCTTTTTTCAATTTTACCCCCGTGGGATATATATTCTACCCACACACATTTGGAACTCTCCTGGGGTACCCTCACACATATTATTCCCTCATTTAGTGGATATTTTCACAAAAAAGTGAAATTTTCAAAATTCTGAAAATTGGCTGAAAACGACTAAATATGAAAGACTCATCGGGCGAATGGCTCTGGAACTGAAATCGGAACGCTCACTGACATTTCCCCTATCTGAAAGTCTGATAAACGCCGGAAAAATGTCTAAGTCTAAAAAAAAAATTTTAAAACTTTTTTCAATTTTACCCCCGTGGGATATATATTCTACTCAAACACATTTGGAACTCTCCTGGGGTACCCTCACACATATTATTCCCTCATTTAGTGGATATTTTCACAAAAAAGTGAAATTTTCAAAATTCTGAAAATTGGCTGAAAACGACTAAATATGAAGGACTCATCGGGCGAATCGCTCTGGAACTGAAATTGGAACGCTCACTGACATTTCCCCTATCTGAAAGTCTGATAAACGGCGGAAAAATGTCTAAGTCTAAAAAAAATTTTTTTTAACTTTTTTCAATTTTACCCCCGTGGGATATATATTCTACCCACACACATTTGGAACTCTCCTGGGGTACCCTCACACATATTATTCCCTCATTTAGTGGATATTTTCACAAAAAAGTGACATTTTCAAAAATTCTGAAAATTGGCTGAAAACGACTAAATATGAAGGACTCATCGGGCGAATCGCTCTGGAACTGAAATCGGAATGCTCACTGACATTTCCCCTATCTGAAAGTCTGATAAACGCTGAAAAAATGACTAAGTCCAAAGAAAATTTTTCACCTTTTTTCAATTTTACCCCCGTGGGATATATATTCTACCCACACACATTTGGAACTCTCCTGGAGTACCCTCACACATATTATTCCCTCATTTAGTGAATATTTTTACAAAAAAGTGAAATTTTCAAAAATTCAGAAAATTGGCTGAAAACGACTCAATATGAAGGACTCATCGGGTGAATCGCTCTGGAACTGAAATCGGAACGCTCACTGACATTTCCCCTATCTGAAAGTCTGATAAACTCTGAAAAAATGACTAAGTCCAAAAAAAATTTTTTTTCACCTTTTTTCAATTTTACCCCTGTGGGATATATATTCTACCCACACACATTTGGAACTCTCCTGGGGTACCCTCACAAATATTATTCCCTCATTTAGTGGATATTTTCACAAAAAAGTGAAATTTTCGAAAATTGGCTGAAAACGACTAAATATGAAAGACTCATCGGGCGAATCGCTCTGGAACTGAAATCGGAACGCTCACTGACATTTCCCCTAACTCAAAGTCTGATAAACGCCGGAAAAATGACTAAGTCCAACAAAAAAAATTTTTCAACTTTTTTCAATTTTACCCCCGTGGGATATATATTCTACCCACACACATTTGGAACTCTCCTGGGGTACCCTCACACATATTATTCTCTCATTTAGTGGATATTTTCACAAAATTGAAATTTTCAAAAATTCAGAAAATTGGCTGAAAACGACTAAATATGAAGGACTCATCGGGTAAATCGCTCTGGAACTGAAATCGGAACGCTCACTGACATTTCCCCTAACTGAAAGTTTGATAAACGCCGGAAAAATGACTAAGTTGAAAAAAAAATTTTTTTTCAACTTTTTTCAATTTTACTCCCGTGGGATAGATATTCTACCCACACACATTTGGAACTCTACTGGGGTACCCTCACACATATTATTCCCTCATTTAGTGGATATTTTCACAAAAAAGTGAAATTTTCAAAAATTCTGAAAATTGGCTGAAAACGACTAAATATGAAGGACTCATCGGGCGAATCGCTCTGGAACTGAAATTGGAACGCTCACTGACATTTCAACTATCTGAAAGTCTGATGAACGCCGGAAAAATGACTAAGTCGAAAAAAAAAAAAAATTTTCACCTTTTTTCAATTTTACTCCCGTGGGATAGATATTCTACCCACGCACATTTGGAACTCTCCTGGGGTACCCTCACACATATTATTCCCTCATTTAGTGGATATTTTCACAAAAAAGTGAAATTTTCAAAAATTCAGAAAATTGTCTGAAAACGACTAAATATGAAGGACTCATCGGGCGAATCGCTCTGGAACTGAAATCGGAACGCTCACTGACATTTCCCCTATCTGAAAGTCTGATAAACGCCGGAAAAATGACTAAGTCTAAAAAAAATTTTTTTTCACCTTTTTCAATTTTACCCCCGTGGGATATATATTCTACCCACACACATTTGGAACTCTCCTGGGGTACCCTCACACATATTATTCCCTCATTTAGTGGATATTTTCACAAAAAAGTGAAATTTTCAAAAATTCAGAAAATTGGCTGAAAACGACTAAATATGAAGGACTCATCGGGCGAATCGCTCTGGAACTGAAATTGGAACGCTCACTGACATTTCCCCTATCTGAAAGTCTGATGAACGCCGGAAAAATGACTAAGTCTAAAAAAAATTTTTTTTCACCTTTTTCAATTTTACCCACGTGGGATATATATTCTACCCACACACATTTGGAACTCTCCTGGGGTACCCTCACACATATTATTCCCTCATTTAGTGGATATTTTCACAAAAAAGTGAAATTTTCAAAATTCTGAAAATTGGCTGAAAACGACTAAATATGAAGGACTCATCGGGCGAATCGCTCTGGAACTGAAATTGGAACGCTCACTGACATTTCCCCTATCTGAAAGTCTGATAAACGACGGAAAAATGTCTAAGTCTAAAAAAAATTTTTTTTAACTTTTTTCAATTTTACCCCCGTGGGATATATATTCTACCCACACACATTTGGAACTCTCCTGGAGTACCCTCACACATATTATTCCCTCATTTAGTGGATATTTTTACAAAAAAGTGAAATTTTCAAAAATTCAGAAAATTGGCTGAAAACGACTCAATATGAAGGACTCATCGGGTGAATCGCTCTGGAACTGAAATCGGAACGCTCACTGACATTTCCCCTATCTGAAAGTCTGATAAACGCTGAAAAAATGACTAAGTCCAAAAAAAATTTTTTTTCACCTTTTTTCAATTTTACCCCTGTGGGATATATATTCTACCCACACACATTGGGAACTCTCCTGGGGTACCCTCACAAATATTATTCCCTCATTTAGTGGATATTTTCACAAAAAAGTGAAATTTTCGAAAATTGGCTGAAAACGACTAAATATGAAAGACTCATCGGGCGAATCGCTCTGGAACTGAAATCGGAACGCTCACTGACATTTCCCCTAACTCAAAGTCTGATAAACGCTGGAAAAATGACTAAGTTGAAAAAAAAAATTTTTTAAAACTTTTTTCAATTTTACCCCCGTGGGATATATATTCTACTCACACACATTTGGAACTCTCCTGGGGTACCCTCACACATATTATTCCCTCATTTAGTGGATATTTTCACAAAAAAGTGAAATTTTCAAAATTTCTGAAAATTGGCTGAAAACGACTAAATATGAAGGACTCATCGGGTGAATCGCTCTGGAACTGAAATCGGAACGCTCACTGACATTTCCCCTATCTGAAATTCTGCTAAACGCCGGAAAAATGACTAAGTCCAACAAAAAAAATGTTTCAACTTTTTTCAATTTTACCCCCGTGGGATATATATTCTACCCACACACATTTGGAACTCTCCTGGGGTACCCTCACACATATTATTCCCTCATTTAGTGGATATTTTCATAAAAAAGTGACATTTTCAAAAATTCAGAAAATTGGCTGAAAACGACTAAATATGAAGGAGTCATCGGGCAAATCGCTCTGGAACTAAGATCGGAACGCTCACTGACATTTCCCCTATCTGAAAGTCTGATAAACGCTGAAAAAATGACTAAGTCCAAAAAAAAAAATTTTTCACCTTTTTTCAATTTTATCCCCGTGGGATATATATTCTACCCACACACATTTGGAACTCTCCTGGGGTACCCTCACACATATTATTCCCTCATTTAGTGGATATTTTCACAAAAAAGTGACATTTTCAAAAATTCAGAAAATTGGCTGAAAACGACTAAATATGAAGGACTCATCGGGCGAATCGCTCTGGAACTGAAATCGGAATGCTCACTGACATTTACCCTATCTGAAAGTCTGAAAAACGGCGGAAAAATGACTAAGTCCCCCAAAAAAATTTTTTCAACTTTTTTCAATTTTACCCCTGTGGATATATATTCTACCCACACTTTTGGAACTCTCCTGGGGTGCCCTCACACATATTATTCCCTCATTTAGTGGATATTTTCACAAAAAAGTGACATTTTCAAAAATTCAGAAAATTGGCTGAAAACGACTAAATATGAAGGACTCATCGGGCGAATCGCTCTGGAACTGAAATCGGAACACTCACTGACATTTCCCCTATCTGAAAGTCTGATAAACGCCGGAAAAATGACTAAGTCTAAAAAATAATTTTTTTTTAACTTTTTTCAATTTTACCCCTGTGGGATATATATTGTACCCACACACATTTGGAACTCTCCTGGCGTACCCTCACACATATTATTCCCTCATTTAGTGGATATTTTCACAAAAAAGTGAAGTTTTCAAAAATTCAGAAAATTGGCTGAAAACGACTAAATATCAAGGACTCATCGGGCGATTCGCTCTGGAACTGAAATCGGAACGCTCACTGACATTTCCCCTATCTGAAAGTCTGATAAACGCCGGAAAAATGACTAAGTCTAAAAAAAATTTTTTTCACCTTTTTTCAATTTTACCCCCGTGGGATATATATTCTACCCACACACATTTGGAACTCTCCTGGGGTACCCTCACACATATTATTCCCTCATTTAGTGGATATTTTCAGAAAAAAGTGAAATTTTCAAAAATTCTGAAAATTGGCTGAAAACGACTAAATATGAAGGACTCATCGGGCGAATCGCTCTGGTACTGAAATCGGAATGCTCACTGACATTTCCCCTATCTGAAAGTCTGATAAACGCTGAAAAAATGACTAAGTCCCAAAAAAATTTTTCACGTTTTTTCAATTTTACCCCCGTGGGATATATATTCTACCCACACACATTTGGAACTCTCCTGGGGTACCCTCACACATATTATTCCCTCATTTAGTGGATATTTTCACAAAAAAGTGAAATTTTCAAAAATTCTGAAAATTGGCTGAAAACGACTAAATATGAAGGACTCATCGGGCGAATCGCTCTGGAACTGAAATCGGAACGCTCACTGACATTTCCCCTATCTGAAAGTCTGATAAACGCCGGAAAAATGACTAAGTCTTAAAAAAAATTTTTCACCTTTTTTCAATTTTACCCCCGTGGGATATATATTCTACCCACACACATTTGGAACTCTCCTGGGGTACCCTCACACATATTATTCCCTCATTTAGTGGATATTTTCACAAAAAAGTGAAAATTTCAAAAATTCTGAAAATTGGCTGAAAACGACTAAATATGAAGGACTCATCGGGCGAATCGCTCTGGAACTGATATCGGAACGCTCACTGACATTTCCCCTATCTGAAAGTCTGATAAACGCTGAAAAAATGACTACGTCCCAAAAAAAAGACTTTTCACATTTTTCAATTTTACCCCCGTGGGATATATATTCTACCCACACACATTTGGAACTCTCCTGGGGTACCCTCACACATATTATTCCCTCATTTAGTGGATATTTTCACAAAAAAGTGACATTTTCAAAAATCCAGAAAATTGGCTGAAAACGACTAAATATGAAGGACTCATCGGGCGAATCGCTCTGGAACTAAAATCGGAACGCTCACTGACATTTCCCCTTTCTGAAAGTCTGATAAACGGCGGAAAAATGACTAAGTCCCTAAAAAAAATTTTTTCAACTTTTTTCAATTTTACCCCTGTGGATATATATTCTACCCACACTTTTGGAACTCTCCTGGGGTGCCCTCACACATATTATTCCCTCATTTAGTGGATATTTTCACAAAAAAGTGACATTTTCAAAAATTCAGAAAATTGGCTGAAAACGACTAAATATGAAGGACTCATCGGGCGAATCGCTCTGGAACTAAAATCGGAACGCTCACTGACATTTCCCCTTTCTGAAAGTCTGATAAACGCCGGAAAAATGACTAAGTCCAAAAAAAAATTTTTTAAACTTTTTTCAATTTTACCCCCGTGGGATATATATTCTACCCACGCACATTTGGAACACTCCTGGGGTACCATCACACATATTATTCCCTCATTTAGTGGATATTTTCACAAAAAAGTGAAATTTTCAAAAATTCAGAAAATTGGCTGAAAACGACTAAATATCAAGGACTCATCGGGCGATTCGCTCTGGAACTGAAATCGGAACGCTCACTGACATTTCCCCTATCTGAAAGTCTGATAAACGCCGGAAAAATGACTAAGTCTTAAAAAAAAATTTTTCACCTTTTTTCAATTTTACCCCCGTGGGATATATATTCTACCCACACACATTTGGAACTCTCCTGGGGTACCCTCACACATATTATTCCCTCATTTAGTGGATATTTTCACAAAAAAGTGAAAATTTCAAAAATTCTGAAAATTGGCTGAAAACGACTAAATATGAAGGACTCATCGGGCGAATCGCTCTGGAACTGATATCGGAACGCTCACTGACATTTCCCCTATCTGAAAGTCTGATAAACGCCGGAAAAATGACTAAGTCTAAAAAAAATTTTTTTCACCTTTTTTCAATTTTACCCCCGTGGGATATATATTCTACCCACACACATTTGGAACTCTCCTGGGGTACCCTCACACATATTATTCCCTCATTTAGTGGATATTTTCACAAAAAAGTGAAATTTTCAAAAATTCTGAAAATTGGCTGAAAACGACTAAATATGAAGGACTCATCGGGCGAATCGCTCTGGAACTGAAATCGGAACGCTCACTGACATTTCCCCTATCTGAAAGTCTGATAAACGCCGGAAAAATGACTAAGTCTTAAAAAAAAATTTTTCACCTTTTTTCAATTTTACCCCCGTGGGATATATATTCTACCCACACACATTTGGAACTCTCCTGGGGTACCCTCACACATATTATTCCCTCATTTAGTGGATATTTTCACAAAAAAGTGAAAATTTCAAAAATTCTGAAAATTGGCTGAAAACGACTAAATATGAAGGACTCATCGGGCGAATCGCTCTGGAACTGATATCGGAACGCTCACTGACATTTCCCCTATCTGAAAGTCTGATAAACGCCGGAAAAATGACTAAGTCTAAAAAAAATTTTTTTCACCTTTTTTCAATTTTACCCCCGTGGGATATATATTCTACCCACACACATTTGGAACTCTCCTGGGGTACCCTCACACATATTATTCCCTCATTTAGTGGATATTTTCACAAAAAAGTGAAATTTTCAAAAATTCTGAAAATTGGCTGAAAACGACTAAATATGAAGGACTCATCGGGCGAATCGCTCTGGAACTGAAATCGGAACGCTCACTGACATTTCCCCTATCTGAAAGTCTGATAAACGCCGGAAAAATGACTAAGTCAAAAAAAAATTTTTTTAAACTTTTTTCAATTTTACCCACGTGGGATATATATTCTACCCACACACATTTGGTACTCTCCTGGAATACCCTCACACATATTATTCCCTCATTTAGTGGATATTTTCACAAAAAAGTGAAATTTTCAAAAATTCAGAAAATTGGCTGAAAACGACTAAATATGAAGGACTCATCGGGTAAATCGCTCTGGAACTGAAATCGGAACGCTCACTGACATTTCCCCTAACTGAAAGTTTGATAAACGCCGGAAAAATGACTAAGTCTAAAAAAAAATTTTTTTTCACCTTTTTTCAATTTTACTCCCGTGGGATAGATCTTCTACCCACACACATTTGGAACTCTCCTGGGGTACCCTCACACATATTATTCCCTCTTTTAGTGGATATTTTCCCAAAAAAGTGAAATTTTCAAAAATTCAGAAAATTGTCTGAAAACGACTAAATATGAAGGACTCATCGGGCGAATCGCTCTGGAACTGAAATCGGAACGCTCACTGACATTTCCCCTATCTGAAAGTCTGATAAACGCCGGAAAAATGACTAAGTCTAAAAAAAATTTTTTTTCACCTTTTTCAATTTTACCCCCGTGGGATATATAGTCTACCCACACACATTTGGAACTCTCCTGGGGTACCCTCACACATATTATTCCCTCATTTAGTGGATATTTTCACAAAAAAGTGAAATTTTCAAAAATTCAGAAAATTGGCTGAAAACGACTAAATATGAAGGACTCATCGGGCGAATCGCTCTGGAACTGAAATTGGAACGCTCACTGACATTTCCCCTATCTGAAAGTCTGATAAACGCCGGAAAAATGACTAAGTCTTAAAAAAAATGTTTTCACCTTTTTTCAATTTTACCCCCGTGGGATATATATTCTACCCACACACATTTGGAACTCTCCTGGGGTACCCTCACACATATTATTCCCTCATTTAGTGGATATTTTCACAAAAAAGTGAAAATTTCAAAAATTCTGAAAATTGGCTGAAAACGACTAAATATGAAGGACTCATCGGGAGAATCGCTCTGGAACTGATATCGGAACGCTCACTGACATTTCCCCTATCTGAAAGTCTGATAAACGCCGGAAAAATGACTAAGTCTAAAAAAAATTTTTTTCACCTTTTTTCAATTTTACCCCCGTGGGATATATATTCTACCCACACACATTTGGAACTCTCCTGGGGTACCCTCACACATATTATTCCCTCATTTAGTGGATATTTTCACAAAAAAGTGAAATTTTCAAAAATTCTGAAAATTGGCTGAAAACGACTAAATATGAAGGACTCATCGGGCGAATCGCTCTGGAACTGAAATCGGAACGCTCACTGACATTTCCCCTATCTGAAAGTCTGATAAATGCCGGAATAATGACTAAGTTTAAAAAAAAATTTTTTTCACCTTTTTTCAATTTTACCCCCGTGGGATATATAATCTACCCACACACATTTGGAACTCTCCTGGGGTACCCTCACACATATTATTCCCTCATTTAGTGGATATTTTCACAAAAAACTGAAATTTTCAAAAATTCTAAAAATTGGCTGAAAACGACTAAATATGAAGGACTCATCGGGCGAATCGCTCTGGAACTGGAATCGGAATGCTCACTGACATTTCCGCTATCTGAAAGTCTGGTTACGCTGAAAAAATGACTAAGTCCAAAAAAATAATAATTTCACCTTTTTTCAATTTTACCCCCGTGGGATATATATTCTACCCACACACATTTGGAACTCTCCTGGGGTACCCTCACACATATTATTCCCTCATTTAGTGGATATTTTCACAAAAACGTGACATTTTCAAAAATTCAGAAAATTGGCTGAAAACGACTAAATATGAAGGACTCATCGGGCGAATCGTGCTGGAACTGAAATCGTAACGCTCACTGACATTTCCCCTATCTGAAAGTCTGATAAACGCCGGAAAAATGTCTAAGTCTAAAAAAAAAATTTTAAAACTTTTTTCAATTTTACCCCCGTGGGATATATATTCTACTCACACACATTTGGAACTCTCCTGGGGTACCCTCACACATATTATTCCCTCATTTAGTGGATATTTTCACAAAAAAGTGAAATTTTCAAAATTCTGAAAATTGGCTGAAAACGACTAAATATGAAGGACTCATCGGGCGAATCGCTCTGGAACTGAAATTGGAACGCTCACTGACATTTCCCCTATCTGAAAGTCTGATAAACGGCGGAAAAATGTCTAAGTCTAAAAAAAATTTTTTTTAACTTTTTTCAATTTTACCCCCGTGGGATATATATTCTACCCACACACATTTGGAACTCTCCTGGGGTACCCTCACACATATTATTCCCTCATTTAGTGGATATTTTCACAAAAAAGTGACATTTTCAAAAATTCTGAAAATTGGCTGAAAACGACTAAATATGAAGGACTCATCGGGCGAATCGCTCTGGAACTGAAATCGGAATGCTCACTGACATTTCCCCTATCTGAAAGTCTGATAAACGCTGAAAAAATGACTAAGTCCAAAGAAAATTTTTCACCTTTTTTCAATTTTACCCCCGTGGGATATATATTCTACCCACACACATTTGGAACTCTCCTGGAGTACCCTCACACATATTATTCCCTCATTTAGTGGATATTTTTACAAAAAAGTGAAATTTTCAAAAATTCAGAAAATTGGCTGAAAACGACTCAATATGAAGGACTCATCGGGTGAATCGCTCTGGAACTGAAATCGGAACGCTCACTGACATTTCCCCTATCTGAAAGTCTGATAAACTCTGAAAAAATGACTAAGTCCAAAAAAAATTTTTTTTCACCTTTTTTCAATTTTACCCCTGTGGGATATATATTCTACCCACACACATTTGGAACTCTCCTGGGGTACCCTCACAAATATTATTCCCTCATTTAGTGGATATTTTCACAAAAAAGTGAAATTTTCGAAAATTGGCTGAAAACGACTAAATATCAAAGACTCATCGGGCGAATCGCTCTGGAACTGAAATCGGCACGCTCACTGACATTTCCCCTAACTCAAAGTCTGATAAACGCCGGAAAAATGACTAAGTCCAACAAAAAAAATTTTTCAACTTTTTTCAGTTTTACCCCCGTGGGATATATATTCTACCCACACACATTTGGAACTCTCCTGGGGTACCCTCACACATATTATTCTCTCATTTAGTGGATATTTTCACAAAATTGAAATTTTCAAAAATTCAGAAAATTGGCTGAAAACGACTAAATATGAAGGACTCATCGGGCGAATCGCACCGGAACTGAAATTGGAACGCTCACTGACATTTCCCCTATCTGAAAGTCTGATGAACGCCGGAAAAATGACTAAGTCTAAAAAAATTTTTTTTTAAACTTTTTTCAATTTTACCCCCGTGGGATATATATTCTACCCACACACATTTGGAACTCTCCTGGGGTACCCTCACACATATTATTCCCTCATGTAGTGGATATTTTCACAAAAAAGTGAAATTTTCAAAAATTCTGAAAATTGGCTGAAAACGACTAAATATGAAGGACTCATCGGGCGAATCGCTCTGGAACTGAAATCGGAACGCTCACTGACATTTCCCCTATCTGAAAATCTGATAAATGCCGGAATAATGACTAAGTTTAAAAAAAAATTTTTTTCACCTTTTTTCAATTTTACCCCCGTTGGATATATATTCTAACCACACACATTTGGAGCTCTCCTGGGGTACCCTCACACATAATATTCCCTCATTTAGTGGATATTTTAACAAAAAAGTGACATTTTCAAAAATTCAGAACATTGTCTGAAAACGACTAAATATGAAGGACTCATCGGGCGAATCGCTCTGGAACTGAAATCGGAACGCTCACTGACATTTCCCCTATCTGAAAGTCTGATAAACGCCGGAAAAATGTCTAAGTCTAAAAAAAAAATTTTTCACCTTTTTTCAATTTTACCCCCGTGGGATATATATTCTACCCACACACATTTGGAACTCTCCTGGGGTACCCTCACACATATTATTCCCTCATTTAGTGGATATTTTCACAAAAAAGTGAAATTTTCAAAATTCTGAAAATTGGCTGAAAACGACTAAATATGAAAGACTCATCGGGCGAATCGCTCTGGAACTGAAATCGGAACGCTCACTGACATTTCCCCTATCTGAAAGTCTGATAAACGCCGGAAAAATGTCTAAGTCTAAAAAAAAAATTTTAAAACTTTTTTCAATTTTACCCCCGTGGGATATATATTCTACTCACACACATTTGGAACTCTCCTGGGGTACCCTCACACATATTATTCCCTCATTTAGTGGATATTTTCACAAAAAAGTGAAATTTTCAAAATTCTGAAAATTGGCTGAAAACCACTAAATATGAAGGACTCATCGGGCGAATCGCTCTGGAACTGAAATTGGAACGCTCACTGACATTTCCCCTATCTGAAAGTCTGATAAACGCCGGAAAAATGTCTAAGTCTAAAAAAAATTTTTTTTAACTTTTTTCAATTTTACCCCCGTGGGATATATATTCTACCCACACACATTTGGAACTCTCCTGGGGTACCCTCACACATATTATTCCCTCATTTAGTGGATATTTTCACAAAAAAGTGACATTTTCAAAAATTCTGAAAATTGGCTGAAAACGACTAAATATGAAGGACTCATCGGGCGAATCGCTCTGGAACTGAAATCGGAATGCTCACTGACATTTCCCCTATCTGAAAGTCTGATAAACGCTGAAAAAATGACTAAGTCCAAAGAAAATTTTTCACCTTTTTTCAATTTTACCCCCGTGGGATATATATTCTACCCACACACATTTGGAACTCTCCTGGAGTACCCTCACACATATTATTCCCTCATTTAGTGAATATTTTTACAAAAAAGTGAAATTTTCAAAAATTCAGAAAATTGGCTGAAAACGACTCAATATGAAGGACTCATCGGGTGAATCGCTCTGGAACTGAAATCAGAACGCTCACTGACATTTCCCCTATCTGAAAGTCTGATAAACTCTGAAAAAATGACTAAGTCCAAAAAAAATTTTTTTTCACCTTTTTTCAATTTTACCCCTGTGGGATATATATTCTACCCACACACATTTGGAACTCTCCTGGGGTACCCTCACAAATATTATTCCCTCATTTAGTGGATATTTTCACAAAAAAGTGAAATTTTCGAAAATTGGCTGAAAACGACTAAATATTAAATACTCATCGGGCGAATCGCTCTGGAACTGAAATCGGAACGCTCACTGACATTTCCCCTAACTCAAAGTCTGATAAACGCCGGAAAAATGACTAAGTCCAACAAAAAAATTTTTTCACCTATTTCAATTTTACTCCCGTGGGATAGATCTTCTACCCACACACATTTGGAACTCTCCTGGGGTACCCTCACACATATTATTCCCTCATTTAGTGGATATTTTCACAAAAAAGTGAAATTTTCAAAATTCTGAAAATTGTCTGAAAACGACTAAATATGAAGGACTCATCGGGCGAATCGCTCTGGAACTGAAATCGGAACGCTCACTGACATTTCCCCTATCTGAAAGTCTGATGAACGCCGGAAAAATGACTAAGTCTAAAAAAAATTTTTTTTAAACTTTTTTCAATTTTACCCCCGTGGGATATATATTCTACCCACACACATTTGGAACTCTCCTGGGGTACCCTCACACATATTATTCCCTCATTTAGTGGATATTTTCACAAAAAAGTGAAATTTTCAAAAATTCAGAAAATTGGCTGAAAATGACTAAATATGAAGGACTCATCGGGCGAATCGCTCTGGAACTGAAATTGGAACGCTCACTGACATTTCCCCTATCTGAAAGTCTGATGAACGCCGGAAAAATGACTAAGTCTAAAAGAAATTTTTTTTCACCTTTTTCAATTTTACCCACGTGGGATATATATTCTACCCACACACATTTGGAACTCTCCTGGGGTACCCTCACACATATTATTCCCTCATTTAGTGGATATTTTCACAAAAAAGTGAAATTTTCAAAATTCTGAAAATTGGCTGAAAACGACTAAATATGAAGGACTCATCGGGTGAATCGCTCTGGAACTGAAATCGGGACGCTCACTGACATTTCCCCTAACTGAAAGTCGGATAAACGCCGGAAAAATGACTAAGTTGAAAAAAAAATTTTTTTTCAACTTTTTTCAATTTTACTCCCGTGGGATAGATATTCTACCCACACACATTTGGAACTCTACTGGGGTACCCTCACACATATTATTCCCTCATTTAGTGGATATTTTCACAAAAAAGTGAAATTTTCAAAAATTCTGAAAATTGGCTGAAAACGACTAAATATGAAGGACTCATCGGGTGAATCGCTCTGGAACTGAAATTGGAACGCTCACTGACATTTCAACTATCTGAAAGTCTGATGAACGCCGGAAAAATGACTAAGTCGAAAAAAAAAAAAATTTTTCACCTTTTTTCAATTTTACTCCCGTGGGATAGATATTCTACCCACGCACATTTGGAACTCTCCTGGGGTACCCTCACACATATTATTCCCTCATTTAGTGGATATTTTCACAAAAAAGTGAAATGTTCAAAAATTCAGAAAATTGGCTGAAAACGACTAAATATGAAGGACTCATCGGGCGAATCGCTCTGGAACTGAAATTGGAACGCTCACTGACATTTCCCCTTATCTGAAAGTCTGATAAACGCCGGAAAAATGACTAAGTCTAAAAAACATTTTTTTTCACCTTTTTCAATTTTACCCCCGTGGGATATATATTCTACCCACACACATTTGGAACTCTCCTGGGGTACCCTCACACATATTATTCCCTCATTTAGTGGATATTTTCACAAAAAAGTGAAATTTTCAAAAATTCAGAAAATTGGCTGAAAACGACTAAATATGAAGGACTCATTGGGAGAATCGCTCCTGAACTGAAATCGGAACGCTCACTGACATTTCCCCTATCTGAAAGTCTGATAAACGCCGGAAAAATGGCTAAGTCCAAAAAAAATTTTTTGCACCTTTTTTCAATTTTACCCCCGTGGGATATATATTCTACCCACACACATTTGGAACTCTCCTGGGGTACCCTCACACATATTATTCCCTCATTTAGTGGATATTTTCACAAAAAAGTGAAATTTTCAAAATTCTGAAAATTGGCTGAAAACGACTAAATATGAAGGACTCATCGGGCGAATCGCTCTGGAACTGAAATTGGAACGCTCACTGACATTTCCCCTATCTGAAAGTCTGATAAACGACGGAAAAATGTCTAAGTCTAAAAAAAAATTTTTTTAACTTTTTTCAATTTTACCCCCGTGGGATATATATTCTACCCACACACATTTGGAACTCTCCTGGGGTACCCTCACACATATTATTCCCTCATTTAGTGAATATTTTCACAAAAAAGTGAAATTTTCAAAATTTCTGAAAATTGGCTGAAAACGACTAAATATGAAGGACTCATCGGGTGAATCGCTCTGGAACTGAAATCGGAACGCTCACTGACATTTCCCCTATCTGAAATTCTGCTAAACGCCGGAAAAATGACTAAGTCCAACAAAAAAAATGTTTCAACTTTTTTCAATTTTACCCCCGTGGGATATATATTCTACCCACACACATTTGGAACTCTCCTGGGGTACCCTCACACATATTATTCCCTCATTTAGTGTATATTTTCACAAAAAAGTGAAATTTTCAAAATTTGGAAAATTGGCTGAAAACGACTAAATATGAAGGACTCATCGGGCGAATCGCTCTGGAACTGAAATCGGAACGCTCACTGACATTTCCCCTAACTGAAAGTTTGATAAACGCCGGAAAAATGACTAAGTCGAAAAAAAAAAATTTTTTCACCTTTTTTCAATTTTACTCCAGTGGGATAGATCTTCTACCCACACACATTTGGAACTCTCCTGGGGTACCCTCACACATATTATTCCCTCATTTAGTGGATATTTTCACAAAAAAGTGAAATTTTCAAAAATTCAGAAAATTGTCTGAAAACGACTAAATATGAAGGACTCATCGGGCGAATCGGTCTGGAACTGAAATTGGAACGCTCACTGACATTTCCCCTATCTGAAAGTCTGATAAACGTCGGAAAAAAGACTAAGTCCAAAAAAAATTTTTTTTAAACTTTTTTCAATTTTACCCCCGTGGGATATATATTCTACCCACACACATTTGGAACTCTCCTGGGGTACCCTCACACATATTATTCCCTCATTTAGTGGATATTTTCACAAAAAAGTGAAATTTTCAAAAATTCTGAAAATTGGCTGAAAACGACTAAATATGAAGGACTCATTGGGAGAATCGCTCTGGAACTGAAATCGGAACGCTCACTGACATTTACCCTATCTGAAAGTCTGATAAACGCCGGAAAAATGGCTAAGTCCAAAAAAAAATTTTTTTCACCTTTTTTCAATTTTACCCCCGTGGGATATATATTCTACCCACACACATTTGGAACTCTCCTGGGGTACCCTCACACATATTATTCCCTCATTTAGTGGATATTTTCACAAAAAAAGTGAAATTTTCAAAAATTCAGAAAATTGTTTGAAAACGACTAAATATGAAGGACTCATCGGGCGAATCGCTCTGGAACTGAAATCGGAACGCTCACTGACATTTCCCCTATCTGAAAGTCTGATAAACGCCGGAAAAATGACTAAGTCTAAAAAAAATTTTTTTTCACCTTTTTCAATTTTACCCCCGTGGGATATATATTCTACCCACACACATTTGGAACTCTCCTGGGGTACCCTCACACATATTATTCCCTCATTTAGTGGATATTTTCACAAAAAAGTGAAATTTTCAAAAATTCAGAAAATTGGCTGAAAACTACTAAATATGAAGGACTCATTGGGAGAATCGCTCTGGAACTGAAATCGGAACGCTCACTGACATTTCCCCTATCTGAAAGTCTGATAAACGCCGGAAAAATGGCTAAGTCCAAAAAAATTTTTTTTCACCTTTTTTCAATTTTACCCCCGTGGGATATATATTCTACCCACACACATTTGGAACTCTCCTGGGGTACCCTCACACATATTATTCCCTCATTTAGTGGATATTTTCACAAAAAAGTGAAATTTTCAAAATTTCTGAAAATTGGCTGAAAACGACTAAATATGAAGGACTCATCGGGTGAATCGCTCTGGAACTGAAATCGAAACGCTCACTGACATTTCCCCTATCTGAAATTCTGCTAAACGCCGGAAAAATGACTAAGTCCAACAAAAAAAATTTTTCAACTTTTTTCAATTTTACCCCCGTGGGATATATATTCTACCCACACACATTTGGAACTCTCCTGGGGTACCCTCACACATATTATTCCCTCATTTAGTGGATATTTTCACAAAAAAGTGAAATTTTCAAAAATTCTGAAAATTGGCTGAAAACGACTAAATATGAAGGACTCATTGGGAGAATCGCTCTGGAACTGAAATCGGAACGCTCACTGACATTTCCCCTAACTGAAAGTTTGATAAACGCCGGAAAAATGACTAAGTCGAAAAAAAAAATTTTTTTCACCTTTTTTCAATTTTACTCCCGTGGGATAGATCTTCTACCCACACACATTTGGAACTCTCCTGGGGTACCCTCACACATATTATTCCCTCATTTAGTGGATATTTTCACAAAAAAGTGAAATTTTCAAAAATTCAGAAAATTGGCTGAAAACGACTAAATATGAAGGACTCATCGGGCGAATCGCTCTGGAACTGAAATCGGAACGCTCACTGACATTTCCCCTATCTGAAAGTCTGATAAACGACGGAAAAATGACTAAGTCTAAAAAAAAATTTTTTTCACCTTTTTCAATTTTACCCCCGTGGGATATATATTCTACCCACACACATTTGGAACTCTCCTGGGGTACCCTCACACATATTATTCCCTCATTTAGTGGATATTTTCACAAAAAAGTGAAATTTTCAAAAATTCAGAAAATTGTCTGAAAACGACTAAATATGAAGGACTCATCGGGCGAATCGCTCTGGAACTGAAATTGGAACGCTCACTGACATTTCCCCTATCTGAAAGTCTGATAAACGCCGGAAAAAAGACTAAGTCCAAAAAAAATTTTTTTTAAACTTTTTTCAATTTTACCCCCGTGGGATATATATTCTACCCACACACATTTGGAACTCTCCTGGGGTACCCTCACACATATTATTCCCTCATTTAGTGGATATTTTCACAAAAAAGTGAAATTTTCAAAATTCTGAAAATTGGCTGAAAACGACTAAATATGAAGGACTCATCGGGCGAATCGCTCTGGAACTGAAATTGGAACGCTCACTGACATTTCCCCTATCTGAAAGTCTGATAAACGACGGAAAAATGTCTAAGTCTAAAAAAAAAATTTTTTTAACTTTTTTCAATTTTACCCCCGTGGGATATATATTCTACCCACACACATTTGGAACTCTCCTGGGGTACCCTCACACATATTATTCCCTCATTTAGTGGATATTTTCACAAAAAAGTGAAATTTTCAAAAATTCAGAAAATTGTCTGAAAACGACTAAATATGAAGGACTCATCGGGCGAATCGCTCTGGAACTGAAATCGGAACGCTCACTGACATTTCCCCTATCTGAAAGTCTGATAAACGCCGGAAAAATGACTAAGTCTAAAAAAAAATTTTTTACACCTTTTTCAATTTTACCCCCGTGGGATATATATTCTACCCACACACATTTGGAACTCTCCTGGGGTACCCTCACACATATTATTCCCTCATTTAGTGGATATTTTCACAAAAAAGTGAAATTTTCAAAAATTCAGAAAATTGTCTGAAAACGACTCAATATGAAGGACTCATTGGGAGAATCGCTCTGGAACTGAAATCGGAACGCTCACTGACATTTACCCTATCTGAAAGTCTGATAAACGCCGGAAAAATGGCTAAGTCCAAAAAAAATTTTTTTCACCTTTTTTCAATTTTACCCCCGTGGGATATATATTCTACCCACACACATTTGGAACTCTCCTGGGGTACCCTCACACATATTATTCCCTCATTTAGTGGATATTTTCACAAAAAAGTGAAATTTTCAAAAATTCAGAAAATTGGCTGAAAACGACTAAATATGAAGGACTCATTGGGAGAATCGCTCTGGAACTGAAATCGGAACGCTCACTGACATTTACCCTATCTGAAAGTCTGATAAACGCCGGAAAAATGTCTAAGTCTAAAAAAAAAATTTTTTTAACTTTTTTCAATTTTACCCCCGTGGGATATATATTCTACCCACACACATTTGGAACTCTCCTGGGGTACCCTCACACATATTATTCCCTCATTTAGTGGATATTTTCACAAAAAAGTGAAATTTTCAAAAATTCAGAAAATTGTCTGAAAACGACTAAATATGAAGGACTCATCGGGCGAATCGCTCTGGAACTGAAATCGGAACGCTCACTGACATTTCCCCTATCTGAAAGTCTGATAAACGCCGGAAAAATGACTAAGTCTAAAAAAAAATTTTTTACACCTTTTTCAATTTTACCCCCGTGGGATATATATTCTACCCACACACATTTGGAACTCTCCTGGGGTACCCTCACACATATTATTCCCTCATTTAGTGGATATTTTCACAAAAAAGTGAAATTTTCAAAAATTCAGAAAATTGGCTGAAAACGACTAAATATGAAGGACTCATTGGGAGAATCGCTCTGGAACTGAAATCGGAACGCTCACTGACATTTACCCTATCTGAAAGTCTGATAAACGCCGGAAAAATGACTAAGTCCAAAAAAAATTTTTTTCACCTTTTTTCAATTTTACCCCCGTGGGATATATATTCTACCCACACACATTTGGAACTCTCCTGGGGTACCCTCACACATATTATTCCCTCATTTAGTGGATATTTTCACAAGAAAGTGAAATTTTCAAAATTCTGAAAATTGGCTGAAAACGACTAAATATGAAAGACTCATCGGGCGAATCGCTCTGGAACTGAAATCGGAACGCTCACTGACATTTCCCCTATCTGAAAGTCTGATAAACGCCGGAAAAATGTCTAAGTCTAAAAAAAATTTTTTAAAACTTTTTTCAATTTTACCCCCGTGGGATATATATTCTACTCACACACATTTGGAACTCTCCTGGGGTACCCTCACACATATTATTCCCTCATTTAGTGGATATTTTCACAAAAAAGTGAAATTTTCCAAATTCTGAAAATTGGCTGAAAATGACTAAATATGAAGGACTCATCGGGCGAATCGCTCTGGAACTGAAATTGGAACGCTCACTGACATTTCCCCTATCTGAAAGTCTGATAAACGACGGAAAAATGTCTAAGTCTAAAAAAAATTTTTTTTAACTTTTTTCAATTTTACCCCCGTGGGATATATATTCTACCCACACACATTTGGAACTCTCCTGGGGTACCCTCACACATATTATTCCCTCATTTAGTGGATATTTTCACAAAAAAGTGAAATTTTCAAAAATTCAGAAAATTGGCTGAAAACGACTAAATATGAAGGACTCATTGGGAGAATCGCTCTGGAACGGAAATCGGAACGCTCACTGACATTTACCCTATCTGAAAGTCTGATAAACGCCGGAAAAATGGCTAAGTCCCAAAAAAAATTTTTTCACCTTTTTTCAATTTTACCCCCGTGGTATATATATATTCTACCCACACACATTTGGAACTCTCCTGGGGTACCCTCACACATATTATTCCCTCATTTAGTGGATATTTTCACAAAAAAGTGAAATTTTCAAAAATTCAGAAAATTGTCTGAAAACGACTAAATATGAAGGACTCATCGGGCGAATCGCTCTGGAACTGAAATCGGAACGCTCACTGACATTTCCCCTATCTGAAAGTCTGATAAACGCCGGAAAAATGACGAAGTCTAAAAAAAAATTTTTTTCACCTTTTTCAATTTTACCCCCGTGGGATATATATTCTACCCACACACATTTGGAACTCTCCTGGGGTACCCTCACACATATTATTCCCTCATTTAGTGGATATTTTCACAAAAAAGTGAAATTTTCAAAAATTCAGAAAATTGGCTGAAAACGACTAAATATTAAGGACTCATTGGGAGAATCGCTCTGGAACGGAAATCGGAACGCTCACTGACATTTACCCTATCTGAAAGTCTGATAAACGCCGGAAAAATGGCTAAGTCCAAAAAAAATTTTTTTCACCTTTTTTCAATTTTACCCCCGTGGGATATATATTCTACCCACACACATTTGGAACTCTCCTGGGGTACCCTCACACATATTATTCCCTCATTTAGTGGATATTTTCACAAAAAAGTGAAATTTTCAAAAATTCAGAAAATTGTCTGAAAACGACTCAATATGAAGGACTCATTGGGAGAATCGCTCTGGAACTGAAATCGGAACGCTCACTGACATTTACCCTATCTGAAAGTCTGATAAACGCCGGAAAAATGGCTAAGTCCAAAAAAATTTTTTTTCACCTTTTTTCAATTTTACCCCCGTGGGATATATATTCTACCCACACACATTTGGAACTCTCCTGGGGTACCCTCACACATATTATTCCCTCATTTAGTGGATATTTTCACAAAAAAGTGAAATTTTCAAAATTCTGAAAATTGGCTGAAAACGACTAAATATGAAAGACTCATCGGGCGAATCGCTCTGGAACTGAAATCGGAACGCTCACTGACATTTCCCCTATCTGAAAGTCTGATAAACGCCGGAAAAATGTCTAAGTCTAAAAAAAATTTTTTAAAACTTTTTTCAATTTTACCCCCGTGGGATATATATTCTACTCACACACATTTGGAACTCTCCTGGGGTACCCTCACACATATTATTCCCTCATTTAGTGGATATTTTCACAAAAAAGTGAAATTTTCAAAATTTCTGAAAATTGGCTGAAAACGACTAAATATGAAGGACTCATCGGGTGAATCGCTCTGGAACTGAAATCGGAATGCTCACTGACATTTCCCCTATCTGAAATTCTGCTAAACGCCGGAAAAATGACTAAGTCCAACAAAAAAAATTTTTCAACTTTTTTCAATTTTACCCCCGTGGGATATATATTCTACCCACACACATTTGGAACTCTCCTGGGGTACCCTCACACATATTATTCCCTCATTTAGTGGATATTTTCACAAAAAAGTGAAATTTTCAAAAATTCAGAAAATTGTCTGAAAACGACTAAATATGAAGGACTCATCGGGCGAATCGCTCTGGAACTGAAATGGGAACGCTCACTGACATTTCCCCTATCTGAAAGTCTGATAAACGCCGGAAAAATGACTAAGTCTAAAAAAAATTTTTTTTCACCTTTTTCAATTTTACCCCCGTGGGATATATATTCTACCCACACACATTTGGAACTCTCCTGGGGTACCCTCACACATATTATTCCCTCATTTAGTGGATATTTTCACAAAAAAGTGAAATTTTCAAAAATTCAGAAAATTGGCTGAAAACGACTAAATATGAAGGACTCATTGGGAGAATCGCTCTGGAACTGAAATCGGAATGCTCACTGACATTTCCCCTATCTGAAAGTCTGTTAAACGCCGGAAAAATGTCTAAGTCTAAAAAAAATTTTTTTCAACTTTTTTCAATTTTACCCCCGTGGGATATATATTCTACCCACACACATTTGGAACTCTCGTGGGGTACCCTCACACATATTATTCCCTCATTTAGTGGATATTTTCACAAAAAAGTGAAATTTTCAAAATTTGGAAAATTGGCTGAAAACGACTAAATATGAAGGACTCATCGGGCGAATCGCTCTGGAACTGAAATCGGAATGCTCACTGACATTTCCCCTATCTGAAAGTCTGATAAACGACGGAAAAATGTCTAAGTCTAAAATAAATTTTTTTAAACTTTTTTCAATTTTACCCCCGTGGGATATATATTCTACCCACACACATTTGGAACTCTCCTGGGGTACCCTCACACATATTATTCCCTCATTTAGTGGATATTTTCACAAAAAAGTGAAATTTTCAAAAATTCAGAAAATTGGCTGAAAACGACTAAATATGAAGAACTCATCGGACGAATCGCTCTGGAACTGAAATCAGAATGCTCACTGACATTTCCCCTATCTGAAAGTCTGATAAACGCCGGAAAAATGACTAAGTCCAACAAAAAATTTTTATCAACTTTTTTCAATTTTACCCCCGTGGGATATATATTCTACCCACACACATTTGGAACTCTCCTGGGGTACCCTCACACATATTATTCCCTCATTTAGTGGATATTTTCACAAAAAAGTGAAATTTTCAAAATTTGGAAAATTGGCTGAAAACGACTAAATATGAAGGACTCATCGGGCGAATCACTCTGGAACTGAAATTGGAATGCTCACTGACATTTCCCCTATCTGAAAGTCTGATAAACGACGGAAAAATGTCTAAGTCTAAAAAAAATTTTTTTAAACTTTTTTCAATTTTACCCCCGTGGGATATATATTCTACCCACACACATTTGGAACTCTCCTGGGGTACCCTCACACATATTATTCCCTCATTTAGTGGATATTTTCACAAAAAAGTGAAATTTTCAAAAATTCTGAAAATTGGCTGAAAACGGCTAAATATGAAGGACTCATCGGGTGAATCGCTCTGGAACTGATATCGGAACGCTCACTGACATTTCACCTATCTGAAATTCTGCTAAACGCCGGAAAAATGACTAAGTCCAACAAAAAAAATTTTTCAACTTTTTTCAATTTTACCCCCGTGGGATATATATTCTACCCACACACATTTGGAACTCTCCTGGGGTACCCTCACACATATTATTCCCTCATTTAGTGGATATTTTCACAAAAAAGTGAAATTTTCAAAATTTGGAAAATTGGCTGAAAACGACTAAATATGAAGGACTCATCGGGCGAATCGCTCTGGAACTGAAATCGGAATGCTCACTGACATTTCCCCTATCTGAAAGTCTGATAAACGACGGAAAAATGTCTAAGTCTAAAAAAAATTTTTTTAAACTTTTTTCAATTTTACCCCCGTGGGATATATATTCTATCCACACACATTTGGTACTCTCCTGGCGTACCCTCACACATATTATTCCCTCATTTAGTGGATATTTTCACAACAAAAAGTGAAATTTTCAAAAATTCAGAAAATTGGCTGAAAACGACTAAATATGAAGGACTCATCGGGCGAATCGCTCTGGAACTGAAATCGGAACGCTCACTGACATTTCCCCTATCTGAAAGTCTGATAAACGCCGGAAAAAAGACTAAGTCCAAAAAAAAATTTTTTTAAACTTTTTTCAATTTTACCCCCGTGGGATATATATTCTACCCACACACATTTGGAACTCTCCTGGGGTACCCTCACACATATTATTCCCTCATTTAGTGGATATTTTCACAAAAAAGTGAAATTTTCAAAAATTCAGAAAATTGTCTGAAAACGACTAAATATGAAGGACTCATCGGGCGAATCGCTCTGGAACTGAAATCGGAACGCTCACTGACATTTCCCCTATCTGAAAGTCTGATAAACGCCGGAAAAATGACTAAGTCTAAAAAAAATTTTTTTTCACCTTTTTCAATTTTACCCCCGTGGGATATATATTCTACCCACACACATTTGGAACTCTCCTGGGGTACCCTCACACATATTATTCCCTCATTTAGTGGATATTTTCACAAAAAAGTGAAATTTTCAAAAATTCTGAAAATTGGCTGAAAACGACTAAATATGAAGGAATCATTGGGAGAATCGCTCTGGAACTGAAATCGGAACGCTCACTGACATTTCCCCTATCTGAAAGTCTGATAAACGCCGGAAAAATGGCTAAGTCCAAAAAAAAATTTTTTCACCTTTTTTCAATTTTACCCCCGTGGGATATATATTCTACCCACACACATTTGGAACTCTCCTGGGGTACCCTCACACATATTATTCCCTCATTTAGTGGATATTTTCACAAAAAAGTGAAATTTTCAAAATTCTGAAAATTGTCTGAAAACGACTAAATATGAAGGACTCATCGGGCGAATCGCTCTGGAACTGAAATCGGAACGCTCACTGACATTTCCCCTATCTGAAAGTCTGATAAACGCCGGAAAAATGTCTAAGTCTAAAAAAAATTTTTTAAAACTTTTTTCAATTTTACCCCCGTGGGATATATATTCTACCCACACACATTTGGAACTCTCCTGGGGTACCCTCACACATATTATTCCCTCATTTAGTGGATATTTTAACAAAAAAGTGAAATTTTCAAAATTCTGAAAATTGGCTGAAAACGACTAAATATGAAGGACTCATCGGGCGAATCGCTCTGGAACTGAAATTGGAACGCTCACTGACATTTCCCCTATCTGAAAGTCTGATAAACGACGGAAAAATGTCTAAGTCTAAAAAAAATTTTTTTAAACTTTTTTCAATTTTACCCCCGTGGGATATATATTCTACCCACACACATTTGGAACTCTCCTGGGGTACCCTCACACATATTATTCCCTCATTTAGTGGATATTTTCACAAAAAAGTGAAATTTTCAAAATTTCTGAAAATTGGCTGAAAACGACTAAATATGAAGGACTCATCGGGTGAATCGCTCTGGAACTGAAATCGGAACGCTCACTGACATTTCCCCTATCTGAAATTCTGCTAAACGCCGGAAAAATGACTAAGTCCAACAAAAAAAATTTTTCAACTTTTTTCAATTTTACCCCCGTGGGATATATATTCTACCCACACACATTTGGAACTCTCCTGGGGTACCCTCACACATATTATTCCCTCATTTAGTGGATATTTTCACAAAAAAGTGAAATTTTCAAAATTTGGAAAATTGGCTGAAAACGACTAAATATGAAGGACTCATCGGGCGAATCGCTCTGGAACTGAAATCGGAACGCTGACTGACATTTCCCCTATCTGAAAGTCTGATAAACGCCGGAAAAATGACTAAGTCTAAAAAAAAATTTTTTTCACCTTTTTCAATTTTACCCCCGTGGGATATATATTCTACCCACACACATTTGGAACTCTCCTGGGGTACCCTCACACATATTATTCCCTCATTTAGTGGATATTTTCACAAAAAAGTGAAATTTTCAAAAATTTAGAAAATTGGCTGAAAACGACTAAATATGAAGAACTCATCGGGCGAATCGCTCTGGAACTGAAATCAGTATACTCACTGACATTTCCCCTATCTGAAAGTCTGATAAACGCCGGAAAAATGACTAAGTCCAACAAAAATTTTTTTTCAACTTTTTTCAATTTTGCCCCCGTGGGATATATATTCTACCCACACACATTTGGAACTCTCCTGGGGTACCCTCACACATATTATTCCCTCATTTAGTGGATATTTTCACAAAAAAGTGAAATTTTCAAAAATTCAGAAAATTGGCTGAAAACGACTAAATATTAAGGACTCATTGGGAGAATCGCTCTGGAACGGAAATCGGAACGCTCACTGACATTTACCCTATCTGAAAGTCTGATAAACGCCGGAAAAATGGCTAAGTCCAAAAAAAATTTTTTTCACCTTTTTTCAATTTTACCCCCGTGGGATATATATTCTACCCACACACATTTGGAACTCTCCTGGGGTACCCTCACACATATTATTCCCTCATTTAGTGGATATTTTCACAAAAAAGTGAAATTTTCAAAAATTCAGAAAATTGTCTGAAAACGACTCAATATGAAGGACTCATTGGGAGAATCGCTCTGGAACTGAAATCGGAACGCTCACTGACATTTACCCTATCTGAAAGTCTGATAAACGCCGGAAAAATGGCTAAGTCCAAAAAAATTTTTTTTCACCTTTTTTCAATTTTACCCCCGTGGGATATATATTCTACCCACACACATTTGGAACTCTCCTGGGGTACCCTCACACATATTATTCCCTCATTTAGTGGATATTTTCACAAAAAAGTGAAATTTTCAAAATTCTGAAAATTGGCTGAAAACGACTAAATATGAAAGACTCATCGGGCGAATCGCTCTGGAACTGAAATCGGAACGCTCACTGACATTTCCCCTATCTGAAAGTCTGATAAACGCCGGAAAAATGTCTAAGTCTAAAAAAAATTTTTTAAAACTTTTTTCAATTTTACCCCCGTGGGATATATATTCTACTCACACACATTTGGAACTCTCCTGGGGTACCCTCACACATATTATTCCCTCATTTAGTGGATATTTTCACAAAAAAGTGAAATTTTCAAAATTTCTGAAAATTGGCTGAAAACGACTAAATATGAAGGACTCATCGGGTGAATCGCTCTGGAACTGAAATCGGAATGCTCACTGACATTTCCCCTATCTGAAATTCTGCTAAACGCCGGAAAAATGACTAAGTCCAACAAAAAAAATTTTTCAACTTTTTTCAATTTTACCCCCGTGGGATATATATTCTACCCACACACATTTGGAACTCTCCTGGGGTACCCTCACACATATTATTCCCTCATTTAGTGGATATTTTCACAAAAAAGTGAAATTTTCAAAAATTCAGAAAATTGTCTGAAAACGACTAAATATGAAGGACTCATCGGGCGAATCGCTCTGGAACTGAAATGGGAACGCTCACTGACATTTCCCCTATCTGAAAGTCTGATAAACGCCGGAAAAATGACTAAGTCTAAAAAAAATTTTTTTTCACCTTTTTCAATTTTACCCCCGTGGGATATATATTCTACCCACACACATTTGGAACTCTCCTGGGGTACCCTCACACATATTATTCCCTCATTTAGTGGATATTTTCACAAAAAAGTGAAATTTTCAAAAATTCAGAAAATTGGCTGAAAACGACTAAATATGAAGGACTCATTGGGAGAATCGCTCTGGAACTGAAATCGGAATGCTCACTGACATTTCCCCTATCTGAAAGTCTGTTAAACGCCGGAAAAATGTCTAAGTCTAAAAAAAATTTTTTTCAACTTTTTTCAATTTTACCCCCGTGGGATATATATTCTACCCACACACATTTGGAACTCTCGTGGGGTACCCTCACACATATTATTCCCTCATTTAGTGGATATTTTCACAAAAAAGTGAAATTTTCAAAATTTGGAAAATTGGCTGAAAACGACTAAATATGAAGGACTCATCGGGCGAATCGCTCTGGAACTGAAATCGGAATGCTCACTGACATTTCCCCTATCTGAAAGTCTGATAAACGACGGAAAAATGTCTAAGTCTAAAATAAATTTTTTTAAACTTTTTTCAATTTTACCCCCGTGGGATATATATTCTACCCACACACATTTGGAACTCTCCTGGGGTACCCTCACACATATTATTCCCTCATTTAGTGGATATTTTCACAAAAAAGTGAAATTTTCAAAAATTCAGAAAATTGGCTGAAAACGACTAAATATGAAGAACTCATCGGACGAATCGCTCTGGAACTGAAATCAGAATGCTCACTGACATTTCCCCTATCTGAAAGTCTGATAAACGCCGGAAAAATGACTAAGTCCAACAAAAAATTTTTATCAACTTTTTTCAATTTTACCCCCGTGGGATATATATTCTACCCACACACATTTGGAACTCTCCTGGGGTACCCTCACACATATTATTCCCTCATTTAGTGGATATTTTCACAAAAAAGTGAAATTTTCAAAATTTGGAAAATTGGCTGAAAACGACTAAATATGAAGGACTCATCGGGCGAATCACTCTGGAACTGAAATTGGAATGCTCACTGACATTTCCCCTATCTGAAAGTCTGATAAACGACGGAAAAATGTCTAAGTCTAAAAAAAATTTTTTTAAACTTTTTTCAATTTTACCCCCGTGGGATATATATTCTACCCACACACATTTGGAACTCTCCTGGGGTACCCTCACACATATTATTCCCTCATTTAGTGGATATTTTCACAAAAAAGTGAAATTTTCAAAAATTCTGAAAATTGGCTGAAAACGGCTAAATATGAAGGACTCATCGGGTGAATCGCTCTGGAACTGATATCGGAACGCTCACTGACATTTCACCTATCTGAAATTCTGCTAAACGCCGGAAAAATGACTAAGTCCAACAAAAAAAATTTTTCAACTTTTTTCAATTTTACCCCCGTGGGATATATATTCTACCCACACACATTTGGAACTCTCCTGGGGTACCCTCACACATATTATTCCCTCATTTAGTGGATATTTTCACAAAAAAGTGAAATTTTCAAAATTTGGAAAATTGGCTGAAAACGACTAAATATGAAGGACTCATCGGGCGAATCGCTCTGGAACTGAAATCGGAATGCTCACTGACATTTCCCCTATCTGAAAGTCTGATAAACGACGGAAAAATGTCTAAGTCTAAAAAAAATTTTTTTAAACTTTTTTCAATTTTACCCCCGTGGGATATATATTCTATCCACACACATTTGGTACTCTCCTGGCGTACCCTCACACATATTATTCCCTCATTTAGTGGATATTTTCACAACAAAAAGTGAAATTTTCAAAAATTCAGAAAATTGGCTGAAAACGACTAAATATGAAGGACTCATCGGGCGAATCGCTCTGGAACTGAAATCGGAACGCTCACTGACATTTCCCCTATCTGAAAGTCTGATAAACGCCGGAAAAAAGACTAAGTCCAAAAAAAAATTTTTTTAAACTTTTTTCAATTTTACCCCCGTGGGATATATATTCTACCCACACACATTTGGAACTCTCCTGGGGTACCCTCACACATATTATTCCCTCATTTAGTGGATATTTTCACAAAAAAGTGAAATTTTCAAAAATTCAGAAAATTGTCTGAAAACGACTAAATATGAAGGACTCATCGGGCGAATCGCTCTGGAACTGAAATCGGAACGCTCACTGACATTTCCCCTATCTGAAAGTCTGATAAACGCCGGAAAAATGACTAAGTCTAAAAAAAATTTTTTTTCACCTTTTTCAATTTTACCCCCGTGGGATATATATTCTACCCACACACATTTGGAACTCTCCTGGGGTACCCTCACACATATTATTCCCTCATTTAGTGGATATTTTCACAAAAAAGTGAAATTTTCAAAAATTCTGAAAATTGGCTGAAAACGACTAAATATGAAGGAATCATTGGGAGAATCGCTCTGGAACTGAAATCGGAACGCTCACTGACATTTCCCCTATCTGAAAGTCTGATAAACGCCGGAAAAATGGCTAAGTCCAAAAAAAAATTTTTTCACCTTTTTTCAATTTTACCCCCGTGGGATATATATTCTACCCACACACATTTGGAACTCTCCTGGGGTACCCTCACACATATTATTCCCTCATTTAGTGGATATTTTCACAAAAAAGTGAAATTTTCAAAATTCTGAAAATTGTCTGAAAACGACTAAATATGAAGGACTCATCGGGCGAATCGCTCTGGAACTGAAATCGGAACGCTCACTGACATTTCCCCTATCTGAAAGTCTGATAAACGCCGGAAAAATGTCTAAGTCTAAAAAAAATTTTTTAAAACTTTTTTCAATTTTACCCCCGTGGGATATATATTCTACCCACACACATTTGGAACTCTCCTGGGGTACCCTCACACATATTATTCCCTCATTTAGTGGATATTTTAACAAAAAAGTGAAATTTTCAAAATTCTGAAAATTGGCTGAAAACGACTAAATATGAAGGACTCATCGGGCGAATCGCTCTGGAACTGAAATTGGAACGCTCACTGACATTTCCCCTATCTGAAAGTCTGATAAACGACGGAAAAATGTCTAAGTCTAAAAAAAATTTTTTTAAACTTTTTTCAATTTTACCCCCGTGGGATATATATTCTACCCACACACATTTGGAACTCTCCTGGGGTACCCTCACACATATTATTCCCTCATTTAGTGGATATTTTCACAAAAAAGTGAAATTTTCAAAATTTCTGAAAATTGGCTGAAAACGACTAAATATGAAGGACTCATCGGGTGAATCGCTCTGGAACTGAAATCGGAACGCTCACTGACATTTCCCCTATCTGAAATTCTGCTAAACGCCGGAAAAATGACTAAGTCCAACAAAAAAAATTTTTCAACTTTTTTCAATTTTACCCCCGTGGGATATATATTCTACCCACACACATTTGGAACTCTCCTGGGGTACCCTCACACATATTATTCCCTCATTTAGTGGATATTTTCACAAAAAAGTGAAATTTTCAAAATTTGGAAAATTGGCTGAAAACGACTAAATATGAAGGACTCATCGGGCGAATCGCTCTGGAACTGAAATCGGAACGCTGACTGACATTTCCCCTATCTGAAAGTCTGATAAACGCCGGAAAAATGACTAAGTCTAAAAAAAAATTTTTTTCACCTTTTTCAATTTTACCCCCGTGGGATATATATTCTACCCACACACATTTGGAACTCTCCTGGGGTACCCTCACACATATTATTCCCTCATTTAGTGGATATTTTCACAAAAAAGTGAAATTTTCAAAAATTTAGAAAATTGGCTGAAAACGACTAAATATGAAGAACTCATCGGGCGAATCGCTCTGGAACTGAAATCAGTATACTCACTGACATTTCCCCTATCTGAAAGTCTGATAAACGCCGGAAAAATGACTAAGTCCAACAAAAATTTTTTTTCAACTTTTTTCAATTTTGCCCCCGTGGGATATATATTCTACCCACACACATTTGGAACTCTCCTGGGGTACCCTCACACATATTATTCCCTCATTTAGTGGATATTTTCACAAAAAAGTGAAATTTTCAAAATTTCTGAAAATTGGCTGAAAACGACTAAATATGAAGGACTCATCGGGTGAATCGCTCTGGAACTGAAATCGGAACACTCACTGACATTTCCCCTATCTGAAAGGCTGATAAACGCCGGAAAAATGACTAATTCTAAAAAATATTTTTTTTCAACTTTTTTCAATTTTACCCCCGTGGGATATATATTCTACCCACACACATTTGGAACTCTCCTGGGGTACCCTCACACATATTATTCCCTCATTTAGTGGATATTTTCACAAAAAAGTGAAATTTTCAAAAATTCTGAAAATTGGCTGAAAACGACTAAATATGAAGTACTCATCGGGCAAATTGCTCTGGAACTTAAATCGGAATGCTCACTGACATTTCCCCTATCTGAAAGTCTGATAAACGCCGAAAAAATGACTAAGTTCAAAAAAAATAATTTTTCACCTTTTTTCAATTTTACCCCCGTGGGATATATATTCTACCCACACACATTTGGAACTCTCCTGGGGTACCCTCATACATATTATTCCCTCATTTAGTGGATATTTTCACAAAAAAGTGAAATTTTCAAAAATTCAGAAAATTGTCTGAAAACGACTAAATATGAAGGACTCATCGGGCGAATCGCTCTGGAACTGAAATCGGAATGCTCACTGACATTTCCCCTATCTGAAAGTCTGATAAACACCGGAAAAATGACTAAGTCGAAAAAAAATTTTTTTTTCAACTTTTTTCATTTTTACTCCCGTGGGATATATCTTCTACCCACAGAAATTTGGAACTCTCCTGGGGTACCCTCACACATATTATTCCTTCATTTAGTGGATATTTTCACAAAAAAGTGAAATTTTCAAAAATTCAGAAAATTGGCTGAAAACGACTAAATATGAAGGACTCATTGGGCGATCGCTCTGGAACTGAAATCGGATCCCTCACTGACATTTCCCCTATCTGAAAGGCTGATAAACGCCGGAAAAATGACTAATTCTAAAAAATATTTTTTTTCAACTTTTTTCAATTTTGCCCCCGTGGGATATATATTCTACCCACACACATTTGGAACTCTCCTGGGGTACCCTCACACATATTATTCCCTCATTTAGTGGATATTTTCACAAAAAAGTGAAATTTTCAAAATTTCTGAAAATTGGCTGAAAACGACTAAATATGAAGGACTCATCGGGTGAATCGCTCTGGAACTGAAATCGGAACACTCACTGACATTTCCCCTATCTGAAAGGCTGATAAACGCCGGAAAAATGACTAATTCTAAAAAATATTTTTTTTCAACTTTTTTCAATTTTACCCCCGTGGGATATATATTCTACCCACACACATTTGGAACTCTCCTGGGGTACCCTCACACATATTATTCCCTCATTTAGTGGATATTTTCACAAAAAAGTGAAATTTTCAAAAATTCTGAAAATTGGCTGAAAACGACTAAATATGAAGTACTCATCGGGCGAATTGCTCTGGAACTTAAATCGGAATGCTCACTGACATTTCCCCTATCTGAAAGTCTGATAAACGCCGAAAAAATGACTAAGTTCAAAAAAAATAATTTTTCACCTTTTTTCAATTTTACCCCCGTGGGATATATATTCTACCCACACACATTTGGAACTCTCCTGGGGTACCCTCATACATATTATTCCCTCATTTAGTGGATATTTTCACAAAAAAGTGAAATTTTCAAAAATTCAGAAAATTGTCTGAAAACGACTAAATATGAAGGACTCATCGGGCGAATCGCTCTGGAACTGAAATCGGAATGCTCACTGACATTTCCCCTATCTGAAAGTCTGATAAACACCGGAAAAATGACTAAGTCGAAAAAAAAATTTTTTTTCAACTTTTTTCATTTTTACTCCCGTGGGATATATCTTCTACCCACAGAAATTTGGAACTCTCCTGGGGTACCCTTACACATATTATTCCTTCATTTAGTGGATATTTTCACAAAAAAGTGAAATTTTCAAAAATTCAGAAAATTGGCTGAAAACGACTAAATATGAAGGACTCATCGGGTGAATCGCTCTGGAACTGAAATCGGAACACTCACTGACATTTCCCCTATCTGAAAGGCTGATAAACGCCGGAAAAATGACTAATTCTAAAAAATATTTTTTTTCAACTTTTTTCAATTTTACCCCCGTGGGATATATATTCTACCCACACACATTTGGAACTCTCCTGGGGTACCCTCACACATATTATTCCCTCATTTAGTGGATATTTTCACAAAAAAGTGAAATTTTCAAAAATTCTGAAAATTGGCTGAAAACGACTATATATGAAGGACTCATCAGGCGAATCGCTCTGGAACTGAAATCGGAACGCTCACTGACATTTCCCCTATCTGAAAGTCTGATAAACGCTGAAAAAATGACTAAGTCCAAAAAAAAAAATTTTTCACCTTTTTTCAATTTTACCCCCGTGGGATATATATTCTACCCACACACATTTGGAACTCTCCTGGGGTACCCTCACACATATTATTCCCTCATTTAGTGGATATTTTCACAAAAAAGTGAAATTTTCAAAAATTCAGAAAATTGGCTGAAAACGACTAAATATGAAGGACTCATTGGGCGAATCGCTCTGGAACTGAAATTGGAACGCTCACTGACATTTCCCCTATCTGAAAGTCTGATAAACGGTGGAAAAATTACTAAGTCTGAAAAAAAAATTTTTTTCAACTTTTTTCAATTTTACCCCCGTGGGATATATATTCTACCCACACACATTTGGAACTCTCCTGGGGTACCCTCACACATATTATTCCCTTATTTAGTGGATATTTTCACAAAAAAGTGAAATTTTCAAAAATTCTGAAAATTGGCTGAAAACGACTAAATATGAAGGACTCATCGGGCGAATCGCTCTGGAACTGAAATCGGAGCGCTCACTGACATTTCGCCTATCTGAAAATCTGAAAAACGCTGAAAAAATGACAGTCCAAAAATATATTTTTTTCAACTTTTTTCTATTTTACCCCGTGGGATATATATTCTACCAAAACACATTTGGAACTCTCCTGGGGTGCCCTCACACATATTATTCCCTCATTTAGTGGATATTTTCACAAAAAAGTGAAATTTTCCAAAATTCTGAAAATTGGCTGAAAACGACTAAATATGAAGGACTCATCGGGCGAATCGCTCTGGAACTGAAATCGGAATGCTCACTGACATTTCCCCTATCTGAAAGTCTGATAAACGCTGGAAAAATTACTAAGTCCAAAAAATTTTTTTATTTAACTTTTTTCAATTTTACCCACGTGGGATATATATTCTACCCACACACATTTGGAACTCTCCTGGGGTACCCTCACACATATTATTCCCTCATTTAGTGGATATTTTCACAAAAAAGTGAAATTTTCAAAATTTCTGAAAATTGGCTGAAAACGACTAAATATGAAGGACTCATCGGGTGAATCGCTCTGGAACTGAAATCGGAACACTCACTGACATTTCCCCTATCTGAAAGGCTGATAAACGCCGGAAAAATGACATTCTAAAAAATATTTTTTTTCAACTTTTTTCAATTTTACCCCCGTGGGATATATATTCTACCCACACACATTTGGAACTCTCCTGGGGTACCCTCACACATATTATTCCCTCATTTAGTGGATATTTTCACAAAAAAGTGAAATTTTCAAAAATTCTGAAAATTGGCTGAAAACGACTAAATATGAAGGACTCATCGGGCGAATGGTTCTAGAACTGAAATCGGAACACTCACTGACATTTCCCCTATCTGAAAATCTGATAAACGCCGGAAAAATGACTAAGTCCAAAAAAAAATTTTTCACCTTTTTTCAATTTTACCGCCGTGGGATATATATTCTACCCACACACATTTGGAACTCTACTGGGGTACCCTCACACATATTATTCCCTCATTTAGTGGATATTTTCACAAAAAAGTGAAATTTTCAAAAATTCAGAAAATTGACTGAAAACGACTAAATATGAAGGACTCATCGGGCGAATGGCTCTGGAACTGAAATCGGAACGCTCACTGACATTTCCCCTATCTGAAAGTCTGATAAACGCTGAAAAAATGACTAAGTCAAAAAAAAAAAAATGTTTCACTTTTTTTCAATTTTACCCCCGTGGGATATATATTCTACCCACACACATTTGGAACTCTCCTGGGGTACCCTCACACATATTATTCCTTCATTTAGTGGATATTTTCACAAAAAAGTGAAATTTTCAAAAATTCAGAAAATTGGCTGAAAACGACTAAATATGAAGGACTCATTGGGCGAATCGCTCTGGAACTGAAATCGGATCCCTCACTGACATTTCCCCTATCTGAAAGGCTGATAAACGCCGGAAAAATGACTAATTCTAAAAAATATTTTTTTTCAACTTTTTTCAATTTTACCCCCGTGGGATATATATTCTACCCACACACATTTGGAACTCTCCTGGGGTACCCTCACACATATTATTCCCTCATTTAGTGGATATTTTCACAAAAAAGTGAAATTTTCAAAAATTCTGAAAATTTGCTGAAAACGACTAAATATGAAGGACTCATTGGGCGAATCGCTCTGGAACTGAAATCGGAACGCTCACTGACATTTCCCCTATCTGAAAGTCTGATAAACGCCGGAAAAATGACTAAGTCCAAAAAAAAAATTTTTCACCTTTTTTCAATTTTACCCCCGTGGGATATATATTCTACCTACACACATTTGGAACTCTACTGGGGTACCCTCACACATATTATTCCCTCATTTAGTGGATATTTTCACAAAAAAGTGAAATTTTCAAAAATTCAGAGAATTGACTGAAAACGACTAAATATGAAGGACTCATCGGCCGATTTGCTCTGGAACTGAAATTGGAACGCTCACTGACATTTCCCCTATCTGAAAGTCTTCTAAACGCCAGAAAAAAGACTAAGTCCAACAAAAAAATTTTTTTCAACTTTTTTCAATTTTACCCCCGTGGGATATATATTCTACCCACACACATTTGGAACTCTCCTGGGGTACCCTCACACATATTATTCCCTCATTTAGTGGATATTTTCACAAAAAAGTGAAATTTTCAAAAATTCTGAAAATTGGCTGAAAACGACTAAATATGAAGGACTCATCGGGCGAATCGCTCTGGAACTGAAATCGGAACGCTCACTGACATTTCCCCTATCTGAAAGTCTGATAAACGCTGAAAAAATGACTAAGTCAAAAAAAAAAAAATGTTTCACTTTTTTTCAATTTTACCCCCGTGGGATATATATTCTACCCACACACATTTGGAACTCTCCTGGGGTACCCTCACACATATTATTCCTTCATTTAGTGGATATTTTCACAAAAAAGTGAAATTTTCAAAAATTCAGAAAATTGGCTGAAAACGACTAAATATGAAGGACTCATTGGGCGAATCGCTCTGGAACTGAAATCGGATCCCTCACTGACATTTCCCCTATCTGAAAGGCTGATAAACGCCGGAAAAATGACTAATTCTAAAAAATATTTTTTTTCAACTTTTTTCAATTTTACCCCCGTGGGATATATATTCTACCCACACACATTTGGAACTCTCCTGGGGTACCCTCACACATATTATTCCCTCATTTAGTGGATATTTTCACAAAAAAGTGAAATTTTCAAAAATTCTGAAAATTTGCTGAAAACAACTAAATATGAAGGACTCATTGGGCGAATCGCTCTGGAACTGAAATCGGAACGCTCACTGACATTTCCCCTATCTGAAAGTCTGATAAACGCCGGAAAAATGACTAAGTCCAAAAAAAAAATTTTTCACCTTTTTTCAATTTTACCCCCGTGGGATATATATTCTACCTACACACATTTGGAACTCTACTGGGGTACCCTCACACATATTATTCCCTCATTTAGTGGATATTTTCACAAAAAAGTGAAATTTTCAAAAATTCAGAGAATTGGCTGAAAACGACTAAATATGAAGGACTCATCGGCCGATTTGCTCTGGAACTGAAATTGGAACGCTCACTGACATTTCCCCTATCTGAAAGTCTTCTAAACGCCAGAAAAAAGACTAAGTCCAACAAAAAATTTTTTTCAACTTTTTTCAATTTTACCCCCGTGGGATATATATTCTACCCACACACATTTGGAACTCTCCTGGGGTACCCTCACACATATTATTCCCTCATTTAGTGGATATTTTCACAAAAAAGTGAAATTTTCAAAAATTCTGAAAATTGGCTGAAAACGAATAAATATGAAGGACTCATCGGGCGAATCGCTCTGGAACTGAAATCGGAACGCTCACTGACATTTCCCCTATCTGAAAGTCTGATAAACGCTGAAAAAATGACTAAGTCCAAAAAAAAAAATGTTTCACCTTTTTTCAATTTTACCCCCGTGGGATATATATTCTACCCACACACATTTGGAACTCTCCTGGGGTACCCTCACACATATTATTCCCTCATTTAGTGGATATTTTCACAAAAAAGTGAAATTTTCAAAAATTCTGAAAATTGGCTGAAAACGACTAAATATGAAGGACTCATCGGGCGAATGGTTCTAGAACTGAAATTGGAATGCTCACTGACATTTCCCCTATCTGAAAGTCTGATAAAAGCCGGAAAAATGACTAAGTCCAAAAAAAATTTTTTTCACCTTTTTTCAATTTTACCCCCGTGGGATATATATTCTACCCACACACATTTGGAACTCTCCTGGGGTACCCTCACACATATTATTCCCTTATTTAGTGGATATTTTCACAAAAAAGTGAAATTTTCAAAAATTCTGAAAATTGGCTGAAAACGACTAAATATGAAGTACTCATCGGGCGAATCGCTCTGGAACTGAAATCGGAGTGCTCACTGATATTTCGCCTATCTGAAAATCTGAAAAACGCTGAAAAAATGACAGTCCAAAAATATATTTTTTTCAACTTTTTTCTATTTTACCCCGTGGGATATATATTCTACCAACACACATTTGGAACTCTCCTGGGGTGCCCTCACACATATTATTCCCTCATTTAGTGGATATTTTCACAAAAAAGTGAAATTTTCCAAAATTCTGAAAATTGGCTGAAAACGACTAAATATGAAGGACTCATCGGGCGAATCGCTCTGGAACTGAAATCGGAATGCTCACTGACATTTCCCCTATCTGAAAGTCTGATAAACGCTGGAAAAATTACTAAGTCCAAAAAATTTTTTTGTTTAACTTTTTTTCAATTTTACCCACGTGGGATATATATTCTACCCACACACATTTGGAACTCTCCTGGGGTACCCTCACACATATTATTCCCTTATTTAGTGGATATTTTCACAAAAAAGTGAAATTTTCAAAAATTCTGAAAATTGGCTGAAAACGACTAAATATGAAGGACTCATCGGGCGAATCGCTCTGGAACTGAAATCGAAGCGCTCACTGACATTTCGCCTATCTGAAAGTCTGAAAAACGCTGAAAAAATGACAGTCCAAAAAATTTTTTTGTTTAACTTTTTTTCAATTTTACCCACGTGGGATATATATTCTACCCACACACATTTGGAACTCTCCTGGGGTACCCTCACACATATTATTCCCTCATTTAGTGGATATTTTAACAAAAAAGTGAAATTTTCAAAAATTCTGAAAATTGGCTGAAAACGGCTAAATATGAAGGACTCATCAGGCGAATCGCTCTGGAACTGAAATTGGAACACTCACTGACATTTCCCCTATCTTGAAGTCTGATAAATGGCAGAAAAATGACTAAGTCGAAAAAAAAAATTTTTTCAACTTTTTTCAATTTTACCCTCGTGGGATATATATTCTACCCACACACATTTGGAACTCTCCTGGGGTACCCTCACACATATTATTCCCTCATTTAGTGGATATTTTCACAAAAAAGTGAAATTTTCAAAAATTCAGAAAATTGGCTGAAAACGACTAAATATGAAGGACTCATGGGGCGAATCGCTGTGGAACTGAAATCGGAACACTCACTGACATTTCCCCTATCTGAAAGTCTGATAAACGCCGGAAAAATGACTAAGTCCAAAAAAAAATTTTTTTCAACTTTTTTCAATTTTACCCCCGTGGGATATATATTCTACCCACAAACATTTGGAACTCTCCTGGGGTACCCTCACACATATTATTCCCTCATTTAGTGGATATTTTCACAAAAAAGTGAAATTTTAAAAAATTCTGGAAATCGGCTGAAAACGAATAAATATGAAGGACTCATCGGGCGAATCGCTCTGGAACTGAAATTGGAACACTCACTGACATTTCCCCTATCTGAAAGTCTGATAAATGCCGGAAAAATGACTAAGTCGAAAAAAAATTTTTTTTAAACTTTTTTCAATTTTACCCTCGTGGGATATATATTCTACCCACACACATTTGGAACTCTCCTGGGGTACCCTCACACATATTATTCCCTCATTTAGTGGATATTTTCACAAAAAAGTGAAATTTTCAAAAATTGTGAAAATTGGCTGAAAACGACTAAATATGAAGGACTCATCGGGCGAATCGCTCTGGAACTGAAATCGGAACACTCACTGACATTTCCCCTATCTGAAAGTCTGAAAAACGCTGAAAAAATGACTAAGTCCAAAAAAACATTTTTTTCAACTTTTTTCAATTTTACCCCCGTGGGATATATATTCTACCAACACACATTTGGAACTCTCCTGGGGTGCCCTCACACATATTATTCCCTCATTTAGTGGATATTTTCACAAAAAAGTGACATTTTCAAAAATTCAGAAAATTGACTGAAAACGACTAAATATGAAGGACTCATCGGGCGAATCGCTCTGGAACTGAAATCGGAACGCTCACTGACATTTCCCCTACCTGAAAGTCTGATAAACGCAGGAAAAATGACTAAGTCGGAAAAAAAAAAATTTTCAACTTTTTTCAATTTTACCCTCGTGGGATATATATTCTACCCACACACATTTGGAACTCTCCTGGGGTACCCTCACACATATTATTCCCTCATTTAGTGGATATTTTAACAAAATGTGAAATTTTCAAAAATTCTGAAAATTGGCTGAAAATGACTAAATATGAAGGACTCATCGGGCGAATCGCTCTGGAACTGAAATAAGAAGGCTCACTGATATTTCCCCTATCTGAAAGTCTGATAAATGCCGGAAAAATGACTAAGTCCAAAAAAAATATTTTTTCACCTTTTTTCAATTTTACCCCCGTGGGATATATATTCTACCCACACACATTTGGAACTCTACTGGGGTACCCTTACACATATTATTCCCTCATTTAGTGGATATTTTCACAAAAAAGTGAAATTTTCAAAATTCAGAAAAGTGGCTGAAAACGACTAAATAAGAAGGACTCATCGGGCGAATCGCTCTGGAACTGAAATTGGAACGCTCACTGACATTTCCCGTATCTTAAAGTCTGATAAAAGCCGGAAAAATGACTAAGTCCAAAAAAAATTTTTTTCACCTTTTTTCAATTTTACCCCCGTGGGATATATATTCTACCCACGCACATTTGGAACTCTCCTGGGGTACCCTCACACATATTATTCCCTTATTTAGTGGATATTTTCACAAAAAAGTGAAATTTTCAAAAATTCTGAAAATTGGCTGAAAACGACTAAATATGAAGGGCTCATCGGGCGAATCGCTCTGGAACTGAAATCGGAACGCTCACTGACATTTCCCGTATCTTGAAGTCTGATAAATGGCAGAAAAATGACTAAGTCGAAAAAAAAAAATTTTTCAACTTTATTCAATTTTACCCTCGTGGGATATATATTCTACCCACACACATTTGGAACTCTCCTGGGGTACCCTCACACATATTATTCCCTCATTTAGTGGATATTTTCACAAAAAAGTGAAATTTTCAAAAATTCAGAAAATTGGCTGAAAACGACTAAATATGAAGGACTCATCGGGCGAATCGCTCTGGAACTGAAATCGGAACACTCACTGACATTTCCCCTATCTGAAAGTCTGAAAAACGCTGAAAAAATGACTAAGTCCAAAAAAACATTTTTTTCAACTTTTTTCAATTTTACCCCCGTGGGATATATATTCTACCAACACACATTTGGAACTCTCCTGGGGTGCCCTCACACATATTATTCCCTCATTTAGTGGATATTTTCACAAAAAAGTGACATTTTCAAAAATTCAGAAAATTGACTGAAAACGACTAAATATGAAGGACTCATCGGGCGAATCGCTCTGGAACTGAAATCGGAACGCTCACTGACATTTCCCCTACCTGAAAGTCTGATAAACGCAGGAAAAATGACTAAGTCGGAAAAAAAAAAATTTTCAACTTTTTTCAATTTTACCCTCGTGGGATATATATTCTACCCACACACATTTGGAACTCTCCTGGGGTACCCTCACACATATTATTCCCTCATTTAGTGGATATTTTAACAAAATGTGAAATTTTCAAAAATTCTGAAAATTGGCTGAAAATGACTAAATATGAAGGACTCATCGGGCGAATCGCTCTGGAACTGAAATAAGAAGGCTCACTGATATTTCCCCTATCTGAAAGTCTGATAAATGCCGGAAAAATGACTAAGTCCAAAAAAAATATTTTTTCACCTTTTTTCAATTTTACCCCCGTGGGATATATATTCTACCCACACACATTTGGAACTCTACTGGGGTACCCTTACACATATTATTCCCTCATTTAGTGGATATTTTCACAAAAAAGTGAAATTTTCAAAATTCAGAAAAGTGGCTGAAAACGACTAAATAAGAAGGACTCATCGGGCGAATCGCTCTGGAACTGAAATTGGAACGCTCACTGACATTTCCCGTATCTTAAAGTCTGATAAAAGCCGGAAAAATGACTAAGTCCAAAAAAAATTTTTTTCACCTTTTTTCAATTTTACCCCCGTGGGATATATATTCTACCCACGCACATTTGGAACTCTCCTGGGGTACCCTCACACATATTATTCCCTTATTTAGTGGATATTTTCACAAAAAAGTGAAATTTTCAAAAATTCTGAAAATTGGCTGAAAACGACTAAATATGAAGGGCTCATCGGGCGAATCGCTCTGGAACTGAAATCGGAACGCTCACTGACATTTCCCGTATCTTGAAGTCTGATAAATGGCAGAAAAATGACTAAGTCGAAAAAAAAAAATTTTTCAACTTTATTCAATTTTACCCTCGTGGGATATATATTCTACCCACACACATTTGGAACTCTCCTGGGGTACCCTCACACATATTATTCCCTCATTTAGTGGATATTTTCACAAAAAAGTGAAATTTTCAAAAATTCAGAAAATTGGCTGAAAACGACTAAATATGAAGGACTCATCGGGCGAATCGCTCTGGAACTGAAATCGGAACACTCACTGACATTTCCCCTATCTGAAAGTCTGAAAAACGCTGAAAAAATGACAGTCCAAAAATATATTTTTTTCAACTTTTTTCAATTTTACCCCCGTGGGATATATATTCTACCAACACACATTTGGAACTCTCCTGGGGTACCCTCACGCATATTATTCCCTCATTTAGTTAATATTTTCACAAAAAAGTGAAATTTTCAAAAATTCTGAAAATTGGCTGAAAACGACTAAATATGAAGGACTCATCGGGCGAATCGCTCTGGAACTGAAATCGGAATGCTCACTGACATTTCCCCTATCTGAAAGTCTGATAAACGCAGGAAAAATTACTAAGTCCAAAAAATTTTTTTGTTTAACTTTTTTTCAATTTTACCCACGTGGGATATATATTCTACCCACACACATTTGGAACTCTCCTGGGGTACCCTTACACATATTATTCCCTCATTTAGTGGATATTTTCACAAAAAAGTGAAATTTTAAAAAATTCTGAAAATCGGCTGAAAACGACTAAATATGAAGGACTCATCGGGCGAATCGCTCTGGAACTGAAATTGGAACACTCACTGACATTTCCCCTATCTGAAAGTCTGATAAATGCCGGAAAAATGACTAAGTCGAAAAAAAAAATGTTTTAAACTTTTTTCAATTTTACCCTCGTGGGATATATATTCTACCCACACACATTTGGAACTCTCCTGGGGTACCCTCACACATATTATTCCCTCATTTAGTGGATATTTTCACAAAAAAGTGAAATTTTCAAAAATTCAGAAAATTGGCTGAAAACGACTAAATATGAAGGACTCATCGGGCGAATCGCTCTGGAACTGAAATCGGAACACTCACTGACATTTCCCCTATCTGAAAGTCTGAAAAACGCTGAAAAAATGACAGTCCAAAAATATATTTTTTTCAACTTTTTTCAATTTTACCCCCGTGGGATATATATTCTACCAACACACATTTGGAACTCTCCTGGTGTACCCTCACACATATTATTCCCTCATTTAGTGGATATTTTCACAAAAAAATGAAATTTTCAAAAATTCAGAAAATTGGCTGAAAACGACTAAATATGAAGGACTCATCAAGCAAATCGCTCTGGAACTGAAATCGGAATGCTCACTGACATATCCCCTATCTGAAAGTCTGATAAACGCCGGAAAAATGACTAAGTCCAAAAAAAAATTTTTTTTCACCTTTTTTCAATTTTACCCCCGTGGGATATATATTCTACCCACACACATTTGGAACTCTCCTGGGGTACCCTCACACATATTATTCCCTCATTTAGTGGATATTTTCACAAAAAAGTGAAATTTTCAAAAATTCTGAAAATTGGCTGAAAACGACTGAATTTGAAGAACTCATCGGGCGAATCGCGCTGGAACTGAAATCGGAACGCTCACTGACATTTCCCCTATCTGAAAGTCTGATAAACGCCGGAAAAATGACTGAGTCCAAAAAAAAATTTTTTCAACTTTTTTCAATTTTACCCCCGTGGGATATATATTCTGCCCACGCACATTTGGAACACTCCTGGGGTACCCTCACACATATTATTCCCTCATTTAGTGAATATTTTCACAAAAAAGTGAAATTTTTAAAAATTCTGAAAATTGGCTGAAAACGGCTAAATATGAAGGACTCATCGGGCGAATCGCTCTGGAACTGAAATCGGAACACTCACTGACATTTCCCCTATCTGAAAGTCTGAAAAACGCTGAAAAAATGACAGTCCAAAAATATATTTTTTTCAACTTTTTTCAATTTTACCCCCGTGGGATATATATTCTACCAACACACATTTGGAACTCTCCTGGGGTACATATTATTCCCTCATTTAGTGGATATTTTCACAAAAAAGTGAAATTTTAAAAAATTCTGAAAATCGGCTGAAAATGACTAAATGTGAAGGACTCATCGGGCGAATCGCTCTGGTACTGAAATTGGAACACTCACTGACATTTCCCCTATCTGAAAGTCTGATAAATGCCGTAAAAATGACTAAGTCGAAAAAAAAATTTTTTTAAACTTTTTTCAATTTTACCCTCGTGGAATATATATTCTACCCACACACATTTGGAACTCTCCTGGGGTACCCTCACACATATTATTCCCTCATTTAGTGGATATTTTCACAAAAAAGTGAAATTTTCAAAAATTCTGAAAATTGGCTGAAAACGACTAAATATGAAGGACTCATCGGGCGAATCGCTCTGGAACTGAAATAAGAAGGCTCACTGACATTTCCCCTATCTGAAAGTCTGATAAATGCCGGAAAAATGACTAAGTCCAAAAAAAAAATTTTTTAAACTTTTTTCACTTTTACCCCGTGGGATATATATTCTACCCACACACATTTGGAACTCTCCTGGGGGAACCCTCACACATATTATTCCCTCATTTAGTGGATATTTTCACAAAAAAGTGAAAGTTTCAAAAATTCTGAAAATTGGCTGAAAACGAATAAATATGAAGGACTCATCGGGCGAATCGCTCTGGAACTGAAATCGGAACGCTCACTGTCATTTCCCCTATCTGAAAGTCTGAAAAACGCTGAAAAAATGACAGTACAAAAATATAATTTTTTCAACTTTTTTCAATTTTACCCCCGTGGGATATATATTCTACCAACACACATTAGGAACTCTCCTGGGGTGCCCTCACACATATTATTCCCTCATTTAGTGGATATTTTCACAAAAAAGTGACATTTTCAAAAATTCAGAAAATTGACTGAAAACGACTAAATATGAAGGACTCATCGGGCGAATCGCTCTGGAACTGAAATCGGAACGCTCACTGACATTTCCCCTACCTGAAAGTCTGATAAACGCAGGAAAAATGACTAAGTCGGAAAAAAAAAATTTTTCAACTTTTTTCAATTTTACCCTCGTGGGATATATATTCTACCCACACACATTTGGAACTCTCCTGGGGTACCCTCACACATATTATTCCCTCATTTAGTGGATATTTTCACAAAAAAGTGAAATTTTCAAAAATTCAGAAAATTGGCTGAAAACGAATAAATATGAAGGACTCATCGGGCGAATCGCTCTGGAACTGAAATCGGAACGCTAACTGTCATTTCCCCTATCTGAAAGTCTGAAAAACGCTGAAAAAATGACAGTCCAAAAAAAAATTTTTTTCAACTTTTTTCAATTTTACCCCCGTGGGATATATATTCTACCCACACACATTTGGAACTCTCCTGGGGTACCCTCACACATATTATTCCCTCATTTAGTGGATATTTTCACAAAAAAGTGAAATTTTCAAAAATTCTGAAAATTGGCTGAAAACGGCTAAATATGAAGGACTCATCGGGCGAATCGCTCTGGAACTGAAATCGGAACACTCACTGACATTTCCCCTATCTGAAAGTCTGAAAAACGCTGAAAAAATGACAGTCCAAAAATATATTTTTTTCAACTTTTTTCAATTTTACCCCCGTGGGATATATATTCTACCAACACACATTTGGAACTCTCCTGGGGTACCCTCACACATATTATTCCCTCATTTAGTGGATATTTTCACAAAAAAGTGAAATTTTCAAAAATTCTGAAAATTGGCTGAAAACGACTAAATATGAATGACTCATCGGGCGAATCGCTCTGGAACTGAAATCGGAATGCTCACTGACATTTCCCCTATCTGAAAGTCTGATAAACGCCGGAAAAATTACTAAGTCCGAAAAAATTTTTTGTTTAACTTTTTTTCAATTTTACCCACGTGGGATATATATCCTACCCACACACATTTGGAACTCTCCTGGGGTACCCTCACACATATTATTCCCTCATTTAGTGGATATTTTAACAAAAAAGTGAAATTTTCAAAAATTCTGAAAATTGGCTGAAAACGGCTAAATATGAAGGACTCATCGGGCGAATCGCTCTGGAACTGAAATCGGAACACTCACTGACATTTCCCCTATCTGAAAGTCTGATAAACGCCGGAAAAATGACCAAGTCCAAAAAAAAATTTTTTTCAACTTTTTTCAATTTTACCCCCGTGGGATATATATTCTACCCACACACATTTGGGACTCTCCTGGGGTACCCTCACACATATTATTCCCTCATTTAGTGGATATTTTCACAAAAAAGTGAAATTTTAAAAAATTCTGAAAATCGGCTGAAAATGACTAAATGTGAAGGACTCATCGGGCGAATCGCTCTGGAACTGAAATTGGAACACTCACTGACATTTCCCCTATCTGAAAGTCTGATAAATGCCGTAAAAATGACTAAGTCGAAAAAAAAATTTTTTTAAACTTTTTTCAATTTTACCCTCGTGGAATATATATTCTACCCACACACATTTGGAACTCTCCTGGGGTACCCTCACACATATTATTCCCTCATTTAGTGGATATTTTCACAAAAAAGTGAAATTTTCAAAAATTCTGAAAATTGGCTGAAAACGACTAAATATGAAGGACTCATCGGGCGAATCGCTCTGGAACTGAAATAAGAAGGCTCACTGACATTTCCCCTATCTGAAAGTCTGATAAATGCCGGAAAAATGACTAAGTCCAAAAAAAAAATTTTTTCAACTTTTTTCACTTTTACCCCGTGGGATATATATTCTACCCACACACATTTGGAACTCTCCTGGGGGAACCCTCACACATATTATTCCCTCATTTAGTGGATATTTTCACAAAAAAGTGAAAGTTTCAAAAATTCTGAAAATTGGCTGAAAACGAATAAATATGAAGGACTCATCGGGCGAATCGCTCTGGAACTGAAATCGGAACGCTCACTGTCATTTCCCCTATCTGAAAGTCTGAAAAACGCTGAAAAAATGACAGTACAAAAATATATTTTTTTCAACTTTTTTCAATTTTACCCCCGTGGGATATATATTCTACCAACACACATTAGGAACTCTCCTGGGGTGCCCTCACACATATTATTCCCTCATTTAGTGGATATTTTCACAAAAAAGTGACATTTTCAAAAATTCAGAAAATTGACTGAAAACGACTAAATATGAAGGACTCATCGGGCGAATCGCTCTGGAACTGAAATCGGAACGCTCACTGACATTTCCCCTACCTGAAAGTCTGATAAACGCAGGAAAAATGACTAAGTCGGAAAAAAAAAATTTTTCAACTTTTTTCAATTTTACCCTCGTGGGATATATATTCTACCCACACACATTTGGAACCCTCCTGGGGTACCCTCACACATATTATTCCCTCATTTAGTGGATATTTTCACAAAAAAGTGAAATTTTCAAAAATTCAGAAAATTGGCTGAAAACGACTAAATATGAAGGACTCATCGGGCGAATCGCTCTGGAACTGAAATCGGAACGCTCACTGACATTTCCCCTACCTGAAAGTCTGATAAACGCAGGAAAAATGACTAAGTCGAAAAAAAAAATTTTTCAACTTTTTTCAATTTTACCCTCGTGGGATAAATATTCTACCCACACACATTTGGAACTCTCCTGGGGTACCCTCACACATATTATTCCCTCATTTAGTGGATATTTTCACAAAAAGTGAAATTTTCACAAATTCTGAAAATTGGCTGAAAATGACTAAATATGAAGGACTCATCGGGCGAATCACTCTAGAACTGAAATTGGAACACTCACTGACATTTCCCCTATCTGAAAGTCTGATTAATGCCGGAAAAATGACTAAGTCGAAAAAAAAAATTTTTGCAACTTTTTCAATTTTACCCTTGTGGGATATATATTCTACCCACACACATTTGGAACTCTCCTGGTGTACCCCCACACATATTATTCCCTCATTTAGTGGATATTTTCACAAAAAAGTGAAATTTTCAAAAATTCAGAAAATTGGCTGAAAACGACTAAATATGAAGGACTCATCGGGCGAATCGCTCTAGAACTGAAATTGGAACACTCACTGACATTTCCCCTATCTGAAAGTCTGATAAATGCCGGAAAAATGACTAAGTTGAAAAAAAAATTTTTTTCAACTTTTTCAATTTTACCCTTGTGGGATATATATTCTACCCACACACATTTGGAACTCTCCTGGGGTACCCTCACACATATTATTCCCTCATTTAGTGGATATTTTCACAAAAAAGTGAAATTTTAAAAAATTCTGAAAATCGGCTGAAAACGACTAAATATGAAGGACTCATCGGGCGAATCGCTCTGGAACTGAAATCGGAACGCTCACTGACATTTCCCCTACCTGAATGTCTGATAAACGCCGGAAAAATTACTAAGTCCAAAAAAATTTTTTTTTTAACTTTTTTCAATTTTACCCCCGTGGGATATATATCCTACCCACAAACATTTGAAACTCTCCTGGGGTACCCTCACACATATTATTCCCTCATTTAGTGGATATTTTCACAAAAAATTGAAATTTTCAAAAATTCTGAAAATTGGCTGAAAACGACTAAATATGAAGGACTCATCGGGCGAATCGCTCTGGAACTGAAATCGGAATGCTCACTGACATTTCCCCTATCTGAAAGTCTGATAAATGTCGGAAAAATGACCAAGTCTAAAAAAAAAAAATTTTTCAACTTTTTTCAATTTTACCCCCGTGGGATATATATTCTACCCACACACATTTGGAACTCTCCTGGGGTACCCTCACACATATTATTCCCTCATTTAGTGGATATTTTCACAAAAAAGTGAAATTTTCAAAAATTCTGAAAATTGGCTGAAAACGACTAAATATGAAGGACTCATCGGGAGAATCGCTCTGGAACTGAAATTGGAAAACTCACTGACATTTCCCCTATCTGAAAGTCTGATAAATGCCGGAAAAATGACTAAGTCGAAAAAAAAAAAATTTTCAACTTTTTTCAATTTTACCCTCGTGGGATAAATATTCTACCCACACACATTTGGAACTCTCCTGGGGTACCCTCACACATATTATTCCCTCATTTAGTGGATATTTTCACAAAAAAGTGAAAGTTTCAAAAATTCTGAAAATTGGCTGAAAACTACTAAATATGAAGGACTCATCGGGCGAATCGCTGTGGAACTGAAATCGGAACACTCACTGACATTTCCCCTACCTGAAAGTCTGATAAACGCCGGAAAAATGACTAAGTTGAAAAAAAATATTTTTTCAACTTTTTTCAATTTTACCCTCGTGGGATATATATTTTACCCACACACATTTGGAACTCTCCTGGGGTACCCTCACACATATTATTCAATCATTTAGTGGATATTTTCACAAAAAGTGAAATTTTCAAAAATTCTGAAAATTGGCTGAAAATGACTAAATATGAAGGACTCATCGGGCGAATCGCTCTGGAACTGAAATCAGAACGCTCACTGACATTTCCCCTATCTGCAAGTCTGATAAACGCCGGAAAAATGACTAAGTTGAAAAAAAAATTTTTGCAACTTTTTCAATTTTACCCTTGTGGGATGTATATACTACCCACACACATTTGGAACTCTCCTGGGGTACCCTCACACATATTATTCCCTCATTTAGTGGATATTTTAAAAAAAAAGTGAAATTTTAAAAAATTCTGAAAATCGGCTGAAAACAACTAAATATGAAGGACTCATCGGGCGAATCGCTCTGGAACTGAAATAAGAAGGCTCACTGACATTTCCCCTATCTGAAAGTCTGATAAACGCCGGAAAAATAACCAAGTCGAAAAAAAAAATTTTTTCAACTTTTTTCAATTTTACCCCCGTGGGATATATATTCTACCCACACACATTTGGAACTCTCCTGGGGTACCCTCACACATATTATTCCCTCATTTAGTGGATATTTTCACAAAAAAGTGAAATTTTCAAAAATTCTGAAAATGGGCTGAAAACGACTAAATATGAAGGACTCATCGGGCGAATCGCTCTGGAACTGAAATCGGAATGCTCACTGACATTTCCCCTATCTGAAAGTCTGATAAATGTCGGAAAAATGACCAAGTCGAAAAAAAAAATTTTTTCAACTTTTTTCAATTTTACCCCCGTGGGATATATATTCTACCCACACACATTTGGAACTCTCCTGGGGTACCCTCACACATATTATTCCCTCATTAAGTGGATATTTTCACAAAAAAGTGAAATTTTCAAAAATTCTGAAAATTGGCTGAAAACGACTAAATATGAAGGGCTCATCGGGGAAATCGCTCTGGAACTGAAATCGGAACGCTCACTGACATTTCCCCTATCTGAAAGTCTGATAAACGCCGGAAAAATTACTAAGTCCAAAAAATATATTTTTTTAACTATTTTCAATTTTATCCCCGTGGGATATATATTCTACCCACACACATTTGGAACTCTCCTGGGGTAGCCTCACACATGTTATTCCCTCATTTAGTGGATATTTTCAAAAAAAAGTGAAATTTTAAAAAATTCTGAAAATCGGCTGAAAACAACTAAATATGAAGGACTCATCGGGCGAATCGCTCTGGAACTGAAATAAGAAGGCTCACTGACATTTCCCCTATCTGAAAGTCTGATAAACGCCGGAAAAATAACCAAGTTGAAAAAAAAAAATTTTTCAACTTTTTTCAATTTTACCCTCGTGGGATATATATTCTACCCACACACATTTGGAACTCTCCTGGGGTACCCTCACACATATTATTCCCTCATTTAGTGGATATTTTCACAAAAAAGTGAAATTTTCAAAAATTCTGAAAATTGGCTGAAAACGACTAAATATGAAGGACTCATCGGGCGAATCGCTCTGGATCTGAAATCGGAACGCTCACTGACATTTCCCCTATCTGAAAGTCTGATAAACGCCGGAAAAATGACCAAGTCGAAAAAAAAAATTTTTTCATCTTTTTTCAATTTTACCCTCGTGGGATATATATTCTACCCACACACATTTGGAACTCTCCTGGGGCACCCTCACACATATTATTCCCTCATTTAGTGGATATTTTCACAAAAAAGGGAAATTTTCAAAAATTCAGAAAATTGGCTGAAAACGACTAAATATGAAGGACTCATCGGGCGAATCGCTCTGGAACTGAAATCGGAACGCTCACTGACATTTCCCCTACCTGAATGTCTGATAAACGCCGGAAAAATTACTAAGTCAAAAAAAATTTTTTTTTTAACTTTTTTCAATTTTACCCCCGTGGGATATATATCCAACCCACAAACATTTGAAACTCTCCTGGGGTACCCTCACACATATTATTCCCTCATTTAGTGGATATTTTCACAAAAAAGTGAAATTTTCAAAAATTCTGAAAATTGGCTGAAAACGACTAAATATGAAGGACTCATCGGGCGAATCGCTCTGGAACTGAAATAAGAAGGCTCACTGACATTTCCCCTATCTGAAAGTCTGATAAACGCCGGAAAAATGACTAAGTCCAAAAAAAAATCTTTTTCAACTTTTTTCAATTTTACCCCCGTGGGATATATATTCTACCCACACACATTTGGAACTCTCCTCGGGTACCCTCACACATATTATTCCCTCATTTAGTGGATATTTTCACAAAAAAGTGAAATTTTCAAAAATTCTGAAAATTGGCTGAAAACGACTAAATATGAAGGACTCATCGGGCGAATCGCTCTGGAACTGAAATCGGAATGCTCACTGACATTTCCCCTATCTGAAAGTCTGATAAATGTTGGAAAAATGACCAAGTCGAAAAAAAAACATTTTTCAACTTTTGTCAATTTTACCCCCGTGGGATATATATTCTACCCACACACATTTGGAACTCTCCTGGGGTACCCTCACACATATTATTCCCTCATTTAGTGGATATTTTCACAAAAAAGTGAAATTTTCAAAAATTCTGAAAATGGGCTGAAAACGACTAAATATGAAGGACTCATCGGGCGAATCGCTCTGGAACTGAAATCGGAATGCTCACTGACATTTCCCCTATCTGAAAGTCTGATAAATGTCGGAAAAATGACCAAGTCGAAAAAAAAAAATTTTTCAACTTTTTTCAATTTTACCCCCGTGGGATATATATTCTACCCACACACATTTGGAACTCTCCTGGGGTACCCTCACACATATTATTCCCTCATTAAGTGGATATTTTCACAAAAAAGTGAAATTTTCAAAAATTCTGAAAATTGGCTGAAAACGACTAAATATGAAGGGCTCATCGGGCGAATCGCTCTGGAACTGAAATCGGAACGCTCACTGACATTTCCCCTATCTGAAAGTCTGATAAACGCCGGAAAAATTACTAAGTCCAAAAAATATATTTTTTTAACTATTTTCAATTTTATCCCCGTGGGATATATATTCTACCCACACACATTTGGAACTCTCCTGGGGTAGCCTCACACATGTTATTCCCTCATTTAGTGGATATTTTCACAAAAAAGTGAAATTTTCAAAAATTCTGAAAATTGGCTGAAAACGACTAAATATGAAGGACTCATCGGGCGAATCGCTCTGGAACTGAAATCGGAATGCTCACTGACATTTCCCCTATCTGAAATTCTGATAAACGCCGGAAAAATGACTAAGTTGAAAAAAAAAAAATTTTCAACTTTTTTCAATTATACCGTCGTGGGATATATATTCTACCCACACACAGTTGGTACTCTCCTGGGGTACCCTCACACATATTATTCCCTCATTTAGTGGATATTTTCACAAAAAAGTGAAATTTTCAAAAATTCAGAAAATTGGCTGAAAACGACTAAATATGAAGGACTCATCGGGCGAATCGCTCTGGAACTGAAATTGGAACACTCACTGACATTTCCCCTATCTGAAAGTCTGATAAATGCCGGAAAAATGACTAAGTCCAAGAAAAAATTTTTTTCAACTTTTTTCAATTTTACCCCCGTGGGATATACATTCTACCCACACACATTTGGAACTCTCCTGGGGTACCCTCACACATATTATTCCCTCATTTAGTGGATATTTTCACAAAAAAGTGAAATTTTCAAAAATTCTGAAAATTGGCTGAAAATGACTAAATATGAAGGACTCATCGGGCGAATCGCTCTGAAACTGAAATTGGAACACTCACTGACATTTCCCCTATCTGAAAGTCTGATAAATGCCGGAAAAATGACTAAGTCGAAAAAAAAAAATTTTCAACTTTTTTCAATTTTACCCTCGTGGGATATATATATTACCCACACACATATGGAACTCTCCTGGGGTACCCTCACACATATTATTCCCTCATTTAGTGGATATTTTCACAAAAAAGTGACATTTTCAAAAATTCAGAAAATTGGCTGAAAACGACTAAATATGAAGGACTCATCTGGCGAATCACTCTGGAACTGAAATCGGAATGCTCACTGACATTTCGCCTATCTGAAAGTCTGATAAACGCTGAAAAAATGACTAAGTCCAAAAAAAATTTTTTTTCACCTTTTTTCAATTTTCCCCCCGTGGGATATATATTCTACCAACACACATTTGGAACTCTCCTGGGGTGCCCTCACACATATTATTTCCCTCATTTAGAGGATATTTTCACAAAAAAGTGAAATTTTCAAAAATTCAGAAAATTGGCTGAAAACGACTAAATATGAAGGACTCATCTGGCGAATCACTCTGGAACTGAAATCGGAATGCTCACTGACATTTCGCCTATCTGAAAGTCTGATAAACGCTGAAAAAATGACCAAGTCCAAAAAAAATTTTTTTTAAACTTTTTTCAATTTTACCCCCGTGGGATATACATTCTACCGACACACATTTGGAACTCTCCTGGGGTACCCTCACACATATTATTCCCTCATTTAGTGGATATTTTCACAAAAAAGTGAAATTTTCAAAAATTCAGAAAATTGGCTGAAAACGACTAAATATGAAGGACTCATCGGGCGAATCGCTATGGAACTGAAATCGGAACGCTCACTGACATTTCCCCTATCTGAAAGTCTGAAAAACGCTGAAAAAATGAACAAGTCGAAAAAAAATTTTTTTTCAACTTTTTTCAATTTTACCCCCGTGGGATATATATTCTACCCACACACATTTGGAACTCTTCTGGGGTACCCTCACACATATTATCCCCTCATTTAGTGGATATTTTCAAAAAAAGTGAAATTTTCAAAAATTCAGAAAATTGGCTGAAAACGACTAAATATGAAGGACTCATCGGGCGAATCGCTCTGGAACTGAAATTGGAACACTCACTGACATTTCCCCTATCTGAAAGTCTGATAAATGCCGGAAAAATGACTAAGTCTAAAAAAAAAATTTTTTCAACTTTTTTCAATTTTACCCTCGTGGGAGATATATTCTACCGACACACATTTGGAACTCTCCTGGGGTACCCTCACACATATTATTCCCTCATTTAGTGGATATTTTCACAAAAAAGTGAAATTTTCAAAAATTCTGAAAATTGGCTGAAAACGACTAAATATGAAGGACTCATCAGGCGAATTGCTCTGGAACTGAAATCGGAACGCTCACTGACATTTCCCCTATCTGAAAGTCTGATAAACGCTGAAAAAATGACCAAGTCCCAAAAAAATTTTTTTTCAACTTTTTTCAATTTTACCCCCGTGGGATATAAATTCTAACGACACACATTAGGAACTCTCCTGGGGTACCCTCACACATATTATTCCCTCATTTAGTGGATATTTTCACAAAAGAGTGAAATTTTCAAAAATTCTGAAAATTGGCTGAAAATGACTAAATATGAAGGACTCATCGGGCGAATCGCTCTGGAACTGAAATCTGAACACTCACTGACATTTCCCCTATCTGAAAGTCTGAAAAACGCTGAAAAAATGACTAAGTCCAAAAAAATATTTTTTTAAACTTTTTTCAATTTTCCCCCCGTGGGATATATATTCTACCAACACACATTTGGAACTTTCCTGGGGTGCCCTCACACATATTATTCCCTCATTTAGAGGATATTTTCACAAAAAAGTGAAATTTTCAAAAATTCTGAAAATTGGCTGAAAACGACTAAATATAAAGGACTCATCGGGCGAATCATTCTGGAACTGAAATCGGAATGCTCACTCACATTTCCCCTATCTGAAAGTCTGATAAACACTGAAAAAATGACTAAGTCCAAAAAAATTTTTTTTTCAACTTTTTTCAATTTTACCCCCGTGGGATATATATTCTACCCACACACATTTGGAACTCTCCTGGGATACCCTCACACACATTATTCCCTAATTTAGTGGATATTTTCACAAAAAAGTGACATTTTCAAAAATTCTGAAAATTGGCTGAAAACGACTAAATATGAAGGACTCATCGGGCGAATCGCTCTGGAACTGAAATTGGAACACTCACTGACATTTCCCCTATCTGAAAGTCTGATAAATGCCGGAAAAATGACTAAGTCTAAAAAAAAAAATTTTTTCAACTTTTTTCAATTTTACCCTCGTGGGAGATATATTCTACCGACACACATTTGGAACTCTCCTGGGGTACCCTCACACATATTATTCCCTCATTTAGTGGATATTTTCACAAAAAAGTGAAATTTTCAAAAATTCTGAAAATTGGCTGAAAACGACTAAATATGAAGGACTCATCAGGCGAATTGCTCTGGAACTGAAATCGGAACGCTCACTGACATTTCCCCTATCTGAAAGTCTGATAAACGCTGAAAAAATGACCAAGTCCAAAAAAAATTTTTTTTCAACTTTTTTCAATTTTACCCCCGTGGGATATAAATTCTACCGACACACATTAGGAACTCTCCTGGGGTACCCTCACACATATTATTCCCTCATTTAGTGGATATTTTCACAAAAGAGTGAAATTTTCAAAAATTCTGAAAATTGGCTGAAAATGACTAAATATGAAGGACTCATCGGGCGAATCGCTCTGGAACTGAAATCTGAACACTCACTGACATTTCCCCTATCTGAAAGTCTGAAAAACGCTGAAAAAATGACTAAGTCCAAAAAAATATTTTTTTAAACTTTTTTCAATTTTCCCCCCATGGGATATATATTCTACCAACACACATTTGGAACTTTCCTGGGGTGCCCTCACACATATTATTCCCTCATTTAGAGGATATTTTCACAAAAAAGTGAAATTTTCAAAAATTCTGAAAATTGGCTGAAAACGACTAAATATAAAGGACTCATCGGGCGAATCATTCTGGAACTGAAATCGGAATGCTCACTCACATTTCCCCTATCTGAAAGTCTGATAAACACTGAAAAAATGACTAAGTCCAAAAAAATTTTTTTTTCAACTTTTTTCAATTTTACCCCCATGGGATATACATTCTACCGACACACATTTGGAACTCTCCTGGGGTACCCTCACACATATTATTCCCTCATTTAGTGGATGTTTTCACAAAAAAGTGAAATTTTCAAAAATTCAGAAAATTGGCTAAAAACGACTAAATATGAAGGACTCATCGGGCGAATTGCTCTGGAACTGAAATTGGAACACTCACTGACATTTCCCCTATCTGAAAGTCTGAAAAACGCTGATAAATTGACTAAGTCCAAAAAAATATTTTTTTAAACTTTTTTCAATTTTCCCCCGGTGGGATATATATTCTACCAACACACATTTGGAACTCTCCTGGGGTGCCCTCACACATATTATTCCCTCATTTAGAGGATATTTTCACAAAAAAGTGAAATTTTCAAAAATTCTGAAAATTGGCTGAAAACGACTAAATATAAAGGACTCATCGGGCGAATCACTCTGGAACTGAAATCGGAATGCTCACTCACATTTCCCCTATCTGACAGTCTGATAAACACTGAAAAAATGACTAAGTCCAAAAAAATTTTTTTTTCAACTTTTTTCAATTTTACCCCCGTGGGATATATATTCTACCCACACACATTTGGAACTCTCCTGGGATACCCTCACACATATTATTCCCTAATTTAGTGGATATTTTCACAAAAAAGTGAAATTTTCAAAAATTCTGAAAATTGGCTGAAAACGACTAAATATGAAGGACTCATTGGGCGAATCGCTCTGGAACTGAAATCGGAACACTCACTGACATTTCCTCTATCTGAAAGTCTGAAAAACGCTGAAAAATTGACTAAGTCCAAAAAAATTTTTTTTTCAACTTTTTTCAATTTTACCCCCGTGGGATATATATTCTACCGACACACATTTGGAACTCTCCTGGTGTACCCTCACACATATTATTCCCTCATTTAGTGGATATTTTCACAAAAAAGTGAAATTTTCAAAAATTCAGAAAATTGGCTGAAAACGACTAAATATGAAGGACTCATCGGGCGAATCGCTCTGGAACTGAAATCAGAATGCTCACTGACATTTCGCCTATCTGAAAGTCTGATAAACGCTGAAAAAATGACCAAGTCCAAAAAAATATTTTTTAAACTTTTTTCAATTTTCCCCCGGTGGGATATATATTCTACCAACACACATTTGGAACTCTCCTGGGGTACCCTCACACATATTATTCCCTCATTTAGTGGATATTTTCACAAAAAAGTGAAATTTTCAAAAATTCTGAAAATTGGCTGAAAACGACTGAATATGAAGGACTCATCAGGCGAATCGCTCTGGAACTGAAATCGGAATGCTCACTGACATTTCCCCTATCTGAAAGTCTGATAAACGCTGAAAAAATGACCAAGTCCAAAAAAAATTTTTTTTCAAATTTTTTCAATTTTACCCCCGTGGGATATACATTCTACCGACACACATTAGGAACTCTCTTGAGGTACCCTCACACATATTATTCCCTCATTTAGTGGATATTTTCACAAAAAAGTGAAATTTTCAAAAATTCAGAAAATTGGCTGAAAACGACTAAATATGAAGGACTCATCGGGCGAATCGCTCTGGAACTGAAATCGGAACACTCACTGACATTTCCTCTATCTGAAAGTCTGATAAACGCTGAAAAAATGACCAAGTCCCAAAAAAATTTTTTTTCAACTTTTTTCAATTTTACCCCCGTGGGATATACATTCTACGGACACACATTTGGAACTCTCATTGGGTACCCTCACACATATTATTCCCTCATTTAGTGGATATTTTCACAAAAAAGTGAAATTTTCAAAAATTCAGAAAATTGGCTGAAAACGACTAAATATGAAGGACTCATTGGGCGAATCGCTCTGGAACTGAAATCAGAATGCTCACTGACATTTCGCCTATCTGAAAGTCTGATAAACGCTGAAAAAATGACCAAGTCCAAAAAAATATTTTTTAAACTTTTTTCAATTTTCCCCCGGTGGGATATATTTTCTACCAACACACATTTGGAACTCTCCTGGGGTACCCTCACACATATTATTCCCTCATTTAGTGGATATTTTCACAAAAAAGTGAAATTTTCAAAAATTCTGAAAATTGGCTGAAAACGACTGAATATGAAGGACTCATCGGGCGAATCGCTCTGGAACTGAAATCGGAACGCTCACTGACATTTCCCCTATCTGAAAGTCTGATAAACGCTGAAAAAATGACCAAGTCCAAAAAAAAATTTTTTTCAAATTTTTTCAATTTTACCCCCGTGGGATATACATTCTACCGACACACATTAGGAACTCTCCTGGGGTACCCTCACACATATTATTCCCTCATTTAGTGGATATTTTCACAAAAAAGTGAAATTTTCAAAAATTCAGAAAATTGGCTGAAAACGACTAAATATGAAGGACTCATCGGGCGAATCGCTCTGGAACTGAAATCGGAACACTCACTGACATTTCCTCTATCTGAAAGTCTGAAAAACGCTGAAAAATTGAGTAAGTCCAAAAAAAATTTTTTTTCAACTTTTTTCAATTTTACCCCCGTGGGATATATATTCTACCGACACACATTTGGAACTCTCCTGGGGTACCCTCACACATATTATTCCCTCATTTAGTGGATATTTTCACAAAAAAGTGAAATTTTCAAAAATTCAGAAAATTGGCTGAAAACGACTAAATATGAAGGACTCATCGGGCGAATCGCTCTGGAACTGAAATCGGAATGCTCACTGACATTTCGCCTATCTGAAAGTCTGATAAACGCTGAAAAAATGACCAAGTCCAAAAAAAATTTTTTTTCACCTTTTTTCAATTTTCCCCCCGTGGGATATATATTCTACCAACACACATTTGGAACTCTCCTGGGGTACCCTCACACATATTATTCCCTCATTTACTCATTTAGTGGATATTTTCACATAAAAGTGACATTTTCAAAAATTCAGAAAATTGCCTGAAAACGACTAAATATGAAGGACTCATCGGGCGAATCGCTCTGGAACTGAAATCGTAATGCTTACTGACATTTCGCCTATCTGAAAGTCTGATAAACGCTGAAAAAATGACCAAGTCCAAAAAAAATTTTTTTTCAACTTTTTTCAATTTTACCATCGTGGGATATACATTCTACGGACACACATTTGGAACTCTCATGGGATACCCTCACACATATTATTCCCTCATTTAGAGGATATTTTCACAAAAAAGTGAAATTTTCAAAAATTCTGAAAATTGGCTGAAAACGACTAAATATAAAGGACTCATCGGGCGAAAAACTCTGGAAATGAAATCGGTATGCTCACTCACATTTCCCCTATCTGAAAGTCTGAAAAACGCTGAAAAAATGACTAAGTCCAAAAAAATATTTTTTTCAACTTTTTTCAATTTTACCCTCGTGGGATATATATTCTACCCACACACATTTGGAACTCTCCTGGGGTACCCTCACACATATTATTCCCTCATTTAGTGGATATTTTCACAAAAAAGTGAAATTTTCAAAAATTCAGAAAATTGGCTGAAAATGACTAAATATGAAGGACTCATCGGGCGAATCGCTCTGGAACTGAAATCGGAACGCTCACTGACATTTCCCCTATCTGAAAGTCTGATAAACGCCGGAAAAATGACCAAGTCCAAAAAAATATTTTTTTCAACTTTTTTCAATTTTACCCCCGTGGGATATATATTCTACCAACACACATTTGGAACTCTCCTGGGGTGCCCTCACACACATATTATTCCCTCATTTACTCATTTAGTGGATATTTTCACATAAAAGTGACATTTTCAAAAATTGAGAAAATTGGCTGAAAACGACTAAATATGACGGACTCATCGGGCGAATCGCTCTGGAACTGAAATCGGAATGCTCACTGACATTTCGCCTATCTGAAAGTCTGATAAACGCTGAAAAAATGACCAAGTCCAAAAAAAATTTTTTTTCAACTTTTTTCAATTTTACCCCCGTGGGATATACATTCTATGGACACACATTTGGAACTCTCCTGGGGTACCCTCACACATGTTAATCCCTCATTTAGTGGATATTTTCACAAAAAAAGTGAAATTTTTAAAAAATTCTGAAAATTGGCTGAAAACGACTAAATATGAAGGACTCATTGGGCGAATCGCTCTGGAACTGAAATCGAAATGCTCACTGACAATTCCCCTATCTGAAAGTCTGATAAACGCTGAAAAAATGACTAATTCCAAAAAAAAATTGTTTTCAACTTTTTTCAATTTTACCCCCGTGGGATATATATTCTACCCACACACATTTGGAACTCTCCTGGGGTACCCTCACACATGTTAATCCCTCATTTAGTGGATATTTTCACAAAAAAGTGAAATTTTCAAAAATTCTGAAAATTGGCTGAAAACGACTAAATATGAAGGACTCATCGGGGAATCGCTCTGGAACTGAAATCGGAACGCTCACTGACATTTCCCCTATCTGAAAGTCTAATAAACGCCGGAAAAATGACTAGGTCCCAAAAAAATTTTTTTTAAACTTTTTTCAATTTTACACCCGTGGGATATATATTCTACCCACACACATTTGGAACTCTCCTGGGGTACCCTCACACATATTATTCCCTCATTTAGTGGATATTTTCACAAAAAAGTGAAATTTTCAAAAATTCAGAAAATTGGTGGCTGAAAACGACTAAATATGAAGGACTCATCGGGGAATCGCTCTGGAACTGAAATTGGAACGCTCACTGACATTTCCCCTATCTGAAAGTCTGATAAACGCCAGAAAAATGACTAAGTCCAAAAAAATTTTTTTTTCAACTTTACCCCCGTGGGATATATATTCTACCCACACACATTTGGAACTCTCCTGGGGTACCCTCACACATATTATTCCCTCATTTAGTGGATATTTTCACAAAAAAGTGAAATTTTCAAAAATTCTGAATATTGGCTGAAAACGACTAAATATGAAGGACTCATCGGTAGACATGAGCGTTGTTCTACTCGAACTGTTCGCCAATCTCAAATTCGAGCTGTTTTGGGCGGTGTTCGAGCCATTCGGCGAACACGAACAATTTGAGAAAAATTCGGCTGTTCGAGGTTATGTTCGATGACTGTTCGTGCACCAAAATCATAACTGGATTTTTTCTCAGTAATGATGAAAATTAATGTTAATACGCAGTTTGAGTGTACAGCGGGGAGGGGGGAGGGGCAGGGGATGGATCTCTGCAGGAACAATGAAGATCTCCATTTTTTTTCCTCTTTCCCGCATTTACAGTGGGGAGGTGCAATCTGTCAGCCTATCAGCAGCGCACACACGGAGCGAAGTGCTTTTTTTCACACAAGCAAGGGCATGTGTCATTGGCAGTGTATGTCACATGTCCTTGCCCTATAAGACCAAGCCATTTTCTCCGTCGCCACCATTTTCTCACTGCTGCAGCTGCGTGTTAGACGGCACTGCTGTTGCTGTGTGCGCTATACCTTGTTAATTTCAAGCCAATGTTCGCACAAATCTACAGATAGCTTGGGAGTAGGGAATAGTTGTGATTGCAGTCCTTTTAAGGACTAGGTTACAGCATTTCCTACGACTTTTATCAGGCAGGTCTGTGCTCTTAAATAGATAGATTGTGGGAGTAAAGACTAATTGTAATTGGAGTCCTTTTCAGGACTAGATTACATCAGTTCCTATCAGTTTTTGCCAGGCAGGTCTGTGCCAGTGCTGTGCAAGTTTTTTTCACAACATTTGGCTGAATCTAGCAAAGCTAATCCTTTTTGGCCTATTGCAGAGTGTGTTAGTCAGTGGAGTAGCCTATCTGTGTTGCAAGATATACCACCTGTGTATAGAATACCAATTTTTTTACTGCACCTAGTGAAGTAAAATTTTTTGGGAATAGCATCATTCTATTAGTCCATCTATACTGACCTCCATCAGGTTGCAAATTGAATATAATATTTTTCTGCATCTAGCTCTGAAAAAATATTGGGCTTCTAGCTGTGTGTGGGACTTGTTGTATTAGTCCATCTATACTGACCTCCATCAGGTTGCAAACTGAATATATTTTTTTCTGTATCTACCTCTGAAAAAATATTGGGCTTCTAGCTGTGTGTGGGACTTGTTCTATTAATAAATCTATACAGACCTCCATCAGGTTGCAAACTGAATATATTTTTTTCTGCATCTACCTCTGAAAAAATATTGGGCTTCTAGCTGTGTGTGGGACTTGTTGTATTAGTCCATCTATACTGACCTCCATCAGGTTGCAAACTGAATATATTTTTTTCTGCATCTACCTCTGAAAAAATATTGGGCTTCTAGCTGTGTGTGGGACTTGTTGTATTAGTCCATCTATACAGACCTCCATCAGGTTGCAAACTGAATATATTTTTTTCTGCATCTACCTCTGAAAAAATATTGGGCTTCTAGCTGTGTGTGGGACTTGTTGTATTAGTCCATCTATACTGACCTCCATCAGGTTGCAAACTGAATATATTTTTTTCTGCATCTACCTCTGAAAAAATATTGGGCTTCTAGCTGTGTGTGGGACTTGTTCTATTAATCCATCTATACAGACCTCCATCAGGTTGCAAACTGAATATATTTTTTTCTGCATCTACCTCTGAAAAAATATTGGGCTTCTAGCTGTGTGTGGGACTTGTTGTATTAGTCCATCTATACTGACCTCCATCAGGTTGCAAACTGAATATATTTTTTTCTGCATCTACCTCTGAAAAAATATTGGGCTTCTAGCTGTGTGTGGGACTTGTTCTATTAATCCATCTATACAGACCTCCATCAGGTTGCAAACTGAATATATTTTTTTCTGCATCTAGCTCTGAAAAAATATTTGGCCTTCTAGCAGTGTGTGGGACTTTCTCTAGTAGTCCATCTATACTGACCTCCATCAGGTTGCAAATTGAATATAATTTTTTTCTGCATCTAACCCAGCCAATAGTTTTGGCCTAATACCACAGTTTGGCCACTCAGCTCTGCTCGGTTCCCATCCATTGTTTTTTTGTGCAAACAACTCCAGAGCATCTTCCAGCCAAACTAAAATGTCTACTTCTTTTAGCGGACAATGTGATAAGATCCCTTTCTTACGGCCACGCCAATCGCTACAAATTCCAGATGAGGCACAAAAACAGCAGGTACTTCAACGGATATCAAGTGCTCCTTTAAGTGGGCTCTCCTCCACATCAACTTCAACATCACAAATACTCCAGTCCTCAAAGGTGTCACCCCAATCGCATTTGCTTCCTCACAGCTCCCAAATCTCCAGCTGCCCGTCTGAGTATGAGGTAGAACAGATGGTTGAGTCTGCAGAGCTGTTTACTCATACTATAGCCTGGGAATCAGAGGTCGACTCCAGCGCTTCTGTGAATCCAGACGAGGAAATGATCTGCACTGATGCCCAGAATCTTTATGAGTCAGATCCAGGACCAGACGCAGAAGGTTCTGACCATAATGTAGACCCTCATTCCCAAACTGTAACTCCTGTTGGTGGAGACAATGAGGAAGACGATGATAAGACTCAAATACCTGATTGGAGCGACAACTTTAGTTTTTTGTCAGGGCAGCAACAGGTTGGCTCTGAGGACGACGGGTGTGATAACGCACAGGGTGATGATGATGAGGTTGGAGATCCCACTTACTGTCAACCCACAGTCAGCCAAGAGATGAGGTCAGCAGAGGAGGTGGAGGAAGATGCTAGTGACGACGAGGTCAGGTTGCGCCTTCCTGGACAGAGACGTAGTACTGGAAGCACGTCAACAACTGCATCCTCAAACACAACTCTGCCTCTCACCACAAGTCGTGGTGGCTCTTCAGGTCGCATGGGTGCTAAGCCTTGCATAGCCTGGGCATTTTTTCAGATCGATAAAGATGACCCAACTCGTGTTATCTGTAACATTTGTCAGCAAAAGCTAAGTAGAGGCCAAAAAATACATAGTTTGAGTACTTCATGCATGAACCGGCACATGGACATGAAGCATAAGTTGCAGTGGGAAGCTCAGTGTGCTACAATGCGGCCTAGCCGGCCGGGCCAACCACCGTCTGCCATATCTTGTGCATCCGCGGCCTCTTCATCCTCTGTGACTGGGGGGACAGCAGTCACACCTGTTTTGGGGCGCAGACCTGCCACCTCTTTACCCGCAACAGCCAGCGTGATTGGCAGGTCATCATTTTCTTTGGAAGTGGTAACACCAGCTGGTGTTGAGCGCTGTCCGACATCGATAGCACCACCTTTGGATCAAGGCAACCTAACATGTCCGCCTGCATCTTCCTCACAGACCGGCAGTTTGCCGGGGACACCCTTATCAACCCCGTCTAAGCACAATAGCCAGCCCTCGGTCCCTCAGATGTGGACAAGTAAAAGACCATTTCCTCCTAGCCATGAGAAAGCTAAGAGGTTGAATTTCACCATCTGCAAGTTCTTGGCTACAGAAATGCTGCCTTTCCGCCTGGTGGACACAGAGGATTTTCGAGACCTTATGTCCGTCGCAGTGCCCCAGTACCAGATGCCCAGTCGGCACTACTTCTCAAAGAAAGGTGTGCCTGCGCTCCACCAGCATGTCGCACACAACATCACCGTTTCTTTGAGAAACTCTGTGTGTGACAGGGTGCATTTCACCACAGACACTTGGACGAGTAGGCATGGACAGGGGCGTTACATGTCGCTGACTGGGCACTGGGTAACTATGGTGACAGCAGGACAAGGGGCTGCTGTCCAAGTCTTGCCGTCCCCACGAGTTGTGCGTCAATCCTCTTTATGTCAAAGTTCCTCCACTGCTTCTGCCTCCTCAACCTCCTCTCGGTCTTCCACCTGCACCCAAAGCCTGTCTGGTCATGCCACAAGCTTTCTAACTGCGCAGAAGGGATCCTGCACACCTCCTTACTATGCTGGCAGTAGGGCTCAACGTCATCAGGCGGTTTTTACATTGAAATGTCTGGGAAATGTGAGTCACACAGCTGAGGAGTTGTGGTCAGCTCTGGAGAACCAATTTCATGAATGGTTGTCTCCACTGGACCTGAAACCAGGGAAGGCCGTGTGCGACAATGCTGCAAACCTGGGTGCGGCCCTTCGCCGGGGCAATGTCACACACGTGCCTTGTATGGCTCACGTGTTGAACCTGGTTGTCCAGCAATTTTTAGCCCACTATCCCAGACTAGATGGCCTTCTGCAGAGGGCACGGTCTCTGTGTGCTCACTTTCGCCGTTCGCATCCCGCAGCTCAGCGACTTACATCTCTACAGAAGTCGTTGGGCCTGCCACTTCACCGGCTAAAATGCGATGTGCCTACCCGGTGGAATTCAACTGTGCACATGTTGCAGCGACTGTGGCAGCACCGACAAGTCCTGGTGCAATACGTTCTGACGTATAGCCTGGGCCAACGAGATCCAGAGGTGGGGCAAATCACGCTGGAGGAGTGGTCTCAGATCAGGGACCTATGCACCCTTCTGCACAGTTTTGAAATGGCGACGAAGATGTTTAGTGCTGACGATGCCATTATCAGCATGACTATTCCGGTGATTTACATGCTGGAGCACATGTTAAACAGAATTCGGAGTCAGGTGGTGGCACAAGAGGAGGTGGAGGAAGTAGAGGAGGAGGAGTTGTATGCGGAAGGGCTAACATCTGCAAGGTCCAGACGGTCGGCAGCACCAAGGCGGCAGGCATGTGAGGGTGGGGGAGATGGTTTTACCAGGGCGCATGGTAGCAGCCAAACTAGTGAGGAAGGTGCAGGAGCCCAGGAAGAAGTGGAGGACGAACTGATGGAAGACTCATCAGATGAGGGAGACCTTGATCACATTTCTGTTGTGCGAGGTTGGGGGGAGAGGACAGAGGAAGGAAGCATGATTGTTACCTCGCCACCAACACAACAGGGACTTGGTGCTCCTGGATGCGCAACACACATGAGTGCCTTCTTGCTGCACTACCTGCAACATGACCCTCGAATTGTGAGAATTAGAAATAATCCTGACTACTGGGTTGCCACACTGTTAGATCCCCGGTACAAAAGTAAATTTGCAGAAATTATTCCTGCCATAGAAAGGGATGCACGCATGCAGGAGTATCAGCAGAGACTGTTGCAGAATCTTACATGTGCTTTTCCACAAAATACCAGTGGTGCACGTAGTGAATCTCACAGTTCCAACTTGCCAACCGTGGGACCGTCAAGTGTTCAGCACTCAAACCGTAACAGAACCACAGTATCTGCTGGTAACATCAATTTTGCGGAATCATTTCACCACTTTTTTAGCCCATCCTTTGCAAGGCCACAGGAGACAAGAAGTCTGACACATAGTCAACGCCTAGAGACGATGGTACAGGAGTATCTCCAAGTAAACATTGAAGCCACGACTGTGTCACTGGACCCTTGCTCTTTTTGGGCTTCCAATCTGGATAAATGGCCGGAGCTAGCCACTTACGCCTTGGAGATCTTGTCATGCCCCGCAGCCAGCGTTCTGTCTGAGCGTGTGTTCAGCGCTGCTGGTGATGTGCTGACAGATAAGCGCACGCGGCTCTCCACTGATAATGTAGACAGACTCACGTTCATAAAGATGAACAAATCATGGATCCGAAACGACTTTTCTACCCCTGTGTCATCCTGGGGAGAGTAAAAGCTTGATGATTGGTTAAAATCACCCTACCAACCGTTTTAAGCTTTCAAATTACTAATCATGTTTATCTGTATCTTGGCTGGAAAATAATTTGGGCTTTGTAGCAGTGTGCAGCACTGATTCTATTAGGCCATCTATACTAAGCTCCACCAGATTTAAAATTACTAATCATGTTTATCTGTATCTTGACTGGAAAATAATTTGGGCTTTGTAGCAGTGTGCAGCACTGATCCTATTAGGCCATCTATACTAAAGCTTCACCAGATTTAAAATTAATAATAATTTTTAGCTGCATCTAGCCCGGAAAATAATTTTGGGGCTCCGAGATGCGCAAGACACATAAGTGCCTTCTTGCTGCACTACCTGCAGCATGACCCTCATATTGTCAGAATTCGAAGTAATCATGACTATTGGGTTGCCACACTCTTAGATCCCCCAAACTTTTCGATCAACCTTTTCATTTTAATAAAGACCAAAAAAATGGTCATTTTTGAAATTATAAGCATTAGCAGGTTGTTAGAAACTGAAATCAAACAGTTTTCAACTCAAAACTTTATTCTAGGTGATGTTACATTTTCACATAGGACCCCTTGTTCGAAAGGAGCTTCTGAACTCTCTCGTCCATTGAATTTGTCAGGTTTTGGATGGTTTCTGCTTCAATTGTTTTGCATGAGGACAGAATACCCTCCCAGAGCTGTTGCTTAGATGTGAACTGCCTCCCGCCATCATAGACACTTCTTTTAATGATGCTCCAAAGGTTCTGAATGGGGTAGAGGTCAGGGGAGCATGGGGGTCACACCACCATAAGTTTGTCCCCTTTTATGCCCATATCAGCCAGAGAAGCAGATGTTTTATGTGCAGCATGAGATGGTGCATTATCATGCAGAAAAATGATCTTGCTGTGAAATACACGGTTCTTCTTCTTGAACCATGGCAGGAAGTGCTGTTTGAGAAAATCCACATACATTATGGAGTTCATCTTTAGCGCCTTCAGGGATCCTAAAGGGGCCGACAATCTCTCTCCCCATGACTCCAGCCCAAAACATTACTCCACCTCCTCCTTGTTGGCGCTGTAGCCGTGTTTGCGTGGGGTGTCCATCAACCAGCCATCCTCCACTCCATCCATCTGGACCATCGAGCGCTGCACGGCACTCATCCGTGAACAAAACAGTTTTGAAATCAGTCTTCATGTAATGTTTGGCCCACTGGAGCCGTTTCTGCTTGTGTGAAGTGGATAGAGGAGGTCGACATGATGGCGTATGCACAGCTGCAAACCTCTGAAGGACCCTGCATCTTGTTGTTCGGGGGACGTTGGAGGCACAAGCAGCTTCAAAAACTTGTCTGCTGCTATGACAAGGCTTTTTTGCCGCTGCTCTTTCAACCTGACGTAATTGCCTGTAGGAAAGAGTCCTCAATTTGCCCTTATCAGCACGCACACGTGTGTACTGTGAATCAGCTACATACTTCTTGATTGCCAAGACACTTCATCCTGATCATCGCACAATGTTGATTGTAGTCATGCCTTGACCTAAACACTCCACAATTTGTTGCTTCTCAGCAGCCGACACATCCTTTTTCTTTCCCATTTTGGCAGAAAATGTAGGCTGCTTAATAATGTGAGACAGCCTTCTTAAGTAGTCTTGCCTTTCATTGGACACACCTGCCAAACTAATTAGCACAGGTGTCTGCAATTGCTTACAGTGATATAAAGAGCCCTGACACACATCACCATCAATGAGTTTAACTGACAAACAAACAAATTCTTCCCTTATCACTCCTAAACACTTTTTGCATAATAATTTGGAACATAGTGTACATGTGCTTTTCCACAAAACACCAGTGGTTCACGTAGTGAATCTTACAGTTCTAACTTGCCAACCGTGGTCTGTATGGAGTTGTTCAATAAAGGGCCCAAAATTAAGATAACATAGATGGGAGAGGTCTCTATGAATAGGAATTCCTAAGTATTTGATACCCTGTGAGGGCCAGGAAAAGGGAAAGTTGGACTGGATGGAATCCTGTATGGATTTGGGGAGGGAGACATCGAGGGCCTCAGACTTCGCTGCATTGATTTTAAAATTTGACCATGTAACAAAGTGATCTATTTCAGCCATAACAGCATGGATGGATATATGTGATTGAGTGATATATACTAGGACATCATCAGCAAATAGAGAGCACTTGTACTCGGTGCCTCCCACCTCAATCCACCTAATATTGGGGTTATGGCGAATTGATGAGAGCAGGTGCTCCGTCACTAGGATGTATAAGAGAGGGGACAGAGAACATCCCTGCCTTGTCCCATTGGTGATTGTGAAAGCTGATGAAAATGTTCTGACGCGCCCCCTGGGCCTTGGGACACCCGGAGCCGGACCCTTTTTGGTGGATGCTGGTGGTTGTAGTCTCCGTGGCGGCGACCCGGTTCCGTGGCTCAGGGCGGTCAAACCAGTGGCGGAACTATTTATGTGGTTTTGATGTTTAAATGTCCGACTACGCCACCCGTGGATTGCGGTCAGAGTGAACCGCCGCTCCAGGGCAGACCGCTGAGGCTGGTGTTGTGGGTGCAGCAGAGCGTAGCATAACTCCCCACGGGAGGAGTATAGCCTCAGGGCAGTGTATGCGGAGGATGGGGGTGATGGTGCAGGGCAGCAGCAGTAATGACACGGAGTCAGTGATGCAGTCCAGGGCCTTTACTCACAGTTCTTATTATCCAGACCACGTCTGCAGGTAACGGCTGCCCACGTCGTACTGTGCTCACCAGGGCTCAGACAACTCCCAGATAACTTTGGAGTGCTTCACAGGACCCCCTTTGTGTGTCCTTTGTCTGGCCTTTCTTACCAACCCTTCTGTCCGGCTGCCTCGGGCCTCCTCTTGGTAAACTTGGCGCCAGTTTCCCTGACCCTATGTGGTGCCTTCCTAGCGGGTGTAGCGAGGGGCTGCACCACATAAAATGTCACAGCCTCCTGTTTCTAGCTGAGGGTCGTTTCCTGCCTCCACTAGTTTCGGGGACCGGTCTCCCCCTTTGGCCTGACCCCTCCACGCAGGTAGATTCGGGCGTGCGGTGGCGACTCGCCCGTCCGCACCCCTGGGATCCCTTCGTTCCTCGTTCCTGGAGCCTTCTCCGCTCCTCTTCCTTCCTTCTCCCTCTTCCAGGCCTGGGCCTCCGTTACTAGGCCCGCTTCCGGAGCAGAGCTCATGCAGAGCCCCTGCTCCCTGCCACTTCTGCTCAGACTTCTCTGCACTGAACTAAGATGGTGCCCACCTTTTATACTCCCTTCTCAATGCACCCAGGAACTGCTTCCTCCCTGCTCCTGCACTACAGGGTTCCCCTTCCTCAGTGTTCCCTCCCCCCACTCCAGCCAGGGACAGGGACTGTCGTGCCCATCTCAGGGGCATATTGGTCGCCCTGCCCCACGGCAATGTGGTGTAATGCATGCATGTGTCGGGTCCTGATCCACACTACATCCTTACCTGAGAGTGAGATATCACACCTCTGGGTGAGGTGCAATACCTCTGTAGCAACCGAGCCCTCAGGGTGCTACAGTTCCATTTATCTTCAGCCTAGGTGACGTATTGCGATACAGGGCCGTTATTTTGGCTATAAAAGGGTCCCCTAGACCCCTACCCCAAGCTTTTTAAGAGAATCATATATGGCGTGCCAGGAGACTCTATGGAATGCTTTCTCAGCATCCAACGAGAGTATCTAATTACAAATTTTTAACTGCATCTAGCCCAGGAAATACTTTGTGCCTAGTAGCAGTGTCTGCTAGTCAGCGGATTATCCCAGCTGTTAAGCAAGCTACACCACCTGTAGTTTGGACACTTCATTTTTTCAAAGGAAATGCTTCGGGACCACGGGACACTCAGTGAAGAGCATCAGGAGGCACCCCAAGGCATAGGGGCTCGGACTGGCAGTAGGATGCCTTGCGGTGGACAGCCGAGCTCGATCCTTATAAAAGCTTTTTAACTGCAGCAGCATTAGTGGACGCTACTGGAGCTGGAATTACGCGGCTGCTGGCATGAGACTTGCCCTCCAATAGATCCTTGTAAATGGATTTAAAGTGTATTTATTCAAATTAGAGAGACAATTTAAATTAAAAAGCTTAGAGCTGCCTCCACCACAGGGGGGCTCGCTCGACCCACCAGCGGACAGGCACCAGTATTGGGAGAGGTGGGCTGGCCGTCAGGGTTCACCGCGGCTCTGGCACAAACCCGGCGACACGGAGGTGGCACGGGCAGGAGCGGACTGAACGTGTCGGCTTCTCACTTTTTGGATTTTAGAAGGGCATGACATGCCTATATCTGTGTCTCCCCCTCCTTTTACTCCTCCACCTCTTTTCTTTTCGCATGACTATATGTACTTGTCACTTTTCCATGTGTTAGTTGTGTCTTCTGAGCAGTTTGTCAGCTTTTGGACACCTTTGAAGGTGTTTTCTATGTGTTACTATGTGTTTTTTTTGCCTGCCATTGGTTTTAACGGTGTTCGAAGGGGTTCGACGAACAGTTCGGCGAACACACGGGTGTTCGGCGAACCGAACCGAACTCGAACACTACGGGGGTGGCTCAACACTACTCATCGGGCGAATCGCTCTGGAACTGAAATCGAAATGCTCACTGACATTTCCCCTAACTGAGAGTCTGATAAACGCTGAAAAAATGACTAAGTCCAAAAAAAAATTGTTTTCAACTTTTTTCAATTTTACCCCCGTGGGATTTATATTCTACCCACACACATTTGGAACTCTCCTGGGGTGCCCTCACACATATTATTCCCTCATTTAGTGGATATTTTCACAAAAAAGTGACATTTTCAAAAATTCTGAAAAAATTGGCTGAAAACGACTAAATATGAAGGACTCATTGGGCGAATTGCTCTGGAACAGAAATAGGAACGCTCACTGACATTTCTCCTTTCTGAAAATCTGATAAACGTCGGAAAAATGACAAGTCCAAAAAAAATTTTTTTTCAACTTTTTTCAATTTTACCCCCGTGGGATATATATTCTACCCACACACATTTGGAACTCTCCTGGGGTACCCTCACGCATATTATTCCCTCATTTAGTGGATATTTTCACAAAAAAGTGAAATTTTCAAAAATTCAGAAAATTAGCTGAAAACGACTAAATATGAAGGACTCATCGGGCGAATCGCTCTGGAACTGAAATCGGAATGCTCACTGACATTTCCCCTATCTGAAAATCTGATAAACGCCGGAAAAACGACAAGTCCAAAGAAATTTTTTTTTCAACTTTTCTCAATTTTACCCCCGTGGGATATATATTCTACCCACACACATTTGGAACTCTCCTGGGGTACCCTCACACATATTATTCCCTCATTTAGTGGATATTTTGACAAAAAAGTGAAATTTTCAAAAATTCAGAAAATTGGCTGAAAACGACTAAATATGAAGGACTCATCGGGAGAATCGCTCTGGAACTGAAATCGGAACGCTCAATGACATTTCCCCTACCTGAAAGTCTGATAAACGCTGAAAAAATGACTAAATTCAAAGAAAAATTGTTTTCAATTTTTTTCAATTTTAACCCCGTAGGATATATATTCTACCCACACACATTTGGAACTCTCCTGGGGCACCCTCACACATATTATTCCCTCATTTAGTGGATATTTTCAGAAAAAAGTGAAATTTTTAAAAAATTCAGAAAATTGGCTGAAAACGACTAAATATGAAGGACTCATCGGGCAAATCGCACTGGAACTGAAATTGGTACGCTCACTGACATTTCCCCTATCTGAAAGTCGGATAAATGCCGGAAAAATGACTAAGTCGAAAAAAAAAATTATTGCAACTTTTTTCAATTTTAACCCCGTGGGATATATATTGTACCCACACATTTGGAACTCTCCTGGGGTACCCTCACACATATTATTCCCTCAATTAGTGGATATTTTCACAAAAAAAGTGAAATTTTCGAAAATTGGCTGAAAACGACTAAATATCAATGACTCATCGTGCGAATCGCTCTGGAACTGAAATCGGAATGCTCACTGACATTTAAGCTATCTGAAAGTCTGATAAACGCCGGAAAAATGACTATGTCCAAAATAAAAAAATTTTCAACTTTTTTCAATTTTACCCCCATGGATATATATTCTACCCACACACATTTGGAACTATTCTGGGGTGCCCTCAAACATATTCTTCCCTCATTTAGTGGATATTTTGACAAAAAAGTGAAATTTTCAAAAATTCTGAAAATTGGCTGAAAACGACTAGATATGAAGGACTCATCGGGAGAATCGCTCTGGAACTGAAATCGGAACGCTCAATGACATTTCCCCTACCTGAAAGTCTGATAAACGCTGAAAAAATGACTAAGTTCAAAGAATAATTGTTTTCAATTTTTTTCAATTTTAATGACGTAGGATATATATTCTACCCACACACATTTGGAAATCTCCTGGGGTACCCTCACATATATTATTCCCTCATTTTGTGGATATTTTCCCAAAAAAGTGAAATTTTCAAAAATTGTGAAAATTGGCTAAAATTGACTAAATATGAAGGACTCATCGGGTGAATCGCTCTGCAACTGAAATCGGAGCACTCACTGACATTTCACCTATCTGAAAGTGTGATAAACGCTGGAAAAATGACTAAGACCAAAAAAAAATTTTTTTAAACTTTTTTCAATTTTAGCCCCCGTGGGATATATATTCTACACACACACATTTGGAACTCTCCTGGGGTACCCTCACACATATTATTCCCTCAATTAGTGGATATTTTCACAAAAAAAGTGAAATTTTCGAAAATTGGCTGAACACGACTAAATATCAACGACTCATTGGGCGAATCGCTCTGGAACTGAAATCGGAATGCTCACTGTCATTTATGCAATCTGAAAGTCTGATAAATGCTGAAAAAATGACTAAGTTAAAAAAAAAATTGTTTTCAACTTTTTTCAATTTTAACCCCGTGAGATATATATTCTACCCACACACATTTGTAACTCTCCTGGGGAGCCCTCACACATATTATTCCCTCATTTAGTGGATATTTTCACAAAAAAGTGAAATTTTCAAAAATTCTGAAAATTGGCTAAAATTGACTAAATATGAAGGACTCATCGGGTGAATCGCTCTGGAACTGAAATCGAAATGTTCACTGACATTTCCCCTATCTGAAAGTCTGATAAACACCGATAAAATGACTAAGTCCAAAAAAAATTTTTTTTCAACTTTTTTTAATTTTACCCCCGTGGGATATATATTCTACCCGCACACATTTGGAACTGTCCTGGGGTACCCTGACACATATTATTCCCTCATTTAGTGGATATTTTCACAAAAACGTGAAATTTTCAAAAATTCAGAAAATTAGCTGAAAACGACTAAATATGAAGGACTCATCGGGAGAATCGCTCTGGAACTGAAATCGGAATGCTCACTGACATTTCCCCTATCTGAAAGTCTGATACACGCCGGAAAAATGACGAAGTCCAAAAAAAATTTTTTTTAAAACTTTTTTCAATTTTACCCCCGTGGGATATATATTCTACCCACACACATTTGGAGCTCTCTTGGGGTACCCTCACAAATATTATTCCCTCATTTAGTGGATATTTTCCCAAAAAAGTGAAATTTTCAAAAATTCTGAAAATTGGCTAAAATTGACTAAATATCAACGACTCATCGGGCGAATCGCTCTGGAACTGAAATCGGAATGCTCACTGTCATTTATGCTATCTGAAAGTCTCATAAATGCCGGAAAAATGACTTAATCGAACAAAATTTTTTTCAACTTTTTTCAATTTTACACCCGTGGGATATATATTCTACCCACACACATTTGGAACTTTCCTAGGGTGCCCTCACACATATTATTCCCTCATTTAGTGGATATTTTCACAAAAAAAGTGAAATTTTCAAAAGTTCTGAAAATTGGCTGAAAACGACTAAATATGAAGGACTTATTGGGCGAATCGCTCTGGAACTGAAATCGGAACGCTCACTGACATTTCACCTATCTGAAAGTGTGATTAATGCCGGAAAAATGACTTAATAGAACAAAAATTTTTTTCAACTTTTTTCAATTTTACCCCCGTGGGATATATATTCTACCCACACACATTTGGAACTCTCCTGGGGTACCCTCACACATATTATTCCCTCATTTAGTGGATATTTTCACAAAAAAGTGACATTTTCAAAAATTCAGAAAATTAGCTGAAAACGACTAAATATGGAGGACTCATCGGGCGAATCGCTCTGGAACTGAAATTGGAACACTCACTGACATTTCCCCTATCTTGAAGTCTGATAAATGCCAGAAAAATGACTAAGTCCAAAAAAAAATTTTTTCAACTTTTTTCAATTTTACCCTCGTGGGATATATATTCTACCCACACACATTTGGAACTCTCCTAGGGTACCCTCACACATATTATTCCCTCATTTAGTGGATATTTTCACAAAAAAGTGAAATTTTCAAAAATTCTGAAAATTGGCTGAAAACGACTAAATATGAAGGACTCATCGGGCGAATCGCTCTAGAACTGAAATTGGAACACTCACTGACATTTCCCCTATCTGAAAGTCTGACAAATGCCGGAAAAATGACTAAGTCGAAAAAAAAAAATTTTGCAACTTTTTCAATTTTACCCTTGTGGGATATATATTCTACCCACACACATTTGGAACTCTCCTGGTGTACCCCCACAGATATTATTCCCTCATTTAGTGGATATTTTCACAAAAAAGTGAAATTTTCAAAAATTCTGAAAATTGGCTGAAAACGACTAAATATGAAGGACTCATCGGGGGAATCGCTCTGGAACTGAAATCGGAACGCTCACTGACATTTCCCGTATCTGAAAGTCTGAAAAACGCTGAAAAAATGACTAAGTCCAAAAAAATATTTTTTTCAACTTTTTTCAATTTTATCCCCGTGGGATATATATTCTACCAACTCACATTTGGAACTCTCCTGGGGTACCCTCACACATATTATTCCCTCAATTTGTGGATATTTTCACAAAAAAGTGAAATTTTCAAAAATTCAGAAAATTGGCTGAAAACGACTAAATATGTAGGACTCATCGGGCGAATCGCTCTGGAACTGAAATCAGAATGCTCACTGACATTTCCCCTATCTGAAAGTCTGATAAGCGCCGGAAAAATGACTTAATCGAAAAAAAAAAAATTTTCAACTTTTTTCAATTTTACCCTCGTGTGATATATATTCTACCCACACACATTTGGTACTCTCCTGGGGTACCCTCACACATATTATTCCCTCATTTAGTGGATATTTTCACAAAAAAGTGAAATTTTCAAAAATTCTGAAAATTGGCTGAAAACGAATAAATATGAAGGACTCATCGGGGGAATCGCTCTGGAACTGAAATCGGAACGCTCACTGACATTTCCCCTATCTGAAAGTCGGAAAAACGCTGAAAAAATGACTAAGTCCAAAAAAATATTTTTTTCAAGTTTTTTCAATTTTACCCCCGTGGGATATATATTCTACCAACACACATTTGGAACTCTCCTGGGGTGACCTCACACATATTATTCCCTCATTTAGTGGATATTTTCACAAAAAAGTGAAATTTTCAAAAATTCTGAAAATTGGCTGAAAACGACTAAATATGAAGGACTCATCGGGCGAATCGCTCTGGAACTGAAATCGGAACGCTCACTGACATTTCCCCTATCTGAAAGTCTGATAAACGCCGGAAAAATGACCAAGTCGAAAAAAAAAATTTTTTCAACTTTTTTCAATTTTACCCTCGTGGGATATATATTCTACCCACACACATTTGGTACTCTCCTGGGGTACCCTCACACATATTATTCCCTCATTTAGTGGATATTTTCACAAAAAAGTGAAATTTTCAAAAATTCAGAAAATTGGCTGAAAACGACTAAATATGAAGGACTCATCAGGCGAATCGCTCTGAAACTGAAATCGGAACACTCACTGACATTTCCCCTATCTGAAAGTCTGAAAAACGCTGAAAAAATGACTAAGTCCAAAAAAATATTTTTTTCAACTTTTTTCAATTTTATCCCCGTGGGATATATATTCTACCAACTCACATTTGGAACTCTCCTGGGGTACCCTCACACATATTATTCCCTCAATTTGTGGATATTTTCACAAAAAAGTGAAATTTTCAAAAATTCAGGAAATTGGCTGAAAACGACTAAATATGTAGGACTCATCGGGCGAATCGCTCTGGAACTGAAATCAGAACGCTCACTGACATTTCCCCTATCTGAAAGTCTGATAAGCGCTGGAAAAATGACTTAATCGAAAAAAAAAAAATTTTCAACTTTTTTCAATTTTACCCTCGTGTGATATATATTCTACCCACACACATTTGGTACTCTCCTGGGGTACCCTCACACATATTATTCCCTCATTTAGTGGATATTTTCACAAAAAAGTGAAATTTTCAAAAATTCTGAAAATTGGCTGAAAACGAATAAATATGAAGGACTCATCGGGGGAATCGCTCTGGAACTGAAATCGGAACGCTCACTGACATTTCCCCTATCTGAAAGTCTGAAAAACGCTGAAAAAATGACTAAGTCCAAAAAAATATTTTTTTCAAGTTTTTTCAATTTTACCCCCGTGGGATATATATTCTACCAACACACATTTGGAACTCTCCTGGGGTGACCTCACACATATTATTCCCTCATTTAGTGGATATTTTCACAAAAAAGTGAAATTTTCAAAAATTCAGAAAATTGGCTGAAAACGACTAAATATGAAGGACTCATCGGGCGAATCGCTCTGGAACTGAAATCGGAATGCTCACTGACATTTCCCCTATCTGAAAGTCTGGTAAACGCCGGAAAAATGACAGTCGAAAAAAAAAAAAATTTCAACTTTTTTCAATTTTACCCTCGTGGGATATATGTTCTACCCACACACATTTGGAACTCTCCTGGGGTACCCTCACACATATTATTCCCTCATTTAGTGGATATTTTCACAAACAAGTGAAATTTTCAAAAATTCAGAAAATTGGCTGAAAACGACTAAATATGAAGGGCTTACTGGGCGAATCACTTTGGAACTGAAATTGGAACGCTCACTGACATTTCCCCTATCTGAAAGTCTGAAAAACGCTGAAAAAATGACTAAGTCCAAAAAAATATTTTTTTCAACTTTTTTCAATTTTACCCCTGTGGGATATATCTTCTACCAACACACATTTGGAACTCTCCTGGGGGTACCTTCACACATATTATTCCCTAATTATTGGATATTTTATCAAAAAAGTGAAATTTTCAAAAATTCTGAAAATTGGCTGAAAACGACTAAATATGAAGGACTAATCGGGCGAATCGCTCTGGAACTGAAATCAGAACGCTCACTGACATTTCCCCTATCTGAAAGTCTGATAAACGCCGGAAAAATGACTAAGTCGAAAAAAAATTTTTTTTCAACTTTTTTCAATTATACCCTCGTGGGATATATATTCTACCCACACACATTTGGAACTCTCCTGGGGTACTCTCACACATATTATTCCCTCATTTAGTGGATATTTTCACAAAAAAGTGAAATTTTCAAAAATTCAGAAAATTGGCTGAAAACGACTAAATATGAAGGACTCATTGGGCGAATCGCTCTGGAACTGAAATCGGAACGCTCACTGACATTTCCCCTATCTGAAAGTCTGATAAACGCCGGAAAAATTACTGAGTCCAAAAAAATTTTTTTTTAACTTTTTTCAATTTTACCCTTGTGGGATATATATTCTACCCACACACATTTGGAACTCTCCTGGGGTACCCTCACACATATTATTCCCTCATTTAGTGGATATTTTCACAAAAAAGTGAAATTTTCAAAAATTCAGAAAATTGGCTGAAAACGACTAAATATGAAGGACTCATCGGGCGAATCGCTCTGGAACTGAAATCGGAACGCTCACTGACATTTCCCCTATCTGAAAGTCTGATAAACGCCGGAAAAATTACTGAGTCCAAAAAAATTTTTTTTTAACTTTTTTCAATTTTACCCCAGTGGGATATATATTCTACCCACACACATTTGGAACTCTCCTGGGGTACCCTCACACATATTATTCCCTCATTTAGTGGATATTTTAACAAAAAAGTGAAATTTTCAAAAATTCTGAAAATTGGCAGAAAACTACTAAATATGAAGGACTCATCGGGCGAATCGCTCTGGAACTGAAATCAGAACTCTCACTGACATTTCCCCTATCTGAAAGTCTGATAAGCGCCGGAAAAATGACTTAATCGAAAAAAAAAAATGTTTCAACTTTTTTCAATTTTACTCTCGTGGGATATATATTCTACCCACACACATTTGGAACTCTCCTGGGGTACCCTCACACATATTATTCCCTCATTTAGTGGATATTTTCACAAAAAAGTGAAATTTTCAAAAATTCTGAAAATTGGCTGAAAATGACTAAATATGAAGGACTCATCGGGCGAATCGCTCTGAAACTGAAATTGGAACACTCACTGACATTTCCCCTATCTGAAAGTCTGATAAATGCCGGAAAAATGACTAAGTCGAAAAAAAAAATTTTTCAACTTTTTTCAATTTTACCCTCGTGGGATATATATATTACCCACACACATTTGGAACTCTCCTGGGGTACCCTCACACATATTATTCCCTCATTTAGTGGATATTTTCACAAAATAGTGAAATTTTCAAAAATTCTGAAAATTGGCTGAAAACGACTAAATATGAAGGACTCATCAGGCGAATCACTCTGGAACTGAAATCAGAATGCTCACTGACATTTCGCCTATCTGAAAGTCTGATAAATGCTGAAAAAATGACTAAGTCCAAAAAAAATTTTTTTTCAACTTTTTTCAATTTTACCCCCGTGGGATATACATTCTACCGACACACATTTGGAACTCTCCTGGGGTACCCTCACACATATTATTCCCTCATTTAGTGGATATTTTCACAAAAAAGTGAAATTTTCAAAAATTCTGAAAATTGGCTGAAAACGACTAAATATGAAGGACTCATCGGGCGAATCGCTCTGGAACTGAAATCGGAACGCTCACTGACATTTCCCCTATCTGAAAGTCTGATAAACACTGAAAAAATGAGTAAGTCCAAAAAAATTTTTTTTCAACTTTTTTCAATTTTACCCCCGTGGGATATATAGTCTACCCACACACATTTGGAACTCTCCTGGGATACCCTCACACATATTATTCCCTAATTTAGTGGATATTTTCACAAAAAAGTGACATTTTCAAAAATTCTGAAAATTGGCTGAAAACGACTAAATATAAAGGACTCATCGGGCGAATCGCTCTGGAACTGAAATCGGAATGCTCACTGACATTTCGCCTATCTGAAAGTCTGATAAACGCTGAAAAAATGACCAAGTCCAAAAAAAATTTTTTTTCAACTTTTTTCAATTTTACCCCCGTGGGATATATATTCTACCGACACACATTTGGAACTCTCCTGGGGTACCCTCACACATATTATTCCCTCATGTAGTGGATATTTTCACAAAAAAGTGAAATTTTCAAAAATTCTGAAAATTGGCTGAAAACGACTAAATATGAAGGACTCATCGGGCGAATCGCTCTGGAACTGAAATCGGAACGCTCACTGACATTTCCCCTATCTGAAAGTCTGATAAATGCTGAAAAAATGACAAGTCCAAAAAAAATTTTTTTTCCCCTTTTTTCAATTTTCCCCCCGTGGGATATATATTCTACCAACACACATTTGGAACTCTCCTGGGGTGCCCTCACACACATATTATTCCCTCATTTACTCATTTAGTGGATATTTTCACATAAAAGTGACATTTTCAAAAATTCAGAAAATTGGCTGAAAACGACTAAATATGAAGGACTCATCGGGCGAATCGCTCTGGAACTGAAATCGGAATGCTTACTGACATTTCTCCTATCTGAAAGTCTGAAAAACGCTGAAATATTGACTAAGTCCAAAAAAATATTTTTTTAATCTTTTTTCAATTTTCCCCCGGTGGGATATATATTCTACCAACACACATTTGGAACTCTCCTGGGGTACCATCACACATATTATTCCCTCATTTAGTGGATATTTTCACAAAAAAGTGACATTTTCAAAAATTCAGAAAATTGGCTGAAAACGACTAAATATGAAGGACTCATCGGGCAAATCGCTCTGGAACTGAAATCGGAACACTCTGACATTTCGCCTATCTGAAAGTCTGATAAACGCTGAAAAAATGACCATGTCCAAAAAAAATTTTTTTTCAACTTTTTTCAATTTTACCCCCGTGGGATATATATTCTACCGACACACATTTGGAACTCTCCTGGGGTACCCTCATACATATTATTCCCTCATTTAGTGGATATTTTCAGAAAAAAGTGAAATTTTCAAAAATTCAGAAAATTGGCTGAAAACGACTAAATATGAAGGACTCATCGGGCGAATCGCTCTGGAACTGAAATCGGAATGCTCACTGACATTTCGCGTATCTGAAAGTCTGATAAACGCTGAAAAAATGACCAAGTCCAAAAAAAATTTTTTTTCAACTTTTTTCAATTTTACCCCCGTGGGATATACATTCTACCGACACACATTTGGAACTCTCCTGGGGTACCCTCACACATATTATTCCCTCATTTAGTGGATATTTTCACAAAAAAGTGAAATTTTCAAAAATTCTGAAAATTGGCTGAAAACGACTAAATATGAAGGACTCATCGGGCGAATTGCTCTGGAACTGAAATTGGAACACTCACTGACATTTCCCCTATCTGAAAGTCTGAAAAACGCTGAAAAATTGACTAAGTCCAAAAAAATATTTTTTTAAACTTTTTTCAATTTTCCCCCGGTGGGATATATATTCTACCAACACACATTTGGAACTCTCCTGGGGTGCCCTCACACATATTTATCCCTCATTTAGTGGATATTTTCACAAAAAAGTGAAATTTTCAAAAATTCTGAAAATTGGCTGAAAACGACTAAATATGAAGGACTCATCGGGCGAATTGCTCTGGAACTGAAATTGGAACACTCACTGACATTTCCCCTATCTGAAAGTCTGAAAAACGCTGAAAAATTGACTAAGTCCAAAAAAATATTTTTTTAAACTTTTTTCAATTTTCCCCCGGTGGGATATATATTCTACCAACACACATTTGGAACTCTCCTGGGGTACCCTCACACATATTATTCCCTCATTTACTCATTTAGTGGATATTTTCACATAAAAGTGACATTTTCAAAAATTCAGAAAATTGGCTGAAAACGACTAAATATGAAGGACTCATCGGGCGAATCGCTCTGGAACTGAAATCGGAATCCTTACTGACATTTCGCCTATCTGAAAGTCTGATCAACGCTGAAAAAATGACCAAGTCCAAAAAAAATTTTTTTTCAACTTTTTTCAATTTTACCCCCGTGGGATATACATTCTACGGACACACATTTGGAACTCTCATGGGGTACCCTCACACATATTATTCCCTCATTTAGTGGATATTTTCACAAAAAAGTGAAATTTTCAAAAATTCTGAAAATTGGCTGAAAACGACTAAATATAAAGGACTCATCGGGCGAATCACTCTGGAACTGAAATCGGAATGCTCACTCACATTTCCCCTATCTGAAAGTCTGATAAACACTGAAAAAATGACTAAGTCCAAAAAAATTTTTTTTCAATTTTACCCCCGTGGGATATATATTCTACCCACACACATTTGGAACTCTCCTGGGATACACTCACACATATTATTCCCTAATTTAGTGGATATTTTCACAAAAATGTGAAATTTTCAAAAATTCTGAAAATTGGCTGAAAATGACTAAATATGAAGGACTCATCGGGCGAATCGCTCTGGAACTGAAATCGGAACGCTCACTGACATTTCCCCTATCTGAAAGTCTGATAAACGCTGAAAAAATGACCAAGTCCAAAAAAAATTTTTTTTCAACTTTTTTCAATTACACCCCCGTTGGGATATACATTCTACCGACACACATTTGGAACTCTCCTGGGGTACCCTCACACATATTATTCCCTCATTTAGTGGATATTTTCACAAAAAAGTGAAATTTTCGAAAATTCTCAAAAAATTGGCTGAAATCGACTAAATATGAAGGACTCATCGGGCGAATCGCTCTGGAACTGAAATCGGAACACTCACTGACATTTCCCCTATCTGAAAGTCTGAAAAACGCTGAAAAAATGACTAAGTCCAAAAATATATTTTTTTCAACTTTTTTCAATTTTACCCCCGTGGGATATATATTCTACCAACACACATTTGGAACTCTCCTGGGGTGCCCTCACACACATATTATTCCCTCATTTACTCATTTAGTGGATATTTTCACATAAAAGTGACATTTTCAAAAATTCAGAAAATTGGCTGAAAACGACTAAATAGGAAGGACTCATCGGGCGAATCGCTCTGGAACTGAAATCGGAATGCTTACTGACATTTCGCCTATCTGAAAGTCTGATAAACGCTGAAAAAATGACCAAGTCCAAAAAAAATTTTTTTTCAACTTTTTTCAATTTTACCCCCGTGGGATATACATTCTACGGACACACATTTGGAACTCTCATGGGGTACCCTCACACATATTATTCCCTCATTTAGTGGATATTTTCACAAAAAAGTGAAATTTTCAAAAATTCAGAAAATTGGCTGAAAACGACTAAATATGAAGGACTCATCGGGCGAATCGCTCTGGAACTGAAATCGGAACACTCACTGACATTTCCTCTATCTGAAAGTCTGAAAAACGCTGAAAAATTGACTAAGTCCAAAAAAATATTTTTTTAAACTTTTTTCAATTTTCCCCCGGTGGGATATATATTCTACCAAAACACATTTGGAACTCTCCTGGGGTACCCTCACACATATTATTCCCTCATTTAGTGGATATTTTCACAAAAAAGTGACATTTTCAAAAATTCTGAAAATTGGCTGAAAACGACTAAATATGAAGGACTCATCGGGCAAATCGCTCTGGAACTGAAATCGGAATGCTCACTGACATTTCGCCTATCTGAAAGTCTGATAAACGCTGAAAAAATGACCAAGTCCAAAAAAAATTTTTTTTCACCTTTTTTCAATTTTCCCCCCGTGGGATATATATTCTACCAACACACATTTGGAACTCTCCTGGGGTGCCCTCACACACATATTATTCCCTCATTTACTCATTTAGTGGATATTTTCACATAAAAGTGACATTTTCAAAAATTCAGAAAATTGGCTGAAAACGACTAAATATGAAGGACTCATCGGGCGAATCGCTCTGGAACTGAAATCGGAACACTCACTGACATTTCCTCTATCTGAAAGTCTGAAAAACGCTGAAAAATTGACTAAGTCCAAAAAAAATTTTTTTTCAACTTTTTTCAATTTTACCCCCGTGGGATATATATTCTACCGACACACATTTGGAACTCTCCTGGGGTACCCTCACACATATTATTCCCTCATTTAGTGGATATTTTCACAAAAAAGTGAAATTTTCAAAAATTCAGAAAATTGGCTGAAAACGACTAAATATGAAGGACTCATCGGGCGAATCGCTCTGGAACTGAAATCGGAATGCTCACTGACATTTCGCCTATCTGAAAGTCTGATAAACGCTGAAAAAATGACCAAGTCCAAAAAAATATTTTTTTAAACTTTTTTCAATTTTCCCCCGGTGGGATATATATTCTACCAACACACATTTGGAACTCTCCTGGGGTACCCTCACACATATTATTCCCTCATTTACTCATTTAGTGGATATTTTCACATAAAAGTGACATTTTCAAAAATTCAGAAAATTGGCTGAAAACGACTAAATATGAAGGACTCATCGGGCGAATCGCTCTGGAACTGAAATCGGAATCCTTACTGACATTTCGCCTATCTGAAAGTCTGATCAACGCTGAAAAAATGACCAAGTCCAAAAAAAATTTTTTTTCAACTTTTTTCAATTTTACCCCCGTGGGATATACATTCTACGGACACACATTTGGAACTCTCATGGGGTACCCTCACACATATTATTCCCTCATTTAGTGGATATTTTCACAAAAAAGTGAAATTTTCAAAACTTCAGAAAATTGGCTGAAAATGACTAAATATGAAGGACTCATCTGGCGAATCGCTCTGGAACTGAAATCAGAACGCTCCCTGACATTTCCCCTATCTGAAAGTCTGATAAACGCTGAAAAAATGACTAAGTCCAAAAAAAAATTTTTTTCAACTTTTTTCAATTTTACCCCCGTGGGATATATATTCTACCCACACACATTTGGAACTCTCCTGGGGTACCCTCACACATATTATTCCCTCATTTAGTGGATATTTTCACAAAAAAGTGAAATTTTCAAAAATTCAGAAAATTGGCTGAAAACGACTAAATATGAAGGACTCATCGGGCGAATCGCTCTGGAACTGAAATCGGAATCCTTACTGACATTTCGCCTATCTGAAAGTCTGATCAACGCTGAAAAAATGACCAAGTCCAAAAAAAATTTTTTTTCAACTTTTTTCAATTTTACCCCCGTGGGATATACATTCTACGGACACACATTTGGAACTCTCATGGGGTACCCTCACACATATTATTCCCTCATTTAGTGGATATTTTCACAAAAAAGTGAAATTTTCAAAACTTCAGAAAATTGGCTGAAAATGACTAAATATGAAGGACTCATCTGGCGAATCGCTCTGGAACTGAAATCAGAACGCTCCCTGACATTTCCCCTATCTGAAAGTCTGATAAACGCTGAAAAAATGACTAAGTCCAAAAAAAAATTTTTTTCAACTTTTTTCAATTTTACCCCCGTGGGATATATATTCTACCCACACACATTTGGAACTCTCCTGGGGTACCCTCACACATATTATTCCCTCATTTAGTGGATATTTTCACAAAAAAGTGAAATTTTCAAAAATTCAGAAAATTGGCTGAAAACGACTAAATATGAAGGACTCATCGGGCGAATCGCTCTGGAACTGAAATCGGAATGCTCACTGACATTTCGCCTATCTGAAAGTCTGATAAACGCTGAAAAAATGACCAAGTCCAAAAAAATATTTTTTTAAACTTTTTTCAATTTTCCCCCGGTGGGATATATATTCTACCAACACACATTTGGAACTCTCCTGGGGTACCCTCACACATATTATTCCCTCATTTACTCATTTAGTGGATATTTTCACATAAAAGTGACATTTTCAAAAATTCAGAAAATTGGCTGAAAACGACTAAATATGAAGGACTCATCGGGCGAATCGCTCTGGAACTGAAATCGGAATCCTTACTGACATTTCGCCTATCTGAAAGTCTGATCAACGCTGAAAAAATGACCAAGTCCAAAAAAAATTTTTTTTCAACTTTTTTCAATTTTACCCCCGTGGGATATACATTCTACGGACACACATTTGGAACTCTCATGGGGTACCCTCACACATATTATTCCCTCATTTAGTGGATATTTTCACAAAAAAGTGAAATTTTCAAAAATTCTGAAAATTGGCTGAAAACGACTAAATATGAAGGACTCATCGGGCGAATCGCTCTGGAACTGAAATCGGAGGGCTCACTGACATTTCCCCTATCTGAAAGTCTGATAAACGCTGAAAAAATGACCAAGTCCAAAAAAATATTTTTTTCAACTTTTTTCAATTTTACCCCCGTGGGATATATATTCTACCAACACACATTTGGAACTCTCCTGGGGTGCCCTCACACACATATTATTCCCTCATTTACTCATTTAGTGGATATTTTCACATAAAAGTGACATTTTCAAAAATTGAGAAAATTGGCTGAAAAAGACTAAATATGACGGACTCATCGGGCGAATCGCTCTGGAACTGAAATCGGAATGCTCACTGACATTTCGCCTATCTGAAAGTCTGATAAACGCTGAAAAAATGACCAAGTGCAAAAAAAATTTTTTTTCAACTTTTTTCAATTTTACCCCCGTGGGATATACATTCTACGGACACACATTTGGAACTCTCCTGGGGTACCCTCACACATGTTAATCCCTCATTTAGTGGATGTTTTCACAAAAAAGTGAAATTTTCAAAAATTCTGAAAATTGGCTGAAAACGACTAAATATGAAGGACTCATCGGGGAATCGCTCTGGAACTGAAATCGGAACACTCACTGACATTTCCCCTATCTGAAAGTCTGATAAACGCCGGAAAAATGACTAATTCCAAAAAAAAATTGTTTTCAACTTTTTTCAATTTTACCCCCATGGGATATATATTCTACGCACACACATTTGGCACTCTCCTGGGGTACCCTCACACATATTATTCCCTCATTTAGTGGATATTTTCACAAAAAAGTGAAATTTTCAAAAATTCTGAAAATAGGCTAAAAACGAATAAATATGAAGGACTCATCGGGCGAATCGCTCTGGAACTGAAATCGGAATGCTCACTGACATTTTCCCTATCTGAAAGTCTGATAAACGACGGAAAAATGACTAAGTCCAAAGAAAATTTTTTTTCAACTTTTTTCAACTTTACCCCCGTGGGATATATATTCTACCCACAGACATTTGGAACTCTCCTGGGGTACCCTCACACATATTATTCCCTCATTTAGTGGATATTTTCACAAAAAAGTGAAATTTTCAAAAATTCTGAAAATTGGCTGAAAACAACTACATATGAAGGACTCATCGGGCGAATCGCTCTGGAACTGAAATTGGAACGCTCACTGACATTTCCCCTATCTGAAAGTCTGATAAATGCCGGAAAAATGACTAAGTCTAAAAAACAAATTTTATCAACTTTTTTCAATTTTAATCCCGTGGGATATATATTCTACCCACACACATTTGGAACTCTCCTGGGGTATCCTCACACATATTATTCCCTAATTTAGTGGATATTTTCACAAAAAAGTGAAATTTTCAAAAATTCAGAAAATTGGCTGAAAACGACTAAATATGAAGGACTCATCAGGAGAATCGCTCTGGAACTAAAATCGGAATGCTCACTGACAATTCCCCTATCTGAAAGTCTGATAAACGCGGGAAAAATGACTAAGTCCAAAGAAAATTTTTTTTCAACTTTTTTCAACTTTACCCCCGTCGGATATATATTCTACCCACACACATTTGGAACTCTCCTGGGGTACCCTCACACATATTATTCCCTCATTTAATGGATATTTTCACAAAAAAAGTGAAATTTTCCAAAATTCAGAAAATTGGCTGAAAACGACTAAATATGAAGGACTCATCAGGGAATCGCTCTGGAACTGAAATCGGAACGCTCACTGACATTTCCCCTATCTGAAAGTCTAATAAACGCCGGAAAAATGACTAGGTCCCAAAATATTTTTTTTTAAACTTTTTTCAATTTTACACCCGTGGGATATATATTCTACCCACACACATTTGGAACTCTCCTGGGGTACCCTCACACATATTATTCCCTCATTTAGTGGATATTTTCACAAAAAAGTGAAATTTTCCAAAATTCAGACGATTGGTGGCTGAAAACGACTAAATATGATGGACTCATCGGGGAATCGCTCTGGAACTGAAATCGGAACGCTCACTGACATTTCCCCTATCTGAAAGTCTGATAAACGCCGGAAAAATGACTAAGTCCAAAAAAATTTTTTTTTCAACTTTACCCCCGTGGGATATATATTCTACCCACACACATTTGGAACTCTCCTGGGGTACCCTCACACATATTATTCCCTCATTTAGTGGATATTTTCACAAAAAAGTGAAATTTTCAAAAATTCTGAATATTGGCTGAAAACGACTAAATATGAAGGACTCATCGGTAGAGATGAGCGTTGTTCTACTCGAACTGTTCGCCAATCTCAAATTCGAGCTGTTTTGGGCGGTGTTCGAGCCATTCGGCGAACACGAACAATTTGAGAAAAATTCGGCTGTTCGAGGTTATGTTCGATAACTGTTCGTGCACCAAAATCATAACTGGATTTTTTCTCAGTAATGATGAAAATTAATGTTAATACGCAGTTTGAGTGTACAGCGGGGTGGGGGAGGGGCAGGGGATGGATCTCTGCTGGAACAATGAAGATCTCCATTTTTTTTTCTCTTTCCCGCATTTACAGTGGGGAGGTGCAATCTGTCAGCCTATCAGCAGCGCACACACGGAGCGAAGTGCTTTTTTTCACACAAGCAAGGGCATGTGTCATTGGCAGTGTATGTCACATGTCCTTGCCCTATAAGACCAAGCCATTTTCCCCGTCGCCACCATTTTCTCACTGCTGCAGCTGCGTGTTAGACGGCACCGCTGTTGCTGTGTGCGCTATACCTTGTTAATTTCAAGCCAATTTTCGCACAAATCTACAGATAGCTTGGGAGTAGGGAATAGTTGTGATTGCAGTCCTTTTAAGGACTAGGTTACAGCATTTCCTACGACTTTTATCAGGCAGGTCTGTGCTCTTAAATAGATAGATTGTGGGAGTAAAGACTAATTGTAATTGGAGTCCTTTTCAGGACTAGATTACATCAGTTCCTATCAGTTTTTGCCAGGCAGGTCTGTGCCAGTGCTGTGCAAGTTTATTTCACAGCATTTGGCTGAATCTAGCAAAGCTAATCCTTTTTGGCCTATTGCAGAGTGTGTTAGTCAGTGGAGTAGCCTATCTGTGTTGCAAGATATACCACCTGTGTATAGAATACCAATTTTTTTACTGCACCTAGTGAAGTAAAATCTTTTGGGAATAGAATCATTCTATTAGTCCATCTATACTGACCTCCATCAGGTTGCAAATTGAATATAATTTTTTTCTGCATCTAGCTCTGAAAAAATATTGGGCTTCTAGCTGTGTGTGGGACTTGTTGTATTAGTCCATCTATACTGACCTCCATCAGGTTGCAAACTGAATATATTTTTTTCTGCATCTACCTCTGAAAAAATATTGGGCTTCTAGCTGTGTGTGGGACTTGTTCTATTAATAAATCTATACAGACCTCCATCAGGTTGCAAACTGAATATATTTTTTTCTGCATCTACCTCTGAAAAAATATTGGGCTTCTAGCTGTGTGTGGGACTTGTTGTATTAGTCCATCTATACTGACCTCCATCAGGTTGCAAACTGAATATATTTTTTTCTGCATCTACCTCTGAAAAAATATTGGGCTTCTAGCTGTGTGTGGGACTTGTTGTATTAGTCCATCTATACAGACCTCCATCAGGTTGCAAACTGAATATATTTTTTTCTGCATCTACCTCTGAAAAAATATTGGGCTTCTAGCTGTGTGTGGGACTTGTTGTATTAGTCCATCTATACTGACCTCCATCAGGTTGCAAACTGAATATATTTTTTTCTGCATCTACCTCTGAAAAAATATTGGGCTTCTAGCTGTGTGTCGGACTTGTTCTATTAATCCATCTATACAGAACTCCATCAGGTTGCAAACTGAATATATTTTTTTCTGCATCTACCTCTGAAAAAATATTGGGCTTCTAGCTGTGTGTGGGACTTGTTGTATTAGTCCATCTATACTGACCTCCATCAGGTTGCAAACTGAATATATTTTTTTCTGCATCTACCTCTGAAAAAATATTGGGCTTCTAGCTGTGTGTGGGACTTGTTCTATTAATCCATCTATACAGACCTCCATCAGGTTGCAAACTGAATATATTTTTTTCTGCATCTAGCTCTGAAAAAATATTTGGCCTTCTAGCAGTGTGTGGGACTTTCTCTAGTAGTCCATCTATACTGACCTCCATCAGGTTGCAAATTGAATATAATTTTTTTCTGTATCTAACCCAGCCAATAGTTTTGGCCTAATACCACAGTTTGGCCACTCAGCTCTGCTCGGTTCCCATCCATTGTTTTTTTGTGCAAACAACTCCAGAGTTGTTAATTAGTCAACCACCAAAATGAGTGGAAAAAGGCCTTCTGCTGGTGGAAAGGGGAATAGGCGTGTTGGGAAGGGGAAAAAAGGTTGTGTCCGTGGGGTAGGTGTTAAAGCAACAGTAACATCTGCAGAAGAAAGACCATCTTCCAGCCAAACTAAAATGTCTACTTCTTTTAGCGGACAATGTGATAAGATCCCTTTCTTACGGCCACGCCAATCTCTACAAATTCCAGATGAGGCACAAAAACAGCAGGTGCTTCAACGGATATCAAGTGCTCCTTTAAGTGGGCTCTCCTCCACATCAACTTCAACATCACAAATACTCCAGTCCTCAAAGGTGTCACCCCAATCGCATTTGCTTCCTCACAGCTCCCAAATCTCCAGCTGCCCGTCTGAGTATGAGGTAGAACAGATGGTTGAGTCTGCAGAGCTGTTTACTCATACTATAGCCTGGGAATCAGAGGTCGACTCCAGCGCTTCTGTGAATCCAGACGAGGAAATGATCTGCACTGATGCCCAGAATCTTTATGAGTCGGATCCAGGACCAGACGCAGAAGGTTCTGACCATAATGTAGACCCTCATTCCCAAACTGTAACTCCTGTTGGTGGAGACAATGAGGAAGACGATGATAAGACTCAAATACCTGATTGGAGCGACAACTTTAGTTTTTTGTCAGGGCAGCAACAGGTTGGCTCTGAGGACGACGGGTGTGATAACGCACAGGGTGATGATGATGAGGTTGGAGATCCCACTTACTGTCAACCCACAGTCAGCCAAGAGATGAGGTCAGCAGAGGAGGTGGAGGAAGATGCTAGTGACGACGAGGTCAGGTTGCGCCTTCCTGGACAGAGACGTAGTACTGGAAGCACGTCAACAACTGCATCCTCAAACACAACTCTGCCTCTCACCACAAGTCGTGGTGGCTCTTCAGGTCGCATGGGTGCTAAGCCTTGCATAGCCTGGGCATTTTTTCAGATCGATAAAGATGACCCAACTCGTGTTATCTGTAACATTTGTCAGCAAAAGCTAAGTAGAGGCCAAAAAATACATAGTTTGAGTACTTCATGCATGAACCGGCACATGGACATGAAGCATAAGTTGCAGTGGGAAGCTCAGTGTGCTACAATGCGGCCTAGCCGGCCGGGCCAACCACCGTCTGCCATATCTTGTGCATCCGCGGCATCTTCATCCTCTGTGACTGGGGGGACAGCAGTCACACCTGTTTTGGGGCGCAGACCTGCCACCTCTTTACCCGCAACAGCCAGCGTGATTGGCAGGTCATCATTTTCTTTGGAGGTGGTAACACCAGCTGGTGTTGAGCGCTGTCTGACATCGATAGCACCACCTTTGGATCAAGGCAACCTAACATGTCCGCCTGCATCTTCCTCACAGACCGGCAGTTTGCCGGGGACACCCTTATCAACCCCGTCTAAGCACAATAGCCAGCCCCCGGTCCCTCAGATGTGGACAAGTAAAAGACCATTTCCTCCTAGCCATGAGAAAGCTAAGAGGTTGAATTTCACCATCTGCAAGTTCTTGGCTACAGAAATGCTGCCTTTCCGCCTGGTGGACACAGAGGATTTTCGAGACCTTATGTCCGTCGCAGTGCCCCAGTACCAGATGCCCAGTCGGCACTACTTCTCAAAGAAAGGTGTGCCTGCGCTCCACCAGCATGTCGCACACAACATCAACGTTTCTTTGAGAAACTCTGTGTGTGACAGGGTGCATTTCACCACAGACACTTGGACGAGTAGGCATGGACAGGGGTGTTACATGTCGCTGACTGGGCACTGGGTAACTATGGTGACAGCAGGACAAGGGGCTGCTGTCCAAGTCTTGCCGTCCCCACGAGTTGTGCGTCAATCCTCTTTATGTCAAAGTTCCTCCACTGCTTCTGCCTCCTCAACCTCCTCTCGGTCTTCCACCTGCACCCAAAGCCTGTCTGGTCATGCCACAAGCTTTCTAACTGCGCAGAAGGGATCCTGCACACCTCCTTACTATGCTGGCAGTAGGGCTCAACGTCACCAGGCGGTTTTTACATTGAAATGTCTGGGAAATGTGAGTCACACAGCTGAGGAGTTGTGGTCAGCTCTGGAGAACCAATTTCATGAATGGTTGTCTCCACTGGACCTGAAACCAGGGAAGGCCGTGTGCGACAATGCTGCAAACCTGGGTGCGGCCCTTCGCCGGGGCAATGTCACACACGTGCCTTGTATGGCTCACGTGTTGAACCTGGTTGTCCAGCAATTTTTAGCCCACTATCCCAGACTAGATGGCCTTCTGCAGAGGGCACGGTCGCTGTGTGCTCACTTTCGCCTTTCGCATCCCGCAGCTCAGCGACTTACATCTCTACAGAAGTCGTTGGGCCTGCCACTTCACCGGCTAAAATGCGATGTGCCTACCCGGTTGAATTCAACTGTGCACATGTTGCAGCGACTGTGGCAGCACCGACAAGTCCTGGTGCAATACGTTCTGACGTATAGCCTGGGCCAACGAGATCCAGAGGTGGGGCAAATCACGCTGGAGGAGTGGTCTCAGATCAGGGACCTATGCACCCTTCTGCACAGTTTTGAAATGGCGACGAAGATGTTTAGTGCTGACGGTGCCATTATCAGCATGACTATTCCGGTGATTTACATGCTGGAGCACATGTTAAACAGAATTCGGAGTCAGGTGGTGGCACAAGAGGAGGTGGAGGAAGTAGAGGAGGAGGAGTTGTATGCGGAAGGGCTAACATCTGCAAGGTCCAGACGGTCGGCAGCACCAAGGCGGCAGGCATGTGAGGGTGGGGGAATGGTTTTACCAGGGCGCATGGTAGCAGCCAAACTAGTGAGGAAGGTGCAGGAGCCCAGGAAGAAGTGGAGGACGAACTGATGGAAGACTCATCAGATGAGGGAGACCTTGATCACATTTCTGTTGTGCGAGGTTGGGGGGAGAGGACAGAGGAAGGAAGCATGATTGTTACCTCGCCACCAACACAACAGGGACTTGGTGCTCCTGGATGCGCAACACACATGAGTGCCTTCTTGCTGCACTACCTGCAACATGACCCTCGAATTGTGAGAATTAGAAATAATCCTGACTACTGGGTTGCCACACTGTTAGATCCCCGGTACAAAAGTAAATTTGCAGAAATTATTCCTGCCATAGAAAGGGATGCACGCATGCAGGAGTATCAGCAGAGACTGTTGCAGAATCTTACATGTGCTTTTCCACAAAATACCAGTGGTGCACGTAGTGAATCTCACAGTTCCAACTTGCCAACCGTGGGACCGTCAAGTGTTCAGCACTCAAACCGTAACAGAACCACAGTATCTGCTGGTAACATCAATTTTGCGGAATCATTTCACCACTTTTTTAGCCCATCCTTTGCAAGGCCACAGGAGACAAGAAGTCTGACACATAGTCAACGCCTAGAGACGATGGTACAGGAGTATCTCCAAGTAAACATTGAAGCCACGACTGTGTCACTGGACCCTTGCTCTTTTTGGGCTTCCAATCTGGATAAATGGCCGGAGCTAGCCACTTACGCCTTGGAGATCTTGTCATGCCCCGCAGCCAGCGTTCTGTCTGAGCGTGTGTTCAGCGCTGCTGGTGATGTGCTGACAGATAAGCGCACGCGGCTCTCCACTGATAATGTAGACAGACTCACGTTCATAAAGATGAACAAATCATGGATCCGAAACGACTTTTCTACCCCTGTGTCATCCTGGGGAGAGTAAAAGCTTGATGATTGGTTAAAATCACCCTACCAACCGTTTTAAGCTTTCAAATTACTAATCATGTTTATCTGTATCTTGGCTGGAAAATAATTTGGGCTTTGTAGCAGTGTGCAGCACTGATTCTATTAGGCCATCTATACTAAGCTCCACCAGATTTAAAATTACTAATCATGTTTATCTGTATCTTGACTGGAAAATAATTTGGGCTTTGTAGCAGTGTGCAGCACTGATCCTATTAGGCCATCTATACTAAAGCTTCACCAGATTTAAAATTAATAATAATTTTTAGCTGCATCTAGCCCGGAAAATAATTTTGGGGCTCCGAGATGCGCAAGACACATAAGTGCCTTCTTGCTGCACTACCTGCAGCATGACCCTCATATTGTCAGAATTCGAAGTAATCATGACTATTGGGTTGCCACACTCTTAGATCCCCCAAACTTTTCGATCAACCTTTTCATTTTAATAAAGACCAAAAAAATGGTCATTTTTGAAATTATAAGCATTAGCAGGTTGTTAGAAACTGAAATCAAACAGTTTTCAACTCAAAACTTTATTCTAGGTGATGTTACATTTTCACATAGGACCCCTTGTTCGAAAGGAGCTTCTGAACTCTCTCGTCCATTGAATTTGTCAGGTTTTGGATGGTTTCTGCTTCAATTGTTTTGCATGAGGACAGAATACCCTCCCAGAGCTGTTGCTTAGATGTGAACTGCCTCCCGCCATCATAGACACTTCTTTTAATGATGCTCCAAAGGTTCTGAATGGGGTAGAGGTCAGGGGAGCATGGGGGTCACACCATAAGTTTGTCCCCTTTTATGCCCATATCAGCCAGAGATGCAGATGTTTTATGTGCAGCATGAGATGGTGCATTATCATGCAGAAAAATGATCTTGCTGTGAAATACACGGTTCTTCTTCTTGAACCATGGCAGGAAGTGCTGTTTGAGAAAATCCACATACATTATGGAGTTCATCTTTAGCGCCTTCAGGGATCCTAAAGGGGCCGACAATCTCTCTCCCCATGATTCCAGCCCAAAACATTACTCCACCTCCTCCTTGTTGGCGCTGTAGCCGTGTTTGTGTGGGGTGTCCATCAACCAGCCATCCTCCACTCCATCCATCTGGACCATCGAGCGCTGCACGGCACTCATCCGTGAACAAAACAGTTTTGAAATCAGTCTTCATGTAATGTTTGGCCCACTGGAGCCGTTTCTGCTTGTGTGAAGTGGATAGAGGAGGTCGACATGATGGCGTATGCACAGCTGCAAACCTCTGAAGGACCCTGCATCTTGTTGTTCGGGGGACGTTGGAGGCACAAGCAGCTTCAAAAACTTGTCTGCTGCTATGACAAGGCTTTTTTGCCGCTGCTCTTTCAACCTGACGTAATTGCCTGTAGGAAAGAGTCCTCAATTTGCCCTTATCAGCACGCACACGTGTGTACTGTGAATCAGCTACATACTTCTTGATTGCCAAGACACTTCATCCTGATCATCGCACAATGTTGATTGTAGTCATGCCTTGACCTAAACACTCCACAATTTGTTGCTTCTCAGCAGCCGACACATCCTTTTTCTTTCCCATTTTGGCAGAAAATGTAGGCTGCTTAATAATGTGAGACAGCCTTCTTAAGTAGTCTTGCCTTTCATTGGACACACCTGCCAAACTAATTAGCACAGGTGTCTGCAATTGCTTACAGTGATATAAAGAGCCCTGACACACATCACCATCAATGAGTTTAACTGACAAACAAACAAATTCTTCCCTTATCACTCCTAAACACTTTTTGCATAATAATTTGGAACACAGTGTACATGTGCTTTTCCACAAAACACCAGTGGTTCACGTAGTGAATCTTACAGTTCTAACTTGCCAACCGTGGTCTGTATGGAGTTGTTCAATAAAGGGCCCAAAATTAAGATAACATAGATGGGAGAGGTCTCTATGAATAGGAATTCCTAAGTATTTGATACCCTGTGAGGGCCAGGCAAAGGGAAAGTTGGACTGGATGGAATCCTGTATGGATTTGGGGAGGGAGACATCGAGGGCCTCAGACTTCGCTGCATTGATTTTAAAATTTGACCATGTAACAAAGTGATCTATTTCAGCCATAACAGCATGGATGGATATATGTGATTGAGTGATATATACTAGGACATCATCAGCAAATAGAGAGCACTTGTACTCGGTGCCTCCCACCTCAATCCACCTAATATTGGGGTTATGGCGAATTGATGAGAGCAGGTGCTCCGTCACTAGGATGTATAAGAGAGGGGACAGAGAACATCCCTGCCTTGTCCCATTGGTGATTGTGAAAGCTGATGAAAATGTTCTGACGCGCCCCCTGGGCCTTGGGACACCCGGAGCCGGACCCTTTTTGGTGGATGCTGGTGGTTGTAGTCTCCGTGGCGGCGACCCGGTTCCGTGGCTCAGGGCGGTCAAACCAGTGGCGGAACTATTTATGTGGTTTTGATGTTTAAATGTCCGACTACGCCACCCGTGGATTGCGGTCAGAGTGAACCGCCGCTCCAGGGCAGACCGCTGAGGCTGGTGTTGTGGGTGCAGCAGAGCGTAGCATAACTCCCCACGGGAGGAGTATAGCCTCAGGGCAGTGTATGCGGAGGATGGGGGTGATGGTGCAGGGCAGCAGCAGTAATGACACGGAGTCAGTGATGCAGTCCAGGGCCTTTACTCACAGTTCTTATTATCCAGACCACGTCTGCAGGTAACGGCTGCCCACGTCGTACTGTGCTCACCAGGGCTCAGACAACTCCCAGATAACTTTGGAGTGCTTCACAGGACCCCCTTTGTGTGTCCTTTGTCTGGCCTTTCTTACCAACCCTTCTGTCCGGCTGCCTCGGGCCTCCTCTTGGTAAACTTGGCGCCAGTTTCCCTGACCCTATGTGGTGCCTTCCTAGCGGGTGTAGCGAGGGGCTGCGCCACATAAAATGTCACAGCCTCCTGTTTCTAGCTGAGGGTCGTTTCCTGCCTCCACTAGTTTCGGGGACCGGTCTCCCCCTTTGGCCTGACCCCTCCACGCAGGTAGATTCGGGCGTGCGGTGGCGACTCGCCCGTCCGCACCCCTGAGATCCCTTCACTCCTCGTTCCTGGAGCCTTCTCCGCTCCTCTTCCTTCCTTCTCCCTCTTCCAGGCCTGGGCCTCTGTTACTAGGCCCGCCTCCGGAGCAGAGCTCATGCAGAGCCCCTGCTCCCTGCCACTTCTGCTCAGACTTCTCTGCACTGAACTAAGATGGTGCCCACCTTTTATACTCCCTTCTCAATGCACCCAGGAACTGCTTCCTCCCTGCTCCTGAACTACAGGGTTCCCCTTCCTCAGTGTTCCCTCCCCCCACTCCAGCCAGGGACAGGGACTGTCGTGCCCATCTCAGGGGCATATTGGTCGCCCTGCCCCACGGCAATGTGGTGTAATGCATGCAGGTGTCGGGTCCTGATCCACACTACATCCTTACCTGAGAGTGAGATATCACACCTCTGGGTGAGGTGCAATACCTCTGTAGCAACCGAGCCCTCAGGGTGCTACAGTTCCATTTATCTTCAGCCTAGGTGACGTATTGCGATACAGGGCCGTGATTTTGGCTATAAAAGGGTCCCCTAGACCCCTACCCCAAGCTTTTTAAGAGAATCATATATGGCGTGCCAGGAGACTCTATGGATTGCTTTCTCAGCATCCAACGAGAGTATCTAATTACAAATTTTTAACTGCATCTAGCCCAGGAAATACTTTGTGCCTAGTAGCAGTGTCTGCTAGTCAGCGGATTATCCCGGCTGTTAAGCAAGCTACACCACCTGTAGTTTGGACACTTCATTTTTTCAAAGGAAATGCTTCGGGACCACGGGACACTCAGTGAAGAGCATCAGGAGGCACCCCAAGGCATAGGGGCTCGGACTGGCAGTAGGATGCCTTGCGGTGGACAGCCGAGCTCGATCCTTATAAAAGCTTTTTAACTGCAGCAGCTTTAGTGGACGCTACTGGAGCTGGAATTACGCGGCTGCTGGCATGAGACTTGCCCTCCAATAGATCCTTGTAAATGGATTTAAAGTGTATTTATTCAAATTAGAGAGACAATTTAAATTAAAAAGCTTAGAGCTGCCTCCACCACAGGGGGGCTCGCTCGACCCACCAGCGGACAGGCACCAGTATTGGGAGAGGGGGGCTGGCCGTCAGGGTTCACCGCGGCTCTGGCACAAACCCGGCGACACGGAGGTGGCACGGGCAGGAGCGGACTGAACGTGTCGACTTCTCACTTTTTGGATTTTAGAAGGGCATGACATGCCTATATCTGTGTCTCCCCCTCCTTTTACTCCTCCACCTCTTTTCTTTTCGCATGACTATATGTACTTGTCACTTTTCCATGTGTTAGTTGTGTCTTCTGAGCAGTTTGTCAGCTTTTGGACACCTTTGAAGGTGTTTTATATGTGATTCTATGTGTTTTTGTTTGCCTGCCATTGGTTTTAACGGTGTTCGAAGGTGTTCGACGAACAGTTCGACGAACAGTTCGGCGAACACACGGGTGTTCGACGAACCGAACCGAACTCGAACACTACGGGGGTGGCTCAACACTACTCATCGGGCGAATCGCTCTGGAACTGAAATCGAAATGCTCACTGACATTTCCCCTAACTGAGAGTCTGATAAACGCTGAAAAAATGACTAAGTCCAAAAAAAAATTGTTTTCAACTTTTTTCAATTTTACCCCCGTGGGATTTATATTCTACCCACACACATTTGGAACTCTCCTGGGGTGCCCTCACACATATTATTCCCTCATTTAGTGGATATTTTCACAAAAAAGTGACATTTTCAAAAATTCTGAAAAAATTGGCTGAAAACGACTAAATATGAAGGACTCATCGGGCGAATTACTCTGGAACTGAAATCGGAACGCTCACTGACATTTCTCCTTTCTGAAAATCTGATAAACGTCGGAAAAATGACTTAAGTCCAAAAAAAATTTTTTTTCAACTTTTTTCAATTTTACCCCCGTGGGATATATATTCTACCCACACACATTTGGAACTCTCCTGGGGTACCCTCACGCATATTATTCCCTCATTTAGTGGATATTTTCACAAAAAAGTGAAATTTTCAAAAATTCAGAAAATTAGCTGAAAACGACTAAATATGAAGGACTCATCGGGCGAATCGCTCTGGAACTGAAATCGGAATGCTCACTGACATTTCCCCTATCTGAAAATCTGATAAACGCCGGAAAAATGACAAGTCCAAAGAAAATTTTTTTTCAACTTTTCTCAATTTTACCCCCGTGGGATATATATTCTACCCACACACATTTGGAACTCTCCTGGGGTACCCTCACACATATTATTCCCTCATTTAGTGGATATTTTGACAAAAAAGTGAAATTTTCAAAAATTCTGAAAATTGGCTGAAAACGACTAAATATGAAGGACTCATCGGGAGAATCGCTCTGGAACTGAAATCGGAACGCTCAATGACATTTCCCCTACCTGAAAGTCTGATAAACGCTGAAAAAATGACTAAGTTCAAAGAAAAATTGTTTTCAATTTTTTTCAATTTTAACCCCGTAGGATATATATTCTACCCACACACATTTGGAACTCTCCTGGGGCACCCTCACACATATTATTCCCTCATTTAGTGAATATTTTCAGAAAAAAGTGAAATTTTTAAAAAATTCAGAAAATTGGCTGAAAACAACTAAATATGAAGGACTTATCGGGCAAATCGCACTGGAACTGAAATTGGTACGCTCACTGACATTTCCCCTATCTGAAAGTCGGTTAAATGCCGGAAAAATGACTAAGTCGAAAAAAAAAATTATTTCAACTTTTTTCAATTTTAACCTCGTGGGATATATATTGTACCCACACACATTTGGAACTCTCCTGGGGTACCCTCACACATATTATTCCCTCAATTAGTGGATATTTTCACAAAAAAAGTGAAATTTTCGAAAATTGGCTGAAAACGACTAAATATCAATGACTCATCGTGCGAATCGCTCTGGAACTGAAATCGGAATGCTCACTGACATTTAAGCTATCTGAAAGTCTGATAAACGCCGGAAAAATGACTATGTCCAAAATAAAAAAATTTTCAACTTTTTTCAATTTTACCCCCATGGATATATATTCTACCCACACACATTTGGAACTATCCTGGGGTGCCCTCACACATATTCTTCCCTCATTTAGTGGATATTTTGACAAAAAAGTGAAATTTTCAAAAATTCAGAATATTGGCTGAAAACGACTAAATATGAAGGACTCATTGGTCAAATCGCTCTGAAACTGAAAACGGAACTTTCACTGACATTTCTCCTTTCTGAAAGTCTGATACACGCCGGAAAAATGACTAAGTCCAAAAAAAATTTTTTTTCAACTTTTTTCAATTTTACCCCCGTGGGATATATATTCTACCCACACACATTTGGAACTCTCCTGGGGTACCCTCACACATATTATTCCCTCATTTAGTGGATATTTTCACAAAAAAGTGACATTTTCAAAAATTCAGAAAATTAGCTGAAAACGACTAAATATGAAGGACTCATCGGGCGAATCGCTCTGGAACTGAAATTGCAACGCTCACTGACATTTCCCCAATCTGAAAGTCTGATAAATGCCGGAAAAATGACTTAATCGAACAAAAATTTTTTTCAACTTTTTTCAATTTAACCCCCGTGGGATATATATTCTACCCACACACATTTGGAACTGTCCTGGGGTACCCTCACACATATTATTCCCTCATTTAGTGGATATTTTCACAAAAAAGTGAAATTTTCAAAAATTCACAAAATTGGCTGAAAACGACTAAATATGAAGGACTCATAGGGCGAATCGCTCTGGAACTGAAATCGAAATGCTCACTGACATTTCCCCTATCTGAAAATCTGATAAACGCCGGAAAAATGACAAGTCCAAAGAAAATTTTTTTTCAACTTTTCTCAATTTTACCCCCGTGGGATATATATTCTACCCACACACATTTGGAACTCTCCTGGGGTACCCTCACACATATTATTCCCTCATTTAGTGGATATTTTGACAAAAAAGTGAAATTTTCAAAAATTCTGAAAATTGGCTGAAAACGACTAAATATGAAGGACTCATCGGGAGAATCGCTCTGGAACTGAAATCGGAACGCTCAATGACATTTCCCCTACCTGAAAGTCTGATAAACGCTGAAAAAATGACTAAGTTCAAAGAAAAATTGTTTTCAATTTTTTTCAATTTTAACCCCGTAGGATATATATTCTACCCACACACATTTGGAACTCTCCTGGGGCACCCTCACACATATTATTCCCTCATTTAGTGAATATTTTCAGAAAAAAGTGAAATTTTTAAAAAATTCAGAAAATTGGCTGAAAACAACTAAATATGAAGGACTCATCGGGCAAATCGCACTGGAACTGAAATTAGTACGCTCACTGACATTTCCCCTATCTGAAAGTCGGTTAAATGCCGGAAAAATGACTAAGTCGAAAAAAAAAATTATTTCAACTTTTTTCAATTTTAACCCCGTGGGATATATATTGTACCCACACACATTTGGAACTCTCCTGGGGTACCCTCACACATATTATTCCCTCAATTAGTGGATATTTTCACAAAAAAAGTGAAATTTTCGAAAATTGGCTGAAAACGACTAAATATCAATGACTCATCGTGCGAATCGCTCTGGAACTGAAATCGGAATGCTCACTGACATTTAAGCTATCTGAAAGTCTGATAAACGCCGGAAAAATGACTATGTCCAAAATAAAAAAATTTTCAACTTTTTTCAATTTTACCCCCATGGATATATATTCAACCCACACACATTTGGAACTATCCTGGGGTGCCCTCACACATATTCTTCCCTCATTTAGTGGATATTTTGACAAAAAAGTGAAATTTTCAAAAATTCAGAAAATTGGCTGAAAACGACTAAATATGAAGGACTCATTGGTCAAATCGCTCTGAAACTGAAAACGGAACTTTCACTGACATTTCTCCTATCTGAAAGTCTGATACACGCCGGAAAAATGACTAAGTCCAAAAAAAATTTTTTTTCAACTTTTTTCAATTTTACCCCCGTGGGATATATATTCTACCCACACACATTTGGAACTCTCCTGGGGTACCCTCACACATATTATTCCCTCATTTAGTGGATATTTTCACAAAAAAGTGACATTTTCAAAAATTAAGAAAATTAGCTGAAAACGACTAAATATGAAGGACTCATCGGGCGAATCGCTCTGGAACTGAAATTGCAACGCTCACTGACATTTCCCCAATCTGAAAGTCTGATAAATGCCGGAAAAATGACTTAATCGAACAAAAATTTTTTTCAACTTTTTTCAATTTAACCCCCGTGGGATATATATTCTACCCACACACATTTGGAACTGTCCTGGGGTACCCTCACACATATTATTCCCTCATTTAGTGGATATTTTCACAAAAAAGTGAAATTTTCAAAAATTCACAAAATTGGCTGAAAACGACTAAATATGAAGGACTCATAGGGCGAATCGCTCTGGAACTGAAATCGAAATGCTCACTGACATTTCCCCTATCTGAAAATCTGATAAACGCCGGAAAAATGACTTAAGTCCAAAAAAATTTTTTTTCAACTTTTTTCAATTTTACCCCGTGGGATATATATTCTACCCACACACATTTGGAACTCTCCTGGGGTACCCTCACACATATTATTCCCTCATTTAGTGGATATTTTCACAAAAAAGTGAAATTTTCAAAAATTCAGAAAATTGGCTGAAAACGACTAAATATGAAAGACTCATCGGGAGAATCGCTCTGGAACTGAAATCGGAAAGCTCACTGACATTTCCTCTATCTGAAAGTCTGATAAACGCCGGAAAAATGACTAAGTCCCCCCAAAAAATGTTTTCAACTTTTTTCAATTTTACCCCCGTGGGATATATATTCTACCCACACACATTTGGAACTCTCCTGGGGTACCCTCACACATATTATTCCCTCATTTTGTCGATATTTTCACAAAGACGTGAAATTTTCAAATACTCTGAAAATTGGCTGAAAACGACTAAATATCAAGGACTCATCGGGAGAATCGCTCTGGAACTGAAATCGGAATGCTCACTGACATTTCCCCTATCTGAAAGTTTGATAAATGCCGGAAAAATGACTAAGTCCACCAAAAAAAATTTTTCAACTTTTTTCAATTTTACCCCCATGGGATATATATTCTAACCGCACACATTTCAAACTCTCCTGGGGTACCCTCACACGTATTATTCCCTCATTTAGTGGAAATTTTCACAAAAAAGTGAAATTTTCAAAAATTCTGAAAATTGGCTGAAAATGACTAAATATGAAGGACTCATCTGGCGAATCGCTCTGGAACTGAAATCGGAATGCTCACTGACATTTCCCCTATCTGAAAGTCTGATAAATGGCAGAAAAATGACTAAGTCCAAAAAAAATTTTTTTTAACTTTTTGTAATTTTACCCCCGTGGGATATATATTCTACCCACACACATTTGGAACTCTCCTGGGGTACCCTCACACATATTATTCCCTCATTTAGCGGATATTTTCACAAAAAAGTGAAATTTTCAAAAATTCAGAAAATTGGCTGAAAACGACTAAATATGAAGGACTCATTGGGCGAATCGCTCTGGAACTGAAATCGGAATGCTCACTGACATTTCCACTATCTGAAAGTCTGATAAACGCCGGAAAAATGACTAAGTCCCCCAAAAAAATGTTTTCAACTTTTTTCAATTTTACCCCCGTGGGATATATATTCTACCCACACACATTTGGAACTCTCCTGGGGTACCCTCACACATATTATTCCCTCATTTAGTGGATATTTTCACAAAAAAGGGAAATTTTCAAAAATTCAGAAAATTGGCTGAAAACGACTAAATATGAAGGACTCATCGTGGGAATCGCTCTGGAACTGAAACCGGAATGCTCACTGACATTTCCCCTATCTGAAAGTCTGATAAACGCCGGAAAAATGACTAAGTCCCCCAAAAAAATGTTTTCAACTTTTTTCAATTTTACCCCCGTGGGATATATATTCTACCCACAAACATTTGGAACTCTCCTGGGGTACCCTCACACATATTATTCCCTCAATTAGTGGATATTTTCACAAAAAAGTGAAATTTTCAAAAATTCTGAAAATCGGCTGAAAACGACTAAATATGAAGGACTCATCGGGGAATCGCTCTGGAACTGAAATCGGAATGCTCACTGACATTTCCCCTATCTGAAAGTCTTATAAACGCCGGAAAAATGACTAAGTCCCCCAAAAAAATGTTTTCAACTTTTTTCAATTTAACCCCCGTGGGATATATATTCTACCCACACACATTTGGAACTCTCCTGGGGTACCCGCACACATATTATTCCCTCATTTAGTGGATATTTTCACAAAAAAGTGAAATTTTCAAAAATTCTGAAAATTGGCTGAAAACAACTAAATATGAAGGACTCATCGGGCGAATCGCTCTGGAACTGAAATTGCAACGCTCACTGACATTTCCCCAATCTGAAAGTCTGATACATGCCGGAAAAATGACTTAATCGAACAAAAATTTTTTTCAACTTTTTTCAATTTTACCCCCGTGGGATATATATTCTAACCACACACATTGCAAACTCTCCTGGGGTACCCTCACACGTATTATTCCCTCATTTAGTGGACATTTTCACAAAAAAGTGAAATTTTCAAAAATTCAGAAAATTGGCTGAAAACGAATAAATATGAAGGACTCATCGGGCGAATCGCTCTGGAACTGAAATTGGAACGCTCACTGACATTTCCCCTATCTGAAAGTCTGATAAACGCCGGAAAAATGACGAAGTCCAAAAAAAATTTTTTTTCAACTTTTTTCAATTTTACCCCCGTGGGATATATATTCTACCCACACACATTTGGAACTCTCCTGGGGTACCCTCACACATATTATTCCCTCATTTAGTGGATATTTTCACAAAAAAGTTAAATTTTCAGAAATTCTGAAAATTTGTTGAAAACAACTAAATATGAGGGACTCATCGGGCGAATCGCTCTGGAACTGAAATCGGAATGCTCACTGACATTTCCCTTATCTGAAAGTCTGATAAAGGCCGGAAAAATGATGAAATCCAAAAAAAGCTTTTTTCAATTTTACCCCCGTGGGATATATATTCTACCCACACACATTTGGAACTCTCCTAGGTTACCCTCACACATATTATTCCCTCATTTAGTGGACATTTTCACAAAAAAGTGAAATTTTCAAAAATTCAGAAAATGAGCTGAAAACAACTAAATATGAAGGATTCATAGGGCGAATTGCTCTGGAGCTGAAATCGGAACGCTCACTGACATTTCCCCTATCTGAAAGTCTGATAAACGCCGGAAAAATGACTAAGTCTAAAAAAATTTTTTTTCAACTTTTTTCAATTTTACCCCGTGGGATATATATTCTACCCACACACATTTGGAACTCTCCTGGGGTACCCTCACACATATTATTCCCTCATTTAGTGGATATTTTCACAAAAAAGTGAAATTTTCAAAAATTCTGAAAATCGTCTGAAAACGACTAAATATGAAGGACTCATCGGGAGAATCGCTCTGGAACTGAAATCGGAATGCTCACTGACATTTCTCCTATCTGAAAGTCTGATAAACGCCGGAAAAATGACTAAGTCCCCCAAAAAAATGTTTTCAACTTTTTTCAATTTTACCCCCGTGGGATATATATTCTACCCACACACATTTGGAACTCTCCTGGGGTACCCTCACACATATTATTCCCTCATTTAGTGGATAATTTCACAAAAAAAGGAAATTTTCAAAAATTCAGAAAATTGGCTGAAAACGTCTAAATATGAAGGACTCATCGGGGGAATCTCTTTGGAACTGAAACCGGAACGCTCACTGACATTTCCCCTATCTGAAAGTCTGATAAACGCCAGAAAAATGACTAAGTCCAAAAAAATTTTTTTTTCAACTTTACCCCCGTGGGATATATATTCTACCCACACACATTTGGAACTCTCCTGGGGTACCCTCACACATATTATTCCCTCATTTAGTGGATATTTTCACAAAAAAGTGACATTTTCAAAAATTCAGAAAATTAGCTGAAAACGACTAAATATGAAGGACTCATCGGGCGAATCGCTCTGGAACTGAAATTGCAACGCTCACTGACATTTCCCCAATCTGAAAGTCTGATAAATGCCGGAAAAATGACTTAATCGAACAAAAATTTTTTTCAACTTTTTTCAATTTAACCCCCGTGGGATATATATTCTACCCACACACATTTGGAACTGTCCTGGGGTACCCTCACACATATTATTCCCTCATTTAGTGGATATTTTCACAAAAAAGTGAAATTTTCAAAAATTCACAAAATTGGCTGAAAACGACTAAATATGAAGGACTCATAGGGCGAATCGCTCTGGAACTGAAATCGAAATGCTCACTGACATTTCCCCTATCTGAAAATCTGATAAACGCCGGAAAAATGACAAGTCCAAAGAAAATTTTTTTTCAACTTTTCTCAATTTTACCCCCGTGGGATATATATTCTACCCACACACATTTGGAACTCTCCTGGGGTACCCTCACACATATTATTCCCTCATTTAGTGGATATTTTGACAAAAAAGTGAAATTTTCAAAAATTCTGAAAATTGGCTGAAAACGACTAAATATGAAGGACTCATCGGGAGAATCGCTCTGGAACTGAAATCGGAACGCTCAATGACATTTCCCCTACCTGAAAGTCTGATAAACGCTGAAAAAATGACTAAGTTCAAAGAAAAATTGTTTTCAATTTTTTTCAATTTTAACCCCGTAGGATATATATTCTACCCACACACATTTGGAACTCTCCTGGGGCACCCTCACACATATTATTCCCTCATTTAGTGAATATTTTCAGAAAAAAGTGAAATTTTTAAAAAATTCAGAAAATTGGCTGAAAACAACTAAATATGAAGGACTCATCGGGCAAATCGCACTGGAACTGAAATTGGTACGCTCACTGACATTTCCCCTATCTGAAAGTCGGTTAAATGCCGGAAAAATGACTAAGTCGAAAAAAAAAATTATTTCAACTTTTTTCAATTTTAACCCCGTGGGATATATATTGTACCCACACACATTTGGAACTCTCCTGGGGTACCCTCACACATATTATTCCCTCAATTAGTGGATATTTTCACAAAAAAAGTGAAATTTTCGAAAATTGGCTGAAAACGACTAAATATCAATGACTCATCGTGCGAATCGCTCTGGAACTGAAATCGGAATGCTCACTGACATTTAAGCTATCTGAAAGTCTGATAAACGCCGGAAAAATGACTATGTCCAAAATAAAAAAATTTTCAACTTTTTTCAATTTTACCCCCATGGATATATATTCTACCCACACACATTTGGAACTATCCTGGGGTGCCCTCACACATATTCTTCCCTCATTTAGTGGATATTTTGACAAAAAAGTGAAATTTTCAAAAATTCAGAAAATTGGCTGAAAACGACTAAATATGAAGGACTCATTGGTCAAATCGCTCTGAAACTGAAAACGGAACTTTCACTGACATTTCTCCTATCTGAAAGTCTGATACACGCCGGAAAAATGACTAAGTCCAAAAAAAATTTTTTTTCAACTTTTTTCAATTTTACCCCCGTGGGATATATATTCTACCCACACACATTTGGAACTCTCCTGGGGTACCCTCACACATATTATTCCCTCATTTAGTGGATATTTTCACAAAAAAGTGACATTTTCAAAAATTAAGAAAATTAGCTGAAAACGACTAAATATGAAGGACTCATCGGGCGAATCGCTCTGGAACTGAAATTGCAACGCTCACTGACATTTCCCCAATCTGAAAGTCTGATAAATGCTGGAAAAATGACTTAATCGAACAAAAATTTTTTTCAACTTTTTTCAATTTAACCCCCGTGGGATATATATTCTACCCACACACATTTGGAACTGTCCTGGGGTACCCTCACACATATTATTCCCTCATTTAGTGGATATTTTCACAAAAAAGTGAAATTTTCAAAAATTCACAAAATTGGCTGAAAACGACTAAATATGAAGGACTCATAGGGCGAATCGCTCTGGAACTGAAATCGAAATGCTCACTGACATTTCCCCTATCTGAAAATCTGATAAACGCCGGAAAAATGACTTAAGTCCAAAAAAATTTTTTTTCAACTTTTTTCAATTTTACCCCGTGGGATATATATTCTACCCACACACATTTGGAACTCTCCTGGGGTACCCTCACACATATTATTCCCTCATTTAGTGGATATTTTCACAAAAAAGTGAAATTTTCAAAAATTCAGAAAATTGGCTGAAAACGACTAAATATGAAAGACTCATCGGGAGAATCGCTCTGGAACTGAAATCGGAAAGCTCACTGACATTTCCTCTATCTGAAAGTCTGATAAACGCCGGAAAAATGACTAAGTCCCCCCAAAAAATGTTTTCAACTTTTTTCAATTTTACCCCCGTGGGATATATATTCTACCCACACACATTTGGAACTCTCCTGGGGTACCCTCACACATATTATTCCCTCATTTTGTCGATATTTTCACAAAGACGTGAAATTTTCAAATACTCTGAAAATTGGCTGAAAACGACTAAATATCAAGGACTCATCGGGAGAATCGCTCTGGAACTGAAATCGGAATGCTCACTGACATTTCCCCTATCTGAAAGTTTGATAAATGCCGGAAAAATGACTAAGTCCACCAAAAAAAATTTTTCAACTTTTTTCAATTTTACCCCCATGGGATATATATTCTAACCGCACACATTTCAAACTCTCCTGGGGTACCCTCACACGTATTATTCCCTCATTTAGTGGAAATTTTCACAAAAAAGTGAAATTTTCAAAAATTCTGAAAATTGGCTGAAAATGACTAAATATGAAGGACTCATCTGGCGAATCGCTCTGGAACTGAAATCGGAATGCTCACTGACATTTCCCCTATCTGAAAGTCTGATAAATGGCAGAAAAATGACTAAGTCCAAAAAAAATTTTTTTTAACTTTTTGTAATTTTACCCCCGTGGGATATATATTCTACCCACACACATTTGGAACTCTCCTGGGGTACCCTCACACATATTATTCCCTCATTTAGCGGATATTTTCACAAAAAAGTGAAATTTTCAAAAATTCAGAAAATTGGCTGAAAACGACTAAATATGAAGGACTCATTGGGCGAATCGCTCTGGAACTGAAATCGGAATGCTCACTGACATTTCCACTATCTGAAAGTCTGATAAACGCCGGAAAAATGACTAAGTCCCCCAAAAAAATGTTTTCAACTTTTTTCAATTTTACCCCCGTGGGATATATATTCTACCCACACACATTTGGAACTCTCCTGGGGTACCCTCACACATATTATTCCCTCATTTAGTGGATATTTTCACAAAAAAGGGAAATTTTCAAAAATTCAGAAAATTGGCTGAAAACTACTAAATATGAAGGACTCATCGTGGGAATCGCTCTGGAACTGAAACCGGAATGCTCACTGACATTTCCCCTATCTGAAAGTCTGATAAACGCCGGAAAAATGACTAAGTCCCCCAAAAAAATGTTTTCAACTTTTTTCAATTTTACCCCCGTGGGATATATATTCTACCCACAAACATTTGGAACTCTCCTGGGGTACCCTCACACATATTATTCCCTCAATTAGTGGATATTTTCACAAAAAAGTGAAATTTTCAAAAATTCTGAAAATCGGCTGAAAACGACTAAATATGAAGGACTCATCGGGAGAATCGCTCTGGAACTGAAATCGGAATGCTCACTGACATTTCCCCTATCTGAAAGTCTTATAAACGCCGGAAAAATGACTAAGTCCCCCAAAAAAATGTTTTCAACTTTTTTCAATTTAACCCCCGTGGGATATATATTCTACCCACACACATTTGGAACTCTCCTGGGGTACCCGCACACATATTATTCCCTCATTTAGTGGATATTTTCACAAAAAAGTGAAATTTTCAAAAATTCTGAAAATTGGCTGAAAACAACTAAATATGAAGGACTCATCGGGCGAATCGCTCTGGAACTGAAATTGCAACGCTCACTGACATTTCCCCAATCTGAAAGTCTGATACATGCCGGAAAAATGACTTAATCGAACAAAAATTTTTTTCAACTTTTTTCAATTTTACCCCCGTGGGATATATATTCTAACCACACACATTGCAAACTCTCCTGGGGTACCCTCACACGTATTATTCCCTCATTTAGTGGACATTTTCACAAAAAAGTGAAATTTTCAAAAATTCAGAAAATTGGCTGAAAACGAATAAATATGAAGGACTCATCGGGCGAATCGCTCTGGAACTGAAATTGGAACGCTCACTGACATTTCCCCTATCTGAAAGTCTGATAAACGCCGGAAAAATGACGAAGTCCAAAAAAAATTTTTTTTCAACTTTTTTCAATTTTACCCCCGTGGGATATATATTCTACCCACACACATTTGGAACTCTCCTGGGGTACCCTCACACATATTATTCCCTCATTTAGTGGATATTTTCACAAAAAAGTTAAATTTTCAGAAATTCTGAAAATTTGTTGAAAACAACTAAATATGAGGGACTCATCGGGCGAATCGCTCTGGAACTGAAATCGGAATGCTCACTGACATTTCCCTTATCTGAAAGTCTGATAAAGGCCGGAAAAATGATGAAATCCAAAAAAAGCTTTTTTCAATTTTACCCCCGTGGGATATATATTCTACCCACACACATTTGGAACTCTCCTAGGTTACCCTCACACATATTATTCCCTCATTTAGTGGACATTTTCACAAAAAAGTGAAATTTTCAAAAATTCAGAAAATGAGCTGAAAACAACTAAATATGAAGGATTCATAGGGCGAATTGCTCTGGAGCTGAAATCGGAACGCTCACTGACATTTCCCCTATCTGAAAGTCTGATAAACGCCGGAAAAATGACTAAGTCTAAAAAAATTTTTTTTCAACTTTTTTCAATTTTACCCCGTGGGATATATATTCTACCCACACACATTTGGAACTCTCCTGGGGTACCCTCACACATATTATTCCCTCATTTAGTGGATATTTTCACAAAAAAGTGAAATTTTCAAAAATTCTGAAAATCGTCTGAAAACGACTAAATATGAAGGACTCATCGGGAGAATCGCTCTGGAACTGAAATCGGAATGCTCACTGACATTTCTCCTATCTGAAAGTCTGATAAACGCCGGAAAAATGACTAAGTCCCCCAAAAAAATGTTTTCAACTTTTTTCAATTTTACCCCCGTGGGATATATATTCTACCCACACACATTTGGAACTCTCCTGGGGTACCCTCACACATATTATTCCCTCATTTAGTGGATAATTTCACAAAAAAAGGAAATTTTCAAAAATTCAGAAAATTGGCTGAAAACGTCTAAATATGAAGGACTCATCGGGGGAATCTCTTTGGAACTGAAACCGGAACGCTCACTGACATTTCCCCTATCTGAAAGTCTGATAAACGCCAGAAAAATGACTAAGTCCAAAAAAATTTTTTTTTCAACTTTACCCCCGTGGGATATATATTCTACCCACACACATTTGGAACTCTCCTGGGGTACCCTCACACATATTATTCCCTCATTTAGTGGATATTTTCACAAAAAAGTGACATTTTCAAAAATTCAGAAAATTAGCTGAAAACGACTAAATATGAAGGACTCATCGGGCGAATCGCTCTGGAACTGAAATTGCACCGCTCACTGACATTTCCCCAATCTGAAAGTCTGATAAATGCCGGAAAAATGACTTAATCGAACAAAAATTTTTTTCAACTTTTTTCAATTTAACCCCCGTGGGATATATATTCTACCCACACACATTTGGAACTGTCCTGGGGTACCCTCACACATATTATTCCCTCATTTAGTGGATATTTTCACAAAAAAGTGAAATTTTCAAAAATTCACAAAATTGGCTGAAAACGACTAAATATGAAGGACTCATAGGGCGAATCGCTCTGGAACTGAAATCGAAATGCTCACTGACATTTCCCCTATCTGAAAATCTGATAAACGCCGGAAAAATGACAAGTCCAAAGAAAATTTTTTTTCAACTTTTCTCAATTTTACCCCCGTGGGATATATATTCTACCCACACACATTTGGAACTCTCCTGGGGTACCCTCACACATATTATTCCCTCATTTAGTGGATATTTTGACAAAAAAGTGAAATTTTCAAAAATTCTGAAAATTGGCTGAAAACGACTAAATATGAAGGACTCATCGGGAGAATCGCTCTGGAACTGAAATCGGAACGCTCAATGACATTTCCCCTACCTGAAAGTCTGATAAACGCTGAAAAAATGACTAAGTTCAAAGAAAAATTGTTTTCAATTTTTTTCAATTTTAACCCCGTAGGATATATATTCTACCCACACACATTTGGAACTCTCCTGGGGCACCCTCACACATATTATTCCCTCATTTAGTGAATATTTTCAGAAAAAAGTGAAATTTTTAAAAAATTCAGAAAATTGGCTGAAAACTACTAAATATGAAGGACTCATCGGGCAAATCGCACTGGAACTGAAATTGGTACGCTCACTGACATTTCCCCTATCTGAAAGTCGGTTAAATGCCGGAAAAATGACTAAGTCGAAAAAAAAAATTATTTCAACTTTTTTCAATTTTAACCCCGTGGGATATATATTGTACCCACACACATTTGGAACTCTCCTGGGGTACCCTCACACATATTATTCCCTCAATTAGTGGATATTTTCACAAAAAAAGTGAAATTTTCGAAAATTGGCTGAAAACGACTAAATATCAATGACTCATCGTGCTAATCGCTCTGGAACTGAAATCGGAATGCTCACTGACATTTAAGCTATCTGAAAGTCTGATAAACGCCGGAAAAATGACTATGTCCAAAATAAAAAAATTTTCAACTTTTTTCAATTTTACCCCCATGGATATATATTCTACCCACACACATTTGGAACTATCCTGGGGTGCCCTCACACATATTCTTCCCTCATTTAGTGGATATTTTGACAAAAAAGTGAAATTTTCAAAAATTCAGAAAATTGGCTGAAAACGACTAAATATGAAGGACTCATTGGTCAAATCGCTCTGAAACTGAAAACGGAACTTTCACTGACATTTCTCCTATCTGAAAGTCTGATACACGCCGGAAAAATGACTAAGTCCAAAAAAAATTTTTTTTCAACTTTTTTCAATTTTACCCCCGTGGGATATATATTCTACCCACACACATTTGGAACTCTCCTGGGGTACCCTCACACATATTATTCCCTCATTTAGTGGATATTTTCACAAAAAAGTGACATTTTCAAAAATTAAGAAAATTAGCTGAAAACGACTAAATATGAAGGACTCATCGGGCGAATCGCTCTGGAACTGAAATTGCAACGCTCACTGACATTTCCCCAATCTGAAAGTCTGATAAATGCCGGAAAAATGACTTAATCGAACAAAAATTTTTTTCAACTTTTTTCAATTTAACCCCCGTGGGATATATATTCTACCCACACACATTTGGAACTGTCCTGGGGTACCCTCACACATATTATTCCCTCATTTAGTGGATATTTTCACAAAAAAGTGAAATTTTCAAAAATTCACAAAATTGGCTGAAAACGACTAAATATGAAGGACTCATAGGGCGAATCGCTCTGGAACTGAAATCGAAATGCTCACTGACATTTCCCCTATCTGAAAATCTGATAAACGCCGGAAAAATGACTTAAGTCAAAAAAAAATTTTTTTTCAACTTTTTTCAATTTTACCCCGTGGGATATATATTCTACCCACACACATTTGGAACTCTCCTGGGGTACCCTCACACATATTATTCCCTCATTTAGTGGATATTTTCACAAAAAAGTGAAATTTTCAAAAATTCAGAAAATTGGCTGAAAACGACTAAATATGAAAGACTCATCGGGCGAATCGCTCTGGAACTGAAATCGGAATGCTCACTGACATTTCCCCTATCTGAAAGTCTGATAAATGGCAGAAAAATGACTAAGTCCAAAAAAAATTTTTTTTAACTTTTTGTAATTTTACCCCCGTGGGATATATATTCTACCCACACACATTTGGAACTCTCCTGGGGTACCCTCACACATATTATTCCCTCATTTAGTGGATATTTTCACAAAAAAGGGAAATTTTCAAAAATTCAGAAAATTGGCTGAAAACGACTAAATATGAAGGACTCATCGTGGGAATCGCTCTGGAACTGAAACCGGAATGCTCACTGACATTTCCCCTATCTGAAAGTCTGATAAACGCCGGAAAAATGACTAAGTCCCCCAAAAAAATGTTTTCAACTTTTTTCAATTTTACCCCCGTGGGATATATATTCTACCCACAAACATTTGGAACTCTCCTGGGGTACCCTCACACATATTATTCCCTCAATTAGTGGATATTTTCACAAAAAAGTGAAATTTTCAAAAATTCTGAAAATCGGCTGAAAACGACTAAATATGAAGGACTCATCGGGAGAATCGCTCTGGAACTGAAATCGGAATGCTCACTGACATTTCCCCTATCTGAAAGTCTTATAAACGCCGGAAAAATGACTAAGTCCCCCAAAAAAATGTTTTCAACTTTTTTCAATTTAACCCCCGTGGGATATATATTCTACCCACACACATTTGGAACTCTCCTGGGGTACCCGCACACATATTATTCCCTCATTTAGTGGATATTTTCACAAAAAAGTGAAATTTTCAAAAATTCTGAAAATTGGCTGAAAACAACTAAATATGAAGGACTCATCGGGCGAATCGCTCTGGAACTGAAATTGCAACGCTCACTGACATTTCCCCAATCTGAAAGTCTGATACATGCCGGAAAAATGACTTAATCGAACAAAAATTTTTTTCAACTTTTTTCAATTTTACCCCCGTGGGATATATATTCTACCCACACACATTTGGAACTCTCCTGGGGTACCCTCACACATATTATTCCCTCATTTATTGGATATTTTCACAAAAAAGTTAAATTTTCAGAAATTCTGAAAATTTGTTGAAAACAACTAAATATGAGGGACTCATCGGGCGAATCGCTCTGGAACTGAAATCGGAATGCTCACTGACATTTCCCTTATCTGAAAGTCTGATAAAGGCCGGAAAAATGATGAAATCCAAAAAAAGCTTTTTTCAATTTTACCCCCGTGGGATATATATTCTACCCACACACATTTGGAACTCTCCTAGGTTACCCTCACACATATTATTCCCTCATTTAGTGGACATTTTCACAAAAAAGTGAAATTTTCAAAAATTCAGAAAATGAGCTGAAAACAACTAAATATGAAGGATTCATAGGGCGAATTGCTCTGGAGCTGAAATCGGAACGCTCACTGACATTTCCCCTATCTGAAAGTCTGATAAACGCCGGAAAAATGACTAAGTCTAAAAAAATTTTTTTTCAACTTTTTTCAATTTTACCCCATGGGATATATGTTCTACCCACACACATTTGGAACTCTCCTGGGGTACCCTCACACATATTATTCCCTCATTTAGTGGATATTTTCACAAAAAAGTGAAATTTTCAAAAATTCTGAAAATCGTCTGAAAACGACTAAATATGAAGGACTCATCGGGAGAATCGCTCTGGAACTGAAATCGGAATGCTCACTGACATTTCTCCTATCTGAAAGTCTGATAAACGCCGGAAAAATGACTAAGTCCCCCAAAAAAATGTTTTCAACTTTTTTCAATTTTACCCCCGTGGGATATATATTCTACCCACACACATTTGGAACTCTCCTGGGGTACCCTCACACATATTATTCCCTCATTTAGTGGATAATTTCACAAAAAAAGGAAATTTTCAAAAATTCAGAAAATTGGCTGAAAACGTCTAAATATGAAGGACTCATCGGGGGAATCTCTTTGGAACTGAAACCGGAACGCTCACTGACATTTCCCCTATCTGAAAGTCTGATAAACGCCGGAAAAATGACTAAGTCCCCCAAAAAATGTTTTCAACTTTTTTCAATTTTACCCCCGTGGGATATATATTCTACCCACAAACATTTGGAACTCTCCTGGGGTACCCTCACACATATTATTCCCTCATTTAGCGGATATTTTCACAAAAAAGTGAAATTTTCAAAAATTCAGAAAATTGGCTGAAAACGACTAAATATGAAGGACTCATTGGGCGAATCGCTCTGGAACTGAAATCGGAATGCTCACTGACATTTCCACTATCTGAAAGTCTGATAAACGCCGGAAACATGACTAAGTCTAAAAAAAATTTTTTTTCAACTTTTTTCAATTTTACCCCCGTGGGATATATATTCTACCCACACACATTTGGAACTCTCCTGGGGTACCCTCACACATATTATTCCCTCATTTAGTGGATATTTTCACAAAAAAGTGAAATTTTCAAAAATTCTGAAAATCGTCTGAAAACGACTAAATATGAAGGACTCATCGGGAGAATCGCTCTGGAACTGAAATCGGAATGCTCACTGACATTTCCCCTATCTGAAAGTCTGATAAACGCCGGAAAAATGACTAAGTCCCCCAAGAAAATGTTTTCAACTTTTTTCAATTTTACCCCCGTGGGATATATATTCTACCCACACACATTTGGAACTCTCCTGGGGTACCCTCACACATATTATTCCCTCATTTAGTGGATATTTTCACAAAAAAGGGAAATTTTCAAAAATTCAGAAAATTGGCTGAAAACGACTAAATATGAAGGACTCATCGGGGGAATCGCTTTGGAACTGAAACCGGAACGCTCACTGACATTTCCCCTATCTGAAAGTCTGATAAACGCCGGAAAAATGACTAAGTCCCCCAAGAAAATGTTTTCAACTTTTTTCAATTTTACCCCCGTGGGATATATATTCTACCCACACACATTTGGAACTCTCCTGGGGTACCCTCACACATATTATTCCCTCATTTAGTGGATATTTTTACAAAAAAGTGAAATTTTCAAAAATTCTGAAAATTGGCTGAAAGCGACTAAATATGAAGGACTCATCGGGCGAATCGCTCTGGAACTGAAATCGGAACGCTCACTGACATTTCCGCTATCTGAAAGTTTGATAAACGCCGGAAAAATGACCAGGTCCAAAATAAATTTTTTTTCAACTTTTTTCAATTTTACCCCAGTGGGATATATATTCTATCCACACACATTTGGAACTCTCCTGGGGTACCCTCACACATATTATTCCCTCATTTAGTGGATATTTTCACAAAAAAAGTGAAATATTCAAAAATTCAGAAAATTGGCTGAAAACGACGAAATATGAAGGACTCATCTGGCGAATTGCTCTGGAACTGAAATCGGAACGCTCACTGACATTTCCCCTATCTGAAAGTCTGATAAACGCAGGAAAAATGACTAAGTCCAAAAAAAATTTTTTTTCAACTTTTTTCAATTTTACCCCCGTTGTATATATATTCTAACCACACACATTTGGAACTCTCCTGGGTTACCCTCACACGTATTATTCCCTCATTTAGTGGATATTTTCACAAAAAAGTGAAATTTTCAAAAATTCAGAAAATTGGCTGAAAACGACTAAATATGAAGGACTCATTGGGTGAATCACTCTGGAACTGAAATCGGAACGCTCACTGACATTTCCCCTATCTGAAAGTCTGATAAACGCCGGAAAAATGACTAAGTCCCAAAAAAAAATAATTTTCAACCTTTTTCAATTTTACCCCCGTGGGATATATATTCTACCCACACACATTTGGAACTCTCCTGGGGTATCCTCAAACATATTATTCCCTCATTTAGTGGATATTTTCAAAAAAAAGTGAAATTTTCAAAAATTCAGAAAATTGGCTGAAAACGACTAAATATCAAGGACTCATCATTTGAATCGCTCTGGAACTGAAATTGGAACGCTCACTGACATTTCCCATATCTGAAAGTCTGATAAACGCCGGAAAAATGACTTAAGTCCGAAAAAAAAAATGTCCAACTTTTTTCAATTTTACCCCCGTGGGATATATATTCTACCCACACACATTTGGAACTCTCCTGGGGTACCCTCACACATATTATTCCCTCATTTAGTGGATATTTTCACAAAAAAGTGAAATTTTCAAAAATTCAGAAAATTGGCTGAAAACTACTAAATATCAAGGACTCATCGTTCGAATCGCTCTGGAACTGGAATCGGAACGCTCACTGACAATTCCCCTATCTGAAAGTCTGATAAACGCCGGAAAAATGACAAGTCTAAAAAAAAAATATTTTCCAACTTTTTTCAATTTTACCCCCATGGGATATATATTCTACCCACACACATTTGGAACACTCCTGGGGAACCCTCACACATATTATTCCCTCATTTAGTGGATATTTTCACAAAAAAGTAAAATTTTCAAAAATTCAGAAAATTGGCTGAAAACGTCTGAATATCAAGGACTCATCGGGCCAATCGCTCTGGAACTGAAATCAGAACGCTCACTGACATTTCCTCTTTCTGAAAGTCTGACAAACGCCGGAAAAATGACTAAGTCCAAAAAAAAATTTTTCTTCAACTATTTTTAATTTTACCCCCTTGGGATATATATTCTTCCCACACACATTTAGAACTCTCCTGGGGTATCCTCAAACATATTATTCCCTCATTTAGTGGATATTTTCAAAAAAAAGTGAAATTTTCAAAAATTCAGAAAATTGGCTGAAAACGTCTAAATATCAAGTACTCATCAGGCGAATCGCTCTGGAACTGAAATCGGAACGCTCACTGACATTTCCCCTATCTGAAAGTCTGATAAACGCCGGAAAAATGACTAAGTACAAAAAAAAATTTTTTTTTAACTTTTTTCAATTTTACCCCCGTGGGATATATATTCTACCCACACACATTTGGAACTCTCCTAGGGTACCCTCACACATATTATTCCCTCATTTAGTGGATATTTTCACAAAAAAGTGAAATTTTCAAACATTCAGAAAATTGGCTGAAAATTAATAAATATCAAGGACTCATCGGGCGAATCGGTCTGGAACTGAAATCGGAACGCTCACTGACATTTCCCCTATCAGAAAGGCTGATAAATGCCAGAAAAATGACAGTCCAAAAAAATTTTTTTTTCAACTTTTTCAATTTTACCCCCGTGGGATATATATTCTACCAACACACATTTGGAACTCTCCTGGGGTACCCTCACACATATTATTCCCTCATTTAGTGGATATTTTCACAAAAAAGTGAAATTTTCAAAAATTCAGAAAATTGGCTGAAAACGTCTAAACATCAAGTACTCATCAGGCGAATCGCTCTGGAACTGAAATCGGAACGCTCACTGACATTTCCCCTATCTGAAAGTCTGATAAACGCCAGAAAAATGACTAAGTCTTAAAAAAAAAATTTTTCAACTTTTTTCAATTTTACCCTCATGGGACATATATTCTACCCACACACATTTGGAACTCTCCTGGGGTACCCTCACACATATTATTCCCTCATTTAGTGGATATTTTCACAAAAAAGTGAAATATTCAAAAATTCTGAAAATTGGCTGAAAATGACTAAATAACAAGGACTCATCGGGCGAATCGGTCTGGAACTGAAATCGGAACGCTCACTGACATTTCCCCTATCAGAAAGGCTGATAAATGCCGGAAAAATGACGAAGTCTTAAAATTTTTCAACTTTTTTCAACTTTACCCTCGTGGGATATATATTCTACCCACACACATTTGGAACTCTCCTGGGGTACCCTCACACATATTATTCCATCATTTAGTGGATATTTTCACAAAAAAAGTGAAATTTTCAAAAATTCAGAAAATTGTCTGAAAACGACTAAATATCAAGGACTCATCGGGCGAACCGCTCTGGAACTGAAATCGGAACGCTCACTGACATTTCCCCTATCTGAAAGTCTGATAAACGCCGGAAAAATGACTAAGTCCTAAAAAATAAATTGTTCAACTTTTTTCAATATTACCCTCGTGGGATATATATTCTACCCACACACATTTGGAACTCTCCTGGGGTACCCTCACACATATTATTCCCTCATTTAGTGGATATTTTCACAAAAAAGTGAAATTTTCAAAAATTCAGAAAATTTGATAAAAACGACTAAATATCAAGGACTCATCGTTCGAATCGCTCTGGAACTGAAATCGGAACGCTCACTGATATTTACCATATCTGAAAGTCTGATAAACGCAGGAAAAATGACTTAAGTCCAAAAAAAAAAAATATTCCAACTTTTTTCAATTTTACCCCCGTGGGATATATATTCTACCCACACACATTTGGAACTCTCCTGGGGTACCCTCACACATATAATTCCCTCATTTAGTGGATATTTTCACAAAAAAGTGAAATTTTAAAAAATTCAGAAAATTGGCTGAAAACGACTAAATATCAAGGACTCATTGGGCGAATCGCTCTGGAACTGAAATCGGAACGCTCACTGACATTTCCCCTATCAGAAAGACTGATAAATGCCGGAAAAATGACTAAGTCTTAAAATTTTTCAACTTTTTTCAACTTTACCCTCGTGGGATATATATTCTACCCACACACATTTGGAACTCTCCTGGGGTACCCTCACACATATTATTCCCTCATTTAGTGGATATTTTCACAAAAAAAGTGAAATTTTCAAAAATTCTGAAAATTGTCTGAAAACGACTAAATATCAAGGACTCACCGGGCGAATCGCTCTGGAACTGAAATCGCAACGCTCACTGACGTTTCCCCTATCTGAAAGTCTGATAAACGCCGGAAAAATGACTAAGTCCAAAAAAAAAATTTTTTTTCAACTTTTTTCAATTTTACCCCCGTGGGATATAGATCTACGCACACACATTTGGAACTCTCCTGGGGTACCCTCACACATATTATTCCCTCATTTAGTGGATATTTTCAAAAAAAAGTGTAATTTTCAAAAATTCAGAAAATTGGCTGAAAACGACTAAATATCAAGGACTCATCGGGCGAATCGCTCTGGAACTGAAATCGTAACGCTCCCTGACATTTCCCCTATCTGAAAGTCTGATAAATAGTGTTGAGCCACCCCCGTAGTGTTCGAGTTCGGTTTGGTTCGTCGAACACCCGTGTGTTCGCCGAACTGTTCGTCGAACTGTTCGTCGAACACCTTCGAACACCGTTAAAACCAATGGAAGTCAAACAAAAACACATAGAAACACATAGAAAACACCTTCAAAGGTGTCCAAAAGCTGACAAACTGCTCAGAAGACATAACTAACACATGGAAAAGTGACAAGTACATATAGTCATGCGAAAAGAAAAGAGGTGGAGGAGTAAAAGGAGGGGGAGACACAGATATAGGCATGTCATGCCCTTCTAAAATCCAAAAAGTGAGAAGCCGACACGGCCAGTCCGTTCCTGCCCGTGCCACCTACGTGTCGCCGGGTTTGTGCCAGAGCCACGGTGGACCCTGATGGCCAGCCCCCTCTCCCAATACTGGTGCCTGTCCGCTGGTGGGTCGAGCGAGCCCCCCTGTGGTGAAGGCAGCTTTAAGCTTTTTAATTTAAATTGTCTCTCTAATTTGAATGAATGCACTTTAAATCCTATTACAAGGATCTATTGGACGGCAAGTCTCATGCCAGCAGCCGCGTAATTCCAGCTCCAGTAGCGTCCACCAAAGCTGCTGCAGTTAAAAAGCTTTTTTAAGGATCGAGCTCGGCTCTCCACCGCAAGGTGTCCTACCGCCAGTCCCAGCCCCTATGCCTTGGGGTGCCTCCTGATGCTCTTCACTGAGTATCCCGTGGTCCCGAAGCATTTCCTTTGAAAAAATTAAGTGTCCAAACTACAGGTGGTGTAGCTTGCTTAACAGCCGGGATAATCCGCTGACTAGCAGACACTGCTACTAGGCACAAAGTATTTCCTGGGCTAGATGCCTCAAGTAAGGATGGAGTGTGGATCAGGACCCGACACCTGCATGCATTACACCACATTGCCGTGGGGCAGGGCGACCAATATGCCCCTGAGATGGGCACGACAGTCCCTGTCCCTGGCTGGAGTGGGGGGGGGGAACACTGAGGAAGGGGAACCCTGTAGTGCAGGAGCAGGGAGGAAGCAGTTCCTGGGTGCATTGAGAAGGGAGTATAAAAGGTGGGCACCATCTTAGTTCAGTGCAGAGAAGTCTGAGCAGAAGTGACAGGGAGCAGGGGCTCTGCATGAGCTCTGCTCCGGAAGCGGGCCTAGTAACAGAGGCCCAGGCCTGGAAGAGGGAGAAGGAAAGAAGAGGAGCAGAGAAGGCTCCAGGAACGAGGAATGAAGGGATCCCAGGGGTGCGGACGGGCGAGTCACCACCGGACGCCCGAAGCCACCTCCGTGGAGGGGTCAGGCCAAAAGGGGAGACCGGTCCCCAAAACTAGTGAGGCGGGAAACGACCCTCAGCTAGAAACCGGAGGCTGTGACATTTTATGTGGCGCAGCCCCTCGCTACACCCGCTAGGAAGGCACCACATAGGGTCAGGGAAACTGGCGCCAAGTTTACCAAGAGGAGGCCCGAGGCAGCCGGACAGAAGGTTTTGTAAGGAAGGCCAGACAAAGGACACACAAAGGGGGTCCTGTGAAGCGCTCCAAAGTTATCTGGGAGTTGTCTGAGCCCCTCACCTGGTGAGCACAGTACGACGTGGGCAGCCGTTACCTTCAGAAGTGGTCTGGATAATAAGAACTGTGAGTAAAGGCCCTGGACTGCATCACTGACTCTGTGTCGTTACTGCTGCTGCCCTGCACCATCACCCCCATCCTCCGCATACACTGCCCTGAGGCTATACTCCTCCCGTGGGGAGTTATGCTACGCTCTGCTGCACCCACAACACCAGCCTCAGCGGTCTGCCCTGCAACGGCGGTTCACTCTGACCGCAATCCATGGGTGGAGTAGTCGGACATTTAAACATCAAAACCACATAAATAGTTCCGCCACTGGTTTGACCGCCCTGAGCCACGGAACCGGGTTACCGCCACAGAGACTACAACCACCAGCATCCACCAAAAAGGGTCCGGCTCCGGGTGTCTCAAGGCCCAGGGGGCGCGTCAGAACATTTTCATCACCTTTCATAATCACCAATGGGACAAGGCAGGGATGTCCTCTGTCCCCTCCCTAATACATCCTAGTGACGGAGCACCTGCTCTCATCAATTCGCCATAACCCCAGTATTAGGTGGATTGAGGTGGGAGGCACCGAGTACAAGTGCTCTCTATTTGCTGATGATGTCCTAGTATATATCACTCAATCACATATATCCATCCCTGCTGTTATGGCTGAAATAGATCACTTTGTTACATGGTCAAATTTTAAAATCAATGGAGCGAAGTCTGAGGCCCTTGATGTCTCCCTCCCCAAATCCATACAGGATTCCATCCAGTCCAACTTTCCCTTTGCCTGGCCCTCACAGGGTATCAAATACTTAGGAATTCCTATTCATAGAGACCTCTCCCGTCTATGTTATCTTAATTTTGGGCCCTTTATTGAACAACTCCATACAGACCACGGTTGGCAAGTTAGAACTGTAAGATTCACTACGTGAACCACTGGTGTTTTGTGGAAAAGCACATGTACACTGTGTTCCAAATTATTATGCAAAAAGTGTTTAGGAGTGATAAGGGAAGAATTTGTTTGTTTGTCAGTTAAACTCATTGATGGTGATGTGTGTCAGGGCTCTTTATATCACTGTAAGCAATTGCAGACACCTGTGCTAATTAGTTTGGCAGGTGTGTCCAATGAAAGGCCAGATTACTTAAGAAGGCTGCCCCACATTATTAAGCAGCCTACATTTTCTGCCAAAATGGGAAAGAAAAAGGATGTGTCGGCTGCTGAGAAGCAACAAATTGTGGAGTGTTTAGGTCAAGGCATGACTACAATCAACATTGTGCGATGATCAGGATGAAGTGTCTTGGCAATCAAGAAGTATGTAGTTGATTCACAGTACACACGTGTGCGTGCTGATAAGGGCAAATTGAGGACTCTTTCCTATAGGCAATTACGTTAGGTTAAAAGAGCAGCGGCAAAAAAGCCTTGTCATAGCAGCAGACAAGTTTTTGAAGCTGCTGGTGCCTCCAATGTCCCCCGAACAGCAAGATGCAGGGTCCTTCAGAGGTTTGCAGCTGTGCGTACGCCATCCTGTCAACCTCCTCTATCCACTTCACACAAGAAGAAACGGCTCCAGTGGGCCAAACATTACATGAAAACTGATTTCAAAACTGTTTTGTTCACGGATGAGTGCCGTGCAACGCTCGATGGTCCAGATGGATGGAGTGGAGGATGGCTGGTTGATGGACACCCCACGCAAACACGGCTACAGCGCCAACAAGGAGGAGGTGGAGTAATGTTTTGGGCTGGAATCATGGGGAGAGAGATTGTTGGCCCCTTTAGGATCCCTGAAGGGGTAAAGATGAACTCCATAATGTATGTGGAGTTTCTCAAACAGCACTTTCTGCCGTGGTTCAAGAAGAAGAACCGTGTATTCCACAGCAAGATCATTTTTATGCATGATAATGCACAGTCTCATGCTGCACATGACACATCTGCATCTCTGGCTGATATGGGCATAAAAGGGGACAAACTTATGGTGTGACCCCCATGCTCCCCTGACCTCTACCCCATTCAGAACCTCTGGAGCATCATCAAAAGGAGTGTCTATGATGGCGGGAGGCAGTTCACATCTAAGCAACAGCTCTGGGAGGGTATTCTGTCCTCTTGCAAAACAATTGAAGCAGAAACCATCCAAAACCTGACAAATTCAATGGACGAAAGAGTTCAGAAGCTCCTTTCGAACAAGGGGTCCTATGTGCAAATGTAACATCACCTAGAATAAAGTTTTGAGTTGAAAACTGTTTGATTTCAGTTTCTAATAACCTGCTAAGGCTTATAATTTCAAAAATGACCATTTTTTTGGTCTTTATTAAAATGAAAAGGTTGATCAAAGAGTGTGGGGGATCTAAGAGTGTGGCAACCCAGTAGTCAGGATTACTTCAAATTCTGAGAATCTGAGGGTCATGTTGCAGGTAGTGCAGCAAGAAGGCACTTATGTGTCTTGCGCATCTCGGAGCCCCAAAATTATTTTCCGGGCTAGATGCAGCTAAAAATTATTATTAATTTTAAATCTAGTGGAGCTTAGTATTGATGGCCTAATAGAATCAGTACTGCACACTGCTACAAAGCCCAAATTATTTTCCAGCCAAGATACAGATAAACATGATTAGTAATTTTAAATCTGGTGGAGCTTAGTATAGATGGCCTAATAGAATCAGTGCTGCACACTGCTACAAAGCCCAAATTATTTTCCAGCCAAGATACAGATAAACATGGTTAGTAATTTGAAATCTTAAAATGGTTATGAGGTGATTTTAACCAATCATCAAGCTTTTACTCTCCCCAGGATGACACAGGGGTAGAAAAGTCGTTTCGGATCCATGATTTGTTCATCTTTATGAACGTGAGTCTGTCTACATTATCAGTGGAGAGCCGCGTGCGCTTATCTGTCAGCACACCACCAGCAGCGCTGAACACACGTTCAGACAGAACGCTGGCTGCGGGGCATGACAAGATCTCCAAGGCGTAAGTGGCTAGCTCCGGCCATTTATCCAGATTGGAAACCCAAAAAGAGCAAAGGTTCAGTGACACAGTCATGGCTTCAATGTTTACTTGGAGAAACTCCTGTACCATCGTCTCTAGGCGTTGACTATGTGTCAGACTTCTTGTCTCCCGTGGCCTTGCAAAGGATGGGCTAAAAAAGTGGTGAAATGATTCTGCAAAATTTATGTTACCAGCAGATACTGTGTTTCTGTTACAGTTTGAGTGCTGAACACTCGACGGTCCCATGGTGGGCAAGTTGGAACTGTGAGATTCACTACGTGCACCACTGGTGTTTTGTGGAAAAGTACATGTAAGATTCTGCAACAGTCTCTGCTGATACTCCTGCATGCGTGCATCCCTTTCTATGGCAGGAATAATTTCTGCAAATTTACTTTTGTACCGGGGATCTAACAGTGTGGCAACCCAGTAGTCAGGATTATTTCTAATTCTCACAATTCGAGGGTCATGTTGCAGGTAGTGCAGCAAGAAGGCACTCATGTGTCTTGCGCATCCAGGAGCACCAAGTCCCTGTTGTGTTGGTGGCTAGGTAACAATCATGCTTCCTTCCTCTGTCCTCTCCTCCCAACCTCGCACAACAGAAATGTGATCAAGGTCTCACTCATCTGATGAGTCTTCCATCAGTTCGTCCTCCACTTCTTCCTGGGCTCCTGCACCTTCCTCACTAGTTTGGCTTCTACCATGTGCCCTGGTAAAACCATCTCCCCCACCCTCACATGCCTGCCGCCTTGGTGCTGCCGACCGTCTGGACCTTGCAGTTGTTAGCCCTTCCGCATACAACTCCTCCTCCTCTACTTCCTCCACCTCCTCTTGTGCCACCACCTGACTCCGAATTCTGTTTAACATGTGCTCCAGCATGTAAATCACCGGAATAGTCATGCTGATAATGGCATCGTCAGTACTAAACATCTTCGTCGCCATTTCAAAACTGTGCAGAAGGGTGCATAGGTCCCTGATCTGAGACCACTCCTCCAGCGTGATTTGCCCCACCTCTGGATCTCGTTGGCCCAGGCTATACATCAGAACGTATTGCTCCAGGGGTTGTCGGTGCTGCCACAGTCGCTGCAACATGTGCACAGTTGAATTCCACCGGGTAGGCACATTGCATTTTAGCCGGTGATGTGGCAGGCCCAACGACTTCTGTAGAGATGTAAGTCGCTGAGCTGCGGGATGCGAACGGTGGAAGTGAGCACACAGCGACCGTGCCCTCTGCAGAAGGCCATCTAGTCCGGGATAGTGGGCTAAAAATTGCTGGACAACCAGGTTCAACACGTGAGCCATACAAGGCACGTGTGTGACATTGACCCGGCGAAGGGCCGCACCCAGGTTTGCAGCATTGTCGCACACGGCCTTCCCTGGTTTCAGGTCCAGTGGAGACAACCATTCATGAAATTGGTTCTCCAGAGCTGACCACAACTCCTCAGCTGTGTGACTCACATTTCCCAGACATTTCAAAGTAAAAACTGCCTGATGACGTTGAGCCATACTGCCAGCATAGTAAGGAGGTGTGCAGGATCCCTTCTGCGCAGTTAGAAAGCTTGTGGCATGACCAGACAGGCTTGGGTGCAGGTGGAGGACCGAGAGGAGGTTGAGGAGGCAGAAGCAGTAGAGGAACTTTGAGATAAAGAGGATTGACGCACAACTCATGGGGACGGCAAGACTTGGACAGCAGCCCCTTGTCCTGCTGTCACCATAGTTACCCAGTGCCCAGTCAGCGACATGTAACGCCCCTGTCCATGCCTACTCGTCCAAGTGTCTGTGGTGAAATGCACCCTGTCACACACAGAGTTTCTCAAAGAAGCGGTGATGTTGTGTGCGACATGCTGGTGGAGCGCAGGCACACCTTTCTTTGAGAAGTAGTGCCGACTGGGCATCTGGTACTGGGGCACTGCGACGGACATAAGGTCTCGAAAATCCTCTGTGTCCACCAGGCGGAAAGGCAGCATTTCTGTAGCCAAGAGCTTGCAGATGGTGAAATTCAACCTCTTAGCTTTCTCATGGCTAGGAGGAAATGGTCTTTTACTTGTCCACATCTGAGGGACCGAGGGCTGGCTATTGTGCTTAGACGGGGTTGATAAGGGTGTCCCCGGCAAACTGCCGGTCTGTGAGGAAGATGCAGGCGGACATGTTAGTTTGCCTTGATCCAAAGGTGGTGCTATCGATGTCGGACAGCGCTCAACACCAGCTGGTGTTACCAACTCCAAAGAAAATGATGACCTGCCAATCACGCTGGCTGTTGCGGGTAAAGAGGTGGCAGGTCTGCGTCCCAAAACAGGTGTGACTGCTGTCCCCCCAGTCACAGAGATATTAAAAAAAAAGAGGCCGCGGATGCACAAGATATGGCAGACGGTGGCTGGCCCGGCCGGCTAGGCCGCATTGTAGCACAGTGAGCTTCCCACTGCAACTTATGCTTCATGTCCATGTGCCGGTTCATGCATGAAGTACTCAAACTAAGTATTTTTTGGCCTCTACTTAGCTTTTGCTGACAAATGTTACAGATAACACGAGTTGGGTCATCTTTATCAATCTGAAAAAATGCCCAGGCTATGCAAGGCTTAGCACCCATGCGACCTGAAGAGCCACCACGACTTGTGGTGAGAGGCAGAGTTGTGTTTGAGGATGCAGTTGTTGACGTGCTTCCAGTACTACGTCTCTGTCCAGGAAGGCGCAACCTGACCTCATCGTCACTAGCATTCTCCTCCACCTCCTCTGCTGACCTCATCTCTTGGCTGACTGTGGGTTGACAGTAAGTGGGATCTCCAACCTCATCATCATCACCCTGTGCGTTATCACACCCGTCGTCCTCAGAGCCAACCTGTTCCTGCCCTGACAAAAAACTAAAGTTGTCGCTCCAATCAGGTATTTGAGTCTCATCATCGTCTTCCTCATTGTCTCCACCAACAGTAGTTACAGTTTGGGAATGAGGGTCTACATTATGGTCAGAACCTTCAGCGTCTGGTCCTGGATCCGACTCATAAAGATTCTGGGCATCAGTGCAGATCATTTCCTCGTCTGGATTCACAGAAGCGCTGGAGCCTACCTCTGATTCCCAGGCTATAGTATGAGTAAACAGCTCTGCAGACTCAACCATCTGTTCTACCTCATACTCAGACGGGCAGCTGGAGATTTGGGAGCTGTGAGGAAGCAAGTGCGATTGGGGTGACACCTTTGAGGACTTGAGTATTTGTGATGTTGAAGTTGATGTGGAGGAGAGCCCACTTAAAGGAGCACTTGATATCCGTTGAAGTACCTGCTGTTTTTGTGCCTCATCTGGAATTTGTAGCGATTGGCGTGGCCGTAAGAAATTGATCTTATCACATTGTCTGCTAAAAGAAGTAGACCTTTTAGTTTGGCTGGAAGATGGTCTTTCTTCTGCAGATGTTACTGTTGCTTTAACACCTACCTCACGGACACAACCTTTTTTCCCCTTCCCAACACGCTTATTCCCCTTTCCACCAGCAGCAGGCCTTTTTCCACTCATTTTGGTGGTTAACTAATTCACAACTCTGGAGTTGTTTGCACAAAAAAACAATGGATGGGAACCGAGCAGAGCTGAGTGGCCAACCTGTGGTATTAGGCCAAAACTATTGGCTGGGTTAGATGCAGAAAAAAATTATATTCAATTTGCAACCTGATGGAGGTCAGTATAGATGGACTAATAGACCAAGTCCCACACACTGCTAGAAGCCCAAATATTTTTTCAGAGCTAGATGCAGAAAAAAATTATATTCAATTTGCAACCTGATGGAGGTCAGTATAGATGGACTAATAGACCAAGTCCCACACACTGCTAGAAGCCCAAATATTTTTTCAGAGCTAGATGCAGAAAAATATTATATTCAATTTGCAACCTGATGGAGGTCAGTATAGATGAACTAATAGACCAAGTCCCACACACTGCTAGAAGCCCAAATATTTTTTCAGAGCTAGATGCAGAAAAAAATTATATTCTATTTGCAACCTGATGGAGGTCAGTATAGATGGACTAATAGACCAAGTCCCACACACTGCTAGAAGCCCAAATATTTTTTCAGAGCTAGATGCAGAAAAAAATTATATTCAATTTGCAACCTGATGGAGGTCAGTATAGATGGACTAATAGACCAAGTCCCACACACTGCTAGAAGCCCAAATATTTTTTCAGAGCTAGATGCAGAAAAAAATTATATTCTATTTGCAACCTGATGGAGGTCAGTATAGATGGACTAATAGACCAAGTCCCACATGCTGCTAGAAGCCCAAATGTTTTTTCAGAGCTAGATACAGAAAAAATTATATTCTATTTGCAACCTGATGGAGGTCAGTATAGATGGACTAATAGACCAAGTCCCACATGCTGCTAGAAGCCCAAATGTTTTTTCAGAGCTAGATACAGAAAAAATTATATTCAATTTGAAACCTGATGGAGGTCAGTATAGATGGACTAATAGAACTTGTGCCAGACACTGCTAGAAGCCCAAATATTTTTTCAGAGCTAGATGCAGAAAAAAATTATATTCAATTTGCAACCCGATGGAGGTCAGTATAGATGGACTAATAGAGCAAGTCCCACACACTGCTAGAAGCCCAAATATTTTTTCAGAGCTAGATGCAGAAAAAAATTATTTTTAATTTGCAACCTGATGGAGGTCAGTATAGATGGACTAATAGAACAAGTCCCACACACTGCTAGAAGCCCAAATATTTTTTCAGAGCTAGATGAAGAAAAAAATTATTTTTCATTTGCAACCTGATGGAGGTGAGTATAGATGGACTAATAGACCAAGTCCCACACACTGCTAGAAGCCCAAATATTTTTTCAGAGCTAGATGCTGAAAAAAATTATATTCTATTTGCAACCTGATGGAGGTCAGTATAGATGGACTAATAGACCAAGTCCCACACACTGCTAGAAGCCCAAATATTTTTTAGAGCTAGATGCAGAAAAAAATTATATTCAATTTGCAACCTGATGGAAGTCAGTATAGATGGACTAATACAATAAGTTCCACACACTGCTAGAAGCCCATATTTTTTTTCAGAGCTAGATGCAGAAAAAAATTATATTCAATTTGCAACCTGATGGAAGTCAGTATAGATGGACTAATACAACAAGTTCCACACACTGCTAGAAGCCCATATTTTTTTTCAGAGCTAGCTGCAGAAAAAAATTATATTCAATTTGCAACCTGATGGAGGTCAGTATAGATGGACTAATAGACCAAGTCCCACACACTGCTAGAAGCCCAAATATTTTTTCAGAGCTAGATGCAGAAAAAAATTATATTAAATTTGCAACCTGATGGAGGTCAGTATAGATGGACTAATAGACCAAGTCCCACACACTGCTAGAAGCCCAAATATTTTTTCAGAGCTAGATGCAGAAAAAAATTATATTCTATTTGCAACCTGATGGAGGTCAGTATAGATGGACTAATAGACCAAGTCCCACACACTGCTAGAAGCCCAAATATTTTTTCAGAGCTAGATGCAGAAAAAAATTATATTCAATTTGCAACCTGATGTAGGTCAGTATAGATGGACTAATACAACAAGTTCCACACACTGCTAGAAGCCCAAATATTTTTTCAGAGCTAGATGCAGAAAAAAATTATATTCAATTTGCAACCTGATGGAGGTCAGTATAGATGGACTAATAGAACAAGTCCCACACACTGCTAGAAGCCCAAACATTTTTTCAGAGCTAGATGAAGAAAAAAATTATTTTTAATTTGCAACCTGATGGAGGTGAGTATAGATGGACTAATAGACCAAGTCCCACACACTGCTAGAAGCCCAAATATTTTTTCAGAGCTAGATGCAGAAAAAAAATATTTTTAATTTGCAACCTGATGGAGGTCAGTATAGATGGACTAATAGACCAAGTCCCACACACTGCTAGAAGCCCAAATATTTTTTCAGAGCTAGATGCAGAAAAAAATGAAATTCAATTTGCAACCTGATGGAGGTCAGTATAGATGGACTAATAGACCAAGTCCCACACACTGCTAGAAGCCCAAATACTTTTTCAGAGCTAGATGCAGAAAAAAATTACATTCAATTTGCAACCTGATGGAGGTCAGCCTAGATGGACTAATAGAACAAGTCCCACACACTGCTAGAAGCCCAAATATTTTTTTCAGAGCTAGATGAAGAAAAAAATTATTTTTAATTTGCAACCTGATGAAGGTCAGTATAGATGGACTAATAGACCAAGTCCCACACACTGCTAGAAGCCCAAATATTTTTTCAGAGCTAGATGCAGAAAAAAATTATATTCAATTTGCAACCTGATGGAGGTCAGTATAGATGGACTAATAGAACAAGTCCCACACACTGCTAGAAGCCCAAATATTTTTTTAGAGCTAGATGCAGAAAAAAAATATTTTTAATTTGCAACCTGATGGAGGTCAGTATAGATGGACTAATAGAACAAGTCCCACACACTGCTAGAAGCCCAAATATTTTTTCAGAGCTAGATGCAGAAAAAAATTATATTCAATTTGCAACCTGATGGAGGTCAGTATAGATGGACTAATAGAATGATGCTATGCCGAAAAGGTTTTACTTCACTAGGTGCAGTAAAAAAATTGGTATTCTATACACAGGTGGTGTAGCTTGCAACACAGATAGGCTACTCCACTGACTAACACACTCTTCAATAGGCCAAAAAGCTTGCTAGATTTAGCCAAATGCTGTGAAAAAAACTTGCACAGCACTGGCACAGACCTGCCTGGCAAAAACTGATAGGAACTGATGTAACTTAGTCCTGAAAAGGACTGCAATTACAATTAGTCTTTACTCCCAACCTATCTATTTAAGAGCACAGACCTGCCTGATAAAAGTCGTAGGAAATGCTGTAAACTAGTCCTTAAAAGGACTGCAATCACAACTATTCCCTACTCCCAAGCTATCTGTAGATTTGTGCAAAAATTGGCTTGACATTAACAAGGTATAGCGCACACAGCAACAGCGGTGCCGTCTAACACGCAGCTGCAGCAGTGAGAAAATGGTGGCGACGGGGAAAATGGCTGGGTCTTATAGGGCAAGGACATGTGACATACACTGCCAATGACACATGCCCTTGCTTGTGTGAAAAAAAGCACTTCGCTCCGTGTGTGCGCTGCTGATAGGCTGACAGATTGCACCTCCCCACTGTAAATGCGGGAAAGAGAAAAAAAAATGGAGATCTTTATTATTCCTGCAGAGATCCATCCCCTGCCCCTCCCCCCGCCCGCTGTACACTCAAACTGCGTATTAACATTAATTTTCATCATTACTGAGAAAAAATCCAGTTATGATTTTGGTGCACGAACAGTTATCGACCATAAACTCGAACAGCCGAATTTTTTTAAAATCGTTCGTGTTCGCTGAACTGCTCGAACACCGCCCAAAACAGCTCGAATTTGAGATTGGCGAACAGTTCGAGTCGCACAACGCTCATCTCTACTGATAAACGGCGGAAAAATGACTAAGTCCAAAAAAATTTTTTTTAAACTTTTTTCAATTTTACCCCCGTGGGATATATATTCTACCCACACACATTTGGAACTCAACCGGGGTACCCTCACACATATTATTCCTTCATTTAGTGGATATTTGTACAAAAAAGAGATATTTTCAAAAATTCAGAAAATAGGCTGAAAACGACTAAATATCAAGGACTCATCGGCGAATCGCTCTGAAACTGAAATAGGAACGCTCACTGACATTTCCCCTCTCTGAAAGTCTGATAAACGCCGGAAAAATGACTAAGTCCAGCAAAAAATATATTCAACTTTTTTCAGTTTTACCCCCGTGGGATATATGTTCTACCGACACACATTTGGAATGCTCCTGGGGTACCCTCACCCATATTATTCCCTCATTTAGTGGATATTTTCACAAAAAAGTGAAATTTTCAAAAATTCAGAAAATTGTCTGAAAACGACTAAATATGAAGGACTCATTGGGCAAATCGCTCTGGAACTGAAATCGGAACGCTCACTGACATTTCCCCTATCTGAAAGTCTGATAAACGCCGTAAAAATGACTAAGTCCAAAAAAAAATTTTTTTAATCTTTTTTCAATTTTACCCCCGTGGGATATATGTTCTATCCACACACATTTGGAACTCTCCTGGGGTGCCCTCACACATATTATTCCCTCATTTAGTGGATATTTTCACAAAAAAGTGAAATTTTCAAAAATTCAGAAAATTGGCTGAAAACGAAGAAAAATCAAGGCGAATCACTCTGGAACTGAAATCGGAATACGCACTGACATTTCCCCTCTCTGAAAGTCTGATAAACGCTGGAAAAATGACTAAGTCCAAAAAAAAAATTGTTCAACTTTTTTCAATTTTACCCCCGTGGGATCTATATTCTACCCACACACATTTGGAACTCTCCTGGGGTACCCTCACACATATTATTCCCTCATTTAGTGGATATTTTCACCAAAATTGAAATTTTCCAAAATTCAGAAAATTGGCGGAAAACAACGAAATATTAAGGACTCATCGGGCGAATCACTCTGGAACTGAAATTGGAATGCTCACTGACATTTCCCCTCTCTGAAAGTCTGATAAACGCCGGAAAAATGACTAAGTCCAAAAAAAATTTTTTTTAAACTTTTTTCAATTTTACCCCCGTGGGATATATGTTCTATCCACACACATTTGGAACTCTCCTGGGGTAACCTCACACATATTATTCCCTCATTTAGTGGATATTTTCACAAAAAAGTGAAATTTTCAAAAATTCAGAAAATTGGCTGAAAACGAAGAAAAATCAAGGACTCATCGGGCGAATCACTCTGGAACTGAAATCGTAATACTCACTGACATTTCCCCTCTCTGAAAGTCTGATAAACGCTGGAAAAATGACTAAGTCCAAAAAAAAAAATTGTTCAACTTTTTTCAATTTTACCCCCGTGGGATCTATATTCTACCCACACACATTTGGAACTCTCCTGGGGTACCCTCACATATATTATTCCCTCATTTAGTGGATATTTTCACAAAAAAGAGATATTTTCAAAAATTCAGAAAATTGGCTGAAAAGGACTAAATATCAAGGACTCATCGGTCGAATAGCTCTGGAACTGAAAACGGAACGCTCACTGACATTTCCCCTCTCTGAAAGTCTGATAAACGCCGGAAAAATGACTAAGTCCCAAAAAAAAATTTTTCAACTTTTTTCAATTTTGCCCTTGTGGGATATATATTCTACCCACACACATTTGGAACTCTCCAGAGATACCCTCACACATATTATTCCCCCATTTAGTGGATATTTTGACAAAAAAGTGAAATTTTCAAAAATTCTGAAAATTGTCTGAAAACGACTAAATATCAAGGACTCATCGTTCGAATCGCTCTGGAACTGAAATCGCAACGCTCACTGACATTTCCCCTATCTGAAAGTCTGATAAACGCCGGAAAAATGACTAAGTCCAAAAAAACTTTTTTTTAAACTTTTTTCAGTTTTTCCCCCGCGGGATATATGTTCTACCCACACACATTTGGAACTCTCCTGGGGTACCCTCATACATATTATTCCCTCATTTAGTGGATATTTTCACAAAAAAGTGAAATTTTCAAAAATTCTGAAAATTGGCTGAAAACGACTAAATATCAAGGACTCATCGTTCGAATCGCTCTGGAACTGAAAATGGAACGGTCAGTGACATTTCTCCTATCTGAAAGTCTGATAAACGCCTGAAAAATTACTAAGTCCAAAAAAATAGTTTTTCATCTTTTTTCATTTTTACCCTTGTGGGATATATATTCTACCCACACACATTTGGAACTCTCCTGGGGTACCCTCACACATATTATTCCCTCATTTAGTGGATATTTTCACAAAAAAGTGAAATTTTCAAAAATTCAGGAAATTGGCTGAAAACGACTAAATATCAAGGACTAATCGGGCGAATCACTCTGGAACTGAAATCGGAATGCTCACTGACATTTCCCCTCTCTGAAAGTCTGATAAACGCCGGAAAAATGACTAAGTCCCAAAAAAAATTTTTTTAAACTTTTTTCAATTTTACCCCCGTGGGATATATATTCTACCCACACACATTTGCAACTGTCCTGGGGTACCATCACACATATTATTCCCTCATTTAGTGGATATTTTCACAAAAAGTGAAATTTTCAAAAATTCAGAAAATTGGCTGAAAACGACTAAATATCAAGGACTCATCGGGCGAATCGCTCTGGAACTGAAATCGCAATGCTGACTGACATTTCCCCTATCTGAAAGTCTGATAAACGCCGGAAAAATGACTAAGTCCAAAATTTTTTTTACCCCCGTGGGATATATATTCTACCCACACACATTTGGAACTCTCCTGGGGTACACTCATACATATTATTCCCTCATTTAGTGCATATTTTCACAAAAAAGTGAAATTTTCAAAAATTCTGAAAATTGGCTGAAAACGACTAAATATCAAGGACTCGTCGTTAGAAACGCTCTGGAACTGAAATCGGAACACTCACTGACATTTACCCTATCTGAAAGTCTGATAAACGCCGGAAAAATGACTAAGTCCCCAAAAAATTTTTTTTAAACTTTTTTCAATTTTACCCCCGTGGGATATATATTCTACCCACACACATTTGCAACTCTCCTGGGGTACCCTCACACATATTATTCCCTCATTTAGTGGATATTTTCACAAAAAAGAGATATTTTCAAAAATTCAGAATATTGGCTGAAAACGACTAAATATCAAGAACTCATTGGCGAATCGCTCTGGAACTGAAATCGGAACGCTCACTGACATTTCCCCTCTCTGAAAGTCTGATAAACGCCGGAAAAATGACAGTCCAAAAAAAAATATTTTCAACTTTTTTCAGTTTTACCCCCGTGAGATATATGTTCTACACACACACATTTGGAACTCTCCTGGGGTACCCTCACACATATTATTCCCTCATTTAATGGATATTTTCACAAAAAGTTAAATTTTCAAAAATTCAGAAAATTGGCTGAAAACGACTCAATATCAAGGACTCATCCGGCAAATCGCTCTGGAACTGAAATCGGAACGCTCACTGACATTTCCCCTATCTGAAAGTCTGATAAACGCCGTAAAAATGACTAAGTCCAAAAAAAAATTTTTTTAATCTTTTTTCAATTTTACCCCCGTGGGATATATGTTCTATCCACACACATTTGGAACTCTCCTGGGGTGCCCTCACACATATTATTCCCTCATTTAGTGGATATTTTCACAAAAAAGTGAAATTTTCAAAAATTCAGAAAATTGGCTGAAAACGAAGAAAAATCAAGGCGAATCACTCTGGAACTGAAATCGGAATACTCACTGACATTTCCCCTCTCTGAAAGTCTGATAAACGCTGGAAAAATGACTAAGTCCAAAAAAAAAAAATTGTTCAACTTTTTTCAATTTTACCCCCGTGGGATCTATATTCTACCCACACACATTTGGAACTCTCCTGGGGTACCCTCACATATATTATTCCCTCATTTAGCGGATATTTTCACAAAAAAGAGATATTTTCAAAAATTCAGAAAATTGGCTGAAAAGGACTAAATATCAAGGATTCATCGGTCGAATAGCTCTGGAATTGAAAACGGAACGCTCACTGACATTTCCCCTATCTGAAAGTCTGATAAACTCGGGAAAAAAGACTAAGTCCAAATAAAAAATTTGTTTAACTTTTTTCAATTTTAGCCTAAGGGGATATATATTCTACCCACACACATTTGGAACTCTCCTGGGGTACCCTCATACATATTATTCCCTCATTTAGTGGATATTTTCACCAAAATTGAAATTTTCCAAAATTCAGAAAATTGGCGGAAAACAACGAAATATTAAGGACTCATCGGGCGAATCACTCTGGAACTGAAATTGGAATGCTCACTGACATTTCCCCTCTCTGAAAGTCTGATAAACGCCGGAAAAATGACTAAGTCCAAAAAAAATTTTTTTTAAACTTTTTTCAATTTTACCCCCGTGGGATATATGTTCTATCCACACACATTTGGAACTCTCCTGGGGTACCCTCACACATATTATTCCCTCATTTAGTGGATATTTCACAAAAAAGTGAAATTTTCAAAAATTGAGAAAATTGGCTGAAAACGTCTAAATATCAAGGACTCATCGGGCGAATCACTCTGGAACTGAAATCGGAATACTCACTGACATTTCCCCTATCTGAAAGTGTGATAAACGCCGGAAAAATGACAAAGTCGAAAAAAAAATTTTTGCAACATTTTTCAGTTTTACCCCCGTGGGATATATATTCTACCCACACACATTTCGACCTCTCCAGGGGCACCCTCACTCATATTATTCCCTCCTTTAGTGGATATTTTCACAAAAAAGTGAAATTTTCAAAAATTGAGAAAATTGGCTGAAAACGTCTAAATATCAAGGACTCATCGGGCGAATCGCTATGGAACTGACATCGGAATGCTCACTGACATTTCCGCTGTCTGAAAGTCTGATAAATGCCGGAAAAATGACTAAGTCCAAAAAAAATTTTTTGCAATTTTTTTCAATTTTACCGCGTGGGATATATATTCTACCCACACACATTTGGAACTCTCCTGGGATACCGTAACACATATTATTCCCTCATTTAGTGGATATTTTCACAAAAAAGTGAAATTTTCAAAAATTCTGAAAATTGTCTGAAAACGACTTAGTATCAAGGACTCATCGGGAAATCACTCTGGAACTGAAATCGGAATGCTCACTGACATTTCCCCTCTCTGAAAGTCTGATAAATGCTGGAAAAATGACTAAGTCCAAAAAAAAATGTTTTTCAATTTTACCCCCGTGGGATATATATTCTACCCACACACATTTGGAACTCTCCTGGGGTACACTCACACATATTATTCCCTCATTTAGTGGATATTTTCACAAAAAAGTGAAATTTTCGAAAATTCTAAAAATTGCCTGAAAACGACTAAATATCAAGGACTCATCGGTCGAATCGCTCTTGAACTGAAAACGGAACGCTCACTGACATTTCCCCTATCTGAAAGTCTGATAAACGCCAGAAAAATGACTAAGTCTAAAAAAAAATTTTTTTTAACTTTTTTCAATTTTACCCCCGTGGGATATATATTCTAGCCACACACATTTGGAACTCTCCTGGGGTACCCTCACACATATTATTCCCTCATTTAGTGGATATTTTCACAAAAAAGTGAAATTTTCAAAAACTCAGAAAATTGGCTGAAAACGACTAAATATCAAGGACTCATCATTCGAATCGCTCTGGATCTGAAATCGGAACGCTCACTGACATTTCCCCTATCTGAAAGTCTGATAAACGCCGGAAAAATGACTAAGTCCAAATAAAAAAATGTTTTCAACTTTTTTCAATTTTACCCCCGTGGGATATATATTCTACCCACACACATTTGGAACTCTCCTGGGGTACCCTCACACATATTATTCCCTCATTTAGTGGGTATTTTCACAAAAAAGTGAAATTTTCAAACATTCAGAAAATTGGCTGAAAACGACTACATATCAAGGACTCATCATTCTAATCGCTCTGGAACTGAAATCGGAACGCTCACTGACATTTCCCCTATCTGAAAGTCTGATAAACGCCGGAAAAATGACTAAGTCCTAGTGTTGAGAGAGCACTAAAATGCTCGGGTGCTCGAAGCTCGGTTCGAGCTCGCCGTGATACTCGTGTGCTAGACCCGAGCAACGAGCCCAATGTTAGTCTATGGGAGACTCGAGCATTTTTGCGGTGGCACCCCCGGCAGTCTTTTAAAAGCCTAACAAGTGCCCAAAACGATAGTGACAGTGCTCAAATGACATGGGGACAGCATGGGGATCGCCCCAGGAAGCATTTCTGACCCCCAGGTCACTGCTGTCAACAACGTGGTCAGAGGTATTAAGCCACTTTTACAGGCTCACAATAAAACGAAAGTGAAACTTTTTTCCCGTGAGATATGTTATTGAACATCCTTTCCAGGGAAAAGACTTGTGTATAAGTTAAAATAAATGACCAAAACCAAAAATACTGCTCCACACCTTCGGCTATGTTCACAAGTAGCATTTTTTATGCGTTTTTCCACTTTTGTATTGCTTTCAGCTATGACAAATGCATTCACCGGGAAATGTCATTTTAACATTTTACAACCTTATCTGGCCATGTGCTGTGTGACTCATGCATAAAGTGCTGAAAAGACATGGGAACAGCATGGGGAAGACCCCTGGAAGCATCTCTGACTCCCAGGTCACTGTCTAAAAGTGTGCCCATCATAAGTGATCCTTGCCGCATCAGAAGATGCAGACTTGCAACTATCCCCATGTAAGTTCTAGTCCCAGGGCAGTGTTCAATTGTACCTCCCTCATTCCTTGCAATACATGCGCAAGTATGCAGCCTGCCACCCACCCACCCCCAGGCTGCAATACCATACTGCTTGCTTGCTTGAACTTGAAATTGGGCCTTTTAGGCATGTGGAGGCGGAATCTGGCCACCACGTCATGGCTGTGTTGGCGGCCTGGAATCCATACTCAGTCCCCAGCCGCCCGGCGGCCGGGTGTCCATACTCAGTCCCCAGCCGCCCCGCGGCCGAGTGTCCACGCTGTCCCCAGCCGCCTGGGGGCAGTCGGGTGTCCTTAAACGGTCCCCAGCCGCCCCAATTTCTCCTTGGAACATCCCCCCACACACTTTTCTTAGCCCGGCCTGCTTTAGGCAGCATTGGACGAGCCCACCAGAGAACCAGACTCCTCCGGTGGGCCCTGACTTCTCCATCGGTGGAGTTGAGAGTGCCAAGGTGAGGAGCATGATGATGATGACAGAAGTTAGCATCTGCTATGTTTTCTTTTAATGCAAGTGTAAGTGTGCAGCCTGCCACCCACCCACCCCCAGACTGCAATTCATACTGCTAGCTTGCACTTGAAATGGGGCCTTTTAGTTTAGAGGAGGCTGAAGCTGGCCACTACCTCATGGCTGCTTCGGAAGCAAGGTATCCATACACAGTCCCCAGCCGCCCCTATTTGTCCTGGTGTGCCTCATACATAAGATTAATCGCGTATACCAAAACATTACCTGTGCCCTCCCCAGTGCATTTAGTGGGAAGGAGAGCCTATTCCGCTGTAGTGTGTGCATGCCAAACCCCTGTTCATGGTACATGCGAAGATGCCTCCCACCTTGCACCTGTCGTTGCAGACCAACTATCCCCATTCAAGTCCTTGTCCCAAGGCAGTGTTCAATTGTACCTCTCCCATTCCTTGCAATGCAAGCGCAAGTATGCAGCCTGCCACCCACCCACCCCCAGGCTGCAATACCATACTGCTTGCTTGCACTTTAAATTGAGCCTTTTAGGCATGTGGAGGCGGAATCTGGCCACCACGCCATGGCTGTGTCGGTGGCCTGGTATCCATACTCAGTCCCCAGCCGCCTGGTGGCCGGGTGTCCCCGCTTGCTCCCCAGCCTCCAAGGGGTAGCCGGGTGTCCATACTCGGTCCCCAGCCACCCCTATTTGTACCAGTAACCTTTCCCACACTTTTCTTAGCCTGGCCTGCTTTAGGGCAGCATTGGCCGAGCCCACCGGACTATCAGACTCCTCCGGTGGGCCCTGGCTTCTCCATCAGGGGAGTTGAGAGTGCCAAGGTGAGGAGCATGATGAGGATGATAGAAGTTAGCATCTGCTTTGTTTTGTTGTAATGCAAGCGCATGTATGTAGTAGCGGCTAGGCCTGAGGTGGTCAGCGTTTGGGCGCATATCCTACCTCCTCCGAGGATTGCTGGATGTTTTCCTGCTACTATCCAAGTTCTATGACTCCCGTTAAAACAAAGCTTCAGGTGATAAATGATGGATGAGGTAGTGGCAATGGAGAAAGAGCAGGAGGAACAGGGACCATTCACATCAATATCAGGCCAGTCAACCAGATATGTCTTGTAGGATACGTTTCTGTAACAAAAGGAGCGGTTCGGCTACACAGTTATAGGGCATACAGTGAGTGCAATGCCTATCAAAAATTTCGAGGCACTCCAATGCCCCTTGGAAATGACATGGAGGTCAGAGGGCGTTAACTAAACCTTTTTTTCCATTTATAGCAACTGGGTCTCCTGTGCACTGTTGGCCTAAGCAGTGAATGGAATGCTTTCCAAAAATTATGAGGTACTGCAATGCCCCTTACAAGAGCCATGTGTGGCACCCCAGGGGTCTGGTCACCACAGTAATAGAGATTACGTCGGAGAGCAAGTGGGAGGTTTCCTGGTCAGGATCCCTTAAACATGCAACATCCTCCTGCCCCAGTCCTGGGAGGGGAGAATTCTGCCCTTATAAACTGGATCTGGGGTGGGGTTGAGTGAGTCAGAGAACAGAGAACAGTCAGAGTCAGAGTGAGAGCAAGGGAAAGTAACAGCAAGGAGCTCTGTAGGAGCTAGGAGCTAAAGACGAGGGGCTGGAAGCTGAGCAGAGCTCGCCCTGGCAGAAGACAATAGGAACCGGACACAGGAGTCCGAAGCTGTGAGGACTTATATATCCAGCAGCAGAAACCAGCCGGCAGGGGATTTCAGGTCCTCTGGCCATAGAAGCCCGGAGGCTCAGTCACAAGCAAGGGACCAGCACCGCCGTCGTGGAGCGGAGGCTAACAGAAGGCCCCAAGTCACCAGCCATACGGGTGAGCACTACACGGTACACTCAGGGACGTGGGCTACTTCTACCCTCTTACAGCAAGGTAGCCAGGAAGAGTGCAGACAGATGGGGAGGCCTACAACTCCACCTGGCCAGGGGAACTCCTGCTTGCTCACAGACTGACCAGGCCTCTTATGCTAGCCAGTACTCCCGGGAGGGTCTACCTTATAATCATCAGTAAAGACCCTGAACTGCACTGCAAAGATTCTGAGTCATTCCTGCTGCGCTCGTGCACCATCACCCCCATCATCCACACTCACTGCCCTGAGGCTATACTCCTCCCGAGGGGAGTTATCCCATTTTATGCTGCGCACACAACACCAGCCTCAGCAGTCTGCCTCGCAGCGGTGGTACTCCCTGACCGCAATCCACGGGTGGCGCAGTCGGACAATTAACCTCAAAACCTAAGAAAGATTGCCACTGGCTTGACCAGCCTGAGCCACGGGACCGGGTCACCGCCACGGAGACTACAGACCCCAGAGACCCGGCACCGGGTATCCCACACACGTGTACACACGGCCCAGGGGGCGCGTCACATGCAGTACAGCATATTACAAACATAAGTCCCATTATTGGGGAGTGGGTGTCCCATAGTGTTTGCTTATGCCTTGCAAGCAAAAGCTGCCAAAAATTAGGACGGAGCAACTTGCAATGCCCCTTACAAGAGCCATGCAGTACAGCATATTACAAACATAAGTCCCATTATTGGGGAGTGGGTCTCCCATAGTATTTGCTTATGCTTTACCAGCAAAAGCTGGCAAAAATTAGGACGGAGCAACTTACAATGCCCCTTACAAGAGCCATGCAGTACAGCATATTACAAACATAAGTCCCATTATTGGGGAGTGGGTCTCCCATAGTATTTGCTTATGCTTTCCCAGCAAAATCTGCCAAAAATTAGGACGGAGCAACTTGCAATGCCCCTTACAAGAGCCATGCAGTACAGCATATTACAAACATAAGTCCCATTATTGGGGAGTGGGTGTCCCATGGTATTTGCTTATGCTTTCCCAGCAAAAGCTTCCAAAAATTAGTATGGAGGTACTTACAATGCTGGCACCCTGGTGGTATAGTCGTGGTGGAGGCTGAGGATAAGGAGAAGAAGATTAAACAGCCGAAACGAGGAAGCGTATACCCATGTGTGGGTGTGAAGCGGTGCATGTGAATACACCTCCCGAAATAACACAGTGGATTTGACTTTATGTTACTCTGCTGTCATTTGGTGGTGATGAGAAGTCTGGCCCAATCCAGCCCTTGTTCATTTTGATAAGGGTCAGCTTGTCAGCATTGGCAGTTGACAGGCGAGTGCGCTTATCAGTTATAATTCCCCCAGCGGCACTAAAAACATGCTCCGATAACACGCTAGCGGCAGGGCAGGCCAGGACCTCCAAGGCGTACAGAGCGAGTTCATTCCAAGTGTCCAGCTTGGATACCCAATAATTAAAAGGCACAGAGGAATCATGGAGGATGCTGGTACGATCGGCAAGGTACTCCCTCACCATCTTTTGAAACTTTCCACTCCTTGTGAGAATACCTCGCGCCTCAGGGCCTGTAAGCTGGGCGGGTGTCAGAAAACTGTCCCAGAACGTTGACAGTGTTCCCCTGCCTCTGCTGGATTGGAGTTGCATCTCTCTCGCCTGTATGCCTTGGTTGGGCAACGAACTGTGACCTCTGTCGCTAGCGTGTTCAGATGGGAATTTTTTTAAGAGTTCTGCAGCAAGGGCCTTCTGGTATTGCCCCATTTTTGAAGACCTCTCCACCTCAGGAACAAGAGAGTGAAAGTTCTCCTTGTAGCGGGGGTCTACAAGTGTCACCAACCAGTAATGACTGTCACCCAACATTTTGACAACGCGAGGGTCACGGTTAAGGCAGCGTAACATAAAGTCAGCCATGCGTGCCAGACTGGTAACGGGCAAGATTTCCGTGTCCTCACCAAGATGACGACTGACCATGCTCTCCTTCTCCTCCTCCTCTTCCTCCTCCCCCCTGTCCTCAGGCCACCCACGCTGAACCGACGGTATGACACTTGGACAGGTACTACCGTCTACAACGCATGATAGCAGCTCCTGTTCTTCCTCCTCCTCCTCTCCCTCATTGTCCCCCAATGCACGTTGGGATGAAATGAGGCTGGGCTGTATGTAATCGCCCGCTATGGCTTCTTGATCCATCTCATCATACTCTGGCTGCAATGCCTCCTCTTTAATTCTCTGCAGAGAGAGTTGCAAAAGACAGACAAGTGGGATGCTGACACTAATGATGGCGTCATCGCCAATCACTATCTTGGTGGCCTCCTCAAAGTTTGTCAGGATGGTACATATGTCAGACATCCAGGTCCACTCCTGAGGTCTTATGTGTGGAGTCTGACCTGAATATCGACGGCCTTGTTGCAGCTGGTACTCCACAACTGCTCTCTTCTGCTCACAAATCCTTTGCAACATGTGGAGGGTAGAGTTCCAACGTGTGGGGACATCACACACCAGTCGGTGTGCCGGAAGCTGCAAACGCTGCTGCAACACAGCAAGGGCGGCGGAAGCTGTAGCCGACTTGCGAAAATGAGCTGACAGGCGGCGTACTTTCATGAGCAGATCTGGCAACTCGGGGTACGATTTAAGAAACCGCTGAACCACGAGGTTAAGCACATGAGCCAGGCATGGTACGTGTGTGATCTCACCTCGCCTCAGAGCCGCCACCAGGTTAAGGCCATTGTCACACACGACCATGCCGGGATGTAGGTTCAGCGGTCTCAGCCACAGATCTGCCTGCTCTTTCACAGCTGTCCACAACTCACAAGCAGTGTGAGGTTTATCACCTAAGCTTAAGAGTTTCAGCACAGCCTGTTGCCGCTTGGCGGAGGCAGTACTGCAATGCTTCTAGCTTGTAACTGATGTGGTGATATCTGAGATGGAGGCTGAACATGAGGAGGAGGAGGAGGATGCGCAGGAGCTGTACACTGTGGGGGCAACTCTGACTGACATAGGGCCCGCAATCCTCGGTGTGGGGAGGATGTGTTCCGTCCCAAGGTCCGACTGGGTCCCAGCTTCCACTATGTTTACCCAGTGTGCCCTCAGAGAGATGTACCGTCCCTGGCCACAAGCACTTGTCCACGTGTCCGTTGTCAGGTGGACTCTCTCAGTAACTGCGTTGTTGGGGGCACGGCAGATGCTTTGGGACACGTGCTTGTGTAGTGCGGGGATGGCACACCGGGCAAAATAGTGTCGGCTGGGGACCGAGTACAGAGGGACTGCCACCACCATAAGATTGCGGAAGGATTCCATCTCCACCAGCCTAAAAGGCAGCATTTTCAACGCAAGCAGTCGTGAAATGTGCGAATTTAGGACTGTGGCCTGTGGGGCGTTAGCTGCGAACTTCCGCTTTCGTTCAATGGTCTGGGATATGGCCAATTGAATGCTGCGGTGGGACGTGGACGTGGACGTTGATGCTGTTTCTTGAGAAACTGCCATAACAAGTGAAGACTGAGAGGAGGGGGCATCTTTACATGCAGTATGGACAGGGGATTGCCTTGCACACACAACAGGGGGTTCTATTGCACGCACAACAGTGGAAGAAGCAGTGGTGACACCCGCTGACACTGGTCGTGGACCCTGGGTTTCGCCCCACAAAGTCGGGTGCTTTGCTGCCATGTGCCTGATCATGCTGGTGGTGGTCAGGCTGGTAGTTTTGTCACCCCTGCTGATGCTGGCATGGCAGGTGGAACATATGGCCTTTTTGGGGTTATCAGCAGAGTCTTTAAAAAAATTCCAGACTCTGGAAGACCTACCGCTTGTACTGGCAACGTCCCTCGTGTTGGTGTTACGGGGAACGGTTGCCTGCCTTCTGTCTGCGGCCACCACACTGCTTCTTCCTGCCTGTTGGGGTACTCTGCCTCCCTCCCCCTGTGTGCTGCTGGCCTCACTCTGCATGTCCTCCTTCCATGTTGGGTCAGTTACTAGATCATCGACCACCTCCTCCTCTTCCACTTGCGCACCACGATCCTCCTCCTCACTTCCTGGCAATTGTGTCTCATCATCGTCCACCTCTTGTGACAGATTTCCAACGTCGACTTCCTGTGGCCGTGGCTGTTCAAATATTTGGGCATCGCAACATGGGATCTCCTCTTCCACCACTTCAAGCGTATCAGGCGAGGGGCCCAAATATGGAAATGGACCAGTGAACAGCTCTTCAGAGTGTACAAGTGTGGGATCACTTGCTGTCTGACGACACTCGGCATGGTAGGAGGAAGGAGCATCAGGGTGAGGAGGAGTATGCGGTCGAGACTCACGGCTACTAAGAGTTGACCGTGTGGAAGACAGACCGGAGGTGGTGGGGCCCAGGTAACTGGAAGTATTGTCTGCTATCCAATTAATAACCTGTTCACACTGATCAGTTCTCAATACTGGTGTTGTTCTGTGCTTCCCTAGTAATTCGGTCAAGAAGTGGGAGCGAGAAGATATGGCTGTTGGTTGTGGCACATTTTCACCTTGGCCACGGCCCCGTCCACTGCATGAACCATCACCAGAACGTCCACTTCCACGTCCCTTGCCACGCGCCTTACCCATTGTAAATGAAGTAAAATAACTTACACTTGCACTATCAATGGAAAAAGGGTAATAAAGAGTAGATTAGAACCGTGGAAGAGGAAAACCACAGTTATTGTTTACTGGGGTATACCACACTTTTTTAAATAGAGATATTTGCGGCTGAACAGCGAGCGACACACTCAAACTGCTTTTTTTTTAGATACCAAAGGCCCAAAACTGGATAGTACAGCGATTTGACCCGTTTAACTGCGAAACCACACTGGGATATCGGGCCTACACAAGACTATTTTCAACAGATATATTTTTGTGCCACAACAGTCAGGAGACACTACTGTTTTTCTTTACGGAAAAAACTACCAAAACCTGAATAATAGAGCTTTTTTACCGTGGAACAGCAAAACCACAGTTATAATTTACTTGTGTATACCAGGCTTTTTAAAATATATATATATATTTGCGGCTGAACAGTGAGCGACACACTCAAACTGTTTTTTTTAGATACAAATGGCCCAAAAGTGGATAAAACAGAGGTTTGTACCGTGGAACTGCAAAACCACACTTGTATTTCTCGGGCCTACACCAGACTATTTTCAACAGATATATTTGTGCCTGAAAAATCAGGGAGTCACTATTTTTTTTTTTTTTTACAGCAAAAAATGCAAAAAGCAGGATAATAGAGATTTTTTACCGTGGAACAGCAAAAGCACACTTCTGTCTCTGTGGCCTACACCAGACTATTTTCAACAGATATATTTGTGTCTGAAAAATCAGGGAGACACTATTTTATTTTTTTTTTACAGCAAAAAATGCAAAAAGCAGGATAATAGAGATTTTTTACCGTGGAACAGCAAAAGCACACTTCTGTCTCTCTGGCCTACACCAGACTATTTTCAACAGATATATTTGTGTCTGAAAAATCAGGGAGACACTATTATTATTTTTATACAGCAAAAAATGCCAAAAACAGGATAATAGAGATGTTTTACCGTGGAACATCAAAACCACAGTAATAATTTACTGGTGTATACCAGGCTTTTTAAAATATATATATATTTGCGGCTGAACAGTGAGCGACACACTCAAACTGTTTTTTTTAGATACAAATGGCCCAAAAGTGGATAATACAGAGGTTTGTACCGTGGAACTGCAAAACCACACTTGTATTTCTCGGGCCTACACCAGACTATTTTCAACAGATATATTTGTGTCTGAAAAATCAGGGAGACACTATTTATTTATTTTTTTACAGCAAAAAATGCAAAAAGCAGGATAATAGAGATTTTTTACCGTGGAACAGCAAAAGCACACTTCTGTCTCTCTGGCCTACACCAGACTATTTTCAACAGATATATTTGTGTCTGAAAAATCAGGGAGACACTTATTATTTTTATACAGCAAAAAATGCCAAAAACAGGATAATAGAGATGTTTTACCGTGGAACATCAAAACCACAGTAATAATTTACTGGTGTATACCAGGCTTTTTAAAATATATATATACAGTGCCTACAAGTAGTATTCAACCCCCTGCAGATTTAGCTGGTTTGATAAGATGCAAATAAGTTAGAGCCTTCAAACTGCAAACGAGAGTAGGTTTTATGAACAGAAGCATAAATCTTACAAACCAAAAAGTTATGTTGCTCAGTTGAATTTTATTAAATTTTAAACATAAAAGTGTGGGTCAATTATTGTACAACTCCTATGTTTAATATTTTGTGGAATAACCCATGTGTAACGGGTCTGGGAGGTGGAACCTCTGTGCAACTATACAAGGGGGCAGTCCATGTAAGGAAGCGGGTGGCTCCCAGGGTAGACGGGCAGGTAGTCACGGCAAGTGACAGGGACAGTCTCTGGGTTGAGGGGCAGGTAGTCACGGCAAGTGACAGGGACAGTCTCTGGGTAAAAGGACGGGTACTCACGGCAAGTGATAGGGACAGTCTCTGGGTAGAAGGACAGCAGGCAGGTGGCTGGTGAGCGCTCCCAGGTGAGCGGGCGAGAGTCTCTGGACGGGCAGGTGGTCACGGCAAGTGACGGCAGAGCCTCCAGGTAGGCTAGCGGACAGGTAGCAGGTGAGCGCTCCCAGGTGAGCAGGCAAGAGTCTCTGGACAGGCAGGTGGTCACGGCAAGTGACGGCAGAGCCTCCAGGTAGGCTAGCAGACAGATAGCAGATTGGCGCTCCCAGGTGAGCAGGCGAGAGTCTCTGGACAGGCAGGTGGTCACGGCAAGTGACGGCGGAGCCTCCAGGTAGGCTAGCAGGCAGGTAGCAGATGAGCGCTCCCAGGTGAGCGAGCAGGCTGGTCCATAGACAGACTGACAGGTGTAGAAAAGCAGACCGTCAGACCGCAGGCTTGCAAGCAGGTAAACGGATATCAGGCAGGTATCAAGCAGGAATCAGGCAGGTAACTGGCAGGTAACAGGCAGGTGACTGGCAGGTAACAAGCAGGAATCTGGCAGGTGACTGGCTGGTAACTGGTAACGGGACCTGAAGGCTGAAGCAGAGTGAAGGCTTTGCAACAACATTGCTCGGGCACCTCCATTTTGGAGGAGGTGCCTTAAATATGGGAGGTCCTCCGGCAATTGGCCGGGGACTCCTTAGGACGACGCGTGCAGTCCCTTTAAGAGAGGTGGAGCGCGCGCGCCCTAAGCACACTGCCGGGGAAGGAGCGCGTGCCGGAAGCAGCGGGGAGAGAAGTGCTGGAGGACGCCGCGCCAGGAGCGGGGAGGTGAGAGGGACGGCGTCTCTGCCTAGTACGGGGCAGAGACGCCGATGCTACAGTACCCCCCCCTTTAGGCCCCCTCTTTTTTTGGCCAGAAAGAAATTTTTCAAGGAGAAGCGGGGCGTTGATGTTCTCCCTGGGTTCCCAAGTTCTCTCCTCAGGACCAAACCCCTTCCAATCTACCAGAAAAAAGGTCTTTCCTCTTACCCTCTTGGAGGCCAGAATACTCTCTACCTCAAAGACGTCATCAGCGGAAACCGGAGCAGGAGGGGCACCTGGATTATTGGAAAAAGAGTTAAAGACAACGGGTTTGAGGAGAGATACGTGGAAGGAGTTGGGAATCCGTAGGGTGGCCGGGAGTTTTAATTTGTAGGCCACAGGGTTAATTTGCCTGAGGACTTCGAAGGGATCGATGAATCGAGGGCCCAACTTGAAGGAGGGTACTTTGAGCCGCACATGTTTGGACGAGAGCCAAACCTTGTCTCCCGGACGGAATTGAGGTGGATCCAGACGTCTCTTATCAGCATATCTCTTCATCCGCTCAGAGGACAGAAGAAGAGCGGACCTGGTACTCTCCCAAATAGTAGAAAATTCACTGACAAGAGACTCCGCAGCAGGGTTGTCCACAGAAACGGAGACAGGGAGCGGAATCCGGAGGTGCTGGCCATAGACAATAAAGAACAGGGACTTGGAAGAGGATTCGCTCTCGTGGTTATTATAAGAGAACTCGGCCCAAGGAAGGAGGTCCACCCAATCAGAATGGTGGGCATTAACAAAGTGCCGGAGATAGCTGGTAAGGATCTGATTGATCCGCTCCACTTGACCATTGGACTGAGGGTGGTAAGCGGAGGAGAAGTCCAGGGTGACGTCCAGCAGTTTACATGTGGCTCTCCAGAAGCGTGAGGTAAACTGAACCCCTCGATCCGACACGATGTGGAGGGGTAGGCCATGGAGACGGAAGATATGGCGAATAAAGTCCTTAGCCATCTCAGGTGCAGACGGAAGACCAGGCAGGGGAATGAAGTGGGCCATTTTAGAGAAGCGGTCCGCGACCACCCAAATGACAGTACACCCGGCAGAGACAGGAAGATCGGTAATGAAGTCCATAGCGATGTGTTGCCACGGGGCAACAGGTATGGGAAGCGGCAGGAGATGACCAGCTGGTAAGTGTCTGGGAATTTTGTTGCGGCCACAAGATGAACAGGCAGAGACGAAGTCTACCACATCCTTACGCAGGGTAGACCACCAGTAATGCCGGGAAATGAGTAGGAAGGTCTTCTTTTGGCCGGCATGGAGAGCTAGTTTAGAAGAATGACCCCAGCGAAGAACCCTCTCACGGTCTGGAGGCGCCACGAACGTCTTGCCGGGTGGAAGACGAGTCAAATCCAAGGGGGCCACATTCATCACCTTGGAGGGGTCGATAATGTGCATAGGCTCCTCCTCTTGGTCGGAGGACAGGAAGGATCGGGACAAGGCATCAGCTTTGACATTTTTGTCCGCCGGGCGGAAATGAAGGATGAAATCGAAGCGGGCAAAGAACAAAGACCACCGGGCTTGACGTCGATTAAGTCTCTGGGCATTTTGGAGATATGCCAGGTTCTTGTGATCCGTATAGATGATCACCGGGTATAGAGCCCCTTCAAGCAGGTACCGCCACTCCTCCAGCGCCAATTTAACGGCAAGCAGTTCTCGGTCTCCTATGGAGTAATTGCGCTCAGAGGAGGAGAAGATTTTAGAGAAAAAGTCGCAGGTTACCATTCTCCCGGAGGAAGACTTCTGGGTGAGCACCGCTCCGGCTCCAGAGGAGGAGGCATCAACCTCCAGGTAGAACTGTTTGTTGCAGTCCGGACGGTGCAGCACAGGGGCAGAGGAGAAGGCTTGTTTCAGGGAAAGGAAGGCCTCCTCAGCTTCGGATGACCATACCTTGGGATTTGCTCCCTTACGGGTGAGCGCAGATATGGGCGCAGTCCGTGACGAGAAGTGAGGAATGAAGAGACGATAGTAATTAGCGAAGCCCAGGAATCGCTGTATCGCCTTCAAGCCCTCCGGACGGGGCCACTTTAGGACAGCAGAGAGCTTCTCGGGATCCATTCGCAAGCCTGTCTGGGAGATAACATAGCCCAAGAAAGGAAGAGAGGTCTGCTCAAAAAGGCACTTCTCGTATTTAGCATAGAGGTGGTTCTGCCTGAGCCTAAGCAGGACCTGACGAACATCCCTCCGGTGTGTGGGAAGATCCGGAGAGAAGACCAAGATGTCGTCCAGGTATACCACCACGCAGGAGTAAAGAAGGTCACGGAAGATGTCGTTGACCAGTTCTTGGGAGACGGCGGGAGCATTGCAGAGACCGAAGGGCATCACACGGTACTCATAGTGTCCGTCCCGGGTATTAAATGCTGTTTTCCACTCGTCTCCCTGACGGATACGGACCAGGTTATAAGCTCCACGTAGATCCAGCTTGGAGAAGATCCTGGCGCCTTTAAGACGATCAAATAACTCAGAGATGAGCGGAAGGGGGTATTTATTTTTAACCGTGATCAGATTGAGTCCTCTATAGTCAATACAGGGGCGTAGCGAGCCGTCTTTCTTTTTGACAAAGAAGAATCCGGCTCCAGCCGGGGAGGTAGATTTCAGGATAAATCCCCTAGCCAGATTCTCTTCAATGTACTCAGACATGGCCCGGGTCTCGGCTGCAGACAACGGGTAGATACGCCCACGGGGAGGAGTGGTGCCAGGTACCAGGTCGATCGGGCAGTCATATGGCCTAAGGGGTGGCAACGTCTCTGCTTCCTTCTTACCGAAGACGTCCGCATAGGGCCAGTAAGGAGCCGGGAGACCTGGTAAATTAGCTGGAGTAGGCGGAGGGCGAACTGTGCGGACCGGAACCAGGCAGGTCCTATGGCAGTCTGGACCCCATCGGAGTACTTCACCGGATCGCCAGTTCAATACGGGTTCGTGTGTCTGGAGCCAAGGTAGACCTAGCAACAGGGAGTGAGAAAGTCCGGACAACACATGGAATGAGATTTCCTCAGAGTGCAGCATTCCCACCTGCAGGGTTATGGGTTCAGTGATGAGCAGGATGGTCTCCGAGAGAAGTCTTCCATCCACGGAGGCGACTGATAATGGTTCAGCCAGGGACTTGGTGGGAATACGGTATCTCTCTACCAGAGACTGGGAGATGAGGTTTCCAGCAGCTCCAGAATCCAGGTGGGCAAGTTCAAAGTGACGGTTTTCTCCCCAAGCAATAGAGACCGGTAAAGTCAGAGACGGAGAGGGCTTACTTTTGTCTAGGATGACCTCTCCGAGCGGTCCTAGACACTGGCGTTTCCCAGCTTCTCCGGGCAGGAACGGATGAAGTGCTCCATACTGCCACAATAGAAACAGCTTCCCTCGGCTCGGCGAGATTCTTGGCGAGATTTGACCATCTTGGTCTGGTCGATCTGCATAGGTTCAGGCGAGGGCGCCCGCGGAGTGACTGATTGAGAGGCAGGTCTCAGGGAAGTAGGAGCAGAGCAAGAAAAGTCTTTCTCCCAGGTAGTCTGTTTGGCACGTTCTTGGAACCGGATGCCAATTCGGGTAGCTAGTGACACCAGGTCATCCAGAGTGGTAGGAATGTCCCGACCAGCTAACTCGTCCTTAATCCGACCGGAAAGACCCTCCCAGAAGACGGACACCAGAGCCTCATTTTCCCAGGCAAGCTCAGAAGCGAGGGTGCGGAACCGTATGGCATATTGGCCCACGGTGAGACTCCCTTGGCGGAGACGTAGCAGTGAGGAGGCAGAAGAGGTTTTCCGTCCAGGTTCATCGAAGACTTTCCGGAAAGCAGCGAGGAAAGACAGCAGGTCGGACACCAGGGGATCCCCTCTCTCCCACAGCGGATTTAGCCATGCCAGTGCCTCCCCAGTAAGATGGGACATGATGAAGGCCACCTTGGCTCAGTCGGAGATGAACTGGTATGCCAATAGCTCAAAGTGCAGGGTGCACTGGTTTATGAAACCCCGAGCTAAAGTAGGTTCGCCGGCAAAGCGTGGAGGTGCCAGAAGCCGAGGTCCATAGTCGGGTACCATGAAGGTACTGGATTGTGGTACCGCAGGAATGGGCACGGCTGGACCAGAGGTAGACATAGACAAGTCACACAATGCGCCTAGACGAGAGTTAACGGACCGTAGATAGGACAGTACCACCTCCTGCTGAGTTTTCTGACGTAAGACTTCCTGGTGCAGATCGGAGATCTGGGGGCCACCGGGTTCCATGGCCCGAGCAAACTGTAACGGGTCTGGGAGGTGGAACCTCTGTGCAACTATAGCGGGTGGCTCCCAGGGAAGACGGGCAGGTAGTCACGGCAAGTGACAGGGACAGTCTCTGGGTAGAGGGGCAGGTAGTCACGGCAAGTGACAGGGACAGTCTCTGGGTAAAAGGACGGGTACTCACGGCAAGTGACAGGGACAGTCTCTGGGTAGAAGGACAGCAGGCAGGTGGCTGGTGAGCGCTCCCAGGTGAGCGGGCGAGAGTCTCTGGACGGGCAGGTGGTCACGGCAAGTGACGGCAGAGCCTCCAGGTAGGCTAGCGGACAGGTAGCAGGTGAGCGCTCCCAGGTGAGCAGGCAAGAGTCTCTGGACAGGCAGGTGGTCACGGCAAGTGACGGCAGAGCCTCCAGGTAGGCTAGCAGACAGGTAGCAGATGAGCGCTCCCAGGTGAGCAGGCGAGAGTCTCTGGACAGGCAGGTGGTCACGGCAAGTGACGGCGGAGCCTCCAGGTAGGCTAGCAGGCAGGTAGCAGATGAGCGCTCCCAGGTGAGCGAGCAGGCTGGTCCATAGACAGACTGACAGGTGTAGAAAAGCAGACCGTCGGACCGCAGGCTTGCAAGCAGGTAAACGGATATCAGGCAGGTATCAAGCAGGAATCAGGCAGGTAACTGGCAGGTAACAGGCAGGTGACTGGCAGGTAACAAGCAGGAAACTGGCAGGTGACTGGCTGGTAACTGGTAACGGAACCTGAGGGCTGAAGCAGAGTGAAGGCTTTGCAACAACATTGCTCGGGCACCTCCATTTTGGAGGAGGTGCCTTAAATATGGGAGGTCCTCCGGCAATTGGCCGGGGACTCCTTAGGACGACGCGCGCGGTCCCTTTAAGAGAGGGGGAGCGCGCGCCCTAAGCACACTGCCGGGGAAGGAGCGCGTGCCGGAAGCAGCGGGGAGAGAAGCGCTGGAGGACGCCGCGCCAGGAGCGGGGAGGTGAGAGGGACGGCGTCTCTGCCTAGTACGGGGAAGAGACGCCGATGCTACACCTTGTTTGCAATTACAGCTAATAATCGTCTTTTATAAGACCTGATCAGGCCGGCACAGGTCTGTGGAGTTATCTTGGCCCACTCCTCCATGCAGATCTTCTCCAAGTTATCTAGGTTCTTTGGGTGTCTCATGTGGACTTTATTCTTGAGCTCCTTCCACAAGTTTTCAATTGGGTTAAGGTCAGGAGACTGACTAGGCCACTCCAACACCTTGACTTTTTCCCTCTTGAACCAGGCCTTGGTTTTCTTGGCTGTGTGCTTTGGGTCGTTGTCTTGTTGGAAGATGAAATTACGACCCATCTTAATATCCTTGATGGAGGAGCGGAGGTTCTTGGCCAAAATCTCCAGGTAGGCCGTGCTATCCATCTTCCCATGGATGCGGACCAGATGGCCAGGCCCCTTGGCTGAGAAACAGCCCCACAGCATGATGCTGCCACCACCATGCTTGACTGTAGGGATGGTATTCTTGGGGTCGTATGCAGTGCCATCCAGTCTCCAAAAATCACGTGTGTGGTTGGCACCAAAGATCTCGATCTTGGTCTCATCAGACCATAGAACCTTTAACCAGTCTGTCTCAGAGTCCTCCAAGTGATCATGAGCAAACTGTAGATGAGCCTTGACATGACGCTTTGAAAGTAAAGGTACCATACAGGCTCGTCTGGAACGGAGACCATTGCGGTGGAGTACGTTACTTATGGTATTGACTGAAACCAATGTCCCCACTGCCATGAGATCTTCCCGGAGCTCCTTCCTTGTTGTCCTTGGGTTAGCCTTGACTCTTCGGACAAGCCTGGCCTCGGCACGGGAGGACACTTTCAAAGGCTGTCCTGGCCGTGGAAGGCTAACAGTAGTTCCATAAGCCTTCCACTTACAGATGATGCTCCCAACAGTGGAGACAGGTAGGCCCAACTCCTTGGAAAGGGTTTTGTACCCCTTGCCAGCCTTGTGACCCTCCACGATCTTGTCTCTGATGGCCTTGGAATGCTCCTTTGTCTTTCCCATGTTGACCATGTCTGAGTGCTGTTCACAAGGTTGGGGAGGGTTTTAAATAGTCAGAAAAGGATGGCAAAAGAGATCTTTAATCCACACATGTGAAGCTCATTATTCTTGGTGCCTGAACTACTTCTTAATACTTTAGGGGGACCAAGCAGAATTCTTGTGGTTTGAGGGGTTGAATAATAAATGACACTCTGAATTAACTTTTAACGTTTTTAAAAAAAAAAAAAAAAATTTGCTGCAGTGCATTTCCCACTTCCAGGCTGATCTACAGTACAAATGTCACAATGCCAAGTTAATTCCGCATGTGTCAACCAGCTAAATCTGCAGGGGGTTGAATACTACTTGTAGGCACTGTATTTGCGGCTGAACAGTGAGCGACACACTCAAACTGTTTTTTTTAGATACAAATGGCCCATAGAACTGCAAAACCACACTTCTATTTCTCTGGCCTACACCAGACTATTTTCAACAGATATATTTGTGTCTGAAAAATCAGAGGCACACTTTTTTTTTGTGGGGGGGGGGGGGGCACCAAAAGGTTAATAAGATGGGTATTTGTACATTGTGAAGGAGGGAAAAAAAAAGAGGATTTAGATTAAAAAAAGGATTTTTCCTGGCCCCCGGGACCTGGAGCTAAGTCCAGCAATTTCAGCAACAGGAGCAGCACACAGGACTGTAATGCAGCGTTTGCTGGTATAACCACTGCGTCTCCTATACAGCCTGCCTGCCTGCCTGATATACCTGGGATGGATATTAGTCCTGAGAAGGACTGTTTGTTTGATCTGGCAGCCTTTATAGACCCTACACTAACTATTTTGCAGGATATATCTCTCCCTAAATCAGCAGCGCTGTCCCTACACTGTCTGTTCCGGAGCGACTGTGTCCAAGATGGCGGCGCCCGGTTTTAAATACTCGAGGTGACGCTGTGCGGCCAGCCAATCACTGTAATGCCCACAAACAACATGGCTGCGGCATTACAGTGACTGGCTGGCAATCCCTGCATGTTCATTGGCTCTGTAAAGACCGCCAAACATGCAGGGCGGAGACCCGAGCTCCCGCCCGAGTAACCCGGAAATGCTCGGTGCTCGCCGAACATCCCGAGTAGCGTGATGCTCGGGCGAGTACCGAGCAGTGTCGAGCATGTTCGCTCAACACTACTAAGTCCAAAAAAAATTTTTTTTTTACTTTTTTCAATTTTACCCCCGTGGGATATATATTCTACCCACACACATTTGGAACTCTCCTGGGGTACCCTCACACATATTATTCCCTCATTTAGTGGATATTTTCACAAAAAAGTGAAATTTTCAAAAATTCAGAAAATTGGCTGAAAACAACAAAATATCAAGGACTCATCGTTCGAATCGCTCTGGAACTGAAATCGGAATGCTCACTGACATTTCCCCTATCTGAAAGTCTGATAAACGACGGAAAAATGTCAGTCCAAAATAATTTTTTTTTAAACTTTTTTCAATTTTACATTCGTGGGATATATATTCTACCAACACACATTGGGAACTCTCCTGGGGTACCCTCACACATATTATTCCCTCATTTAGTGGATATTTTCACAAAAAAGTGAAATGTTCAAAAATTCTGAAAATTGGCAGAAAACGTCTAAATATCAAGGACTCATCGATCGAATCGTTCTTGAACTGAAATCGGAACGCTCACTGACATTACCCTATCTGAAAGTCTGATAAACGCCAGAAAAATGACTAAGTCCCAAAAAAAATTTTTTTTTCCTTTTTTCAATTTTACCCCCATGGGATATATATTCTACACACACACATTTGGAACTCTCCTGGGGTACCCTCACACATATTATTCCCTCATTTAGTGGATATTTTCACAAAAAAGTGAAATTTAAAAAAATTCAGAAAATTGGCTAAAAAAGACCAAATATCAAGGACTCATCGGGAGAATCGCTCTTGAACTGAAATCGGAACGCTCACTGACATTTCCCTATCTGAAAGTCTGATAAACGCCGAAAAATGACTAAGTCCAAATAAATACATTTTTTCAACTTTTTTCAATTTTACCCCCGTGGGATATATATTCTACCCACACACATTTGGTACTCTCCTGGGGTACCCTCGCACATATTATTCTCTCATTTAGTGGATATTTTCACAAAAAAGTGAAATTTAGAAAAAATCTGAAAATTGGCTGAAAACGACTAAATATCAAGGACTCATCATTCGAATCGCTCTGGAACTGAAATCGGAATGCTCAATGACATTTCCCCTATCTGAAAATCTGATAAACGCCGGAAAAATGACTAAGTCCAAAAAACATTTTTTTTCAACTTTTTTCAATTTTACCCTCGTGGGATATATATTCCACCAACACACATTTGGAACTCTCCTGGGGTACCCTCACACATTTTGGTCCCTCATTTAGTGGATATTTTCTCAAAAAAGTGAAATTTTCAAAAATTCTGAAAATTGGCTGAAAACGACTAAATATCAAGGACTCATCGTTCGAATCGCTCTGGAACTGAAATCGGAACGCTCCCTGACATTTCCCCTATCTGAAAGTCTGATAAACGCCAGAAAAATGACTAAGTCCACCAAAAAATTTTTTTCAAATATTTTCAATTTAACCCCTGTGGGATATGTATTCTACTCACACACATTTGGAACTCTCCTGGGGTACCCTCACACATATTATTCCCTCATTTAGTGGATATTTTCACAAAAAAATGAAATTTTCAAAAATTCAGAAAATTGGCTAAAAACGACCAAATATCAAGGACTCATCGGGGAGAATCGCTCTTGAACTGAAATCGGAACGCTCACTGACATTTCCCCTATCTGAAAGTCTGATAAACGCCAGAAAAATGACTAAGTCCAAATAAAAAAATTTTTTTCAACTTTTTTCAATTTTACCCCCGTGGGATATATATTCTACCCACACACATTTGGTACTCTCCTGGGGTACCCTCACACATATTATTCCCTCATTTAGTGGATATTTTCACAAAAAAGTTAAATTTTCAAAAATACAGAAAATTGGCTGAAAACGACCAAATATCAAGGACTCATCGGGCCAATCGCTCAGGAACTGAAATCGGAACGCTCACTGACATTTCCCCTATCTGAAAGCCTAATAAACGGCGGAAAACTGACTAACTCAAATAAAAAAAAATTTTTCAACTTTTTTCTATTTTACCCTCGTGGGATATATATTCTACCAACACACATTTGGAACTCTCCTGGGGTACCTTCACACATATTATTCCCTCATTTAGTGGATAGTTTTACAAACAAGTGAAATTTTCAAAAATTCTGAAAATTGGCTGAAAACGACTAAATATCAAGGACTCATCGGGCAAATCGCTCTGGAACTGAAATCGGAATGCTCACTGACATTTCCCCTATCTGAAAGTCTGATAAACGCCGGAAAAATGACAAAGTTATAAAAAAAAAATTTTCAACTTTTTTCAATTTTACCCCCGTGGGATATATATTCTACCCACACACATTTGGAACTCTCTTGGGGTACCCTCACACATATTATTCCCTCATTTAGTGGATATTTTCATAAAAAAGTGACATTTTCAAAAATTCAGAAAATTGTCTGAAATCGACTAAATATAAAGGACTCATCGTTCGAATCGCTCTGGAACTAAATCGGAATGCTGTATGACATTTCCCCTATCTGAAAATCTGATAAACGCCGGAAAAATGACTAAGTCCAAAAAAATTTTTTTCAACTTTTTTCAATTTTACCCTCGTGGGATATATATTCCACCAACACACATTTGGAACTCTCCTGGGGTACGTTCACACATATTATTCCCTCATTTAGTGGATATTTTCACAAAAAAGTGAAATTTTCAAAAATTCTGAAAATTTGCTGAAAACGACTAAATATCAAGGACTCATCGTTAGAATCGCTCTGGAACTGAAATTGGAACGCTCACTGACATTTCCCCTATCTGAAAGTCTGATAAACGCCGAAAAAATGACTAAGTCCAAAAAAAATTTTTTTTCAACTTTTTTCAATTTTAACTCCGTGGGATATATATTCTACCCACACACATTTGGTACTCTCCTGGGGTACCCTCACACATATTATTCCCTCATTTAGTGGATATTTTCACAAAAAAAGTGACATTTTCAAAAATTCAGAAAATTGGCTGAAAACGACTAAATATCACAGACTCATCGGGCGAATCGCTCTGGAACTGAAATTGGAACGCTCACTGACATTTCCCCTATCTGAAAGTCTGCTAAACGCCGGAAAAATGACTAATTCCCCCAAAAAAATTTTTTCACCTTTTTTAAATTTTACCCCCGTGGGATATATATTCCACCCACACACATTAGGAACTCTCCTGGGATGCCCTCACACATATTATTCCCTCATTTAGTGGATATTTTCACAAAAAAGTGAAATTTAAAAAAATTCAGAAAATTGGCTAAAAAAGACCAAATATCAAGGACTCATCGGGAGAATCGCTCTTTAACTGAAATCGGAACGCTCACTGACATTTCCCTATCTGAAAGTCTGATAAACGCCGAAAAATGACTAAGTCCAAATAAATACATTTTTTCAACTTTTTTCAATTTTACCCCCGTGGGATATATATTCTACCCACACACATTTGGTACTCTCCTGGGGTACCCTCGCACATATTATTCTCTCATTTAGTGGATATTTTCACAAAAAAGTGAAATTTAGAAAAAATCTGAAAATTGGCTGAAAACGACTAAATATCAAGGACTCATCATTCGAATCGCTCTGGAACTGAAATCGGAATGCTCAATGACATTTCCCCTATCTGAAAATCTGATAAACGCCGGAAAAATGACTAAGTCCAAAAAACATTTTTTTTCAACTTTTTTCAATTTTACCCTCGTGGGATATATATTCCACCAACACACATTTGGAACTCTCCTGGGGTACCCTCACACATTTTGGTCCCTCATTTAGTGGATATTTTCTCAAAAAAGTGAAATTTTCAAAAATTCTGAAAATTGGCTGAAAACGACTAAATATCAAGGACTCATCGTTCGAATCGCTCTGGAACTGAAATCGGAACGCTCCCTGACATTTCCCCTATCTGAAAGTCTGATAAACGCCAGAAAAATGACTAAGTCCACCAAAAAATTTTTTTCAAATATTTTCAATTTAACCCCTGTGGGATATGTATTCTACTCACACACATTTGGAACTCTCCTGGGGTACCCTCACACATATTATTCCCTCATTTAGTGGATATTTTCACAAAAAAATGAAATTTTCAAAAATTCAGAAAATTGGCTAAAAACGACCAAATATCAAGGACTCATCGGGGAGAATCGCTCTTGAACTGAAATCGGAACGCTCACTGACATTTCCCCTATCTGAAAGTCTGATAAACGCCAGAAAAATGACTAAGTCCAAATAAAAAAATTTTTTTCAACTTTTTTCAATTTTACCCCCGTGGGATATATATTCTACCCACACACATTTGGTACTCTCCTGGGGTACCCTCACACATATTATTCCCTCATTTAGTGGATATTTTCACAAAAAAGTTAAATTTTCAAAAATACAGAAAATTGGCTGAAAACGACCAAATATCAAGGACTCATCGGGCCAATCGCTCAGGAACTGAAATCGGAACGCTCACTGACATTTCCCCTATCTGAAAGCCTAATAAACGGCGGAAAACTGACTAACTCAAATAAAAAAAAATTTTTCAACTTTTTTCTATTTTACCCTCGTGGGATATATATTCTACCAACACACATTTGGAACTCTCCTGGGGTACCTTCACACATATTATTCCCTCATTTAGTGGATAGTTTTACAAACAAGTGAAATTTTCAAAAATTCTGAAAATTGGCTGAAAACGACTAAATATCAAGGACTCATCGGGCAAATCGCTCTGGAACTGAAATCGGAATGCTCACTGACATTTCCCCTATCTGAAAGTCTGATAAACGCCGGAAAAATGACAAAGTTATAAAAAAAAAATTTTCAACTTTTTTCAATTTTACCCCCGTGGGATATATATTCTACCCACACACATTTGGAACTCTCTTGGGGTACCCTCACACATATTATTCCCTCATTTAGTGGATATTTTCATAAAAAAGTGACATTTTCAAAAATTCAGAAAATTGTCTGAAATCGACTAAATATAAAGGACTCATCGTTCGAATCGCTCTGGAACTAAATCGGAATGCTGTATGACATTTCCCCTATCTGAAAATCTGATAAACGCCGGAAAAATGACTAAGTCCAAAAAAATTTTTTTCAACTTTTTTCAATTTTACCCTCGTGGGATATATATTCCACCAACACACATTTGGAACTCTCCTGGGGTACGTTCACACATATTATTCCCTCATTTAGTGGATATTTTCACAAAAAAGTGAAATTTTCAAAAATTCTGAAAATTTGCTGAAAACGACTAAATATCAAGGACTCATCGTTAGAATCGCTCTGGAACTGAAATTGGAACGCTCACTGACATTTCCCCTATCTGAAAGTCTGATAAACGCCGGAAAAATGACTAAGTCCAAAAAAAATTTTTTTTCAACTTTTTTCAATTTTAACTCCGTGGGATATATATTCTACCCACACACATTTGGTACTCTCCTGGGGTACCCTCACACATATTATTCCCTCATTTAGTGGATATTTTCACAAAAAAAGTGACATTTTCAAAAATTCAGAAAATTGGCTGAAAACGACTAAATATCACAGACTCATCGGGCGAATCGCTCTGGAACTGAAATTGGAACGCTCACTGACATTTCCCCTATCTGAAAGTCTGCTAAACGCCGGAAAAATGACTAATTCCCCCAAAAAAATTTTTTCACCTTTTTTAAATTTTACCCCCGTGGGATATATATTCCACCCACACACATTAGGAACTCTCCTGGGATGCCCTCACACATATTATTCCCTCATTTAGTGGATATTTTCACCAAAAAAGTGAAATTTTCAAACATTCTGAAAATTGGCTGAAAATGACTAAATATCAACGACTCATCTTTCGAATTGCTCTGGAACTGAAATTGGAACGCTCACTGACATTTCCACTATCTGAAAGTTTGATAAACGCCGGAAAAATGACTAAGTCCAAAAAAAATTTTTTCAACTTTTTTCAATTTTACCCCGTGAAATATATATTTTACCCACACACATTTGGAACTCTCCTGGCGTACCCTCACACATATTATTCCCTCATTTAGTGGATATTTTCACAAAAAGTGAAATTTTCAAAAATTCAGAAAATTGGCTGAAAACGACTAAATATCACAGACTCATCGGGCGAATTGCTCTGGAACTGAAATTGGAACACTCACTGACATTTCCCCTATCTGAAAGTCTGATAAACGACGGAAAAATGAATAAGTCCAAAAAAAATTTTTTTTTTACTTTTTTCAATTTTAGCCCTGTGGGATATATATTCTACCCACACACATCTGGAACTCTCCAGGGGAACCCTTACACATATTATTCCCTCATTTAGTGGATATTTTCACAAAAAAGTGAAATTTTCAAAAATTCAGAAAATTGGCTAAAAACGACTAAATATCAAGGACTCATCATTCGAATTGCTCTGGAACTGAAATCGGAATGCTCTATGACATTTCCCCTATCTGAAAATCTGATAAACGCCGGAAAAATGACTAAGTCCAAAAAAATTTTTTTTCAACTTTTTTGAATTTTACCCTCGTGGGATATATATTCCACCAACACACATTTGGAACTCTCCTGGGGTACGTTCACACATATTATTCCCTCATTTAGTGGATATTTTCACAAAAAAAGTGAAATTTTCAAAAATTCTGAAAATTGGCTGAAAACGACTAAATATCAAGGACTCATCGTGCAAATAGCTCTAGAACTGAAATCAGAATGCTCACTGACATTTCCCCTATCTGAAAGTCTGATAAACGCCAGAAAAATGACTAAGTCCCCAAAAAAATTTTTTTCAACTATTTTCAATTTAACCCCTGTGGAATATGTATTCTACTCACACACATTTGGAACTCTCCTGGGGTACCCTCACACATATTATTCCCTCATTTAGTGGATATTTTCACAAAAAAGTGATATTTTCAAAAATTCAGAAAATTGGCTGAAAACGACTAAATATCAATGACTCATCGGGAGAATCGCTCTTGAACTGAAATCGGAAAGCTCACTGACATTTCCCCTATCTGAAAGTCTGCTAAAAGCCGTAAAAATGACTAAGTCCAAAAAACATTTTTTTTAGCTGTTTTCAATTTTATCCCCGTGGGATATATATTCTACCCACACACATTTGGAACTCTCCTGGGGTACCCTCACACATATTATTCCCTCATTTAGTCGATATTTTCACAAAAAAGTTAAATTTTCAAAAATTCAGAAAATTGGCTGAAAACGACTAAATATCAAGGACTCATCGGGCAAATCGCTCTGGAACTGAAATTGGAATGCTCACTGATATTTCCCCTATCTGAAAGTCTGATAAACGACGGAAAAATGACTAAGTCCAAAAAAACATTCTTTTCAACTTTTTTCAATTTTACCCCCGTGAGATATATATTCTACCCACACACATTTGGAACTCTCCTGGGGTACCCTCACAATATTATTCTCTCATTTAGTGGATATTTTCACAAAAAAGTAAAATTTTAAAAAATTCCGAAAATTGGCTGAAAACGACTAAATATCAAGGACTCATCATGCGAATCACTGTGAAACTGAAATCGGAATGCTCACTGACATTTCCTCTATCTGAAAGTCTGAAAAACACAGGAAAAATGACTAAGTCCCAAAAATTTTTTTTTTAATTTTACCCCCGTGGGATATGTATTCCACCCGCACACATTTGGAACACTCCTGGGGTACCCTCACACATATTATTCCATCATTTAGTGGATGTTTTCACAAACAAGTGAAATTTTCAAAAATTCAGGAAATTGGCTGAAAACAACTAAATATCAGGGACTCATCGGGCCAATCGCTCTGGAACTGAAATCGGAACGCTTGCTGACATTTCCCCTATCTGAAAGCCTGATAAACGCCGTATAAACGATTAAGTCCAAAAAATTTTTTTTTTAAATTTTACCCCCGTGGGATACATATTCTACCCACACACATTTGGAACTCTCCTGGGGTACCCTCACACATATTATTCGCTCATTTAGTGGATATTTTCACAAAAAAAGTGAAATTTTCAAAAATTCTGAAAATTGGCTGACAACGACTAAATATCAAGGACTCATCTTTCGAATCACTCTGGAACTGAAATCAGAACGTTCACTGACATTTCCCCTATCTGAAATTCTGATAAATGCCGGAAAAATGACTAAGTCGAAAAAAAAAAATTTTCAACTTTTTTCAATTTTACCCAGTGGGATATATATTCTACCCAAACATATTTGGAACTCTCCTGGGGTACCCACACACATATAATTCCCTCATTTAGTGGATATTTTCACACAAAAGTGAAATTTTCAAAAATTCAGAAAATTGGCTGAAAACGACTAAATATCAAGGACTCATCGTTCGAATCGCTCTGGAACTGAAATCGGAATGCTCACTGACATTTCCCCTATCTGAAAGTCTGATGAACGCCGGAAAAATGACTAAGTCCAAAAAACATTTTTTTTCAACTTTTTTCAATTTTACCCTCGTAGGATATATATTCTACCCACACACATTTGGAACACTCCTAGGGTACCCTCACACATATTATTCCCTCATTTAATGGATATTTTCACCAAAAAAGTGAAATTTTCAAAAATTCAGAAAATTGGCTGAAAACAACTAAATATCAGGGACTCATCGTTCGAATCACTCTGGAACTGAAATTGGAACGCTCACTGACATTTCCCCTATCTGAAAGTCTGATAAACGCCGGAAAAATGACTTAGTCCAAAAAACATTTTTTTTCAACTATTTTCAATTTTACCCTCGTGGGATATATATTATACCCACACACATTTGGAACTCTCCTGGGGTACCCTCACACATATTATTCCCTCATTTAATGGATATTTTAACCAAAAAAGTGAAATTTTCAAAAAATTCTGAAAATTGGCTGAAAATGACTAAATATTAAGGACTCATCGGGCCAATCGCTCTGGAACTGAAATCGGAATGACCACTGATATTTCCCCTATCTGAAAGTCTGATAAACGCCGGAAAAATGACTAAGTCCAAAAAACATTTTTTTTCAACTATTTTCAATTTTACCCTCATGGGATATATATTATACCCACTCACATTTGGAACTCTCCTGGGGTACTCTCACACATACTACTCCCTCATTTAGTGGATATTTTCACCAAAAAAGTGAAATCTTCAAAAATTCAGAAAATTGGCTGAAAACGACTAAATATCAAGGACTCATCGTTCGAATCGCTGTGGAACTGAAATTGGAACGCTCACTGACATTTCCCCTATCTGAAAGTCTGATAAACGCCGGAAAAATGACTAAGTCCAAAAAACATTTTTTTCAACTGTTTTCAATTTTACCCTCGTAGGATATATATTCTACCCACACACATTTGGAACACTCCTGAGGTACCCTCACACATATTATTCCCTCATTTAATGGATATTTTCACAAAAAAGTGAAATTTTCAAAAATTCAGAAAATTGGCTGAAAACAACTAAATATCAGGGACTCATCGTTCGAATTGCTCTGGAACTGAAATTGGAACGCTCACTGACATTTCCCCTATCTGAAAGTCTGATAAACGCCGGAAAAATGACTAAGTCCAAAATAAATTTTTTTTCAACTTTTTCATTTTTACCCTCGTGGAATATATATTCTACCCACACGCATTTGGAACTCTCCTGGGGTACCCTCACACATATTATTCCCTCATTTAGTGGATATTTTCACAAAAAAATAAAATTTTCGAAAATTGGCTGAAAATGACTAAATATCAAGGACTCATCGTTCAAATCACTCTGGAACTGAAATCGGAATGCTCACTGATATTTCCCCTATCTGAAAGTCTGATAAACGCCGGAAAAATGACTAAGTCCCAAAAAAAATTTTTTCAACTTTTTTCAATTTTACCCCCGCCGGATATATATTCTACCTACACACATTTGGAACTCTCCTTGGGTACCCTCACACATATTATTCCCTCACTTAGTGGATATTTTCACAAAAAATGGGAAATTTTCAAAAATTCAGAAAAATGGCTGAAAACGACTAAATATCAAGGACTCATTGGGTCAATTGCTCTGGAACTGAAATCTGAGCGCTCACTGACATTTTCCCTATCTGAAAGTCTGATAAACGCCGGAAAAATGACTAAGTCGAAAAAAAAAAATTTTCAACTTTTTCCAATTTTACCTTCGTGGGATATATATTCTACCCACACACATTTGGAACTCTCCTGGGGTACCCTCACACATATTATTCCCTTATTTAGTGGATATTTTCACAAAAAAATTAAATTTTCAAAAATTCAGAAAATTGGCTGAAAACGACTAAATATCAAGGACTCATCGTTCAAATCGCTCTGGAACTGAAATCGGAATGCTCACTGACATTTCCCCTATCTGAAAGTCTGATAAACGCCGGAAAAATGACTAAGTCCCAAAAAAAAATTTTTCAACTTTTTTAAATTTTACCCTTTTGAGATATATATTCTACCGACACACATTTGGAACTCTCCTGGGGTACCCTCACACATATTATTACCTCATTTAGTGGATATTTCCCAAAAAAAGTGAAATTTTCAAAAATTCAGAAAATTGGCTGAAAACGACTAAATATCAAGGACTCATCGTTCGAATCGCTCTGCAACTTAAATCGGAATGCTCACTGACATTTCCCCTATCTGAAAGTCTGATGAACGCCGGAAAAATGACTAAGTCCAAAAAACATTTTTTTTCAACTTTTTTCAATTTTACCCTCGTAGGACATATATTCTACCCACACACATTTGGAACTCCCCTGGGGTACCCTCACACATATTATTCCCTCATTTAGTGGATATTTTCACCAAAAAAGTGAAATTTTCAAAAATTCAGAAAATTGGCTGAAAACAACTAAATATCAGGAACTCATCGTTGGAATCGCTCTGGAACTGAAATTGGAACCCTCACTGACATTTCCCCTATCTGAAAGTCTGATAAACGCCGGAAAAATGACTAAGCCAAAAAAAAATTTTTTTTCAACTTTTTTCAATTTTACCCTCGTGGGATATATATTCTACCCACACACATTTGGAACTCTCCTGGGGTACCCTCACACATATTATTCCCTCATTTAGTGGATATTTTCACCAAAAAAGTGAAATTTTCAAAAATTCAGAAAATTGGCTGAAAACGACTAAATATCATGGACTCATCGGGCCAATTGCTCTGGAACTGAAATCGGAACGCTCACTGACATTTTCCCTATCTGAAAGTCTGATAAACGCCGTAAAAATGATTAAGTCCAAAAAAATATTTTTTTCAATTTTACCCCCGTGGGATACATATTCTACCCACACAAATTTGGAACTCTCCTGGGGTACCCTCACACATATTATTCCCTCATTTAGTGGATATTTTCACAAAAAAAGTGAAATTTTCAAAAATTCAGAAAATTGGCTGAAAACGACTAAATATCAAGGACTCATCGTTCGAATCACTCTGGAACTGAAATCGGAATGTTCACTGACATTTCCCCTATCTGAAAGTCTGATAAATGCCGGAAAAATGACTAAGTCCAAAAAAAACAATTTTTCAACTTTTTTTAATTTTACCCTCGTGGGATATATATTCTACCCACACACATTTGGAACTCTCCTGGGGTACCCTCACACATATTATTACCTCATTTAGTGGATATTTTCACAAAAAAGTTAAATTTTCAAAAATTCAGAAAATTGGCTGAAAACGACTAAATATCATGGACTCATTGGGCCAATTGCTATGGAACTGAAATCGGAGCGCTCACTGACATTTCCCATATCTGAAAGTCTGATAAACGCCGGAAAAATGACTAAGTCGAAAAAAAAAAATTTTCAACTCTTTTCAATTTTACCCCGTGGGATATATATTCTATCCACACACATTTGGAACTCTCCTGGGGTACCCTCACACATATTAATCCCTCATTTAGTGGATATTTTCACAAAAAAGTGACATTTTCAAAAATTCAGAAAATTGGCTGAAAATGACTAAATATCAAGGAATCATCGGGCCAATCGCTCTGGAACTGAAATCGGAATGCCCACTGACATTTCCCCTATCTGAAAGTCTGATAAATGCCGGAAAAATGACTAAGTCCAAAAAAAACAATTTTTCAACTTTTTTCAATTTTACCCCGTGGGATATATCTTCTACCTACACATATTTGGAACTCTCCTGGGGTACCCTCACACATATTATTCGTTCATTTAGTGGATATTTTCACCAAAAAAGTGAAATTTTCAAAAATTCAGAAAATTGGCTGAAAACAACTAAATATCAGGGACTCATCGTTCGAATCGCTCTGGAACTGAAATTGGAACGCTCACTGACATTTCCCCTATCTGAACGTCTGATAAACGCCGGAAAAATGACTAAGCCAAAAAAAAATTTTTTTTCAACTTTTTTCAATTTTACCCCTGTGGATATATATTCTACCCACACACATTTGGAACTCTCCTGGGGTACCCTCACACATATTATTCCCTCATTTAGTGGATATTTTCACCAAAAAAGTGAAATTTTCAAAAATTCAGAAAATTGGCTGAAAACGACTAAATATCAAGGACTCATCGTTCAAATCGCTCTGGAACTGAAATCGGATTGCTCACTGACATTTCCCCTATCTGAAAGTCTGATAAACGCCGGAAAAATGATTAAGTCCAAAAAAAATTTTTTTTCAATTTTACACCCGTGGGATATATATTCTACCCACACACATTTGTAACTCTCCTGGGGTACTCTCACACATATTATTCCCTCATTTAGTGGATATTTTCACAAAAAGTGAAATCTTCAAAAATTCAGAAAATTGGTTGAAAACGACTAAATATCAAGGACTCATCGTTCGAATCGCTCTGGAACTGAAATCGGAATGCTCACTGACATTTCCCCTATCTGAAAGTCTGATGAACGCCGGAAAAATGACTGAGTCCAAAAAACATTTTTTTTCAACTTTTTTCAATTTTACCCTCGTAGGATATATATTCTACCCACACACATTTGGAACTCTCCTGGGGTACCCTCACACATATTATTCCCTCTTTTAGTGGATATTTTCACAAAAAAATTTAATTTTCAAAAATTCAGAAAATTGGCTGAAAACGACTAAATATCAAGGACTCATCGTTCAAATTGATCTGGAACTGAAATCGTAACGCTCGCTGACATTTCTCCTATCTGAAAGTCTGATAAACGCCGTAAAAATGATTAAGTCCAAAAAAAATTTTTTTTCAATTTTACACCCATGGGACACATATTCTACCCACACACATTTGGAACTCTCCTGGGGTACCCTCACACATATTATTCCCTCATTTAGTGGATATTTTCACAAAAAGTGAAATCTTCAAAAATTCAGAAAATTGGCTGAATTCGTCTAAATATCAAGTACTCATCGTTCGAATCGCTGTGGAACTGAAATCGGAATGCTCACTGTCATTTCCCCTATCTGAAAGTCTGATGAACGCCGGAAAAATGACTAAGTCCAAAAAACATTTTTTTTCAACTTTTTTCAATTTTACCCTCGTAGGATATATATTCTACCCACACACATTTGGAACTCTCCTGGGGTACCCTCACACATATCATTCCCTCATTTAGTGGATATTTTCACCAAAAAAGTTAAATTTTCAAAAATTCAGAAAATTGGCTGAAAACAACTAAATATCAGGGACTCATCGTTCGAATCGCTCTGGAACCGAAATTGGAACGCTCACTGACATTTCCCCTATCTGAAAGTCTGATAAACGCCGGAAAATGACTAAGCTAAAAAAAAAAATTTTCAACTTTTTTCAATTTTATACCGTGGGATATATATTCTACCCACACACATTTAGAACTCTCCTGGGGTACCCTCACACATATTATTCCCTCATTTAGTGGATATTTTCACAAAAAAGTGAAATTTTCAAAAATTCTGAAAATTGGCTGAAAACAACTAAATATGAAGGACTCATCGGGCGAATCGCTCTGGAACTGAAATTGCAACGCTCACTGACATTTCCCCAATCTGAAAGTCTGATACATGCCGGAAAAATGACTTAATCGAACAAAAATTTTTTTCAACTTTTTTCAATTTTACCCCCGTGGGATATATATTCTACCCACACACATTTGGAACTGTCCTGGGGTACCCTCACACACATTATTCCCTCATTTAGTGGATATTTTCACAAAAAAAGTGAAAATTTCAAAAATTCAGAAAATTGGCTGAAAACGACTAAATATCAGGGACTCATCGTTCAAATCGATCTGGAACTGAAATCGGAACGCTCGTTGACATTTCCCCTATCTGAAAGTCTGATAAATGCTGGTAAAATGACTAAGTCCAAAAAAACTATTTTTCAACTTTTTTCAATTTTACCCCGTGGGATATAGATTCTACCTACACACATTTGGAACTCTCCTGGGGTACCCTCACACATATTATTCCCTCATTTAGTGGATATTTTCATAAAAAAATTACATTTTCAAAAATTCAGAAAATTGGCTGAAAACGACTAAATATCAAGGACTCATCGTTCAAATCGCTCTGGAACTGAAATCGGAATGCTCACTGACATTTCCCCTATCTGAAAGTCTGATAAACGCCGGAAAAATGACTAAGTCCCCCCAAAAAATTTTTCAACTTTTTTCAATTTTACCCCCGTGTGATATATATTCTACCCACACACATTTGGAACTCTCCTGGGGTACCCTCACACATATTATTCCCTCATTTAGTGGATATTTTCACAAAAAAGTGAAATTTTCAAAAATTCAGAAAATTGGCTGAAAACGACTAAATATCAAGGACTCATCGTTCGAATCGCTCTGGAACTGAAATCGGAATGCTCACTGATATGTCCCCTATCTGAAAGTCTGATAAACGCCAGAAAAATGACTAATTCCCAAAAAAAATTTTTTAAACTTTTTAAATTTACCCTCGTGGGATACATATTCTACCAACACACATTTGGAACTCTTCTGGGGTACCCTCACAAATATTATTCCCTCATTTAGTGGATATTTTCATAAAAAAAGGGAAAGTTTCAAAAATTCTGAAAATTGGCTGAAAACGACTAAATATCAAGGACTCATCGTTCGAATCGCTCTGGAACTGAAATCGGAACGCTCACTGACATTTCCCCTATCTGAAAGTCGGATAAAAGCCGAAAAAACGACTAAGTCTAAAAAAAAATTTTTTTCAACTTTTTTCAATTTTACCTCCGTGTGATATATATTCTACCCACACACATTTGGAACTCTCCTGGGGTACCCTCACACATATTATTCCCTCATTTAGTGGATATTTTCACAAAAAAGTGAAATTTTCAAAAATTCAGAAAATTGTCTGAAAACGACTAAATATCAAGGACTCATCGTGCGAATCACTCTGGAACTGAAATCGGAACGCTCACTGACATTTCCCCTATCTGAAAGTCTGATAAACGCCGGAAAAATGACTAAGTCCAAAAAAAATTTTTTTAAAACTTTTTCCAATTTTACCCCCGTGGGATATATATTCTACCTACACACATTTGGAACTCTCCTGGGGTACCCTCACACATATTACTCCCTCATTTAGTTTATATTTTCACAAAAAAAGTGAAATTTTCAAAAATTCAGAAAATTGGCTGAAAACGACTAAATATCAAGGACTCATCGTTCGAAACGCTCTGGAATTGAAATCGAAACGTTCACTGACATTTACCGTATCTAAAAGTCTGATAAATGTCGGAAAAATGACTAAGTCCCAAAAAAATTTTTTTTAAACTTGTTTCAATTTTACCCCGTGGGATATATATTCTACCCACACACATTTGGAGCTCTACTGGGGTACCCTCACACATATTATTCCCTCATTTAGTGGATATTTTCACAAAAAAGTGAAATTTTCAAAAATTCTGAAAATCGGCTGAAAACGACTAAATATCAAGGCCTCATGGGGCGCATCACTCTGGAACTGAAATCGGAACGCTCACTGACATTTCCCCTATCTGAAAGTCTGATAAACGCCGGAAAAATGACTAAGTCCAAAACTAATTTTTTTTTCAACTTTTTTCAATTTTACTCCCGTGGGATATGCATTCTCCCCACACACATTTGGGACTCTCCTGAGGTATCCTCACACATATTATTCCCTCATTTAGTGAATATTTTCACAAAAAAGTGAAATTTTCAAAAATTCAGAAAATTTGCTGAAAACGACTAAATATCAAGGACTCATCGTTCGAATCGCTCTACAACTGAAATTGGAATGCTCACTGACATTTACCCTATCTGAAAGTCTGATGAATGCCGGAAAATGACTAAGTCCAAAAAAAATGATTTTTCAACTTTTTTCAATTTTACCCCCGTGGGATACATATTCTGCCCACACACATTTGGAACTCTCCTGGGGTACCCTCACGCATATTATCCCCTCATTTAGTGGATATTTTCACAAAAAAATTAAATTTTCAAAAATTCAGAAAATTGGCTGAAAACGACTAAATATCAAGGACTCATCGTGTGAATCGCTCTGGAACTGAAATCGGAATGCTCACTGACATGTCTGAAAGTCTGATAAACGCCGGAAAAATGACTAATTCAAAAAAAAAAATTTTTTCAACTTTTTTCAATTTCACCCCCGTGGGATATATATTCTACCAACACACATTTGGAAGTCTCCTGGGGTACCCTCACACATATTATTCCTTCATTTAGTGGATATTTTCACAAAAAAAGTGAAATTTTCAAAAATTCAGAAAATTGGCTGAAAACGACTAAATATCATGGACTCATCGGGCCAATCGCTCTGGAACTGAAATCGGAACGCTCACTGACATTTCCCCAATCTGAAAGTCTGATAAACGCCGGAAAAATGACTAATTCAAAAAAAACATTTTTTTTCACCTTTTTTCAATTTTACCCCCGTGGGATATATATTCTACCCACACACATTTGGAACTCTCCTGGGGTACCCTCACACATATTATTCCCTCATTTAGTGGATATTTTCACAAAACAGTGAAATTTTCAAAAATTCTGAAAATTGGCTGAAAACGACTAAATATCAAGGACTCATCGTTTGAATCGCTCTGGAACTGAAATTGGAATGCTCACTGACATTTCCCCTATCTGAAAGTCTGATAAACGACGGAAAAATGACTAATTCCAAAAAAATAATTTTTTCAACTTTTTTCAATTTTACCCCCGTGGGATATATATTCCACCCACACACATTTGGAACTCTCCTTGGGTACCCTCACGCATATTTTTCCCTCATTTATTGGATATTTTCACAAAAAAGTGAAATTTTCAAAAATTCATAAAATTGCCTGAAAACGACTAAATATCAAGGTCTCATCATTCGAATCACTCTGGAACTGAAATCGGAACGCTCACGGACATTTCCCCTCTCTGAAAGTCTGATAAACGCAGGAAAAATGACTAAGTCCAAAAAAAAAATTTTTTTTCAACTTTTGTCAATATTACCCCCGTGGGATATATATTCTACCAACACACATTTGGAACTCTCCTGGGGTACCCTAACACATATTATTCCCTCGTTTAGTGGATATTTTCATAAAAAAGTGATATTTTTGAAAAATTCAGAAAATTGGCTGAAAACGACTAAATATCAAGGACTCATCGGGCGAATCGCTCTGGAACTGAAATCGGAACGCTCACTGACATTTTCCCTCTCTGAAATCTGATAAATGCCGGAAAAAATGACTAAGTCCCTAAAAAATATTTTTTCAACTTTTTTCAATTTTACCCCCGTGGGATATATATTCTATCCTCACACATTTGGAACTCTCCTGGGGTACCCTCACACATATTATTCCCTCATTTAGTGGATATTTTCACAAAAAAGTGAAATTTGTTTAAAAATTCAGAAAATTGGCTGAAAACGACTAAATATGAAGGACTCATCGGGCGAATCGCTCTGGAACTGAAATTGGAACGCTCACTGACATTTCCCCTGTCTGAAAGTCTGATAAACGCCGGAAAAATGACTAAGTCCAAAAAAAAAATTTTTTCAACTTCTTTCAATTTTACCCCCGTGGGATATATATTCTACCCTCACACATTTGGAACTCTCCTGGGGTACCCTCATACATATTTAGTGGATATTTTCACAAAAAAGTGATATTTTTGAAAAATTCAGAAAATTGGCTGAAAACGATTAAATATTAGTGTTGAGCGAACATGCTCGACACTGCTCGGTGCTCGCCCGAGCATCACGCTACTCGGGATGTTCTGCGAGCACCGAGCATTTCTGGTTTACTCGGGCGGGAGCTCGGGTCTCCGCCCTGCATGTTTGGCGCTCTTTACAGAGCCAATGAACATGCAGGGATTGCCAGCCAGTCACTGTAATGCTGCAGCCATGTTGGTTGTGGGCATTACAGTGATTGGCTGGCCGCACAGCGTCACCACGTGTATTTAAAACCGGGCGCCGCCATCTTGGACACAGTCGCTCCGGATTAGACAGTGTAGGGACAGCGCTGCTGATTTAGGGAGAGATATAAACTGCGAAATAGTTAGTGTAGGGTCTGTAAAGGCCGCCAGAACAAACAAATAGTCCTTTTCAGGACTAATATCCATCCCAGATACCAGGCAGGCAGGCTGTATAGGAGACACAGTGGTTATACCAGCAAACGCTGCATTACAGTCCTGTGTGCTCCTGTTGCTTAAATTGCTGGACTTAGCACCAGGTGTCGGGGGCCAGGAAAAATCCTTTTTTTTTCCTCCTTCACACTGTACAAATACCCGTCTTATTAACCTTTTGGTGTGTCCCCCCCCAACAAAAAAAAGCGTGTCTCTGATTTTTCAGACATAAATATAACTGTTAAAAATAGTCTGGTGTAGGCTAGAGAAACAGAAGTGTTGTTTTGCACTTCCACGGTTCAAACCTCTGTATTATCCATTTTGGGCTACTTGTATCTAAAAAAAAAGACAGTTTGAGTGTGTCGCTCACTGTTCTGCCGCAAATATCATAAAAAAGTGTGGTATACCCCAGTAAACAATAACTGTGGTTTTGCCATCCCACGGTAAAAAAACTCTCTATTATTCAGCTTTTGGTAGTTTTTTCCGTAAAGAAAAACAGTAGTGTCTCCATACTGTTGTGACACAAAAATATATCTGTTGAAAATAGTCTTGTGTAGGCCAGACATCCCAGTGTGGTTTCGCAGTTCCACGGGTCAAATCGCTGTAATATCCAGTTTTGGGCCTTTGGTATCTAAAAAAAAAGCAGTTTGAGTGTGTCGCTCACTGTTCAGCCGCAAATATCTCTATTTAAAAAAGTGTGGTATACCCCAGTAAACAATAACTGTGGTTTTGCCATCCCATGGTAAAAAATCTCTATTATTCAGCTTTTGGTAGTTTTAACCGTAAAGAAACACAGTAGTGTCTCCTGACTGTTGTGACGCAAAAATATATCTGTTGAAAATAGTCTTGTGTAGGCCCGACATCCCAGTGTGGTTTCGCAGTTCCACGGGTCAAATCGCTGTACTATCCAGTTTTGGGCCTTTGGTATCTAAAAAAAAATCAGTTTGAGTGTGTCGCTCACTGTTCAGCCGCAAATATCTCTATTTAAAAAAGTGTGGTATACCCCAGTAAACAATAACTGTGGTTTTGCCATCCCACGGTAAAAAATCTCTATTATTCAGCTTTTGGTAGTTTTTTCCGTAAAGAAAAACAGTAGTGTCTCCTGACTGTTGTGACACAAAAATATATCTGTTGAAAATAGTCTTGTGTAGGCCCGACATCCCAGTGTGGTTTCGCAGTTCCACGGGTCAAATCGCTGTACTATCCAGTTTTGGGCCTTTGGTATCTAAAAAAAAGCAGTTTGAGTGTGTCGCTCACTGTTCAGCCGCAAATATCTCTATTTAAAAAAGTGTGGTATACCCCAGTAAACAATAACTGTGGTTTTGCCATCCCACGGTAAAAAATCTCTATTATTCAGCTTTTGGTATTTTTTTCCGTAAAGAAAAACAGTAGTGTCTCCTGACTGTTGTGACACAAAAATATATCTGTTGAAAATAGTCTTGTGTAGGCCCAACATCCCAGTGTGGTTTCGCAGTTCCACGGGTCAAATCGCTGTACTATCCAGTTTTGGGCCTTTGGTATCTAAAAAAAAAGCAGTTTGAGTGTGTCGCTCACTGTTCAGCCGCAAATATCTCTATTTAAAAATGTGTGGTATACCCCAGTAAACAATAACTGTGGTTTTGCCATCCCACGGTAAAAAATCTCTATTATTCAGCTTTTGGTAGTTTTTTCCGTAAAGAAAAACAGTAGTGTCTCCTGACTGTTGTGACACAAAAATATATCTGTTGAAAATAGTCTTGTGTAGGCCCGACATCCAAGTGTGGTTTCGCAGTTCCACGGGTCAAATCGCTGTACTATCCAGTTTTGGGCCTTTGGTATCTAAAAAAAAAGCAGTTTGAGTGTGTCGCTCACTGTTCAGCCGCAAATACCTCTATTTAAAAAAGTGTGGTATACCCCAGTAAACCATAACTGTGGTTTTGCCATCCCACGGTAAAAAAATCTCTATTATTCAGCTTTTGGTTGTTTTTTCCGTAAAGAAAAACAGTAGTGTCTCCTGACTGTTGTGACACAAAAATAAATCTGTTGAAAATAGTCTTGTGTAGGCCTGACATCCAAGTGTGGTTTCGCCGTTCCATGGGTCAAATCGCTGTACTATCCAGTTTTGGGCCTTTGGTATCTAAAAAAAAAGCAGTTTGACTGTGTCGCTCACTGTTCAGCCGCAAATATCTCTATTTAAAAAAGTGTGGTATACCCCAGTAAACAATAACTGTGGTTTTGCCATCCCACGGTAAAAAATCTCTATTATTCAGCTTTTGGTAGTTTTTTCCGTAAAGAAAAACAGTAGTGTCTCCTGACTGTTGTGACACAAAAATATATCTGTTGAAAATAGCCTTGTGTAGGCCCGACATCCCAGTGTGGTTTCGCAGTTCCACGGGTCAAATTGCTGTACTATCCAGTTTTGGGCCTTTGGTATCTAAAAAAAAAGCAGTTTGAGTGTGTCGCTCACTGTTCAGCCGCAAATATCTCTATTTAAAAAAGTGTGGTATACCCCAGTAAGCAATAACTGTGGTTTTGCCATCCCACGGTAAAAAATCTCTATTATTCAGCTTTTGGTATTTTTTTCCGTAAAGAAAAACAGTAGTGTCTCCTGACTGTTGTAACACAAAAATATATCTGTTGAAAATAGTCTTGTGTAGGCCCGACATCCAAGTGTGGTTTCGCAGTTCCAAGGGTCAAATAGCTGTACTATCCAGTTTTGGGCCTTTGGTATCTAAAAAAAAAGCAGTTTGAGTGTGTCGCTCACTGTTCAGCCGCAAATATCTCTATTTAAAAAAGTGTGGTATACCCCAGTAAACAATAACTGTGATTTTTCCATCCCTCGGTAAAAAATCTCTATTATTCAGCTTTTGGTAGTTTTTTCCGTAAAGAAAAACAGTAGTGTCTCCTGACTGTTGTGACACAAAAATATATGTGTTGAAAATAGTCTTGTGTAGGCCCGACATCCAAGTGTGGTTTCGCAGTTCCATGGGTCAAATCGCTGTACTATCCAGTTTTGGGCCTTTGGTATCTAAAAAAAAAGCAGTTTGAGTGTGTCGCTCACTGTTCAGCCGCAAATATCTCTATTTAAAAAAGTGTGGTATACCCCAGTAAACAATAACTGTGGTTTTGCCATCCCATGGTTCTAATCTACTCTTTATTATTACCCTTTTTCCATTGATAGTGCAAGTGTAAGCTATTTTACTTCATTTACAATGGGCAAGGCGCGTGGCAAGGGACGTGGAAGTGGACGTTCTGGTGATGGTTCGTGCAGAGGACTGGGCCGTGGCCAAGGTGAAAATGTGCCACAACCAACAGCCACATCTTCTCGCTCCCACTCCTTGACCGAATTACTAGGGAAGCACAGAACAACACCAGTATTGAGAACTGATCAGTGTGAACAGGTTATTAATTGGATAGCAGATAATACTTCCAGTTACCTGGGCACCACCACCTCCGGTCTGTCTTCCACACGGTCAACTCTTAGTAGCCGTGAGTCTCGACCGCATACTCCTCCTCACCCTGATGCTCCTTCCTCCCACCATGCCGAGTGTCGTCAGACAGCAAGTGATCCCACACTTGGACACTCTGAAGAGCTGTTCACTGGTCCATTTCCATATTTGGGCCCCTCGCCTGATACGCTTGAAGTAGTGGAAGAGGAGATCCCATGTTGCGATGCCCAAATGTTTGAACAGCCACGGCCACAGGATGTAGACGTTGGCAATCTGTCACAAGAGGTGGACGATGACGAGACACAATTGCCAGGAAGTGAGGAGGAGGATCGTGGTGCGCAAGTGGAAGAGGAGGAGGTGGTGGATGATCTAGTAACTGACCCAACGTGGAAGGAGGACATGCAGAGTGAGGCCAGCAGCACACAGGGGGAGGGAGGCAGAGTACCCCAACAGGCAGGAAGAAGCAGTGTGGTGGCCGTAGACAGAAGGCAGGCAACCGTTCCCCGTAACACCAACACGAGGGACGTTGCCAGTACAAGCGGTAGGTCTTCCAGAGTCTGGAATTTTTTTAAAGACTCTGCTGATAACCCCAAAAAGGCCATATGTTCCACCTGCCATGCCAGCATCAGCAGGGTGACAAAACTACCAGCCTGACCACCACCAGCATGATCAGGCACAGGGCAGCAAAGCACCCGACTTTGTGGGGCGAAACCCAGGGTCCACGACCAGTGTCAGCGGGTGTCACCACTGCTTCTTCCACTGTTGTGCGTGCAATAGAACCCCCTGTTGTGTGTGCAAGGCAATCCCCTGTCCATACTGCATGTAAAGATGCCCCCTCCTCTCAGTCTTCACTTGTTATGGCAGTTTCTCAAGAAACAGCATCAACGTCCACGTCCACGTCCCACCGCAGCGTTCAATTGGCCATGTCCCAGACCTTTGAACGAAAGCGGAAATTCGCAGCTAATGCCCCACAGGCCACAGTCCTAAATTCGCACATTTCACGACTGCTTGCGTTGGAAATGCTGCCTCTTAGGCTGGTGGAGACGTAATCCTTCCGCAATCTTATGGCGGTGGCCGTCCCTCGGTACTCGGTCCCCAGCCGACACTATTTTGCCTGGTGTGCCATCCCCGCACTACACAAGCACGTGTCCCAAAGCATCTGCCGTGCCCACAAAAACGCAGTTACTGGGAGAGTCCACCTGACAACGGACACGTGGACAAGTGCTTGTGGCCAGGGACGGTACATCTCTCTGACGGCACACTGGGTAAACATAGTGGAAGCCGGGACCCAGTCGGACCTTGGGACAGAACACATCCTCCCCACACCGAGGATTGCAGGCCCTATGTCAGTCAGAGTTGCCCCCACAGTGTACAGCTCCTGCGCATCCTCCTCCTCCTCCTCCTCATGTTCAGCCTCCATCTCAGATATCACCACATCAGTTACAAGCTGGAAGCATTGCAGCACTGCCTCCGCCAAGCGGCAACAGGCTGTGCTGAAATTCATAAGCTTAGGTGATAAACCTCACACTGCTTGTGAGTTGTGGACAGCTGTGAAAGAGCAGGCAGATCTGTGGCTGAGAGCGCTGAACCTACATCCCGGCATGGTCGTGTGTGACAATGGCCGTAACCTGGTGGCGGCTCTAAGGCGAGGTGAGATCACACACGTACCATGCCTGGCTCATGTGCTTAACCTCATGGTTCAGCGGTTTCTTAAATCGTACCCCGAGTTGCCAGATCTGCTCGTGAAAGTACGCCGCCTGTCAGCTCATTTTCGCAAGTCGGCTACAGCTTCCGCCGCCCTTGCTGTGTTGCAGCAGCGTTTGCAGCTTCCGGCACACCGACTGGTGTGTGATGTCCCCACGCATTGGAACTCTACCCTCCACATGTTGCAAAGGATTTGTGAGCAGAAGAGAGCAGTTGTGGAGTACCAGCTGCAACAAGGCCGTCGATATTCAGGTCAGACTCCACACATAAGACCTCAGGAGTGGACCTGGATGTCTGACATATGTACCATCCTGACAAACTTTGAGTAGGCCACCAAGATGGTGAGTGGCGATGATGCCATCATTAGTGTCAGCATCCCACTTGTCTGTCTTTTGCAACGCTCTCTGCAGAGAATTAAAAAGGAGGCATTGCAGCCAGAGTATGATGAGATGGATCAAGAAGCCGTAGCGGGCGATTACACACAGCCCAGTCTCAACTCATCCCAACGTGCATTGGGGGACAATGAGGGAGAGGAGGAGGAGGAGTAGGAAGAACAGGAGCTGCTATCATGCGTTGTAGACGGTAGTACCTGTACAAGTGTCATACCGTCGGTTCAACGTGGGTGGCCTGAGGACAGGGGGGAGGAGGAAGAGGAGGAGGAGGAGAGCATGGTCAGTCGTCATCTTGGTGAGGACACGGAAATCTTGCCCGTTACCAGTCTGGCACGCATGGCTGACTTTATGTTACGCTGCCTTAACCGTGACCCTCGCGTTGTCAAAATGTTGGGTGACAGTCATTACTGGTTGGTGACACTTGTAGACTCCCGCTACAAGGAGAACTTTCACTCTCTTATTCCTGAGGTGGAGAGGTCTGCAAAAATGGGGCAGTACCAGAAAGCCCTTGCTGCAGAACTCTTAAAAAAATTCCCATCTGAACATGCTAGCGGCAGAGGTCACAGTTCGTTGCCCAACCAAGGCGTACAGGCGAGAGAGATGCAACTCCAATCCAGCAGAGGCAGGGGAACACTGTCAACGTTCTGGGACAGTTTTATGACACCCTCCCACCTTACAGGCCCTGAGGCGCGGGGTACTCTCACAAGGAGTGGAAAGTTTCAAAAGATGGTGAGGGAGTACCTTGCCGACCGTACCAGCGTCCTCCGTGATTCCTCTGTGCCTTTTAATTATTGGGTATCCAAGCTGGACACTTGGAATGAACTCGCTCTGTACGCCTTGGAGGTCCTGGCCTGCCCTGCCGCTAGCGTGTTATCGGAGCGTGTTTTTAGTGCCGCTGGGGGAATTATAACTGATAAGCGCACTCGCCTGTCAACTGACAATGCTGACAAGCTGACCCTTATCAAAATGAACAAGGGCTGGATTGGGCCAGACTTCTCATCACCACCAAATGACAGCAGAGTAACATAATGTCAAATCCACTGTGTTATTTCGGGAGCTGTATTCACATGCACCGCTTCACACCCACACATCGGTATACGCTTCCTCGTTTCGGCTGTTTTATCTTCTTCTCCTTATCCTCAGCCTCCACCACCACTATACCACCAGGGTGCCAGCATTGCAAGTTCCTCCGTCCTTATTTTTGGCAGCTTTTGCTTGCAAGGCATAAGCAAATAATATGGGACACCCATTCCCCAATAATGGGACTTATGTTTGTAATATGCTGTACTGCATGGCTCTTGTTAGGGGCACTGCAAGTTGCTCCATCAAAATTTTTGGCAGCTTTTGCTTGCAAGGCATAAGCAAATACTATGGGACACCCACTCCCCAATAATGGGACTTATATTTGTAATATGCTGTACTGCATGGCTCTTGTAAGGGGCATTGCAAGTTGCTCCGTCCTAATTTTTGGCAGCTTTTGCTTGGAAAGCATAAGCAAATACTATGGGAGACCCACTCCCCAATAATGGGACTTATGTTTGTAATATGCTGTACTGCATGGCTCTTGTAAGGGGCATTGCAAGTTGCTCCGTCCTAATTTTTGGCAGCTTTTGCTTGCAAGGCATAAGCAAATACTATGAGACACCCACTCTCCAATAATGGGACTTATGTTTGTAATATGCTGTACTGCATGGCTCTTGTAAGGGGCATTGCAAGTTGCTCCGTCCTAATTTTTGGCAGCTTTTGCTTGCAAGGCATAAGCAAATACTATGGGACACCCACTCCCCAATAATGGGACTTATGTTTGTAATATGCTGTACTGCATGGCTCTTGTAAGGGTCATTGCAAGTTGCTCCGTCCTAATTTTTGGCAGCTTTTGCTTGGAAAGCATAAGCAAATACTCTGGGACACCCACTCCCCAATAATGGGACTTATGTTTGTAATATGCTGTACTGCATGGCTCTTGTAAGGGGCATTGCAAGTTGCTCCGTCCTAATTTTTGGCAGCTTTTGCTTGCAAGGCATAAGCAAATACTATGGGACACCCACTCCCCAATAATGGGACTTATGTTTGTAATATGCTGTACTGCATGGCTCTTGTAAGGGGCATTGCAAGTTGCTCCGTCCTAATTTTTGGCAGCTTTTGCTTGCAAGGCATAAGCAAATACTATGGGAGACCCACTCCCCAATAATGGGACTTATGTTTGTAATATGCTGTACTGCATGTGACGCGCCCCCTGGGCCGTGTGTACACGTGTGTGGGATACCCGGTGCCGGGTCTCTGGGGTCTGTAGTCTCCGTGGCAGTGACCCGGTCCCATGGCTCAGGCTGGTCAAACCAGTGGCAGTCTTTCTTAGGTTTTGAGGTTAATTGTCCGACTGCGCCACCCGTGGATTGCGGGCAGGGAGTACCACCGCTGCGAGGCAGACCGCTGAGGCTGGTGTTGTGTGCGCAGCAGAGAATGGGATAACTCCCCATGGGAGGAGTATAGCCTCAGGGCAGTGAGTGTGGATGATGGGGGTGATGGTGCACGAGCGCAGCAGGAACGACTGAGAGTCTTTGCAGTGCAGTTCAGGGTCTTTACTGATGATTATAAGGTAGACCCTCCCGGGAGTACTGGCTAGCATAAGAGGCCTGGTCAGTCTGTGAGCAAGCAGGAGTTCCCCTGGCCAGGTGGAGTTGTAGGCCTCCCCGTCTGTCTGCACTCTTCCTGGCTACCTTGCTGTAAGCGGGTAGAAGTAGCCCACGTCCCAGAGTGTACCGTGTAGTGCTCACCCGTATGGCTGGTGACTTGGGGCCTTCTGTTAGCCTCCGCTCCACGACGGCGGTGCTGGTCCCTTGCTTGTGACTGAGCCTCCGGGCTTCCTGGCTACCTTGCTGTAAGTGGGTAGAAGCAGCCCACGTCCCAGAGTGTACCGTGTAGTGTTCACCCGTATGGCTGTTGACTTGGGGCCTTCTGTTAGCCTCTGCTCCACAACGGCGGTGCTGGTCCTTTGCTTGTGACTGAGCCTCCGGGTTTCTATGGCCAGAGGGCCTGAAATCCCCTGCCGGCTGGTTTCTGCTGCTGGATATGTAAGTCCTCACAGCCTCGGACTCCTGTGTCCGGTTCCTATTGTCTTCTGCCAGGGCGAGCTCTGCTCAGCTTCCAGCCCCTGGTCTTTAGCTCCTAGCTCCTACAGAGCTCCTTGCTGTTACTTTCCCTTGCTCTCACTCTGACTCTGACTGTTCTCTGTTCTCTGACTCACTCAACCCCGCCCCAGATCCAGTTTATAAGGGCAGAATTCTCCCCTCCCAGGACTGGGGCAGGAGGATGTTGCATGTTTAAGGGATCCTGACCAGGAAGCCTCCCACTTGCTCTCCGAATTATTATCTCTATTACTGTGGTGACCAGACCCCTGGGATGCCACACACGGCTCTTGTAAGGGGCATTGCAGTTCCTCATAATTTTTGGAAAGCCTTCCATTCAATGCTTAGGCCAACAGTGCACAGGAGACCCAGTTGCTATAAATGGAAAAAAAGGTTTAGTTAACGCCTTCTGACCTCCATGTCATTTCCAAGGGGCATTGGAGTGGCTCGAAATTTTTGGTAGGCATTGCACTCACTGTATGCCCTATAACTGTGTAGCCGAACTGCTCCTTTTGTTACAGAAACATATCCTACAAGACATATCTGGTTGACTGGCCTGATATTGATGTGAATGGTCCCTGTTCCTCCTGCTCTTTCTCCTTTGCCACTACCTCATCCATCATTTATCACCTGAAGCTTTGCTTTATCCGGAGTCATAGAACTTGGATAGTAGCAGGAAAACATCCAGCAATCCTCGGAGGAGGTAGGATATGCGCCTAGCCGCTACTACATACATGCACTTGCATTACAACAAAACAAAGCAGATGCTAACTTCTATCATCCTCATCATGCTCCTCACCTTGGCACTCTCAACTCCCCTGATGGAGAAGCCAGGGCCCACCGGAGGAGTCTGATAGTCCGGTGGGCTCGGCCAATGCTGACCTAAAGCAGGCCAGGCTAAAAAAAAGTGTGGGAAAGGTTACTGGGACAAATAGGGGTGGATGGGGACCGAGTATTGACACCCGGCCACCCCCTGGAGGCTGGGGAGCAAGTGGGGACACCCGGCCACCATGCGGCTGGGGACTGAGTATGGATACCTGGCCGCCAAAACAGCCATGGCGTGGTGGCCAGATTCCGCCTCCACATGCCTAAAAGGCCCAATTTAAAGTGCAAGCAAGCAAGAAGTATGGTATTGCAGCCTGGGGGTGGGTGGGTGGCAGGCTGCATACTTGCGCTTGCATTGCAAGGAATGGGAGAGGTACAATTGAACACTGCCCTGGGACAAGGACTTGAATGGGGATAGTTGCAAGTCTGCAATGACAGGTGCAAGGCGGCAGGCATCTTCGCATGTACCATGAACAGGGGTTTGGCATGCACACACTACAGCGGAATAGGCTCTCCTTCCCACTAAATGCACTGGGGAGGGCACAGGTAATGTTTTGGTATACGCGCTTAATCTTATGTATAAGGCACACCAGGACAAATAGGGACGGCTGGGGACTGAGTATGGATACCTCGCTGCCGAAGCAGCCATGAGGTAGTGGCCAGCTTCGGCCTCCTCCAAACTAAAAGTCCCCATTTCAAGTGCAAGCTAGCAGTATGGAATTGCAGTCTGGGGGTGGGTGGCAGGCTGTACACTTACACTTGCATTAAAAGAAAACAAAGCAGATGCTAACTTCTGTCATCATCATCATGCTCCTCACCTTGGCACTCTCAACTCCAGCGATGGAGAAGTCAGGGCCCACCGGAGGAGTCTGGTTCTCTGGTTGGGCTCGTCCAATGCTGCCTAAAGCAGGCCGGGCTAAGAAAAGTGTGTGGGGGGATGTTCCAAGGAGAAATAGGGGCGGCTGGGGACCGTTTATGGACACCCGGCTGCCCCCAGGTGGATGGGGACTGTGTGTGGACACCTGGCCACGGGGCGGCTGGGGATTGAGTATGGACACCCGGCCGCTGGGCGGCTGGGGACTGAGTATGGATTCCAGGCCGCCAACACAGCCATGACGTGGTGGCCAGATTCCGCCTCCACATACCTAAAAGGCCCAATTTCAAGTTCAAGCAAGCAAGCAGTATGGTATTGCAGCCTGGGGGTGGGTGGGTGGCAGGCTGCATACTTGCGCTTGTATTGCAAGTAATGGGGGAGGTACAATTGAACACTGCCCTGGGACTAGAACTTGCATGGGGATAGTTGCAAGTCTGCATCTTCTGATGCGGCAAGGATCACTTATGATGGGCACACTTTTAGACAGTGACCTGGGAGTTAGAGATGCTTCCAGGGGTCTTCCCCATGCTGTTCCCATGTCTTTTCAGCACTTTATGCATGTGTCACACAGCACATGGCCAGATAAGGTTGTAAAATGTTAAAATGACATTTCCCGGTGAATGCATTTGTCATAGTTGAAAGCAATACAAAAGTGCAAAAACGCATAAAAAATGCTACTTGTGAACATAGCCAAAGGTGTGGAGGAGTATTTTGGTTTTTTGTCATTTATTTTAACTTATACACAAGTACTTTCCCTGGAAAGGATGTTCCTTAACAAATTTCACAGGAAAAAAGTTTCACTTTCGTTTTTGAACGTTTTATTGTATCACGGCGAGCTCGGCCCGAGCTTCGAGCACCCGAGCATTTTAGTGCTCGCTCAACACTATTAAATATCAAGGACTCATCGGGAGAATCGCTCTGGAACTGATATCGGAACGCTCACTGACATTTCCCATATCTGAAAGTCTGATAAACGCCGGAAAAATGACTAAGTCCCAAGAAAAAATGTTTTCAACTTTTTTCAATTTTACCCTCGTGGGATATATATTCTACCCTCACACATTTGGAACTCTCCTGGGGTACCCTCACACATATTATTCCCTCATTTAGTGGATATTTTCACAAAAAAGTGAAATTTTCAAAAATTCTGAAAATTGGCTGAAAACGACTAAATATCAAGGACGCATAAGGCGAATCGCTCTGGTACTGAAATCGGAATGCTCACTGACATATCCCCTCTCTGAAACTCTGATAAACGCCGGAAAAATGACTAAGTCCAAAAAAATAATGTTTTCAACTTTTTTCAATTTTACCCCCGTGGGATATATATTCTATCCTCACACATTTGGAACTCTCCTGGGGTTACACTCACACATATTATTCCCTCATTTAGTGGATATTTTCACAAAAAAGTGAAATTTGTTTCAAAATTCAGAAAATTGGCTGAAAACGACTAAATATCAAGGACTCATCGGGCAAATCGCTTTGGTACTGAAATTGAAACGCTCACTGACATTTCCCCTATCTGAAAGTCTGATAAACGCCGGAAAAATGACTAAGTCCAAAAAACATTTTTTTCAACTTTTTTCAATTTTACCACCGTGGGATATATATTCTACCCACACCCATTTGGAACTCTCCTGGGGTACCCTCACTCATATTATTCCCTCATTTAGTGGATATTTTCACAAAAAAGTAAAATTTTCAAAAATTTAGAAAATTGACTGAAAACGACTAAATATCAAGGACTCATCGGGCGAATCGCTCTGGAACTGAAATCGGAATGCTCACTGACATTTCCCCTTTCTGAAAGTCTGATAAACGCCGGAAAAATGACTAAGTCCCCAAAAAAAAAATTTTTCAACTTTTTTCAATTTTACCCCCGTGGGATATATATTCTACCCACACACATTTGGAACTCTCCTGGGGTACCCTCACACATATTATTCCCTCATTTAGTGGATATTTTCACAAAAAAGTGAAATTTTTGAAAAATTCAGAAAATTGGCTGAAAACGATTAAATATCAAGGACTCATCGGGCGAATCGCTCTGAAACTGAAATCAGAATGCTCACTGACATTTCCCCTCTCTGAAAGTCTGATAAATGCCGGAAAAATGACTAAGTCCCAAAAAAAAATGTTTTCAACTTTTTTCAATTTTACCCCCGTGGGATATATATTCTACCCTCACACATTTGGAACTCTCCTGGGGTACCCTCACACATAGTATTCCCTCATTTAGTGGATATTTTCACAAAAAAAGTGAAATTTGTTTAAAAATTCAGAAAATTGGCTGAAAACGACTAAATATCAAGGACTCATCGGGCGAATCGCTTTGGAACTGAAATCGGAATGCTCACGGACATTTCCCCTCTCTGAAAGTCTGATAGACGCCGGAAAAATGACTAAGTCCAAAAAAAAAAATTTTTCAACTTTTTTCAATTTTACCCCCGTGGGATATATATTCTGCCCTCACACATTTGGAACTCTCCTGGGGTACCCTCACACATATTATTCCCTCATTTAGTGGATATTTTCACAAAAAAGTGATATTTTTGAAAAATTCAGAAAATTGGCTGAAAACGATTAAATATCAAGGACTCATCGGGCGAATCGCTCTGAAACTGAAATCAGAATGCTCACTGACATTTCCCCTCTCTGAAAGTCTGATAAATGCCGGAAAAATGACTAAGTCCCAAAAAAAAATGTTTTCAACTTTTTTCAATTTTACCCCCGTGGGATATATATTCTACCCTCACACATTTGGAACTCTCCTGGGGTACCCTCACACATAGTATTCCCTCATTTAGTGGATATTTTCACAAAAAAAGTGAAATTTGTTTAAAAATTCAGAAAATTGGCTGAAAACGACTAAATATCAAGGACTTATCGGGCGAATCGCTTTGGAACTGAAATTGAAACGCTCACTGACATTTCCCCTATCTGAAAGTCTGATAAATGCCGGAAAAATGAATAAGTTCAAAAAACATTTTTTTAAACTTTTTTCAATTTTACCACCGTGGGATATATATTCTACCCACACACATTTGGAACTCTCCTGGGGTACCCTCACTCATATTATTCCCTCATTTAGTGGATATTTTCACAAAAAAGTAAAATTTTCAAAAATTCAGAAAATTGACTGAAAACGACTAAATATCAAGGACTCATCGGGTGAATCGCTCTGGAACTGAAATCGGAATGCTCACTGACATTTCCCCTCTCTGAAAGTCTGATAAATGCTGGGAAAATGACTAAGTCCCCCCAAAAAAAATTTTTCAACTTTTTTCAATTTTACCCCCGTGGGATATATATTCTACCTACACACATTTGGAACTCTCCTGGGGTACCCTCACACATATTATTCCCTCATTTAGAGGATTTTTTCACAAAAAAGTGATATTTTTGAAAAATTCAGAAAATCGGCTGAAAACGATTAAATATCAAGGACTCATCGGGCGAATCTCTCTGGAACTGAAAGCGGAACGCTCACTGACATTTCCCCTCTCTGAAAGTCTGATAAACGCCGGAAAAATGACTAAGTCCCAAAAAAAAATGTTTTCAACTTTTTTCAATTTTACCCCCGTGGGATATATATTCTACCCTCACACATTTGGAACTCTCCTGGGGTACCCTCACACATAGTATTCCCTCATTTAGTGGATATTTTCACAAAAAAAGTGAAATTTGTTTAAAAATTCAGAAAATTGGCTGAAAGCAACTAAATATCAAGGACTCATCGGGCCAATCTCTCTGGAACTGAAATCGGAATGCTCACTCACATTTCCCCTATCTGAAAGTCTGAAAAAATGCCGGAAAAATTACTAAGTCCAAAAAACATTTTTTTCAAGTTTTTTCAATTTTACCACCGTGGGATATACAGGGTGGTCCAAAAGTAGGTGGACAGAAAGTGTAATAAGGTTATGAAGGGGGAGATTTATCAAACATGGTGTAAAGTGAAACTGGCTCAGTTGCCCTTAGCAACCAATCAGATTCCACTTTTCATTCCTCTCGGACTCTTTAGAAAATGAAAGGTGGAACCTGATTGGTTGCTAAGGGCAACTGAGCCAGTTTCACAGATCTAGTTTTCACAGATAGATCTCCCCTAAATCTGTTTTCTTTTCAGATAATTCAGATAACACATAATGGCAAATAATTTAAATACAGATCAAAGAAAATGGATTTTAACAGAGTATTGGAAATCTCAAAATGCTGAAACTGTTAGAGCAAATTGGGTTGAAACATTTGGTACTCAAGCCCCAAAGAGACAAACCATTTACCGCATTAGTGACAAATTTAATGCCACTGGCTCAATCCTTAATGTTCCAAAAACTGGTTGACCCAAAACAGTCTGTACAGAAGATAATAAACAACTTGTTGCTGAAACATTTGTTCAGAGTCCAAAAAAGTCCACCAGAAGAGCCTCTTTGGAATTGGGAATTTCACGAGCTTCTATCATGCGAATCCTGAAATCTATTGGGTGGAAAGCTTATCGTCCACGTCTAATTCATGGTTTATTGGAGGATGATCCAGACAGGCAGCTGCAATTTAATGAGATTATGCTTAATGAAACTGAAGAAAATCCAGTAATTTTAGATAATATTATGTGGAGTGATGAAGCTTCTTTCAAATTATCCGGCCATATTAACAGACATAATTGTATTTACTGGTATAATGAGAACATTCATTTAACATTAAAGCAACAACTAAATGAGCCTGGTGTCAATGTTTGGGGTGGTATTTCAAGTTTTGGTGTTTTAGGACCACTATTTTTTGATGGAACAGTCACAGGAGATAAGTATCTCGAAATTCCAATGAATCAAGTTGTTCCCCAGTTACAGCAACAGCCTAATTCAAATGACCTTTATTTTCAACAAGATGGGGCCCCTCCACATTATTCAAGAGTAGTCCGCGAGTATCTTTATGAAACATTTCCTAATAAATGGATTGGCCAAAGAGGCCCACTTGATTGGCCGGCACGTTCACTAGACTTGACCCAAATGGATTTTTTCTTTTGGGGAGTACTCAAGGACAAAGTTTATAGTCGAAAGCCAAAAAGTGTCAGTGATTTGAAAAATTACATAAGAGATGCATTTCAAGAAATTAATACCCAAAGAGACTTGTGCAAAAAAGTTTGTCGAAGAGTAAGAGGCAGACTACAAAGCTGTGCAAATTGTAATGGAAACCAGTTTTAGCACCTGCTTTGATAACATTTAAGGGCTTTTGTATTATTGTTCAGAATAAAATTTAATTGTCAATGTTATGCTTGTGTTAGTAAATATAATTTTATATATAAATCAAAATTAAATGTTATTATTTTCTGTCCCCCTATTTTTGGACCAACCTGTATATTCTACCCACACACATTTGGAACTCTCCTGGGGTACCCTCACACATATTATTCCCTCATTTAGTGGATATTTTCACAAAAAAGTGAAATTTTCAAAAATTCAGAAAATTGGCTGAAAACGACTAAATATCAAGGACTCATTAGGCGAATCGCTCTGGAACTGAAATCGGAATGCTCACTGACATTTCCCCTCTCTGAAAGTCTGATAAACGCAAGAAAAATGACTAAGTCAAAAAAAAAAATTTTTTCAACTTCTGCAATTTTACCCCCGTGGGATATATATTCTACCCTCAAACATTTGGAACTCTCCTGGGATACCCTCACACATATTATTCCCTCATTTAGTGGATATTTTCACAAAAAAGTGATATTTTTGAAAAATTCAGAAAATTGGCTGATAACGATTAAATATCAAGGACTCATCGGGCAAATCGCTTTGGTACTGAAATTGAAATGCTCACTGACATTTCCCCTATCTGAAAGTCTGATAAACGCCGGAAAAATGACTAAGTCCAAAAAACATTTTTTTCAACTTTTTTCAATTTTACTACCGTGGGATATATATTCTACCCACACACATTTGGAACTCTCCTGGGGTACCCTCACACATATTATTCCCTCATTTAGTGGATATTTTCACAAAAAAGTGATATTTTTGAAAAATTCAGAAAATTGGCTGAAAACGATTAAATATCAAGGACTCATCGGGCAAATCGCTCTGGAACTGAAATCGGAACGCTCACTGACATTTCCACTCTCTGAAAGTCTGATAAACACCGGAAAAATGACTAAGTCCAAAAAAAAAAATTTTTCAATTTTACCCCCGTGGGATATATATTCTACGCTCACACATTTGGAACTCTCCTGGGGTACCCTCACACATATTATTCCCTCATTTAGTGGATATTTTCACAAAAAAGTGAAATTTTCAAAAATTCTGAAAATTGGGTGAAAACGACTAAATATCAAGGACTCATCAGGCGAATCGCTCTGGAACTGAAATCGGAATGCTCACTGACATTTCCCCTCTCTGAAAGTCTGATAAACGCCGGAAAAATTACTAAATCCAAAAAAAAAAATTTTTCAACTTTTTTCAATTTTACCCCCGTGGGATATATATTCTACTCTCACACATTTGGAACTCTCTTGGGGTACCCTCACAAATATTATTCCCTCATTTAGTGGATATTTTCACAAAAAAGTGATATTTTTGAAAAATTCAGAAAATTGGCTGAAAACGATTAAATATCAAGGACTCATCGGGCCAATCTCTCTGGAACTGAAATCGGAATGCTCACTGACATTTCCCCTATCTGAAAGTCTGATAAACGCCGGAAAAATTACTAAGTCCAAAAAACATTTTTTTCAACTTTTTTCAATTTTACCACCGTGGGATATACAGGGTGGTCCAAAAGTAGGTGGACAGAAAGTGTAATAAGGTTATGAAGGGGGAGATTTATCAAACATGGTGTAAAGTGAAACTGGCTCAGTTGCCCTTAGCAACCAATCAGATTCTACTTTTCATTCCTCACGGACTCTTTGGAAAATGAAAGGTGGAACCTGATTGGTTGCTAAGGGCAACTGAGCCAGTTTCACAGATCTAGTTTTCACAGATAGATCTCCCCTAAATCTGTTTTCTTTTCAGATAATTCAGATAACACATAATGGCAAATAATTTAAATACAGATCAAAGAAAATGGATGTTAACAGAGTATTGGAAATCTCAAAATGCTGAAACTGTTAGAGCAAATTGGGTTGAAACATTTGGTACTCAAGCCCCAAAGAGACAAACCATTTACCGCATTAGTGACAAATTTAATGCCACTGGCTCAATCCTTAATGTTCCAAAAACTGGTTGACCCAAAACAGTCTGTACAGAAGATAATAAACAACTTGTTGCTGAAACATTTGTTCAGAGTCCAAAAAAGTCCACCAGAAGAGCCTCTTTGGAATTGGGAATTTCACGAGCTTCTATCATGCGAATCCTGAAATCTATTGGGTGGAAAGCTTATCGTCCACGTCTAATTCATGATTTATTGGAGGATGATCCAGGCAGGCAGCTGCAATTTAGTGAGATTATGCTTAACGAAACTGAAGAAAATCCAGTAATTTTAGATAATATTATGTGGAGTGATGAAGCGTCTTTCAAATTATCCGGCCATATTAACAGACATAATTGTATTTACTGGTATAATGAGAACATTCATTTAACATTAAAGCAACAACTAAATGAGCCTGGTGTCAATGTTTGGGGTGGTATTTCAAGTTTTGGTGTTTTAGGACCACTATTTTTTGATGGAACAGTCACAGGAGATAAGTATCTCGAAATTCCAATGAATCAAGTTGTTCCCCAGTTACAGCAACAGCCTAATTCAAATGACCTTTATTTTCAATAAGATGGGGCCCCTCCACATTATTCAAGAGTAGTCCGCGAGTATCTTGATGAAACATTTCCTAATAAATGGATTGGCCAAAGAGGCCCACTTGATTGGCTGGCACGTTCACTAGACTTGACCCAAATGGATTTTTTCTTTTGGGGAGTACTCAAGGACAAAGTTTATAGTCGAAAGCCAAAAAGTGTCAGTGATTTGAAAAATTACAAAAGAGATGCATTTCAAGAAATTAATACCCAAAGAGACTTGTGCAAAAAAGTTTGTCGAAGCGTAAGAGGCAGACTTCAAAGCTGTGCAAATTGTAATGGAAACCAGTTTTAGCACCTGCTTTGATAACATTTAAGGGCTTTTGTATTATTGTTCAGAATAAAATTTAATTGTCATTGTTATGCTTGTGTTAGTAAATATAATTTTATATATAAATCAAAATTAAATGTTATTATTTTCTGTCCCCCTATTTTTGGACCACCCTGTATATTCTACCTACACACATTTGGAACTCTCCTGGGGTACCCTCACACATATTATTCCCTCATTTAGTGGATATTTTCACAAAAAAGTGAAATTTTCAAAGATTCAGAAAATTGGCTGAAAACAACTAAATATCAAGGACTCATCAGGCGAATCGCTCTGGAACTGAAATCGGAATGCTCACTGACATTTCCCCTCTCTGAAAGTCTGATAAACGCAAGAAAAATGACTAAGTCCAAAAAACATTTTTTTCAACTTTTTTCAATTTTACCACCGTGGGATATATATTCTACCCACACACATTTGGAACTCTCCTGGGGTACCCTCACTCATATTATTCCCTCATTTAGTGGATATTTTCACAAAAAAGTAAAATTTTCAAAAATTCAGAAAATTGGCTGAAAACGACTAAATATCAAGGACTCATCAGGCGAATCGCTCTGGAACTGAAATCGGAATGCTCACTGACATTTCCCCTCTCTGAAAGTCTGATAAACGCCGGAAAAATGACTAATTCAAAAAAAAAAATTTTTTCAACTTTTTTCAATTTTACCCTCGTGGGATATATATTCTACCTACACACATTTGGAACTCTCCTGGGGTACCCTCACACATATTATTCCCTCATTTAGTGGATATTTTCACAAAAAAGTGAAATTTATTTAAAAATTCTGAAAATTGGCTGAAAACGATTAAATATCAAGGACTCATCAGGCGAATCGCTCTGGAACTGAAATCGGAATGCTAACTGACATTTCCCCTCTCTGAAAGTCTGATAAATACCGGAAAAATAACTAAGACCAAAAAAAAAATGTTTTCAACTTTTTTCAATTTTACCCCCGTGGGATATATATTCTACCCTCACACATTTGGAACTCTCCTGGGGTACCCTCACACATATTATTCCCTCATTTAGTGGATATTTTCACAAAAAAGTGATGTTTTTGAAAAATTCAGAAAATTGGCTGAAAACGATTCATTATCAAGGACTCATCGGGCGAATCGCTCTGGAACTGAAATCGGAACGCTCACTGACATTTCCCCTCTCTGAAAGTCTGATAAACGCCGGAAAAATGACTAAGTGCAAAAAACATTTTTTTCAACTTTTTTCAATTTTACCACCGTGGGATATATATTCTACCCACACACATTTGGAACTCTCCTGGGGTACCCTCACACATATTATTCCCTCATTTAGTGGATATTTTCACAAAGAAGTGAAATTTGTTTAAAAATTGGCTGAAAATGACTGAATATCAAGGACTCATCGGGCGAATCGCTTTGGAACTGAAATTGAAACGCTCACTAACATTTCCCCTATCTGAAAGTCTGATAAACGCCGGAAAAATGACTAAGTCCAAAAAAAAAAATTTTTCAACTTTTTATAATTTTACACCCGTGGGATATATATTCTACCCTCACACATTTGGAACTCTCCTGGGGTACCCTCACACATATTATTCCCTCATTTAGTGGATATTTTCACAAAAAAGTGAAATTTTCCAAAATTCAGAAAATTGGCTGAAAACGACTAAATATCAAGGACTCATCAGGCGAATCGCTCTGGAACTGAAATCGGAATGCTCACTGACATTTCCCCTCTCTGAAAGTCTGATAAACGCCAGAAAAATGACTAAGCCCAAAAAAAAAAATTTTTCAACTTTTTTCAATTTTACCCCCGTGGGATATATATTCTAACCTCACACATTTGGAACTCTCCTGGGGTACCCTCAAACATATTATTCCCTCATTTAGTGGATATTTTCACAAAAAAGTGAAATTATCAAAAATTCTGAAAATTGGCTGAAAACGACTAAACATCAAGGACACATCGGGCGAATTGCTTTGGAACTGAAATCGGAATGCTCACTGACATTTCCCCTATATGAAAGTCTGATAAACACCGTAAAAATGTCTACGTCCAGAAAAAAATGTTTTCAACTTTTTTCAGTTTTACCCCCGTGGGATATATGTTCTACCGTCACACATTTAGAACTCTCCTGGGGTACCCTCACACATATTATTCCCTCATTTAGTGGATATTTTCACAAAAAAGTGATATTTTTGAAAAATTCAGAAAATTAGCTGAAAACTATTAAATATCAAGGACTTATCGGGCGAATCACTCTGGAACTGAAATCGGAACGCTCACTGACATTTCCCCTATCGGAAAGTCTGATAAACGCCGGAAAAATGACTAAGTCCAAAAAACATTTTTTTGAACTTTTTTCAATTTTACCACCGTGGGATATATATTCTACCCACACACATTTGGAACTCTCCTGGGGTACCCTCACACATATTATTCCCTCATTTAGTGGATATTTTCACAAAAAAGTGAAATTTTCAAAAATTCTGAAAATTGGCTGAAAACGATTAACTATCAAGGGCTCATCGGGCGAATCACTCTGGAACTGAAATCAGAACGCTCACTGACATTTCCCCTATCGGAAGGTCTGATAAACTCCGGAAAAATGACTAAGTCCCAAAAAAAAATGTTTTAAACTTTTTTCAATTTTACCCCCGTGGGATATATATTCTACCCTCACACATTTGGAACTCTCCTGGGGTACCCTCACACATATTATTCCCTCATTTAGTGGATATTTTCACAAAAAAGTGAAATTTGTTTAAAAATTCAGAAAATTGGCTGAAAACGACTAAATATCAAGGACTCATCGGGCGAATCACTCTGGAACTGAAATCGGAATGCTCACTAACATTTCCCCTCTCTGAGAGTCTGATAAACGCCGGAAAAATGACTAAGTCCCAAAAAAATTTTTTTTTCAACTTTTTTCAATTTTACCCCCGTGGTATATATATTCTAAACACACACATTTGGAACTCTCCTAGGGTACCCTCACACATATTATTCCCTCATTTAGTGGATATTTTCACAAAAAACTGAAATTTTCAAAAATTCAGAAAATTGGCTGAAAAAGACTAAATATCAAGGACTCCTCAGGCGAATCGCTCTGGAACTGAAATCGGAATGCTCACTGACATTTCCCCTATCTGAAAGTCTTATAAACGCTGGAAAAATGACTAAGTCCAAAAAAAATGCTTTTCAACTTTTTTCAATTTTACACCCGTGGGATATATATTCTTCGCACACACATTTGGAACTCTCCTGGGGTACCCTCACACATATTATTCCCTCATTTAGTGGATATTTTCACAAAAAAGTGAAATTTTAAAAAATTCTGAAAATTGGCTGAAAACGGCTATATATCAATGACTCATCAGGCGAATCGCTCTGGTACTGAAATCGGAATGCTCACTGACATTTCCCCTATCTGAAAGTCTGATAAACGCTGGAAAAATGACTAAGTCCAAAAAAAAATGTTTTCAACTTTTTTCAATTTTACCCCCGTGGGATATACAGTACAGACCAAAAGTTTGGACACACCTTCTCATTTAAAGATTTTTCTGTATTTTCATGACTTTGAAAATTGTACATTCACACTGAAGGCATCAAAACTATGAATTAACACATGTGGAATTATATACTTAACAAAAAAGTGTGAAACAACTGAAAATATGTCTTATATTCTAGGTTCTTCAAAGTATCCACCTTTTGCTTTGATGACTGCTTTGCACACTCTTGGCATTCTCTTGATGAGCTTCAAGAGGTAGTCACCGGAAATGGTCTTCCAACAATCTTGAAGGAGTTCCCAGAGATGCTTAGCACTTGTTGGCCCTTTTGCCTTCACTCTGCTGTCAAGGTCACCCCAAACCATCTCGATTGGGTTCAGGTCTGGAGACTGTGGAGGCCAGGTCATCTGGCGTAGCACCCCATCACTCTCCTTCTTGGTCAAATAGCCCTTACACAGCCTGGAGGTGTGTTTGGGGTCATTATCCTGTTGAAAAATAAATGATGGTCCAACTAAACGCTAACCCGATGGAATAGCATGTCGCTGCAAGATGCTGTGGTAGCCATGCTGGTTCAGTATGCCTTCAATTTAGAATAAATCCCCAACAGTGTCACCAGCAAAGCACCCGCACACCATCACACCTCCTCCTCCATGCTTCACGGTGGGAACCAGGCATGTAGAGTCCATCCGTTCACCTTTTCTGCATCGCACAAAGACACGGTGGTTGGAACCAAAGATCTCAAATTTGGACTCATCAGACCAAAGCACAGATTTCCACTGGTCTAATGTCCATTCCTTGTATTCTTTAGCCCAAACAAGTCTCTTCTGCTTGTTGCCTGTCTTTAGCAGTGGTTTCCTAGCAGCTATTTTACCATGAAGGCCTGCTGCACAAAGTCTCCTCTTAACAGTTGTTGTAGAGATGTGTCTGCTGCTAGAACTCTGTGTGGCATTGACCTGGTCTCTAATCTGAGCCGCTGTTAACCTGCGATTTCTGAGGCTGGTGACTTGGATAAACTTATCCTCAGAAGCAGAGGTGACTCTTGGTCTTCCTTTCCTGGGGCGGTCCTCATGTGAGCCAGTTTCTTTGTAGCGCTTGATGGTCTTTGCAACTGCACTTGGGGACATTTTCAAAGTTTTACCAATTTTTCGGACTGACTGACCTTCATTTCTTAAAGTAATGATGGCCACTCGTTTTTCTTTACTTAGCTGCTTTTTTCTTGCCATAATACAAATTCTGACAGTCTATTCAGTAGGACTATCAGCTGTGTATCCACCTGACTTCTGCACAACACAACTGATGGTCCCAACTCCATTTATAAGGCAAGAAATCCCTCTTATTAAACCTGACAGGGCACACCTGTGAAGTGAAAACCATTTCCGGTGACTACCTCTTGAAGCTCATCAAGAGAATGCCAAGAGTGTACAAAGCAGCCATCAAAGCAAAAGGTGGCTACTTTGAAGAACCAAGAATATAAGACATATTTTCAGTTGTTTCACACTTTTTTGTTAAGTATATAATTCCACATGTGTTAATTCATAGTTTTGATGCCTTCAGTGTGAATGTACAATTTTCAAAGTCATGAAAATACAGAAAAATCTTTAAATGAGAAGGTGTGTCCAAACTTTTGGTCTGTACTGTATATTCTACCCTCACACATTTGGAACTCTCCTGGGGTACCCTCACACATATTATTCCCTCATTTAGTGGATATTTTCACAAAAAAGTGATATTTTTGAAAATTCAGAAAATTGGCTAAAAACAGCTATATATCGAGGACTCATCGGGCCAATCGCTCTGGAACTGAAATCGGAATGCTCACTGACATTTCCCCTATCTGAAAGTCTGATAAACGCCGGAAAAATGACTAAGTCCAAAAAACATTTTTTTCAACTTTTTTCAATTTTATCCCCGTAGGTTATATATTCTACCCTCACACATTTTGAACTCTCCTGGGGTACCCTCACACATATTATTCCCTCATTTAGTGGATATTTTCACAAAAAAGTGATATTTTTGAAAATTTCAGAAAATTGGCTGAAAACAACTAAATATCAAGGACTCATCAGGTGAATCGCTCTGGTACTGAAATCGGAATGCTCACTGACATTTCCCCTATCTGAAAGTCTGATAAACGCCGGAAAAATGACTAAGTCCAAAAAACATTTTTTTGAACTTTTTTCAATTTTACCACCGTGGGATATATATTCTACCCACACACATTTGGAACTCTCCTGGGGTACCCTCACACATATTATTCCCTTATTTAGTGGATATTTTCACAAAAAAGTGAAATTTTCAAAAATTCTGAAAATTGGCTGAAAACGACTAAATATCAAGGACTCATCGGGCCAATCGCTCTGGAACTGAAATCGGAATGCTCACTGACATTTCCCCTATCTGAAAGTCTTAAAAACGCAAGAAAAATGACTAAGTCCAAAAAAAATGTTTTTCAACTTTTTTCAGTTTTACCCCCGTGGGATATATATTCTACCCACACACATTTGGAACTCTCCTGGGGTACCCTCACACATATTATTCCCTCATTTAATGGATATTTTCACAAAAAAGTGATATTTTTGAAAAATTCAGAAAATTGGCTGAAAACTATTAAATATCAAGGACTTATCGGGCGAATCACTCTGGAACTGAAATCGGAACGCTCACTGACATTTCCCCTATCGGAAAGTCTGATAAACGCCGGAAAAATGACTAAGTCCCAAAAAAAAATGTTTTAAACTTTTTTCAATTTTACCCCCGTGGGATATACATTCTACCCACACACATTTGGAACTCTCCTGGGGTACCCTCACACATATTATTCCCTCATTTATTGGATATTTTCACAAAAAAGTGAAATTTTAAAAAATTCAGAAAATTGGCTGAAAACGGCTAAATATCAAGGACTCATCAGGCGAATCGCTCTGGTACTGAAATCGGAATGCTCACTGACATTTCCCCTATCAGAAAGTCTGATAAACACCGGAAAAATGACTAAGTCCAAAAAAAATATGTTTTCAACTTTTTTCAATTTTACCCCCATGGGATATATGTTCTACCCTCACATATTTGGAACTCTCCTGGGGTACCCTCACACATATTATTCCCTCATTTAGTGGATATTTTCACAAAAAAGTGAAATTTGTTTAAAAAGTCAGAAAATTGGCTGAAAACGACTAAATATCGAGGACTCATCGGGCCAATCGCTCTGGAACTGAAATCGGAATGCTCACTGACATTTCCCCTATCTGAAAGTCTGATAAACGCCAGAAAAATGACTAAGTCCAAAAAACATTTTTTTCAACTTTTTTCAATTTTATCCCCGTAGGTTATATATTCTACCCTCACACATTTTGAACTCTCCTGGGGTACCCTCACACATATTATTCCCTCATTTAGTGGATATTTTCACAAAAAAGTGATATTTTTGAAAATTTCAGAAAATTGGCTGAAAACAACTAAATATCAAGGACTCATCAGGTGAATCGCTCTGGTACTGAAATCGGAATGCTCACTGACATTTCCCCTATCTGAAAGTCTGATAAACGCCGGAAAAATGACTAAGTCCAAAAAACATTTTTTTGAACTTTTTTCAATTTTACCACCGTGGGATATATATTCTACCCACACACATTTGGAACTCTCCTGGGGTACCCTCACACATATTATTCCCTTATTTAGTGGATATTTTCACAAAAAAGTGAAATTTTCAAAAATTCTGAAAATTGGCTGAAAATGACTAAATATCAAGGACTCATCGGGCCAATCGCTCTGGAACTGAAATCGGAATGCTCACTGACATTTCCCCTATCTGAAAGTCTTAAAAACGCCGGAAAAATGACTAAGTCCAAAAAAAATGTTTTTCAACTTTTTTCAGTTTTACCCCCGTGGGATATATATTCTACCCACACACATTTGGAACTCTCCTGGGGTACCCTCACACATATTATTCCCTCATTTAATGGATATTTTCACAAAAAAGTGATATTTTTGAAAAATTCAGAAAATTGGCTGAAAACTATTAAATATCAAGGACTTATCGGGCGAATCCCTCTGGAACTGAAATCGGAATGCTCACTGACATTTCCCCGATCTGAAAGTCTGATAGTCATTTTTCCGCCGTTTAAGTCCAAAAAAAAAATGGTTTTAACTTTTTTCAATTTTACCCCCGTGGGATATATATTCTACCCTCACACATTTGGAACTCTCCTGGGGTACCCTCACACATATTATTCCCTCATTTAGTGGATATTTTCACAAAAAAGTGAAATTTTCAAAAATTCAGAAAATTGGCTGAAAACAACTAAATATCAAGGAATCATCAGGCGAATCGCTCTGGAACTGAAATCGGAATGCTCACTGACATTTCCCCTCTCTGAAAGTCTGATAAACGCCGGAAAAACGACTAAGTCCCAAAAAAATTTTTTTTCAACTTTTTGCAATTTTACCCCCGTGAGATATATATTCTACCCTCACACATTTGGTACTCTCCTGGAGTACCCTCACACATATTATTCCCTCATTTAGTGGATATTTTCACAAAAAAAGTGAAATTTTCAAAAATTCAGAAAATTGGCTAAAAACGACTAAATATCAAGGAATCATCAGGCGAATCGCTCTGGAACTGAAATCGGAATGCTCACTGACATTTCCCCTCTCTGAAAGTCTGATAAACGCCGGAAAAATGACTAAGTCCCAAAAAAATTTTTTTTCAACTTTTTGCAATTTTACCCCCGTGGGATATATATTCTACCCTCACACATTTAGAACTCTCCTGGGGTACCCTCACACATATTATTCCTTCATTTAGTGGATATTTTCAAAAAAAGTGATATTTTTGAAAAATTCAGAAAATTGGCTGAAAACTATTAAATATCAAGGACTTATCGGGCGAATCGCTCTGGAACTGAAATCGGAATGCTCACTGACATTTCCCCTATCGGAAAGTCTGATAAACGCCGGAAAAATGACTAAGTCCCAAAAAAAAATGTATTCAACTTTTTTCAATTTTACCCCCGTGGGATATATATTCTACCCACACACATTTGGAACTCTCCTGGGGTACCCTCACACATATTATTCCCTCATTTAGTGGATATTTTCTCAAAAAAGTGAAATTTGTTTAAAAATTCAGAAAATTGGCTGAAAACGACTAAATCTCAAGGACTCATCGGGTGAATCGCTCTGGAACTGAAATCGGAATGCTCACTGACATTTCCCCTATCGGAAAGTCTGACAAACGCCGGAAAAATGACGAATCGAAAAAAAACATTTTTTTCAACTTTTTTCAATTTTACCCCCGTGGGATATATATTCTACCCACACACATTTGGAACTGTCCTGGGGTACCCTCACACATATTATTCGCTCATTTAGTGGATATTTTCACAAAAAAGTGAAATTATCAAAAATTCTGAAAATTTCCTGAAAACGACTAAATATAAAGGACACATCGGGCGAATCGCTTTGGAACTGAAATTGAAACGCTTACTGACATTTCCCCTATATGAAAGTCTGATAAACATCGGAAAAATGACTAAGTCCAAAAAAAAAATGTTTTCAACTTTTTTCAATTTTACCCCCGTGGGATATATGTTCTACCCTCACACATTTGGAACTCTCCTGGGGTACCCTCACACATATGATTCCCTCATTTAGTGGATATTTTCACAAAAAAAGTTAAATTTGTTTAAAAATTCAGAAAATTGGCTGAAAACGACTAAATATCAAGGACTCATCGGGCAAAACGCTCTGGAACTGAAATCGGAATGCTCACTGACATTTCCCCTATCTGAAAGTCTTATAAACGCCGGAAAAATTACTAAGTTCCAAAAAAAATTTTTTTAAACTTTTTTCAATTTTACCCCCCGTGGGATATATAGTCTACCCTCACACATTTGGAACTCTCCTGGGGTACCCTCACACATATTATTCCCTCATTTAGTGGATATTTTCACAAAAAAGTGATATTTTGGAAAATTCTGAAAATTGGCTGAAAACGATTAAATATCAAGGACTCATTGGGGAATCACTCTGGAACTGAAATCGGAACGCTCACTGACATTTCCCATCTCTGAAAGTCTGATAAACGCTGGAAAAATGACTAAGTCCCAAAAAAAAATGTTTTCAACTTTTTTCAATTTTACCCCCGTGGGATATACATTCTACCCTCACACATTTGGAACTCTCCTGGGGTACCCTCACACATATTATTCCCTCCTTTAGTGGATATTTTCACAAAAAAGTGAAATTTGTTTAAAAATGCAGAAAATTGGCTGAAAACGACTAAATATCAAGGACTCATCAGGCGAATCACTCTGGTACTGAAATCGGAATGCTCACTGACATTTCCCCGATCTGAAAGTCTGATAGTCATTTTTCCGCCGTTTTAGTCCAAAAAAAAAATGTTTTTAACTTTTTTCAATTTTACCCCGTGGGATATATATTCTACCCTCACACATTTGGAACTCTCCTGGGGTACCCTCACACATATTATTCCCTCATTTAGTGGATATTTTCACAAAAAAAGTGAAATTTGTTTAAAAATTCAGAAAATTGGCTGAAAACGACTAAATATCAAGGACTCATCAGGTGAATCGCTCTGGTAGTGAAATCAGAATGCTCACTGACATTTCCCCTATCTGAAAGTCTTATAAACAAAGCAAAAATGACTAAGTCCAAAAAAAAAATGTTTTCAACTTTTTTCAATTTTACCCCCGTGGGATACATGTTCTACCATCACACATTTGGAACTCCCCTGGGGTACCCTCACACATATTATTCCCTCATTTAGTGGATATTTTCACAAAAAAGTGATATTTTTGAAAAATTCAGAAAATTGGCTGAAAACGATAAAATATCAAGGACTCATTGGGCGAATCACTCTGGAACTGAAATCGGAACGCTCACTGACATTTCCCCTCTCTGAAAGTCTGATAAACGCTGGAAAAATGACTAAGCCCCAAAAAAAAATGTTTTAAACTTTTTTCAATTTTACCCCCGTGGGATATATATTCTACCCTCACACATTTGGAACTCTCCTGGGGTACCCTCACACATATTATTCCCTCATTTAGTGGATATTTTCACAAAAAAGTGATATTTTTGAAAAATTCAGATAATTGGCTGAAAACGATTAACTATCAATGACTCATCGGGCGAATCACTCTGGAAATGAAATCGGAACGCTCACTGTCATTTCCCCTCTCTGAAAGTCTGATAAACGCCGGAAAAATGACTAAGTTCCAAAAAAAAATTTTTTCAACTTTTTTCAGTTTTACCCCCCGTGGGATATATAGTCTACCCTCATACATTTGGTACTCTCCTGGGGTACCCTCACACATATTATTCCCTCATTTAGTGGATATTTTCACAAAAAAGTGATATTTTGGAAAATTCTGAAAATTGGCTGAAAACGATTAAATATCAAGGACTCATTGGGGAATCACTCTGGAACTGAAATTGGAACGCTCACTGACATTTCCCATCTCTGAAAGTCTGATAAACGCTGGAAAAATGACTAAGTCCCAAAAAAAAATGTTTTCAACTTTTTTCAATTTTACCCCCGTGGGATATATATTCTACCCTCACACATTTGGAACTCTCCTGGGGTACCCTCACACATATTATTCCCTCATTTAGTGGATATTTTCACAAAAAAAGTGAAATTTGTTTAAAAATTCAGAAAATTGGCTGAAAACGACTAAATATCAAGGACTCATCAGGTGAATCGCTCTGGTAGTGAAATCAGAATGCTCACTGACATTTCCCCTATCTGAAAGTCTTATAAACAAAAGAAAAATGACTAAGTCCAAAAAAAAAAATGTTTTCAACTTTTTTCAATTTTACCCCCGTGGGATATATGTTCTACCATCACACATTTGGAACTCCCCTGGGGTACCCTCACACATATTATTCCCTCATTTAGTGGATATTTTCACAAAAAAGTGATATTTTTGAAAAATTCAGAAAATTGGCTGAAAACGATAAAATATCAAGGACTCATTGGGCGAATCACTCTGGAACTGAAATCGGAACGCTCACTGACATTTCCCCTCTCTGAAAGTCTGATAAACGCTGGAAAAATGACTAAGTCCCAAAAAAAAATGTTTTAAACTTTTTTCAATTTTACCCCCGTGGGATATATATTCTACCCTCACACATTTGGAACTCTCCTGGGGTACCCTCACACATATTATTCCCTCATTTAGTGGATATTTTCACAAAAAAGTGATATTTTTGAAAAATTCAGATAATTGGCTGAAAACGATTAACTATCAATGACTCATCGGGCGAATCACTCTGGAAATGAAATCGGAACGCTCACTGTCATTTCCCCTCTCTGAAAGTCTGATAAACGCCGGAAAAATGACTAAGTTCCAAAAAAAAATTTTTTCAACTTTTTTCAGTTTTACCCCCCGTGGGATATATAGTCTACCCTCATACATTTGGTACTCTCCTGGGGTACCCTCACACATATTATTCCCTCATTTAGTGGATATTTTCACAAAAAAGTGATATTTTGGAAAATTCTGAAAATTGGCTGAAAACGATTAAATATCAAGGACTCATTGGGGAATCACTCTGGAACTGAAATCGGAACGCTCACTGACATTTCCCCTCTCTGAAAGTCTGATAAACGCCGGAAAAATGACTAAGTTCCAAAAAAAAATGTTTTCAACTTTTTTCAATTTTACCCCCGTGGGATATATATTCTACCCTCACACATTTGGAACTCTCCTGGGGTACCCTCACACATATTATTCCCTCATTTAGTGGATATTTTCACAAAAAAGTGAAATTTGTTTAAAAATGCAGAAAATTGGCTGAAAACGACTAAATATCAAGGACTCATCAGGCGAATCACTCTGGTACTGAAATCGGAATGCTCACTGACATTTCCCCGATCTGAAAGTCTGATAAACGCCGGAAAAACGACTAAGTCCCAAAAAATTTTTTTTTCAACTTTTTGCAATTTTACCCCCGTGAGATATATATTCTACCCTCACACATTTGGTACTCTCCTGGAGTACCCTCACACATATTATTCCCTCATTTAGTGGATATTTTCACAAAAAAAGTGAAATTTTCAAAAATTCAGAAAATTGGCTAAAAACGACTAAATATCAAGGAATCATCAGGCGAATCGCTCTGGAACTGAAATCGGAATGCTCACTGACATTTCCCCTCACTGAAAGTCTGATAAACGCCGGAAAAATGACTAAGTCCCAAAAAAATTTTTTTGCAACTTTTTGCAATTTTACCCCCGTGGGATATATATTCTACCCTCACACATTTAGAACTCTCCTGGGGTACCCTCACACATATTATTCCCTCATTTAGTGGATATTTTCACAAAAAAAGTGAAATTTGTTTAAAAATTCAGAAAATTGGCTGAAAACGACTAAATATCAAGGACTCATCAGGTGAATCGCTCTGGTACTGAAATTGGAATGCTCACTGACATTTCCCCTCTCTGAAAGTCTGATAAACGCTGGAAAAATGACTAAGTCCCAAAAAAAAATGTTTTAAACTTTTTTCAATTTTACCCCCGTGGGATATATATTCTACCCTCACACATTTGGAACTCTCCTGGGGTACCCTCACACATATTATTCCCTCATTTAGTGGATATTTTAAAAAAAAAAGTAAAATTTGTTTAAAAATTCAGAAAATTGGCTGAAAACGACTAAATATCAAGGACTCATCAGGTGAATCGCTCTGGTAGTGAAATCAGAATGCTCACTGACATTTCCCCTATCTGAAAGTCTTATAAACAAAGGAAAAATGACTAAGTCCAAAAAAAAAATGTTTTCAACTTTTTTCAATTTTACCCCCGTGGGATATATGTTCTACCATCACACATTTGGAACTCCCCTGGGGTACCCTCACACATATTATTCCCTCATTTAGTGGATATTTTCACAAAAAAGTGATATTTTTGAAAAATTCAGAAAATTGGCTGAAAACGATAAAATATCAAGGACTCATTGGGCGAATCACTCTGGAACTGAAATTGGAACGCTCACTGATATTTCCCCTCTCTGAAAGTCTGATAAACGCTGGAAAAATGACTAAGTCCCAAAAAAAAATGTTTTAAACTTTTTTCAATTTTACCCCCGTGGGATATATATTCTACCCTCACACATTTGGAACTCTCCTGGGGTACCCTCACACATATTATTCCCTCATTTAGTGGATATTTTCACAAAAAAGTGATATTTTTGAAAAATTCAGATAATTGGCTGAAAACGATTAACTATCAATGACTCATCGGGCGAATCACTCTGGAAATGAAATCGGAACGCTCACTGTCATTTCCCCTCTCTGAAAGTCTGATAAACGCCGGAAAAATGACTAAGTTCCAAAAAAAAATTTTTTCAACTTTTTTCAGTTTTACCCCCCGTGGGATATATAGTCTACCCTCATACATTTGGTACTCTCCTGGGGTACCCTCACACATATTATTCCCTCATTTAGTGGATATTTTCACAAAAAAGTGATATTTTGGAAAATTCTGAAAATTGGCTGAAAACGATTAAATATCAAGGACTCATTGGGGAATCACTCTGGAACTGAAATTGGAACGCTCACTGACATTTCCCATCTCTGAAAGTCTGATAAACGCTGGAAAAATGACTAAGTCCCAAAAAAAAATGTTTTCAACTTTTTTCAATTTTACCCCCGTGGGATATATATTCTACCCTCACACATTTGGAACTCTCCTGGGGTACCCTCACACATATTATTCCCTCATTTAGTGGATATTTTCACAAAAAAAGTGAAATTTGTTTAAAAATTCAGAAAATTGGCTGAAAACGACTAAATATCAAGGACTCATCAGGTGAATCGCTCTGGTAGTGAAATCAGAATGCTCACTGACATTTCCCCTATCTGAAAGTCTTATAAACAAAAGAAAAATGACTAAGTCCAAAAAAAAAATGTTTTCAACTTTTTTCAATTTTACCCCCGTGGGATATATGTTCTACCATCACACATTTGGAACTCCCCTGGGGTACCCTCACACATATTATTCCCTCATTTAGTGGATATTTTCACAAAAAAGTGATATTTTTGAAAAATTCAGAAAATTGGCTGAAAACGATAAAATATCAAGGACTCATTGGGCGAATCACTCTGGAACTGAAATCGGAACGCTCACTGACATTTCCCCTCTCTGAAAGTCTGATAAACGCTGGAAAAATGACTAAGTCCCAAAAAAAAATGTTTTAAACTTTTTTCAATTTTACCCCCGTGGGATATATATTCTACCCTCACACATTTGGAACTCTCCTGGGGTACCCTCACACATATTATTCCCTCATTTAGTGGATATTTTCACAAAAAAGTGATATTTTTGAAAAATTCAGATAATTGGCTGAAAACGATTAACTATCAATGACTCATCGGGCGAATCACTCTGGAAATGAAATCGGAACGCTCACTGTCATTTCCCCTCTCTGAAAGTCTGATAAACGCCGGAAAAATGACTAAGTTCCAAAAAAAAATTTTTTCAACTTTTTTCAGTTTTACCCCCCGTGGGATATATAGTCTACCCTCATACATTTGGTACTCTCCTGGGGTACCCTCACACATATTATTCCCTCATTTAGTGGATATTTTCACAAAAAAGTGATATTTTGGAAAATTCTGAAAATTGGCTGAAAACGATTAAATATCAAGGACTCATTGGGGAATCACTCTGGAACTGAAATCGGAACGCTCACTGACATTTCCTCTCTCTGAAAGTCTGATAAACGCCGGAAAAATGACTAAGTTCCAAAAAAAAATGTTTTCAACTTTTTTCAATTTTACCCCCGTGGGATATATATTCTACCCTCACACATTTGGAACTCTCCTGGGGTACCCTCACACATATTATTCCCTCATTTAGTGGATATTTTCACAAAAAAGTGAAATTTGTTTAAAAATGCAGAAAATTGGCTGAAAACGACTAAATATCAAGGACTCATCAGGCGAATCACTCTGGTACTGAAATCGGAATGCTCACTGACATTTCCCCGATCTGAAAGTCTGATAAACGCCGGAAAAACGACTAAGTCCCAAAAAATTTTTTTTTCAACTTTTTGCAATTTTACCCCCGTGAGATATATATTCTACCCTCACACATTTGGTACTCTCCTGGAGTACCCTCACACATATTATTCCCTCATTTAGTGGATATTTTCACAAAAAAAGTGAAATTTTCAAAAATTCAGAAAATTGGCTAAAAACGACTAAATATCAAGGAATCATCAGGCGAATCGCTCTGGAACTGAAATCGGAATGCTCACTGACATTTCCCCTCACTGAAAGTCTGATAAACGCCGGAAAAATGACTAAGTCCCAAAAAAATTTTTTTGCAACTTTTTGCAATTTTACCCCCGTGGGATATATATTCTACCCTCACACATTTAGAACTCTCCTGGGGTACCCTCACACATATTATTCCCTCATTTAGTGGATATTTTCACAAAAAAAGTGAAATTTGTTTAAAAATTCAGAAAATTGGCTGAAAACGACTAAATATCAAGGACTCATCAGGTGAATCGCTCTGGTACTGAAATTGGAATGCTCACTGACATTTCCCCTCTCTGAAAGTCTGATAAACGCTGGAAAAATGACTAAGTCCCAAAAAAAAATGTTTTAAACTTTTTTCAATTTTACCCCCGTGGGATATATATTCTACCCTCACACATTTGGAACTCTCCTGGGGTACCCTCACACATATTATTCCCTCATTTAGTGGATATTTTAAAAAAAAAAGTAAAATTTGTTTAAAAATTCAGAAAATTGGCTGAAAACGACTAAATATCAAGGACTCATCAGGTGAATCGCTCTGGTAGTGAAATCAGAATGCTCACTGACATTTCCCCTATCTGAAAGTCTTATAAACAAAGGAAAAATGACTAAGTCCAAAAAAAAAATGTTTTCAACTTTTTTCAATTTTACCCCCGTGGGATATATGTTCTACCATCACACATTTGGAACTCCCCTGGGGTACCCTCACACATATTATTCCCTCATTTAGTGGATATTTTCACAAAAAAGTGATATTTTTGAAAAATTCAGAAAATTGGCTGAAAACGATAAAATATCAAGGACTCATTGGGCGAATCACTCTGGAACTGAAATTGGAACGCTCACTGATATTTCCCCTCTCTGAAAGTCTGATAAACGCTGGAAAAATGACTAAGTCCCAAAAAAAAATGTTTTAAACTTTTTTCAATTTTACCCCCGTGGGATATATATTCTACCCTCACACATTTGGAACTCTCCTGGGGTACCCTCACACATATTATTCCCTCATTTAGTGGATATTTTCACAAAAAAGTGATATTTTTGAAAAATTCAGAAAATTGGCTGAAAACTATTAAATATCAAGGACTTATCGGGCGAATCGCTCTGGAACTGAAATCGGAATGCTCACTGACATTTCCCCTATCGGAAAGTCTGATAAACGCCGGAAAAATGACTAAGTCCCAAAAAAAAATGTATTCAACTTTTTTCAATTTTACCCCCGTGGGATATATATTCTACCCTCACACATTTGGAACTCTCCTGGGGTACCCTCACACATATTATTTCCTCATTTAGTGGATATTTTCACAAAAAAGTGAAATTTGTTTAAAAATTCAGAAAATTGGCTGAAAATGACTAAATATCAAGGACTCATCGGGTGAATCGCTCTGGAACTGAAATCGGAATGCTCACTGACATTTCCCCTATCGGAAAGTCTGACAAACGCCGGAAAAATGACGAATCGAAAAAAAAAATTTTTTTCAACTTTTTTCAATTTTACCCCCGTGGGATATATATTCTACCCACACACATTTGGAACTCTCCTGGGGTACCCTCACACATATTATTTGCTCATTTAGTGGATATTTTCACAAAAAAGTGAAATTATCAAAAATTCTGAAAATTGGCTGAAAACGACTAAATATCAAGGACACATCGGGTGAATCGCTTTGGAACTGAAACTGAAACGCTTACTGACATTTCCCCTATATGAAAGTCTGATAAACACCGGAAAAATGACTAAGTCCAAAAAAAAAAATGTTTTCAACTTTTTTCAATTTTACCCCCGTGGGATATATATTCTACCCTCACACATTTGGAACTCTCCTGGGGTACCCTCACACATATTATTCCCTCATTTAGTGGATATTTTCACAAAAAAAGTGAAATTTGTTTAAAAATTCAGAAAATTGGCTGAAAACGACTAAATATCAAGGACTCATCAGGTGAATCGCTCTGGTACTGAAATCGGAATGCTCACTGACATTTCCCCTTTCTGAAAGTCTGATAAACGCTGGAAAAATGACTAAGTCCCAAAAAAAAATGTTTTAAACTTTTTTCAATTTTACCCCCGTGGGATATATATTCTACCCTCACACATTTGGAACTCTCCTGGGGTACCCTCACACATATTATTCCCTCATTTAGTGGATATTTTCACAAAAAAGTGAAATTTGTTTAAAAATTCAGAAAATTGGCTTAAAACGACTAAATATCAAGGACTCATCGAGCTAATCGCTCTGGAACTGAAATCGGAATGCTCACTGACATTTCCCCTATCTGAAAGTTTTATAAACGCCGGAAAAATGACTAAGTCCAAAAAAAAAATGTTTTCAACATTTTTCAATTTTACCCCCGTGGGATATATGTTCTACCCTCACACATTTGAAACTCCCCTGGGGTACCCTCACACATATTATTCCCTCATTTAGTGGATATTTTCACAAAAAAGTGATATTTTTGAAAAATTCAGATAATTGGCTGAAAACGATTAACTATCAATGACTCATCGGGCGAATCACTCTGGAAATGAAATCGGAACGCTCACTGACATTTCCCCTATCTGAAAGTCTTATAAACGCCGGAAAAATGACTAAGGCCAAAAAAAATGTTTTTCAACTTTTTTCAATTTTACCCCCGTGGAATATATATTCTACCCACACACATTTGGAACTCTCCTGGGGTACTCTCACACATATTATTCCCTCATTTAGTGAATATTTTCACAAAAAAGTGAAATTTGTTTAAAAATTCAGAAAATTGGCTGAAAACGACTAAATATCAAGGAATCATCAGGCGAATCGCTCTGGTACTGAAATCGGAACGCTCACTGACATTTCCCCTATCTGAAAGTCTGATAAACACCGGAAAAATGACTAAGTCCCAAAAAAAAATGTTTTCAACTTTTTTCAATTTTACCCCCGTGGGATATATGTTCTACCCTCACACATTTAGAACTCTCCTGGGGTACCCTCACACATATTATTCCCTCATTTAGTGGATATTGTCACAAAAAAGGGAAGTTTTAAAAAATTCAGAAAATTGGCTGAAAACGACTAAATATCAAGGAATCATCAGGCGAATCGCTCTGGTACTGAAATCGGAATGCTCACTGACATTTCCCCTATCTGAAAGTCTGATAAACACCGGAAAAATGACTAAGTCAAAAAAAAAAATGTTTTCAACTTTTTTCAATTTTACCCCCGTGGGATATATGTTCTACCCTCACACATTTGGAACTCTCCTGGGGTACCCTCACACATATTATTCCCTCATTTAGTGGATATTTTCACAAAAAAGTGAAATTTGTTTAAAAATTCAGAAAATTGGCTTAAAACGACTAAATATCAAGGACTCATCGGGCCAATTGCTCTGGAACTGAAATCGGAATGCTCACTGACATTTCCCCTATCTGAAAGTCTTATAAACGCCGGAAAAGTGACTAAGTCCAAAAAAAATGTTTTTCAACATTTTTCAATTTTACCCCCGTGGTATATATATTCTACCCACACACATTTGGAACTCTCCTGGGGTACCCTCACACATATTATTCCCTCATTTAGTGGATATTTTCACAAAAAAGTGAAATTTGTTTAAAAATTCTGAAAATTGGCTGAAAACGACTAAATATCAAGTACTCATCAGGCGAATCGCTCTGGTACTGAAATCGGAATGCTCACTGACATTTCCCCTATCTGAAAGTCTGATAAACACCGGAAAAATGACTAAGTCCAAAAAAAAAATGTTTTCAACTTTTTTCAATTTTACCCCCGTGGGATATATGTTCTACCCTCACACATTTGGAAATCTCCTGGGGTACCCTCACACATATTATTCCCTCATTTAGTGGATATTTTCACAAAAAAGTGAAATTTGTTTAAAAATTCAGAAAATTGGCTGAAAACGACTAAATATCAAGGACTGATAGGGCAAATCGCTCTGGAACTGAAATCGGAATGCTCACTGACATTTCCCCTATCTGAAAGTCTTATAAACGCCGGAAAAATGACTAATAGAGATGAGCGGTGTTCGACTAGAACTGTTCGCCAATCTCAAATTCGAGCTGTTTTGGGCGGTGTTCGAGTTGTTCGACGAACCCGAACGATTTGCAAAAAATTCGGCTGTTCGAGGTTATGTTCGATAACTGTTCGTGCACCAAAAGCGTGTCCTGCATGTCTGGTGCTATTTAGAGCACCAATCATGCAGGGATTGTCTGCCACTCACTGTAATGCCACAGCCATGGTGGTTGTGGCATTACAGTGATTGCCCAAATCGATGGGAACTGTGCTCACAGTGAAACACGAAAAGCCGGCAATTCAGCAGCGGCATACACCGGTACCCGACAATTTAGAACCGAAAGAATAGAGCTTCACACATAGATTAGATAGATATAAACATGTCAGCCACATATATACGAAGTACAGTGAAAGTGCTGCTTACTGTACTTGTCATTTAGCGTAAAGGATTTATCAAAAAAAAATAATAGTGTTTTCATGCACCGTCTCTTTAAAAAAGCCGGCCGGCAATTCAGCAGCGGTACCCGACAATTTAGAATAGAAGGAATAGAGAATCATACATAGATTAGATAGATAGAAACATGTCAGTCACATATATATGAAGTACAGTGACAGTGTTGATTACTGTACTTGTCATTTAGTGTAAAGGATTTATCAAAAAAAATAATAGTGTTTTCATGCACCGTCTCTTTAAGAAAGCCGGCCGGCAATTCAGCATCTGTACCCGACAATTTATAACAGACAGAATAGAGCTTCACACATAGATTAGATAGATAGAAACATGTCAGTCACATATATATGAAGTACAGTGATAGTGTTGGTTACTGTACTTGTCATTTAGTATTAAAATAAAGGATTTATTATTAAAAAAATTGGCGTGGGGTTCCCCTTAATTTTAGGCTCTAGCGGAGGTTAAGCAGACAGCTGGGGCAGATGTTTGAAGCCTGGGAAGGGGGTAATACCCACGGAGCTTCCCAGGCTACTAATATCAGCCCCCAGCTGAATACATAGCCTTTACTAGCTATTAAAATGGGGGACCCCCCCAAAAAAATGACGTGGGGTCCCACCTAATTTAATAGCTAGCAAAGGCTAGGCAGACAGCTGGGGGCTGATATTAATAGCCCAGGAAGGGAGCCATGAATATTGGCCCCCTCCCAGGCTAGAAACACCAGCCGTCAGCCGCCCCAGAAATGGCGCATTCATAGAATGCGCCAATTCTGGCACTTAGCCTCGCTCTTCCACGCTGCCCTGGTGCGGTGGCAGGGGGTAATAGGGCTGGGGTTGAAGTCAGCTTATAATGCCAGCTGACATCAAGCCCAGGTTAGTAATGGAGAGGCGTCTATAAAACACCCCCATTACTAACCCCATAGTCAAAGTTAAAAAAAACACAAACACCCAGAATAAAGTCCTTTAATTGAAATAAACACACAATTCTTTATTGTTCTAAATGAAACCATACTTACCGTCACGCCCATTCCAGCTGAAGCCAACGATCTCCTGTAATAAAAATAAAATAATAAAGCAACCTCATCCTTACCTTTCCATGGTTCCCACGACAGCTTCAGCTCTGCTACATCGAGATGACAGGCTGGACCGCAGCAGAACGCCGCCATCCAGCCTGTCATCCCGCAGACACTGAGAAGAGCAGGCTTGCTTGCGCTCCACATTGTCTCTCTGTGACGGCATAAAGATGAGCCGAGGTCATGTCCAATGAACTCGGCTCACCTCATGCACGTCACTTACAGCGTGGGAGAATTCTCCTGCACTCAGCCCTTCAGCGTGAGAATTTTCCCACGCTGTCAGTGAGGTGCATGAGGTGAGCTGAGTTCATTGGACATGAGCTCACCTCATGCACGTCACTGACAGCGTGGGAGAATTCTCCTGCACTCAGCACTTCAGCGTGAGAATTTTCCCACGCTGTCAGTGACGTGCATGAGGTGAGCCGAGTTCATTGGACATGACCTCGGCTCATCTGGATGCCGTCACAGCGAGACACTGAGGAGCGCAAGCATGCCTGCTCTTCTCAGTGTCTGCGGCATGACAGGCTGGATGGCAGCGTTCTGCTGCGGTCCAGCCTGTCATCTCGATGTAGCAGAGCTAAAGCTGTCGTGGGAACCATGGAAAGGTAAGGATGAGGTTGGTTTATTATTTTTCTTTTATTGCAGGAGATTGTTGGCTTCAGCTGGAATGGGCGTGATGGTAAGTATAGTTTAATTTAGAACAATAAAGAATTGTGTGTTTATTTCAATTAAAGGACTTTATTCTGGGTGTTGTGTTTTTTTTAAATACTTTACTAGAAATTCATGGCGGTCATGTCTAATACTGGCGTGACCCCATGAATTTTGGGCTTGGGGCCAGCTGATAATACCAAGCTGGCCCTAACCCCTTTATTACCCAGTGAGCCACCGCACCAGGGCCCTGGATGAGTTGGGTACAGCGCCAGAAGATGGCGCTTCTATGAACGCGCCATTTTCCGGGGTGGCTGCGGACTGCAATTTGCAGCGGGGGGGGCCCAGAAAGCTTGGGCCTCCCTGCGCTGCAGATTCCAGCCCCCAGCTGCCTAGTTGTACCTGGCTGGACACAAAAATAGGGCGAAGCCCCACGTATTTTTTTTTTAATTATTTCATGAAATTCATGAAATAATTAAGAAAAAAAGGCCTTCCCTATATTGTTGTGTCCGGCCAGGTACAAATAGTCAGCTGGTGGTTGGGGGAAGCCCGTTCCTGCCTGCTGTGCCTGGCTGGACACAAATATAGTGCGAAGCCCCACTTCAATTTTTTTTAATTATTTCAGGAAATTCATGAAATAATTAAAAAAAAATTGACGTGGGGCTTCGCACTATATTTGTGTCCAGTCAGGTGCAGCAGGCAGGAACGGGCTGCCCCCAACCACCAGCTGCCTATTTGTACCTGGCCGGACACAACAATATAGGGAAGCCCTTTTTTTCTTAATTATTTCATGAAATAATTTAAAGAAAATTGACGTGGGGCTTCGCCCTGTTTTTGTGTCCAGCCAGGTACAACTAGGCAGCTGGGGGCTGGAATCCGCAGCGCAGGGAGGCCCAAGCTTTCTGGGCCACCCCCGCTGCAAATTGCAGTGCGCAGCCACCCCGGAAAATGGCGCGTTCATAGAAGCGCCATCTTCTGGCGCTGTACCCAACTCATCCAGGGCCCTGATGCGGTGGCTCACTGGGTAATAAAGGGGTTAGGGCCAGCTTGGCATTATCAGCTGGCCCTAAGCCCAAAATTCATGGGGTCACGCCAATATTAGACATGACCACCATGAATTTCTAGTAAAGTATTTAAAAAAAACACAACACCCAGAAAAAAGTCCTTTAATTGAAATAAACACACAATTCTTTATTGTTCTAAATTAAACCATACTTACCGTCACGCCCATTCCAGCTGAAGCCAACGATCTCCTGAAATAAAAGAAAAATAATAAAGCAACATCATCCTTACCTTTCCATGGTTCCCATGACAGCTTCAGCTCTGCTACATCGAGATGACAGGCTGGACCGCAGCAGAACGCTGCCATCCAGCCTGTCATCCCTCAGACACTGAGAAGCGCAGGCATGCTTGCGCTCCACAGTGTCTCTCTGTGAGGGCATCCAGATGAGCCGAGTTAATGTCCAATGAACTCGGCTCACCTCATGCACGTCACTGACAGCGTGGGAAAATTCTCCTGCACTCAGCGCTTCAGCGTGGGAGAATTCTCACGCTGAAGCGCTGAGTGCAGGAGAATTCTCCCACGCTGTCAGTGACGTGCAGGAGGTGAGCTGAGTTCATTGGACATGAGCTCACCTTATGCACGTCACTGACAGCGTGGGAGAATTCTCCTGCACTCAGCGCTTCAGCGTGAGAATTTTCCCACGCTGTCAGTGACGTGCATGAGGTGCGCCGAGTTCATTGGACATGAACTCGTCTCATCTTTATGCCGTCACAGCCAGACACTGCAGAGCGCAAGCATGCCTGCGCTTCTCAGTGTCTGCGGGATGACAGGCTGGATGGCAGCGTTCTGCTGCGGTCCAGCCTGTCATCTCGATGTAGCAGAGCTGAAGCTGTCGTGGGAACCATGGAAAGGTAAGGATGATGTTGCTTTATTATTTTTCTTTTATTGCAGGAGATCGTTGGCTTCAGCTGGAATGGGCGTGATGGTAAGTATGGTTTAATTTAGAACAATAAAGGATGGTGTCTTTATTTCAATTAAAGGACTTTATTCTGGGTGTTTGTGTTTTCTTTTAACTTTGACTATGGGGTTAGTAATGGGGGTGTCTTATAGACGCCTCTCCATTACTAACCTGGGCTTGATGTCAGCTGGCATTATAAGCTGACATCAACCCCAGCCCTATTACCCCCTGCCACCGCTACAGGGCAGCGTGGAAGAGCGAGGCTAAGTACCAGAATTGGCGCATCCTATGAATGTGCCATTTCTGGGGCGGCTGACGGCTGGTGTTTCTAGCCTGGGAGGGGGCCAATATTCATGGCTCCCTTCCTGGGCTATTAATATCAGCCCCCAGCTGTCTGCCTAGCCTTCGCTAGCTATTAAATTAGGGGGGACCCCACGTCATTTTTTTGGGGGGGTCCCCCATTTTAATAGCTAGTAAAGGCTATGTATTCAGCTGGGGGCTCATATTAGTAGCCTGGGAAGCTCCGTGGGTATTACCCCCTTCCCAGGCTTCAAACATCTGCCCCAGCTGTCTGCTTAACCTCCGCTAGAGACTAAAATTAAGGGGAACCCCACGCCAATTTTTTTTAATAATAAATCCTTTATTTTAATACTAAATGACAAGTACAGTAACCAACACTATCACTGTACTTCATATATATGTGACTGACATGTTTCTATCTATCTAATCTATGTGTGAAGCTCTATTCTGTCTGTTATAAATTGTCGGGTACAGATGCTGAATTGCCGGCCGGCTTTCTTAAAGAGACGGTGCATGAAAACACTATTATTTTTTTTAATAAATCCTTTACACTAAATGACAAGTACAGTAAGCAACATTGTCACTGTACTTCATATATATGTGACTGACATGTTTCTATCTATCTAATCTATGTGTGAAGCTCTATTCTGTCTGTTATAAATTGTCGGGTACAGATGCTGAATTGCCGGCCGGCTTTTTTAAAGAGACAGTGCATGAAAACACTATTATATTTTTTAATAAATCCTTTACACTAAATGACAAGTAAAGTAAGCAACACTGTCACTGTACTTGATATGTATGTTACTAACATGTTTCTATCTATCTAATCTATGTGTGAGGCTCTATTCCTTCTTGTCTAAATTGTCGGGTACCGATGTATGCCGCTGCTGAATTGCCGGCCGGCTTTTTTTAAAGAAAGCGTCTTCTGAGCAGTTTATCAGCTTTTGGACACATTTGAAGGTGTTTTCTATGTGTTTCTATGTGTTTTTGTTTGCCTGCCATTGGTTTTAACGGTGTTCGACGGTGTTCTAAGGTGTTCGACGAACAGTTCGACAAACAGTTCCTCGAACATCCCGAGTCCAAAAAAAATGTTTTTCAACTTTTTTCAATTTTACCCCCGTGGGATATATATTCTACCCACACACATTTGGAACTCTCCTGGGGTACCCTCACACATATTATTTCCTCATTTAGTGAATATTTTCACAAAAAAGTGAAATTTGTTTAAAAATTCAGAAAATTGGCTGAAAACGACTAAATATCAAGGACTCATCGAGCCAATCGCTCTGGAACTGAAATCGGAATGCTCACTGACATTTCCCCTATCTGAAAGTCTTATAAACGCCGGAAAAATGACTAAGTCCAAAAAAAAAATGTTTTCAACTTTTTTCAATTTTACCCCCGTGGGATATATGTTCTACCCTCACACATTTGGAACTCCCCTGGGGTACCCTCACACATATTATTCCCTCATTTAGTGGATATTTTCACAAAAAAGTGATATTTTTGAAAAATTCAGATAATTGGCTGAAACCGAGTAACTATCAATGACTCATCGGGCGAATCACTCTGGAATTGAAATCGGAACGCTCACTGACATTTCCCCTCTCTGAAAGTCTGATAAACGCCGGAAAAATTACTAAGTCCCAAAAAAAATTTTTTTCAACTTTTTTCAATTTTACCCCCGTGGGATATATAGTCTACCCTCACACATTTGGAACTCTCCTGGGGTACCCTCACACATATTATTCCCTCATTTAGTGGATATTTTCAAAAAAAGTGATATTTTGGAAAATTCAGAAAATTGGCTGAAAACAATTAAATATCAAGGACTCATTGAGCGAATCACTCTGGAACTGAAATCGGAACGCTCACTGACATTTACCCTATCTGAAAGTCTGATAAACACGGGAAAAATGACTAAGTTCAAAAAAAAAATGTTTTCAACTTTTTTCAATTTTACCCCCGTGGGATATATGTTCTACCCACACACATTTGGAACTCTCCTGGGGTACTCTCACACATATTATTCCCTCATTTAGTGAATATTTTCACAAAAAAGTGAAATTTGTTTAAAAATTCAGAAAATTGGCTGAAAACAACTAAATATCAAGTACTCATCAGGCGAATCGCTCTGGTACTGAAATCGGAATGCTCACTGACATTTCCCCTATCTGAAAGTCTGATAAACACCGGAAAAATGACTAAGTCCCAAAAAAAAATGTTTTCAACTTTTTTCAATTTTACCCCCGTGGGATATATGTTCTACCCTCACACATTTAGAACTCTCCTGGGGTACCATCACACATATTATTCCCTCATTTAGTGGATATTGTCACAAAAAAGTGAAATTTTAAAAAATTCAGAAAATTGGCTGAAAACGACTAAATATCAAGGAATCATCAGGCGAATCGCTCTGGTACTGAAATCGGAATGCTCACTGACATTTCCCCTATCTGAAAGTCTGATAAACACCGGAAAAATGACTAAGTCCAAAAAAAAAATGTTTTCAACTTTTTTTCAATTTTACCCCCGTGGGATATATGTTCTACCCTCACACATTTGGAACTCTCCTGGGGTACCCTCACACATATTATTCCCTCATTTAGTGGATATTTTCACAAAAAAGTGAAATTTGTTTAAAAATTCAGAAAATTGGCTGAAAACGACTAAATATCAAGGACTCATCGGGCAAATCGCTCTGGAACTGAAATCGGAATGTTCACTGACATTTCCCCTATCTGAAAGTCTTATAAACGCCGGAAAAATGACTAAGTCCAAAAAAAATGTTTTTCAACTTTTTTCAATTTTACCCCCGTGGGATATATATTCTACCCACACACATTTGGAACTCTCCTGGGGTACCCTCACACATATTATTCCCTCATTTAGTGAATATTTTCACAAAAAAGAGAAATTTGTTTAAAAATTCAGAAAATTGGCTGAAAACGACTAAATATCAAGGAATCATCAGACGAATCACTCTGGTACTGAAATCGGAATGCTCACTGACATTTCCCCTATCTGAAAGTCTGATAAACACCGGAAAAATGACTAAGTCCAAAAAAAAAATGTTTTCAACTTTTTTCAATTTTACCCCCGTGGGATATATGTTCTACCCTCACACATATGGCACTCTCCTGGGGTAACCTCACACATATTATTCCCTCATTTAGTGGATATTGTCACAAAAAAGTGAAATTTTAAAAAATTTAGAAAATTGGCTGAAAGCGACTAAATATCAAGAAATCATCAGGCGAATCGCTCTGGTACTGAAATCGGAATGCTCACTGACATTTCCCCTATCTGAAAGTCTGATAAACACCGGAAAAATGACTAAGGCCAAAAAAAAAATGTTTTCAACTTTTTTCAATTTTACCCCCCGTGGGATATATGTTCTACCCAAACACATTTGGAACTCACCTGGGGTGCCCTCACACTTATTATTCCCTCATTTAGTGGATATTTTCACAAAAAAGTGAAATTTGTTTAAATATTCAGAAAATTGGCTGAAAACGACTAAATATCAAGGACTGATCGAGCCAATCGCTCTGGAACTGAAATCGGCATGCTCACTGACATTTCCCCTATCTGAAAGTCTTATAAACGGCGGAAAAATAACTAAGTCCAAAAAAAATGTTTTTCAACATTTTTCAATTTTACCCCCGTGGTGTATATATTCTACCCACACACATTTGAAACTCTCCTGGGGTACCCTCACACATATTATTCCCTCATTTAGTGGATATTTTCACAAAAAAAGTGAAATTTGCTTAAAAATTCTGAAAATTGGCTGAAAACAACTAAATATCAAGTACTCATCAGGCGAATCGCTCTGGTACTGAAATCGGAATGCTCACTGACATTTCCCCTATCTGAAAGTCTGATAAACACCGGAAAAATGACTAAGTCCAAAAAAAAAATGTTTTCAACTTTTTTCAATTTTACCCCCGTGGGATATATGTTCTACCCACACACATTTGGAAATGTCCTGGGGTACCCTCACACATATTATTCCCTCATTTAGTGGATATTTTCACAAAAAAGTGAAATTTGTTTAAAAATTCAGAAAATTGGCTGAAAATGACTAAATATCAAGGACTCATCAGGCGAATCGCTCTGGTACTGAAATCGCAATGCTCACTGACCTTTCCCCTATCTGAAAGTCTAATAAACACCGTAAAAATGACTAAGTCCAAAAAAAAAATGTTTTCAACTTTTTTCAATTTTACCCCCGTGGGATATATGTTCTACCCTCACACATTTAGAACTCTCCTGGGGTACCCTCACACATATTATTCCCTCATTTAGTGGATATTTTCACAAAAAAGTGAAATTTGTTTAAAAATTCAGAAAATTGGCTGAAAACGACTAAATATCAAGGACTCATCGGGCCAATCGCTCTGGAACTGAAATCGGAATGCTCTCTGACATTTCCCCTATCTGAAAGTCATATAAACGCCGGAAAAATGACTAAGTCCAAAAAAAATGTTTTTCAACATTTTTCAATTTTACCCCCGTGGTATTTATATTCTACCCACACACATTTGGAACTCTCCTGGGGTACCCTCACACATATTATTCCCTCATTTAGTGGATAATTTCACAAAAAAGTGAAATTTGTTTAAAAATTCAGAAAATTGGCTGAAAACGACTAAATATCAAGTACTCATCAGGCAAATCACTCTGGTACTGAAATCGGAATGCTCACTGACATTTCCCCTATCTGAAAGTCTGATAAACACCGGAAAAATGACTAAGTCCAAAAAAAAAATGTTTTTAAATTTTTTCAATTTTACCCCCGTGGGATATATATTCTACCCTCACACATTTGGAACTCTCCTGGGGTACCCTCATACATATTATTCCCTCATTTAGTGGATATTTTCACAAAAAAGTGATATTTTTGAAAATTCAGAAAATTGGCTGAAAACCACTAAATATCAAGGACTCATCGGGCCAATCGCTCTGGAACTGAAATCGGAATGCTCACTGACATTTCCCCTATCTGAAAGTCTTATAAACGCCGGAAAAATGACTAAGTCCAAAAAAAAATGTTTTCAACTTTTTTCAATTTTACCCCCGTGGGATATATGTTCTACCCTCACACATTTGGAACTCTCCTGGGGTACCCTCACACATATTATTCCCTCATTTAGTGGATATTTTCACAAAAAAGTGAAATTTGTTTAAAAATTCAGAAAATTGGCTGAAAACGACTAAATATCAAGGACTCATCAGGCGAATCGCTCTGGTACTGAAATCGGAATGCTCACTCACATTTCCCCTATCTGAAAGTCTGATAAACACCGGAAAAATGACTAAGTCCAAAAAAAAAATTTTTTTAACTTTTTTCAATTTTACCCCCGTGGGATATATATTCTACCCTCACACATTTGGAACTCTCCTGGGGTACCCTCATACATGTTATTCCCTCATTTAGTGGATATTTTCACAAAAAAGTGAAATTTTAAAAAATTCAGAAAATTGGCTGAAAACGACTAAATATCAAGGACTCATCAGGCTAATCGCTCTGGTACTGAAATCGGAATGCTCACTGACATTTCCCCTATCTGAAAGTCTTATAAACGCCGGAAAAATGACTAAGTCCAAAAAAAATGTTTTTAAACTTTTTTCAATTTTACCCCCGTGGGATATATATTCTACCCACACACATTTAGAACTCTCCTGGGGTACCCTCACACATATTATTCCCTCATTTAGTGGATATTTTCACAAAAAAGTGATATTTTTGAAAATTCAGAAAATTGGCTGAAAACGGCTATATATCAAGGACTCATCAGGCGAATCGCTCTGGTACTGAAATCAGAATGCTCACTGACATTTCCCCGATCTGAAAGTCTGATAAACGGCGGAAAAATGACTAAGACCAAAAAAAAAACATTTTTAACTTTTTTCAATTGTACATCCGTGGGATATATATTCTACCCTCACACATTTGGAACTCTTCTGGGGTACCCTCACACATATTATTCCCTCATTTAGTGGATATTTTCACAAAAAAGTGGTATTTTTGAAAAATTCAGATAATTGGCTGAAAACGATTAACTATCAATGACTCATCAGGCTAATCACTCTGGAATTGAAATCGGAATGCTCACTGACATTTCCCCTCTCTGAAATTCTGATAAACGCCGGAAAAATGACTAAGTCTCAAAAAAAATTTCTTTCAACTTTTTTCAATTTTACCCCCGTGGGATATATAGTCTACCCTCACACATTTGGAACTTTCCTGGGGTACCCTCACACATATTATTCCCTCATTTAGAGGATATTTTCACAAAAAAGTGAAATTTGTTTAAAAATTCAGAAAATTGGCTGAAAACGACTAAATATCAACGAATCATCGGGTCAATCGCTCTGGAACTGAAATCGGAATGCTCACTGACATTTCCCCTATCTGAAAGTCTGATAAACACCGGAAAAATGACTAAGTCCAAAAAAAAAAATTTTTTCAACTTTTTTCAATTTTACCCCCGTGGGATATATGTTCTACCCTCACACATTTGGAACTCTTCTGGGGTTGCTCTCACACTTATTATTCCTTCATTTAGTGGATATTTTCACAAAAAAGTGAAATTTGTTTAAAAATTCAGAAAATTGGCTGAAAACGACTAAATATCAAGGACTGATCGAGCCAATCGCTCTGGAACTGAAATCGGAATGCTCACTGACATTTCCCCTATCTGAAAGTCTTATAAACGGCGGAAAAATAACTAAGTCCAAAAAAAATGTTTTTCAACTTTTTTCAATTTTACCCCCGTGGTATATATATTCTACCCTCACACATTTGGAACTCTCATGGGGTACCCTCACACATATTATTCCCTTATTTAGTGGATATTGTCACAAAAAGGTAAAATTTTAAAAAATTCAGAAAATTGGCTGAAAACGACTAAATATCAAGAAATCATCAGGCGAATCGCTCTGGTACTGAAATCGGAATGCTCACTCACATTTCCCCTATCTGAAAGTCTGATAAACACCGGAAAAATGACTAAGTCCAAAAAAAAAATGTTTTTAACTTTTTTCAATTTTACCCCCGAGGGATATATATTCTACCCTCACACATTTGGAACTCTCCTGGGGTACCCTCATACATATTATTCCCTCATTTAGTGGATATTTTCACAAAAAAGTGAAATTTTAAAAAATTCAGAAAATTAGCTGAAAACGACTAAATATCAAGGAATCATCAGGCGAATCGCTCTGGTACTGAAATCGGAATGCTCACTGACATTTCCCCTATCTGAAAGTCTGATAAACACCGGAAAAATGACTAAGTCCAAAAAAAAAATGTTTTCAACTTTTTTCAATTTTACCCCCGTGGGATATATGTTCTACCCTCACACATTTGGAACTCTCCTGGGGTACCCTCACACATATTATTCCCTCATTTAGTGGATATTTTCACAAAAAAGTGATATTTTTGAAAATTCAGAAAATTGGCTGAAAACGGCTATATATCAAGGACTCATCAGGCGAATCGCTCTGGTACTGAAATCAGAATGCTCACTGACATTTCCCCGATCTGAAAGTCTGATAAACGGCGGAAAAATGACTAAGATCAAAAAAAAAACATTTTTAACTTTTTTCAATTGTACATCCGTGGGATATATATTCTACCCTCACACATTTGGAACTCTTCTGGGGTACCCTCACACATATTATTCCCTCATTTAGTGGATATTTTCACAATAAGTGGTACTTTTGAAAAATTCAGATAATTGGCTGAAAACGATTAACTATCAATGACTCATCGGGCGAATCACTCTGGAATTGAAATCGGAATGCTCACTGACATTTCCCCTCTCTGAAAGTCTGATAAACGCCGGAAAAATGACTAAGTCTCAAAAAAAATTTCTTTCAACTTTTTTCAATTTTACCCCCGTGGGATATATAGTCTACCCTCACACATTTGGAACTTTCCTGGGGTACCCTCACACATATTATTCCCTCATTTAGAGGATATTTTCACAAAAAAGTGAAATTTGTTTAAAAATTCAGAAAATTGGCTGAAAACGACTAAATATCAACGAATCATCGGGTCAATCGCTCTGGAACTGAAATCGGAATGCTCACTGACATTTCCCCTCTCTGAAAGTCTGATAAACGCCAGAAAAATGACTAAGTCTCAAAAAAAATTTCTTTCAAGTTTTTTCAATTTTACCGCATGTGGGATATAAGTTCTACCCTCAAACATTTGGAACTCTCCTGGGGTACCCTCATACATATTATTCCCTCATTTAGTGGATATTTTCACAAAAAAGTGAAATTTTAAAAAATTCAGAAAATTGGCTGAAAACGACTAAATATCAAGGACTCATCAGGCGAATCGCTCTGGTACTAAAATCGTAATGCTCACTGATATTTCCCCTATCTGAAACTCTAATAAACACCGGAAAAATGACTAAGTCCAAAAAAAAAATGTTTTCAACTTTTTTCAATTTTACCCCCGTGGGATATATGTTCTACCCTCACACATTCAGAACTCTCCTGGGGTACCCTCACACATATTATTCCCTCATTTAGTGGATATTTTCACAAAAAAGTGAAATTTGTTTAAAAATTCAGAAAATTGGCTGAAAACGACTAAGTATCAAGGACTCATCGGGCCAATCGCTCTGGAACTGAAATCGGAATGCTCTCTGACATTTCCCCTATCTGAAAGTCTTATAAACGCCGGAAAAATGACTAAGTCCAAAAAAAATGTTTTTCAACATTTTTCAATTTTACCCCCGTGGTATTTATATTCTACCCACACACATTTGGAACTCTCCTGGGGTACCCTCACACATATTATTCCCTCATTTAGTGGATATTTTCACAAAAAAGTGAAATTTGTTTAAAAATTCAGAAAATTGGCTGAAAACGACTAAATATCAAGTACTCATCAGGCAAATCGCTCTGGTACTGAAATCGGAATGCTCACTGACATTTCCCCTATCTGAAAGTCTGATAAACACCGGAAAAATGACTAAGTCCAAAAAAAAAAATTTTTTCAACTTTTTTCAATTTTACCCCCGTGGGATATATGTTCTACCCTCACACATTTGGAACTCTTCTGGGGTTGCTCTCACACTTATTATTCCTTCATTTAGTGGATATTTTCACAAAAAAGTGAAATTTGTTTAAAAATTCAGAAAATTGGCTGAAAACGACTAAATATCAAGGACTGATCGAGCCAATCGCTCTGGAACTGAAATCGGAATGCTCACTGACATTTCCCCTATCTGAAAGTCTTATAAACGGCGGAAAAATAACTAAGTCCAAAAAAAATGTTTTTCAACTTTTTTCAATTTTACCCCCGTGGTATATATATTCTACCCTCACACATTTGGAACTCTCCTGGGGTACCCTCACACATATTATTCCCTCATTTAGTGGATATTGTCACAAAAAGGTGAAATTTTAAAAAATTCAGAAAATTGGCTGAAAACGACTAAATATCAAGAAATCATCAGGCGAATCGCTCTGGTACTGAAATCGGAATGCTCACTCACATTTCCCCTATCTGAAAGTCTGATAAACACCGGAAAAATGACTAAGTCCAAAAAAAAAATGTTTTTAACTTTTTTCAATTTTACCCCCGAGGGATATATATTCTACCCTCACACATTTGGAACTCTCCTGGGGTACCCTCATACATATTATTCCCTCATTTAGTGGATATTTTCACAAAAAAGTGAAATTTTAAAAAATTCAGAAAATTAGCTGAAAACGACTAAATATCAAGAAATCATCAGGCGAATCGCTCTGGTACTGAAATCGGAATGCTCACTGACATTTCCCCTATCTGAAAGTCTTATAAAAGCCGGTAAAATGACTAAGTCTCAAAAAAAATTTCTTTCAACTTTTTTCAATTTTACCGCATGTGGGATATATGTTCTACCCTCACACATTTGGAACTCTCCTGGGGTACCCTCATACATATTATTCCCTCATTTAGTGGATATTTTCACAAAAAAGTGAAATTTTAAAAAATTCAGAAAATTGGCTGAAAACGACTAAATATCAAGGACTCATCAGGCGAATCGCTCTGGTACTAAAATCGGAATGCTCACTGATATTTCCCCTATCTGAAACTCTAATAAACACCGGAAAAATGACTAAGTCCAACAAAAAAATGTTTTCAACTTTTTTCAATTTTACCCCCGTGGGATATATGTTCTACCCTCACACATTCAGAACTCTCCTGGGGTACCCTCACACATATTATTCCCTCATTTAGTGGATATTTTCACAAAAAAGTGAAATTTGTTTAAAAATTCAGAAAATTGGCTGAAAACGACTAAATATCAAGGACTCATCGGGCCAATCGCTCTGGAACTGAAATCGGAATGCTCTCTGACATTTCCCCTATCTGAAAGTCTTATAAACGCCGGAAAAATGACTAAGTCCAAAAAAAAAATGTTTTTAACATTTTTCAATTTTACCCCCGTGGGATATATATTCTACCCTCACACATTTGGAACTCTCCTGGGGTACCCTCATACAAATTATTCCCTCATTTAGTGGATATTTTCACAAAAAAGTGAAATTTTAAAAAATTCAGAAAATTGTCTGAAAACGACTAAATATCAAGGACTGATCGAGCCAATCGCTCTGGAACTGAAATCGGAATGCTCACTGACATTTCCCCTATCTGAAAGTCTTATAAACGGCGGAAAAATAACTAAGTCCAAAAAAAATGTTTTTCAACTTTTTTCAATTTTACCCCAGTGGTATATATATTCTAACCTCACACATTTGGAACTCTCCTGGGGTACCCTCACACATATTATTCCCTCATTTAGTGGATATTGTCACAAAAAAGTGAAATTTTAAAAAATTCAGAAAATTGGCTGAAAACGACTAAATATCAAGAAATCATCAGGCGAATCGCTCTGGTACTGAAATCGGAATGCTCACTCACATTTCCCCTATCTGAAAGTCTGATAAACACCGGAAAAATGACTAAGTCCAAAAAAAAAATGTTTTTAACTTTTTTCAATTTTACCCCCGTGGGATATATATTCTACCCTCACACATTTGGAACTCTCCTGGGGTACCCTCATACATATTATTCCCTCATTTAGTGGATATTTTCACAAAAAAGTGAAATTGTAAAAAATTCAGAAAATTAGCTGAAAACGACTAAATATCAAGGAATCATCAGGCGAATCGCTCTGGTACTGAAATCGGAATGCTCACTGACATTTCCCCTATCTGAAAGTCTGATAAACACCGGAAAAATGACTAAGTCCAAAAAAAAAATGTTTTCAACTTTTTTCAATTTTACCCCCGTGGGATATATGTTCTACCCTCACACATTTAGAACTCTCTTGGGGTACCCTCACACATATTATTCCCTCATTTAGTGGATATTTTCACAAAGAAGTGATATTTTTGAAAATTCAGAAAATTGGCTGAAAACCACTAAATATCAAGGACTCATCGGGCCAATCGCTCTGGAACTGAAATCGGAATGCTCACTGACATTTCCCCTATCTGAAAGTCTGATGAACACAGGAAAAATGACTAAGTCCAAAAAAAAAATGTTTTCAACTTTTTTCAATTTTACCCGTGTGGGATATATGTTCTACCCTCACACATTTGGAACTTTCCTGGGGTACCCTCACACATATTATTCCCTCATTTAGAGGATATTTTCACAAAAAAGTGAAATTTGTTTAAAAATTCAGAAAATTGGCTGAAAACGACTAAATATCAACGAATCATCGGGTCAATCGCTCTGGAACTGAAATCGGAATGCTCACTGACATTTCCCCTATCTGAAAGTCTTATAAAAGCCGGTAAAATGACTAAGTCCAAAAAAAATTTTTTTCAACTTTTTTCAATTTTACCCCCGTGGGATATATATTCTACCCACACACATTTGGAACTCTCCTGGGGTACCCTCACACATATTATTCCCTCATTTAGTGGATATTGTCACAAAAAAGTGAAATTTTAAAAAATTCAGAAAATTGGCTGAAAACGACTAAATATCAAGAAATCATCAGGCGAATCGCTCTGGTACTGAAATCGGAATGCTCACTCACATTTCCCCTATCTGAAAGTCTGATAAACACCGGAAAAATGACTAAGTCCAAAAAAAAAATGTTTTTAACTTTTTTCAATTTTACCCCCGTGGGATATATATTCTACCCTCACACATTTGGAACTCTCCTGGGGTACCCTCATACATATTATTCCCTCATTTAGTGGATATTTTCACAAAAAAGTGAAATTGTAAAAAATTCAGAAAATTAGCTGAAAACGACTAAATATCAAGGAATCATCAGGCGAATCGCTCTGGTACTGAAATCGGAATGCTCACTGACATTTCCCCTATCTGAAAGTCTGATAAACACCGGAAAAATGACTAAGTCCAAAAAAAAAATGTTTTCAACTTTTTTCAATTTTACCCCCGTGGGATATATGTTCTACCCTCACACATTTAGAACTCTCTTGGGGTACCCTCACACATATTATTCCCTCATTTAGTGGATATTTTCACAAAGAAGTGATATTTTTGAAAATTCAGAAAATTGGCTGAAAACCACTAAATATCAAGGACTCATCGGGCCAATCGCTCTGGAACTGAAATCGGAATGCTCACTGACATTTCCCCTATCTGAAAGTCTGATGAACACAGGAAAAATGACTAAGTCCAAAAAAAAAATGTTTTCAACTTTTTTCAATTTTACCCGTGTGGGATATATGTTCTACCCTCACACATTTGGAACTTTCCTGGGGTACCCTCACACATATTATTCCCTCATTTAGAGGATATTTTCACAAAAAAGTGAAATTTGTTTAAAAATTCAGAAAATTGGCTGAAAACGACTAAATATCAACGAATCATCGGGTCAATCGCTCTGGAACTGAAATCGGAATGCTCACTGACATTTCCCCTATCTGAAAGTCTTATAAAAGCCGGTAAAATGACTAAGTCCAAAAAAAATTTTTTTCAACTTTTTTCAATTTTACCCCCGTGGGATATATATTCTACCCACACACATTTGGAACTCTCCTGGGGTACCCTCACACATATTATTCCCTCATTTAGTGGATATTTTCACAAAAAAGTGAAATTTGTTTAAAAATTCCGAAAATTGGCTGAAAACGACTAAATATCAAGGACTCATCAGGCGAATCGCTCTGGTACTGAAATCGGAATGCTCACTGACATTTCCCCTATCTGAAAGTCTGATAAACACCGGAAAAATGACTAAGTCCAAAAAAAAAATGTTTTCAACTTTTTTCAATTTTACCCCCGTGGGATATATGTTCTACCCTCACACATTTAGAACTCTCTTGGGGTACCCTCACACATATTATTCCCTCATTTAGTGGATATTTTCACAAAAAAGTGATATTTTTGAAAATTCAGAAAATTGGCTGAAAACGGCTATATATCAAGGACTCATCAGGCGAATCGCTCTGGTACTGAAATCGGAATGCTCACTGACATTTCCCCGATCTGAAAGTCTGATAAACGGCGGAAAAATGACTAAGACCAAAAAAAAAACATTTTTAACTTTTTTCAATTGTACATCCGTGGGATATATATTCTACCCTCACACATTTGGAACTCTTCTGGGGTACCCTCACACATATTATTCCCTCATTTAGTGGATATTTTCACAAAAAAGTGGTATTTTTGAAAAATTCAGATAATTGGCTGAAAACGATTAACTATCAATGACTCATCGGGCTAATCACTCTGGAATTGAAATCGGAATGCTCACTGACATTTCCCCTCTCTGAAAGTCTGATAAACGCCGGAAAAATGACTAAGTCTCAAAAAAAATTTCTTTCAACTTTTTTCAATTTTACCCCCGTGGGATATAAAGTCTACCCTCACACATTTGGAACTTTCCTGGGGTACCCTCACACATATTATTCCCTCATTTAGAGGATATTTTCACAAAAAAGTGAAATTTGTTTAAAAATTCAGAAAATTGGCTGAAAACGACTAAATATCAACGAATCATCGGGTCAATCGCTCTGGAACTGAAATCGGAATGCTCACTGACATTTCCCCTATCTGAAAGTCTTATAAAAGCCGGTAAAATGACTAAGTCCAAAAAAAATTTTTTTCAACTTTTTTCAATTTTACCCCCGTGGGATATGTATTCTACCCACACACATTTGGAACTCTCCTGGGGTACCCTCACACATATTATTCCCTCATTTAGTGGATATTTTCACAAAAAAGTGAAATTTGTTTAAAAATTCCGAAAATTGGCTGAAAACGACTAAATATCAAGGACTCATCAGGCGAATCGCTCTGGTACTGAAATCGGAATGCTCACTGACATTTCCACTATCTGAAAGTCTGATAAACACAGGAAAAATGACTAAGTCCAAAAAAAAAATGTTTTCAACTTTTTTCAATTTTACCCCTGTGGGATATATGTTCTACCCTCACACATTTGGAAAACTCCTGGGGTACCCTCACACATATTATTCCCTCATTTAGTGGATATTTTCACAAAAAAGTGATATTTTTGAAAAATTCAGATAATTGGCTGAAAACGATTAACCATCAATGTCTCATCGGGTGAATCACTCTGGAATTGAAATCAGAATGCTCACTGACATTTCCCCTCTCTGAAAGTCTGATAAACGCCGGAAAAATGACTAAGTCTCAAAAAAAAATTTTTAAAACTTTTTTCAATTTTACCCCCGTGGGATATATATTCTACCCTCACACATTTGGAACTCTCCTGGGGTACCCTCACACATATTATTCCCTCATTTAGAGGATATTTTCACAAAAAAGTGAAATTTCTTTAAAAATTCAGAAAATTGGCTGAAAACGACTAAAGATCAAGTACTCATCGGGCCAATCGCTCTGAAACTGAAATCGGAATGCTCACTAACATTTCCCCGATCTGAAAGTCTGATAAACGCCGGAAAAATGACTAAGTCCAAAAAAAAAATGTTTTCAACTTTTTTCAATTTTACACCCGTGGGATATATATTCTACCCTCACACATTTGGAACTCTCCTGGGGTACCCTCACACATATTATTCCCTCATTTAGTGGATATATTCACAAAAAAGTGAAATTTGTTTGAAAATTCAGAAAATTGTCTGAAAACGACTAAATATCAAGGACTCATCAGGCGAATCGCTCTGGTACTGAAATCGGAATGCTCACTGACATTTCCCCTATCTGAAAGTCTGATAAACGCCGGAAAAATGACTAAGTCCAAAAAAAAAATGTTTTCAACTTTTTTCAATTTTACCCCCGTGGGATATATATTCTACCCTCACACATTTGGAACTCTCCTGGGGTACCCTCACACATATTATTCCCTCATTTAGTGGATATTTTCACAAAAAAGTGGTATTTTTGAAAAATTCAGATAATTGGCTGAAAACGATTAACTATCAATGACTCATCGGGCGAATCACTCTGGAATTGAAATCGGAACGCTCACTGACATTTCCCCTCTCTGAAAGTCTTATAAAAGCTGGAAAAATGACTAAGTCCCAAAAAAATGTTTTTCAACTTTTTTCAATTTTACCCCCGTGGGATATATGTTCTACCCTCACACATTTAGAACTCTCTTGGGGTACCCTCACACATATTATTCCCTCATTTAGTGGATATTTTCACAAAGAAGTGATATTTTTGAAAATTCAGAAAATTGGCTGAAAACCACTAAATATCAAGGACTCATCGGGCCAATTGCTCTGAAACTGAAATCGGAATGCTCACTGACATTTCCCCTATCTGAAAGTCTGATAAACGCCGGAAAAATGACTAAGTCCCAAAAAAAAAATGTTTTCAACTTTTTTCAATTTTACCCCCGTGGGATATATATTCTACCCTCACACATTTGGAACTCTCCTGGGGTACCCTCACACATATTATTCCCTCATTTAGTGGATATTTTCACAAAAAAGTGAAATTTGTTTAAAAATTCAGAAAATTGGCTTAAAACGACTAAATATCAAGGACTCATCAGGCGTATCACTCTGGAACTGAAATCGGAATGCTCACTGACATTTCCCCTATCTGAAAGTCTGATAAACACCGGAAAAATGACTAAGTCCAAAAAAAAAATGTTTTCAACTTTTTTCAATTTTACCCCCGTGGGATATATGTTCTACCCTCACACATTTGGAACTCTCCTGCGGTACCCTCACACATATTATTCCCTCATTTAGTGGATATTTTCACAAAAAAGTGGTATTTTTGAAAAATTCAGATAATTGGCTGAAAACGATTAACTATCAATGACTCATCGGGCGAATCACTCTGGAATTGAAATCGGAACGCTCACTGACATTTCCCCTCTCTGAAAGTCTGATAAACGCGGGAAAAATGACTAAGTCTCAAAAAAAAAAGTGTTTTCAACTTTTTTCAATTTTACCCCCGTGGGATATATAGTCTACCCTCACACATTTGGTACTCTCCCGGGGTACCCTCACACATATTATTACCTCATTTAGAGGATATTTTCGCAAAAAAGTGAAATTTGTTTAAAAATTCAGAAAATTGGCTGAAAACGACTAAATATCAAGGACTCATCGGGCCAATTGCTCTGAAACTGAAATCGGAATGCTCACTGACATTTCCCCGATCTGAAAGTCTGATAAACGGCGGAAAAATGACTAAGACCAAAAAAAAAACATTTTTAACTTTTTTCAATTGTACATCCTTGGGGTATATATTCTACCCTCACACATTTGGAACTTTCCTGGGGTACCCTTACACATATTATTCCCTCATTTAGTGGATATTTTCACAAAAAAGTGGTATTTTTGAAAAATTCAGATCATTGGCTGAAAACGATTAACTATCAATGACTCATCGGGCTAATCACTCTGGAATTGAAATCGGAATGCTCACTGACATTTCCCCTCTCTGAAAGTCTGATAAATGCCGGAAAAATGACGAAGTCTCAAAAAAAAATTTTTAAAACTTTTTTCAATTTTACCCCCGTGGGATATATATTCTACCCTCACACATTTGGAACTCTCCTGGGGTACCCTCACACATATTATTCCCTCATTTAGTGGATATTTTCACAAAAAAGTGAAATTTGTTTAAAAATTCAGAAAATTGGCTGAAAACGACTAAATTTCAAGGACTCATCAGGCGAATGGCTCTGGAACTGAAATCGGAATGCTCACTGACATTTCCCCTATCTGAAAGTCTTACAAACGCCGGAAAAATGACTAAGTCCAAAAAAAACGTTTTTCAACTTTTTTCAATTTTACCCCCGTGGGATATATATTCTACCCACAGACATTTGGAACTCTCCTGGGGTACCCTCACACATATTATTCCCTCATTTAGTGTATATATTGACAAAAAAGTGAAATTTGTTTAAAAATTCAGAAAATTGTCTGAAAACGACTAAATATCAAGGACTCATCAGTAGTGTTGAGCGATACCTTCCGATATCAGGAAATATCGTATCGGATTGGATCGGGCCGATACCCAAAAAGTATCGGATATCGCCGATTCCGATACCGGAAACCAATGCAAGTCAATGGGACACAAATATCGGAATGAAAATAAACCCTTTCTTTCCTTGTAGGTTAATTCTACATGAAGTAAAACAACTAAGAATAATGTAGAATGACATGAAAAGCCGGCAATTCATCAGCGGCATTCACCGGTACCCGACAATTTACAACAGAAAGAATAGAGCTTCACACATAGATTAGATAGATAGAAACATGTCAGTCACATATATATGAAGTACAGTGACAGTGTTGCTTACTGTACTTGTCATTTAGTGTAAAGGATTTATTAAAAAAAATATTAGTGTTTTCGTGCACCGTCTCTTTAAAAAAGCCGGCCGGCAATTCAGCATCTGTACCCGACAATTTATAACAGACAGAATAGAGCTTCACACATAGATTAGATAGATAGAAACATGTCAGTCACATATATATGAAGTACAGTGACAGTGTTGCTTACAGAACTTGTCATTTAGTGTAAAGGATTTATTTAAAAAAATAATAGTGTTTTCATGCACCGTCTCTTTAAGAAAGCCGGCCGGCAATTCAGCATCTGTACCCGACAATTTAGAATAGAAGGAATAGAGAATCACACATAGATTAGATAGATAGAAACATGTCAGTCACATATATATGAAGTACAGTGACAGTGTTGATTACTGTACTTGTCATTTAGTGTTAAAATAAAGGATTTATTTAAAAAAAAATTGGCGTGGGGTTCCCCTTAATTTTAGGCTCTAGCGGAGGTTAAGCAGACAGCTGGGGCAAATGTTTGAAGCCTGGGAAGGGGGTAATACCCACGGAGCTTCCCAGGCTACTAATATCAGCCCCCAGCTGAATACCTAGCCTTTACTAGCTATTAAAATGGGGGACCCCCCCAAAAAAATGACGTGGGGTCCCCCCTAATTTAATAGCTAGCACAGGCTAGGCAGACAGCTGGGGGCTGATATTAATAGCCCAGGAAGGGTGCCATGAATATTGGCCCCCTCCCAGGCTAGAAACACCAGCCGTCAGCCGCCCCAGAAATGGCGCATCCATAGGATGCGCCAATTCTGGCACTTAGCCTCGCTCTTCCACGCTGCCCTGGTGCGGTGGCAGGGGGTAATAGGGTTGGGGTTGATGTCAGCTTATAATGCCAGCTGACATCAAGCCCAGGTTAGTAATGGAGAGGCGTCTATAAGACTCCCCCATTACTAACCCCATAGTCAAAGTTAAAAGAAAACACAAACACCCAGAGTAAAGTCCTTTAATTGAAATAAAGACACAATTCTTTATTGTTCTAAATTAAACCATACTTACCATCACGCCCATTCCAGCTGAAGCCAACGATCTCCTGCAATAAAAGAAAAATAATAAAGCAACCTCATCCTTACCTTTCGATGGTTCCCAGGACAGCTCCAGCTCTGCTACATCGAGATGACAGGCTGGACCGCAGCAGAAAGCTGCCATCCAGCCTGTCATCCCGCAGACACTGAGAAGCGCAGGCATGCTTGCGCTCCTCAGTGTCTCTCTGTGACGTCATCCAGATGAGCCGAGTTCATGTCCAATGAACTCAGCTCACCTCATGCACGTCACTGACAGCGTGGGAAAATTCTCCTGCACTCAGCGCTTCAGCGTGAGAATTCTCCCACGCTGTCAGTGACATACATGAGGTGAGGTCATGTCCAATGAACTCAGCTCACCTCATGCACGTCACTGACAGCGTGGGAAAATTCTCACGCTGAAGTGCTGAGTGCAGGAGAATTTTCCCACGCTGTCAGTGACGTACATGAAGTGAGCGGAGTTCATTGGACATGACCTCGGCTCATCTGGATGCCGTCACAGCCAGACACTGAGGAGTGGAAGTATGCCTGCGCTTCTCAGTGTCTGCGGGATGACAGGATGGATGGCAGCGTTCTGCTGCGGTCCAGCCTGTCATCTCGATGTAGCAGAGCTGAAGCTGTCGTGGGAGCCATGGAAAGGTAAGGATGAGGTTGCTTTATTATTTTACTTTTATTGCAGGAGATCGTTGGCTTCAGCTGGAATGGGCGTGGTGGTAAGTATGGTTTAATTTAGAACAATAAAGAATTGTGTGTTTATTTCAATTAAAGGACTTTTTTCTGGGTGTTGTGTTTTTTTAAATACTTTACTAGAAATTCATGGTGGTCATGTCTAATATTGGCGTGACCCCATGAATTTTGGGCTTAGGGCCCGCTGATAATGCCAAGCTGGCCTTAACCCCTTTATTACCCAGTGAGCCACCGCACCAGGGCCCTGGATGAGTTGGGTACAGCGCCAGAAGATGGCGCTTCTATGAACGCGCCATTTTCTGGGGCGGCTGCGGACTGCAATTTGCAGCGGGGGTGGCCCAGAAAGCTTGGGTCTCCCTGCGCTGCGGATTCCAGCCCCCAGCTGCCTAGTTGTATCTGGCTGGGCACAAAAATAGGGCGAAGCCCCACGCATTTTTTTTTAAAATTATTTCATGAAATTCATGGAATAATTAAGAAAAAAAGGGCTTCCCTATATTGTTGTGTCCAACCAGGTACAAATAGGCAGCTGGTGGTTGGGGGCAGCCCATTCCTGCCTGCTGTACCTGGCTGGACACAAATATAGTGCGAAGCCCCACGTCAATTTTTTTTTAATTATTTCATGAAATAATTTTTTTAAAAAAGGGCTTCCCTATATTGTTGTGTCCGGCCAGGTACAAATAGGCAGCTGGTGGTTGGGGGCAGCCTGTTCCTGCCTGCTGTACCTGGCTGGACACAAATATAGGGCGAAGCCCCACGTCAATTTTTTTTAAAATAAGTCCTTTATTTTAACACTAAATGACATTTGAGGAGTTAATAAAGATGCAGTCCCTAAATTATTATTTATTTTTTAATTAATTTTTCCCAAAACTTTTGACGTGGGCTTCGCCATATTTTTGTATGCCAGCCAGGTACAGCATCCAGCTTCTATGAACGCGCCATTTTCCGGGGTGGCTGCGCACTGCAATTTTCAGCGGGGGGAGGGGGGGGGGCAGAAAGCTTGGGCCTCCCTGCGCTGCAGATTCCATCCCCCAGCTGCCTAGTTGTACCTGGCTGGACACAAAAATAGGGAGAAGCTTCACGTATTTTTTTTTTTTAATTATTTCATGAAATTCATGAAATAATTAAGAAAAAAAGGGCTTCCCTATATTGTTGTGTCCAACCAGGTACAAATAGTCAGCTGGTGGTTGGGGGCAGCCCGTTCCTGCCTGCTGTACGTGGCTGGACACAAATATAGTGCGAAGCCCCACGTCAATTTTTTTTAAATCATTTCAGGAAATTCATGAAATAATTTAAAAAAATTGATGTGGGGCTTCGCCCTATATTTGTGTCCAGTGAGGTACAGCAGGCAGGAACGGGCTGCGCCCAACCACCAGCTGCCTATTTGTACCTAGCCGGACACAACAATATAGGGAAGCCCTTTTTTTCTGAATTATTCCATGAATTTCATGAATTTAAAAAAAAAAAAACGTGGAGCTTCGCCCTATTTTTGTGTCCAGCCAGGTACAACTAGGCAGCTGGGGGCTGGAATCTGCAGCGCAGGGAGGCCCAAGCTTTCTGGGCCCCACCCGCTGCAAATTGCAGTCCGCAGCCGCCCCGGAAAATGGCGCGTTCATAGAAGCGCCATCTTCTGGCGCTGTACCCAACTCATCCAGGGCCCTGATGCGGTGGCTCACTGGGTAATAAAGGGGTTAAGGCCAGCTTGGCATTATCAGCTGGCCCTAAGCCCGAAATTCATGGGGTCACGCCAATATTAGACATGACCACCATGAATTTCTAGTAAAGTATTTAAAAAAAACACAAACACCCAGAAAAAAGTCCTTTAATTGAAATAAACACACAATTCTTTATTGTTCTAAATTAAACCATACTTACCATCACGCCCATTCCAGCTGAAGCCAACGATCTCCTGCAATAAAAGAAAAATAATAAAGCAACCTCATCCTTACCTTTCCATGGCTCCCACGACGGCTCCAGCTCTGCTACATCGAGATGACAGGCTGGACCGCAGCAGAACGCTGCCATCCAGCCTGTCATCCCGCAGACACTGAGAAGCGCAGGCATACTTCCACTCCTCAGTGTCTGGCTGTGACGGCATCCAGATGAGCCGACAATGAACTCGGCTCACCTCATGTACGTCACTGACAGCGTGGGAGAATTCTCCTGCACTCAGCGCTTCAGCGTGAGAATTTTCCCACGCTGTCAGTGACGTGCATGAGGTGAGGTCATGTCCCATGAACTCGGCGCACCTCATGCACGTCACTGACAGCGTGGGAGAATTCTCACGCTGAAGCGCTGAGTGCAGGAGAATTTTCCCACGCTGTCAGTGACGTGCATGAGGTGAGCTGAGTTCATTGGACATGACCTCGGCTCATCTGGATGACGTCACAGAAAGACACTGAGGAGCGCAAGCATGCCTGCGCTTCTCAGTGTCCGCGGGATGACAGGCTGGATGGCAGCGTTCTGCTGCGGTCCAGCCTGTCATCTCGATGTAGCAGAGCTGAAGCTGTCCTGGGAACCATGGAAAGGTAAGGATGAGGTTGCTTTATTATTTTACTTTTATTGCAGGAGATCGTTGGCTTCAGCTGGAATGGGTGTGGCGGTAAGTATGGTTTAATTTAGAACAATAAAGAATTGTGTCTTTATTTCAATTAAAGGACTTTTTTCTGGGTGTTTGTGTTTTTTTTAAATACTTTACTAGAAATTCATGGCGGTCATGTCTAATATTGGCGTGACCCCATGAATTTCGGGCTTAGGGCCAGCTGATAATGCCAAGCTGGCCTTAACCCCTTTATTACCCAGTGAGCCACCGCACCAGGGCCCTGGATGAGTTGGGTACAGCGCCAGAAGATGGCGCTTCTATGAACGCGCCATTTTCCGGGGCGGCTGCGGACTGCAATTTGCAGCGGGTGGGACCCAGAAAGCTTGGGTCTCCCTGCGCTGCAGATTCCAGCCCCCAGCTGCCTAGTTGTACCTGGCTGGACACAAAAATAGGGCGAAGCGCCACACATTTTTTTTTTTAATTATTTCATGAAATTCATGGAATAATTAAGAAAAAAAGGGCTTCCCTATATTGTTGTGTCCGGCTAGGTACAAATAGGCAGCTGGTGGTTGGGGGCAGCCCGTTCCTGCCTGCTGTACCTGGCTGGACACAATTATAGGGCGAAGCCCCACATAATTTTTTTTTAATTATTTCATGAATTTCCTGAAATAATTAAAAAAAAATTGACGTGGGGCTTCACACTATATTTGTGTCCAGCCAGGTACAGCAGGCAGGAACGGGCTGCCCCCAACCACCAGCTGCCTATTTGTACCTAGCCGGACACAACAATATAGGGAAGCCCTTTTTTTCTTAATTATTCCATGAATTTCATGAAATAATTAAAAAAAAAAAAACGTGGAGCTTCTCCCTATTTTTGTGTCCAGCCAGGTACAACTAGGCAGCTGGGGGATGGAATCTGCAGCGCAGGGAGGCCCAAGCTTTTTGCCCTCCCCCCCCCCGCTGAAAATTGCAGTCCGCGGCCGCCCCGGAAAATGGCGCGTTCATAGAAGCTGGATGCTGTACCTGGCTGGCATACAAAAATATGGCGAAGCCCACGTCAAAAGTTTTGGGAAAAATTTATTAAAAAATAAATAATAATTTAGGGACTGCATCTTTATTAAGTCCTCAAATGTCATTTAGTGTTAAAATAAAGGATTTATTTTAAAAAAAAATGGCGTGGGATCCCCCATAATTTTAGTCTCTAGCGGAGGTTAAGCAGACGGCTGGGGCAGATGTTTGAAGCCTGGGAAGGGGGTAAAACCCACGGAGCTTCCCAGGCTACTAATATCAGCCCCCAGCTGAATACCTAGCCTTTACTAGCTATTAAAATGGGGGACCCCCCAAAAAAAAATGACGTGGGGTCCCCTCTATTTTAATAGCTAGCAAAAGCTAGGCAGACAGCTGGGGGCTGATATTAATAGCTCAGGAAGGGTGCCATGAATATTGGCCCCCTCCCAGGCTAGAAACACCAGCCGTCAGCCGCCCCAGAAATGGCGCATCCATAGGATGCGCCAATTCTGGCACTTAGCCTCGCTCTTCCACGCTGCCCTGGTGCGGTGGCAGGGGGTAATAGTGGTGGGGTTCATGTCAGCGCCAGCTGCCATGAAGCCCAGGTTAGTAATGATGGCCGTCTATATGACACCCCCATTACTAACCTACAAAGTGTTAAAAAGAAAAAACACACTACACCCAGAAAAAAATAATTTATTTGAAATAAAACACCATTTTATTTAATTCTTAGTTTACTAAAAAAAAAATAGTTACCTGTCCACGTTCCTGCGCTGATCTCCCATGCACAGCTGTCACATCTGGAGATGGTGACAGCTGTGCATGGCTGCTGTAAGCTCACGCTGCCGGGAACACGTCCGCTCCCGGCAGCGGGAGCCACTGACTGAGGTCACCGGAGTGCATTCAGGCAGCGCAGCTCCGGAGACCTCCTTTACGGCACTGCTGTACCGTGGGAATTTCTCACGATACAGCAGTGCCGTAAAGGAGCTAACCGGAGCAGCGCTGCCTGAACTCCGGTGAACCCTTACGGCCCCGTCATTCTAGCGGCGGCAGCGGTTCAGAGCGGTCACATTCTATGTGGCTGCTCTGAACTGGAGATCTTCGTGGGACACTCGTGGACTACTACGGAGGGGTAAGGATAAGGTTGTGGTTTATTATTTTATATTTTATTACAGGAGATCGATGGCTTCGGGGAATTAGGTGTCTTGGTGAGTATAGGTGTAGTTTTTTATTTTTTACTTTATTTTAGGTGGCGATCGGCGGGGACAGGTAATGTATGAACTAATTTCTTTTAGGTAACCACTGGCCACCAATGACATGTATTTAACATTTATTGGGGACACAGTAGGGCAATTTAAATAGCAGGATCAGGCTGATGGGAACTACTGCTCCCATCGAGCTGATCCTGCTGGCAGGAGTGGACGGGGGACAGACATAGGCCGATGGGAGTAGTAGTGTCACATCGGCCTATGTCTGCCCGCACACACACCCGCACACACACCCGCACACACACCCGCACACACACCCGCACACACACCCGCACACACACACCCCGCACACACACCCGCACACACACCCCGCACACACACACCCCGCACACACACACCCCGCACACACACCCGCACACACACCCCGCACACACACCCGCACACACACCCCGCACACACACCCGCACAGACACCCCGCACACACACCCCGCACACACACACACACCCGCACACACACCCGCACACACACCCCGCACACACACCCGCACACACACCCCGCACACACACACACCCCGCACACACTAATCATGACGGGTCCGGGAGGTGAGGCTGACCTGTGCGGCCGTGGGAAAGTTGATGTGAGTTCATGCAGTCAAGCATGAACTCACATGAACCCTCTGAGGGCACCGCGGCTACTTCAAATGAACAGCTGATCGGCATCACCTGATACCTCAGCTGTTCATTTGAAATAACCGGCGGGAAAGCGCAGCACAGAACGGGAAAGCCGGCGGTGAAGTCTTTTCACTGCCGGCTTCCCCGCCCGGGTCCTTCGCTCCTTGGTGCTGCGCTCCCCGCCCGGTCCTAATTTACGATCGGGATGGGAGGTGGCGAGGGGAGCGGAGGATCGGGGTGGGAGGCTGCGGGGAAGCAGTATGGGGCTGCGTGATTGTTTAAAAGCCGGCGGCTTTTTACCGCGCGCCGGCTTTTAAACAATCAGGAGAATTCTCCCACGCTGGGATGGCATTCTGATGACAAGCTGGATCGCAGCTGAGCGCTGCCATCCAGCTTGTCATCCTTCAGAGACACTGCAGAGCGCAGGCATTATGGGAACTTCCGATTCCGGTATTCGATATTATAAAAGTATCGGAATTAAGTATCGGAATTCCGATACAGTGAATATCGGCCGATACCCGATATTTCAGTATCGGAATGCTCAACACTACTCATCAGGCGAATCGCTCTGGTACTGAAATCGGAATGCTCACTGACATTTCCCCTATCTGAAAGTCTGATAAATACCGGAAAAATGACTAAGTCCAAAAAAAAAATGTTTTCAACTTTTTTCAATTTTACCCCCGTGGGATATATGTTCTACCCTCACACATTTGGAACTCTCCAGGGGTACCCTCACACATATTATTCCCTCATTTAGTGGATATTTTCACAAAAAAGTGGTATTTTTGAAAAATTCAGAAAATTGGCTGAAAACGATTAACTATCAATGACTCATCGGGCGAATCACTCTGGAATTGAAATCGGAACGCTCACTGACATTTCCCCTCTCTGAAAGTCTGATAAACGCCGGAAAAATGACTAAGTCTCAAAAAAAATTTTTTTAAACTTTTTTCAATTTTACCCCCGTGGGATATATAGTCTACCCTCACACATTTGGAACTCTCCTGGGGTACCCTCACACATATTATTCACTCATTTAGAGGATATTTTCACAAAAAAGTGAAATTTGTTTAAAAATTCAGAAAATTGGCTGAAAACGACTAAATATCAAGGACTCATCAGGTGAATCGCTCTGGTAGTGAAATCGGAATGCTCACTGACATTTCCCCTATCTGAAAGTCTTATAAACGCCGGAAAAATGACTAAGTCCTAAACAAAAAATGTTTTCAACTTTTTTCAATTTTACCCCCGTGGGATATATAGTCTACCCTCACACATTTGGAACTCTCCTGGGGTACCCTCACACATATTATTCCCTCATTTAGTGGATATTTTCGCAAAAAAGTGAAATTTGTTTAAAAATTCAGAAAATTGGCTGAAAACGACTAAATTTCAAGGACTCATCAGGCGAATGGCTCTGGAACTGAAATTGGAATGCTCACTGACATTTCCCCTATCTGAAAGTCTTATAAACGCCGGAAAAATGACTAAGTCCAAAAAAAATGTTTTTCAACTTTTTTCAATTTTACCCCCGTGGGATATATATTCTACCCACACACATTTGGAACTCTCCTGGGGTACCCTCACACATATTATTCCCTCATTTAGTGGATATATTCACAAAAAAGTGAAATTTGTTTAAAAATTCAGAAAATTGTCTGAAAACGACTAAATATCAAGGACTCATCAGGCGAATCGCTCTGGTACTGAAATCGGAATGCTCACTGACATTTCCCCTATCTGAAAGTCTGATAAATACCGGAAAAATGACTAAGTCCAAAAAAAAAATGTTTTCAACTTTTTTCAATTTTACCCCCGTGGGATATATATTCTACCCTCACACATTTAGAACTCTCCTGGGGTACCCTCACACATATTATTCCCTCATTTAGTGGATATTTTCACAAAAAAGTGAAATTTGTTTAAAAATTCAGAAAATTGGCTGAAAACGACTAAATATCAAGGACTCATCGGGCTAATCGCTCTGGAACTGAAATCGGAATGCTCACTGACATTTCCCCTATCTGAAAGTCTTATAAACGCCGGAAAAATGACTAAGTCTCAAAAAAAATTTTTTAAAACTTTTTTCAATTTTACCCCCATGGGATATATAGTCTACCCTCACACATTTGGAACTCTCCTGGGGTACCCTCACACATATTATTCACTCATTTAGAGGATATTTTCACAAAAAAGTGAAATTTGTTTAAAAATTCAGAAAATTGGCTGAAAACGACTAAATATCAACGACTCATCGGGCCAATCGCTCTGGAACTGAAATCGGAATGCTCACTGACATTTCCCCTATCTGAAAGTCTTATAAAAGCTGGAAAAATGACTAAGTCCCAAAAAAATGTTTTTCAACTTTTTTCAATTTTACCCCCGTGGGATATATATTCTACCCACACACATTTGGAACTCTCCTGGGGTACCCTCACACATATTATTCCCTCATTTAGTGGATATTTTCACAAAAAAGTGAAATTTGTTTAAAAATTCAGAAAATTGGCTTAAAACGACTAAATATCAAGGACTCATCAGGCGTATCACTCTGGAACTGAAATCGGAATGCTCACTGACATTTCCCCTATCTGAAAGTCTGATAAACACCAGAAAAATGACTAAGTCCAAAAAAAAATATGTTTTCAACTTTTTTCAATTTTACCCCCGTGGGATATATGTTCTACCCTCACACATTTGGAACTCTCCTGGGGTACCCTCACACATATTATTCCCTCATTTAGTGGATATTTTCACAAAAAAGTGGTATTTTTGAAAAATTCAGATAATTGGCTGAAAACGATTAACTATCAATGACTCATCGGACGAATCACTCTGGAATTGAAATCGGAATGCTCACTGACATTTCCCCTATCTGAAAGTCTGATAAACGTCGGAAAAATGACTAAGTCCCAAAAAAAAAATGTTTTCAACTTTTTTCAATTTTACCCCCGTGGGATATATATTCTACCCTCACACATTTGGAACTCTCCTGGGGTACGCGCACACATATTATTCCCTCATTTAGTGGATATATTCACAAAAAAGTGAAATTTGTTTAAAAATTCAGAAAATTGTCTGAAAACGACTAAATATCAAGGACTCATCAGGCGAATCGCTCTGGTACTGAAATCGGAATGCTCACTGACATTTCCCCTATCTGAAAGTCTGATAAATACCGGAAAAATGACTAAGTCCAAAAAAAAAATGTTTTTCAACTTTTTTCAATTTTACCCCCGTGGGATATATGTTCTACCCTCACACATTTGGAACTCTCCTGGGGTACCCTCACACATATTATTCCCTCATTTAGTGGATATTTTCACAAAAAAGTGGTATTTTTGAAAAATTCAGATAATTGGCTGAAAACGATTAACTATCAATGACTCATCGGGCGAATCACTCTGGAATTGAAATCGGAACGCTCACTGACATTTCCCCTCTCTGAAAGTCTGATAAACGCCAGAAAAATGACTAAGTCTCAAAAAAAAAATGTTTTCAACTTTTTTCAATTTTACCCCCGTGGGATATATAGTCTACCCTCACACATTTGGAACTCTCCCGGGGTACCCTCACACATATTATTCCCTCATTTAGAGGATATTTTCGCAAAAAAGTGAAATTTGTTTAAAAATTCAGAAAATTGGCTGAAAACGACTAAATATCAAGGACTCATCGGGCTAATCGCTCTGGAACTGAAATCGGAATGCTCACTGACATTTCCCCTATCTGAAAGTCTTATAAACGCCGGAAAAATGACTAAGTCCAAAAAAATGTTTTTCAACTTTTTTCAATTTTACCCACGTGGGATATATATTCTACCCACACACATTTGGAACACTCCTGGGGTACCCTCACACATATTATTCCCTCATTTAGTGGATATTTTCACAAAAAAGTGAAATTTGTTTAAAAATTCAGAAAATTGGCTGAAAACGACTAAATATCAAGGACTCATCAGGCGAATCGCTCTGGTACTGAAATCAGAATGCTCACTGACATTTCCCCTATCTGAAAGCCTGATAAACACCGGAAAAAAGACTAAGTCCAAAAAAAATTGTTTTCAACTTTTTTCAATTTTACCCACGTGGGATATATGTTCTACCCTCACACATTTGGAACTCTCCAGGGGTACCCTCACACATATTATTCCCTCATTTAGTGGATATTTTCACAAAAAAGTGGTATTTTTGAAAAATTCAGATAATTGGCTGAAAACGATTAACTATCAATGACTCATCGGGCGAATCACTCTGGAATTGAAATCGGAACGCTCACTGACATTTCCCCTCTCTGAAAGTCTGATAAACGCCGGAAAAATGACTAAGTCTCAAAAAAAAAATGTTTTCAACTTTTTTCAATTTTACCCCCGTGGGATATATAGTCTACCCTCACACATTTGGAACTCTCCCGGGGTACCCTCACACATATTATTCCCTCATTTAGAGGATATTTTCGCAAAAAAGTGAAATTTGTTTAAAAATTCAGAAAATTGGCTGAAAACGACTAAATATCAAGGACTCATCGGGCCAATTGCTCTGAAACTGAAATCGGAATGCTCACTGACATTTCCCCTATCTGAAAGTCTGATAAACGCCGGAAAAATGACTAAGTCCCAAAAAAAAAATGTTTTCAAATTTTTTCAATTTTACCCCCGTGGGATATATATTCTACCCTCACACATTTGGAACTCTCCTGGGGTACCCTCACACATATTATTCCCTCATTTAGTGGATATATTCACAAAAAAGTGAAATTTGTTTAAAAATTCAGAAAATTGTCTGAAAACGACTAAATATCAAGGACTCATCAGGCGAATCGCTCTGGTACTGAAATCGGAATGCTCACTGACATTTCCCCTATCTGAAAGTCTGATAAATACCGGAAAAATGACTAAGTCCAAAAAAAAAATGTTTTCAACTTTTTTCAATTTTACCCCCGTGGGATATATGTTCTATCCTCACACATTTGGAACTCTCCAGGGGTACCCTCACACATATTATTCCCTCATTTAGTGGATATTTTCACAAAAAAGTGGTATTTTTGAAAAATTCAGAAAATTGGCTGAAAACGATTAACTATCAATGACTCATCGGGCGAATCACTCTGGAATTGAAATCGGAACGCTCACTGACATTTCCCCTCTCTGAAAGTCTGATAAACGCCGGAAAAATGACTAAGTCTCAAAAAAAATTTTTTTAAACTTTTTTCAATTTTACCCCCGTGGGATATATAGTCTACCCTCACACATTTGGAACTCTCCTGGGGTACCCTCACACATATTATTCACTCATTTAGAGGATATTTTCACAAAAAAGTGAAATTTGTTTAAAAATTCAGAAAATTGGCTGAAAACAACTAAATATCAACGACTCATCGGGCCAATCGCTCTGGAACTGAAATCGGAATGCTCACTGACATTTCCCCTATCTGAAAGTCTTATAAAAGCTGGAAAAATGACTAAGTCCCAAAAAAATGTTTTTCAACTTTTTTCAATTTTACCCCCGTGGGATATATGTTCTACCCTCACACATTTGGAACTCTCCTGGGGTACCCTCACACATATTATTCCCTCATTTAGTGGATATTTTCACAAAAAAGTGGTATTTTTGAAAAATTCAGATAATTGGCTGAAAACGATTAACTATCAATGACTCATCGGGCGAATCACTCTGGAATTGAAATCGGAACGCTCACTGACATTTCCCCTCTCTGAAAGTCTGATAAACGCCGGAAAAATGACTAAGTCTCAAAAAAAAATTTTTTAAACTTTTTTCAATTTTACCCCCGTGGGATATATAGTCTACCCTCACACATTTGGAACTCTCCTGGGGTACCCTCACACATATTATTCACTCATTTAGAGGATATTTTCACAAAAAAGTGAAATTTGTTTAAAAATTCCGAAAATTGGCTGAAAACGACTAAATATCAAGGACTCATCGGGCCAATCGCTCTGAAACTGAAATTGGAACGCTCACTGATATTTCCCCGATCTGAAAGTCTGATAAACGCCGGAAAAATGACTAAGTCCAAAAAAAAAATGTTTTCAACTTTTTTCAATTTTACCCCCGTGGGATATATATACTACCCTCACACATTTGGAACTCTCCTGGGGTACCCTCACACATATTATTCCCTCATTTAGTGGATATTTTCACAAAAAAGTGAAATATTAAAAAATTCAGAAAATTAGCTGAAAACGACTAAATATCAAGGACTCATCAGACGAATCGCTCTGGTACTGAAAGCGGAATGCTCACTGACATTTCCCCTATCTGAAAGTCTGATAAACATCGGAAAAATGACTATGTCCAAAAAAAAAAATGTTTTCAACTTTTTTCAATTTTACACCAGTGGGATATATGTTCTACCCTCACACATTGGGAACTCTCCTGGGGTACCCTCACACATATTATTCCCTCATTTAGTGGATATTTTCACAAAAAAGTGAAATTTGTTTAAAAATTCAGAAAATTGGCTGAAAACGACTAAATATCAACGACTCATCGGGCCAATCGCTCTGGAACTGAAATCGGAATGCTCACTGACATTTCCCCTATCTGAAAGTCTTATAAAAGCTGGAAAAACGACTAAGTCCCAAAAAAATGTTTTTCAACTTTTTTCAATTTTACCCCCGTGGGGTATATATTCTACCCACACACATTTAGAACTCTCCTGGGGTACCCTCACACATATTATTCCCTCATTTAGTGGATATTTTCACAAAAAAGTGAAATTTGTTTAAAAATTCAGAAAATTGGCTTAAAACGACTAAATATCAAAGACTCATCAGGCGTATCACTCTGGAACTGAAATCGGAATACTCACTGACATTTCCCCTCTCTGAAAGTCTGATAAACGCCGGAAAAATGACTAAGTCCAAAAAAAATTTTTTTTCAACTTTTTTCAATTTTACCCCCGTGGGATATATATTCTACCCTCACACATTTGGAACTCTCCTGGGGTACCCTCACACATATTATTCCCTCATTTAGTGGATATTTTCACAAAAAAGTGAAATTTGTTTAAAAATTCAGAAAATTGGCTGAAAACGACTAAATATCAAGGACTCATCGGGCTAATCGCTCTGGAACTGAAATCGGAATGCTCACTGACATTTCCCCTATCTGAAAGTCTTATAAACGCCGGAAAAATGACTAAGTCCAAAAAAAATGTTTTTCAACTTTTTTCAATTTTACCCACGTGGGATATATATTCTACCCACACACATTTGGAAATCTCCTGGGGTACCCTTACACATATTATTCCCTCATTTAGTGGATATTTTCACAAAAAAGTGAAATTTGTTTAAAAATTCAGAAAATTGGCTGAAAACGACTAAATATCAAGGACTCATCAGGCGAATCGCTCTGGTACTGAAATCAGAATGCTCACTGACATTTCCCCTATCTGAAAGCCTGATAAACACCGGAAAAAAGACTAAGTCCAAAAAAAAATGTTTTCAACTTTTTTCAATTTTACCCCCGTGGGATACATGTTCTAGCCTCACACATTTGGAACTCTCCTGGGGTACCCTCACACATATTATTCCCTCATTTAGTGGATGTTTTCACAAAAAAGTGATATTTTTGAAAAATTCAGATAATTGGCTGAAAACGATTAAATATCAAGGACTTATCGGTCGAATCGCTCTGGAAATGAAATCGGAAGTCTCACTGACATTTCCCCTCTCTGAAAGTCTGATAATCGCCGGAAAAATGACTAAGTCCAAAAAAAAAAAGTTTTCAACTTTTTTCAATTTTACCCCCGTGGGATATATATTCTACCGTCACACATTTGGAACTCTCCTGGGGTACCCTCACACATATTATTCCCTCATTTAGTGGATATTTTCACAAAAAAGTGAAATTTTAAAAAATTCAGAAAATTGGCTGAAAATGACTAAATATCAAGGACTCATCAGGAGAATCGCTCTGATACTGAAAGCGGAATGCTCACTGACATTTCCCCTATCTGAAAGTCTGATAAACAACGGAAAAAAGACTAAGTAGAAAAAAAAAATGTTTTCAACTTTTTTCAATTTTACCCCCATGGGATATATGTTCTACCCTCACACATTTAGAACTCTCCTGGGGTACCCTCACACATATTATTCCCTCATTTAGTGGATATTTTCACAAAAAAGTGAAATCTGTTTAAAAATTCAGAAAATTGGCTGAAAACGACTAAATATCAAGGACTCATCGGGCTAATCGATCTGGAACTGAAATCGGAATGCTCACTGACATTTCCCCTATCTGAAAGTTTTATAAACGTCGGAAAAATGACAAAGTCCAAAAAAAATGTTTTTCAACTTTTTTCAATTTTACCCCCGTGGGATATATATTCTACCCACACACATTTGGAACTCTCCTGGGGTAGCCTCACACATATTATTCCCTCATTTAGTGGATATTTTCACAAAAAAGTGAAATTTGTTTAAAAATTCTGAAAATTGCCTGAAAACGACTAAATATCAAGGACACATCAGGCGAATTGCTCTGGTACTGAAATCGGAATGCTCACTGACATTTCCCCTATCTGAAAGTCTGATAAACACCGGAAAAATTACTAAGTCCAAAAAAAAAATGTTTTCAACTTTTTTCACTTTTACCCCCGTGGGATGCATGTTCTAGCCTCACACATTTGGAACACTCCTGGGGTACCCTCACACATATTATTCCCTCATTTAGTGGATGTTTTCACAAAAAAGTGATATTTTTGAAAAATTCAGATAATTGGCTGAAAACGATTAACTATCAATGACTCATCGGGCGAATCACTCTGGAATTGAAATAGGAACGCTCACTGATATTTCCCCTCTCTGAAAGTCTGAGAAACGCCGGAAAAATGGCTAAGTCCAAAAAAAAAATGTTTTCAACTTTTTTCAATTTTACCTCCGTGGGATATATATTCTACCCTCGCACATTTGGAACTCTCCTGGGGTACCCTCACACATATTATTCCCTCATTTAGTGGATATTTTCACAAAAAAGTGATATTTTTTAAAATTCAGAAAATTGGCTGAAAACGATTAAATATCAAGGACTCATCGGGCGAATCGCTCTGGAAATGAAATCGGAAGTCTCACTGACATTTCCCCTCTCTGAAAGTCTGATAAACGCCGGAAAAATGACTAAGTCCAAAAAAAAAATGTTTTCAACTTTTTTCAATTTTACCCCCGTGGGATATATATTCTACCCTCACACATTTAGCACTCGCCTGGGGTACCCTCACACATATTATTCCCTCATTTAGTGGATATTTTCACAAAAAAGTGAAATTTGTTTAAAAAATCAGAAAATTGGCTGAAAATGACTAAATATCAAGGACTCATCAGGCGAATCGCTCTGGTACTGAAGTCAGAATGCTCACTGACATTTCCCCTATCTGAAAGCCTGATAAACACCGGAAAAAAGACTAAGTCCAAAAAAAAATGTTTTCAACTTTTTTCAATTTTACCCCCGTGGGATATATGTTCTACCCTCACACATTTAGAACTCTCCTGGGGTACCCTCACACATATTATTCCCTCATTTAGTGGATGTTTTCACAAAAAAGTGATATTTTTGAAAAATTCAGATAATTGGCTGAAAACGATTAAATATCAAGGACTTATCGGTCGAATCGCTCTGGAAATGATATCGGAAGTCTAACTGACATTTCCCCTCTCTGAAAGTCTGATAATCGCCGGAAAAATGACTAAGTCCAAAAAAAAAATGTTTTCAACTTTTTTCAATTTTACCCCCGTGGGATATATATTCTACCCTCACACATTTGGAACTCTCCTGGGGTACCCTCACACATATTATTCCCTCATTTAGTGGATATTTTCACAAAAAAGTGAAATTTGTTTAAAAATTCAGAAAATTGGCTGAAAACGACTAAATATCAAGGACTCATCGGGCCAATCGCTCTGAAACTGAAATCGGAATGCTCACTGACATTTCCCCGATCTGAAAGTCTGATAAATGCCGGAAAAATGACTAAGTCCAAAAAAAAAATGTTTTCAACTTTTTTCAATTTTACCCCCGTGGGATATATATTCTACCCTCACACATTTGGAACTCTCCTGGGGTACCGTCACACATATAATTCCCTCATTTAGTGGATATTTTCACAAAAAAGTGAAATTTTAAAAAATTCTGAAAATTGGCTGAAAATGACTAAATATCAAGGACTCATCAGGAGAATCGCTCTGATACTGAAAGCGGAATGCTCACTGACATTTCCCCTATCTGAAAGTCTGATAAATGCCGGAAAAATGACTAAGTCCAAAAAAAAAATGTTTTCAACTTTTTTCAATTTTACCCCCGTGGTTTATATGTTCTACACTCACACATTTGGAACTCTCCTGGAGTACCCTCACACATATTATTCCCTCATTTAGTGGATATTTTCACAAAAAAGTGAAATTTTTAAAAATTCAGAAAATTTTCTGAAAACGTCTAAATATCAAGGAGTCAACGGGCCAATCGCTCTGGAACTGAAATCGGAATGCTCACTGACATTTCCCCTATCTGAAAGTCTGATAAACGCCGGAAAAATGAGTAAGTCAAAAAAAAAATTTTTTTCAACTTTTTTCAATTTTACCCCCGTGGGATATATATTCTACCCTCACACATTTGGAACTCTCCTGGGGAACCCTCACACATATTATTAACTCATTTAGTGGATATTTTCACAAAAAAGTGACATTTTTAAAAATTCAGAAAATTGGCTGAAAACGACTAAATATCAAGGACAAATCAGGCGAATCGCTCTGGAACTGAAATTGGAATGCTCACGGACATTTTCTCTCTCTGAAAGTCTGATAAATGCTGGAAAAATTACTAAGTCCAAAAAAAAAAAATTTTCAACTTTTTTCAATTTTACCCCCGTGGAATATATAATATACTTTCACACATTTGGAACTCTCTTGGGGTACCCTCACACATATTATTCCCTCATTTAGTGGATATTTTCACAAAAAAGTGGTATTTTTGAAAAATTCAGATAATTGGCTGAAAACGATTAACTATCAATGACTCATCGGGCGAATCACTCTGGAATTGAAATCGGAACGCTCTCTGATATTTCCCCTCTCTGAAAGTCTGATAAACGCCGGAAAAATGACTAATTCCAAAAAAAAAAATTTTTCAACTTTTTTCAATTTTACCCCCATGGGATATATAGTCTACCCTCACACATTTGGAACTCTCCTGGGGTACCCTCACACATATTATTCCCTCATTTAGTGGATATTTTCACAAAAAAGTTAAATTTTAAAATTCTGAAAATTGGCTGAAAACGGCTATATATCAAGGACTCATCAGGCGAATCGCTCTTGTACTGAAATCGGAATGCTCACTGACATTTCCCCAATCTGAAAGTCTGATAAACGGTGGAAAAATGACTAAGTCCAAAAAAAAAATGTTTTCAACTTTTTTCAATTTTACCCCCGTGGGATATATATTCTACCCTCAGACATTTGGAACTCTCCTGGGGTACCCTCACACATATTATTCCCTCATTTAGTGGATATTTTCACAAAAAAGTGAAATTTTAAAAAATTCAGAAAATTGGCTGAAAATGACTAAATATCAAGGACTCATCAGGAGAATCGCTCTGATACTAAAAGCGGAATGCTCACTGACATTTCCCCTATCTGAAAGTCTGATAAACAACGGAAAAAAGACTAAGTCCAAAAAAAAAATGTTTTCAACTTTTTTCAATTTTACCCCCATGGGATATATGTTCTACCCTCACACATTTAGAACTCTCCTGGGGTACCCTCACACATATTATTCCCTCATTTAGTGGATATTTTCACAAAAAAGTGAAATTTGTTTAAAAATTCAGAAAATTGGCTGAAAACGACTAAATATCAAGGACTCATCGGGCTAATCGATCTGGAACTGAAATCGGAATGCTCACTGACATTTCCCCTATCTGAAAGTCTTATAAACGTCGGAAAAATGACAAAGTCCAAAAAAAATGTTTTTCAACTTTTTTCAATTTTACCCCCGTGGGATATATATTCTACCCACACACATTTGGAACTCTCCTGGGGTAGCCTCACACCTATTATTCCCTCATTTAGTGGATATTTTCACAAAAAAGTGAAATTTGTTTAAAAATTCTGAAAATTGTCTGAAAACGACTAAATATCAAGGACACATCAGGCGAATCGCTCTGGTACTGAAATCGGAATGCTCACTGACATTTCCCCTATCTGAAAGTCTGATAAACACCGGAAAAATGACTAAGTCCAAAAAAAAAATGTTTTCAACTTTTTTCACTTTTACCCCCGTGGGATACATGTTCTAGCCTCACACATTTGGAACTCTCCTGGGGTACCCTCACACATATTATTCCCTCATTTAGTGGATGTTTTCACAAAAAAGTGATATTTTTGAAAAATTCAGATAATTGGCTGAAAACGATTAACTATCAATGACTCATCGGGCGAATCACTCTGGAATTGAAATCGGAACGCTCACTGATATTTCCCCTCTCTGAAAGTCTGATAAACGCCGGAAAAATGACTAAGTCTCAAAAAAAAATTTTTTCAACTTTTTTCAATTTTACCGCCGTGGGATATATAGTCTACCCTCACACATTTGGAACTCTCCTGGGGTACCCTCACACATATTATTCCCTCATTTAAAGGATATTTTCACAAAAAAGTGAAATTTGTTTAAAAATTCAGAAAATTGGCTGAAAACGACTAAATATCAAGGACTCATCGGGCCAATCGCTATGAAACTGAAATCGGAATGCTCACTGACATTTCCCCGATCTGGAAGTCTGATAAACGCCGGAAAAATGGCTAAGTCCAAAAAAAAAATGTTTTCAACTTTTTTCAATTTTACCCCCGTGGGATATATGTTCTACCCTCACACATTTGGAACTCTCCTGGGGTATCCTCACACATATTATTCCCTCATTTAGTGGATGTTTTCACAAAAAAGTGATATTTTTGAAAAATTCAGATAATTGGCTGAAAACGATTAAATATCAAGGAGTTATCGGTCGAATCGCTCTGGAAATGAAATCGGAAGTCTCACTGACATTTCCCCTCTCTGAAAGTCTGATAATCGCCGGAAAAATGACTAAGTCCAAAAAAAAAAAGTTTTCAACTTTTTTCAATTTTACCCCCGTGGGATATATATTCTACCGTCACACATTTGGAACTCTCCTGGGGTACCCTCACACATATTATTCCCTCATTTAGTGGATATTTTCACAAAAAAGTGAAATTTTAAAAAATTCAGAAAATTGGCTGAAAATGACTAAATATCAAGGACTCATCAGGAGAATCGCTCTGATACTGAAAGCGGAATGCTCACTGACATTTCCCCTATCTGAAAGTCTGATAAACAACGGAAAAAAGACTAAGTAGAAAAAAAAAATGTTTTCAACTTTTTTCAATTTTACCCCCATGGGATATATGTTCTACCCTCACACATTTAGAACTCTCCTGGGGTACCCTCACACATATTATTCCCTCATTTAGTGGATATTTTCACAAAAAAGTGAAATCTGTTTAAAAATTCAGAAAATTGGCTGAAAACGACTAAATATCAAGGACTCATCGGGCTAATCGATCTGGAACTGAAATCGGAATGCTCACTGACATTTCCCCTATCTGAAAGTTTTATAAACGTCGGAAAAATGACAAAGTCCAAAAAAAATGTTTTTCAACTTTTTTCAATTTTACCCCCGTGGGATATATATTCTACCCACACACATTTGGAACTCTCCTGGGGTAGCCTCACACATATTATTCCCTCATTTAGTGGATATTTTCACAAAAAAGTGAAATTTGTTTAAAAATTCTGAAAATTGCCTGAAAACGACTAAATATCAAGGACACATCAGGCGAATTGCTCTGGTACTGAAATCGGAATGCTCACTGACATTTCCCCTATCTGAAAGTCTGATAAACACCGGAAAAATTACTAAGTCCAAAAAAAAAATGTTTTCAACTTTTTTCACTTTTACCCCCGTGGGATGCATGTTCTAGCCTCACACATTTGGAACACTCCTGGGGTACCCTCACACATATTATTCCCTCATTTAGTGGATGTTTTCACAAAAAAGTGATATTTTTGAAAAATTCAGATAATTGGCTGAAAACTATTAACTATCAATGACTCATCGGGCGAATCACTCTGGAATTGAAATCGGAACGCTCACTGATATTTCCCCTCTCTGAAAGTCTGAGAAACGCCGGAAAAATGGCTAAGTCCAAAAAAAAAATGTTTTCAACTTTTTTCAATTTTACCTCCGTGGGATATATATTCTACCCTCGCACATTTGGAACTCTCCTGGGGTACCCTCACACATATTATTCCCTCATTTAGTGGATATTTTCACAAAAAAGTGATATTTTTTAAAATTCAGAAAATTGGCTGAAAACGATTAAATATCAAGGACTCATCGGGCGAATCGCTCTGGAAATGAAATCGGAAGTCTCACTGACATTTCCCCTCTCTGAAAGTCTGATAAACGCCGGAAAAATGACTAAGTCCAAAAAAAAAATGTTTTCAACTTTTTTCAATTTTACCCCCGTGGGATATATATTCTACCCTCACACATTTAGCACTCGCCTGGGGTACCCTCACACATATTATTCCCTCATTTAGTGGATATTTTCACAAAAAAGTGAAATTTGTTTAAAAATTCAGAAAATTGGCTGAAAACGACTAAATATCAAGGACTCATCGGGCCAATCGCTCTGAAACTGAAATCGGAATGCTCACTGACATTTCCCCGATCTGAAAGTCTGATAAATGCCGGAAAAATGACTAAGTCCAAAAAAAAAATGTTTTCAACTTTTTTCAATTTTACCCCCGTGGGATATATATTCTACCCTCACACATTTGGAACTCTCCTGGGGTACCCTCACACATATAATTCCCTCATTTAGTGGATATTTTCACAAAAAAGTGAAATTTTAAAAAATTCTGAAAATTGGCTGAAAATGACTAAATATCAAGGACTCATCAGGAGAATCGCTCTGATACTGAAAGCGGAATGCTCACTGACATTTCCCCTATCTGAAAGTCTGATAAATGCCGGAAAAATGACTAAGTCCAAAAAAAAAATGTTTTCAACTTTTTTCAATTTTACCCCCGTGGTTTATATGTTCTACACTCACACATTTGGAACTCTCCTGGAGTACCCTCACACATATTATTCCCTCATTTAGTGGATATTTTCACAAAAAAGTGAAATTTTTAAAAATTCAGAAAATTTTCTGAAAACGTCTAAATATCAAGGAGTCAACGGGCCAATCGCTCTGGAACTGAAATCGGAATGCTCACTGACATTTCCCCTATCTGAAAGTCTGATAAACGCCGGAAAAATGAGTAAGTCAAAAAAAAAATTTTTTTCAACTTTTTTCAATTTTACCCCCGTGGGATATATATTCTACCCTCACACATTTGGAACTCTCCTGGGGAACCCTCACACATATTATTAACTCATTTAGTGGATATTTTCACAAAAAAGTGACATTTTTAAAAATTCAGAAAATTGGCTGAAAACGACTAAATATCAAGGACAAATCAGGCGAATCGCTCTGGAACTGAAATTGGAATGCTCACGGACATTTTCTCTCTCTGAAAGTCTGATAAATGCTGGAAAAATTACTAAGTCCAAAAAAAAAAAATTTTCAACTTTTTTCAATTTTACCCCCGTGGAATATATAATATACTTTCACACATTTGGAACTCTCTTGGGGTACCCTCACACATATTATTCCCTCATTTAGTGGATATTTTCACAAAAAAGTGGTATTTTTGAAAAATTCAGATAATTGGCTGAAAACGATTAACTATCAATGACTCATCGGGCGAATCACTCTGGAATTGAAATCGGAACGCTCTCTGATATTTCCCCTCTCTGAAAGTCTGATAAACGCCGGAAAAATGACTAATTCCAAAAAAAAAAATTTTTCAACTTTTTTCAATTTTACCCCCATGGGATATATAGTCTACCCTCACACATTTGGAACTCTCCTGGGGTACCCTCACACATATTATTCCCTCATTTAGTGGATATTTTCACAAAAAAGTTAAATTTTAAAATTCTGAAAATTGGCTGAAAACGGCTATATATCAAGGACTCATCAGGCGAATCGCTCTTGTACTGAAATCGGAATGCTCACTGACATTTCCCCAATCTGAAAGTCTGATAAACGGTGGAAAAATGACTAAGTCCAAAAAAAAAATGTTTTCAACTTTTTTCAATTTTACCCCCGTGGGATATATATTCTACCCTCAGACATTTGGAACTCTCCTGGGGTACCCTCACACATATTATTCCCTCATTTGGTGGATATTTTCACAAAAAAGTGAAATTTTAAAAAATTCAGAAAATTGGCTGAAAATGACTAAATATCAAGGACTCATCAGGAGAATCGCTCTGATACTAAAAGCGGAATGCTCACTGACATTTCCCCTATCTGAAAGTCTGATAAACAACGGAAAAAAGACTAAGTCCAAAAAAAAAATGTTTTCAACTTTTTTCAATTTTACCCCCATGGGATATATGTTCTACCCTCACACATTTAGAACTCTCCTGGGGTACCCTCACACATATTATTCCCTCATTTAGTGGATATTTTCACAAAAAAGTGAAATTTGTTTAAAAATTCAGAAAATTGGCTGAAAACGACTAAATATCAAGGACTCATCGGGCTAATCGATCTGGAACTGAAATCGGAATGCTCACTGACATTTCCCCTATCTGAAAGTCTTATAAACGTCGGAAAAATGACAAAGTCCAAAAAAAATGTTTTTCAACTTTTTTCAATTTTACCCCCGTGGGATATATATTCTACCCACACACATTTGGAACTCTCCTGGGGTAGCCTCACACCTATTATTCCCTCATTTAGTGGATATTTTCACAAAAAAGTGAAATTTGTTTAAAAATTCTGAAAATTGTCTGAAAACGACTAAATATCAAGGACACATCAGGCGAATCGCTCTGGTACTGAAATCGGAATGCTCACTGACATTTCCCCTATCTGAAAGTCTGATAAACACCGGAAAAATGACTAAGTCCAAAAAAAAAATGTTTTCAACTTTTTTCACTTTTACCCCCGTGGGATACATGTTCTAGCCTCACACATTTGGAACTCTCCTGGGGTACCCTCACACATATTATTCCCTCATTTAGTGGATGTTTTCACAAAAAAGTGATATTTTTGAAAAATTCAGATAATTGGCTGAAAACGATTAACTATCAATGACTCATCGGGCGAATCACTCTGGAATTGAAATCGGAACGCTCACTGATATTTCCCCTCTCTGAAAGTCTGATAAACGCCGGAAAAATGACTAAGTCTCAAAAAAAAATTTTTTCAACTTTTTTCAATTTTACCGCCGTGGGATATATAGTCTACCCTCACACATTTGGAACTCTCCTGGGGTACCCTCACACATATTATTCCCTCATTTAAAGGATATTTTCACAAAAAAGTGAAATTTGTTTAAAAATTCAGAAAATTGGCTGAAAACGACTAAATATCAAGGACTCATCGGGCCAATCGCTATGAAACTGAAATCGGAATGCTCACTGACATTTCCCCGATCTGGAAGTCTGATAAACGCCGGAAAAATGGCTAAGTCCAAAAAAAAAATGTTTTCAACTTTTTTCAATTTTACCCCCGTGGGATATATATTCTACCCTCACACATTTGGAACTCTCCTGGGGTACCCTCACACATATTATTCCCTCATTTAGTGGATATTTTCACAAAAAAGTGATATTTTTTAAAATTCAGAAAATTGGCTGAAAACGACTAAATATCAAGGACTCATCAGGCGAATCGCTCTGGTACTGAAATCGGAATGCTCACTGACATTTCCCCTATCTGAAAGTCTGATAAACACCGGAAAAATGACTAAGTCCAAAAAAAAAATGTTTTCAACTTTTTTCAATTTTACCCCCATGGGATATATGTTCTACCCTCACACATTTAGAACTCTCCTGGGGTACCCTCACACATATTATTCCCTCATTTAGTGGATGTTTTCACAAAAAAGTGATATTTTTGAAAAATTCAGAAAATTGGCTGAAAACGACTAAATATCAAGGACTCATCGGGCCAATCGCTCTGAAACTGAAATCGGAATGCTCACTGACATTTCCCCTATCTGAAAGTCTGATAAATGCCGGAAAAATGACTAAGTCCAAAAAAAAAATGTTTTCAACTTTTTTCAATTTTACCCCCGTGGGATATATATTCTACCCTCACACATTTGGAACTCTCCTGGGGTACCCTCACACATATAATTCCCTCATTTAGTGGATATTTTCACAAAAAAGTGAAATTTTAAAAAATTCTGAAAATTGGCTGAAAATGACTACATATCAAGGACTCATCAGGAGAATCGCTCTGATACTGAAAGCGGAATGCTCACTGACATTTCCCCTATCTGAAAGTCTGATAAATGCCGGAAAAATGACTAAGTCCCAAAAAAAAATGTTTTCAACTTTTTTCAATTTTACCCCCGTGGTTTATATGTTCTACACTCACACATTTGGAACTCTCCTGGAGCACCCTCACACATATTATTCCCTCATTTAGTGGATATTTTCACAAAAAACTGAAATTTTTAAAAATTCAGAAAATTGTCTGAAAACGTCTAAATATCAAGGACTCAACGGGCCAATCGCTCTGGAACTGAAATCGGAATGCTCACTGACATTTCCCCTATCTGAAAGTCTGATAAACGACGGAAAAATGAGTAAGTCAAAAAAAAAATTTTTTTCAACTTTTTTCAATTTTACCCCCGTGGGATATATATTCTACCCTCACACATTTGGAACTCTCCTGGGGAACCCTCACACATATTATTCCCTCATTTAGTGGATATTTTCACAAAAAAGTGACATTTTTAAAAATTCAGAAAATTGGCTGAAAACGACTAAATATCAAGGACAAATCAGGCGAATCGCTCTGGAACTGAAATTGGAATGCTCACTGACATTTTCTCTCTCTGAAAGTCTGATAAATGCTGGAAAAATTACTAAGTCCAAAAAAAAATAATTTTCAACTTTTTTCAATTTTACCCCCGTGGAATATATAATATACTTTCACACATTTGGAACTCTCTTGGGGTACCCTCACACATATTATTCCCTCATTTAGTGGATATTTTCACAAAAAAGTGGTATTTTTGAAAAATTCAGATAATTGGCTGAAAACGATTAACTATCAATGACTCATCGGGCGAATCACTCTGGAATTGAAATCGGAACGCTCACTGATATTTCCCCTCTCTGAAAGTCTGAGAAACGCCGGAAAAATGACTAATTCCAAAAAAAAAATTTTTTCAACTTTTTTCAATTTTACCCCCATGGGATATATATTCTACCCTCACACATTTGGAACTCTCCTGGGGTACCCTCACACATATTATTCCCTCATTTAGTGGATATTTTCACAAAAAAGTTAAATTTTCAAAAATTCTGAAAATTGGCTGAAAACGACTATATATCAAGGACTCATCAGGCGAATCGCTCTGGTACTGAAATCGGAATGCTCACTGACATTTCCCCGATCTGAAAGTCTGATAAACGGTGGAAAAATGACTAAGTCCAAAAAAAAATGTTTTCAACTTTTTTCAATTTTACCCCCGTGGGATATATATTCTACCCTCACACATTTGGAACCCTCCTGGGGTACCCTCACACATATTATTCCCTCATTTAGTGGATATTTTCACAAAAAAGTGATATTTTTGAAAATTCAGAAAATTGGCTGAAAACGATTAAATATCAAGGACTCATCAGGCGAATCGCTCTTGTACTGAGATCGGAATGCTCACTGACATTTCCCCAATCTGAAAGTCTGATAAACGCCGGAAAAATGACTAAGTCCAATAGAAAATGTTTTCAACTTTTTTCAGTTTTACCCCCGTGGGATATATATTCTACTCTCACACATTTTAAACTCTCTTGGGGTACCCTCACACATATTATTCCCTCATTTAGTGGATATTTTCACAAAAAAGTGATATTTTTGAAAAATTCAGAAAATTGGCTGAAAACGATTAAATATCAAGGACTCATCGGGCGAATCGCTCTGGAACTGAAATCGGAACGCTCACTGACATTTCCCCTCTCTGAAAGTCTGATAAACGCCGGAAAAATAACTAAGTCCCAAAAAAAAGTTTTAAACTTTTTTCAATTTTACCCCCGTGGGATATATATTCTACCCTCACACATTTGGAACTCTCCTGGGGTACCCTCACACATATTATTCCCTCATTTAGTGGATGTTTTCACAAAAAAGTGAAAATTTCAAAAATTCTGAAAATTGATTCAGATCTTTCTTTCACTCCTCACACCAAATCTCTCGCTCGTTCATGTCATCTACACCTCAAAAACATCTCAAGAATCAGGACTTTTCTCACCTTTGACTCGGCAAAAACTCTTACTGTAGCTCTTATTCATTCTCGTCTTGACTATTGCAACGCTCTACTTATCGGTCTCCCTCTTACTAAACTCTCCCCTCTCCAATCCGTCCTGAACGCAACAGCCAGGATCATATTCCTCGCCAACCGCTACTCAGATGCCTCTTCCCTGTGCCAGTCATTGCATTGGTTGCCCATCCAATATAGAGTTCATTTTAAACTTATCACGCTTATTCACAAAGCGCTCCATGCTTCAGTACCCCCCTACATCTCCTCCCTCGTCTCAGTCTACCACCCTACACGTGCCCTCCGTTCTGCAAAGGACTTGAAACTAAAATCCTCCATAATCCGAACTTCCCACTCCCGTCTCCAAGATTTCTCGCGTGCTGCACCAATTCTCTGGAATGCACTACCCAGGACAGTTCGATTAATTCCCAATACCCACAGTTTCAAGCGAACCCTAAAAACACACTTCTTTAGACTGGCGTATCACCTAAACACACTCTGTCCATCCCAGCTTTCCCCCATATTAAAATCTTCTTCAACTTCGGGTTCAAACCAACCATGCACATAAAAGCCTCTGTCAGGACTGCACACATACTGGCTGGAGACCAGTCCATGTATTATTATTTATCCTATTCAGTATATCAAGGCTGCATTATGCAATATATGTACTTTTTACCTTTTGTGTCTCCCCCACTTCCTCATAGACTGTAAGCTCGCGAGCAGGGCCCTCACTCCTTTCGATATGAGATATGCTTATTCTGTATTGTCTGTACAAGTCCCCCCTAAAATTTGAAAAGTGCTGCGGAATATGTTGGCGCTATAAAAATAAACTATTATTATTATTATTATTATAAAATTGGCTGAAAACGACTAAATATCAAGGACAAATCAGGCGAATCGCTCTGGAACTGAAATTGGAATGCTCACCGACATTTCCACTCTCTGAAAGTCTGATAAACGCCGGAAAAATGACTAAGTCCCAAAAAAAAATGTTTTCAACTTTTTTCAATTTTACCCCCGTGGGATATATAGTCTACGCTCACACATTTGGAACTCTCCTGGGGTACCCTCACACATATTATTCCCTCATTTAGAGGATATTTTCACAAAGAAGTGAAATTTGTTTAAAAATTCAGAAAATTGGCTGAAAAAGACTAAATATCAAGGACTCATCGGGCCAATCGCTCTGAAACTGAAATCGGAATGCTTACTGACATTTCCCCTATCTGAAAGTCTGATAAACGCTGGAAAAATGATTAAGTCCCCAAAAAAAATGTTTTCAACTTTTTTCAATTTTACCCCCGTGGGATATATATTCTACCCTCACACATTTGGAACTCTCCTGGGGTACCCTCACACATATTATTCCCTCATTTAGTGGATATTTTCACAAAAAAGTGATATTTTTGACAAATTCAGATAATTGGCTGAAAACGATTAACTATCATGGACTCATCGGGCGAATCACTCTGGAACTGAAATCGGAACGCTCACTGACATTTCCCCTATCTGAAAGTCTGATAAACGCTGGAAAAATGATTAAGTCCCCAAAAAAAATGTTTTCAACTTTTTTCAATTTTACCCCCGTGGGATATATATTCTACCCTCACACATTTGGAACTCTCCTGGGGTACCCTCACACATATTATTCCCTCATTTAGTGGATATTTTCACAAAAAAGTGAAATTTTAAACATTCAGAAAATTGGCTGAAAACGACTAAATATCAAGGACTCATCAGGCGAATCGCTCTGGTACTGAAATCGGAATGCTCACTGACATTTACCCAATCTGAAAGTCTGATAAACGCTGGAAAAATGACTAAGTCCCAAAAAAAAATGTTTTCAACTCTTTTCAATTTTACCCCCGTGGGACATATATTCTACCCTCACACATTTGGAACTCTCCTGGGGTAGCCTCACACATATTATTCCCTCATTTAGTGGATATTTACACAAAAAAGTGAAATTTGTTTAAAAATTCAGAAAATTGGCTGAAAACGACTAAATATCAAGGACTCATCGGGCAAATCGCTCTGGAACTGAAATCGGAATGTTCACTGACATTTCCCCTATCTAAAAGTCTGATAAACGCCGGAAAAATGACTAAGTCCAAAAAAAAATTTTTTTCAACTTTTCTCAATTTTACCCACGTGGGATATATATTCTACCCTCACACATTTGGAACTCTCCTGGGGTACCCTCACACATATTATTCCCTCATTTAGTGGATATTTTCACAAAAAAGTGATATTTTTGAAAATTCAGAAAATTGGCTGAAAACGATTAAATATCAAGGACTCATCGGGCGAAACACTCTGGAACTGAAATCGGAACGCTCACTGACTTTTCCCCTCTCTGAAAGTCTGATAAACGCTGGAAAAATGACTAAGTCCCAAAAAAAAATGTTTTCAACTTTTTTCAATTTTACCCCCATGGGATATATATTCTTCCCTCACACACTTGGAACTCTCCTGGGGTACCCTCACACATATTATTCCCTAATTTAGTGGATATTTTCACAAAAAAGTTAAATTTTCAAAAATTCTGAAAATTGGCTGAAAACGGATATATATCAAGGACTCATCAGGCGAATCGCTCTGGTACTGAAATCGGAATGCTCACTGACATTTCCCCGATCTGAAAGTCTGATAAACGGTGGAAAAATGACTAAGTCCAAAAAAAAATGTTTTCAACTTTTTTCAATTTTACCCCCGTGTGATATATATTCTACCCTCACACATTTGGAACTCTCCTGGGGTACCCTCACACATATTATTCCCTCATTTAGTGGATATTTTCACAAAAAAGTGATATTTTTGAAAATTCTGAAAATTTGCTGAAAACGATTAAATATCAAGGACTCATCAGGCGAATCGCTCTGGTACTGATATCGGAATGCTCACTGACATTTCCCCAATCTGAAAGTCTGATAAACGCCGGAAAAATTACTAAGTCCAAAAGAAAATGTTTTCAACTTTTTTCACTTTTACCCCCGAGGGATATATATTCTACTCTCACACATTTTGCACTCTCTTGGGGTACCCTCACACATATTATTCCCTCATTTAGTGGACATTTTCACAAAAAAGTGATATTTTTGAAAAATTCAGAAAATTGGCTGAAAACGATTAAATATCAAGGACTCATCGGGCGAATCGCTCTGGAACTGAAATTGGAATGCTCACCGACATTTCCCCTCTCTGAAAGTCTGATAAACGCCGGAAAAATGACTAAGTCCCAAAAAAAAATGTTTTCAACTTTTTTCAATTTTACCCCCGTGGGATATATAGTCTACGCTCACACATTTGGAACTCTCCTGGGGTACCCTCACACATATTATTCCCTCATTTAGAGGATATTTTCACAAAGAATTGAAATTTGTTTAAAAATTCAGAAAATTGGCTGAAAAAGACTAAATATCAAGGACTCATCGGGCCAATCGCTCTGAAACTGAAATCGGAATGCTTACTGACATTTCCCCTATCTGAAAGTCTGATAAACGCCGGAAAAATGGCTAAGTCCAAAAAAAAAAATGTTTTCAACTTTTTTCAATTTTACCCCCGTGGGATATATATTCTACCCTCACACATTTGGAACTCTCCTGGGGTACCCTCACACATATTATTCCCTCATTTAGTGGATATTTTCACAAAAAAGTGATATTTTTGAAAATTCAGAAAATTGGCTGAAAACGATTAAATATCAAGGACTCATCAGGCGAATCGCTCTGGTACTGAAATCGGAATGCTCACTGACATTTCCCCAATCTGAAAGTCTGATAAACGCCGGAAAAATGACTAAGTCTAGAAAAAAATGTTTTCAACTTTTTTCAATTTTACCCCCGTGGGATATATATTCTACCCATACACATTTGGAACTCTCCTGGGGTACCCTCACACATATTATTCCCTCATTTAGTGGATGTTTTCACAAAAAAGTGAAATTTTCAAAAATTCTGAAAATTGATTCAGATCTTTCTTTCACTCCTCACACCAAATCTCTCGCTCGTTCATGTCATCTACACCTCAAAAACATCTCAAGAATCAGGACTTTTCTCACCTTTGACTCGGCAAAAACTCTTACTGTAGCTCTTATTCATTCTCGTCTTGACTATTGCAATGCTCTACTAATCGGTCTCCCTCTTACTAAACTCTCCCCTCTCCAATCCGTCCTGAACGCAACAGCCAGGATCATATTCCTCGCCAACCGCTACTCAGATGCCTCTTCCCTGTGCCAGTCATTGCATTGCTTGCCCATCCAATATAGAGTTCATTTTAAACTTATCACGCTTATTCACAAAGCGCTCCATGCTTCAGTACCCCCTTACATCTCCTCCCTCGTCTCAGTCTACCACCCTACACGTGCCCTCCGTTCTGCAAATGACTTGAAACTAAAATCCTCCATAATCCGAACTTCCCACTCCCGTCTCCAAGATTTCTCGCGTGCTGCGCCAATTCTCTGGAATGCACTACCCAGGACAGTTCGATTAATTCCCAATACCCACAGTTTCAAGCGAACCCTAAAAACACACTTCTTTAGACTGGCGTATCACCTAAACACACTCTGACCATCCCAGCTTTGCCCCATATTAAAATCTTCTTCAACTTCGGGTTCAAACCAACCATGCACATAAAAGCCTCTGTCAGGACTGCACACATACTGGCTGGCGACCAGTCCATGTATTATTATTTATCCTATTCAGTATATCAAGGCTGCATTATGCAATATATGTACTTTTTACCTTTTGTGTCTCCCCCACTTCCTCATAGACTGTAAGCTCGCGAGCAGGGCCCTCACTCCTTTCGATATGAGATATGCTTATTCTGTATTGTCTGTACAAGTCCCCCCTAAAATTTGTAAAGTGCTGCGGAATATGTTGGCGCTATAAAAATAAACTATTATTATTATTATTATTATTATAAAATTGGCTGAAAACGACTAAATATCAAGGACAAATCAGGCGAATCGCTCTGGAACTGAAATCGGAATGCTCACTGACATTTCCCCGATCTGAAAGTCTGATAAACGGCGGAAAAATGACTAAGTCCAAAAAAAAAATGTTTTCAACTTTTTTCAATTTTAACCCCGTGGGATATATATTCTACCCTCACACATTTGGAACTCTCCTGGGGTACCCTCACACATTTTATTCGCTCATTTAGTGGATATTTTCACAAAAAAGTGAAATTTTCAAAAATTCTGAAAATTGGCTGAAAACGACTAAATATCAAGGAATCATCAGGCGAATCGATCTGGTACTGAAATCGGAATGCTCACTGACATTTCCCCTATCTGAAAGTCTGATAAACACCGGAAAAATGACAGTCCAAAAAAAAAATGTTTTCAACTTTTTTCAATTTTACCCCCGTGGGATATATATTCTACCCTCACACATTTTGAACTCTCTTGGAGTACCCTCACACATATTATTCCCTCATTTAGCGGATATTTTCACAAAAAAGTGAAATTTGTTTAAAAATTCAGAAAATTGGCTGAAAATGACTAAATATCAAGGATTCAACGGGCCAATCGCTCTGGAACTGAAATTGGAATGCTCACTGACATTTCCCCTATCTGAAAGTCTGATAAACGCCGGAAAAATGACTAAGTCCAAAAAAAAATTTTTTTCAACTTTTTTCAATTTTACCCACGTGGGATATATATTCTACGCTCACACATTTGGAGCTCTCCTGGGGTACCCTCACACATATTATTCCCTCATTTAGTGGATATTTTCATAAAAAAGTGAAATTTGTTAAAATATTCAGAAAATTGGCTGAAAAAGACTAAATATCAAGGACTCATCACGCGAATCGCTCTGGAACTGAAATCGGAACGCTCACTGACATTTCCCCTCTCTGAAAGTCTGATAAACGTCGGAAAAATGACTAAGTCCCCAAAAAATTTTTTTTTAAATTTTTTCAATTTTACCACCGTGGGATATATATTCTAGCCACACACATTTGGAACTCTCCTAGGGTACCCTCACACATATTATTCCCTCATTTAGTGGATATTTTCACAAAAAAGTGATATTTTTGAAAAATTCAGAAAATTGGCTGAAAATGACTAAATATCAAGGACTCATCGGGCGAATCACTCTGGAACTGAAATCGGAACGCTCACTGACATTTCCCCTCTCTGAAAGTTTGATAAATGCCGGAAAAATTACTAAGTCCAAAAAAAAATTATTTTCAACTTCTTTCAATTTTGCCCCCACTGGGATATATATTCTACCCTCACACATTTGGAACTCTCCTGGGGTACCCTCACACATATTATTTCCTCATTTAGTGGATATTTTCACAAAGAAGTGAAATTTGTTAAAAAATTCAGAAAATTGGCTGAAAACGACTAAATATCATGGACTCATCATGCGAATCGCTCTGGAACTGAAATCGGAATGCTCACTGACGTTTCCCCTCTCTGAAAGTCTGCTAAACGCCGGAAAAATGACTAAGTCCCCCAAAAAATTTTTTTCATCGTTTTTCAATTTTACCCCCGTGGGATATATATTCTACCCTCACACATTTGGAACTCTCCTGGGGTACACTCACACATATTATTCACTCATTTAGTGGATATTTTCACAAAGAAGTGAGATTTGTTCAAAAATTCAGAAAATTGGCTGAAAACGACTAAATATCAAGGACTCATCGGGCGAATCGTTCTGGAACTGAAATCGGAATGCTCACTGACATTTCCCCTCTCTGAAAGCCTGATAAACGCCGGAAAAATGACTAAGTCCAAAAACATTTTTTTCAACTTTTTTCAATTTTACCCCCGTGGGATATATATTCTACCCACACACATTTGGAACTCTCCTGGGGTACCCTCACTCATATTATTCCCTCATCTAGTGGATATTTTCACAAAGAAGTGAGATTTGTTCAAAAATTCAGAAAATTGGCTGAAAACGACTAAATATCAAGGACTCATGGGGCGAATCGTTCTGGAACTGAAATCGGAACGCTCACTGACATTTCCCCTCTCTGAAAGCATGATAAACGCCGGAAAAATGACTAAGTCCAAAAAACATTTTTTTCAACTTTTTTCAATTTTACCCCCGTGGGATATATATTCTACCATCACACATTTGGAACTCTCCTGGTTTACCCTCACACATATTATTCCCTCATTTAGCGGATATTTTCACAAAAAAGTGATATTTTTGAAAAATTCTGAAAATTGGCTGAAAATGACTAAATATCAAGGAATCATCTGGCAAATGGCTCTGGAACTGAAATCGGAATGCTTACTGACATTTCCCCTATCTGAAAGTCTGATAAATGCCGGAAAAATGACTTAGTCCAAAAAAAATTGTTTTCAACTTTTTTCAATTTTACCTCCGTGGGATATATATTCTACCCTCACACATTTGGAACTCTCCTGGGGTACCCTCACACATATTATTCCCTCATTTAGTGGATATTTTCACAAAAAAGTGATATTTTTGAAAAATTCAGAGAATTGGCTGAAAACGATTAACTATCAAGGACTCATCGGGCGAATCACTCTGGAACTGAAATCGGAACGCTCACTGACATTTCCCCTCTCTGAAAGTTTGATTAATGCCGGAAAAATTACTAAGTCCAAAAAAAAATTATTTTCAACTTCTTTCAATTTTACCCCCGTGGGATATACAGTGCCTACAAGTAGTATTCAACCCCCTGCAGATTTAGCTGGTTTGATAAGATGCAAATAAGTTAGAGCCTTCAAACTGCAAACGAGAGTTGGTTTTATGATCAGAAGCATAAATCTTACAAACCAAAAAGTTATGTTGCTCAGTTGAATTTTATTAAATTTTAAACATAAAAGTGTGGGTCAATTATTATACAACCCCTATGTTTAATATTTTGTGGAATAACCCTTGTTTGCAATTACAGCTAATAATCGTCTTTTATAAGACCTGATCAGGCCGGCACAGGTCTGTGGAGTTATCTTGGCCCACTCCTCCATGCAGATCTTCTCCAAGTTATCTAGGTTCTTTGGGTGTCTCCTGTGGACTTTATTCTTGAGCTCCTTCCACAAGTTTTCAATTGGGTTAAGGTCAGGAGACTGACTAGGCCACTCCAACACCTTGACTTTTTCCCTCTTGAACCAGGCCTTGGTTTTCTTGGCTGTGTGCTTTGGGTCGTTGTCTTGTTGGAAGATGAAATTACGACCCATCTTAAGATCCTTCATGGAGGAGCGGAGTTTCTTGGCCAAAATCTCCAGGTAGGCCATGCTATCCATCTTCCCATGGATGCGGACCAGATGGCCAGGCCCCTTGGCAGAGAAACAGCCCCACAGCATGATGCTGCCACCACCATGCTTGACTGTAGGGATGGTATTCTTGGGGTCGTATGCAGTGCCATCCAGTCTCCAAACGTCACGTGTGTGGTTGGCACCAAATATCTCGATCTTGGTCTCATCAGACCATAGAACCTTGAACCAGTCTGTCTCAGAGTCCTCCAAGTGATCATGAGCAAACTGTAGATGAGCCTTGACATGACGCTTTGAAAGTAAAGGTACCTTACGGGCTCGTCTGGAACGGAGACCATTGCGGTGGAGTACGTTACTTATGGTATTGACTGAAACCAATGTCCCCACTGCCATGAGATCTTCCCGGAGCTCCTTCCTTGTTGTCCTTGGGTTAGCCTTGACTCTTCGGACAAGCCTGGCCTCGGCACGGGAGGACACTTTCAAAGGCTGTCCTGGCCATGGAAGGCTAACAGTAGTTCCATAAGCCTTCCACTTACGGATGATGCTCCCAACAGTGGAGACAGGTAGGCCCAACTCCTTGGAAAGGGTTTTGTACCCCTTGCCAGCCTTATGACCCTTCACGATCTTGTCTCTGATGGCCTTGGAATGCTCCTTTGTCTTTCCCATGTTGACCATCTCTGAGTGCTGTTCACAAGTTTGGGGAGGGTCTTAAATAGTCAGAAAAGGCTGGCAAAAGAGATCTTTAATCCACACATGTGAAGCTCATTATTCTTGGTGCCTGAACTACTTCTTAATACTTTTGGGGGACCAAACAGAATTCTTGTGGTTTGAGGGGTTGAATAATAAATGACACTCTGAATTAACTTTTAACGTTTTAAAAAAAAAAAAAAAAAAAAATTTGCTGCAGTGCATATCCCACTTCCAGGCTGATCTACAGTACAAATGTCACAATGCCAAGTTAATTCCGCATGTGTCAACGAGCCAAATCTGCAGGGGGTTGAATACTACTTGTAGGCACTGTATATTCTACCCTCACACATTTGGAACTCTCCTGGGGTACACTCACACATATTATTCACTCATTTAGTGGATATTTTCACAAAGAAGTGAGATTTGTTCAAAAATTCAGAAAATTGGCTGAAAACGACTAAATATCAAGGACTCATCGGGCGAATCGTTCTGGAGCTGAAATCGGAATGCTCACTGACATTTCCCCTCTCTGAAAGCCTGATAAACGCCGGAAAAATGACTAAGTCCAAAAAACATTTTTTTCAACTTTTTTCAATTTTACCCCCGTGGGATATATATTCTACCCTCACACATTTGGAACTCTCCTGGGGTACCCTCACACATATTATTCCCTCATTTAGTGGATATTTTCACAAAAAAGTGATATTTTTGAAAAATTCAGAGAATTGGCTGAAAACGATTAACTATCAAGGACTCATCGGGCGAATCACTCTGGAACTGAAATCGGAACGCTCACTGACATTTCCCCTCTCTGAAAGTCTGATAAACGCAGGAAAAATGACTAAGTCCCCAAAAAAATTTTTTTAAACTTTTTTCAATTTTACCCCCGTGGGATATATATTCTAGCCACACACATTTGGAACTCTCCTGGGGTACCCTCACACATATTATTCCCTCATTTAGTGGATATTTTCACAAAAAAGTGATATTTTTGAAAAATTCTGAAAATTGGCTGAAAATGACTAAATATCAAGGACTCATCGGGCGAATCACTCTGGAACTGAAATCGGAACGCTCACTGACATTTCCCCTCTCTGAAAGTCTGCTAAATGCCGGAAAAATTACTAAGTCCAAAAAAAAATTATTTTCAACTTCTTTCAATTTTGCCCCCACTGGGATATATATTCTACCTTCACACATTTGGAACTCTCCTGGGGTACCCTCACACATATTATTCCCTCATTTAGTGGATATTTTCACAAAGAAGTGAAATTTGTTAAAAAATTCAGAAAATTGGCTGAAAACGACTAAATATCAAGGACTCATCATGCGAATCGCTCTGGAACTGAAATCGGAATGCTCACTAACGTTTCCCCTCTCTGAAAGCCTGATAAACGCCGGAAAAATGACTAAGTCCAAAAAACATTTTTTTCAACTTTTTTCAATTTTACCCCCGTGGGATATATATTCTACCCTCACACATTTGGAACTCTCCTGGGGTACCCTCACACATATTATTACCTCATCTAGTGGATATTTTCACAAAGAAGTGAGATTTGTTAAAAAATTCAGAAAATTGGCTGAAAAAGACGAAATATCAAGGACTCATCATGCGAATCGCTCTGGAACTGAAATCGGAATGCTCACTGACATTTCCCCTATCGGAAAGTCTGATAAATGCCGGAAAAATGACTAAGTCCAAAAAAAAAATGTTTTCAACTTTTTTCAATTTTACCCCCTTGGGATATATATTCTACCCTCACACATTTGGAACTCTCCTGGGGTACCCTCACACATATTATTCCCTCATTTAGTGGATATTTTCACAAAAAAGTGATATTTTTGAAAAATTCAGATAATTGGCTGAAAACGATTAAATATCAAGGACTCATCGGGCGAATCACTCTGGAACTGAAATCGGAACGCTCACTGACATTTCCCCTCTCTGAAAGTCTGATAAACGCCGGAAAAATGACTAAGTCCCCAAAAAAATTTTTTTAAACTTTTTTCAATTTTACCCCCGTGGGATATATATTCTAGCCACACACATTTGGAACTCTCCTGGGGTACCCTCACACATATTATTCCCTCATTTAGTGGATATTTTCACAAAAAAGTGATATTTTTGAAAAATTCAGAAAATTGGCTGAAAATGACTAAATATCAAGGACTCATCGGGCGAATCACTCTGGAACTGAAATCGGAACGCTCACTGACATTTCCCCTCTCTGAAAGTGTGATAAATGCTGGAAAAATTACTAATTCAAAAAAAAATTATTTTCAACTTCTGTCAATTTTGCCCCCACTGGGATATATATTCTACCCTCACACATTTGGAACTCTCCTGGGGTACCCTCACACATATTATTCCCTCATTTAGTGAATATTTTCACAAAGAAGTGAAATTTTTTAAAAAATTCAGAAAATTGGCTGAAAACGACTAAATATCAAGGACTCATCATGCAAATCGCTCTGGAACTGAAATTGGAATGCTCACTGACGTTTCCCCTCTCTGAAAGTCTGCTAAACGCCGCAAAAATGACTAAGTCCCGAAAAAAAATTTTTTCAACTTTTTTCAATTTTACCCCCGTGGGATATATATTCTACCCTCACACATTTGGAACTCTCCTGGGGTACACTCACACATATTATTCACTCATTTAGTGGATATTTTCACAAAGAAGTGCGATTTGTTCAAAAATTCAGAAAATTGGCTGAAAACGACTAAATATCAAGGACTCATCGGGCGAATCGTTCTGGAACTGAAATCGGAACGCTCACTGACATTTCCCCTCTCTGAAAGCCTGATAAACGCCGGAAAAATGACTAAGTCCAAAAAACATTTTTTTCAACTTTTTTCAATTTTACCCCCGTGGGATATATATTCTACCCATACACATTTGGAACTCTCCTGGGGTACCCTCACACATATTATTCCCTCATTTAGTGGATATTTTCACAAAAAAGTGATATTTTTGAAAATTCAGAAAATTGGCTGAAAACGATTAAATATCAAGGACTCATCAGGCGAATCGCTCTGGTACTGAAATCGGAATGCTCACTGACATTTCCCCAATCTGAAAGTCTGATAAACGCCGGAAAAATGACTAAGTCTAGAAAAAAATGTTTTCAACTTTTTTCAATTTTAGCCCCGTGGGATATATATTCTACCCATACACATTTGGAACTCTCCTGGGGTACCCTCACACATATAATTCCCTCATTTAGTGGATGTTTTCTCAAAAAAGTGAAATTTTCAAAAATTCTGAAAATTGATTCAGATCTTTCTTTCACTCCTCACACCAAATCTCTCGCTCGTTCATGTCATCTACACCTCAAAAACATCTCAAGAATCAGGACTTTTCTCACCTTTGACTCGGCAAAAACTCTTACTGTAGCTCTTATTCATTCTCGTCTTGACTATTGCAATGCTCTACTAATCGGTCTCCCTCTTACTAAACTCTCCCCTCTCCAATCCGTCCTGAACGCAACAGCCAGGATCATATTCCTCGCCAACCGCTACTCAGATGCCTCTTCCCTGTGCCAGTCATTGCATTGGTTGCCCATCCAATATAGAGTTCATTTTAAACTTATCACGCTTATTCACAAAGCGCTCCATGCTTCAGTACCCCCCTACATCTCCTCCCTCGTCTCAGTCTACCACCCTACACGTGCCCTCCGTTCTGCAAATGACTTGAAACTAAAATCCTCCATAATCCGAACTTCCCACTCCCGTCTCCAAGATTTCTCGCGTGCTGCGCCAATTCTCTGGAATGCACTACCCAGGACAGTTCGATTAATTCCCAATACCCACAGTTTCAAGCGAACCCTAAAAACACACTTCTTTAGACTGGCGTATCACCTAAACACACTCTGACCATCCCAGCTTTGCCCCATATTAAAATCTTCTTCAACTTCGGGTTCAAACCAACCATGCACATAAAAGCCTCTGTCAGGACTGCACACATACTGGCTGGCGACCAGTCCATGTATTATTATTTATCCTATTCAGTATATCAAGGCTGCATTATGCAATATATGTACTTTTTACCTTTTGTGTCTCCCCCACTTCCTCATAGACTGTAAGCTCGCGAGCAGGGCCCTCACTCCTTTCGATATGAGATATGCTTATTCTGTATTGTCTGTACAAGTCCCCCCTAAAATTTGTAAAGTGCTGCGGAATATGTTGGCGCTATAAAAATAAACTATTATTATTATTATTATTATTATAAAATTGGCTGAAAACGACTAAATATCAAGGACAAATCAGGCGAATCGCTCTGGAACTGAAATCGGAATGCTCACTGACATTTCCCCGATCTGAAAGTCTGATAAACGGCGGAAAAATGACTAAGTCCAAAAAAAAAATGTTTTCAACTTTTTTCAATTTTAACCCCGTGGGATATATATTCTACCCTCACACATTTGGAACTCTCTTGGAGTACCCTCACACATATTATTCCCTCATTTAGCGGATATTTTCACAAAAAAGTGAAATTTGTTTAAAAATTCAGAAAATTGGCTGAAAATGACTAAATATCAAGGATTCAACGGGCCAATCGCTCTGGAACTGAAATTGGAAGGCTCACTGACATTTCCCCTATCTGAAAGTCTGATAAACGCCGGAAAAATGACTAAGTCCAAAAAAAAATTTTTTTCAACTTTTTTCAATTTTACCCACGTGGGATATATATTCTACGCTCACACATTTGGAACTCTCCTGGGGTACCCTCACACATATTATTCCCTCATTTAGTGGATATTTTCATAAAAAAGTGAAATTTGTTAAAATATTCAGAAAATTGGCTGAAAAAGACTAAATATCAAGGACTCATCACGCGAATCGCTCTGGAACTGAAATCGGAACGCTCACTGACATTTCCCCTATCGGAAAGTCTGATAAACGCCGGAAAAATGACAGTCCAAAAAAAATTTTTTTCAACTTTTTTAAATTTTACCGTCGTGGTATATATATTCTACCGACACACATTTGGAACTCTCCTGGGGTACCCGTACACATATTATTCCCTCATTTAGTGGATATTTTCATAAAAAAGTGAAATTTTCAAAAATTCTGAAAATTGGCTGAAAACGACTAAATATTAAGGACTCATCAGGAGAATCTCTCAGGTACTGAAATCGGAATGCTCACTGACATTTGCCCTCTCTGAAAGTCTGATAAACGCCGGAAAAATGACTACGTACAAAAAAAAAATGTTTTCAACTTTTTTCAATTTTACCCCCATGGGATATATATTCTACCCACACACATTTGGAACTCTCCTGGGGTACCCTCTGACATATTGTTCCCTCATTTAGTGGATATTTTCACAAAAAAGTGATATTTTTGAAAAATTCAGAAAATTGGCTGAAAACAATTAACTATCAAGGACTCATCAGGCGAATCACTCTGGAATTGAAGTCGGAACGCTCACTGACATTTCTCCTCTCTGAAAGTCTGCTAAACGCCGGAAAAATGACTAAGTCCCCAAAAAATTTTTTTTCAATTTTTTTCAATTTTACCCCCGTGGGATATATATTCTACCCACACACATTTGGAACTCTCCTGGGGTACGCTCACACATATTATTCCCTCATTTAGTGGATATTTTCACAAAAAAGTGATATTTTTGAAAAATTCAGAAAATTGGCTGAAAATGACTAAATATCAAGGACTCATCGGGCAAATGGCTCTGGAACTGAAATCGGAATGCTTTCTGACATTTCCCCTATCTGAAAGTTTGATAAACGCCGGAAAAATGACTTAGCCCAAAAAAAATTGTTTTCAACTTTTTTCAATTTTACCCCCGTGGCATATATATTCTACCCACACACATTTGGAACTCTCCTGGGGTACCCTGACACATATTATTCCCTCATTTAGTGGATATTTTCACAAAAAAGTGAAATTTTCAAAAATTCAGAAAATTGGCTGAAAACGACTAAATATCAAGGACTCATCAGGCGAATCGCTCAGGTACTGAAATTGTAATGCTCACTGACATTTGCCCTCTCTGAAAGTCTGATAAACACCGGAAAAATGACTAAGTCCAAAAAAAAATGTTTTCAACTTTTCTCAATTTTACCCCCGTGGGATATATGTTCTACCCTCACACATTTGGAACTCTCCTGGGGTACCCTCACATATATTATTCCCTCATTTAGTGGATATTTTCATAAAAAAGTGATATTTTTGAAAAATTCAGAAAATTGACTGAAATCGATTAAATATCATGGACTCATCGGGCGAATCGCTCTGGAACTGAAACAGGAACGCTCACTGACATTTCCCCTCTCTGAAAGTCTGATAAACGCCGGAAAAATGACTAAGTCCAAAAAAAAAATGTTTTCAACTTTTTTCAATTTTACCCCCATGGGAAATGTACTCTACCCACACACATTTGGAACTCTCCTGGGGTACCCTCTAACATATTATTCCCTCATTTAGTGGATATTTTCACAAAAAAGTGATATTTTTAAAAAATTCAGAAAATTGGTTGAAAACGATTAACTATCATGTACTCATCATGCGAATCGTTCTGGAACTGAAATCGGAACGCTCACTGACATTTCCCCTCTCTGAAAGCCTGATAAATGCCGGTAAAATGACTAAGTCCAAAAAACATTTTTTTCAACTTTTTTCAATTTTACCCCCGTGGGATATATATTCTACCCACACACATTTGGAACTCTCCTGGGGTACACTCACACATATTGTTCCCTCATTTAGTGGATATTTTCACAAAAAAGTGATATTTTTGAAAAATTCAGATAATTGGCTGAAAACGATTAACTATCAAGGACTCATCGGGCGAATCACTCTGGAACTGAAATCGGAACGCTCACTGACAACTCCCCTCTCTGAAAGTCTGTTAAACGCCGGAAAAATGACTAAGTCCCAAAAATTTTTTTTTACAACTTTTTTCAATTTTACCCCCGTGGGATATATATTCTACCCTCACACATTTGGAACTCTCCTGGGGTACCCTCACACATATTATTCCCTCATTTAGTGGATATTTTCATAAAAAAGTGAAATTTTCAAAAATTCTGAAAATTGGCTGAAAACGACTAAATATCAAGGACTCATTAGGCGAATCGCTCTGGTACTGAAATCGGAATGCTCACTGACATTTGCCCTCTCTGAAAGTCTGATAAACGCCGGAAAAATTACTAAGTCCAAAAAAAAAATGTTTTCAATTTTTTTCAATTTTACCCCAGTGGGATATATGTTTGGAACTCTCCTGGGGTACCCTCACACATATTATTCCCTCATTTAGTGGATATTTTCACAAAAAAGTGATATTTTTGAAAAATTCATAAAATTAGCTGAAATCGATTAAATATCATGGACTCATCAGGCGAATCACTCTGGAACTGAAATCGGAACGCTCACTGACGATTCCCCTCTCTGAAAGTTTGATAAACGCCGGAAAAATGACTAAGTCCCAAAAAAAATTTTTTTCAACTTTTTTCAATTTTACCCCCGTGGGATATATATTCTACCCTCACACATTTGGAACTCTCCTGGGGTACACTCACACATATTATTCCCTCATCTAGTGGATATTTTCACAAAAAAGTGAAATTTGTTTAAAAATTCAGAAAATTGGCTGAAAACGACTAAATATCAAGGACTCATCGGGCAAATCGTTCTGGAACTGAAATCAGAAAGCTCACTGACATTTCCCCTCTCTGAAAGTCTGATAAACGCCGGAAAAATGACTAAGTCCCCAAAAAAATTTTTTTAAACTTTTTTCAATTTTACCCCCGTGGGATATATATTCTAGCCACACACATTTGGAACTCTCCTGGGGTACCCTCACACATATTATTCCCTCATTTAGTGGATATTTTCACAAAAAAGTGATATTTTTGAAAAATTCAGAAAATTGGCTGAAAATGACTAAATATCAAGGACTCATCATGGAAATCGCTCTGGAACTGAAATCGGAATGCTCACTGATATTTCCCCTATCGGAAAGTCTGATAAATGCCGGAAAAATGACTAAGGCGAAAAAAAATTTTTTTCAACTTTTTTCAATTTTACCCCCGTGGGATATATATTCTACCCACACACATTTGGAACTCTCCTGGGTTACCCTCACACATATTATACCCTCATTTAGTGGATATTTTCACAAAAAAGTGATATTTTTGAAAAATTCAGATAATTGGCTGAAAACGATTAACTATCAAGGACTCATCGGGCGAATCACTCTGGAACTGAAATCGGAACGCTCACTGACATTTCCCCTCTCTGAAAGTCTGATAAACGTCGGAAAAATGACTAAGTCCCAAAAAAAAATTGTTTAAACTTTTTTCAATTTTACCCCAGTGGGATATATATTCTACCATCACACATTTGGAACTCTCCTGGGGTACCCTCACACATATTATTCCCTCATTTAGTGGATACTTTCACAAAAAAGTGATATTTTTTAAAAATTCAGAAAATTGTCTGAAAACGATTATCTATCAAGGACTCATCGGGCGAATCACTCTGGAACTGAAATCGGAACGCTCGCTGACATTTCTCCTCTCTGAAAGTCTGATAAACGCCGGAAAATTGACTAAGTCCCCAAAAAAATTGTTTTCAACTTTTTTCAATTTTACCCCCATGGGATATATATTCTACCCTCACACATTTGGAACTCTCCTGGGGTACCCTCACACATATTATTCACTCATTTAGTGGATATTTTCACAAAAAAGTGAAATTTGTTTAAAAATTCAGAAAATTGTCTAAAAACGACTAAATATCAAGGACTCATCAGGCGAATCGCTCTGGAACTGAAATCAGAATGCTCACTGCCATTTCCCCTCTCTGAAAGTCTGATTAACGCCGGAAAAATGACTAAGTCCAAAAAAAATATTTTTTCAACTTTTTTCGATTTTACCCCCGTGGGATATATATTCTACCCACACACATTTGGAACTCTCCTGGGGTACCCTCACACATATTATTCCCTCATTTAGTGGATATTTTCACAAAAAAGTGATATTTTTGAAAAATTCAGAAAATAGGCTGAAAACGACTAAATATCAAGGACTCATCGTGCGAATCGCTCTGGAACTGAAATCGGAATGCTCACTTACATTTCCCCTATCTGAAAGTCTGCTAAACGCCGGAAAAATGACTAAGTCCCCAAAAAAATTTTTTTCAACTTTTTTCAATTTTACCCCCGTGGGATATATATTCTACCCTCACACATTTGGAACTCTCCTGGGGTACACTCACACATATTATTCACTCATTTAGTGGATATTTTCACAATAAGTGCGATTTGTTCAAAAATTCAGAAAATTGGCTGAAAACGACTAAATATCAAGGACTCATCGGGCGAATCGTTCTGGAACTGAAATCGGAACGCTCACTGACATTTCCCCTCTCTGAAAGCCTGATAAACGCCGGAAAAATGACTAAGTCCAAAAAACATTTTTTTCAACATTTTTCAATTTTACCCCCGTGGGATATATATTCTACCCACACACATTTGGAACTCTCCTGGGGTACCCTCACACATATTATTCCCTCATCTAGTGGATATTTTCACAAAGAAGTGAGATTTATTCAGAAAATTGGCTGAAAACGACTAAATATCAAGGACTCATCGGGCGAATCGTTCTGGAACTGAAATCGGAACGCTCACTGACATTTCCCCTCTCTGAAAGCCTGATAAACGCCGGAAAAATGACTAAGTCCAAAAAACATTTTTTTCAACTTTTTTCAATTTTACCCCCGTGGGATATATATTCTACCCTCACACATTTGGAACTCTCCTGGTGTACCCTCACACATATTATTCCCTCATTTAGTGGATATTTTCACAAAAAAGTGATATTTTTGAAAAATTCTGAAAATTGGCTGAAAATGACTAAATATCAAGGACTCATCTGGCAAATGGCTCTGGAACTGAAATCGGAATGCTTACTGACATTTCCCCTATCTGAAAGTCTGATAAACGCCGGAAAAATGACTTAGTCCAAAAAAAATTGTTTTCAACTTTTTTCAATTTTACTGCCATGGGATATATATTCTACCCACACACATTTGGAACTCTCCTGGGGTACCCTCACACATATTATTCCCTCATTTAGTGGATATTTTCACAAAAAAGTGAAATTTGTTAAAAAATTCAGAAAATTGGCTGAAAACGACTAAATATCAAGGACTCATCATGCGAATCGCTCTGGAACTGAAATCGGAATGCTCACTGACATTTCCCCTATCTGAAAGTCTGATAAACACCGGAAAAATGACTAAGTCCAAAAAAAAAATGTTTTCAACTTTTTTCAATTTTACCCCCGTGGGATATATATTCTACCCTCACACATTTGGAACTCTCCTGGGGTACCCTCACACATATTATTCCCTCATTTAGCGGATATTTTCACAAAAAAGTGATATTTTTGAAAAATTCAGAGAATTGGCTGAAAACGATTAACTATCAAGGACTCATCGGGCGAATCGCTCTGGAACTGAAATCGGAACGCTCACTGACATTTCCCCTCTCTGAAAGTCTGATAAACGCCGGAAAAATGACTAAGTCCCAAAAAAAATTTTTTTAAACTTTTTTCAATTTTACCCCCGTGGGATATATATTCTAGCCACACACATTTGGAACTCTCCTGGGGTACCTTCACACATATTATTCCCTCATTTAGTGGATATTTTCACAAAAAAGTGAGATTTTTGAAAAATTCAGAAAATTGGCTGAAAATGACTAAATATCAAGGACTCATCGGGCGAATCATTCTGGAACTGAAATCGGAACGCTCACTGACATTTCCCCTCTCTGAAAGTCTGATAAATGCCGGAAAAATTACTAAGTCCAAAAAAAAATTATTTTCAACTTCTTTCAATTTTGCCCCCACTGGGATATATATTCTACCCTCACACATTTGGAACTCTCCTGGGGTACCCTCACACATATTATTCCCTCATTTAGTGGATATTTTCACAAAAAAGTGATATTTTTGAAAAATTCAGAAAATTGGTTGAAAATGACTAAATATCAAGGACTCATCGGGCAAATGGCTCTGGAACTGAAATCGGAATGCTCACTGACATTTCCCCTATCTGAAAGTCTGATAAACGCCGGAAAAATGACTTAGTCCAAAAAAAATTGTTTTCAACTTTTTTCAATTTTACCCCCGTGGGATATATATTCTACCCACACACATTTGGAACTCTCCTGGGGTACCCTCACACTTATTATTCCCTCATTTAGTGGATATTTTCACAAAAAAGTGAAATTTGTTAAAAAATTCAGAAAATTGGCTGAAAACGACTAAATATCAATGACTCATCATGGAAATCGCTCTGGAACTGAAATCGGAATGCTCACTGATATTTCCCCTATCGGAAAGTCTGATAAATGCCGGAAAAATGACTAAGGCGAAAAAAAATTTTTTTCAACTTTTTTCAATTTTACCCCCGTGGGATATATATTCTACCCACACACATTTGGAACTCTCCTGGGGTACCCTCACACATATTATACCCTCATTTAGTGGATATTTTCACAAAAAAGTGATATTTTTGAAAAATTCAGATAATTGGCTGAAAACGATTAACTATCAAGGACTCATCGGGCGAATCACTCTGGAACTGAAATCGGAACGCTCACTGACATTTCCCCTCTCTGAAAGACTGATAAACGTCGGAAAAATGACTAAGTCCCAAAAAAAAATTTTTTAAACTTTTTTCAATTTTACCCCAGTGGGATATATATTCTACCATCACACATTTGGAACTCTCCTGGGGTACCCTCACACATATTATTCCCTCATTTAGTGGATACTTTCACAAAAAAGTGATATTTTTTAAAAATTCAGAAAATTGTCTGAAAACGATTATCTATCAAGGACTCATCGGGCGAATCACTCTGGAACTGAAATCGGAACGCTCACTTACATTTCCCCTATCTGAAAGTCTGATAAACGCCGGAAAAATGACTAAGTCCAAAAAAAAATTTTTTCAACTTTTTTCAATTTTACCCCCGTGGGATACATATTCTACCCACACACATTTGGAACGCTCCTGGGGTACCCTCACACATAATATTCCCTCATTTAGTGGATATTTTCACAAAAAAGTGATATTTTTGAAAAATTCAGAAAATTGGCTGAAAACGATTAACTATCAAGGACTCATCGGGCGAATCAATCTGGTACTGAAATCGGAACGCTCACTGACATTTCCCCTCTCTGAAAGTCTGATAAACATCGGAAAAATGACTAAGTCCCAAAAAAAATTTTTTTCAACTTTTTTCAGTTTTACCCCCGTGGGATATATATTCTACTCTCACACATTTGGAACTCTCCTGGGGCACACTCACACATATTATTCACTCATTTAGTGGATATTTTCACAAAAAAGTGAAATTTGTTAAAAAATTCAGAAAATTGGCTGAAAACGACTAAATATCAATGACTCATCATGGAAATCGCTCTGGAACTGAAATCGGAATGCTCACTGATATTTCCCCTTTCGGAAAGTCTGATAAATGCCGGAAAAATGACTAAGGCGAAAAAAAATTTTTTTCAACTTTTTTCAATTTTACCCCCGTGGGATATATATTCTACCCACACACATTTGGAACTCTCCTGGGGTACCCTCACACATATTATACCCTCATTTAGTGGATATTTTCACAAAAAAGTGATATTTTTGAAAAATTCAGATAATTGGCTGAAAACGATTAACTATCAAGGACTCATCGGGCGAATCACTCTGGAACTGAAATCGGAACGCTCACTGACATTTCCCCTCTCTGAAAGACTGATAAACGTCGGAAAAATGACTAAGTCCCAAAAAAAAATTTTTTAAACTTTTTTCAATTTTACCCCAGTGGGATATATATTCTACCATCACACATTTGGAACTCTCCTGGGGTACCCTCACACATATTATTCCCTCATTTAGTGGATACTTTCACAAAAAAGTGATATTTTTTAAAAATTCAGAAAATTGTCTGAAAACGATTATCTATCAAGGACTCATCGGGCGAATCACTCTGGAACTGAAATCGGAACGCTCACTTACATTTCCCCTATCTGAAAGTCTGATAAACGCCGGAAAAATGACTAAGTCCAAAAAAAAATTTTTTCAACTTTTTTCAATTTTACCCCCGTGGGATACATATTCTACCCACACACATTTGGAACGCTCCTTTGGTACCCTCACACATAATATTCCCTCATTTAGTGGATATTTTCACAAAAAAGTGATATTTTTGAAAAATTCAGAAAATTGGCTGAAAACGATTAACTATCAAGGACTCATCGGGCGAATCACTCTGGTACTGAAATCGGAACGCTCACTGACATTTCCCCTCTCTGAAAGTCTGATAAACATCGGAAAAATGACTAAGTCCCAAAAAAAATTTTTTTCAACTTTTTTCAGTTTTACCCCCGTGGGATATATATTCTACTCTCACACATTTGGAACTCTCCTGGGGCACACTCACACATATTATTCACTCATTTAGTGGATATTTTCACAAAAAAGTGAAATTTGTTTAAAAATTCAGAAAATTGGCTGAAAACGACTAAATATCAAGGACTCATCGGGCGAATCGTTCTGGAACTGAAATCGGAACGCTCACTGACATTTCCCCTATCTGAAAGTCTGATAAACGCCGGGAAAATTACTAAGTCCAAAAAAAAATGTTTTCAACTTTTTTCAATTTTACCCCCGTGGGATATATGTTCTACCCTCACACATTTGGAACTCTCCTGGGGTACCCTCACACATATTATTCCCTCATTTAGTGGATATTTTCACAAAAAAGTGATATTTTTGAAAAATTCAGATAATTGGCTGAAAGCGTTTAACTATCAAGGACTCATCGGGCAAATCACTCTGGAACTGAAATCGGAACGCTCATTGACATTTCCCCTCTCTGAAAGTCTGATAAACGCCGGAAAAATGACTAAGTCCCCAAAAATATTTTTTTCAACTTTTTTCAATTTTACCCCCGAGGGATATATATTCTAGCCACACACATTTGGAACTCTCCTGGGGTACCCTCACACATATTATTCCCTTATTTAGTGGATATTTTCATAAAAAAGTGAAATTTTCAAAAATTCAGAAAATTGGCTGAAAACGACTAAATATCAAGGACTCATTAGGCGAATTGCTCTGGTACTGAAATCGGAATGCTCACTGACATTTCCCCTATCTGAAAGTCTGATAAACACCGGAAAAATGACTAAGTCCAAAAAAAAAATGTTTTCAACTTTTTTCAATTTTACCCCCGTGATATATATGTTCTACCCTCACACAATTGGAACTCTCCTGGCGTACCCTCACACATATTATTCCCTCATTTAGTGGATATTTTCACAAAAAAGTGATATTTTTGAAAAATTCAGATAATTGGCTGAAAACGATTAACTATCAAGGACTCATCAGGCGAATCACTCTGGAACTGTAATCGGAACGCTCATTGACATTTCCCCTCTCTGAAAGTCTGATAAACGCCGGAAAAATGACTAAGCCCCCAAAAAAATTTTTTTCAACTTTTTTCAATTTTACCCCCGAGGGATATATATTCTAGCCACACACATTTGGAACTCTCCTGGGGTACCCTCACACATATTATTCCCTCATTTAGTGGATATTTTCATAAAAAAGTGAAATTTTCAAAAATTCACAAAATTGGCTGAAAACGACTAAATATCAAGGACTCATTAGGCGAATCGCTCTGGTACTGAAATCGGAATGCTCACTGACATTTCCCCTATCTGAAAGTCTGATAAACACCGGAAAAATGACTAAGTTCAAATAAAAATTTATTTCAACTTTTTTCAATTTTACCCCCGTGGGATATATATTCTACCCTCACACATTTGGAACTCTCCTGGGGTACCCTCACACATATTATTCCCTCATTTAGTGGATATTTTCACAAAAAAGTGATATTTTTTAAAAATTCAGAAAATTGGCTGAAAACGACTAAATATCAAGGACTCATCGGGCGAATCGCTCTGGAACTGAAATCAGAATGCTCACTTACATTTCCCCTATCTGAAAGTCTGATAAACGCCGGAAAAATGACTAAGTCCAAAAAAAATTTTTTTCAACTTTTTTCAATTTTACCCCCGTGGGATATATATTCTACCCACACACATTTGGAACGCTCCTGGGGTACCCTCACACATAATATTCCCTCATTTAGTGGATATTTTCAAAAAAAGTGATATTTTTGAAAAATTCAGAAAATTGGCTGAAAACGATTAACTATCAAGGACTCATCGGGCGAATCACTCTGGAACTGAAATCGGAACGCTCACTGACATTTCCCCTCTCTGAAAGCCTGATAAACATCGGAAAAATGACTAAGTCCCAAAAAAAATTTTTGTTCAACTTTTTTCAATTTTACCCCCGTGGGATATATATTCTACCCTCACACATTTGGAACTCTCCTGGGGTACCCTCACACATATTATTCCCTCATTTAGTGGATATTTTCACAAAAAAGTGAAATTTGTTTAAAAATTCAGAAAATTGGCTGAAAACGACTATCAAGGACTCATCGGGCGAATCACTCTGGAACTGAAATCGGAACGCTCACTGACATTTCTCCTCTCTGAAAGTCTGATAAAAGCCGGAAAAATGACTAAGTCCCAAAAAAAATTGTTTTCAACTTTTTTCAATTTTACCCCCATGGGATATATATTCTCCCCTCACACATTTGGAACTCTCCTGGGGTACCCTCACACATATTATTCCCTCATTTAGTGGATATTTTCACAAAAAAGTGAAATTTGTTTAAAAATTCAGAAAATTGGCTGAAAACGACTAAATATCATGGACTCATCAGGCTAATCGCTCTGGTGCTGAAATCGGAATGCTCACCGACATTTCCCCTATCTGAAACTCTGATAAACGCCGGAAAAATGACTAAGTCCAAAAAAAAATTTTTCAACTTTTTTCAATTTTACCCCCGTGGGATATATATTCTACCCACACACAGTTGGAACTCTCCTGGGGTACCCTCACACATATTATTCCCTCATTTAGCGGATATTTTCACAAAAAAGTGAAAGTTTCAAAAATTCAGAAATTTGGCTGAAAACGACTAAATATCAAGGACTCATCGGGCGAATCGCTCTGGAACTGAAATCGGAACACTCACTGACATTTCCCCTCTCTGAAAGTATTATAAACGCCGGAAAAATGACTAAGTCCAAAAAAATATTGTTTTCAACTTTTTTCAATTTTATCTCTGTGGGATATATATTCTACCCACACACATTTGGAACTCTCCTGGGGTACCCTCACACATATTATTCCCTCATTTAGAGTCTCAAAGTACCATCCTTCTTCCTAACAGACAATTGTAGAGGAATAAGATGACTTCGACTTATGGACCCAACCTCTGTTGATGAGATCTTGTAAATATTCTTTCACTTCACAATGTAATGGTTTTAGCACAGACATGTCACTTCTAGTTACTGGGGTCGTGTCTTTCAAATTGATTTTCAAATGCAACGACGGGATACAGCCTATATCAGAGTCATCTTTGGAGAACGCATGACGCTATTCTCTCAGCATTTGTTTTGCTACCGTTAGATCTTCAGCACACAAGTGTTCCAGGGGTACTGAGGGATCCCAGGACCCTGAGGTGGGTTGCACAATTTTCTCCCCTTGGTGGGGAGACTGAATTCACTGTAGACACCTAGGCTGGTCTCACACTAGCTGGATATACTGTTTTAACGGTTTTGATGTGACCTAACACAGTCTTTGGATCGAGTCTAATTTCATGTTTCGTAGTATTCATCACCGGTACTGTCATTAAAGCAAACCCACCAGTAGGAATCGTAAGCACAGTATCATCTTGAACTAGGTCTTCCAGAAGTTCTGAGGAGTCTTTTGGCATGAACAGTCTTTTCTGGACTTTTCTTCCTGGCTCCACACGTCATCCCCACCATTTGGTTTGCAGGGATGATGGTTGGGAGCAAGCCTACCTTGATTTCTTTTAGGTCCATTGTATTCTGTGCTTTCTTTACTCTATGAATCACGTTTTCCGCCACAGCGTTGGGTGTGGCGAGCCATGTTGAGATTGCATCCATCACCAACGCCCCTGTCTTGTGTTTTGTGATGACCTCACTGATTACATTATAACCCAGAATAGGATCCTCTGCCACGTTCTGATCACTGGTCATGAGAAAAGGTACCAAAAGCTTGATGGTGTTGCTGTTCTTCGTGACCCTGAGTTGGAAAGTCACTTCCGCCCAGCCTATGAAAGAGATGACGGTCTGGTTGACGGCTTTGCCGTGGAATTCCGCTGGTCCCAAGAGTTCTTTTAGTGACTGAAGGCAAGTGTGGCATGTAGCGCCTTCTCCATTCTTCATTTACAAGGCTCCCTTGGGCTCCTGTGTCCCACAGCGCTTTTACTAGGAGTCCATCTAGCTGGCAGTGTATAAAGCACCTTTCACCGATTAGACTGATGAGGCTGTCTTTGCTGACTGGGGAATCCTCCTCCCAGGAGTACATTGCTTGACCTCCGCACTGGGAATTAAGTAACTGATGCCCCTGTCTCCCTTGCAGCTGTTGTGGACAGGAACACACTTGGGGATAGTACTGATGCAGCCGTTTTACCTTATGCGCCGTTCTGGGGTTTGGTGAGATTTGGATTTGCTTCTGGGGCCTCCTCCATGTCGCGGTTACCAGTCGCCCCACACTGGTAACCTCCTGTCTTTTAACCCAAATGACCGTGACCATTGGTATTCCTTGGCATAATGTCCTTCCTCACCACATCTTAGACAGTGGACACACACTGTACTCTGATTTGACGAACGGCACGCTTCACAAGCCGGGTATCTTCTGTTTTGGAACCCACTCCTGGGTCTGAGGGATACCAGTTCTGGCCTGGAACAAATCAACGTTTTCACCTCAATCAACTCGGCTCACAGTTCTCCTATTACTTCCTCCCAGTCAGCGCTGGCAAGCCTCTCTTTTGTTGGTGATTTAAGGTTGCCTCTCGGAGGTGGCATTGAAGGGTCTCCATGATGATCTTTGGACTGGCCACCGGGGGGCAAGAACTTCTTCTGGACTAGTCCAGCATGAAACTTCTCTTTCGCTTTTACATCTCTGAATGCAAATAACAGTCTATCCTTCATTTCAATTGCTCTGAACAAGAAATTTTTGGTGATTCATTATTTTTCTGTGAGTGGTTAATGAGTCAGTGGAACAATTCTGAAGTACTCTCTTCTTTATAGTGCCCTTTTAAAATCATCTTCAGCTGTTGCAAGGTCAATTGACTTTTCATTTAAAGCATGCTACGGAGGTTCAGTCCTCGGCTGATTGCTTTCACCACCCCCCCAATGATCTCATCTGGCCTTTCTGTAAGCCTGCATCAATCTGGTGCAAGAAGTTCCTATAAAACAGTCTGTCTTTCTGTTCACATGCTCCAATCTTGAATTCTTTCCTTATGGTGATTTGTGGTGTTACAGAGCACTGTCTCCCTGATTTATCTAACCCGAGCAGGTTAAAGGTTCTGTCTGAGTCTATCACCCGTTCAGAGGCTTTGGTCGATTCCTGTAGGGCTGTTGTTAGGGCTTTGAATTGTTCTTTCAATTCCTGCAGTTCAGTCTGAGGACAATACTCTGCACTGTTAGTTCTGGAACTCTACCTTACCTGTGCTTAGCTTCACTCCTGGCTTGAATTGTTTTCACTTGCAGGGGTGCTTCTGTGAGATATAGAACACAAACACCAGCTTTCTCTTTGGCTCCAGCCAGACAGTACCCAACTGTCCCACAATCCCCCTTGGGCTCTGCTAAAACACTCCCCTTCTCCTGTGGCTGTGTTAACCCCTCTAGTTGCTGGATGCTTCTGGAGCACAACACTTCCTGTCTCATGTGCTTGTGTTACTTCTAATAGTTGCTGAATGCTTTTAAAGCAACAGCACTATTTCTGCATGTCACATACAGTATATGTGACGTGCCCCCTGGGCCGTGTGTGTGTGTGAATACCCGGAGCCGGGCCTCTGTGTGATGCTGGGGTTTGTAGTCTCCGTGGCGGCAACCCGGTCCCGTGGCTCAGGGTGGTCAACCAGTGGCGGATCTGTCTCTTTAGTTTTGTAATGCTTAAATGTCCAACTACGCCACCCGTGGATTGCGGTCACTGAGAACCGCCGCTGCAGGGCACATGTTATGTGCGCAGCAGAGGGTAGTATAACTCCCTATGGGTGGAGTATAGCCTCAGGGCCGTGAGTGCTGATGATGGGGGTGATGGTGCGCGGGAGCAACAGTAATGACTCAGAGTCCAGTGATGCAGTCCAGGGTCTTTACTCACAGTTTTACACTCCAAGCCACTTCTGCAGGTGATGGCTGCCCACGTCGTGCTGTGCTCACCAGGGGAGGGGCTCGGCCAACTCCCAGGCACCTTTGGAATGCTTTTCAGGACCCCCTTCGTGTGTCTTTTCTCTGGCCTGTTGTACCCCACAATTGACCATGTTTCTGTCCAGCTGCCTCGGGCCTTGGCGGGCAAACGTATGTTCCGTTTCCCTGGGTCCTATATGGTGCCTTCCTAACGGGTGTAGTGAGGGGCCGTGCACGTACAATGCCACGGCCTCCGGTTACTAGCTGAGGGTAGATGCTCTCCTCCACTAGATGAGGGATCCGGTTCCCTTTTCTTGGCCTGACTCCCCTACTCTGGTAGCGGCGGGCGTGCGGTGGCAGCTGACCGGTCCGCACCCCTAGGGTCCCTTCAGTCTTCTCCTAGAGCTACCTCCGTTCCTCTCCTCTCTTTTCCTCTCCTCCAGGACAAGGCCTTGAGACTTGGCCTGCCTGCGGAGCAGAGCCCATGCAGAGCCTCCGCTCCCAGCCTACTTCTCTCTCTGCTCTCTCTTCTTTCTCTTTCACCCTGACTCTAAGATGGTGCCCACCATATATACTCCCCTATACAGTGCACCCGGGATCTACTCTCCCCACCCACACACTACCGGGTCCCCCCTCTCTAGGTGTTCCCTCCCCCCACTCCAGCCAGGGACAGGGACTGTTGTGCTCACGGCCGGGAGCATTGTCGCCCTGTCCCCCGGAAATGTGGTGTAGTGCATGTGGGTGTTAGGGTCCTGAGCCACACTCCATCCTTACCTGGAAGTGAGATATCACACCTCTGGGTGAGATGCAATACCTATGTAGCGACCGAACCCTCAGGGCACTACATATGTCTAACAAGGCACAGGGGAGCAGTATTACTACAAGGATGTACAGAAGGAACATTATTACTGTGTAGGAGCACAGAAGGGGCACTGTTATTGTGTGGGGTACAGCAGGCAGCAGGGAGTACTATTACTGTGGATGGAGGGCACAGATGGGGCAGTATAACTGCCTAGGGCACTGGATATAGTACAAAATGGTTTGCATAGAGGTGGTAGAATTTGAGGAGGGTCCTGGAAAAGCAGTAAGCCAAATATTCTTCTGTGTTACATTTTGCAGGGACGAATTATGGATGGAAGAAGTGGTGATGGTTGTCTGGGCACAATGGAAAAGAAATGGGAAAATTAATGACTATGATCATTGAGAATGTCACTGGTGAGAACCTGTAAGATACACATATTTATGGTCTGCAGATCACTGCTGATATTACCATTATATGGTCACAGTATGGTGCCAGTTTCAGTCCTAGTACAATGGTGTTGATTAATGATCACTATGGTGGTTTAATCACTACTGTACAAGTTGGTAATATGTTATGGTCTTGTGGTATTTGTCTGTTATATTGCAATATTATTGCAGAATTAACGTTAAATCTTAAATAGCAGTATTATTGGAAATATAGGTCTTGCAGTAAATCTTGATTTTCTCCAAGGAGGGTAATATAAGTAATAAAGACCCAAATCTAGGGAAGGAGGGCGGATAGCATGGGCCTGTGTGCTTTGAATTGCCAGGGCTGAATTTTAGTCCGAGTCTGTCCCTCATTGTGCTCATCCACACTATGCACTAGGGGGAGATTCAAGCTTTTTTGTCAGACTATTTGAGTCAAAAATTCACAGATTTTTGCACAAAGGTTAGTTGAGCAAAAATGTTGTAACTTTTGGTGTTTTTATGCCAAATTTGTCAATTTTTTATAAAAAATATTGAAAGAGATGGAAGAAATGGATGTGGCCTCAGGCTCTTGAATAGATTGACTATAATTAATGCCACAATATGGCATAAAGTTTAGCAGACGTCTATGACCGAAGCACATATCTGACAATGATGCACACATAGATGAAAGAGGAGCCAAATTCATTATGAAGCATGTGTAAGATGACTGCCGGACATGTCCTTGAGGGGAGATATGTATCGCTGTGTTTGGCAGCTTCAGTGATGTAAAATCGGGAAAGCATGCTCCAGCACACATAGTGCTGAGAGGGTTAATAGGACGTATTGGGGCCGGTTTTTACTAGCAGTCATAAGAGATGGGTGGAAGTGGTTGCTCACATATTCCCACCCTGGGGTGTGGTTTTCTGTAAATAAAATGGAGGCCAAGTGTCCCATTTGGTGTCTGTGTCTGGAGATGTGTGGATCTCCAGTGTGTTGATCTGTGCTAAGGCCATGAGAACTGGACACTGACCTCTAGCGGGCGAACCCGCACCATTGCATGGACATTTTGCTTGTGTTTTCCCTTTGTGCCGGAAAAGGCTGTCTTTTGTTTTCCTATGCTAAGCGGTTTAGGAAGTCAGAATACAGAATAAACCTGCCTGAATATTTTTATGAAAACTTTTCCTGTTCCTACCTGAACCGTGGCTGAGTGAGTACCAAACCCCTACAATTGGTGCTAGAAGTGTGGGCAAGATTCTAGGAAAACGTGTTCCTGCTACAGAGATCAGTCGATGTCTGGGTAAAGGCCGCCAGCCAGGCAGAGATGTCCGGCACCATGAAGGAACTACTCAAACATCTGCTGCAAAGCCAACAGCAGCAACATCAACAGCACTTGCAGAGCCAGCAGAGCCTGCAACAGCAGCACCGGGAACAGCAACAGATGCAGGAAGAGACTACTAAACTCCTGATGCAGCAGATTCAGCAGCACCAACAGCAGATGAAACTTCTAGCTGGGGAAGTTCACAGCAGAGTGGTCGCCCCTTCCCCAACTCCAGGTGATGATTCGCACGTTAGGAAGACGCTAAGGAGAGCCCTGCAAAAGATGACTCTGGGTGATGACGTCGGGGCATTCCTGATGGTCTTTGAGAGGGTGGCGGAGCGGGAGAGATTGCCTCCGGAGCAGTGGGCGGAGGTGCTGGCACCATATTTAACGGGCAAGCCGCAGAAAGCCTATTATGACTTGGCCCTGCAGGATGCAAAGGAATATTCAAAATTAAAAACAGAAATTTTGGCACACTTGGGAGTGACTCTGACTGTCAGGGCGCAACTGGTGCATCACTGGACCTACTGCAGTGACAAATCTCCCCGGTCCCAGATGTTCGACCTCCTGCACCTGGTTCAAAAGTGGTTGCAACCTGAATCCTTCTCCACAGCACAGCTTGTGGAAAGGGTAATCATGGACTGGTTCATCCACTCCCTTCCAAGATTGGTGCAAGCCTGGGTTTTCCAGGGAGATCCCCATAATGCAGATGATCTGGTGGGGTTGGTGGAAAGATACCAGGCGGTGAAAAGTTCCTTGGGAAAGCCCGGGGTCGTAGCATCTCCATACTGGGATCCCCAAAAGGGGGTGGACACCCAAAAGAGGGGAACTAGAGCCACATCTGGGGGGTGCCCTAGAGCCCAGGAGGGGACTGAGTTGCTGCCAAAGGTCCCGCCCCTTAACATAGTATGTTGGCGATGTCACAACCCAGGTCACATAGCCGCCCGGTGCCCCATGACAACTGAGCCAATGGACTTCAGCGCAGGATGGCGTTGCTCATATTTTGCATATCCTGCCTGGAGTGCTGTCCCTCAACCAGGCGAGAGACCGCAGGCACGCCTCGTGTCGGTGAATGGCATGCAAGTGACTGCTTTGTTAGATTCGGGGAGTTTGGTAACCCTTGTAAGGGCCACAGTTCTCATCAGCTGGTTCTGGGGAAAAAGTTAGGAGTCCTTTATATCCATGGGAACGCTAAGGACTACCCTGTGGCCCGAGTGCTCATAGAAACAAGCTGTGGCACCGAGTCCCACAAGGTCAGCATAGTCAAGGACCTGCTGCACCCTGTGATAATAGGGCGGGACTTTGCCTTGTTTTAGAAATTGTGGGAGAAAGGGAGGAAGCCAGGTTGTCCGGACAACAACCAGGTTGCTCCTGAAGAAACCTCATCGCAGGCCACCGCCGACGGGTTTCCTTTTTGTGTGCTTGTTAGGGATGAGGAAGAGGCAGCATCCCCGGAGCCCAATATTCCTGAGCTGGAGGTGTCCGGGGGAAACTTTGGAACCGCCCAACTCAGGGACTTAACTCTAAAAGGGGCATTTAATAATGTCACTATTCTGAATGGTGTTGCTCAAGAGCCAGGGGCTGACACCCGATATTCATGCTTTGCTGTGAATGGTGAGTTGCTATATTGGGTCACCAAGCTCAGAGGGGAGGTAATTGAGCAGTTACTAGTGCCAGGACCGTACAGACGCAGAGTGTTAGATATGGCCCATACACGTGTCTTAGGTGGGCATCTGAGGGTAGAAAAAAAACAGGAAAGGATCCTCCAGAGGTTCTACTGGCCCGGTTGTCACTGAGAAATCATGAATTATTGTAGGTCCTTTCCCACTTGTCAGCTAACCTCCCCTGTGGCTCACTTCTGTAGCACCTTAGTGCCACTACCCATCATTAAGGTCCCATTCGATCGCATCACTATGGATCTAGTGGGGCGCATGGTCAAGTCCGCCAGAGGACATCAAAGGAGGTGAAGCGCATGCTGAGTCTAGGGGTCAATGAAGAGCCCAAGAATGGCTGGTCCAGTCCCATAGTCTTGGTGCCAAAACCAGATGGAGAATGGCGGTTCTGCAATGACTATAGGAAACTAAATGAGGTCTCTAAGTTTGATGTGTACCCAATGCCAAGGGTAGATGAACTAATTGAAAGGCTAGGGCCGGCCAGGTACGTTACCACCCTTGACCTTACAAAATGGTATTGGCAAATTACCATGTCCCAAGAGGCCAAAGAGAAGACGGCCTTTGCAACGCTGGATGGGTGTTTCCAATACACCAGGATGCCGTTTGGGTTGCAAGGAGCTTCGGCTACCTTACAGAGAGCCATGGACCGGATCCTAGCTCCCCACAAAAAGTATGCAGCGGCTTCCCTGGATGATATTGTGATCTACAGCCAGGATTGGGGAAGCCAACTGAGCAAAGTCCAGCTGATATTCAATGCTCTACGGAAGGCAGGGTTTTCTATTGACCCGAAGAAATGTGCCATGGGCATGGAGGAAGCCAGATATTTGGGCTATGTTGCAGGCAGAGACGTGATAAAGCCCCAAATAAATAATATTGAAGCGATCCAGGGTTGGCCACAACCTCTCTCAAAAAAACTGGTCAGAGCCTTCCTGGGCATCGTGGGCTACTATCGCAGGTTCATCTCTAACTTTGCCATGATAGCCACCCCTTTGACAGACCTCCTGAAAGGGACAAAGTTGGCTATGGCTAAGTGGTCTCCAGAAGCTGAGACTGCTTTCCAGGAGCTAAAGCAGGCGCTGTGTAAACAGCCAGTCCTAGTTGCACTGAATTTCTCAAAAGAGTTTGTGGTCCAGATGGACGCGTCAGGTGTCAGACTGGCAGCTGTCCTCTCACAAGAGGTGAACGGGCAGCAGCACCCCATAATGTATCTAAGCCGGAAGCTGACATTTTGTGAGAAGAATTACTACATAGTGGAGAAGGAATGTTTGTCCATCAAGTGGGCGTTAAACACCCCGAGATACTACCTCTTAGGCAGGCTGGTATCAGATCATGCCCCACTAAGGTGGATGAGAGAGAAGAAGGGGAACAATGCCTGAGTGACCAGGTGGTTTCTAGCCCTCCAGGACATTAGCTTCCATGCAGACGATAGGCCTGGGAAACTGCATGGCAATGCTGATCCTTTGTCGAGGGTCCACTGTATGTTAGTGACTAGCCCAGGGGATGGGGATGACTCGGTACCCAGGCCTTTGCCTGGCCTTGGGGATGTCGCGGTGGTCTGCTCCCGGGCCCGTACCCTGGGGTCAGCTTTTAAAAGGGGATTATTTGTTAACTCTTTGAAAGTTCGTGACGCCACCTGTGGTTTCTGGTGAGAATCACCAGCGCTGCGGCAGTCCACTAAGGCCGGTGATAAGGCAGCTCGATGGTATAGCTCCCCACAGGTGGAGCTAGGCCTCAGGGTAGCGTACGGAGAGGGGGATGCAGGACAGGCGAGACCCAGCCGGGTCAGAGCAAGAACGGGGACGGACACGGTAGTCACTTCAGTACCTTTTACTGGTGGTAATTCAGGCACATCACTGAGCACTGTAGGGTGAAGGGTGCATATTTGGATCCTCCCCAATGAGCAGGTGTAGGGCCTACTGTTTCTTGCCTCTGCGTAGTAAGTTTCTGACCTGCCTGAAGCAAGGCCTAACTTTCTCTCTGTCCTGCACCGGCTGACGTTGTGGTAGGGCCTTCTCTTGGAGTGCACGCTCCCAGCTTACGGGGCCTATGTGTCTCCTGGCTCTGTTACGTATCAGCTCTCTGGTGAACCTGGGACCTGTAGTTCACCAGGGATTCGGTTGTGCCTTACTAGGTCGTAGAGATCCCGGTAAGCTCGGACCCGGTGTCCGGTATATTTTTCGGGGTGAGCTGGATAAGCACCTCTGCCCCCACTGCTACTCACTTTCCACTCGCCTTCGGCCACGCTCGGGCCCTCACTAGGCTACTCACACTAACGGCAGCTTGCCGCTCTTCACCCATCTTATGGCGCCGACACACCTAAAGCTCACTATTCTGAGCTACAACTGAGTCTGGATTATGCTCCACTGCAGACTAACCTCTCTCAGGCTTCTCTGCTGCAGGAACTGCTGAATCACTCACAGACTTGACTCTCTGTCAACTCCAGACTAACTGCTGCCTAGCTCCACCTTCCCTATTAATATCCCTAACGGGCTCCCTCTGCTGGTCTGAGGTGGAAGGGGGAGATGTGTGAATGTTTATGGGGGCCTCTTGTGGAGGATTCCATCAATGCACTCTTCTAGGATCTGTGGTACCAAGAGCAGCTGGGCGCCACATTCCCCTCTAGCAAAGCTCAGCACTCCCGGGCTGAAGTACATTTTAAAACAACAATAGTAAAACATGAACAATGCAATAACTCTTCCCTTTATGGGACGCACATTTCTTAAACTTTGCATAATAACATAAACGAATACAAAGCGTCCTCAGAATTCAAGTCTCTTGTGGTGAGGTTCCCCGACAGAATGTCCATCTCACAGGGTAGAGTACCTGGTGGTTTGAGGGACCTGTCCCAAACCCTCAACGTAGGCCCTGGGGTGGCTGCAGGGCATGAAGATCCCCTGTTCGACCTCCAGGAGAGCCACTCCAGACAGGTTTTACTTCTGAGGTCACCTAAAAGGGGCACTTCAGGGAGTGAAAATATTTACAATAAATAGTTTTTGGGCTGCACACAGTCCTCAGCCACAGAGTTCTTAGGTAAACAATAAAGGAAGTCATTAGGCAAAGTGTCCATATCACTTAAACTGTTCAATAATAAAGCAAAGCACAAAATAATATACATATGCATGAGAACACACAATAATACAGTACATTACAATTTAATACCCCAGGGGTAACTATCTACATTTTCAGAATTTTACTTTACTTTCTGTACCTGACAGGGAGTTGACCTCGCGTGCTACATGTTGATCTGCGTAGTGCGGTGGTCTGTGTGGTATCAGAGTCTGCATTGTCATTTACTCTACCAGTTCTACGTGTGACTAAGTTGTAAAACTGCCTTAACCTCTCTCTGGGACTGGCAAGTGTACCATTGGCAGGGCCCTCTGGCTCTTCTCCTGCCGGGGATCCTTCTTGAGCTGGCTCTTCTGCAGCACTAGGCTCTTCTGCAGCACTTACAGGTTCATCTTGCTGTGGAGGGTCTTCTGGCTGTTCGAAGAATTGGAGTACGGGGATGATTACTGCTACTCCTAGTTGGGGCCAATATGCCGGGAAATCTCCTAAGTCAGTGTGCATCACTGCTTCTTTAGGCTCCTCCAGGATAACGAGAGGCACTTCTTCTTGAGGCTTTAGCAGGTCTGGACACAACTTTAGGTGATCCCTGGACACTGTTGCAGACGTTCTTCCTCCATCTCGACTAATTAAGCAGGTCTTCTTATTATCAAACCTTGAATTCAACACAGTGTAGGGTTCATTTTCCCACTGGTCATCAAGTTTGTGATTTCGTCTTTTCCTTTTCAATACTACTTCACCAGGTGTGAAGGGTTCTGCGGGCTCGTTTTTGTTGTAGTGCGCCTCCTGCTTATCTCTCACCCGAGTGAGACTGTCCTCGACACAGGCCTGTACCCTCCTGTACTGCTCCTGTCTGGTCGTGTCCCAGTCCTCAGTGGCCATATCAGCTTCAGGCTCAACAACACCAGATCCATGGGCAGCTTTCCTGGCCTTGCCCGCATGAGATATGCCGGAGAGCAATTGGTGGAACTTACTGGTATATGATTATACAGATCTACTAGGTCAGGTATTAGGTCTGGCCACTGATTTCTCTCCTCAAGTGGTATGGTCTTTAGCAGGTCGATGATGATGTTATCCATCTTCTCACAGAGACCATTGGTTTGTGGGTGGTACGGTGTAGTTCTTATCTTCTTACACCTATATAGATGGCAGAACTCCTTGAACAACTCAGCCTCAAAGGCCGGGCCTTGGTCCGTCAGCACCTGCTCAGGATAGCCATGGGGTCTACAGAAATACGCTTGGAAAGTCTTTTCTGCTGTCTCTGTCGTCAGGTCTTTGATGGGGGCAACCACCAGGAAACGTGAGTAGTGATCCATCATGGTCAGAGCATAAGAGTACCCTGACCTGCCGGGGGACAGCTTGACATGGTCCAGGGCCACAATCTCCAGGGGTCGAGTCATCTTGATGGGTTGCAGGGGTGCCTTCTGGCTGCTGTAGTCTTTTCTTCTGAGGCCACAGGGTCCACAGTCCCGGCACCACCGATCAATGGAGCTGCACATTCCTACCCAGTAGAATCGACACCTCAGCAGGGTCTCTAGCTTTTTCCAGCCAAAGTGCCCCGCCTGATCGTGGTAGGCCTCCAACACCATTTGGATGTCTGTCTTGGGGACCACTATCTGCCATACCATCTCATGGGTTTTTGGATTGACGTACCTCCGGCACAGCTTCTCACGGTAGATAAACAACCGGCTTCTCTCGCTCCACAGCTGCTTTGCTTGCAGAGATGCTTCTTTTTCTGGGAAGGAACCTTCTTGGGTTATCAGCTCCTTGATGCGACAGACAATCGGGTCACTGTCCTGGGTCTGTTTCCAGCTGTGGTGAGGCAGGGGGTTTAACATCTTTCCACGCTGCCTCCTGGAGGTTCGTTGCTCGCAGATCATCACATTCCGGTGAAAGGCAGGTAGCTCAATCTCTTCCAGGTCATCCACTTCTTCTTCTGTGTCTGACTGGTGAGGCATCCTGGACAGGGCATTGCGGCCCGCCCGGTATTTAATTGTAAATTGGTAGTTTGACAGCCGAGCCATCCATCGCTGTTCCAGTGCTCCCAACTTGGCAGTCTCAAGATGGGTCAAGGGGTTGTTATCAGTGAAGGCAGTGAACTTACTGGAGGCTAGGTAGTGCTTAAGCCTTTCAGTGATGGCCTAGACCAAGGCCAGGAACTCCAATTTAAAGCTGCTATAGTTCTCTGGGTTCCTCTCGGTCGGGCGGAGCTTCCTGCTTGCATATGCGATCACTTTCTCTTGGCCATTCTGCTTCTGACTTAGGACAGCTCCCAGTCCTTCGTTGCTGCCATCTGTATACAGCAGGAACGGTTGGCTGTAGTCAGGGTAGGCTAGGATCTCATCCCCTGTCAGGATCTCCTTCATCTCCTGAAATGACTCAGCTTGCTCCTTACCCCAGTGGAATGGGGGATTTCTGCCTTTGGGGGACTGCCCTACCAGGAGGTCTTGCAGAGGAGCTGCTTTCTTGGTGTAGTCTTTTACAAACCTCCGGTAGTATCCTACTAGTCCCAAGAACTGACGCACCTCCTTGAGGTTCTTCGGCTCCGGCCACTTCTGGATGGCAGTGACCTTCTCCGGGTCTGGTGCTACCCCTTCCGGACTGACAATGTGCCCCAGGTACTGTACCTTTCTCTTAAGCAGGTGGCACTTAGAGGGCTTCAGCTTCACCCTGTACCGGGACAGTGACTCAAATACCTCTGTCAGGTGCTTCAAGTGGTCCCCGTACATCTTGGAGTACACTATTACATCGTCCAGGTATAGTAACACAGTCTCGAAGTTGAGGTGTCCCAGGCAGCACTCTATCAATCTTTGGAACGTTCCAGGGGCATTGCAGAGTCCAAACAGCATACTATTGAACTCGCAGAGTCCCATCGGGGTAGTGAAGGCCGTCTTCTCCCGATCCTCCTCAGCCACAGCTACTTTCCAGTACCCACTAGTGAGGTCAAGGGTGGAAAAGTAATTTGCAGACTTTAAGGCAGCTAGGGACTCCTCTATGCGTGGTAAAGGGTATGCATCTTTATGTGTAATGCAATTTACTTGTCGGTAATCTACACACATTCTCATGCTCCCGTCCTTTTTCCTAACTAGCACTAGGGGAGCTGCCCAGGGACTACAACTATCCCTTATTACCCCAGCCTTTCTCATGTCGTGCAACATTTCCTTTGCCTTCTGGTAGTGAGCTGGTGGTATTGGCCTGTAACGTTCTTTGATGGGTGGATGGTCACCTGTGGGGATATGGTGTTGAACCCCCTTAACCCTCCCGAAGTCAAGTGGGTGTTTACTGAACACCTGCGTGTATTATTGAACCACCTGTGTACACCCTGTTTCTGATAGGCAGGAGTGGTGTCTGTCCCAACATGGAGCTGTTGACACCATTCCTCCACCTGGGTTGCAGGGCCATTATCCTCCACTTCGTCTGGTGAGGTTAAGGACTCCGCCTTGTGAATGCAGTTGTTATTTACAGCTTGTAATTTGGCAACAGTGGCATAACGTGGCAATCTGACCTCATCTCCCCCACAGTTGAGAAGATGGACGGGCACCCTCCCATTGCACACATCTACCACTCCTCTCATAGTTTGTAAAGCCGAATAAAGACTTGCGTCCATCAAGTTCGACCTGTTAGTTCTGTAATTGCTAAAGTTGATCCAGAGGAGGGCAAAAACCCCAAATGATTTGGCCAATCTTCACCTGAGGAAAAATTCCCTCCCGACTCTGAAACCAGCAGTCAGAATAAATCCCTGTATCAACCTACTATTTTATTTTATTTTTAAGTATATGCTGAAATCTGCCTGGTATCTAGAAATGCATCCAGTCCCCGCTTGAACTGGTGTAGTGAATCCGACATTACCGTCTCCTCACTCAGTGAATTCCATATTCTCACTGCTCTTACCGTAAAGAACCCCTTCCTATGCTGGTGCTGAAACCTTTTCTCTTCCAGTCTTAGTGAGTGCCCTCTTGTTACCGTAATATCCCTCCTTTTGAACAAATCCCTCTGGCTGTTAAGAGCGTGGGTCTGTGCTCGGAGAAAAGGGGTTCTACTACCGCCTGGTAGCTCTGTCCTCTAAGACCTATGGCGGCTCTACACCAGATATGTATTTCACTCATTGGGGGGATCACAATGGGTATGGGGTCCGTCACCCGCACATTACCGATTTCACCATCTGTTAACCTTACTTGCTGTTGGTACATCAGAACTCGGATCTCCTTCTGCAGCACCCTCCTCTGTCCTGGTCTGGCAGTGTCAGCTATCTGTTAGAGCAAGAACACAACTTCTCCCAAACAGTTACCAACAATGTTAGTGCCTAGTACCATATACGGATTGGTATCATCAGGATTAGTCTCTACTACAATTAGACCCTGGTCCTTCAGCTCCACTCTCCCCACCTTTACTGTCACATTCTTAACCCCGATTAGGTTAAGGGGGAATCCATTTGAGGCATAAACAGAAAGATTTGGAGCTTGCGGACTTAGGTCGTCCATGGACCAGAACCTCTTGTAGAGGACATCAGGCATTATGGTTACCTGAGATCCTGTGTCCAGCAGAGCGTGCGTCGGGATGACGTCCAGCACAATGGACAGGAAAGGTCTTCCTCCGACGAACCTGTTGTACCAGCCTGAAGGGCCTGGGGAATTTACTTCTGGGTGTCGGCCCTCGGCTCCAGGGTTTGCTCGTTTAAAGGACAATTCTGGGCGGTGTGTCCAGTCTTGCGGCAGCGGTAGCAGGCAGGGTCCTTCTGTGGACGGCGCTGGTCACTGATCCTTGTAGAGGGTGGTGTTGTCCTCAGCCTCCTTCGCATCCAGGGGACATCCTCAGGGCTATCGGCTAACAGGATTTTCCCTCCTTCCTTGGGCTCCGTCCGCAGCTGCAGAGCACTCAGCACAGTGGTCAGGGTTTTGCTCAACTGGCGCACTGCCCAGCTCTCTAGGGGACGTTGCTGGAACCTTGGCTTCAGCAGCCACTGGGGAAAAGGTGGGTGTAGCAGGCACTGGGATAGCCCTACCCTGGTAACATTGGATGGCATTTGTTTCCAGGGGCTGCAGTCCTTTTATAGCCATGTCCTTAAGATTGTCAAAGGTGGCATCTGGATGATCCAAGGACCACCAGCGTACAGTCCTGCTCCCCTCTGGAGACCTCAGTCCCCGGACAAACTGTTCCTTCAGCATTTTGTTTTCATTTTCGATGCTGGTCGGACTAACTCGTTTCAGAGCCCGCAGGGCCCCTTGTAGACGCCAGGCATAGTCCCGAACATTGTCCTCCGGCTGTTGAGAACAGTTGTAGAATCTCATCCGGAGGTCCGCCTCAGTATGATCCTCAAAAACAGTCTGTAGCTTTTTAAAGATTGCGGACACTGACTCCTGGTCTGCGGCTGACCATGTTTCCACTTCCCGTTCCGCAGCACTAGTCAGTTGTCCTAATACAACAGCGGCCCTCTGCTTGCCTGTCATAGAGTACATGTCCAAGATACCGCATATCTTCCGTTTGAATCCAGACAGGGTGTCTGGTTTGCCGTTGTATTGGGGGAGCCACTTTGCTCCAGTAATGTACGGTAAAGTTATGGGAATGACAGGGGTTACAGGCGCTGCTGGTGAAGCGGCCGCGTCGGCCTGCCCGGCATCGGGCGCGGGTTGAACATCAGGGCCGTTAACCGGTATTCCAGCGTTGTGCTGTTCGTCGGACATTCTGGCACCCCCCTAGCGAACCGTGGCCTACCTTCTTTTCTTTTCTTCCGGTAGGCCGCATCTCCGCAGGTGACTGCGTCACTTGCGTCCTACATCAGAGTGTTAAGCAACACTCCTTACAGGACCTGGCGCTTCTTGGCTTGACATCGAAGCGTGGGGCGTGTCCGGGGCTTTGCGCGCTTTTGCACGTACGCCCCTCAGTTTCCCGCGGTTACACCCTTCTTCTCACTCGGCGGCCCAACAATGGCGGCAATCTTCACCACAGCTTAACATACACAGTTTTTAATTAAAGGCGCACAGTACCCGGTGGCAACGGGCATAACACTCCATCATTGTTCGTGACGCCAAGGAAGATGACTAGCCCAGGGGATGGGGATGACTCGGTACCCGGGCCTTTGCCTGGCCTTGGGGATGTCACGGTGGTCGGCTCCCGGGCCCGTACCCTGGGGTCAGCTTTTAAAAGGGGATTATTTGTTAACTCTATGAAAGTTCGTGATGCCACCTGTGGTTTCTGGTGAGAATCACCAGCGCTGCGGCAGTCCACTGAGGCCGGTGATAAGGCAGCTCGATGGTATAGCTCCCCACAGGTGGAGCTAGGCCTCAGGGCAGCGTACGGAGAGGGGGATGCAGGACAGGCGAGACCCAGCCGGGTCAGAGCAAGAACGGGGACGGACACGGTAGTCACTTCAGTACCTTTTACTGGTGGTAATTCAGGTACATCCCTGAGCACTGTAGGGTGAAGGGTGCATATCGGGATCCTCCCCAATGAGCGGGTGTAGGGCCTCCTGTTTATTTAAGTTTCTGACCTGCCTGAAGCTAGGCCTAACTTTCTCTCTGTCCTGCACCGGCTGACGTTGTGGTAGGGCCTTCTCTTGAAGTGCACGCTCCCATCTTACGGGGCCTATGTGTCTCCTGGCTCTGTTACGTATCAGCTCTCTGGTGAACCTCGGACCTGTAGTTCTCCAGGGATTCCGGTTGTGCCTTACTGGGTCGTAGAGATCCCGGTAAGCTCGGACCCGGTGTCCGGTATATTTTTTGGGGTGAGCTGGGTAAGCTCCTCTGCCCCCACTGCTACTCACTTTCCACTCGCCTTCGGCCACGCTCAGGCCCTCACTAGGCTACTCACACTAACGGCAGCTTGCCGTTCTTCACCGATCTTATGGCGCCGGCACACCTAAAGCTCACTATTCTGAGCTACAACTGAGTCTGGATTATGCTCCACTGCAGACTAACCTCTCTCAGACTTCTCTGCTGCAGGAACTGCTGAATCACTCACAGACTTGACTCTCTGTCAACTCCAGACTAACTGCTGCCTAGCTCCACCTTCCCTATTTAAATCCCTAACGGGCTCCTTCTGCTGGTCTGAGGTGGAAGGTGGAGATGTGTGAATGTTTATGGGGGCCTCTTGTGGAGGATTCCATCAATGCACTCTTCTAGGATCTGTGGTACCAAGAGCAGCTGGGCACCACATTAGCAGAAGGTGCCAAGCCCCCCGGCTTTGGGCAGCGGGGGGTTATGTAAGATGGCTGCCGGACATGTCCTTGAGGGGAGATATGTATCGCTGAGGTTGGCAGCTTTAGTGATGTAAAACTGGGAAAGCATGCTCCAGCACACATAGTGTTGAGAGGGTTAATAGGGCGTATCAGGGCCAGTTTTTACGAGCAGTCATAAGAGTTGAGTGGGAGTGGCTGCTCACATATCCCCACCCCGGGGCGCGATTGGTTGTAAAAAAATGGAGGCCAAGTGTCTCATTTGATGTCTGTGTCTGGAGACGTGTGGTTCTCCAGTGTGTTGGTCTGTGCTAAGGCCGTGAAAACCGGACAATGACCTCTAGCGAGTGAACCCGCACCATTGCATGGACATTTTGCTTTTGTTTTCCCTTTGTGCCGGAAAAAGCTGTCTTTTGTTTGCCTATGCTAATCAGTTTATGCCTGCCTGAACATTTTTATGAAAACATTTCCTGTTCCCACCTGAACTGTGGCTGAGTGAGTACCAAACCCCCTACACATGCATCTCTTATTGAATCTGGTGCATCTTACTCCAGCGGATGTTGGGTAAAGATTGGCTTATAAAACACCAGCCTACATGTATTACCCCCTTAGTGGAGTTTTTTGCAATATTTTTGTTGTGATGTTAGTGTGTATATCGCTAACTGACATGTCTATGGTTAGTTTGTGTGTAGAATTGTGATATTAGTGTGTATGGCTTCACTAAAGTTGCAGCAACTACATAAGGATTGTCTTTATTAAATTTCTCATTGTAATATTAGTATAATTTATGTAAAAGAAAATGCAGTATATGTATAGTAAAGATTATCTTTTATTTAAAAAAATACAAGATACTGTAATTCTCATGTAACTGTGGACTGTATACAGGGCACATGATGCTTCGGCTCTGTAGAATTTGATAAATAAAAAAAAAAACACAAAGAAAAAATAACATGAAGAAACATGAGATGGGGAATGTTCAAAAGTCATCTGGTTTCTTGATCACTTCATTATCATTATATATTATAAACCATTTTATTTTTTTGAGAAAGAACCAATGCCTGATCCTTCTTCTGGAGTGATTCCAATGCCAGATCCTTCATCCTGACCGATTATTTTGTGCAAGATCCTTCTTCTGAAGGGATTACAATGCCAGATCCTTCATCTTGACCGATTATAGCACCAGATCCTTCTTCTGGAGTGATGACAATGCCAGATCCTTCATCTTGACCGATTATTGTGCCAGATCCTTCTTCTGGAGTGACTAATGTGGCGCCCTTCTGCGCATTGGTGCCACAGATCCCAGAGGGGTGCATGGATGGACTTCACCACAAGAAGCCCTCATAGTATTCACACACCTCCACCCTACCACCTCAGACCACCAGAGGGAGCCCGGATAGGGATATATATACTGGAGGATGGAGTTAGGCAGGCAGTCTGGAGTCTACAGTCTGTGAGAAGGACAATCTGTGAGAAGTTCAGTCTGTTGAGAGGAGCTCCTGCAGAAGCTAGCCTGCAGTGATGCTCAGTCAGTTCAGTCCAGACTCAGAGAACTCGAGTTAGTGAGCCTAGGGCATGCCGACGCCAAAAGAGCGGTGAAGAGTAGCGAGGCCTACTGCCCGTGTGAAGCCTAGTGAGGGCCCCGAGAGTGGCCGAAGGCGAGTGGAGTAAGTAAGCAACATAGGGGGCAGAGGAGCTTAACCAGCTCACCCCAAGACCATTCACCGGACACCGGGTCCGCGTCTGCAGGGATTCCTTACATCCAGCAGAAACAACAGGAACCCCTGGCGAATTATATGTCCCAGGAACACCAAAAGCTGAATACGTACCAGGGTCAGGAGTTACGGAGGCCCAACAGACCAAGGAGTGTGATCTCCAACAGAAGGCCCTACCACCAGGTCAGCAGGTGCAAGACAGAGACCAAGTCAGGCCTAGCTTCAGGCAGGTCAGAAACTTATCAAGGAAAGGCAAGGAACAGGAGGCCCCACACCCGCTCACTGGGGAGAGTCCTGACATGCACCCTTCACTCTAAGGTGCCCTGGGTCATGCCTAAAACACCACCAGTAAAGGTACTGAAGTGAACTGTTTTGTGTGTGCCTATTCTTCCTCTGACCCAGCTGGGTACCCTCTGTCCTGCATCCCTACACTTACGCTGCCCTGAGGCCCCGCTCCACCTGTGGGGAGACGCACCAACTAAGCTGCCTGAACACCGGCCTCAGAGGACAGTCGCAGCGCTGGTGATCCTCACCAGACACCACAGGTGGCGTCACGAACATTCCATATCCCATATAACTTCCCCCCTTTCTTTTAAGAGTGACCGCAGGGTACGGGCCCGGGAGCCGACCACCGCGACATCCCCCAAGGTCAGGCAACAACAAGGCCCGGGCGCCGAGTTGTCCCAATCCCCTGGGCGCGTCATCTCTTCCTGGCATCACGAACAGGATTCCGTGCCCGCTGCAATGATGGAGTGTTGTGCCCGTTGCCACCGGGTACGGTTCGCCTTTAATCAAAACTGTTTATTTAACTGTGGCGAAGATCGCCGCCTTTGTTGTGCCGCCGAGCGGGAAGAAGGGCGTAACTGCGGGAAACTGAGAGGCGTACCTGCTGAAGCGCACGAAGCCCTGGACATGCCCCACACCTCGACATCAAACCAGGAAGTGCCAGGTCCTGGAAGGAGCCCCAGTGAGCGCTCTGACGTAGGACGCAAGCGACGCAAGGTCCTGAAGGAAGACCGTCACCTGCGGAGATGCGGCCTACTGGAAGAACAAAAAAGAAGGTAGGCCACGGTTCGCTAGGGGGGGCGCCAGAATGTCCGAAGAACAGCACAACGCCGGAGAACCGGTTAACGGCCCTGATGATCAACACGTGCCCGGCGCTGAGCAGGTCGGAGCAGCCGCTCCACCAGCAGGGCTTGTAACCCCTGCCATAACCATGGCCCTACCGAACATCCCTGGAGCGAAGTGGCTACCCCAGTACAGTGGCAAACCAGATACCCTGTTTGGATTCAAAAGGAAAATATGCGGTATACTGGACATGTACTCTATGACAGGCAAGCAAAGAGCCGCTGTTGTATTGGGACAATTGACTGGTGCTGCGGAGCGAGAAGTAGAAACCTGGTCGGCCGCAGACCAGGAGTCAGTGTCCGCAATCTTTAAAAAGTTACAGACTGTCTTTGAGGATAGTACTGAGACAGACTTCCGGATGAGGTTCTACAACTGCTCTCAGCAACCGGAGGACAGTGTTCGGGACTATGCCTGGCGTTTACAAGGGGCCCTGCGAGCTCTGAACCAGGTTAGTGCAACCAGCATCAATAATGAAAATAAAATGCTGAAGGAACAGTTTATTCGGGGACTGAGGTCTTAAAAGGAGAGCAGGACTGTGCGTTGGTGGTCCCTGGATCATCCAGATGCCACCTTTGACACCCTTAAAGACATGGCTATAAAAGGACTGCAGCCCCTGGAAACAACTGCTATCCAATGTTACCAGGGTGGGGCCACCCCAGTGCCTGCAGCATCCACCTTTTCTCCGGTGGCTGCTGAAGCCAAGGTTCCAGCAACGTCCCCTAGTGAGCTGGACAACCTGCGCTCTGAAGTGCGTCAGTTGAGCAAAACCCTGACCACTGTACTGAGTGCCCTGCAGCTGCAGACAGAGCCCGAGGAGGAAGGAAGGATCCTGCTAGCCAACAGCTCTGAGGATGTACCCTGGATGAGAAGGAGTAGGAGGACAACGCCACCCCCTGGGAGGACCAGCGACCAACGCCGCCCACCGAAGGACCCTGTCTGCCCCCGCTGCCACAAGACAGGTCACGCCGTCCAGAGCTGTTGTTTAAATGACCAAACCCTGGGGCCGAGGGCCGACACCCAGGAGTAGACCCCTCAGGCCCATCAAACTGGTACCGCAGATTCGTGGGTTGAAGACCTTTCCTGTCCATCGTGCTGGACGGCATCGCGACACCTGCTCTGCTGGACACAGGATCTCAGGTAACCATCATGCCTGATGTCCTCTACAAAAGGTTCTGGTCCATAGACGAACTTCACCCACCAGATCCAAAACTTTCCGTGTATGCCTCAAACGGCCTCCCCCTTAACCTAGTCGGGGTTAAGGATGTGGCAGTAAAGGTGGGAAGAGTGGAACTGAAGGACCAGGGATTAATTGTAAAAGAGACTAATCCTGATGATACCGACTTGTATATGGTACTTGGCACAAATATTGTTAGTAACTGTTTGGAAGAAGTGTTGTTCTTACTCCAACAGATAGCTGACACTGCCAGACCAGGGCAGAGAAGGGCGCTCCAGAAAGAGATCCGAGTCCTTATGTACCAGCAACAGGTAAAGCTAACAGGCAGTGAAATTGGTAATGTACGGGTGACAGACCCGGTACCCATTGTGATTCCCCCGATGAGTGAAATGCTGATTTGGTGTAGAGCAGCAATAGGTCTCAAAGGACGGAGCTACCAGGCGGTAGTAGAGCCCCTTAGCTCGGAGCATAGACCTACACTCTTGACTGCCAGAGGGGTAGTGGATGTACGCAATGGGAGGTTGCCCGTACGCCTCCTAAACTATGGGGAGGACGAGGTTAGATTACCACGCTATGCCACTGTTGCCAAATTGTACACAGTAAATAACAACTCCATACACACGACGGAGTCCTTAACCTCACCAGACAAAGTGGAGGATAATGACCCGGGAACCCAGGTGGAGGATTGGTGTCAACAGCTCCATGTTGGTGACGCGCCCCCTGGGCCGTGTGTGGGGGAATACCCGGAGCCGGGTCTCTGTGTAATGCTATGGGTTGTAGTCTCCCGTGGCTCAGGGTGGTAAAACCAGTGGCGGATGTGTTTATTTGTTTTTTTAATGTTTAAATGTCCAACTATGCCACCGGTGGATTGCGGTCACTGAGAACGGCTGCTGCGGGGCAGACCGCTGAGGCTGGTGTTGGGTGCGCAGCAGAGGGTAGTATAACGCCCCACGGAAGGAGTATAGCCTCAGGGCAGCGTGTGTAGATGGTGAGGGTTGTGGTGCATGGGCGCAGCAGAAATGACTCAGAGTCCGTGCAGTGCAGTTCAGGGTCTTTACTGTTGGCAATGAAGAAGGCCCTGCCAGGAGTACTGGCTAACATTAGAGGCCTGGTCAGTCTGTGAGCGAACAAGAGTCCCCATGGCCAGGAGGAGGTGTAGGCCTTCCCGTCTGACTGCACTCTTCCTGGCTACCCTGCTGTAGTAGTGTAGTAGCCCACATCCCTGAGTGTACCGTGTGGTGCTCACCCGTTTGGCTGGTGACTTGGGGCCTTTGGTACCTTCCGCTCCTCGATGGCGGTGCCGCTCCCTTGCGTGTGACTGAGCCTCCGGGCTTTCTATGGCCAGAGGACCTGAAATCCCCTGCCAGGTGGTTTCTGCTGCTGGATGTGGATATCCTCACAGCCTCGGACTCCGGTGTCCGGTAGTCTGCGTCTTTGGCCAGGACGAGCTCTGCTAGCTCCAGTCCCTAGCCTTCAGCTCCTGTCTCCTATAGAGCTCCTTGCTGCTCTGTCCCTCTCTCTGGAACTCGAATCTCTAACCCCGCCCCAGATCCAGTTTATAAAGGGCAGGTTCCTCCCCTCCCTGGACTGGGGCAGGAGGCGTTGCATGCAATCGTGCTCCTGACCAGGAAAACCCATGCTCGCTCTCAGACATGGTATTTCTACCACTGTGGAAACCAGACCCCCTGGGGTGCCACATAGGGACAGACACCACCCCTGTCAATCAAAAACAAGGGGTACACCGGGCGGTTCAGGAATACATGCAGGTATTCAGTAAGCACCCACTTGACTTTGGGAGGATTAAGGGGGTTCAACACCATATCCCCACAGGTGACCATCCACCCATCAAAGAACGTTACAGGCCTATACCACCAGCACACTACCAGATGGCGAAGGAGATGTTGCATGACATGAAGAAGGCAGGGGTAGTAAGGGATAGTTGTAGTCCCTGGGCAGCTCCCCTAGTTCTAGTCAGGAAAAAGGACGGAAGCATGAGAATGTGTGTAGATTACAGACAAGTAGATCGCATTACACATAAAGATGCATACTCTTTACCGTGTATAGAGGAATCCCTGGCTGCCTTAAAGTCTGCAAATTATTTCTCCACCCTTGACCTCACTAGTGGGTACTGGCAAGTAGCTGTTGCTGAGGAGGATCGAGAGAAGACGGCCTTCACCACCTCGATGGGACTCTGCGAGTTCAATAGTATGCCGTTTGGACTCTGCAATGCCCCCGGGACGTTCCAGAGATTGATGGAGTGCTGCCTGGGACACCGCAACTTCGAGACTGTACTACTATACCTGGACGACGTGATAGTGTACTCCAAAATGTATGAGGACCACTTGAAGCACTGGCGGAGGTATTTGAGTCGCTGTCCCAGTATGGGATGAAGCTGAAGCCCTCAAAGTGCCACCTGCTCAAGCGAAGGGTACAGTACCTGGGGCACATCGTCAGTCTGGAGGGAGTAGCACCAGACCCAGAGAAGGTCACTGCCATCCAGAAATGGCCGGAGCCGAAGAGCCTCAAGGAGGTACATCAGTTCCTGGGAATAGTCGGGTATTACCGGAGGTTTGTGAAGGACTATACCAAGAAAGCGGCGCCTCTGCAAGACCTCCTGGTAGGACAATCCCCCAGAGGCAGAAATCCCCCGTTCCAGTGGGGTAAGGAGCAAGCTGAATCCTTTAAGGTGATGAAGGAGATCCTGACCAGCAAAGAGTTCCTAGCCTACCCTGACTACAGCCAACCATTCCTGCTGTACACTGATGACAGGAACGAAGGATTAGGAGCTGTACTGAGTCAGAAGCAGGATGGCCGAGAGAAGGTGATCGCCTATGCAAGCAGGAAGCTCCGCCCGACCAAGACGAACCCAGAGAACTATAGCAGCTTCAAGTTGGAGTTCCCGGCCCTGGTCTGGGCCATCACCAAGCGGTTCAAGCACTACCTAGCCTCCAGTAAGTTCACTGCCTTCACTGATAATAACCCCTTGACTCATCTGGAAACAGCCAAGCTAGGAGCCATGGAACAATGATGGATGGCTCGGCTGTCAAACTACCAATTCACTATTAAGTAGCGGGCGGGCCGCAAGAACGCCAACGCCGATGCCCTGTCCAGGATGCCTCACCAGTCGGACACTGAAGAAGAAGTGGATGACCTGGAGGAGATTTAACTACCTGCCTTTCATCGGAATGGAATGGACAACGAGCAACGAGCCTCCAGGAGGCATCGCAGTAAGACGTTAAACCCCCTGCCTCACCACAGCTGGAAGGAGACCCAGGACAGCGACCCGGTTGTCAGCCGTATCAAAGAGCTGATAACCCAGGAAGGTTCCTCCCTGGAGAAAGACGCGTCTCTACAAGCCACGCAGCTGTGGAATGAGAAGAGTTGGCTGTTCATCTATAGAGAGAAGCTGTGCCGAAGGTACGTCAACCCCAAAACCCATGAGATGGTATGGCAGATAGTGGTGCCCAAGACAGACATCCAGATGGTGTTGGAAGCCTACCACGATCAGGCGGGGCACTTTGGCTGGAAGAAGCTAGAAACCCTGCTGAAGTGTCGGTTTTATTGGGTAGGAATGCGCAGTTCCATTGAGAGGTGGTGCCAGAATTGTGGACCCTGTAGCCTCAGATGAAAAGACTACAGCAGCCAGAAGGCACCCCTGCAACCCATCAGGACAACTCGTCCCTTGGAGATCGTGACCCTGGATCATGTCAAGCTGTCACCCAGTATATTCTTATTCCCTGACCATGGTGGAACACTACTTCCGGTTCCTGGTGGTCGCCCCCGTCAAGGATCTGACGGCAGAAACTGCGGCGAATACATTTCAGGCGTACTTCTGCAGGCCCCATGGATACCCGGAGCAGGTGCTGACAGATCAAGGCTCAGCCTTTGAAGCTGAATTGTTCAAGGAGTTCTGCCATCTGTACGGGTATAAAAAGATCCGGACTACACCGTATCACCCCCAAACCAACGGTCTCTGTGAAAATATGTATAACATCATCATCGACCTGCTAAAGACCTTACCACTAGAGGAGAGAAATCAGTGGCCAGACCTACTACCTGACCTGGTAGATCTGTACAGCCACATACCTGTAAGTTCCACCAATTGTACTCCAGCATATCTCATGCGATCAAGACCCGGGAAGTTGCCCATGGACCTGGAGCTTGGTGTGGTAGAACCAGAAGCAGATATGTCCACTGAGGACTGGGACACGACCAGACAGGAGCAGTACAGAAGAGTACAGGCCTGTGTCGAAGACAGTCTCACTCGGGTAAGGGACAAGCGGGAAGCCCACTACAATAAAAGTGCGCCCGCAGAACCCTTCACACCAGGAGAAGTGGTGTTAAAGAGGAAAAGGAGAAACCACAAACTTGATGACCAGTGGGAGAGAGAACCCTACACTGTGTTAAATTCAAGATTTGATAACAAGAAGACCTGTTTGATTAGCAAAGACGGAGGAATAACGACTGCAACGGTATCTAGAGACCATCTGAAGTTGGGTCCAGACCTGATAAAGCCCCAAGAAGAAGTGCCTCTCACCGTACCGGAGGAGCCTAAAGAAGCAGTACTCTATACTGACTTAGGAGATTTCCCGGCAGATTGGCCTCAACCAGGAGGAGCAGTAATAATACCTGTGATCCACTTCTTTCAACAGCCAGAAGACCCTCCACAGCAAGTAGAACCTGTAAGTGCTTCAGAAGAGCCTGCTCAAGAAGAATCCCCAGAAGAAGGATCCCCAGTTGGAGCAGAGCAAGAAGGCCCAGCCAATGGTATACTTGCCAGTCCCGTAGAGAGGTTAAGGCAACCCTGCAGTCCCCCAACGCTTAGAATTGACAGAATGGGAGGTAGTACAAACACCAGTACAACACGCATCCCAGTACCACGTAGGTCGACACGTAGCACATGAGGTCAGACCCCTGTCAGATACAGAGAATAGAGAAGGAAACTCTGACAGTGCAGATAGTTGCCCCTGGGGTATTTTCTTGTGTATTTTCCTGTAGGTGTATCTTGATATGACTTTGCCTTACTAATGGACAATTTAAGTGATATGGACACTTCCCTTGTTATCTCTAGTTACCCGTAAGGGTACATAAAGAACTTTGTGGCTGAGGACTGTGTGCAGCCCAAAAACTGTTTGCTGTTAATAATTGCACTCCCTGGAGTGGCCCTTTAGGTGACCTTAGAACAAAAACCTGTCTGGCGTGGCAGAAGTGGAGGTCCAACTCAGGATCGCCATGCCCTGCAGCCACCCCAGGGCCTACGTTGAGGGTTTGCTTTGGACAGGTCCCTCAAGCTACCTTGTACTTTACCCATGAGATGGACACCCTGTCAGGGGACCTCACCGGAACAGACTTAAATTCTGAGGTTGCTTATTGTATGTATGTATATATTTATTATTTATAATGTTTTATTATGCAACGTTCAAGCAAAGTGCCTCCCATAAAGGGAAGAGTTATTGTTGTTACCTGTTATAAAATAAAAATTACTTCAGTCCGGGAGTACTGAGCTTTGCTAGGGGGGAATGTGGCGCCCTGCAGCGCATTGGTGCCACAGATCCCAGAGGGGTGCATGGATGGACTTCTCCACAAGAGGCCCTCATAGCATTCACACACCTCCACCCTACCACCTCAGACCACCAGAGGGAGCCCGGATAGGGATATATATACAGGAGGGTGGAGTTAGGCAGGCAGTCTGGAGTCTACAGTCTGTGAGAAGTTCAGTCTATTGAGAGGAGCTCCTGCAGAAGCTAGTCTGCAGTGGAGCTCAGTCAGTTCAGTCCAGACTCAGAGAGCTCGAGTTAGTGAGCCTAGGGCGTGCCGACGCCAAAAGAGCAGTGAAGAGTAGAGAGGCCTACTGCCCGTGTGAAGCCTAGTGAGGGCCCCAAGCGTGGCCTAAGGCGAGTGGAGTAAGTAAGCAACATAGGGGGCAGAGGAGCTTAACCAGCTCACCCCAAGACCATTTACCGGACACCGGGTCCGCGTCTGCAGGGATTCCTTACATCCAGCAGAAACAACCGGAACCCCTGGCGAACTATATGTCCCAGGAACACCAAAAGCTGATTACGTACCAGGGTCAGGAATCACGGAGGCCCAAGAGACCAAGGAGTGTGATCTCCAACAGAAGGCCCTACCACCAGGTCAGCAGGTGCAAGACAGAGACCAAGTTAGGCCTAGCTCCAGGCAGGTCAGAAACTTATCAAGGAAAGGAAAGGAACAGGAGGCCCCACACCCGCTCACTGGGGAGAGTCCTGATATGCACCCTTCACCCTAAGGTGCCCTGGATCGTGCCTGAAACACCACCAGTAAACGTACTGAAGTGAACTGTTTTGTGTGTGCCTATTCTTCCTCTGACCCGGCTGGGTCTCCTCTGTCCTGCATCCGTACACTTACGCTGCCCTGAGGCCCCGCTCAACCTGTGGGGAGCCGCACCAACTAAGCTGCCTGAACACCGGCCTCAGAGGACTGTAGCAGCGCTGGTGATCCTCACCAGACACCACAGGTGGCGTCACGAACATTCCCTATCCCATATAACTTCCCCCCTTGCTATTAAAAGTGACCCCAGGGTACGGGCCCGGGAGCCGACCACCGCGACATCCCCCAAGGTCAGGCAACAACAAGGCCCAGGCGCCAAGTCGTCCCCAATCCCCTGGGTGCGTCACTACAATGCCAGATCCTTCATCTTGACATATTATTGCGCCGGATACTTCTTCTGGAATTATGACAATGCCAGATCCTTCATCTTGACCGATTATTGTGCCAGATCCTTCTGCTGGAGTGATGATGATGCCAGATCCTTCATCTTGACCGATTACTGTGCCAGATCCTCCTTCTGGAGTGATGACAATGCCAGATCCTTCATCTTGACCGATTTTTGCTCTGGATCCTTCTTCTGGAGTGATTACAATGCCAGATCCTTCATCTTGACCGATTACTGCGCCAGATCCTTCTTCTGGAATGATGACAATGCCAGATCCTTCATCTTGACCGATTACTGTGCCAGATCCTTCTTCTGGAGTGATGACAATACCAGATCCTTCATCTTGAGCGATTACTGCGCCAGATCCTTCTTCTGGAGTGATGACAATACCAGATCCTTCATCTTGAGCGATTACTGCACCAGATCCTTCTTCTGGAATGATGACAATGCCAGATCTTTCATCTTGACCGATTATTGTGACAAATTCCTGGCCAGATCCTAATCCAGATCCTTCAAAAACTAAAAAGAACAGTAGCAAAGTTAGCAATAATCAATTTTAGAATTAGTTACTAAACAGCAGAAAAAAAACCCTACAAAAATATCAGGGAGATTAGTATATAAGAGCACCACTGTGTATTAAGGAACACAATGTGCTGGGGCTTCTTCATGTGGGAAGAATTAGATTATAAAACAGAATCATGGGGGAAATATATTGAAATTATTAGAAAAAGTGCATGGATTTAATAATCAGTGAATATGTCACTAATTGCAGCAAATTTATCACATTGGTGTATGTTGTACCATGGTAGACATGAAAGAAGCCAGTCATTCTGTTCCTTATGCCACCTCATAGCTAGTATACATTCACAAATACATTTAGGCTTGGCTTTGTTTGTTTTACCTATTTTTAGACAGTATGTGTATCAGAACACTTATATCAGGATACAATTCTCTGACACTTTGCTTAGTAAAGAGAACAATATGAAATATCACACATGATAGTTTGGGGACCTGTCATAGATCTTTCACAGATTTTGTGTATATATATATATATATATATATATATATATATATATATATATATATATATATGTATATATATATACAGTACAGACCAAAAGTTTGGACACACCTTCTCATTTAAAGATTTTTCTGTATTTTCATGACTATGAAAATTGTACATTCACACTGAAGGCATCAAAACTATGAATTAACACATGTGGAGTTATATACTTAACAAAAAAGTGTGAAACAACAGAAAATATGTCTTATATTCTAGGTTCTTCAAAGTAGCCACCTTTTACTTTGATGATTGCTTTGCACACTCTTGCCATTCTCTAGATGAGTTTCAAGAGGGAGTCAACGGAAATGGTCTTCCAAAAATCTTGAAGGAGTTCCCAGAGATGCTTAGCACTTGTTGGCCCTTTTGCCTTCACTCTGTGGTCCAGCTCACCCCAAACCATCTCGATTGGCTTCAGGTCTGGTGACTGTGGAGGCCAAGTCATCTGGCGTAGCACCCCATCAGGTGTGGAGGTGTGTTTGGGGTCATTGTCCTGTTGAAAAATAAATGATGGTCCAACTAAACGCAAACCGGATGGAATAGCATGCCGCTGCAAGATGCTGTGGTAGCCATGCAGGTTCAGTATGCCTTCAATTTTGAATAAATCCCCAACAGTGTCACCAGCAAAGCACCCCCACACCATCACACCTCCTCCTCCATGCTTCAAGGTGGGAACCAGGCATGTAGAGTCCATCTGTTCACCTTTTCTGCGTCACACAAAGACACGGTGGTTGGAACCAAAGATCTCAAATTTGGACTCATCAGACCAAAGCACAGATTTCCACTAGTCTAATGTCCATTCCTTGTGTTCTTTAGCCCAAACAAGTCTCTTCTGCTTGTTGCCTGTCCTTAGCAGTGGTTTCCTAACAGCTATTTTACCATGAAGGCCTGCTGCACAAAGTCTCCTCTTAACAGTTGTTGAAGAGATGTGTCTGCTGCTAGAACTCTGTGTGGCATTGACCTGATCTCTAATCTGAGCTGCTGTTAACCTGCGATTTCTGAGGCTGTTGACTCAGATAAACTTATCCTCAGAAGCAGAGGTGACACTTGGTCTTCCTTTCCTGGCGCTGTCCTCATGTGAGCCAGTTTCTTTGTAGCTCTTGATGGTTTTTGCAACTGCACTTGGGGACACATTCAAAGTTTGCCCAATTTTTCGGACTGACTGACCTTCATTTCTTAAAGTAATGATGGCCACTCGTTTTTCTTTACTTAGCTTTTTTCTTGCCATAATACAAATTCTAACAGTCTATTCAGTAGGACTATCAGCTGTGTATCCACCAGACTTCTGCACAACACAACTGATGGTCCCAACCCCATTTATAAGGCAAGAAATCCCACTTATTAAACCTGACAGGGCACACCTGTGAAGTGAAAACCATTTCCGGTGACTACCTCTTGAAGCTCATCAAGAGAATGCCAAGAGCGTGCAGAGCAGTCATCAAAGCAAAAGGTGGCTACTTTGAAGAACCTAGAATATAAGACATATTTTCAGTTGTTTCACACTTTTTTGTTAAGTATATAATTCCACATGTGTTAATTCATAGTTTTGATGCCTTCAGTGTGAATGTACAATTTTCATAGTCATGAAAATACAGAAAAATCTTTAAATGAGAAGGTGTGTCCAAACCTTTGGTCTGTACTATATATATATATATATATATATATATATATATATATATATATATATATATATATACATATATATATATATATACATATATATATAGTACAGACCAAAAGTTTGGACACACCTTATTTAAAGATTTTTCTGTATTTTTATGACTTTGAAAATTGTACATTCACACTGAAGGCATCAAAACTATGAATTAACACATTTGAAATTATATAGTTAACAAAAAAGTGCGAAACAACTGAAAATATGTCTTATATTCTAGGTTCTTCAAAGTAGTCACCCTTAGCTTTGTTGACTGCTTTGCACTCTCTTGCTCTTGGCATTCTCTTGATGAGCTTCAAGAGGTAGTCACTGGAAATGGTCTTCCAACAATCTTGAAGGAGTTCCCAGAGATGCTTAGCACTTGTTGGCCCTTTTGCCTTCACTCTGCGGTCCAGCTCACCCCAAACCATCTCGATTGGGTTCAGGTCTGGTGACTGTGGAAGCCAGGTCATCTGGCGTAGCACCCCATCACTCTCCTTCTTGGTCAAATAGCCCTTACACAGCCTGGAGGTGTGTTTGGGGTCATTGTCCTGTTGAAAAATAAATGATGGTCCAACTAAACACAAACTGGATGGAATAGCATGCCGCTGCAAGATGCTGTGGCAGCCATGCTGGTTCAGTACGCCTTCAATTTTGAATAAATCCCCAACAGTGTCACCAGCAAAGCACTCCCACACCATCACACCTCCTCCTCCATGCTTCACGGTGAAAACCAGGCATGTAGAGTACATCCATTCACCTTTTCTGCGTCGCACAAAGACAGGATGGTTGGAACCAAAGATCTCAAATTTGGACTCATCAGACTGTAAGGGGGAAGACTGGGGTGTAAGTACTTTCAGATCAAGGGATCCGGAACTGCTGGGGCCGTGCCTCTGGTTGCAGGGGGAAGACAGACTGCGAGCACAGGAGTCAGGTAACAGGGAAGCTGGAGGCATGTCCAGAGTGAGAGCTGGGAGGTCAGGTGACCTGGGAACTGGTAGCGTGGTTAGAGAGAGGAAGAGACGAGGACATTTGCACGGGAAAGGGGAGCTGGGTCCTGTTCAACAGAGCAGTGTGAGAGGGTCCAGGCTCCTGGCTACAGTACTTGGAACAAGATCCGAGTGCAGTGGACCGGAGGAGTAAAGCCGACTAGAGGGAGAAGAGACGCAGGGTCCGTGGAGCCGAGCATGTGATTTGCCGTGTTATGGACTAGGGGCTCAGCGGGTAAAACCGGAGACCGCCCGCTGCCGCCAGAAGACGGAGCATTGTTGGGGCGGGAAAGCCTGAAAGAAATCAACACTGGCATCATCTGGCAACTGCCTTGTGAGGAGCAAGAGTCAGCTAAGTGAAAAAACTGTCAATTACAACCGGTTCGACTCTGCTACATCTAGTTAAACTGTGAACTGTCAGTAATAGACTTTTACCTGCTACTTCCCTTGTTTTTTCCCCCATATTTTCCCCTATTACTCCCTGCGTGGAGATTGACCACGTTATCATAAACCTCCCCTGTTTATTAACCCTGTATTGGCTGCTCTGTGTTTCTGTGTCACTGCATTTAAAGTACCCGTGTTACATTTGGCATAGTCGGCAGGATGCAGTCATTAGACACAGACACTGCAGAGCAGCCCATCCTGGGAGCTCGAAAATCAAGCTTGCTGCTGGGGGCCATGCTTAGCAATCTCCCAAAGTTCACCGGGGACAATATGATGCTGTGGGACTAGATTGAGAGAGTTAGGAGTATGTTATGTATGCACCCGATGACCCCAGCTATACAAGCCAAAATAGCCTCACTGGCCCTGGACGGCGAGGCCTGGCAATACTGTAGAAAAAGTGATGGGGATACTGGAGGAGATGCATGGGGATCCCACCAATATAGGAGAGCTGAGGATACGGCTGTTTCACCAAGTGCAGCAGGAGGGGGAGACTGTGATGCAGTATGTTAATGCCTTACAGAGGTTGCATGCCTATGTGTCACCCTGGCCTGGATGCCACAAATATAATAAAGCTGTGTCTGAGAGCAAGGGGGAGGTTCTCTAGTCAGGGGAACATTAGCATGCAATACCTCCTGTCTCAGGCCAGTAGGGGGAGCAGGCTGCCCCTATAAGATCTGGAACTGGGGGCAGGGTTAGAGAGAACTGGACGACCTGTCTCAGGACTGAGAGGTGTCCCAGAGCAGAGAGGGACAGTTGTATTGCACCCTAAGAGGAAGTGTGGCAGTAGGAGGGCCACAAGCCAGAGGCAAGAGGCGAAGTGAGCCTGTCTTGGCAGACAAAGAACTCAATTTACCAGACTTTGGTGTCTGAGGCTGTGAGGATTCCACGTCCTCCAGCAGATAACCGGTCCACAGGGGACTGTATGTTTCTTGGCCTAAGAAGCCCGGAGGCTCTGCCACAACAGAAGGGACCAGCAAAGCCGTACCAGGCTGGGAGCAGAAAGGAACCCACGTTGCAGGCCATACAGGCGAGAATACACGGAGAGCTTGGAAACGTGGGCTGTTACTCTATAAGGAGGAGATAGCCAGAAGGAGCGCAGAAAGCACGGTAGGCCTACACCCTCACCCTGACAAGGGCCAATTTCCCAAATGCTCTCAGACATCCAGGTCCCCTCCTAGCCGGGACTGTTTGTGGGTCAGTTTACCTGTTCTAGTAAAGACCCTGGACTGCAACCTGTTGTCTGTGTGCTCCTTGCTCCTCCAGCACTAACGGTACTGGGACGCCCTGCACGATCACCCCCATCTTCCATTATACTGCCCTGGGGCCGCACTCTTCCCGTGGGGAGTCACACCATCCCAGCTGCATACATCATCAGCCCCAGCGGTCTGCCTGGCAGCAGCGGTCCACACTGACCGCAATCCACGGGTGGCGTAGTCGGACATACCAACAGCGCATCGCTGACTACCACCGGTCTGACCACCCTGAGCCGTGGGACCGGGCCACCACTACTACCCCCCATCGTTTCCCTATTGCCCGGATCCACGTGCCCCACGGCCCAGGGGGCGAGTCAGCTTTGGCGTAGTCGGCAGGATTGTAAGCAACCCGCCACAAATGGGTATTGCGTGCCCGAAAGAGACTGTACACGCACCTGAAAAGAGGTTTCCCACCACCCGGAGCCGTTTACCGCCATTTCCAGCCGTCTCCCGCCATCTTCCGTCGGTTCCCGCCATCTTCAGCCGTTTTCCCGCCATCGGACGCCATCTTCAGGACACCGCGTGGGAAGAAGAGGGGCGTGGACGTCCAAACCGCGCGAGACCCGAAGCTCCGCCCCACGCACCGACGCTGCGCAAGATCCTGGAAGAGAGAGCGACGCTGACGTCACCAGGACGCGACGCAAGGTCCTCGTTCGGAGCAGCATCAGCGGAGCCACGGCCTACAGAAGAGGATCGTCGGAAGGTAGGCCACGCTTAACTAGGGGGAAGGAAGATGTCGGACACAGAGGCGCCCACTACCACCAACGCAGCTGCAGCAGCGGTGATGCCCTTTTCCCTGCCCTACATCCCTGGAGCGGCCTGGCTGCCTAAGTATTCAGGGGAGCCCCATGCCCTAACTGACTTTAAGGAAAGGCTGTACAGTTTGTTCCAAGTTTACCCCCTGACAGAGGAACAGAAGGTCAGCATACTAACAGGGCAGTTAACTGGCGCAGCCCAAAGGGAGATAAAATCATGGCCTACTGAGGAGAAAAGGACTGTGAAGGGTATTCTGGCCCGGCTGCGGGGTACCTTTGACGCACGTACCTGTTATGTTCTGCTACCAAAGCTAAGGAAAGAGAGGAGATCTGTCCCTACTATAAGACTCAGCTGAATCCCTACGATGTAACAGGGAACCTGATCCTGCGATCAGACCTGCTAAAGTCCTAATCTAGTCTGTACGGAGACCTATAGATTTGGGGAGGGAATCCCTACAAGTACTAAGGACTGGGAGGAATATGGGACACCTCCTAACAGAAATAGCAGCAGACAGACGAACAAACAAAATAGATAGAACCTAGAGGTCCGTAGACCAAGCAAACTAACAGAGTTAGATACAGAGCACAGGCTAGCTAGAAAGTAGATATACAATGAAGTCCAGCAAAGCCAGAAGGGCGGAGCAGGATTAAATAGGCCAACAAGGTCATGTGACCAGCAAAGGAAAAAAAACCTAACAGCAAGGTTCTAACAGTACCCCCCCTTCTAAGAGGATCCTCCGGATCCCCTAGGACCAGGCTTATCAGGAAATCTCCTGTGAAACGCTCTGATAAGTCTGGACGCGGAAACATCATCTGACCTCACCCAAGAGTTATCCTCGGGTCCGAAACCTTTCCAGGCCACAAGATACTGCAAACTACCTCTATACCGTCTAGAGTCAAGGATGCGAGAAATTTCATATTCCCCGTCCTCCACCACCGGAGGAACAGAGGCAGAGGCGTCACCATCCGACACAACAGCTTTTTTTAACAGAGAGACATGAAAGACCGGATTAATTCTCCAGGAGGTAGGAACCTCCAACCTAACAGCAGATTGGTTGACAACCTGAAGCACCTTAAAGGGCCCTACAAACTTGGGACCCAATTTCTTAGAAGGAATCCTCAACCGCAGATTCCTAGAGGACAACCAAACCATGTCACCAACAGCGAACAAAACCTCCTGTCGTTTCCTATCAAAGTAGTCTTTAGATTTTCTGTTGGCCTCCTGAAGATTACCACGCACATCCGTCCAAACTCTTTCCAAATCACCGGAAAAATTCTCCTCCTCAGGCACGGCAGATCCCAACTTGGAGAACGACCCAAACGACGGATGTCTCCCAGAACAACAAAAAAAAGGCGAACAACCAGCAGAAGAAGATGTATGATTGTTCAGAGCAAATTCGGCAAGTGGCAGAAACTCAGACCACCCCTCTTGATTGTCTGCCACAAAACAACGCAAGAACTGCTCAACATCCTGGTTTTTCCTTTCTGTCTGGCCATTAGATTCAGGATGATATCCGGACGAAAACGACAAATGAATTCCCAACCTGTCACAAAAGGCACGCCAAAAACGAGCCACGAACTGAGGACCCCTATCAGAAACAATGTCAGTAGGAACGCCATGAAGTCTGACAATTTCCTTGACAAAGGCCTTAGCGAGAGTTTTAGCGCAGGGCAGTTTGACGAAGGGAACCAAGTGACACATCTTGCTAAAACGGTCCACGACCACCCAGATGACAGTAAAACCCTCAGAGGGGGGAAGGTCAGTTATAAAGTCCATAGCCAAATGTGTCCAAGGAGCACTGGGGACCTCCAAAGGACAAAGCAACCCCGCAGCAGGAGTATGTGAGGACTTAGATCTAGCACATATAGTACATTGGCGCACCCACTTAATGACTTCCTTCTGCCATCCAGGCCACCAAAAACTGCGACCCACCAGTCTCTTGGTCTCAGAGATTCCGGGATGACCTGCCAACCGAGATTCGTGACACTCAACAAACAAATCTCTCCTAAAGGTCCCAGGCACAAACAACCTCCCATGAGGAGTGTTAGATGGGGCATTCTCCTGAGCTTTAAGAATCTCATCTTCCAAAACGGAGTCTAAAGCAGCTATCACAACACCTTCTTGTAAAATGTTTTCCTCTTTCTCAGCACCGACTATGGGAGAAAAACTGCGAGACAAGGCATCCGCCTTAACATTCTTAGTACCAGGGATGTAAGTAACGGAGAAATTAAACCGCGAGAAAAACAGTGCCCACCTAGCCTGACGGGCATTCAGGCGCTTGGCAGCGTCAAGATATATCAGATTTTTATGATCCGTAAGAACCTGAACGGGAAATTCCGCACCTTCCAAGAAGTGGCGCCAGTGTTCAAATGCGAGTTTAATAGCCAATAATTCCCGATTACCAATATCGTAATTCAATTCAGTCTCCGAAAATTTTTTTGAAAAAAATGCACAGGGATGTAATCCATCCCCGTTATCCTGAGACAATACTGCGCCAACCCCCACAGAGGAAGCATCAACCTCAACCAAAAACGGCCTAGTAACATCAGGCTGCATAAGGATGGGAGCAGAGGTGAACCTCTCCTTGAGATACACAAAAGCTTCAATGGCCTCAGAAGACCACTGAACCGCATCAGCACCTTTCCTGGTGAGATCAGTCAGAGGTTTGACAATACTAGAAAAATTTTTTATGAATTTTCTATAGTAATTGGCGAAACCCAAAAACCTCTGTATTGATTTCAAACCAATAGGCCTAGGCCATTCCTGCACAGCCTGAACCTTAACCGGATCCATCTCAAAACCTTTGCTGGAGATAATGTAGCCCAAAAAACTAATTCTCTGTACAGCGAACTCACATTTCTCCAGCTTAGCAAAAAGCGAATTGTCCATTAATAACTTTAATACCTCACGCACGCTCCGCCAATGAGACTCCAGATCTGGCGAATAAATCAAAATGTCATCCAAATACACAACCACATTTTTACCGATCAAAGGTCTAAGGATGTCATTAATCAGATTCTGAAAAAATGCAGGAGCATTAGTAAGACCAAAAGGCATAACCAGATTCTCAAAATGACCCACAGGAGTGTTAAAAGCAGTCTTCCATTCATCACCCTCCTTCATGCGCAACAGATTGTATGCCCCCTTAAGGTCAATTTTAGAGAACCACTTGGCCCCCAATAACTGGTTAAACAGATCAGGAATCAATGGCAGTGGGTAAGGATTGCGTACCGTAATTTTGTTAATCTCACGAAAATCCAGACAAGGACGTAAACCGCCGTCCTTTTTTTTTACAAAAAAAAATCCAACCGCCACAGGAGACTTAGAGGGCCTAATGTGACCGGCGGCCAAACTTGTCTGTATGTATTCCTCCAAAGCCTTCCTCTCAGGAATAGTAAGGTTAAATAAACGACTTTTAGGAAGAGTCGCTCCAGGGACAAATTCAATAGAACAATCATAGTCTCTATGGGGAGGCAAAACCTGCGATTCTTTCTCAGAAAAAACTCTCCAAAAATCCTGAATAGGAACAGGCAATTCTCCCCTATCCAAAGCTGCAATACGCCCGTTACAACACTTGTCATAACATTTATGGCTCCAGGATTTAATTTCACTGGTAGACCAATCCAGTACAGGATTGTGAAATTTTAACCAGGGCAAACCCAATATTACTGGAGAAGGCAAGTTATTCAACACTACCAAATCCAATTTCTCATGATGAACACCATTAATAGTGAGAGGAAATTCACTGACCTTGAGAGTAATATTCTTCAAAGGGGAGCCATCCACAGAAACCACAGCAATGGGGGATGATAAAGGTTCAGGTTTTAAATTGAGTTTTTCCACGAATCCCCCATCAATAACATTCAGTGTAGACCCGCAATCAACAAACACCCGAAATTCCATTAATTTTTCCTGAGCAATCGTGGAAGCAGCTAAAAATATACCCTTGGAATTTAAGCAGGCAATACGGGCGTGACTGACCATTTTTTTTTCTTTCTTCATACGAAGCTCACAGCCTTTAATCAAATGACCAGATTTTCCACAATAGAAACACAAGCCTTCTGAAAAACGACGGTGTTTTTCTTGAGAGCGAGGTGCCACCGATCCAATCTCCATCGGTTCACCACTGTTAGTACACACATTATCATAACCAGAAACTGACATAGCAGAGGATTTGCTCTCATTAACCCTAGCACGCAGTCTTCTGTCCACCCGTATAGCTAATTGCATAGCCTGTTGCAAATCCTCAGGTGTAGGATAAGCAATTAGCAGGTCTTTAACCTTTTCACTGAGCCCAGCAAGAAATAGACTTTTCAGAGCAGAATCGTTCCACCCTGTTTGAGTGGACCAACGACGAAAATGTGTACAATATTTTTCCATATTACCTGATCCTTGTTTTAAACGTCTCAACTCAGTCTCAGCTGATGCCACACGGTCAGGATCATCATATAATAGTCCTAAAGCAGAAAAAAAACTATCCACTGATCTGAAGCATGTATCACTAGGTTGCAAAGAAAAGGCCCACTCCTGAGGCTCTTTGCGCAAAAGTGACATTATGAACCCTACGCGCTGGGATTCATCCCCAGAGGACTTGGGTCTCAAACGAAAATACAATAAGCAAGCATTTTTAAATGAAAAAAATTCTCGATGTTCACCAAAAAATAAATCCGGCAAACATACCTTAGGCTCCAAGAAATATGCTCCAGGACAGTTACTCACGTGCTGACGGAGCTCGGCCACTTCCAGAGAGAGTCCCTGCAGGTGTTTAGCCAAATCCTGAACCGACACCATGATGGAACAAAAAAAAAATCTTTCCTTAGAGAATTTACAGGCTGGACTTACTGTTATGTTCTGCTACCAAAGCTAAGGAAAGAGAGGAGATCTGTCCCTACTATAAGACTCAGCTGAATCCCTACGATGTAACAGGGAACCTGATCCTGCGATCAGACCTGCTAAAGTCCTAATCTAGTCTGTACGGAGACCTATAGATTTGGGGAGGGAATCCCTACAAGTACTAAGGACTGGGAGGAATATGGGACACCTCCTAACAGAAATAGCAGCAGACAGACGAACAAACAAAATAGATAGAACCTAGAGGTCCGTAGACCAAGCAAACTAACAGAGTTAGATACAGAGCACAGGCTAGCTAGAAAGTAGATATACAATGAAGTCCAGCAAAGCCAGAAGGGCGGAGCAGGATTAAATAGGCCAACAAGGTCATGTGACCAGCAAAGGAAAAAAAACCTAACAGCAAGGTTCTAACAGTACCTCCGCTGAAATTAAAATGAGGTTCTATGGATGTAAGCAGCGGGCACAGGACAGCATCAGAGACTATGCCCTAAATTTGCAGGAAGCCCTAAGGGCCATCCAACAAACTGACCCTGGCAGTGTGCAGGAGACGGATAAACTACTAACAGAACAATTCATAGAAGGTCTGCTGTCTAGCGCCCACAGGGCCCAGCTGCGCCTCATGTTCTTTCAGAACCCTGACCTGACCTTTGCCCAATTTAAGGACAGGGCCATAAGGGTGCTCCGTGAACCTGCAACCAGTGGCGCCATAAACCCCCGGCATCCTGCTCTCACCTACCACCAGGAGGCAGCGCCCTCCTCTATAGACTCTGTGGGGGCTGACGCACAGGCCCTGAACCAAGCCCCATTGAAAGACCTGCACTACCAAGTCCAGGAGCTGACCAGGAGCGTCGCGGCATTGACCAGGACCGTCCAGGCGTTGCAAGTGGACCCGTCAAGACCCATCGAGTTGGCTTCAAGTCTGGAGGATGTCCCGTGGCGTCGACAGAGGATCCAGTCGTTCCGATGGAGGCCCACAGACCGCTACACAGAGGATGGACAGCCCATTTGCCGTCGATGTAACCAGCCTGGACACATTTCCAGGTACTGTAATTTAAACGGGTCCAACCTGGGGCAGAGGGCCAACCCCCAGGCATAAGATCACCAGGCCCTTATAATTGGCGTGTTAAGTACGTTGGGGGGCGCCCGGTTTTACCCGTGGTACTGGACGGTATCCCCATGAGCGCCTTGCTGGATACTGGGTCGCAAGTAACCACTATCCCTTATGTACTTTTTAAGCAGTATTGGACTGATGCTGATATCACACGGTATCCAGACAGTAACTTGAGCATCATCGCCAGTAATGGCTTACCCGTGCCGCAGATTGAGTTCAAGGAGATGACCATTAAAATTGGTAAAGTTGAACTACCGGCACAGGGAGTGATTATTGTGGACATTGACCGTCGTGAAAGTCACCCTAAAATAACTGTGGGTACTAACGTGATTGAAAATTGTCTTTCAGAGGTAATTTTAATTCTACAACAGGTGGCGGTGAATGCTAGTTCCAGCCAACAGAGAGTCCTCAACAAGGAGATAAAAGCCCTGATGAGACGGCAGCAGGTAGAACTGTCTGGTGGTGAGATCGGTAGCGTAAGACTGAGTGACCCATTCCCCATTTCCATGCCTCCCAAAAGTGAAATGATGATCTGGTGTCGGACTGCAATCGGGTTGAGACGTAGAGACTACCAAGCCATGGTAGAACACATGGACTCGGACAGCAGGCCCACCATTTTGACAGCTTGGGGGGTGGTTGATGTCTGTCATGGGAGGGTGCCCGTTCGCATTCTCAACATTGGGGAGAGTGAGGTACACTTACCCAGGTACGCTACACTCGCCAAACTGTTTGTTGTCGAACACAAAGCTATCAGGGCCGTGGAGCCCTTGCCTCCATCTCCACAGGCGGAGGGTAATGGCTCCCAGAAACAAAAGGAGGACTGGTGCCAGAAACTCCATGTGGGTGCTGACTCCACTCCCCTGCACCAAAAACAAGGAGTCTACCGGGTGGTACAGGAGTATGAGAGAGTCTTTAGTAAGCACCAGCTAGACTTCGGCAGAGTAAAAGGGATAGAACACCACATCCCCACAGGGAGCCACCCACCAATAAAAGAGAGACACAGACCTGTAACCCCTGCACATTATCAGAACGCAAAGGGCATGCTAAGAGAAATGAAAGAAGCTGGGGTCATTAGAGATAGCTGTAGCCCCTGGGCAGCCCCCTTGGTTCTGGTGAAAAAGAAAGACGGCACCATGAGAATGTGAATAGACTATAGACAAATCAACCGTATCACCCACAAAGACGCATATCCGCTGCCTAGAATAGAGGAGTCTTTAGCCGCACTAAAATCAGCTAACTTCTTTTCTACTTTGGACCTTACTAGCGGGTACTGGCAGGTTCCTGTGGCAGAGGCTGACAAGGAGAAGACCGCCTTCACCACCCCGATGGGACTGAGCAAATTCAACTGTATGCCTTTCGGGCTCTACAACGTACCAGGGACCTTCCAGAGGCTGATGGAATGCTGTCTAGGGCACCGAAACTTCGAGACGGTCCTCCTTTACCTGGACGACGTGATCGTCTATTCGAAGACCTACGAGGACCATCTAAAGCACCTGGCCGAGGTATTCGAAGCCCTGGCAGGCTATGGCCTGAAGGTGAAACCATTGAAGTGTCACCTGTTGAAACCAAAGGTCCAGTACCTAGGGCACGTGGTAAGCACGGAAGGAGTGGCCGCCGACCCTGACAAGGTCACGGCAATCAAGAGCTGGCCAAGCCCCTCGAACATCAAAGAGGTGAGACAGTTCCTCGGGTTGGTAGGCTACTACCGAAGGTTCATCCCCGGGTTCACTAAGATGGCAGCTCCTATGCAGGACCTCCTGATCGGACAGTTTAAGTCCAGAAGTCAAAAGCCACCCTTCAAGTGGGATAAACCGGAAGAGGAATCCTTCCGCCAGCTAAAGATGGCCCTCACAGGGGATGAGATCTTGGCCTACCCTGATTATGACCAGCCTTTCATTCTCCACACAGATGCCAGTAATGTGGGACTGGGAGCCGTACTGTCCCAAAACCAACAGGGCAGAGAACGGGTGATCGCGTACGCCAGCCGGAAGCTGAGGCCCACCGAGAGTAACCCGGAGAATTACAGCTCCTTCAAGCTAGAATTCTTGGCGGTGGTGTGGGCAGTGACAGAACGCTTCAAGCATTACCTGGCCTCCGCAAAGTTCACCGTGTACACGGACAACAACCCATTAACACATCTGGACAATGCAAGACTGGGTGCCCTGGAACAGCCGTGGATGGCGCGACTCTCGAATTATGACTTTGTGATCAAGTACCGGGCAGGCAAAACCAATGCCAACGCGGACACCCTATCAAGAATGCCTCACTTACCTGAAGGTGACGAAGACCCAGAAGAGCTGGAGGAGGTAGAACTCGCGTTTCACCGGTATGGTGCCGCTCAGTACTCCCACCACGTGAAGGAGGAGGATTTGACCACCATTATGATCAACCCCCTGCCTCACCACAGCTGGGCCGAGACCCAAGATAGTGACCCTGCAGTCCGCCTGGTGAAAGATCTGCTGACCCGAAAAGATGCCCGCTTAGATGCCCCAGAGGAAGCCAAGCAGCTATGGAAAGAGAAGAGCAAGCTGTTCCTCTACGAAGGCAAGCTGTGCAGAAGACTTGTCAACCACCGGACGCACGAGCTGACCTGACAAGTCGTGGTCCCAAGGCGGGATGCAGCCATGGTCCTGGGGGCTTACCATGACAGAGCGGGGCACTTCGGTTGGAAGAAACTGGAGTTCCTGCTGAGAGGACGGTTCTTTTGGGTCGGCATGAGAGGGGCTGTAGAGAAGTGGTGCAGGGACTGTGGCCCTTGTAACCTAAGGAGGAAGGACCGCACCAGCCAGAAGACACCCTTGAGGCCCATCGTCATCACGCAGCCTCTTGAGCTGGTAGCTCTGGACCACATCAAATTGGCTCCAAGCCGGTCAGGATGCATCTATGCCCTGACAATCGTGGACCACTATTCCCGTTCTCTAGTGGTGGTCCCGGTAATAGACTTGACAGCCCAAACAGCGGCCAGAGCCTTCCAGCAATACTTCTGCCGTCCACACGGATATCCGGAACAGGCCCTGACAGACCAGGGTCAAGCGTTTGAAGCCGAAATCTTCCAAGAGTTCTGCAACCTCTATGGCTATAAGAAGATTCGGACAACGCCTTACCACCCACAATCCAACGAGATGTGTGAGAAAATGAACAATATAGTCATTGATCTCCTAAAGACGTTGCCCCTGGAGGAACGCAGCCTGTGGCCAGAAAAACTGCCGGACCTGATAGACTTATACAATCATATCCCGATGAATGCTACCAACTGCACCCAGGCTTACCTGATGCGAGCCAGACCAGGTAAGCTGCCCGTAGACCTGGAGATGGGAGTCCTAACACCTGAGGACACCTCCCCGGATGCAGACTGGGATACGGAAAGGCAACTGCAGTACAAGAAGGTACAGGAGAGTGTGGAGAGGAGCCTGGCCCAGGTGAGAGAAAGACAAGAAAGACTCTTCAACCAACACGCCCCTGCTGGTCCCCTGGAACCTGGTGAGCAGGTCCTGAAGCGAAAGAAAAGGCTACATAAGTTGGACGACCAGTGGGAAAGGGAACCCTACACCATACTGCAGTCTGACCACGACAACCCGAAGGTGTGCGTGATCACCAAGGACGGAGGAGAAACCACTAGTACCATCTCCAGAGACCACCTCAAATGGTGCCCCAAGCAACTCCGTAGTGCAGAAGAGGATCAGAGTGACCTTGAACCCGCAGAGGACAAGGAAGAAATGATCAGCACCGTTCTCGGAGAGTTCCCTCAGTCCTGGACTCGCATAAATGATGCCATAGTGGTACCCGTCCTGCATTTCCTACAACCGGCTCAGCAACAACCTACACCAGAGCTGGAAGGTGAAGAGGAGCAAGCAGTTCCAGAGGCAGAAGAGCGTGTACCAGCAGCCCAGGAGAGTCAACCCTCTGCTGACAGTGAGCCTGCCATGCCTGCGGTAAGCCAAAGGACCCACAGACAGCTGCCTGCCTTACCTGTACACCCAGCTGGTAGCTGTACCCCTAACGCTAGTGGGGAAAGCCAGGTCGATCCACCACCAGACAGTGGGTTAAGGAGGTCAACCAGGAGCACAAAGGGACAGATACCCGCTCGCTGGAGAATATAGGGTGCACTAAAATTGAAAATAACCCTGTTGCCAAATGTTGAAATGTTTGCCAAGTTACCTGCGTGATTATTAATAGTGTATTTCAGTTTCTTGCAGTTACCGTAAGGACTCAAAGGTTATGGACTTTTTATAACCGGGACCTTGTATGGACTGCGTTCGGAGCCTAACCCAGGAATGAACTAAGACTGTAAAGGACTTGGGGTAGGACAGACCCCCACCTATTGTCTTTGTTTACTGTTTAGTCCCAGAGTACTAAATTCTACTAGGGGGGAATGTGTCACCCTGGCCTGGATGCCACAAATATAATAAAGATGTGTCTGAGAACAAGGGGGAGGTTCTCTAGTCAGGGGAACATTAGCAGGCAATACCTCCTGTTTCAGGCCAGTAGGGGGAGCAGGCTGCCCCTATAAAAGCTGGAACTGGGGGCAGGGTTAGAGAGAACTGGACGACCTGTCTCAGGACTGAGAGGTGTCCCAGAGCAGAGAGGGACAGTTGTATTGCACCCTAAGAGGAAGTGTGGCAGTAGGAGGGCCACAAGCCAGAGGCAAGAGGCGAAGTGAGCCTGTCTTGGCAGACAAAGAACTCAATTTACCAGACTTTAGTGTCTGAGGCTGTGAGGATTCCACATCCTACAGCAGCTAACCGGTCCACATGGGACTGTATGTTTCTTGGCCTAAGAAGCCCGGAGGCTCTGCCACAACAGAAGGGACCAGCAAAGCCGTACCAGGCCGGGAGCAGAAAGGAACCCACGTTGCAGGCCATACAGGCGAGAATACACGGAGAGCTCGGAAACATGGGCTGTTACTCTATAAGGAGGAGATAGCCAGAAGGAGCGCAGAAAGCACGGTAGGCCTACACCCTCACCTTGACAAGGGCCAATTTCCCAATTGCTCTCAGACATCCAGGTCCCCTCCTAGCCGGGACTGTTTGTGGGTCAGTTTACCTGTTCTAGTAAACACCCTGGACTGCAACCTGTTGTCTGTGTGCTCCTTGCTCCTCCAGCACTAACGGTACTGGGACGCCCTGCACCATCACACACACACACTGGATCTCCTCTTTGCTAATGTTAAGAATGCTTATTCATCGGCTGCATTACCCCCCCTGGGGAAATCTGACCACAACCTCATACTATTGTCTCCTGCTTACCAACCAGACGTCCGCAAACAACCAGTGACAATTAAAAAGATAAGGAAGTGGTGTCCAGCAGCAGAGGAGGCGTTACAAGACTGCTTTGATTGTACAGACTGGGAGGTGTTGTGTACCATGAAAGAGAATTGTGATGTTAATGAGATTACTGGCAGAGTTACTGATTACATCAACTTCTATATGGACATTGTAGTACCTGTTCAAGAGATTCGGTGTTATGCAAACAATAAGCCATGGATTACAAAAGAGTTGAAACATTTACTAAACATGAAAAAACTGGCTTTTAAAAGGAAGGACAAGGAGGCATTGAAAATTATACAGCGAGACCTAAAGGGGAAAATTAAGATTGCCCGTGAGGCATTCAGAGTTAAATTAGAAAATCAATTTGCACAAAAAAGCTCCAGAGAGGTGTGGGCTGGAATGAAGCTAGTGACTGGGTTTAAGGCAAGGTCGGAGCAGGGGGGTGGTGGACTTAGAATGGCTAATGAAATGAATGAGTTCTTCAATAGATTCAGCAATAAAGGTGCGGTAGCAGCAGGGAAGAGGGAGGAGGCCGGGGAACAACTAGCTAAATTAACAGGGGGTGAAATAGATCATTTCTCGGTCTCCAAAAATGACGTGAGGGACCAGTTTAGTAAGCTGGCCATTGGCAAAGCAGCAGGGCCTGACGGTCTCAGTCCACGTGTCCTCAGAGTGTGTGCAAATGAGTTGTGTACTGTCTTCCAGCATCTCTTTAACCAGAGCTTACAATCAAAGAGAGAACCAGTGCTATGGAAGACTTCCTGCCTGGTGCCGGTTCCCAAGACTACCTTCCCGGCTTCCCCGGGGGACTATAGACCGGTGGCCTTAACATCGCATGCGATGAAGTCCTTGGAGAGAATAGTACTTGCTCACTTGTGTCCGAGGGTGATGGCGCATACTGATGCTCTTCAGTTTGCGTACCCGCAGGGACTGGGGGTGGACGATGCTGTAGCGTCTCTGCTACAAACAGTACATTCCTTTTTGGACAATGATGGAACCACAGTGCGTGCTTTGTTCTTTGATTTCTCTAGTGCGTTCAACACATTACAGCCACTCTTACTGCGTGGAAAGTTGATTAAAATGGCGGTGGATGAGGGACTTGTGAATTGGATAATTGACTACCTGTCGGATAGGCCACAGTTTGTTAGGTGGGGGACGGCTACATCAGATAGTGTACTGAGCAGTGTCGGAGCCCCGCAGGGAACAGTGCTGTCGCCATTCCTCTTTACATTGTACACAGCTGACTTTCAGTATAAATCAGACCGTTGTCACCTCCAGAAGTACTCGGATGACTCTGTGATAGTTGGCGGTATTGGGAAGGACCAGGATGAAGAGGAATATAGAAGGGTGGTTGCGGACTTTGTAGTATGGTGCCAGGCTAACCATCTAGAACTAAATGTTAAGAAAACCAGGGAGTTGGTGATGAGCTATGGAAGGTGCAAGAAGGTATGCCTACCTGTTACCATTGACGGTCAGGATGTGGAGATGGTGGACAGTTTCAAATATTTGGGGGTTTACCTGGATAGCAAGCTAGACTGGAAGTGCCACATGGAGAAGGTCTACAAGAAGGGGATGAGTAGATTGTACTTCCTAAGGAAGTTAAGGTCTTTTAATGTGTGTGGCAAAATGCTTGAGGTGTTCTACCAATCCATTGTGGCTAGTGCTACCTTTGCAGCAATAATTTGCTGGGGTAACAGTGTGCGTGTTGCTGACGCCAACAAGCTCAACAAACTTATAAAGAAGGCTAGCGCGACGGTGGGCCTACAGCTTGGGACTTTTGAAGAGGTGGTAGAGGATAGGATTAAGAAGAAGTGCAGAGCTATAATGGGCAACAACACACACCCGCTTTATGAACTGTTTGCGAAACAGAAGAGCACATTCAGCAATCGCCTAATACAACTAAGGTGTAAAAAGGAAAAATGCAGGAGATCGTTTGTTCCAACAGCTATGTGGGTGTTTAACAAATGTCTGAAAAGCAATGTCTAAAGCATTCCAAATGTTATGTTATCATATGTGTCATGTTCGAGATCTGTGTTCTGCTGCTGTGATACCGCAATTTCCTCCGGGATAAATAAAGTATATCTTATCTTATCTTATCTTTATCACCCCCATCTTCCATTATACTGCTCTGGGGCCGCACTCTTCCCTTGGGGAGTCACACCATCCCAGCTGCATACATCATCAGCCCCAGCGGTCTGCCTGGCAGCGGCGGTCCGCACTGACCGCAATCCATGGGTGGCGTAGTCGGACATACCAACAGCGCATCGCAGACTACCACCGGTCTGACCACCCTGAGCCCCGGGACCGGGCCGTCACTACTACCCCCATCGTTTCCCTATTCCCCGGATCCGCGTGCCCCACGGCCCAGGGGGCGAGTCACCTATATCACTAGAAAAAACGACATGGGGAATTTGGGAATGGGCCCCCCTGACGTAATATTAAGGGACCAGTTTGTGGCAGGCCTCAGGGATGTGCAGCTGAAGCAGGCCTTGCGGGAGCGCCTGCGCGCCAACCCACATATGACTTTTCTAGAAGTGGGGGCAGAAGCACGTGTGAGAGAGCAGGAGATGGGGGTGACGGCCCTGGCAGGGATGGTCCGGAGTAATGAGGTACCCACCCCGCCTGCAGCTGAACCGGAATGGGCTTAAGAGATGCGGAAGGAGATACAGGAGATGCGGGATGAATGGTCCACTCTCTAGAAGACCCCTGCCCCAACACCAGAGATACCCAGATCGATTGCCCCAGTTATGGAAAGAATTGAATTCAGGGCCCGCCCTGCAGAAGAGTTCCGTAGAGAAGTGAGGCAGCCCTACACAGACAGAGACACGACCTGCAGGAAGAGTAGAGGCACAGGACATTACGCCAGGGACTGTGCTAGCCGAGGGCGGCCCCTGTCGTGGCAGCCGTTAAACTAGCGAGCTCCGTGTTTGAGGGACACAGCCCAGAGCCTGAGGAAGGGGAAAGAAAAAGAGGAAGTCCCAAGGACCTGATTTCCACCAGTCCGACTGTATGGGCTGAAATAAGCGGTCGGGCTGTTCACTGCCTGATTGACACGGGATCCCAGGTGACTACGATGACAGAAGCCTACATTTAACGCGATTTCCAGCGATAGCGTGGCCTGAATGGGGACCAGTAATTAGACTCACGGCAGTTAATCAATTACCCATCCCGGTCGCAGGGGTAGTGTGGATGAAGATCCGAGTGTGTGGAAAAGATGTGGGAAAAAAAGGAGTCATCCTGGTCGCAGGGGGAACCGGAAGTGGACCCCCGGTGACCCTCGGAATGAATGTGCTGAAAGAGATCGGGGAAATCCTACTTAGTGAGCCGAAGGAGATTCCTCTAGACCAGTGGGACCCGCAAACTCCCCAAAGGAGGGTCTTTCAACAACTAATCCCAGCTGCCCAGGCTCAGGAGACGTTGAGTGAAGGGAAGATCCTAGGGAAAATAATAGTGCCAGCAGCTACGGCGCTCACTAGTGATGAGAGAGCACTAAAATGCTCGGGTACTCGTTGCTCGGGTCGAGAAAATTGGAATACTCGGGTGCTTGACCCGAGCAACGAGCCCAATGTAAGTCTATGGGAAACTCGAGCATTTTTCAGGCGGCTCCCCCCGGCGGTCTGCAGAGGGCCTAAAAATTGCCCAAATCGATGGGAACAGTGCTCAAATGACATGGAAACTGCATGGGGAAGACCCCTGGAATCATTTCTGACTCCCAGGTCACTGCTGTTAACAATGTTGTCAGAGTATTCCGCCACTTTTACGGACTCACAATAAAACATACAAAAACGAAACCAAAATGGATTTTCCTGGGAAATATGTTAAGGAACATCCTTCCCAGGGTAATGACTTGTATATATGGCAAAATAAATAACCAAAACCAAAAATACTCCTCCACACCTTGGGCTATGTTCACACATTGCGTTTTTGATGCACTTTTGCATTGCTTTCAACCAAGACAAATGCATTCACCAGGAAATGTAATTTTAACATTTTACAACCTTATCTGGCCATGTGGTGTGTGACACATCAGCAGACACATGCATACAGTGCTGAAAAGACATGAGAACAGCATGGGGAATACCTCTGGAAGCATCTCTGACTTCCAGGTCACTGCTTAAAAATGTGCCCATCATAAGTGATCCTTGGCGCATGCGTAGATGCCTCCCGTCATACACCTGTCGTTGCAGACTTGCAACAATCACCATCCACGTCCTTGTCCCACTGCAGCGTTCAGTTGTCCCTACCCCATTTCTTGGAATGCAAGCGCAAGTATGCAGGCAGCCAGCCACCCACCCACCCACAGGCTGGAATACTATACTGCCAAATTTTTGACAGCTGCTTGCACTTGAAATGTGGCCTATTAAGCTCATGGCGGCCGGGTGTCCATACTCGGTCCCCAGCCGCCACTATATTTCCAGGTATCACCTCTGCCTTCCACAAGCACGGGTCCCACAACATTACCCGTGCCCTCCCCAGTGCACTTACTGGGAAGGACCGCCTAACCACAAACACGTGGATAGGTGAATGTGGCCAGGGACGGTATGGAGCCAGTCCACAACTTTTTTTTGCTGACAGTTGTATTTAGCTCGGTGAAAGGACTGGCATAGAGGGAAACCCTATCTAGCCTGCATGTCATTTCTCACAGGAAGTTCTGTAATGCAGCTTGTTGCATAAGCAATCGCAGCCCGTCCAACCTCAACTCGCTTTTGTCGGTGGTGCTTTGACACACACAAACATCTTTCTTTGCGCATTTAATTTCTTGAATACAGAGTTGGACAATGGCCTGATCTGTAATGTGGTTTGAGAAATAACGTGGGCGATCCACATTAAAAAAGCAGCCATAGAGTGTCCGGGAACCTTCCCCCACACTTTTCTTAGCCAGGGCTGCTTTTCGGCTGGGTTGGAAGGGCCCACCAGGGAACCTGAGACTCCTTCGGAGGACCCTAGCTTCTACTTCAGGAGAGTTCATAGTGCTGAGGTGAGGCCATGATGATGATAGAGGCCACCATCTGCTTAGTTTTCTGTTACTTGGAATGCAAGTGCAAGTATAAAGCCAGCCACCCACCCACCCACAGGCCGCAACACTAAACTGCCAGATTTCTGGGCAGCTTTTCGCACTTGAAATATGGCCTTTTAAGCTCGTAGAGGTGGAAGCTTTTCACAACCTCATGCCAGCGGCGGCCAGGTGTCCATACTCGGTCCCCAGCCGCCTCTATATTTCCCAGTATCGCCTCTGCCTTCCACAAGCACGGGTCCCACAAGATTACCATTGCCCTCCTCAGTGCACTTACTGGGAAGGACCACCTAACCACAAACACGTGGACAGGTGAATGTGGCCAGAGACGGTATGGAGCCAGTCCACAACTTTTTTACTGACAGTTGTATTTAGCTTGGTGAAAGGACTTGCATAGAGGGAAACCCTATCTAGCCTGCATGTCATTTCTCACAGGAAGTCCTGTAAAGCTGCTTGCACTTGAAATGTGGCCTTTTAGGCTCGTGGAGGCGGAAGCTTTTCACAACCACATGCCTCATGCCTCGTGTCCATACTCGATCCCCATCCATCACTATTTCTCCCGGTGTTATCTCCGCCTTCTACAAGCGCGGGTCCCTGAACATTACTGGTAGTACTTTTCTGGGGGAATTTGCTTGCCTCCTACCAGTCTGGAATATTTTCAGCAAACTATGGTACGACGCCATGGTATTAGCACTGCCCCCAGTACCAGTAGAGAAGCCATCCCCACTTTCTTTCCCAGGAATTTTATTTGGTAGACTGAGTGGCTGCCCAAATACATTTTCTCACAAAGGAGCTGAAGATAGAGTGGCAGCAGGTGCAAGTTTCTCCAGCCTGTTAGATATTAGAGGGTGAACGGCAGCACATTGGATCAGTGGTTAGCACTGAAGAGTTGCAGCGCTGGGATCCTGGGTTCAAATCCCAGCAAGGACAACATCTGCAAGGACTTTGTATGTACTCCCCGTGTTTGCGTGGGTTTCCACCTCAGTAAAAAAGAAGCCATAGAGTGTCCGGGAACCTTTCCACACACTTTTCTTAGCCAGGACTGCTTCTCGGCAGGGTTGGACGGTCCCACCAGAGAATCCTCTGGTGTGCCTTGGCTTCTACCTCAGGGAAGTTCATGATAGCGCTAAATTTGCAGCTGCTATGGGGCTCTTAAGCGGGGGAGAAAGGTTAGCCCTCAGAATCAAATCCTCTGGTGGGCACAATGTTTTTCAATCTGAAACAGCTTCTCAGTGGGAGTTGTACTTCACCAAAGCCATATTCTTTAGCTTGGTAAAAGGACTGGCATAGAGGGAAACCGTATCTACCCCGGCTGTCATTTCTCCGTCACCAGGTTCCGCCCATTGTCACACACGACCATGCCTGGCTGTATGTTCAGCTGTGAGAGACACAGATCAGGCTGCTGTGTTACAACTTTCAACAACTCTGCAGCTCTGGGCGGTTTGTCAATTAAGTATTAAGCATGTTATCTTCAGCACAGCCTGTTGCCGCTTGGCCAAGGCAGTGCTGCAGTGCTGTCAGCTTGTGACTGATGTGGTCATTTCGGAGATGGAGGAGGAGGTGCATGAGCTGAACAATGTGATTGCATTGTTGTTAAATTGGTGATGCTGTTTTTTATACTAATGAAAGATCCTATTGTTTTGTTTTTTTAAATTTTTTTTTTAAGACAAATGCATTCACCAGGAAATGTCATTTTAACATTTTACAACCTTAGCTGGCAATGTGGTGTGTGACACATCATCAGACACTTCCTGTTTTATTTATGATGGAGGGATTCTGAAAGTCATAAATCCTATTTTTATAGGGACATCAGACGGCCATTACTATTCTTAAAAGGCCAGCAGTCGGCCCTAGCTATTGTTAGAGAGCCATCAGCCGGCTATGCTTTGTTCTTCCCATTATTAACAAGTGGGTCTCCTATACTGTTATTGCGTATCCAGTGACTGCAAGGGCTGCCAGAAATTTGGACGCAACCCAATACCCCTTTGAAGAGACATAGAGGAGGGTCTTAGTAAAAAAAATGTTCCCATTATACAGGAGCGGGTCTCCTATAAGTGGTAATGCCCATGCTGTGACTGCAAGAACTGCCAAAATTTGGGAAAAACCCCACTAAGAATTTAAAGACACATGGAGCAAGGCCACAGTAACAAGTACGACATTTTGCCATTAGAAAGGAGAGAGTCTGCTATACAGTTATAGGGTATGCAGTGAGTCCAACGGCTGACAATTTTAGGAAAAACCCCATTAAGAATTTAAAGACACACAGAGCAGGGCCACAGTAACAAGGTACGACATGTTCCCATTAGAAAGGAGAGGGTCTGCTATACAGTTATAGGGTATGCAGTCAGTCCAACGGCTGACAAATTTAGGAAAAACCCCACTAAGAATTTAAAGACACACAGAGCAGGGCCACAGTAATAAGGTACGACATGTTCCCATTAGAAAGGAGAGGGTCTGCTATACAGTTATAGGGTACGCAGTGAGTCCAACGGCTGACCAATTTTAGTAAAAAAAACACTAAGAATTTAAAGACACAGAGCAGGGCCACAGTAACAAGGTATGACATGTTCTCATTAGAAAGGAGAGGGTTATTAAAAACACCACTAAGAATTTAAAGACACATAGAGCAGGGCCACAGTAACAAGGTATGACATGTTCCCATTAGAAAGGAGAAAGTCTGCTATACAGTTATAGGGTGTGCAGTGAGTCCAACAGCTGACCAATTTTAGTAAAAACACCACTAAGAATTTAAAGACACATGGAGCAGGGCCACAGTAACAAGGTATGACATGTTCCCATTAGAAAGGAGAGGGTCTGAAATACAGTTATAGGGTATGCAGTGAGTCCAGCAGCTGATCAATTTTATTAAAAACACCACTAAGAATTTAAAGACACATAGAGCAGGGCCACAGTAACAAGGTATGACATGTTCCCATTAGAAAGGAGAAAGTCTGCTATACAGTTATTGGGTATGCAGTGAGTTATAATTCCACCAGCGGCACTAAAAACCCGCTCTGATAAAACCCTGGCGGCAGGGCAGGCCAGGACCTCCAAGGCATAGAGAGCCAGTTCATTCCATGTATCCAGCTTGGATACCCAATAATTATAAGGCACAGATGAATCATGGCGGACGTTGGTACGGTCGGCAAGGTACTCCCTCAGCATCTTCCCAAACTTTGCACTCCTTGTGAGAGTACCCCGCGCCTCAGGGCCTGTCTGATGGGAGGGTCTCAGAAAACTCTCCCAGAACTTTGACACTGTTCCCCTGACTCTGCTGGATTGAAATTGTGTCTCTCTCGCCTGTACTCCTTGGTTGTCCAACGAAGTGTGCCCTCTGTCACCAACGTTTTCAGATGGGAATATTTTTAATAGTTCCGCAGCAAGGGCCTTCTGGTACTGCCCCATTTTTTGTAGACCTGTTCGCCTCAGGAATAATAGATATAAAGTTCTCCTTGTAGCGTGGGTCTAGAAGTGTCACCAACCAGTAATGGCTGTCACCCAAAATTTTGAGAACATGAGGGTCATGGGAAAGGCAGCGTAACATAAACTCAGCCATGCGTGCCAGTCTACTAACAGGCAAGACTTCCGTGTCCTCACCAAGAGGATGACTGACCATGCTCTCCTCCTCCTCCTCTCTGTCCTCTGCCCATCCACACTGAACAGACAGTATGACAGCTGTGCAGGGAGTACCATCTATAGTGCATGAAACTAGCTCCTGTCCTTCCTCCTCCTCGTCTTCCTCATTGTCACCCAATCCACATTGGGATGAGATGAGGCTTGGCTGTGTGTAATCACCCTGTATAGTTCCTTGCTCCATCTCATTGTGCTCCGCCTGCAATGCATCCTCTTTGATTGTGAGCAGAGAGCGTTTCAGAAGACAGAAAAGCGGGATGGAGATGCTAATTATGGCGTCATCGCCGCTCACCATCTTGGTGGAGTCCTCAAAGTTTTGGAGGATGGTACATATGTCTAACATCCATGTCCACTCCTAAGGTCTTATGTGTGGAGTCTGAACTGAATACCGACGGCCTTGTTGATGCTGGTACTCAACAACTGCCCTCTTCTGCTCACAAATCCTTCCCAACATCTGCAGTGTAGAGTTCCAACGCGTGGGAACATCACATACCAGTCTGTGAGCCGGAAGCTGCAAACGCTGCTGAAACACGGCAAGGGCAGCGGAAGCTGTAGCTGACTTTCTAAAATGGGCACACAGGTGGTGTACTTTAACAAGCAGATCCGGCAGCTCCGGGTAGGATTTGAGAAACCGCTGAACCACGAGGTTAAGCACATGGGCCAGGCATGGTACGTGTGTGAGCTCGCCTCGCCTCAGAGCCGCCACCAGGTTCCGGCCATTGTCACACACGACCATGCCTGGCTGTATATTGAGCGGTGTGAGCCACAGATCTGCCTGCTCTTTCAGAGCTGTCCACAACTCTTCAGCATTGTGTGGTTTTTCACCTAAGCATATTAGCTTCAGCACAGCCTGTTGCCGCTTGGCAGAGGCAGTGCCGCAGTGCTTCCAACTTGTGACTGATGTGGTCATTTCAGAGATGAAGGCTGAAGAGGAGGAGGAGGCTGAGGAGGATGAGGTGCAGGAGCTGTAGACCATGGGGGCAACCCTGATTAACCTAGGGCCCGCAATCCTTGGAGTTGGTAGGACGTGTTCCGTCCCAAGGTCCGACTGGGTCACGGCTTCCACTTTGTTAACCCAGTGTGCCGTCGGCGATATGTACCGTCCCTGCCCACAAGCACTTGTCCACGTGTCCGTGATTAGTTGGACTTTACCGTTAACTGCGTTGTTGAGAGCACGGCTAATGTTTTGGGACACGTTCTTGTGTAATGCGGGGACGGCACACCGGGAGAAATAGTGGCGGCTGGGGACCAAGTACCGAGTTACGGCCGCCGCCATCAGGTTGGGTTGTGGAATGCTTCCGTCTCCACGAGCCTAAAAAGCAACATTTCAAGAGCAAGCAGTCGTGAAATGTGAGAATTTAGTAGTGTGGCCTGTGGGGCGTTGGCTGCATATTTATGCTTGCGTTTGAAGTACTGGGGTATGGACAACAAAATGCTGCGCTGGGACGAGGACATGGACGTGCTTCCTGATGCTGCTACTTCAGAGTGTGCAATGACAGGTGCAGGGCAGGAGGTATCTTTGCATGCACCATGGACAGGGGATTGGCTTGCATCCACAACAGCGGAAGAAGCAATCGTGCCACCCGCAGACACTGTTCCTGGACCCTGGGGTTCGGCCCACAGAGTCGGGTGCTTTGCTGCCATGTGCCTGATCATGCAGGTGGTGGTCAGGCTGGTCGTTTTGCCACCCCTGCTGATGATGGCCTGGCAGGTGTTATCGGCAGAGTCTTTAAAAAACAACCAGACTCGGGAAGACCTAACAGTTGTACTGGCAACTTCCTTCGTGTTGGTGTTATGGGGAACGGTTGCCTGCCTTCTGTGTGCGGCCACAACACTGCTTCTTCCTGCCTGTTGGGGTGCTCTGCCTCTCTCCCCCTGTGTGCTGCTGTCCTCACTCTGCATGTCCTCCTGCCAGGTTGGGTCAGTTACTATATCGTCCACCACCTCGTCTTCCACTTCTGCACCCTGGTCCTCCTCCTGACTTTTTTGGCAATTGTGTCTCATCATCGTCCACCTCTTGTGACACTTTCCCACTGTCGCCTTCGTGTGACCGTGGCTGCTCAAATATTTGGGCATCGCTACACAAGATCTCCTCTTGCCCCGCTTCAAGTGGACCGGGTTAGAGGCCCGAATCTATAAATGGAAAAGTGAACAGCTCTTCAGAGTGTCCAAGTGTGGGATCAGTTGTCTCTGGGTACTCGGCATGGTGGGAGGAAGGAGGATCAGGGTGAGGAATATGCGGTCCAGACTCACGGTTACTGAGACTTGACCGTGTGGAAGACAGAGTGGTGGTGGTGGTGGTGGCTAAGTGAGTGGAAGCATTATCCGCTATCCAACCAACAACCTTTTGACACTGCTCTGGGTTCAATAGTGGAGTGCTGCGGTCCCCTAGAAATTGGGACAAGAAGGTCAGGCGAGAAGATGTGGGTGTTTGTTGTGGCACAATTTCGGCTTGCCCACGGCCTTGTCCTCAGCTTCTGCATGCACCATTACCATCACGTCCAGTTCCCTGTCCCTTGCCACGTGCCCTGCCCATTTTAAATGGAGGACAGTATCTTCCACGCTCACTACAAATGACTGAGTTTGGAGCGAACTTATATGTGAGCCGTTTGACGGAGAAAACACAGTTTTAAATACCTGGCCTGTAGGTAAGTAGTTTGAACAGCAAACTGCTGTGAATTGCTTCACTAACACACTGAATTTTTTTTTTAATGGAGGCCAGAAATGGCAGTATTTTCTGAAAACGTATATGTGATCCGTGTGACGCAGAAAACACAGTTTTAAATACCTGGCCTGTAGGTAACTATTTTGAACAGCAATCTGATGTCAATTGCTTCACTGACACACTGAAAAGATTTTTTAATGGAGGCCAGAAATGGCAGTATTTTGTGAAGACGTATATGTAATCCGTGTGACGGAGAAAACACAGTTTTAAATACCTGGCCTGTAGATAACTGTTTTGAACAGCAAACCAGTGTCAAAAACTTTGCTGACACACTGAAAGAAATTTTTAATGGAGGCCAGAAATGGCAGTATTTTCTGACAACTTAAATGTGATCCTTGTGACAGAGAAAACAGTTTTAAATACCTGGCCTGTAGGTAACTATTTTGAACAGCCTGGGAGGGGGCCAGTATTCATGGCACCCTTCCTGGGCTATTAATATCAGCCCCCAGCTGTCTGCCTAGCCTTTGCTAGCTATTAAAATAGGGGGGACCCCATGTCATTTTTTTTGGGGTCCCCCATTTTAATAGCTAGTAAATAGTGTTGAGCGAGTATGTTCTTTTAACCCTTTCGCCGAGTATGCTCGGGCGAGCACCGAGTAGCTACAGCTGCTCGGTGTTATGTTTAAATCACTCCCGTGTGCATGACTTGTGACTGTTTGGCTGTATGCCCACGTAGCGTTTTACAAGCGTTTATGCTGTGGAAACGCTTGGTAATCCGCCCCCCATGGTCCCCAATGACAAGCTGCAATGTCAATGCCCATGTTGCGGATTTTTCCGCACCATGTCCATTAATTTTGCGCCGCCATTGACTTGCATTAAGATGCATATAATCCGTGTCAGTACATTTGTACTCATGGATTATATGCGCTTCTATGTGCGGATGGTACCCAAGTCTGGAGGAGAGAAGACTCTCATCCAGACCTGGGTACCATAGAAAATTGTAAAAAAAGAATTTAAAATAAAAAATAAAGTTTATACTCACCTACCGATGTCTTCCCGGTGTTTTGTCTGCTCCGGTACGGTGTCTTGCAATGTTCGTGTTGATGTGAAGGACCTGCCATGACGTCACTGAGTCATGTGACCCATCACATGGCTCAATGATGTCACCGCAGGTCCTTCACACTACCGCAAGCAATGCAAGACACCGGACGGAGCAGACAAAACACCGGGAAGACATCGGTAGGTGAGTATAAACTTTTTTTTTTTTTTCCCACCATTCTTATTCTTTTTTTTAACTAACTTGGTCACACTACTATAAATCCATGCCGGTTGCATGGATTTATATAGTGTGAACAAGTTGTCAAGCACTTTTCCAAGTGATGCTAAACTCGCTTGGAAAAGCGCTTGATAACCCGCATGCAGAAATGCATGCAAAGACGCTTCACAAACGCTTCTACCTGGCGGGAAAACCGCATGTAAAATCCGCATGCGTTTTTCCTGCCAGGGAGAAGAGTACAAAATATGCTTCATTTCCGCAACATGGGCACATAGCCTTTGACAGCTTTATTACATGCATTCCTCACATGTAATAAAGCTGTCAAACAGTCGCAAATCATGCACACGGGAGTGATTTAAACATAACATAGCTGGCTTCTGTTTTACAGCCATGGGCGGCGCATGTCGTCACTGGCATGCACCACTGGTGATGGGCACACTGATGTCAATTGGCGGACTCTGGCCGGCGGCATGTATTTCAGTTCAGGGAACGGGGGGGAATCTCTGCGCTGCAAAGCACTGCAGCTGAATGTGCATCCTATTTTAAAGTCTTAAATATCTATAAGGTCGTATTCTGCAAATTATTTGGTAGATTTTCAGCAGCCTATTTAGACTGCATGATTATAAAGAAACAAGCATTTCTATGAATGCTTATTCCCAATAATCACGGCATGCACCTAAATAGCTGTAAGCTATTAGGAAAAGGAAGTTGGGAGGAAAATTTGATTACATTGGATATTTCTATGACACATCCTGAAATAGAGTAGCAGCTACAATACCACCAATGAGACTATGATTGTGCCATCTTAGGTTAAGCTCCCACAATAAGTTTTTGGTGAGTTTTTGATGCTGCATATTTTCACTGCACCAAAAAGACAGCATCTTAAAAGTTCCTGCAAAGTGAAGGAAATTTATAGAAATCTCATGCCCACTGTTTAATTTTTTTTTACATAGCGTAAACTGACCAGCTGTGCGTGTTTGAAATCCTCAACATGTCAATTATCTTGTGGATATTCAGAGTTTAATGTCAGATTTGCATTGCATTGTAAGGGGGAAGACCGGGGTGTAAGTGCATTCAGAGCAAGGGATCCGGAACTGCAGGGGCCATACCTCCTGTTGCAGGGGGGAGACAGACTGAAAGCACAGGAGTCATGTGACTGGGAAGTTGGGGGTGTGTCCATGGACAGAGCTGGGAAGTCAGGTGGTTGAGCCTAGAATGTATGGGCTCCTCCCAGGTCCTGACTACAGCCCATACATTCTAGCTGGCTCATTAGTGAAGACACTAGAATGTATGGGCTCCTTCCAGGTCCTGCAGGTCCTGACTGCAGCTCATACATTCTAGCGTCTTCACTAGTGAGCCAGCTAGAATGTATGGGCTGTAGTCAGGACCTGGAAGGAGCCGATACATTCTAGCATCTTCACTAATGAGCCAGCTTGAATGTATGGGCTGCAGTCAGGACCTGCAGGACCTGGAAGGAGCCCATACATTCTAGTGTCTTCACTAATGAGCCAGCTAGCATGTATGGGCTGTTGTCAGGACTAGAGATGAGCGTTGTTCGACTCGAACTGTTCGCCAATCTCAAATTCGAGCTGTTTTGGGTGGTGTTCGAGCCATTCGGCGAACACGAACGATTTGAGAAAAATTCGGCTGTTCGAGGTTATGTTCGATAACTGTTCGTGCACCAAAATCATAACTGGATTTTTTCTCAGTAATGATGAAAATTAATGTTAATACGCAGTTTGAGTGTACAGCGGGGTGGGGGGAGGGGCAGGGGATGGATCTCTGCAGGAATAATGAAGATCTCCATTTTTTTTTCTCTTTCCCGCATTTACAGTGGGGAGGTGCAATCTGTTAGCCTATCAGCAGCGCACACACGGAGCGAAGTGCTTTTTTTCACACAAGCAAGGGCATGTGTCATTGGCAGTGTATGTCACATGTCCTTGCCCTATAAGACCAAGCCATTTTCCCCGTCGCCACCATTTTCTCACTGCTGCAGCTGCGTGTTAGACGGCACCGCTGTTGCTGTGTGCGCTATACCTTGTTAATTTCAAGCCAATTTTCGCACAAATCTACAGATAGCTTGGGAGTAGGGAATAGTTGTGATTGCAGTCCTTTTAAGGACTAGGTTACAGCATTTCCTACGACTTTTATCAGGCAGGTCTGTGCTCTTAAATAGATAGATTGTGGGAGTAAAGACTAATTGTAATTGCAGTCCTTTTCAGGACTAGGTTACATCAGTTCCTATCAGTTTTTCCCAGGCAGGTCTGTGCCAGTGCTGTGCAAGTTTTTTTCACAGCATTTGGCTGAATCTAGCAAAGCTAATCCTTTTTGGCCTATTGCAGAGTGTGTTAGTCAGTGGAGTAGCCTATCTGTGTTGCAAGATATACCACCTGTGTATAGAATACCAATTTTTTTACTGCACCTGCATAGCATCATTCTATTAGTCCATCTATACTGACCTCCATCAGGTTGCAAATTGAATATAATTTTTTCTGCATCTAGCTCTGAAAAAATATTTGGGCTTCTAGCAGTGTGTGGGACTTGTTCTATTAGTCCATCTATACTGACCTCCATCAGGTTGCAAACTGAATATAATTTTTTTCTGCATCTAGCTCTGAAAAAATATTTGGCCTTCTGGCAGTGTGTGGGACTTGTTCTATTAGTCCATCTATACTGACCTCCATCACGCTGCAAATTCAAAATAATTTTTTGTCTGCATCTAGCTCTGAAAAAATATTTGGCTTTCTAGCAGTGTGTGGGACTTTCTCTATTAGTACATCTATACTGACCTCCATCAGGTTGCAAATTAAAAATAATTTTTATCTGCATCTACCTCTGAAAAAATATTTGGGCTTCTAGCTGTGTGTGGGACTTGTTCTATTAGTCCATCTATACTGACTTCCATCAGGTTGCAAACTGAATATAATTTTTTTCTGCATCTAGCTCTGAAAAAATATTGGCCTTCTAGCAGTGTGTGGGACTTTCTCTATTAGTCCATCTATACTGACCTCCATCAGGTTGCAAATTAAAAATAATTTTTATCTGCATCTAGCTCTGAAAAAATATTTGGCCTTCTAGCAGTGTGTGGGACTTTCTCTATTAGTCCATCTATATTGACCTCAATCAGGCTGCAAATTAAAAATAATTTTTATCTGCATCTACCTCTGAAAAAATATTTGGCCTTCTAGCTGTGTGTGGGACTTGTTCTATTAGTCCATCTATACTGACCTCCATCAGGTTGCAAACTGAATATAATTTTTTTCTGCATCTAGCTCTGAAAAAATATTTGGCCTTCTAGCAGTGTGTGGGACTTTCTCTATTAGTCCATCTATACTGACCTCCATCAGGTTGCAAATTAAAAATAATTTTTTGTCGGCATCTAGCTCTGAAAAAAATATTTGGCCTTCTAGCAGTGTGTGGGACTTTCTCTATTAGTCCATCTATACTGACCTCCATCAGGTTGCAAATTCAAAATAATTTTTATCTGCATCTAGCTCTGAAAAAATATTTGGCCTTCTAGCAGTGTGTGGGACTTTCTCTATTAGTCCATCTATATTGACCTCAATCAGGCTGCAAATTAAAAATAATTTTTATCTGCATCTACCTCTGAAAAAATATTTGGCCTTCTAGCTGTGTGTGGGACTTGTTCTATTAGTCCATCTATACTGACCTCCATCAGGTTGCAAACTGAATATAATTTTTTTCTGCATCTAGCTCTGAAAAAATATTTGGCCTTCTAGCAGTGTGTGGGACTTTCTCTATTAGTCCATCTATACTGACCTCCATCAGGTTGCAAATTAAAAATAATTTTTTGTCGGCATCTAGCTCTGAAAAAATATTTGGCCTTCTAGCAGTGTGTGGGACTTTCTCTATTAGTCCATCTATACTGACCTCCATCAGGTTGCAAATTCAAAATAATTTTTATCTGCATCTAGCTCTGAAAAAATATTTGGCCTTCTAGCAGTGTGTGGGACTTTCTCTATTAGTCCATCTATACTGACCTCCATCAGGCTGCAAATTAAAAATAATTTTTATCTGCATCTACCTCTGGAAAAATATTTGGCCTTCTAGCTGTGTGTGGGACTTGTTCTATTAGTCCATCTATACTGACCTCCATCAGGTTGCAAACTGAATATAATTTTTTTCTGCATCTAGCTCTGAAAAAATATTTGGCCTTCTAGCAGTGTGTGGGACTTTCTCTATTAGTCCATATATACTGACCTCCATCAGGTTGCAAACTGAATATATTTTTTTTTCTGCATCTACCTCTGAAAAAATATTGGGCTTCTAGCTGTGTGTGGGACTTGTTCTATTAATCCATCTATACAGACCTCCATCAGGTTGCAAACTGAATATAATTTTTTTCTGCATCTACCTCTGAAAAATTATTTTGGCTTCTAGCTGTGTGTGGGACTTGTTCTATTAGTCCATCTATACTGACCTCCATCAGGTTGCAAACTGAATATAATTTTTTTCTGCATCTAGATCTGAAAAAATATTTGGCCTTCTAGCAGTGTGTGGGACTTTCTCTATTAGTCCATCTATACTGACCTCCATCAGGTTGCAAATTAAAAATAATTTTTATCTGCATCTAGCTCTGAAAAAATATTTGGCCTTCTAGCAGTGTGTGGGACTTTCTCTATTAGTCCATCTATACTGACCTCCATCAGGTTGCAAATTAAAAATAATTTTTTGCCTGCATCTAGCTCTGAAAAAATGTTTGGCCTTCTAGCAGTGTGTGGGACTTTCTCTATTAGTCCATCTATACTGACCTCCATCAGGTTGCAAACTGAATATATTTTTTTTCTGCATCTACCTCTGAAAAAATATTGGGCTTCTAGCTGTGTGTGGGACTTGTTCTATTAATCCATCTATACAGACCTCCATCAGGTTGAAAACTGAATATAATTTTTTTCTGCATCTACCTCTGAAAAAATATTTGGGCTTCTAGCTGTGTGTGGGACTTGTTCTATTAGTCCATCTATACTGACCTCCATCAGGTTGCAAACAGAATATAATTTTTTTCTGCATCTAGCTCTGAAAAAATATTTGGCCTTCTAGCAGTGTGTGGGACTTTCTCTATTAGTCCATCTATACTGACCTCCATCAGGTTGCAAATTAAAAATAATTTATATCTGCATCTAGCTCTGAAAAAATATTTGGCCTTCTAGCAGTGTGTGGGACTTTCTCTATTAGTCCATCTATACTGACCTCCATCAGGTTGCAAACTGAATATATTTTTTTTCTGCATTTACCTCTGAAAAAACATTGGGCTTCTAGCTGTGTGTGGGACTTGTTCTATTAATCCATCTATACAGACCTCCATCAGGTTGCAAACTGAATATAATTTTTTTCTGCATCTACCTCTGAAAAAATATTTGGGCTTCTAGCTGTGTGTGGGACTTGTTCTATTAATCCATCTATACAGACCTCCATCAGGTTGCAAACTGAATATAATTTTTTTCTGCATTTACCTCTGAAAAAATATTTGGGCTTCTAGCTGTGTGTGGGACTTGTTCTATTAGTCCATCTATACTGACCTCCATCAGGTTGCAAACTGAATATAATTTTTTTCTGCATCTAGATCTGAAAAAATATTTGGCCTTCTAGCAGTGTGTGGGACTTTCTCTATTAGTCCATCTATACTGACCTCCATCAGGTTGCAAATTAAAAATAATTTTTATCTGCATCTAGCTCTGAAAAAATATTTGGCCTTCTAGCAGTGTGTGGGACTTTCTCTATTAGTCCATCTATACTGACCTCCATCAGGTTGCAAATTAAAAATAATTTTTTGTCTGCATCTAGCTCTGAAAAAATGTTTGGCCTTCTAGCAGTGTGTGGGACTTTCTCTATTAGTCCATCTATACTGACCTCCATCAGGCTGCAAATTAAAAATAATTTTTATCTGCATCTACCTCTGAAAAAATATTTGGCCTTCTAGCTGTGTGTGGGACTTGTTCTATTAATCCATCTATACAGACCTCCATCAGGTTGCAAACTGAATATAATTTTTTTCTGCATCTACCTCTGAAAAAATATTTGGGCTTCTAGCTGTGTGTGGGACTTGTTCTATTAATCCATCTATACAGACCTCCATCAGGTTGCAAACTGAATATAATTTTTTTCTGCATCTACCTCTGAAAAAATATTTGGGCTTCTAGCTGTGTGTGGGACTTGTTCTATTAGTCCATCTATACCGACCTCCATCAGGTTGCAAACTGAATATAATTTTTTTCTGCATCTAGCTCTGAAAAAATATTTGGCCTTCTAGCAGTGTGTGGGACTTTCTCTATTAGTCCATCTATACTGACCTCCATCAGGTTGCAAATTAAAAATAATTTTTATCTACATCTAGCTCTGAAAAAATATTTGGCCTTCTAGCAGTGTGTGGGACTTTCTCTATTAGTCCATCTATACTGACCTCCATCAGGTTGCAAATTAAAAATAATTTTTTGTCTGCATCTAGCTCTGAAAAAATATTTGGCCTTCTAGCAGTGTGTGGGACTTTCTCTATTAGTCCATCTATACTGACCTCCATCAGGCTGCAAATTAAAAATAATTTTTATCTGCATCTAGCTCTGAAAAAATATTTGGCCTTCTAGCAGTGTGTGGGACTTTCTCTATTAGTCCATCTATACTGACCTCCATCAGGCTGCAAATTAAAAATAATTTTTTTTCTGCATCTACCTCTGAAAAAATATTGGGCTTCTAGCTATGCGTGGGACTTGTTCTATTAATCCATCTATACAGACCTCCATCAGGTTGCAAACTGAATATAATTTTTTTCTGCATCTACCTCTGAAAACATATTTGGGCTTCTAACTGTGTGTGGGACTTGTTCTATTAATCCATCTATACAGACCTCCATCAGATTGCAAACTGAATATAATTTTTTTCTGCATCTAGCTCTGAAAAAATATTTGGCCTTCTAGCAGTGTGTGGGACTTTCTCTATTAGTCCATCTACAGTACAGACCAAAAGTTTGGACACACCTTCTCATTTAAAGATTTTTCTGTATTTTCATGACTATGAAAATTGTACATTCACACTGAAGGCATCAAAACTGTTATGTTCTGCTACCAAAGCTAAGGAAAGAGAGGAGATCTGTCCCTACTATAGGACTCAGCTGAATCCCTACGATGTAACAGGGAACCTGATCCTGCGATCAGACCTGCTAAAGTCCTAATCTAGTCTGTACGGAGACCTATAGATGTGGGGAGGGAATCCCTACAAGTACTAAGGACTGGGAGGAATATGGGACACCTCCTAACAGAAATAGTAGCAGACAGACGAACAAACAAAATAGATAGAACATAGAGGTCCGTAGACCAAGCAAACTAACAGAGCTAGATACAGAGCACAGGCTAGCTAGAAAGTAGATATACAATGAAGTCCAGCAAAGCCAGAAGGGCGGAGCAGGATTAAATAGGCCAACAAGGTCATGTGACCAGCAAAGGAAAAAAAAACCTAACAGCAAGGTTCTAACAGTACCCCCCCTTCTAAGAGGATCCTCCGGATCCCCTAGGACCAGGCTTATCAGGAAATCTCCTGTGAAACGCTCTGATAAGTCTGGACGCGGAAACATCATCTGACCTCACCCAAGAGTTATCCTCGGGTCCGAAACCTTTCCAGGCCACAAGATACTGCAAACTACCTCTATACCGTCTAGAGTCAAGGATGCGAGAAATTTCATATTCCCCGTCCTCCACCACCGGAGGAACAGAGGCAGAGGCGTCACCATCCGACACAACAGCTTTTTTTAACAGAGAGACATGAAAGACCGGATTAATTCTCCAGGAGGTAGGAACCTCCAACCTAACAGCAGATTGGTTGACAACCTGAAGCACCTTAAAGGGCTCTACAAACTTGGGACCCAATTTCTTAGAAGGAATCCTCAACCACAGATTCCTAGAGGACAACCAAACCATGTCACCAACAGCGAACAAAACCTCCTGTCGTTTCCTATCAAAGTAGTCTTTAGATTTTCTGTTGGCCTCCTGAAGATTACCACGCAAATCCGTCCAAACTCTTTCCAAATCACCGGAAAAATTCTCCTCCTCAGGCACGGCAGATCCCAACTTGGAGAACGACCCAAACGACGGATGTCTCCCAGAACAACAAAAAAAAGGCGAACAACCAGCAGAAGAAGATGTATGATTGTTCAGAGCAAATTCAGCAAGTGGCAGAAACTCAGACCACCCCTCTTGATTGTCTGCCACAAAACAACGCAAGAACTGCTCAACATCCTGGTTTTTCCTTTCTGTCTGGCCATTAGATTCAGGATGATATCCGGACGAAAACGACAAATGAATTCCCAACCTGTCACAAAAGGCACGCCAAAAACGAGCCACGAACTGAGGACCCCTATCAGAAACAATGTCAGTAGGAACGCCATGAAGTCTGACAATTTCCTTGACAAAGGCCTTAGCGAGAGTTTTAGCGCAGGGCAGTTTGACGAAGGGAACCAAGTGACACATCTTGCTAAAACGGTCCACGACCACCCAGATGACAGTAAAACCCTCAGAGGGGGGAAGGTCAGTTATAAAGTCCATAGCCAAATGTGTCCAAGGAGCACTGGGGACCTCCAAAGGACAAAGTAACCCCGCAGCAGGAGTATGTGAGGACTTAGATCTAGCACATATAGTACATTGGCGCACCCACTTAATGACTTCCTTCTGCCATCCAGGCCACCAAAAACTGCGACCCACCAGTCTCTTGGTCTCAGAGATTCCGGGATGACCTGCCAACCGAGATTCGTGACACTCAACAAACAAATCTCTCCTAAAGGTCCCAGGCACAAACAACCTCCCATGAGGAGTGTTAGATGGGGCATTCTCCTGAGCTTTAAGAATCTCATCTTCCAAAACGGAGTCTAAAGCAGCTATCACAACACCTTCTTGTAAAATGTTTTCCTCTTTCTCAGCACCGACTATGGGAGAAAAACTGCGAGACAAGGCATCCGCCTTAACATTCTTAGTACCAGGGATGTAAGTAACGGAGAAATTAAACCGCGAGAAAAACAGTGCCCACCTAGCCTGACGGGCATTCAGGCGCTTGGCAGCATCAAGATATATCAGATTTTTATGATCCGTAAGAACCTGAACGGGAAATTCCGCACCTTCCAAGAAGTGGCGCCAGTGTTCAAATGCGAGTTTAATAGCCAATAATTCCCGATTACCAATATCGTAATTCAATTCAGTCTCCGAAAATTTTTTTGAAAAAAAGGCACAGGGATGTAATCCATCCCCGTTATCCTGAGACAATACTGCGCCAACCCCCACAGAGGAAGCATCAACCTCAACCAAAAACGGCCTAGTAACATCAGGCTGCATAAGGATGGGAGCAGAGGTGAACCTCTCCTTGAGATACACAAAAGCTTCAATGACCTCAGAAGACCACTGAACCGCATCAGCACCTTTCCTGGTGAGATCAGTCAGAGGTTTGACAATACTAGAAAAATTTTTTATGAATTTTCTATAGTAATTGGCGAAACCCAAAACCCTCTGTATCGATTTCAAACCAATAGGCCTAGGCCATTCCTGCACAGCCTGAACCTTAACCGGATCCATCTCAAAACCTTGGCTGGAGATAATGTAGCCCAAAAAACTAATTCTCTGTACAGCGAACTCACATTTCTCCAGCTTAGCAAAAAGCGAATTGTCCATTAATAACTGTAATACCTCACGCACGCTCCGCCAATGAGACTCCAGATCTGGCGAATAAATCAAAATGTCATCCAAATACACAACCACATTTTTACCGATCAAAGGTCTAAGGATGTCATTAATCAGATTCTGAAAAAATGCAGGAGCATTAGTAAGACCAAAAGGCATAACCAGATTCTCAAAATGACCCACAGGAGTGTTAAAAGCAGTCTTCCATTCATCACCCTCCTTCATGCGCAACAGATTGCATGCCCCCTTAAGGTCAATTTTAGAGAACCACTTGGCCCCCAATAACTGGTTAAACAGATCAGGAATCAATGGCAGTGCGTAAGGATTGCGTACCGTAATTTTGTTAATCTCACGAAAATCCAGACAAGGACGTAAACCGCCGTCCTTTTTTTTTACAAAAAAAAATCCAACCGCCACAGGAGACTTAGAGGGCCTAATGTGACCGGCGGCCAAACTTGTCTGTATGTATTCCTCCAAAGCCTTCCTCTCAGGAATAGTAAGGTTAAATAAACGACTTTTAGGAAGAATCGCTCCAGGGACAAATTCAATAGAACAATCATAGTCTCTATGGGGAGGCAAAACCTGCGATTCTTTCTCAGAAAAAACTCTCCAAAAATCCTGAATAGGAACAGGCAATTCTCCCCTATCCAAAGCTGCAATACGCCCGTTACAACACTTGTCATAACATTTATGGCTCCAGGATTTAATTTCACTGGTAGACCAATCCAGTACAGGATTGTGAAATTTTAACCAGGGCAAACCCAATATTACTGGAGAAGGCAAGTTATTCAACACTACCAAATCCAATTTCTCATGGTGAACACCATTAATAGTGAGAGGAAATTCACTGACCTTGAGAGTAATATTCTTCAAAGGGGAGCCATCCACAGAAACCACAGCAATGGGGGATGATAAAGGTTCAGGTTTTAAATTGAGTTTTTCCACGAATCCCCCATCAATTACATTCAGTGAAGACCCGCAATCAACAAACACCCGAAATTCCATTAATTTTTCCTGAGCAATCGTGGAAGCAGCTAAAAATATACCCTTGGAATTTAAACAGGCAATACGGGCGTGACTGACCATTTTTTTTTCTTTCTTCATACGAAGCTCACAGCCTTTAATCAAATGACCAGATTTTCCGCAATAGAAACACAAGCCTTCCGAAAAACGACGGTCTTTTTCTTGAGAGCGAGGTGCCACCGATCCAATCTCCATCGGTTCACCACTGTTAGTACACACATTATCATAACCAGAAACTGACATAGCAGAGGATTTGCTCTCATTAACCCTAGCACGCAGTCTTCTATCCACCCGTATAGCTAATTGCATAGCCTGTTGCAAATCCTCAGGTGTAGGATAAGCAATTAGCAGGTCTTTAACCCTTTCACTGAGCCCAGCAAGAAATAGACTTTTCAGAGCAGAATCGTTCCACCCTGTTTGAGTGGACCAACGACGAAAATGAGTACAATATTTTTCCACATTACCTGATCCTTGTTTTAAACGTCTCAACTCAGTCTCAGCTGACGCCACACGGTCAGGATCATCATATAATAATCCTAAAGCAGAAAAAAAACTATCCACTGATCTGAAGCATGTATCACTAGGTTGCAAAGAAAAGGCCCACTCCTGAGGCTCTTTGCGCAAAAGTGACATTATGAACCCTACGCGCTGGGATTCATCCCCAGAGGACTTGGGTCTCAAACAAAAATACAATAAGCAAGCATTTTTAAATGAAAAAAATTCTCGATGTTCACCAAAAAATAAATCCGGCAAACATACCTTAGGCTCCAAGAAATATGCTCCAGGACAGTTACTCACGTGCTGACGGAGCTCGGCCACTTCCAGAGAGAGTCCCTGCAGGTGTTTAGTCAAATCCTGAACCGACACCATGATGGAACAAAAAAAAAAAAATCTTTCCTTAGAGAATTTGCAGGCTGGACTTACTGTTATGTTCTGCTACCAAAGCTAAGGAAAGAGAGGAGATCTGTCCCTACTATAGGACTCAGCTGAATCCCTACGATGTAACAGGGAACCTGATCCTGCGATCAGACCTGCTAAAGTACTAATCTAGTCTGTACGGAGACCTATAGATGTGGGGAGGGAATCCCTACAAGTACTAAGGACTGGGAGGAATATGGGACACCTCCTAACAGAAATAGTAGCAGACAGACGAACAAACAAAATAGATAGAACATAGAGGTCCGTAGACCAAGCAAACTAACAGAGCTAGATACAGAGCACAGGCTAGCTAGAAAGTAGATATACAATGAAGTCCAGCAAAGCCAGAAGGGCGGAGCAGGATTAAATAGGCCAACAAGGTCATGTGACCAACAAAGGAAAAAAAAACCTAACAGCAAGGTTCTAACAAAAACTATGAATTAACACATGTGTAATTATATACTTAACAAAAAAGTGTGAAACAACTGAAAATATGTCTTATATTCTAGGTTCTTCAAAGTAGCCACCTTTTGCTTTGATGACTGCTTTGCACACTCTTGGCATTCTCTTGATGAGCTTCAAGGGGTAGTCACCGGAAATGGTTTTCACTTCACCGGTGTGCCCTGTCAGGTTTAATAAGTGGGATTTCTTGCCTTATAAATGGGGTCGGGACCATCAGTTGTGTTGTGCAGAAGTCTGGTGGATACACAGCTGATAGTCCTACTGAATAGACTGTTAGAATTTGTATTATGGCAAGAAAAAAGCCGCTAAGTAAAGAAAAACGAGTGGCCATCATTACTTTAAGAAATGAAGGTCAGTCAGTCCGAAAAATTGGGCAAACTTTGAAAGTGTCCCCAAGTGCAGTTGCAAAAACCATCAAGCGCTACAAAGAAACTGGCTCACATGAGGACCGCCCCAGGAAAGGAAGACCAAGAGTCACCTCTGCTTCTGAGGATAAGTTTATCCGAGTCACCAGCCTCAGAAATCGCAGGTTAACAGCAGCTCAGATTAGAGACCAGGTCAATGCCACACAGAGTTCTAGCAGCAAACACATCTCTACAACAACTGTTAAGAGGAGACTTTGTGCAGCAGGCCTTCATGGTAAAATAGCTGCTAGGAAACCACTGCTAAGGACAGGCAACAAGCAGAAGAGACTTGTTTGGGCTAAAGAACACAAGAAATGGACATTAGACCAGTGAAAATCTGTGCTTTGGTCTGATGAGTCCAAATTTGAGATCTTTGGTTCCAACCACTTTGTCTTTGTGCGACGCTGAAAAGGTGAACGGATGGACTCTACATGCCTGGTTCCCACCGTGAAGCATGGAGGAGGAGGTGTGATGGTGTGGAGGTGCTTTGCTGTCGACACTGTTGGGGATTTATTCAAAATTGAAGGCAAACTGAACCAGCATGGCTACCACAGCATCTTGCAGCGGCATGCTATTCCATCCGGTTTGCGTTTAGTTGGACCATCATTTATTTTTCAACAGGACAATGACCCCAAACACACCTCCAGGCTGTGTAAGGGCTACTTGACCAAGGGGAAGAGTGATGCGGTGCTACGCCAGATGACCTGGCCTCCACAGTCACCAGACCTGAAAATAATCGAGATGGTTTGGGGTGAGATGGACCGCAGAGTGAAGGCAAAAGGGCCAACAAGTGCTAAGCATCTCTGGGAACTCCTTCAAGATTGTTGGAAGACCATTTCCGGTGACTACCTCTTGAAGCTCATCAAGAGAATGCCAAGAATGTGCAAAGCAGTCATCAAAGCAAAAGGTGGCTACTTTGAAGAACATAGAATATAAGACATATTTTCAGTTGTTTCACACTTTTTTTAAGTATATAATTCCACATGTGTTAATTCATAGTTTTGATGCCTTCAGTGTGAATGTACAATTTTCATAGTCATGAAAATACAGGAATTTTTTTAAATGAGAAAGTGTGTCCAAACTTTTGGTCTGTACTGTATACTGACCTCCATCAGGCTGCAAATTAAAAATAATTTTTATCTGCATCTACCTCTGAAAAAATATTTGGCCTTCTAGCTGTGTGTGGGACTTGTTCTATTAGTCCATCTATACTGACCTCCATCAGGTTGCAAACTGAATATAATTTTTATCTGCATCTACCTCTGAAAAAATATTTGGCCTTCTAGCTGTGTGTGGGACTTGTTCTATTAATCCATCTATACAGACCTCCATCAGGTTGCAAACTGAATATAATTTTTTTCTGCATCTACCTCTGAAAAAATATTTGGCCTTCTAGCTGTGTGTGGGACTTGTTCTATTAGTCCATCTATACTGACCTCCATCAGGTTGCAAACTGAATATATTTTTTTTTCTGCATCTACCTCTGAAAAAATATTGGGCTTCTAGCTGTGTGTGGGACTTGTTCTATTAATCCATCTATACAGACCTCCATCAGGTTGCAAACTGAATATAATTTTTTTCTGCATCTACCTCTGAAAAAATATTTGGGCTTCTAGCTGTGTGTGGGACTTGTTCTATTAGTCCATCTATACTGACCTCCATCAGGTTGCAAACTGAATATAATTTTTTTCTGCATCTAGATCTGAAAAAATATTTGGCCTTCTAGCAGTGTGTGGGACTTTCTCTATTAGTCCATCTATACTGACCTCCATCAGGTTGCAAATTAAAAATAATTTTTATCTGCATCTAGCTCTGAAAAAATATTTGGCCTTCTAGCAGTGTGTGGGACTTTCTCTATTAGTCCATATATACTGACCTCCATCAGGTTGCAAATTAAAAATAATTTTTTGTCTGCATCTAGCTCTGAAAAAATGTTTGGCCTTCTAGCAGTGTGTGGGACTTTCTCTATTAGTCCATCTATACTGACCTCCATCAGGTTGCAAACTGAATATATTTTTTTTCTGCATCTACCTCTGAAAAAATATTGGGCTTCTAGCTGTGTGTGGGACTTGTTCTATTAATCCATCTATACAGACCTCCATCAGGTTGCAAACTGAATATAAGTTTTTTCTGCATCTACCTCTGAAAAAATATTTGGGCTTCTAGCTGTGTGTGGGACTTGTTCTATTAGTCCATCTATACTGACCTCCATCAGGTTGCAAACTGAATATAATTTTTTTCTGCATCTAGCTCTGAAAAAATTTTTGGCCTTCTAGCAGTGTGTGGGACTTTCTCTATTAGTCCATCTATACTGACCTCCATCAGGTTGCAAATTAAAAATAATTTATATCTGCATCTAGCTCTGAAAAAATATTTGGCCTTCTAGCAGTGTGTGGGACTTTCTCTATTAGTCCATCTATACTGACCTCCATCAGGTTGCAAACTGAATATATTTTTTTTCTGCATCTACCTCTGAAAAAATATTGGGCTTCTAGCTGTGTGTGGGACTTGTTCTATTAATCCATCTATACAGACCTCCATCAGGTTGCAAACTGAATATAATTTTTTTCTGCATCTACCTCTGAAAAAATATTTGGGCTTCTAGCTGTGTGTGGGACTTGTTCTATTAATCCATCTATACAGACCTCCATCAGGTTGCAAACTGAATATAATTTTTTTCTGCATTTACCTCTGAAAAAATATTTGGGCTTCTAGCTGTGTGTGGGACTTGTTCTATTAGTCCATCTATACTGACCTCCATCAGGTTGCAAACTGAATATAATTTTTTTCTGCATCTAGATCTGAAAAAATATTTGGCCTTCTAGCAGTGTGTGGGACTTTCTCTATTAGTCCATCTATACTGACCTCCATCAGGTTGCAAATTAAATATAATTTTTATCTGCATCTAGCTCTACAAAAATATTTGGCCTTCTAGCAGTGTGTGGGACTTTCTCTATTAGTCCATCTATACTGACCTCCATCAGGTTGCAAATTAAAAATAATTTTTTGTCTGCATCTAGCTCTGAAAAAATGTTTGGCCTTCTAGCAGTGTGTGGGACTTTCTCTATTAGTCCATCTATACTGACCTCCATCAGGCTGCAAATTAAAAATAATTTTTATCGGCATCTACCTCTGAAAAAATATTTGGCCTTCTAGCTGTGTGTGGGACTTGTTCTATTAGTCCATCTATACTGACCTCCATCAGGTTGCAAACTGAATATAATTTTTATCTGCATCTACCTCTGAAAAAATATTTGGCCTTCTAGCTGTGTGTGGGACTTGTTCTATTAATCCATCTATACAGACCTCCATCAGGTTGCAAACTGAATATAATTTTTTTCTGCATCTACCTCTGAAAAAATATTTGGCCTTCTAGCTGTGTGTGGGACTTGTTCTATTAGTCCATCTATACTGACCTCCATCAGGTTGCAAACTGAATATATTTTTTTTTCTGCATCTACCTCTGAAAAAATATTGGGCTTCTAGCTGTGTGTGGGACTTGTTCTATTAATCCATCTATACAGACCTCCATCAGGTTGCAAACTGAATATAATTTTTTTCTGCATCTACCTCTGAAAAAATATTTGGGCTTCTAGCTGTGTGTGGGACTTGTTCTATTAGTCCATCTATACTGACCTCCATCAGGTTGCAAACTGAATATAATTTTTTTCTGCATCTAGATCTGAAAAAATATTTGGCCTTCTAGCAGTGTGTGGGACTTTCTCTATTAGTCCATCTATACTGACCTCCATCAGGTTGCAAATTAAAAATAATTTTTATCTGCATCTAGCTCTGAAAAAATATTTGGCCTTCTAGCAGTGTGTGGGACTTTCTCTATTAGTCCATATATACTGACCTCCATCAGGTTGCAAATTAAAAATAATTTTTTGTCTGCATCTAGCTCTGAAAAAATGTTTGGCCTTCTAGCAGTGTGTGGGACTTTCTCTATTAGTCCATCTATACTGACCTCCATCAGGTTGCAAATTAAAAATAATTTTTTGTCTGCATCTAGCTCTGAAAAAATGTTTGGCCTTCTAGCAGTGTGTGGGACTTTCTCTATTAGTCCATCTACAGTACAGACCAAAAGTTTGGACACACCTTCTCATTTAAAGATTTTTCTGTATTTTCATGACTATGAAAATTGTACATTCACACTGAAGGCATCAAAACTATGAATTAACACATGTGTAATTATATACTTAACAAAAAAGTGTGAAACAACTGAAAATATGTCTTATATTCTAGGTTGTTCAAAGTAGCCACCTTTTGCTTTGATAACTGCTTTGCACACTCTTGGCATTCTCTTGATGAGCTTCAAGGGGTAGTCACCGGAAATGGTTTTCACTTCACCGGTGTGCCCTGTCAGGTTTAATAAGTGGGATTTCTTGCCTTATAAATGGGGTCGGGACCATCAGTTGTGTTGTGCAGAAGTCTGGTGGATACACAGCTGATAGTCCTACTGAATAGACTGTTAGAATTTGTATTATGGCAAGAAAAAAGCCGCTAAGTAAAGAAAAACGAGTGGCCATCATTACTTTAAGAAATGAAGGTCAGTCAGTCCGAAAAATTGGGCAAACTTTGAAAGTGTCCCCAAGTGCAGTTGCAAAAACCATCAAGCGCTACAAAGAAACTGGCTCACATGAGGACCGCCCCAGGAAAGGAAGACCAAGAGTCACCTCTGCTTCTGAGGATAAGTTTATCCGAGTCACCAGCCTCAGAAATCGCAGGTTAACAGCAGCTCAGATTAGAGACCAGGTCAATGCCACACAGAGTTCTAGCAGCAAACACATCTCTACAACAACTGTTAAGAGGAGACTTTGTGCAGCAGGCCTTCATGGTAAAATAGCTGCTAGGAAACCACTGCTAAGGACAGGCAACAAGCAGAAGAGACTTGTTTGGGCTAAAGAACACAAGAAATGGACATTAGACCAGTGAAAATCTGTGCTTTGGTCTGATGAGTCCAAATTTGAGATCTTTGGTTCCAACCACTTTGTCTTTGTGCGACGCTGAAAAGGTGAACGGATGGACTCTACATGCCTGGTTCCCACCGTGAAGCATGGAGGAGGAGGTGTGATGGTGTGGAGGTGCTTTGCTGTCGACACTGTTGGGGATTTATTCAAAATTGAAGGCAAACTGAACCAGCATGGCTACCACAGCATCTTGCAGCGGCATGCTATTCCATCCGGTTTGCGTTTAGTTGGACCATCATTTATTTTTCAACAGGACAATGACCCCAAACACACCTCCAGGCTGTGTAAGGGCTACTTGACCAAGGGGAAGAGTGATGCGGTGCTACGCCAGATGACCTGGCCTCCACAGTCACCAGACCTGAAAATAATCGAGATGGTTTGGGGTGAGATGGACCGCAGAGTGAAGGCAAAAGGGCCAACAAGTGCTAAGCATCTCTGGGAACTCCTTCAAGATTGTTGGAAGACCATTTCCGGTGACTACCTCTTGAAGCTCATCAAGAGAATGCCAAGAATGTGCAAAGCAGTCATCAAAGCAAAAGGTGGCTACTTTGAAGAACATAGAATATAAGACATATTTTCAGTTGTTTCACACTTTTTTTAAGTATATAATTCCACATGTGTTAATTCATAGTTTTGATGCCTTCAGTGTGAATGTACAATTTTCATAGTCATGAAAATACAGGAATTTTTTTAAATGAGAAAGTGTGTCCAAACTTTTGGTCTGTACTGTATACTGACCTCCATCAGGCTGCAAATTAAAAATAATTTTTATCTGCATCTACCTCTGAAAAAATATTTGGCCTTCTAGCTGTGTGTGGGACTTGTTCTATTAGTCCATCTATACTGACCTCCATCAGGTTGCAAACTGAATATAATTTTTATCTGCATCTACCTCTGAAAAAATATTTGGCCTTCTAGCTGCGTGTGGGACTTGTTCTATTAATCCATCTATACAGACCTCCATCAGGTTGCAAACTGAATATAATTATTTCTGCATCTACCTCTGAAAAAATATTTGGCCTTCTAGCTGTGTGTGGGACTTGTTCTATTAGTCCATCTATACTGACCTCCATCAGGTTGCAAACTGAATATATTTTTTTTTCTGCATCTACCTCTGAAAAAATATTGGGCTTCTAGCTGTGTGTGGGACTTGTTCTATTAATCCATCTATACAGACCTCCATCAGGTTGCAAACTGAATATAATTTTTTTCTGCATCTACCTCTGAAAAAATATTTGGGCTTCTAGCTGTGTGTGGGACTTGTTCTATTAGTCCATCTATACTGACCTCCATCAGGTTGCAAACTGAATATAATTTTTTTCTGCATCTAGATCTGAAAAAATATTTGGCCTTCTAGCAGTGTGTGGGACTTTCTCTATTAGTCCATCTATACTGACCTCCATCAGGTTGCAAATTAAAAATAATTTTTATCTGCATCTAGCTCTGAAAAAATATTTGGCCTTCTAGCAGTGTGTGGGACTTTCTCTATTAGTCCATCTATACTGACCTCCATCAGGTTGCAAACTGAATATATTTTTTTTCTGCATCTACCTCTGAAAAAATATTGGGCTTCTAGCTGTGTGTGGGACTTGTTCTATTAATCCATCTATACAGACCTCCATCAGGTTGCAAACTGAATATAATTTTTTTCTGCATCTACCTCTGAAAAAATATTTGGGCTTCTAGCTGTGTGTGGGACTTGTTCTATTAGTCCATCTATACTGACCTCCATCAGGTTGCAAACTGAATATAATTTTTTTCTGCATCTAGCTCTGAAAAAATTTTTGGCCTTCTAGCAGTGTGTGGGACTTTCTCTATTAGTCCATCTATACTGACCTCCATCAGGTTGCAAATTAAAAATAATTTATATCTGCATCTAGCTCTGAAAAAATATTTGGCCTTCTAGCAGTGTGTGGGACTTTCTCTATTAGTCCATCTATACTGACCTCCATCAGGTTGCAAACTGAATATATTTTTTTTCTGCATCTACCTCTGAAAAAATATTGGGCTTCTAGCTGTGTGTGGGACTTGTTCTATTAATCCATCTATACAGACCTCCATCAGGTTGCAAACTGAATATAATTTTTTTCTGCATCTACCTCTGAAAAAATATTTGGGCTTCTAGCTGTGTGTGGGACTTGTTCTATTAATCCATCTATACAGACCTCCATCAGGTTGCAAACTGAATATAATTTTTTTCTGCATTTACCTCTGAAAAAATATTTGGGCTTCTAGCTGTGTGTGGGACTTGTTCTATTAGTCCATCTATACTGACCTCCATCAGGTTGCAAACTGAATATAATTTTTTTCTGCATCTAGATCTGAAAAAATATTTGGCCTTCTAGCAGTGTGTGGGACTTTCTCTATTAGTCCATCTATACTGACCTCCATCAGGTTGCAAATTAAATATAATTTTTATCTGCATCTAGCTCTACAAAAATATTTGGCCTTCTAGCAGTGTGTGGGACTTTCTCTATTAGTCCATCTATACTGACCTCCATCAGGTTGCAAATTAAAAATAATTTTTTGTCTGCATCTAGCTCTGAAAAAATGTTTGGCCTTCTAGCAGTGTGTGGGACTTTCTCTATTAGTCCATCTATACTGACCTCCATCAGGCTGCAAATTAAAAATAATTTTTATCGGCATCTACCTCTGAAAAAATATTTGGCCTTCTAGCTGTGTGTGGGACTTGTTCTATTAGTCCATCTATACTGACCTCCATCAGGTTGCAAACTGAATATAATTTTTATCTGCATCTACCTCTGAAAAAATATTTGGCCTTCTAGCTGTGTGTGGGACTTGTTCTATTAATCCATCTATACAGACCTCCATCAGGTTGCAAACTGAATATAATTTTTTTCTGCATCTACCTCTGAAAAAATATTTGGGCTTCTAGATGTGTGTGGGACTTGTTCTATTAATCCATCTATACAGACCTCCATCAGGTTGCAAACTGAATATAATTTTTTTCTGCATCTACCTCTGAAAAAATATTTGGGCTTCTAGCTGTGTGTGGGACTTGTTCTATTAGTCCATCTATACTGACCTCCATCAGGTTGCAAACTGAATATAATTTTTTTCTGCATCTAGCTCTGAAAAAATATTTGGCCTTCTAGCAGTGTGTGGGACTTTCTCTATTAGTCCATCTATACTGACCTCCATCAGGTTGCAAATTAAAAATAATTTTTATCTACATCTAGCTCTGAAAAAATATTTGGCCTTCTAGCAGTGTGTGGGACTTTCTCTATTAGTCCATCTATACTGACCTCCATCAGGTTGCAAATTAAAAATAATTTTTTGTCTGCATCTAGCTCTGAAAAAATATTTGGCCTTCTAGCAGTGTGTGGGACTTTCTCTATTAGTCCATCTATACTGACCTCCATCAGGCTGCAAATTAAAAATAATTTTTATCTGCATCTAGCTCTGAAAAAATATTTGGCCTTCTAGCAGTGTGTGGGACTTTCTCTATTAGTCCATCTATACTGACCTCCATCAGGCTGCAAATTAAAAATAATTTTTTTTCTGCATCTACCTCTGAAAAAATATTGGGCTTCTAGCTGTGCGTGGGACTTGTTCTATTAATCCATCTATACAGACCTCCATCAGGTTGCAAACTGAATATAATTTTTTTCTGCATCTACCTCTGAAAACATATTTGGGCTTCTAACTGTGTGTGGGACTTGTTCTATTAATCCATCTATACAGACCTCCATCAGATTGCAAACTGAATATAATTTTTTTCTGCATCTACCTCTGAAAAAATATTTGGGCTTCAAGCTGTGTGTGGGACTTGTTCTATTAGTCCATCTATACTGACCTCCATCAGGTTGCAAACTGAATTTAATTTTTTTCTGCATCTAGCTCTGAAAAAATATTTGGCCTTCTAGCAGTGTGTGGGACTTTCTCTATTAGTCCATCTATACTGACCTCCATCAGGTTGCAAATTAAAAATAATTTTTTGTCAGCATCTAGCTCTGAAAAAATGTTTGGCCTTCTAGCAGTGTGTGGGACTTTCTCTATTAGTCCATCTACAGTACAGACCAAAAGTTTGGACACACCTTCTCATTTAAAGATTTTTCTGTATTTTCATGACTATGAAAATTGTACATTCACACTGAAGGCATCAAAACTATGAATTAACACATGTGTAATTATATACTTAACAAAAAAGTGTGAAACAACTGAAAATATGTCTTATATTCTAGGTTCTTCAAAGTAGCCACCTTTTGCTTTGATAACTGCTTTGCACACTCTTGGCATTCTCTTGATGAGCTTCAAGGGGTAGTCACCGGAAATGGTTTTCACTTCACCGGTGTGCCCTGTCAGGTTTAATAAGTGGGATTTCTTGCCTTATAAATGGGGTCGGGACCATCAGTTGTGTTGTGCAGAAGTCTGGTGGATACACAGCTGATAGTCCTACTGAATAGACTGTTAGAATTTGTATTATGGCAAGAAAAAAGCCGCTAAGTAAAGAAAAACGAGTGGCCATCATTACTTTAAGAAATGAAGGTCAGTCAGTCCGAAAAATTGGGCAAACTTTGAAAGTGTCCCCAAGTGCAGTTGCAAAAACCATCAAGCGCTACAAAGAAACTGGCTCACATGAGGACCGCCCCAGGAAAGGAAGACCAAGAGTCACCTCTGCTTCTGAGGATAAGTTTATCCGAGTCACCAGCCTCAGAAATCGCAGGTTAACAGCAGCTCAGATTAGAGACCAGGTCAATGCCACACAGAGTTCTAGCAGCAAACACATCTCTACAACAACTGTTAAGAGGAGACTTTGTGCAGCAGGCCTTCATGGTAAAATAGCTGCTAGGAAACCACTGCTAAGGACAGGCAACAAGCAGAAGAGACTTGTTTGGGCTAAAGAACACAAGAAATGGACATTAGACCAGTGAAAATCTGTGCTTTGGTCTGATGAGTCCAAATTTGAGATCTTTGGTTCCAACCACTTTGTCTTTGTGCGACGCTGAAAAGGTGAACGGATGGACTCTACATGCCTGGTTCCCACCGTGAAGCATGGAGGAGGAGGTGTGATGGTGTGGAGGTGCTTTGCTGTCGACACTGTTGGGGATTTATTCAAAATTGAAGGCAAACTGAACCAGCATGGCTACCACAGCATCTTGCAGCGGCATGCTATTCCATCCGGTTTGCGTTTAGTTGGACCATCATTTATTTTTCAACAGGACAATGACCCCAAACACACCTCCAGGCTGTGTAAGGGCTACTTGACCAAGGAGAAGAGTGATGCGGTGCTACGCCAGATGACCTGGCCTCCACAGTCACCAGACCTGAACCTAATCGAGATGGTTTGGGGTGAGATGGACCGCAGAGTGAAGGCAAAAGGGCCAACAAGTGCTAAGCATCTCTGGGAACTCCTTCAAGATTGTTGGAAGACCATTTCCGGTGACTACCTCTTGAAGCTCATCAAGAGAATGCCAAGAATGTGCAAAGCAGTCATCAAAGCAAAAGGTGGCTACTTTGAAGAACATAGAATATAAGACATATTTTCAGTTGTTTCACACTTTTTTTAAGTATATAATTCCACATGTGTTAATTCATAGTTTTGATGCCTTCAGTGTGAATGTACAATTTTCATAGTCATGAAAATACAGGAATTTTTTAAAATGAGAAAGTGTGTCCAAACTTTTGGTCTGTACTGTATACTGACCTCCATCAGGCTGCAAATTAAAAATAATTTTTATCTGCATCTACCTCTGAAAAAATATTTGGCCTTCTAGCTGTGTGTGGGACTTGTTCTATTAGTCCATCTATACTGACCTCCATCAGGTTGCAAACTGAATATAATTTTTATCTGCATCTACCTCTGAAAAAATATTTGGCCTTCTAGCTGTGTGTGGGACTTGTTCTATTAATCCATCTATACAGACCTCCATCAGGTTGCAAACTGAATATAATTTTTTTCTGCATCTACCTCTGAAAAAATATTTGGCCTTCTAGCTGTGTGTGGGACTTGTTCTATTAGTCCATCTATACTGACCTCCATCAGGTTGCAAACTGAATATAATTTTTTTCTGCATCTAGATCTGAAAAAATATTTGGCCTTCTAGCAGTGTGTGGGACTTTCTCTATTAGTCCATCTATACTGACCTCCATCAGGTTGCAAATTAAAAATAATTTTTATCTGCATCTAGCTCTGAAAAAATATTTGGCCTTCTAGCAGTGTGTGGGACTTTCTCTATTAGTCCATCTATACTGACCTCCATCAGGTTGCAAATTAAAAATAATTTTTTGTCTGCATCTAGCTCTGAAAAAATGTTTGGCCTTCTAGCAGTGTGTGGGACTTTCTCTATTAGTCCATCTATACTGACCTCCATCAGGTTGCAAACTGAATATATTTTTTTTCTGCATCTACCTCTGAAAAAATATTGGGCTTCTAGCTGTGTGTGGGACTTGTTCTATTAATCCATCTATACAGACCTCCATCAGGTTGCAAACTGAATATAATTTTTTTCTGCATCTACCTCTGAAAAAATATTTGGGCTTCTAGCTGTGTGTGGGACTTGTTCTATTAGTCCATCTATACTGACCTCCATCAGGTTGCAAACTGAATATAATTTTTTTCTGCATCTAGCTCTGAAAAAATTTTTGGCCTTCTAGCAGTGTGTGGGACTTTCTCTATTAGTCCATCTATACTGACCTCCATCAGGTTGCAAATTAAAAATAATTTATATCTGCATCTAGCTCTGAAAAAATATTTGGCCTTCTAGCAGTGTGTGGGACTTTCTCTATTAGTCCATCTATACTGACCTCCATCAGGTTGCAAACTGAATATATTTTTTTTCTGCATCTACCTCTGAAAAAATATTGGGCTTCTAGCTGTGTGTGGGACTTGTTCTATTAATCCATCTATACAGACCTCCATCAGGTTGCAAACTGAATATAATTTTTTTCTGCATCTACCTCCGAAAAAATATTTGGGCTTCTAGCTGTGTGTGGGACTTGTTCTATTAATCCATCTATACAGACCTCCATCAGGTTGCAAACTGAATATAATTTTTTTCTGCATTTACCTCTGAAAAAATATTTGGGCTTCTAGCTGTGTGTGGGACTTGTTCTATTAGTCCATCTATACTGACCTCCATCAGGTTGCAAACTGAATATAATTTTTTTCTGCATCTAGATCTGAAAAAATATTTGGCCTTCTAGCAGTGTGTGGGACTTTCTCTATTAGTCCATCTATACTGACCTCCATCAGGTTGCAAATTAAATATAATTTTTATCTGCATCTAGCTCTACAAAAATATTTGGCCTTCTAGCAGTGTGTGGGACTTTCTCTATTAGTCCATCTATACTGACCTCCATCAGGTTGCAAATTAAAAATAATTTTTTTTCTGCATCTAGCTCTGAAAAAATGTTTGGCCTTCTAGCAGTGTGTGGGACTTTCTCTATTAGTCCATCTATACTGACCTCCATCAGGCTGCAAATTAAAAATAATTTTTATCGGCATCTACCTCTGAAAAAATATTTGGCCTTCTAGCTGTGTGTGGGACTTGTTCTATTAGTCCATCTATACTGACCTCCATCAGGTTGCAAACTGAATATAATTTTTATCTGCATCTACCTCTGAAAAAATATTTGGCCTTCTAGCTGTGTGTGGGACTTGTTCTATTAATCCATCTATACAGACCTCCATCAGGTTGTAAACTGAATATAATTTTTTTCTGCATCTACCTCTGAAAAAATATTTGGGCTTCTAGATGTGTGTGGGACTTGTTCTATTAATCCATCTATACAGACCTCCATCAGGTTGCAAACTGAATATAATTTTTTTCTGCATCTACCTCTGAAAAAATATTTGGGCTTCTAGCTGTGTGTGGGACTTGTTCTATTAGTCCATCTATACTGACCTCCATCAGGTTGCAAACTGAATATAATTTTTTTCTGCATCTAGCTCTGAAAAAATATTTGGCCTTCTAGCAGTGTGTGGGACTTTCTCTATTAGTCCATCTATACTGACCTCCATCAGGTTGCAAATTAAAAATAATTTTTATCTACATCTAGCTCTGAAAAAATATTTGGCCTTCTAGCAGTGTGTGGGACTTTCTCTATTAGTCCATCTATACTGACCTCCATCAGGTTGCAAATTAAAAATAATTTTTTGTCTGCATCTAGCTCTGAAAAAATATTTGGCCTTCTAGCAGTGTGTGGGACTTTCTCTATTAGTCCATCTATACTGACCTCCATCAGGCTGCAAATTAAAAATAATTTTTATCTGCATCTAGCTCTGAAAAAATATTTGGCCTTCTAGCTGTGTGTGGGACTTTCTCTATTAGTCCATCTATACTGACCTCCATCAGGCTGCAAATTAAAAATAATTTTTTTTCTGCATCTACCTCTGAAAAAATATTGGGCTTCTAGCTGTGCGTGGGACTTGTTCTATTAATCCATCTATACAGACCTCCATCAGGTTGCAAACTGAATATAATTTTTTTCTGCATCTACCTCTGAAAACATATTTGGGCTTCTAACTGTGTGTGGGACTTGTTCTATTAATCCATCTATACAGACCTCCATCAGATTGCAAACTGAATATAATTTTTTTCTGCATCTACCTCTGAAAAAATATTTGGGCTTCAAGCTGTGTGTGGGACTTGTTCTATTAGTCCATCTATACTGACCTCCATCAGGTTGCAAACTGAATTTAATTTTTTTCTGCATCTAGCTCTGAAAAAATATTTGGCCTTCTAGCAGTGTGTGGGACTTTCTCTATTAGTCCATCTATACTGACCTCCATCAGGTTGCAAATTAAAAATAATTTTTTGTCTGCATCTAGCTCTGAAAAAATGTTTGGCCTTCTAGCAGTGTGTGGGACTTTCTCTATTAGTCCATCTACAGTACAGACCAAAAGTTTGGACACACCTTCTCATTTAAAGATTTTTCTGTATTTTCATGACTATGAAAATTGTACATTCACACTGAAGGCATCAAAACTATGAATTAACACATGTGTAATTATATACTTAACAAAAAAGTGTGAAACAACTGAAAATATGTCTTATATTCTAGGTTCTTCAAAGTAGCCACCTTTTGCTTTGATAACTGCTTTGCACACTCTTGGCATTCTCTTGATGAGCTTCAAGGGGTAGTCACCGGAAATGGTTTTCACTTCACCGGTGTGCCCTGTCAGGTTTAATAAGTGGGATTTCTTGCCTTATAAATGGGGTCGGGACCATCAGTTGTGTTGTGCAGAAGTCTGGTGGATACACAGCTGATAGTCCTACTGAATAGACTGTTAGAATTTGTATTATGGCAAGAAAAAAGCCGCTAAGTAAAGAAAAACGAGTGGCCATCATTACTTTAAGAAATGAAGGTCAGTCAGTCCGAAAAATTGGGCAAACTTTGAAAGTGTCCCCAAGTGCAGTTGCAAAAACCATCAAGCGCTACAAAGAAACTGGCTCACATGAGGACCGCCCCAGGAAAGGAAGACCAAGAGTCACCTCTGCTTCTGAGGATAAGTTTATCCGAGTCACCAGCCTCAGAAATCGCAGGTTAACAGCAGCTCAGATTAGAGACCAGGTCAATGCCACACAGAGTTCTAGCAGCAAACACATCTCTACAACAACTGTTAAGAGGAGACTTTGTGCAGCAGGCCTTCATGGTAAAATAGCTGCTAGGAAACCACTGCTAAGGACAGGCAACAAGCAGAAGAGACTTGTTTGGGCTAAAGAACACAAGAAATGGACATTAGACCAGTGAAAATCTGTGCTTTGGTCTGATGAGTCCAAATTTGAGATCTTTGGTTCCAACCACTTTGTCTTTGTGCGACGCTGAAAAGGTGAACGGATGGACTCTACATGCCTGGTTCCCACCGTGAAGCATGGAGGAGGAGGTGTGATGGTGTGGAGGTGCTTTGCTGTCGACACTGTTGGGGATTTATTCAAAATTGAAGGCAAACTGAACCAGCATGGCTACCACAGCATCTTGCAGCGGCATGCTATTCCATCCGGTTTGCGTTTAGTTGGACCATCATTTATTTTTCAACAGGACAATGACCCCAAACACACCTCCAGGCTGTGTAAGGGCTACTTGACCAAGGAGAAGAGTGATGCGGTGCTACGCCAGATGACCTGGCCTCCACAGTCACCAGACCTGAACCTAATCGAGATGGTTTGGGGTGAGATGGACCGCAGAGTGAAGGCAAAAGGGCCAACAAGTGCTAAGCATCTCTGGGAACTCCTTCAAGATTGTTGGAAGACCATTTCCGGTGACTACCTCTTGAAGCTCATCAAGAGAATGCCAAGAATGTGCAAAGCAGTCATCAAAGCAAAAGGTGGCTACTTTGAAGAACATAGAATATAAGACATATTTTCAGTTGTTTCACACTTTTTTTAAGTATATAATTCCACATGTGTTAATTCATAGTTTTGATGCCTTCAGTGTGAATGTACAATTTTCATAGTCATGAAAATACAGGAATTTTTTAAAATGAGAAAGTGTGTCCAAACTTTTGGTCTGTACTGTATACTGACCTCCATCAGGCTGCAAATTAAAAATAATTTTTATCTGCATCTACCTCTGAAAAAATATTTGGCCTTCTAGCTGTGTGTGGGACTTGTTCTATTAGTCCATCTATACTGACCTCCATCAGGTTGCAAACTGAATATAATTTTTATCTGCATCTACCTCTGAAAAAATATTTGGCCTTCTAGCTGTGTGTGGGACTTGTTCTATTAGTCCATCTATACTGACCTCCATCAGGTTGCAAACTGAATATATTTTTTTTTCTGCATCTACCTCTGAAAAAATATTGGGCTTCTAGCTGTGTGTGGGACTTGTTCTATTAATCCATCTATACAGACCTCCATCAGGTTGCAAACTGAATATAATTTTTTTCTGCATCTACCTCTGAAAAAATATTTGGGCTTCTAGCTGTGTGTGGGACTTGTTCTATTAGTCCATCTATACTGACCTCCATCAGGTTGCAAACTGAATATAATTTTTTTCTGCATCTAGATCTGAAAAAATATTTGGCCTTCTAGCAGTGTGTGGGACTTTCTCTATTAGTCCATCTATACTGACCTCCATCAGGTTGCAAATTAAAAATAATTTTTATCTGCATCTAGCTCTGAAAAAATATTTGGCCTTCTAGCAGTGTGTGGGACTTTCTCTATTAGTCCATCTATACTGACCTCCATCAGGTTGCAAACTGAATATATTTTTTTTCTGCATCTACCTCTGAAAAAATATTGGGCTTCTAGCTGTGTGTGGGACTTGTTCTATTAATCCATCTATACAGACCTCCATCAGGTTGCAAACTGAATATAATTTTTTTCTGCATCTACCTCTGAAAAAATATTTGGGCTTCTAGCTGTGTGTGGGACTTGTTCTATTAGTCCATCTATACTGACCTCCATCAGGTTGCAAACTGAATATAATTTTTTTCTGCATCTAGCTCTGAAAAAATTTTTGGCCTTCTAGCAGTGTGTGGGACTTTCTCTATTAGTCCATCTATACTGACCTCCATCAGGTTGCAAATTAAAAATAATTTATATCTGCATCTAGCTCTGAAAAAATATTTGGCCTTCTAGCAGTGTGTGGGACTTTCTCTATTAGTCCATCTATACTGACCTCCATCAGGTTGCAAACTGAATATATTTTTTTTCTGCATCTACCTCTGAAAAAATATTGGGCTTCTAGCTGTGTGTGGGACTTGTTCTATTAATCCATCTATACAGACCTCCATCAGGTTGCAAACTGAATATAATTTTTTTCTGCATCTACCTCTGAAAAAATATTTGGGCTTCTAGCTGTGTGTGGGACTTGTTCTATTAATCCATCTATACAGACCTCCATCAGGTTGCAAACTGAATATAATTTTTTTCTGCATTTACCTCTGAAAAAATATTTGGCCTTCTAGCAGTGTGTGGGACTTTCTCTATTAGTCCATCTATACTGACCTCCATCAGGTTGCAAATTAAATATAATTTTTATCTGCATCTAGCTCTACAAAAATATTTGGCCTTCTAGCAGTGTGTGGGACTTTCTCTATTAGTCCATCTATACTGACCTCCATCAGGTTGCAAATTAAAAATAATTTTTTGTCTGCATCTAGCTCTGAAAAAATGTTTGGCCTTCTAGCAGTGTGTGGGACTTTCTCTATTAGTCCATCTATACTGACCTCCATCAGGCTGCAAATTAAAAATAATTTTTATCGGCATCTACCTCTGAAAAAATATTTGGCCTTCTAGCTGTGTGTAGGACTTGTTCTATTAGTCCATCTATACTGACCTCCATCAGGTTGCAAACTGAATATAATTTTTATCTGCATCTACCTCTGAAAAAATATTTGGCCTTCTAGCTGTGTGTGGGACTTGTTCTATTAATCCATCTATACAGACCTCCATCAGGTTGTAAACTGAATATAATTTTTTTCTGCATCTACCTCTGAAAAAATATTTGGGCTTCTAGATGTGTGTGGGACTTGTTCTATTAATCCATCTATACAGACCTCCATCAGGTTGCAAACTGAATATAATTTTTTTCTGCATCTACCTCTGAAAAAATATTTGGGCTTCTAGCTGTGTGTGGGACTTGTTCTATTAGTCCATCTATACTGACCTCCATCAGGTTGCAAACTGAATATAATTTTTTTCTGCATCTAGATCTGAAAAAATATTTGGCCTTCTAGCAGTGTGTGGGACTTTCTCTATTAGTCCATCTATACTGACCTCCATCAGGTTGCAAATTAAAAATAATTTTTATCTGCATCTAGCTCTGAAAAAATATTTGGCCTTCTAGCAGTGTGTGGGACTTTCTCTATTAGTCCATCTATACTGACCTCCATCAGGTTGCAAACTGAATATATTTTTTTTCTGCATCTACCTCTGAAAAAATATTGGGCTTCTAGCTGTGTGTGGGACTTGTTCTATTAATCCATCTATACAGACCTCCATCAGGTTGCAAACTGAATATAATTTTTTTCTGCATCTACCTCTGAAAAAATATTTGGGCTTCTAGCTGTGTGTGGGACTTGTTCTATTAGTCCATCTATACTGACCTCCATCAGGTTGCAAACTGAATATAATTTTTTTCTGCATCTAGCTCTGAAAAAATTTTTGGCCTTCTAGCAGTGTGTGGGACTTTCTCTATTAGTCCATCTATACTGACCTCCATCAGGTTGCAAATTAAAAATAATTTATATCTGCATCTAGCTCTGAAAAAATATTTGGCCTTCTAGCAGTGTGTGGGACTTTCTCTATTAGTCCATCTATACTGACCTCCATCAGGTTGCAAACTGAATATATTTTTTTTCTGCATCTACCTCTGAAAAAATATTGGGCTTCTAGCTGTGTGTGGGACTTGTTCTATTAATCCATCTATACAGACCTCCATCAGGTTGCAAACTGAATATAATTTTTTTCTGCATCTACCTCCGAAAAAATATTTGGGCTTCTAGCTGTGTGTGGGACTTGTTCTATTAATCCATCTATACAGACCTCCATCAGGTTGCAAACTGAATATAATTTTTTTCTGCATTTACCTCTGAAAAAATATTTGGGCTTCTAGCTGTGTGTGGGACTTGTTCTATTAGTCCATCTATACTGACCTCCATCAGGTTGCAAACTGAATATAATTTTTTTCTGCATCTAGATCTGAAAAAATATTTGGCCTTCTAGCAGTGTGTGGGACTTTCTCTATTAGTCCATCTATACTGACCTCCATCAGGTTGCAAATTAAATATAATTTTTATCTGCATCTAGCTCTACAAAAATATTTGGCCTTCTAGCAGTGTGTGGGACTTTCTCTATTAGTCCATCTATACTGACCTCCATCAGGTTGCAAATTAAAAATAATTTTTTTTCTGCATCTAGCTCTGAAAAAATGTTTGGCCTTCTAGCAGTGTGTGGGACTTTCTCTATTAGTCCATCTATACTGACCTCCATCAGGCTGCAAATTAAAAATAATTTTTATCGGCATCTACCTCTGAAAAAATATTTGGCCTTCTAGCTGTGTGTGGGACTTGTTCTATTAGTCCATCTATACTGACCTCCATCAGGTTGCAAACTGAATATAATTTTTATCTGCATCTACCTCTGAAAAAATATTTGGCCTTCTAGCTGTGTGTGGGACTTGTTCTATTAATCCATCTATACAGACCTCCATCAGGTTGTAAACTGAATATAATTTTTTTCTGCATCTACCTCTGAAAAAATATTTGGGCTTCTAGATGTGTGTGGGACTTGTTCTATTAATCCATCTATACAGACCTCCATCAGGTTGCAAACTGAATATAATTTTTTTCTGCATCTACCTCTGAAAAAATATTTGGGCTTCTAGCTGTGTTTGGGACTTGTTCTATTAGTCCATCTATACTGACCTCCATCAGGTTGCAAACTGAATATAATTTTTTTCTGCATCTAGCTCTGAAAAAATATTTGGCCTTCTAGCAGTGTGTGGGACTTTCTCTATTAGTCCATCTATACTGACCTCCATCAGGTTGCAAATTAAAAATAATTTTTATCTACATCTAGCTCTGAAAAAATATTTGGCCTTCTAGCAGTGTGTGGGACTTTCTCTATTAGTCCATCTATACTGACCTCCATCAGGTTGCAAATTAAAAATAATTTTTTGTCTGCATCTAGCTCTGAAAAAATATTTGGCCTTCTAGCAGTGTGTGGGACTTTCTCTATTAGTCCATCTATACTGACCTCCATCAGGCTGCAAATTAAAAATAATTTTTATCTGCATCTAGCTCTGAAAAAATATTTGGCCTTCTAGCAGTGTGTGGGACTTTCTCTATTAGTCCATCTATACTGACCTCCATCAGGCTGCAAATTAAAAATAATTTTTTTTCTGCATCTACCTCTGAAAAAATATTGGGCTTCTAGCTGTGTGTGGGACTTGTTCTATTAATCCATCTATACAGACCTCCATCAGGTTGCAAACTGAATATAATTTTTTTCTGCATCTACCTCTGAAAAAATATTTGGGCTTCTAGCTGTGTGTGGGACTTGTTCTATTAATCCATCTATACAGACCTCCATCAGGTTGCAAACTGAATATAATTTTTTTCTGCATTTACCTCTGAAAAAATATTTGGCCTTCTAGCAGTGTGTGGGACTTTCTCTATTAGTCCATCTATACTGACCTCCATCAGGTTGCAAATTAAATATAATTTTTATCTGCATCTAGCTCTACAAAAATATTTGGCCTTCTAGCAGTGTGTGGGACTTTCTCTATTAGTCCATCTATACTGACCTCCATCAGGTTGCAAATTAAAAATAATTTTTTGTCTGCATCTAGCTCTGAAAAAATGTTTGGCCTTCTAGCAGTGTGTGGGACTTTCTCTATTAGTCCATCTATACTGACCTCCATCAGGCTGCAAATTAAAAATAATTTTTATCGGCATCTACCTCTGAAAAAATATTTGGCCTTCTAGCTGTGTGTAGGACTTGTTCTATTAGTCCATCTATACTGACCTCCATCAGGTTGCAAACTGAATATAATTTTTATCTGCATCTACCTCTGAAAAAATATTTGGCCTTCTAGCTGTGTGTGGGACTTGTTCTATTAATCCATCTATACAGACCTCCATCAGGTTGCAAACTGAATATAATTTTTTTCTGCATCTACCTCTGAAAAAATATTTGGGCTTCTAGATGTGTGTGGGACTTGTTCTATTAATCCATCTATACAGACCTCCATCAGGTTGCAAACTGAATATAATTTTTTTCTGCATCTACCTCTGAAAAAATATTTGGGCTTCTAGCTGTGTGTGGGACTTGTTCTATTAGTCCATCTATACTGACCTCCATCAGGTTGCAAACTGAATATAATTTTTTTCTGCATCTAGCTCTGAAAAAATATTTGGCCTTCTAGCAGTGTGTGGGACTTTCTCTATTAGTCCATCTATACTGACCTCCATCAGGTTGCAAATTAAAAATAATTTTTATCTACATCTAGCTCTGAAAAAATATTTGGCCTTCTAGCAGTGTGTGGGACTTTCTCTATTAGTCCATCTATACTGACCTCCATCAGGTTGCAAATTAAAAATAATTTTTTGTCTGCATCTAGCTCTGAAAAAATATTTGGCCTTCTAGCAGTGTGTGGGACTTTCTCTATTAGTCCATCTATACTGACCTCCATCAGGCTGCAAATTAAAAATAATTTTTATCTGCATCTAGCTCTGAAAAAATATTTGGCCTTCTAGCAGTGTGTGGGACTTTCTCTATTAGTCCATCTATACTGACCTCCATCAGGCTGCAAATTAAAAATAATTTTTTTTCTGCATCTACCTCTGAAAAAATATTGGGCTTCTAGCTGTGCGTGGGACTTGTTCTATTAATCCATCTATACAGACCTCCATCAGGTTGCAAACTGAATATAATTTTTTTCTGCATCTACCTCTGAAAACATATTTGGGCTTCTAACTGTGTGTGGGACTTGTTCTATTAATCCATCTATACAGACCTCCATCAGATTGCAAACTGAATATAATTTTTTTCTGCATCTACCTCTGAAAAAATATTTGGGCTTCAAGCTGTGTGTGGGACTTGTTCTATTAGTCCATCTATACTGACCTCCATCAGGTTGCAAACTGAATTTAATTTTTTTCTGCATCTAGCTCTGAAAAAATATTTGGCCTTCTAGCAGTGTGTGGGACTTTCTCTATTAGTCCATCTATACTGACCTCCATCAGGTTGCAAATTAAAAATAATTTTTTGTCTGCATCTAGCTCTGAAAAAATGTTTGGCCTTCTAGCAGTGTGTGGAACTTTCTCTATTAGTCCATCTACAGTACAGACCAAAAGTTTGGACACACCTTCTCATTTAAAGATTTTTCTGTATTTTCATGACTATGAAAATTGTACATTCACACTGAAGGCATCAAAACTATGAATTAACACATGTGTAATTATATACTTAACAAAAAAGTGTGAAACAACTGAAAATATGTCTTATATTCTAGGTTCTTCAAAGTAGCCACCTTTTGCTTTGATAACTGCTTTGCACACTCTTGGCATTCTCTTGATGAGCTTCAAGGGGTAGTCACCGGAAATGGTTTTCACTTCACCGGTGTGCCCTGTCAGGTTTAATAAGTGGGATTTCTTGCCTTATAAATGGGGTCGGGACCATCAGTTGTGTTGTGCAGAAGTCTGGTGGATACACAGCTGATAGTCCTACTGAATAGACTGTTAGAATTTGTATTATGGCAAGAAAAAAGCCGCTAAGTAAAGAAAAACGAGTGGCCATCATTACTTTAAGAAATGAAGGTCAGTCAGTCCGAAAAATTGGGCAAACTTTGAAAGTGTCCCCAAGTGCAGTTGCAAAAACCATCAAGCGCTACAAAGAAACTGGCTCACATGAGGACCGCCCCAGGAAAGGAAGACCAAGAGTCACCTCTGCTTCTGAGGATAAGTTTATCCGAGTCACCAGCCTCAGAAATCGCAGGTTAACAGCAGCTCAGATTAGAGACCAGGTCAATGCCACACAGAGTTCTAGCAGCAAACACATCTCTACAACAACTGTTAAGAGGAGACTTTGTGCAGCAGGCCTTCATGGTAAAATAGCTGCTAGGAAACCACTGCTAAGGACAGGCAACAAGCAGAAGAGACTTGTTTGGGCTAAAGAACACAAGAAATGGACATTAGACCAGTGAAAATCTGTGCTTTGGTCTGATGAGTCCAAATTTGAGATCTTTGGTTCCAACCACTTTGTCTTTGTGCGACGCTGAAAAGGTGAACGGATGGACTCTACATGCCTGGTTCCCACCGTGAAGCATGGAGGAGGAGGTGTGATGGTGTGGAGGTGCTTTGCTGTCGACACTGTTGGGGATTTATTCAAAATTGAAGGCAAACTGAACCAGCATGGCTACCACAGCATCTTGCAGCGGCATGCTATTCCATCCGGTTTGCGTTTAGTTGGACCATCATTTATTTTTCAACAGGACAATGACCCCAAACACACCTCCAGGCTGTGTAAGGGCTACTTGACCAAGGAGAAGAGTGATGCGGTGCTACGCCAGATGACCTGGCCTCCACAGTCACCAGACCTGAACCTAATCGAGATGGTTTGGGGTGAGATGGACCGCAGAGTGAAGGCAAAAGGGCCAACAAGTGCTAAGCATCTCTGGGAACTCCTTCAAGATTGTTGGAAGACCATTTCCGGTGACTACCTCTTGAAGCTCATCAAGAGAATGCCAAGAATGTGCAAAGCAGTCATCAAAGCAAAAGGTGGCTACTTTGAAGAAGATAGAATATAAGACATATTTTCAGTTGTTTCACACTTTTTTTAAGTATATAATTCCACATGTGTTAATTCATAGTTTTGATGCCTTCAGTGTGAATGTACAATTTTCATAGTCATGAAAATACAGGAATTTTTTTAAAATGAGAAAGTGTGTCCAAACTTTTGGTCTGTACTGTATACTGACCTCCATCAGGCTGCAAATTAAAAATAATTTTTATCTGCATCTACCTCTGAAAAAATATTTGGCCTTCTAGCTGTGTGTGGGACTTGTTCTATTAGTCCATCTATACTGACCTCCATCAGGTTGCAAACTGAATATAATTTTTATCTGCATCTACCTCTGAAAAAATATTTGGCCTTCTAGCTGTGTGTGGGACTTGTTCTATTAATCCATCTATACAGACCTCCATCAGGTTGCAAACTGAATATAATTTTTTTCTGCATCTACCTCTGAAAAAATATTTGGCCTTCTAGCTGTGTGTGGGACTTGTTCTATTAGTCCATCTATACTGACCTCTATCAGGTTGCAAACTGAATATAATTTTTATCTGCATCTACCTCTGAAAAAATATTTGGCCTTCTAGCTGTGTGTGGGACTTGTTCTATTAATCCATCTATACAGACCTCCATCAGGTTGCAAACTGAATATAATTTTTTTCTGCATCTACCTCTGAAAAAATATTTGGGCTTCTAGCTGTGTGTGGGACTTGTTCTATTAATCCATCTATACAGACCTCCATCAGGTTGCAAACTGAATATAATTTTTTTCTGCATCTACCTCTGAAAAAATATTTGGGCTTCTAGCTGTGTGTGGGACTTGTTCTATTAGTCCATCTATACTGACCTCCATCAGATTGCAAACTGAATATAATTTTTTTCTGCATCTAGCTCTGAAAAAATATTTGGCCTTCTAGCAGTGTGTGGGACTTTCTCTATTAGTCCATCTATACTGACCTCCATCAGGTTGCAAATTAAAAATAATTTTTATCTGCATCTAGCTCTGAAAAAATATTTGGCCTTCTAGCAGTGTGTGGGACTTTCTCTATTAGTCCATCTATACTGACCTCCATCAGGTTGCAAATTAAAAATAATTTTTGTCTGCATCTAGCTCTGAAAAAATATTTGGCCTTCTAGCAGTGTGTGGGACTTTCTCTATTAGTCCATCTATACTGACCTCCATCAGGTTGCAAATTAAAAATAATTTTTATCTGCATCTAGCTCTGAAAAAATATTTGGCCTTCTAGCAGTGTGTGGGACTTTCTCTATTAGTCCATCTATACTGACCTCCATCAGGTTGCAAATTAAAAATAATTTTTTGTCTGCATCTAGATCTGAAAAAATATTTGGCCTTCTAGCAGTGTGTGGGACTTTCTCTATTAGTCTATCTGTACTGACCTCCATCAGGCTGCAAATTAAAAATAATTTTTATCTGCATCTAGCTCTGAAAAAATATTTGGCCTTCTAGCAGTGTGTGGGACTTTCTCTATTAGTCCATCTATACTGACCTCCATCAGGCTGCAAATTAAAAATTTTTATCAGCATCTAGCTCTGAAAAAATATTTGGCCTTCTAGCTGTGTGTGGGACTTGTTCTATTAGTCCATCTATACTGACCTCCATCAGGTTGCAAACTGAATATAATTTTTTTCTGCATCTAGCTCTGAAAAAATATTTGGCCTTCTAGCAGTGTGTGGGACTTTCTCTATTAGTCCATCTATACTGACCTCCATCAGGTTGCAAATTAAAAATAATTTATATCTGCATCTAGCTCTGAAAAAATATTTGGCCTTCTAGCAGTGTGTGGGACTTTCTCTATTAGTCCATCTATACTGACCTCCATCAGGTTGCAAATTAAAAATAATTTTTTGTCTGCATCTAGCTCTGAAAAAATATTTGGCCTTCTAGCAGTGTGTGGGACTTTCTCTACTAGTCCATTTATACTGACCTCCATCAGGCTGCAAATTAAAAATAATTTTTATCAGCATCTACCTCTGAAAAAATATTTGGCCTTCTAGCTGTGTGTGGGACTTGTTCTATTAGTCCATCTATACTGACCTCCATCAGGTTGCAAACTGAATATAATTTTTTTCTGCATCTAGCTCTGAAAAAATATTTGGCCTTCTAGCAGTGTGTGGGACTTTCTCTATTAGTCCATCTATACTGACCTCCATCAGGTTGCAAATTAAAAATAATTTTTATCTGCATCTAGCTCTGAAAAAATATTTGGCCTTCTAGCAGTGTGTGGGACTTTCTCTATTAGTCCATCTATACTGACCTCCATCAGGTTGCAAATTAAAAATAATTTTTTGTCTGCATCTAGCTCTGAAAAAATATTTGGCCTTCTAGCAGTGTGTGGGACTTTCTCTATTAGTCCATCTATACTGACCTCCATCAGGCTGCAAATTAAAAATAATTTTTATCTGCATCTAGCTCTGAAAAAATATTTGGCCTTCTAGCAGTGTGTGGGACTTTCTCTATTAGTCCATCTATACTGACCTCCATCAGGCTGCAAATTAAAAATAATTTTTATCAGCATCTACCTCTGAAAAAATATTTGGCCTTCTAGCTGTGTGTGGGACTTGTTCTATTAGTCCATCTATACTGACCTTCATCAGGTTGCAAACTGAATATAATTTTTTTCTGCATCTAGCTCTGAAAAAATATTTGGCCTTCTAGCAGTGTGTGGGACTTTCTCTATTAGTCCATCTATACTGACCTCCATCAGGTTGCAAATTAAAAATAATTTATATCTGCATCTAGCTCTGAAAAAATATTTGGCCTTCTAGCAGTGTGTGGGACTTTCTCTATTAGTCCATCTATACTGACCTCCATCAGGTTGCAAATTAAAAATAATTTTTTGTCTGCATCTAGCTCTGAAAAAATATTTGGCCTTCTAGCAGTGTGTGGGACTTTCTCTATTAGTCCATCTATACTGACCTCCATCAGGTTGCAAACTGAATATATTTTTTTTCTGCATCTACTTCTGAAAAAATATTTGGGCTTCTAGCTGTGTGTAGGACTTGTTCTATTAGTCCATCTATACTGACCTCCATCAGGTTGCAAACTGAATACAATTTTTTTCTGCATCTACCTCTGAAAAAATAGGTGGAAAAAGGCCTGCTGCTGGTGGAAAGGGGAATAGGCGTGCTGGGAAGGGGAAAAAAGGTTGTGTCCGTGGGGTAGGTGTTAAAGCAACAGTAACATCTGCAGAAGAAAGACCATCTTCCAGCCAAACTAAAATGTCTACTTCTTTTAGCGGACAATGTGATAAGATCCCCTTCTTACGGCCACGCCAATCGCTACAAATTCCAGATGAGGCACAAAAACAGCAGGTGCTTCAACGGATATCAAGTGCTCCTTTAAGTGGGCTCTCCTCCACATTAACTTCAACATCACAAATACTCCAGTCCTCAAAGGTGTCACCCCAATCGCACTTGCTTCCTCACAGCTCCCAAATCTCCAGCTGCCCGTCTGAGTATGAGGTAGAACAGATGGTTGAGTCTGCAGAGCTGTTTACTCATACTATAGCCTGGGAATCAGAGGTCGACTCCAGCGCTTCTGTGAATCCAGACGAGGAAATGATCTGCACTGATGCCCAGAATCTTTATGAGTCGGATCCAGGACCAGACGCAGAAGGTTCTGACCATAATGTAGACCCTCATTCCCAAACTGTAACTCCTGTTGGTGGAGACAATGAGGAAGACGATGATGAGACTCAAATACCTGATTGGAGCGACAACTTTAGTTTTTTGTCAGGGCAGGAACAGGTTGGCTCTGAGGACGACGGGTGTGATAGCGCACAGGGTGATGATGATGAGGTTGGAGATCCCACTTACTGTCAACCCACAGTCAGCCAAGAGATGAGGTCAGCAGAGGAGGTGGAGGAAGATGCTAGTGACGACGAGGTCAGGTTGCGCCTTCCTGGACAGAGACGTAGTACTGGAAGCACGTCAACAACTGCATCCTCAAACACAACTCTGCCTCTCACCACAAGTCGTGGTGGCTCTTCAGGTCGCATGGGTGCTAAGCCTTGCATAGCCTGGGCATTTTTTCAGATCGATAAAGATGACCCAACTCGTGTTATCTGTAACATTTGTCAGCAAAAGCTAAGTAGAGGCCAAAAAATACATAGTTTGAGTACTTCATGCATGAACCGGCACATGGACATGAAGCATAAGTTGAAGTGGGAAGCTCAGTGTGCTACAATGCGGCCTAGCCGGCCGGGCCAACCACCGTCTGCCATATCTTGTGCATCCGCGGCCTCTTCATCCTCTGTGACTGGGGGGAAAGCAGTCACACCTGTTTTGGGGCGCAGACCTGCCACCTCTTTACCCGCAACAGCCAGCGTGATTGGCAGGTCATCATTTTCTTTGGAGGTGGTAACACCAGCTGGTGTTGAGCGCTGTCCGACATCGATAGCACCACCTTTGGATCAAGGCAACCTAACATGTCCGCCTGCATCTTCCTCACAGACCGGCAGTTTGCCGGGGACACCCTTATCAACCCCGTCTAAGCACAATAGCCAGCCCTCGGTCCCTCAGATGTGGACAAGTAAAAGACCATTTCCTCCTAGCCATGAGAAAGCTAAGAGGTTGAATTTCACCATCTGCAAGCTCTTGACTACAGAAATGCTGCCTTTCCGCCTGGTGGACACAGAGGATTTTCGAGACCTTATGTCCGTCGCAGTGCCCCAGTACCAGATGCCCAGTCGGCACTACTTCTCAAAGAAAGGTGTGCCTGCGCTCCACCAGCATGTCGCACACAACATCACCGCTTCTTTGAGAAACTCTGTGTGTGACAGGGTGCATTTCACCACAGACACTTGGACGAGTAGGCATGGACAGGGGCGTTACATGTCGCTGACTGGGCACTGGGTAACTATGGTGACAGCAGGACAAGGGGCTGCTGTCCAAGTCTTGCCGTCCCCACGAGTTGTGCGTCAATCCTCTTTATGTCAAAGTTCCTCCACTGCTTCTGCCTCCTCAACCTCCTCTCGGTCTTCCACCTGCACCCAAAGCCTGTCTGGTCATGCCACAAGCTTTCTAACTGCGCAGAAGGGATCCTGCACACCTCCTTACTATGCTGGCAGTATGGCTCAACGGCATCAGGCGTTTTTTACTTTGAAATGTCTGGGAAATGTGAGTCACACAGCTGAGGAGTTGTGGTCAGCTCTGGAGAACCAATTTCATGAATGGTTGTCTCCACTGGACCTGAAACCAGGGAAGGCCGTGTGCGACAATGCTGCAAACCTGGGTGCGGCCCTTCGCCGGGGCAATGTCACACACATGTCTTGTATGGCTCACGTGTTGAACCTGGTTGTCCAGCAATTTTTAGCCCACTATCCCAGACTAGATGGCCTTCTGCAAAGGGCACGGTCGCTGTGTGCTCACTTCCGCCGTTCGCATCCCGCAGCTCAGCGACTTACATCTCTACAGAAGTCTTTGGGCCTGCCACTTCACCGGCTAAAATGCGATGTGCCTACCCGGTGGAATTCAACTCTGCACATGTTGCAGCGACTGTGGCAGCACCGACAAGCCCTGGTGCAATACGTTCTGACGTATAGCCTGGGCCAAAGAGATCCAGAGGTGGGGCAAATCACGCTGGAGGAGTGGTCTCAGATCAGGGACCTATGCACCCTTCTGCACAGTTTTGAAATGGCGACGAAGATGTTTAGTGCTGACGATGCCATTATCAGCATGACTATTCCGGTGATTTACATGCTGGAGCACATGTTAAACAGAATTCGGAGTCAGGTGGTGGCACAAGAGGAGGTGGAGGAAGTAGAGGAGGAGGAGTTGTATGCGGAAGGGCTAACATCTGCAAGGTCCAGACGGTCGGCAGCAACAAGGCGGCAGGCATGTGAGGGTGGGGGAGACGGTTTTACCAGGGCGCATGGTAGCAGCCAAACTAGTGAGGAAGGTGCAGGAGCCCAGGAAGAAGTGGAGGACGAACTGATGGAAGACTCATCAGATGAGGGAGACCTTGATCACATTTCTGTTGTGCGAGGTTGGGGGGAGAGGACAGAGGAAGGAAGCATGATTGTTACCTCGCCACCAACACAACAGGGACTTGTTGCTCCTGGATGCGCAACACACATGAGTGCCTTCTTGCTGCACTACCTGCAACATGACCCTCGAATTGTGAGAATTAGAAATAATCCTGACTACTGGGTTGCCACACTGTTAGATCCCCGGTACAAAAGTAAATTTGCAGAAATTATTCCTGCCATAGAAAGGGATGCACGCATGCATGAGTATCAGCAGAGACTGTTGCAGAATCTTACATGTGCTTTTCCACAAAATACCAGTGGTGCACGTAGTGAATCTCACAGTTTCAACTTGCCAACCGTGGGACCGTCAAGTGTTCAGCACTCAAACCGTAACAGAACCACAGTATCTGCTGGTAACATCAATTTTGCGGAATCATTTCACCACTTTTTTAGCCCATCCTTTGCAAGGCCACGGGAGACAAGAAGTCTGACACATAGTCAACGCCTAGAGATGATGGTACAGGAGTATCTCCAAGTAAACATTGAAGCCATGACTGTGTCACTGGACCCTTGCTCTTTTTGGGCTTCCAATCTGGATAAATGGCCGGAGCTAGCCACTTACGCCTTGGAGATCTTGTCATGCCCCGCAGCCAGCGTTCTGTCTGAACGTGTTTTCAGCGCTGCTGGTGGTGTGCTGACAGATAAGCGCACGCGGCTCTCCACTGATAATGTAGACAGACTCACGTTCATAAAGATGAACAAATCATGGATCCGAAACGACTTTTCTACCCCTGTGTCATCCTGGGGAGAGTAAAAGCTTGATGATTGGTTAAAATCACCCTACCAACCATTTTAAGCTTTCAAATTACTAATCATGTTTATCTGTATCTTGGCTGGAAAATAATTTGGGCTTTGTAGCAGTGTGCAGCACTGATTCTATTAGGCCATCTATAATAAGCTCCACCAGATTTAAAATTACTAATCATATCTGTATCTTGACTGGAAAATAATTTGGGCTTTGTAGCAGTGTGCAGTACTGATCCTATTAGGCCATCTATACTAAAGCTTCACCAGATTTAAAATTAATAATAATTTTTAGCTGCATCTAGCCCGGAAAATAATTTTGGGGCTCCGAGATGCGCAAGACACATAAGTGCCTTCTTGCTGCACTACCTGCAGCATGACCCTCATATTGTCAGAATTCGAAGTAATCATGACTACTGGGTTGCCACACTCTTAGATCCCCCAAACTTTTTGATCAACCTTTTCATTTTAATAAAGACCAAAAAAATGGTCATTTTTGAAATTATAAGCATTAGCAGGTTGTTAGAAACTGAAATCAAACAGTTTTCAACTCAAAACTTTATTCTAGGTGATGTTACATTTTCACATAGGACCCCTTGTTCGAAAGGAGCTTCTGAACTCTCTCGTCCATTGAATTTGTCAGGTTTTGGATGGTTTCTGCTTCAATTGTTTTGCATGAGGACAGAATACCCTCCCAGAGCTGTTGCTTAGATGTGAACTGCCTCCCGCCATCATAGACACTCCTTTTAATGATGCTCCAAAGGTTCTGAATGGGGTAGAGGTCAGGGGAGCATGGGGGTCACACCATAAGTTTGTCCCCTTTTATGCCCATATCAGCCAGAGATGCAGATGTTTTATGTGCAGCATGAGATGGTGCATTATCATGCAAAAAAATGATCTTGCTGTGAAATACACGGTTCTTCTTCTTGAACCATGGCAGGAAGTGCTGTTTGAGAAAATCCACATACATTATGGAGTTCATCTTTAGCGCCTTCAGGGATCCTAAAGGGGCCGACAATCTCTCTCCCCATGATTCCAGCCCAAAACATTACTCCACCTCCTCCTTGTTGGCGCTGTAGCCGTGTTTGCGTGGGGTGTCCATCAACCAGCCATCCTCCACTCCATCCATCTGGACCATCGAGCGCTGCACGGCACTCATCCGTGAACAAAACAGTTTTGAAATCAGTCTTCATGTAATGTTTGGCCCACTGGAGCCGTTTCTGCTTGTGTGAAGTGGATAGAGGAGGTCGACAGGATGGCGTATGCACAGCTGCAAACCTCTGAAGGACCCTGCATCTTGTTGTTCGGGGGACGTTGGAGGCACCAGCAGCTTCAAAAACTTGTCTGCTGCTATGACAAGGCTTTTTTGCCGCTGCTCTTTCAACCTGACGTAATTGCCTGTAGGAAAGAGTCCTCAATTTGCCCTTATCAGCACGCACACGTGTGTACTGTGAATCAGCTACATACTTCTTGATTGCCAAGACACTTCATCCTGATCATCGCACAATGTTGATTGTAGTCATGCCTTGACCTAAACACTCCACAATTTGTTGCTTCTCAGCAGCCGACACATCCTTTTTCTTTCCCATTTTGGCAGAAAATGTAGGCTGCTTAATAATGTGAGACAGCCTTCTTAAGTAGTCTTGCCTTTCATTGGACACACCTGCCAAACTAATTAGCACAGGTGTCTGCAATTGCTTACAGTGATATAAAGAGCCCTGACACACATCACCATCAATGAGTTTAACTGACAAACAAACAAATTCTTCCCTTATCACTCCTAAACACTTTTTGCATAATAATTTGGAACACAGTGTACATGTGCTTTTCCACAAAACACCAGTGGTTCACGTAGTGAATCTTACAGTTCTAACTTGCCAACCATGGTCTGTATGGAGTTGTTCAATAAAGGGCCCAAAATTAAGATAACATAGATGGGAGAGGTCTCTATGAATAGGAATTCCTAAGTATTTGATACCCTGTGAGGGCCAGGCAAAGGGAAAGTTGGACTGGATGGAATCCTATATGGATTTGGGGAGGGAGACATCGAGGGCCTCAGACTTCGCTGCATTGATTTTAAAATTTGACCATGTAACAAAGTGATCTATTTCAGCCATAACAGCATGGATGGATATATGTGATTGAGTGATATATACTAGGACATCATCAGCAAATAGAGAGCACTTGTACTCGGTGCCTCCCACCTCAATCCACCTAATATTGGGGTTATGGCGAATTGATGAGAGCAGGTGCTCCGTCACTAGGATGTATAAGAGAGGGGACAGAGAACATCCCTGCCTTGTCCCATTGGTGATTGTGAAAGGTGATGAAAATGTTCTGACGCGTCCCTTGGGCCTTGGGACGCCCGGAGCCGGACCCTTTTTGGTGGATGCTGGTGGTTGTAGTCTCCGTGGCGGCGACCCGGTTCCGTGGCTCAGGGCGGTCAAACCAGTGGCGGAACTATTTATGTGGTTTTGATGTTTAAATGTCCGACTACGCCACCCGTGGATTGCGGTCGGAGTGAACCGCCGCTGCAGGGCAGACCGCTGAGGCTGGTGTTGTGGGTGCAGCAGAGCGTAGCATAACTCCCCACGGGAGGAGTATAGCCTCAGGGCAGTGTATGCGGAGGATGGGGGTGATGGTGCAGGGCAGCAGCAGTAACGACACGGAGTCAGTGATGCAGTCCAGGGCCTTTACTCACAGTTCTTATTATCCAGACCACGTCTGCAGGTAACGGCTGACCACGTCGTACTGTGCTCACCAGGTGAGGGGCTCAGACAACTCCCAGATAACTTTGGAGTGCTTCACAGGACCCCCTTTGTGTGTCCTTTGTCTGGCCTTTCTTACCAACCCTTCTGTCCGGCTGCCTCGGGCCTCCTCTTGGTAAACTTGGCGCCAGTTTCCCTGAGCCTATGTGGTGCCTTCCTAGCGGGTGTAGCGAGGGGCTGCGCCACATAAAATGTCACAGCCTCCTGTTTCTAGCTGAGGGTCGTTTCCTGCCTCCACTAGTTTCGGGGACCGGTCTCCCCCTTTGGCCTGACCCCTCCACGCAGGTGGATTCGGGCGTGCGGTGGCGACTCGCCCGTCCGCACCCCTGGGATCCCTTCGTTCCTCGTTCCTGGAGCCTTCTCCGCTCCTCTTCCTTCCTTCTCCCTCTTCCAGGCCTGGGCCTCTGTTACTAGGCCCGCCTCCGGAGCAGAGCTCATGCAGAGCCCCTGCTCCCTGCCACTTCTGCTCAGACTTCTCTGCACTGAACTAAGATGGTGCCCACCTTTTATACTCCCTTCTCAATGCACCCAGGAACTGCTTCCTCCCTGCTCCTGCACTACAGGGTTCCCCTTCCTCAGTGTTCCCTCCCCCCACTCCAGCCAGGGACAGGGACTGTCGTGCCCATCTCAGGGGCATATTGGTCGCCCTGCCCCATGGCAATGTGGTGTAATGCATGCAGGTGTCGGGTCCTGATCCACACTACATCCTTACCTGAGAGTGAGATATCACACCTCTGGGTGAGGTGCAATACCTCTGTAGCAACCGAGCCCTCAGGGTGCTACAGTTCCATTTATCTTCAGCCTAGGTGACGTATTGCGATACAGGGCCGTGATTTGGGCTATAAAAGGGTCCCCTAGACCCCTACCCCAAGCTTTTTAAGAGAATCATATATGGCGTGCCAGGAGACTCTATGGAATGCTTTCTCAGCATCCAACGAGAGTATCTAATTACAAATTTTTAACTGCATCTAGCCCAGGAAATACTTTGTGCCTAGTAGCAGTGTCTGCTAGTCAGCGGATTATCCCGGCTGTTAAGCAAGCTACACCACCTGTAGTTTGGACACTTAATTTTTTCAAAGGAAATGCTTCGGGACCACGGGATACTCAGTGAAGAGCATCAGGAGGCACCCCAAGGCATAGGGGCTGGGACTGGCAGTAGGATGCCTTGCGGTGGACAGCCGAGCTCGATCCTTATAAAAGCTTTTTAACTGCAGCAGCTTTAGTGGACGCTACTGGAGCTGGAATTACGCTGCTGCTGGCATGAGACTTGCCCTCCAATAGATCCTTGTAAATGGATTTAAAGTGTATTCATTCAAATTAGAGAGACAATTTAAATTAAAAAGCTTAGAGCTGCCTCCACCACAGGGGGGCTCGCTCGACCCACCAGCGGACAGGCACCAGTGTTGGGAGAGGGGGGCTGGCCGTCAGGGTTCACCGCGGCTCTGGCACAAACCCGGCGACGCGGAGGTGGCACGGGCAGAAGCGGACTGAACGTGTCGGCTTCTCACTTTTTGGATTTTAGAAGGGCATGACATGCCTATATCTGTGTCTCCCCCTCCTTTTACTCCTCCACCTCTTTTCTTTTCGCATGACTATATGTACTTGTCACTTTTCCATGTGTTAGTTGTGTCTTCTGAGCAGTTTGTCAGCTTTTGGACACCTTTGAAGGTGTTTTCTATGTGTTTCTATGTGTTTTTGTTTGCCTGCCATTGGTTTTAACGGTGTTCGAAGGTGTTCGACGAACAGTTCGACTAACAGTTCGGCGAACACACGGGTGTTCGACGAACCGAACCGAACTCGAACACTACGGGGGTGGCTCAACACTACTCCTCATATGGTTCTTCAGACCGGTCCGGGTCCTCTTGGCTCTCCTCATAGCCGCGGTGTTGTAGCTCCTCCTCAGTGAGCCGATGAACATGTGGGGCGCACGGTCCTTTTGCGCCTACGTGGCGGGTAAAGGCGACTACATCGCCAGGGTACAAGTCACGGCCACGGTGTCCCTCAGGTAGATGACTCTCAACGTCCCTGCGGGTCACAAAGACGTCGCCTGCATTTTCTGGGCCCCGGATGAACCCCCAGCCGTTCTCCATGTGGAATTTGACTATGGTCCCGGTGATTCGGGGACCACGGGCTGCTCGGGGGTCTTGGCGGGCCTTGCGTTTTTGTTCAACACTCTGGGCCTGGAGCCGTTCCTCTCTGACGCGTCTCTCTCGTCGCTCCCGCTCAAAGGTTGCCAGTTGCTGATGACAGGCCTCCAGACGACGGACCGCGTCTGCCCGGGTCTCTTGAGAGAACCCCATCAAGTTCTCACTGGTGGGGTCCCACGCAAATTGGACATCCTCCAGTGGGGGTCGGGTGACCTCTAAGGGTTCTGGAGCCGGTATCAGAGGTTCGCGCGGGGGCTGGGCCTTCCATGGCTGACTGCCGGTCACTTCCGCCGGCCACTCCAGCGGCAGTCCATCCGGACCGGTATGATGTGCCAATAGGTCCACGCCCAACGATGGTATAGTGGGGGGACCTGATCTGGGAGCAGCGCCCGGGGGCACTCGGCCTTGCGACCAGGCCGAGGGTCTTTTGGCTGCGCTAGGTGGCAGTCCCATCCGGGACAGGGGCGCAGGCTTAGCGATGGCGCCCGGGTCATCCAGGCCTTGCGACCGGGCCGATGATGCTTCTTGCTTTACGGTGCCCGGGGTCAAGGGGCGTGGCGCCGGGCGGGGCGTGGCCGCGGCGCTCGCCGCTTGAGGCCTAGCTGGGAGCAGTGGCGGCGCGGCAACAGGTGCGGTGAGTGGGGCTTCGGGTGCTGCGATGGGAGGCTGGGGCAGGCTTGCTGTTGCTGGGCTTGGGGTGGTGACGTCCCCTTCACTTGCCTCAGTCCTCGTGGCTCCCTCCGCGGCGTCGCCTCCGGTCCTCTCTCCTCCTGCGCCGTCCTCAGAGGCAGGCAAACTCCGGGGTGCGGTTGAGGCCTGTCGCTGGTGGGTCTCGGCCTGCCGGGCCAGTTCCTCTCTCCACTCAGTGAGTGCACCCCGCTGCGCCCGGACCATCCTCCGCTCCAGGTCCTCCAGTGCAGTTTGCGCACGCTCCGGGTCTCTGGGGAGTTGCGCTAGGACTTCTGCTAGGCTGCAGAGCGGTTCGGCCTGCAGCAGGCTTCGGGCCAGGAGGCTGGTGCTGCTGAGGGCGTCCATCCTCGGGTGCGGTCTGTCTGGACTGATCCAGACCACCCCCTGCCCCGCAGTTTTCTTCTCTTTCCACCCCCATGGGGGGTGGTCCTGGGGCATTCTGCTGACAATCAATCTCAGGGGCAGCCCCCCCACGTTGACGGACATTTCCATAGCCGCACTCATGGTTGTTGGGGGCGGGCTTCCTCTTTGGCGCCATTCTGGGACCCGGCCCACGATGGGAGGCGGCCTCCTGTGGTCTTTTGGCGCGCACATTATGGCGCTCGTTCTTCTGGGGCGGGCGCCATCTTTAGTACAATGAAACAGTCTCTGTTCAGGCGCGCAGTACCCGCTGTTAGCGGGCACGAAATCCTGCCGACTACGCCAAAGCTGACTCGCCCCCTGGGCCGTGGGGCACGCGGATCCGGGCGATAGGGGAACGATGGGGGTAGTAGTGGCAACCCGGTCCTGCGGCTCAGGGTGGTCAGACCAATGGTAGTCTGCTACGTTCTTCAGATAATGTCCGACTACGCCACCCGTGGATTGCGGTTATTAGGAACCGCCGCTGCAAGGCAGTCCGCTGGGGCTGATGATGAATGCAGCTGGAATGGTGTGACTCCCCACGGGAAGAGTGCGGCCCCAGGGCAGTGTAGTGGATGTTGGGAGTGATGGTGGTGAGAGTCACAGTACCGGTAGTGCTGGAGGCGCGAAGGAGCACACAGACAACAAGTTACAGTCCAGGGTCTTTACTCACACTTCTGTCAGCAGTGACCGCCCGAGCCGTGCTGCGTCCACCAGGTGTGGGGCTTGGTCAACTCCCAGGCAGTTCAGGAGCATGGCACAGGACCCCCTTAAATCCTTTCTCTGGCCTGCCTCACCAGTGACCCACTTTTGTCCAGCTGCCGCGGACTTGTGCGATTAAACGTGGGCCCCGTCCTCCGCTGTCCTATATGGTGCCTTCCTAGCAGGTTTGATAAGGTGTCGCACCAATAGATGATCACGACAACCGGTCTTTGGCTGAGGGTAGTTTCTCCTCCTCCAACTTGGGATCCGGTACCCTTAATCTGCCTGACCCTTCACCCTGGATTCTCGTGGGTTCTTAGGGTCCCTTCCACCTTCTTGTTCCTGAGCCCTTCTGTTTCTCTGTCTCTTCTTCTCCCTTTCCTTTCCTTCCTGTTCCTTTCTGTTCCTTTCTCTTGGAGCTGAGATGAGCCAAAATCTCAGCTCCCCTTCACCCTCCTCCTCGGCCTCTCACTAGGCCCTCCTGGAGTAGAGCTCCTTCAGAGCCTCTACTCCCTGTCTTCTCCTCTGACTGAGCGAACTTCTCTTCTCTCCTAGAGCTAAGATGGTGCCCACCTTCTATACCTCCCTCTGACCATGAGCCCAGGTGACCAGCAACCAATGAGCTCCTTCCTACGCTCAGGAACCAACCCCTATCTGCCCCTACAGCACTGGGTGTTCCACCCCCCTCCCCACTCCAGGCAGGGACATAGTCGGTCGTGCCTGCACTTCTGTCTAGTGGGAGCACCGTTGAGCTGTCCCTCGGAAATAGGGTGTGTATGCTGTATGCAGCTAACTGAGCCCTGGTCCATATTCCATCCTTACCCGGGAGTGGAATATCACACCTCTGGGCTGAGGTGCAATACCCCTGTAGCGGCCGAACCCTCGGGGCGCTACATGTGCGCTGCTGATAGGCTGACAGACTGCACCTCCCCACTGTAAATGCGGGAAAGAGAAAAAAAATGGAGATCTTCATTATTCCTGCAGAGATCCATCCCCTGCCCCTCCCCCCGCCCCGCTGTACACTCAAACTGCGTATTAACATTAATTTTCAGCTTTACTGAGAAAAAACCCAGTTATGATTTTGGTGCACGAACAGTTATCGAACATAATGGCTCAAAATGGGATAAATGTTTCTTCCTAACACATAAAACCTCAATAGGGTCCAAAACTCAGGAAACCTCCTTCAAAATTATCTCTAGATGGTACTGGGTACCAGCAGTCCTTCATAGATAGTATCCAGTGGTCTCAGATAGATGTTGGAGATGTGAGGAGGGGGAAGGGACAATGTCACACATATGGTGGGCATGCCCTATAATAAATGCATTTTGGGCAAAGGTGGTTCCCATGATTGAGAAAATAACTGGTTTGACTATCCCTAATACGCCAGAAGCCCTCCTTTTATCAATGTTACCAATAAGTAAACGTAGTTATAAAAGGTCATCAATAGGCAACCTAATACAGGCGGCTAAGAATGTCATTCCACGACACTGGAAAAGCAGAGACCCACCCACTGTGGAGGAATGGTTTGCGGAGATCTCCCTCCTTAATAGGATGAAGCATCTGATTGCCATCTCACCGGCTGATGTTGATAGATACTGTGTGATTTGGAGGGATTGGATTGATTTGCAAAACTCTGACGCCTAGCATCTAGCCCCCAACTAAAGTTATCCGTGATGTCGGCACAACAATGATCATAATCGCACTCTATTGATTGGTGGTCTGCCGTGGTCCGCTCCCTCTCTCTCTATCTTTCTTATGGAAAAATACATGCTTGATCTGGATATTGATGGAAAACCCTCCCTGTACCCCCCAATGTACTGTCGTTATTAGTGTTGAGCATTCCGATACTGAAATATCGGGTATCGGCCGATATTCGCGGTATCGGAATTCCGATACTTAATTTCGATACTTTTGCAATATCATATACCGGAATCGGAAGTTCCCATAATGCAATGAGCCATTTTCATTTTATTCAGCCAATGAGGATCCTAAGAAGTGTGGGCACATCCTGTTAGGCATGTAGGCATCTTAACTAATGGCATGGCTGTGATTGGCTGCTGAAATGATGTCATGATGCACTATAAAAGCCGCCACCGCCATTTTGAGCTCACTCTGCTGTGAATTCAGTTAGGGATAGGACGCTGTTGTTCTGAGGGACAGTTTTAGCTACCTATTTGCTCTATACTGCTTTACTCAAGCTACTTTCTAAATCGCTGTGCCTTGCAGCGCTAGTGCACAGTTCTCTGTGCTGTTCACCGCTTTCTGCAAGGTCTGTGTGTGTGAGTGCAGCTCACCCTGTAGTGTGTACTTCAGCCACGTCTTGTTGTAGTGCACTCAGTGTGTGTCACTGTCTCATACATTGTCCTTTTTTGCCAATTCATAATTTTTCCTGATATCTCCTATTAGTGTGGTGGTTCCATCCGTATTCAGCTAAATTGGTTCCAAACACACTATATAGGAGTAGTTAGAGGAGCCTTTCTGCAGCATTGGGCCCTGCAGCCCCAGCCAGATTAGTATTAGCTTATTTTTTGTAGCCTCATCTATTGCATTGTAGGTTACCTTCCTACATTGTAATAGCTACAAAAAGTTTGTGATACTATCGGTATTACATCTTTAGGCACATCCAGTGTCTTTTTGTGACATAAAAAAACTAAATAAAGTTCACCAAACACTCCACTTTACAGTTGTGTAGGCCACATTAGCTCATATTAAAGTCTAGTCCACACTTTATAAAATTAGTGTTTCTTATACCTGTTAGCAGGTGTTCAGGAATAAGCACACTAAGCCCTTAGTACTTTTCTGCCTATCTTTATCAGTCTACCAACATGAAGAAGGCAGGGAGTAAGGCATGTGGTCGTGGGCGTGGGCGTGGGCATGGAGTTTCTGCAGGGAGAGGATGTGAGGATTCTGTGCCTGCAGGGAGAGGACGTGGGGATTCTGTGCCTGCTGCGGGCACCAGTGACTCAGCATCCTCCAGTTTTACCAGGGAACAGTCCTTTATGCGCAGCTTTGTAGGAGCTAGCCGTACCCCACTGCTGCGGGAGGACCAAATTGAAGCCATTGTCGGATGGATGGCAGCTAACGCATCGACTTCAATTAGTTCCAGATCCTCTCAGGTCCTGAGCACTGAAGAGCACCCATCTGTCTCTTCACCACCTGCCAAATTGCCCAGGCAGTCAGAGAGCCCTGGACAGGAGCCATCTCTACTTCTGTTCTCTGAATCTCTTGGCTTGGGAAGAGGGGGCCAGGCAAGCAGAATTCGAGAATTTGAAGAAGAGGTAGTATGCAGTGATGCGCAACCGTTTTGTCTCTCTGAATCTGAAGAGGCGGGTGGGCCAGTGCCTATGGTCAGCAGCACACCTCAGTAGGCATCTGATGATGAGACTCAGGTGCCACTTTCTGGTGCGTACTGTGCTGTCGAGACTACCCAGGAGAAGCAGTTGTTTGAAGAGGGTGGTGTAGATGATGAGGTCCTTGACCAATCATGGCGTGAGGGAAAGGAAGGTGGTGGGAGTAGCTCTGAGGAAGAGATTGTTAGAACTCTCCTGTTAGGTTTTTTTTAGTTTGCTGGTCACATGACCATTTTTGCCTATTTAATCCGGCTCCGCCCTCCTGGTCTTGCTGGACTTCATTGTATTTACTACTCTTGAGCTAGCTTGGTGCTCTGTTGCCGTTCTCTGTTAGTTTTGCTAGGTCTTCTGACCTCTATGCTTTTTGTTGTGTGCTTGTCTTTGACTGCTACTATTTCTGCTGGAGGTGTCCAACTTATCCCAGTCCCTAGTTCTTGTAGGGATCCCTCCCTCACATCTATAGGTCTTCGTTCAGACTAGCCGAGGACTTTAGCGGGTCTGATCGCAGGATCAGGTTCCCCGTTACATCGTAGGGATCTAGTTTAGTTCTATTGTAGGGACAGTTCTCCTGTCTTTCCTTAGTCCCTGTAGCAGATCATAACAGTAAGTCCAGCCCTAAAAGAAAAAAAAAAACATTTCTCTAAGGAAAGACCTCCAGTTTTCCATCATAGTCTCGGTTCAAGATTTGGCTCAACGCTTGCAGGGACTCTCTCTGGAGGTTGCCAAGCTCCAACAACACGTGAGTAGCTGTTCTGGAGCACATTTTGTGGAACCAAAGGTACGTCTGCCTGATTTATTTTTTGGCGAACAACAAGATTTTTTTTCTTTTAAAAATGCTTGTTTATTGTATTTTCGTTTGAGACCCGGATCCTCTGGTGATGAATCACAGCGCATAGGGTTCATAATGTCACTTTTGCGCAAAGATCCTCAGGGATGGGCCTTTTCTCTCCAACCTAGTGATCCATGCTTTAGATCAGTGGATAGTTTTTTTTCTGCTTTGGGCTTGTTGTGTGATGATCCTGATTGTGTCTCATCTGCTGAGTCTGAATTGAGACGTTTGAGGCAGGGATCAGGTAATGTGGAAAAATATTGTTCTCACTTCCGTCGGTGGTCTGCCCAAGTGGGGTGGAACGATTCAGCTTTGAAAAGCTTGTTTCTTGCAGGGCTAGGTGAAAGGGTTAAGGATTTACTGATTGCTTATCCCACACCTGGAAACTTGCAGGAGGCTATGCAATTAGCTATACGGGTGGACAGGAGACTGCGTGCAAGGGTTAATGAGAGCAAATCCTCTGCTATGTCAGCTCCGAGTCTTGAGAGGGTCTGTGCTGACAATGGAGAGCCGATGGAGATTGGGGCGATGGCACCCCGCTCTCAGGAAAAAGATCGCAGGCTTTCTGAAGGCTTGTGCTTCTATTGCGGAAATTCTGGTCATTTTATTAAGAACTGTGTGCTTCGTATGAAGAAAGAAAAAAAAATGGTCAGTTATGCCCGTATTGCCTGTTTAAATTCTAAGGGAGTATTCCTATCTGCCACTACTGCTGCTCAGGATGAATTAATTGAATTTCGGGTATTTGTGGATTGTGGTTCTACTCTGAATGTGATTGATGGGGGATTCTTGGAAAAACTTAGATTAGAACCTAAAACTTTGTCATCCCCTATTGCTGTGGTTTCTGTCGATGGCTCCCCCTTGAAGAGTGTTACTCATAAGGTCTGTGAATTTCCCCTCACTATTAATGGTATTCACCAAGAAAATTTGGATTTGGTGGTATTGGATAATTTGCCTTCTCCAGTAATATTGGGGTTACCCTGGTTAAAATTGCACAATCCTGTACTGGATTGGTCTACCAATGAAATTAAGTCCTGGAGCCCTAGGTGTTATGACAAGTGTTGTAACGGACGTATTGCTGCAGTGGAAAAAGGGGAATTACCTGTACCTATTCAGGATTTTTGGAGAGTTTTTTCTGAGGAGTCACAAATTTTGCCTCCCCATAGAGACTATGATTGTACCATTGAATTTGTCCCTGGAGCGACTCTTCCTAAAAGTCATTTATTTAATCTTACTATTCCTGAGAGAAAGGCTTTGGAGGAATACATACAGACAAGCTTGGCCGCCGGTCACATTAGGCCTTCCAAGTCTCCTGTAGCTGTTGGATTTTTTTTTGTAAAAAAAAAAGATGGCGGTTTACGTCCTTGTCTGGACTTTCGTTAGATTAATAAAATTACTGTACGCAATCCTTACCCACTGCCATTGATTCCTGATTTATTTAACCAGTTAGTGGGAGCCAAGTGGTTCTCTAAAATTGATCTCCGGGGGGCATACAATTTGTTGCGCATGAAGGAGGGTGATGAATGGAAGACTGCTTTTAACACTCCTGTGGGTCATTTTGAGAATCTGGTTATGCCTTTTGGTCTTACCAATGCTCCAGCATTTTTTGAGAATCTTATTAATGACATCCTTAGACCTTTGATCGGCAAAAATGTGGTTGTGTATTTGGATGACATTCTGATTTATTCGCCTGATCTGGAGTCTCATTGGCGGAGCGTACGTGAGGTATTACAGTTATTAATGGACAATTTGCTTTTTGCTAAGCTGGAGAAATGTGAGTTTGCTGTACAGAGAATTAGTTTTTTGGGCTACATTATCTCCAGTGAAGGTTTTGAGATGGACCCGGTTAAAGTTCAAGCTGTGCAGGAATGGCCTAGGCCTATTGGTTTGAAATCGATACAGAGGTTTTTGGGTTTCGCCAATTATTACAGAAAATTCATAAAAAAATGTTCTATTATTGTCAAACCGCTGACCGATCTCACCAGGAAAGGTGCTAATGCGGTTCAGTGGACTTCTGAGGCCATTGAAGCTTTTGTGTTTCTAAAGGAGAGGTTCACCTCTGCTCCCATCCTTATGCAGCCTGATGTGACTAAGCCGTTTTTGGTTGAGGTTGATGCTTCTTCGGTGGCGGTCGGTGCGGTGTTGTCTCAGGAAAACAAGGATGGAGTACATCCCTGTGCCTTTTTTTCAAAAAAATTTTCTGAGACTGAACTTAATTACGATATTGGTAATCGGGAATTGTTGGCGATTAAACTCGCATTTGAACACTGGCGTCACCTCTTGGAAGGTGCTGAATTTCCCATTCAGGTTTTCACTGATCATAAAAATCTGATCTATCTTGATGCTGCCAAGCGCTTGAATGCCCGTCAGGCTAGGTGGGCACTTTTTTTCTCGCGGTTTAATTTTTCCGTTACTTACATCCTGGGTACCAAGAATGTTAAAGCGGATGCTTTGTCTCGCAGCTTTTCTCTCATGGTCGGTGTTGAGGAGGAAGAGGAGAGCATTTTACAAGAAGGTGTTGTGATTGCTGCTTTGGACTCCTTTTTGGAGGATGAGATTCTTAAAGCTCAGGAGAATGCCCCATCTAACACTCCCCATGGGAGGTTGTTTGTGCCTAGGACCTTTAGGAGAGATTTGTTTGTTGAGTGTCATGAGTCTCGGTTGGCAGGTCATCCAGGAATTTCTGAGACCAAGAGACTTGTGGGTCGCAGTTTTTGGTGGCCTGGATGGCAGAAGGAAGTCATTAAGTGGGTGCGCCAATGTACTGTGTGTGCTAGATCCAAGTCTTCGCATGCTCCTGCTGCGGGGTTGCTTTGCCCTCTGGAGGTTCCTAGTGCACCTTGGACACATCTGGCTATGGACTTTATTACTGACCTTCCCCCCTCTGAAGGTTTCACGGTCATCTAGGTGGTCGTGGACCGTTTTAGCAAGATGTGTCACTTGGTTCCCTTCATCAAACTGCCTTGCGCTAAGACACTCGCTAAGGCCTTTGTCAAGGAAATTGTCAGACTACATGGTGTTCCTACTGACATTGTTTCTGATAGGGAACCTCAGTTCGTGGCTCGTTTTTGGCGTGTCTTTTGTGACAGGTTGGGAGTTCATTTGTCGTTTTCATCTGGATATCATCCTGAGTCTAATGGCCAGACAGAAAGGAAGAACCAGGATGTTGAGCAGTTCTTGCGTTGTTTTGTGGCAGACAATCAAGAGGGGTGGTCTGAGTTTCTGCCACTTGCTGAATTTGCTCTTAACAACCATACATCCTCTTCTGCTGGGTGTTCACCTTTTTTTTGTTGTTCTGGGAGACATCCGTCTTTTGGGTCATTCTACAAATTGGTTTCGGCTATGCCTGAGGAGGAGAATTTTTCCGGTGATTTGGAGAAAGTTTGGACGGATGTGCGTGGTAATCTTCAGGAGGCTAACAAAAAATCTAAGAGGTACTTTGATAGGAAACGGCAATAGGTTTTGTTTGCTGTTGGTGACATGGTTTGGTTGTCCTCTAAGAATCTGCGATTGAGGATTCCTTCTAAAAAATTGGGTCCCAAGTTCATAGGGCCCTTTAAGGTGCTTCAGATAGTTAACCAATCTGCTGTTAGGTTGGAGGTTCCTACGTCCTGGAAGATTAACCCGGTGTTTCATGTTTCTCTGTTGAAAAAAGCTGATGTGTCTGATGGTGACGCCTCTGCCACTGTTCCTCCGGTGGTGGAGGACGGGGAATATGAAATTTCCCGCATCCTAAATTCTAGACGGTATAGAGGGAGTTTGCAGTATCTCGTCGCTTGGAAGGGTTTCGGACCTGAGGATAACTCATGGGTGAGGGCGGATGATGTTTCTGCTTCCAGACTTGTCAGAGTGTTTCACAGGAGGTTTCCTGGTAAGCCTGGGCCTAGGGGATCCGGAGGATCCACTTAGAAGAGGGGGTACTGTTAGAACTCTCCTGTTAGGTTTTTTTTAGTTTGCTGGTCACATGACCATTTTTGCCTATTTAATCCGGCTCCGCCCTCCTGGTCTTGCTGGACTTCATTGTATTTACTACTCTTGAGCTAGCTTGGTGCTCTGTTGCCATTCTCTGTTAGTTTTGCTAGGTCTTCTGACCTCTATGCTTTTTGTTGTGTGTTTGTCTTTGACTGCTACTATTTCTGCTAGGAGGTGTCCAATTTATCCCAGTCCCTAGTTCTTGTAGGGATCCCTCCCTCACATCTATAGGTCTTCGTTCAGACTAGCCGAGGACTTTAGAGGGTCTGATCGCAGGATCAGGTTCCCCGTTACATCGTAGGGATCTAGTTTAGTTCTATTGTAGGGACAGTTCTCCTGTCTTTCCTTAGTCCCTGTAGCAGATCATAACAAAGATTCCCCGAACAGCCCAAAAAGGAGGGAGAGGGAGGGGGCAGACTTGGTTGCCTGTAGCCTCCACTTCGGCACCCATTAGGAGCATGGCTCTTCCAAAATCCAAAGCGGGCGCTCCCAAGACTTGCAGTGCCTGGTCCTTTTTTGACACAGTTGCAGATGACATTTGCTTTGTCAAATGCAAGCTGTGTAATCAGAAGGTGAAAAGAGGGAAAAGTGTCAGCAACCTCAATACCACAAATATGAGGAAACATGTGCGGACCAAGCACGTGGTGGAGTTACAAAAACACACTGAAGACCTAGGCCAACCTACAGCGCCACCTACCACCTCTTCAGCTCGTGTTGTAGCCTCTTCCTCCAGCTCACACACAGCTGGTTCGGCTTCCTCACAGGATCGCCATGGAAGAATCTCTGGCACTGTTGTACAGAGACACAGTGTAATTCCACCCACAGCACCACTTTCCCAGTCATCCTCACACTCCCAGGCCAGTCTACAGCCATCGTTAGCACAGGCATGGGAGAAAAGGCGCCCATACTCGGCAAACCACCCCCGAGCACAGGCTCTGAATGCTGGCATTGCTAAACTACCGGCCCTTGAAATGTTATCATTCAGGTTGGTGGAGACTGACACATTCCGTAACTTTATGGCATTGGCAGTCCCACAATACAACGTGCCCAGCCGCTTTTATTTCAGCAGGCAAGTCATCCCTGCCCTGCAACATCATGTGGAGGGAAAAATTAAACATGCGCTACAAAACGCCGTCAGTAGCAAGGTCCACCTGACCACCGATGCGTGGACCAGTAAGCATGGACAGGGACGATACCTTTCCCTCACTGCCCATTGGGTAAATGTTGTGGAGCCGGGTACAGATCTTGAGAGTGGCGCTGTACGTGTTCTGCCAACTCCAAGGATTTCAGGAATCCAGTCTGTACACATTGACTCCTCCTCATACTCCAGTTCCTCTGAATCAGCGCTGCAGGAGCCGTCACGGTCTAGCTCCACATCGACCCGTGAACGGTTACCTGTTATGATGACCGATATGAGCACAGCCGTGGCCAAACGTCAACAGGCCGTATTAAAATTAATTTCTTTGGGGAATCGAAGCCACACAGCGCAGGAGCTCTGGAATGCCATCAAGCAGCAGAGCGACGTGTGGTTTGTGCCAGCGAATCTCCAGCCAGGCATGGTAGTGTGTGACAATGGCCGAAATCTGGTGGCAGCTCTGGGCCTAGGCAACCTCACTCACATCCCATGTCTGGCACATGTGCTCAACTTGGTCGTGCAGAGTTTTTTGAGGGACTATGCGGATCTTGATGCACTGCTTCACAAGGTCCGCATAGAGTGCGCTCACTTGCGGCGTTCCAGCAACGCAAAATCACGCATTGCAGCTCTGCAGCGCCGATTACGTCTTATGGAACATCGCATCATATGTGACCTACCTACCAGGTGGAATTCAACGTTACATATGTTGGAGAGGTTGTGTGAGCAGCAGGCAGCAGTAATGGAGTACCAGCTGCAGCAGGCGCAAACAAGTCGCAGTGCGCGCCGTTCACACTTCACCACCACTGAGTGGGCCTCTATGAAGGACATTTGCCACGTTTTGCGTGCCTTCGATTATTCCACGCGGATGGCGAGTGCAGATGATGCCCTAGTCAGCATGACTATCCCCCTTATCTGCCTGCTTGAAAAAACACAGCAAGCACTAAGGGACGAGGTTTTGGAAGAGGTGGAGGATGAGGAGTCACAAATGCCATCTGCTTCTCTACAGTCTGCGCAACGTGGTTCCTCACAAAGGCCTAGGCAGGGGACACTTTGTGAGGAGGATGAGGAGGAGTCAATGGATGAGGAAGACATCTGTCCAGAGGAGGGAGGTACACAATGCTCTAGAAGTCAGTATCTAGAGCGAGGGTGGGGTGATGCAGAGCAGGCAGATATCACGCCTCAAGCAGGGGACAGTGTTTCTTGGCCAGTTGGCAGTCTGCAGCACATGGTTGATTTCATGCTGCAGTGCCTGAGAAACGACCGCCGCATCGCCCACATTCTCAACACGGCTGATTATTGGGTGTCCACCCTCCTAGATCCTCGCTACCGGGACAACTTACAAAGCCTCATAACACCGTTGAATCGGGAGCGTAAAATGCGGGAGTACCAAGATGCACTGGTGCATTCCATCATGTTCTCCATTCCAACCAAGCTGCTAGTGCTTTACAAAGCAGCTCAGTGCGTCGAGGCAGTGGAGGAAGCTCTGCACAAAGAGGGAGCAGAAGCAGTGCCTCAGCACAAGGCAAGTCCAGTATGGCCGAAATGTGGCAAAGTTTTGTGTCCCCGCCGCCACAAATGTCTACACCATCACAGACGGCTCCAGTCAGCAGGAGGCAACGTTTCCGTCAGATGGTGACAGACTACATGTCTTGCCCTCTTAGTGTACTCCCAGACGGCTCTTCTCCCTTCAAGTTTTGGGTCTGTAAGCTGGATACATTGCCAGAGCTTAGTCAGTATGCTTTGGAGGTGCTAGCTTGCCCTGCTGCTAGTGTATTATCGGAACGCGTCTTTAGTGCCGCAGGTGGTGTACTAGCAGACCGTCGCATGCGACTATCCTCCGATAACATTGACCGGCTTACTTTTCTCAAAATGAACAAGGCCTGGATCTCTCATGAATTTGCCAGTCCTCTTCCAGAATAAATAATTGGTTGGCAACAGTATCCAGGTCTCCTGTTGTGTTCATGTTTCTACCACCTGAACTGTAATCCCTGAGCTCCAACACCGCCAGTTGGCGCTCGGAAGTGCCGTCTGCACAGTCAACACTTGCTGCCGTGTTATTGGGGTTCAGTAACGTCAGCTGTTCCCCTGCTGTGCGGACGGCAATTTCTCCTGCTCTGTCCACATTCTCACTACTACAGATTTTAAAGTTGCTCCAATTACACCTCTGGCTCCTCTGTTTTCAGTATTATCCCTGAGCTCCAACATCGCCAGTTGGCGCTCGGAAGTGCCGTCTGCACAGTCAACACTTGCTGCCGTGTTATTGGGGTTCAGTAACGTCAGCTGTTCCCCTGCTGTGTGTCCGGCAAATTCTCCTGCTTTGTCCACATCCACTGTACTACTGATTTAAAACCTCCTCCAAATACACCTCTGGCTCCTCTGTTTTTAGTATTTACCCTGGGCTCCAATACCACTAGTTGCTGCTCAGAAGTGCCGTCTGCACAGTCAACGCTTGCTCCAGTGTTATTGGGGTTCTGCAACGTCAGCTGTTCCCCTGCTGTGTGTCCGGCAAATTCTCCTGCTTTGTCCACATCCACTGTACTACTGATTTAAAACCTCCTCCAAATACACCTCTGGCTCCTCTGTTTTTAGTATTTACCCTGGGCTCCAATACCGCTAGTTGCTGCTCAGAAGTGCCGTCTGCACAGTCAACGCTTGCTCCAGTGTTATTGGGGTTCAGTAACGTCAGCTGTTCCCCTGCTGTGTGTCCGGCAAATTCTCCTGCTTTGTCCACATCCACTGTACTACTGATTTAAAACCTCCTCCAAATACACCTCTGGCTCCTCTGTTTTTAGTATTTACCCTGGGCTCCAATACCGCTAGTTGCTGCTCAGAAGTGCCGTCTGCACAGTCAACGCTTGCCCCAGTGTTATTGGGGTTCAGTAACGTCAGCTGTTCCCCTGCTGTGTGTCTGGCAAATTCTCCTGCTTTGTCCACATCCACTGTACTACTGATTTAAAACCTCCTCCAAATACACCTCTGGCTCCTCTGTTTTTAGTATTTACCCTGGGCTCCAATACCGCTAGTTGCTGCTCAGAAGTGCCGTCTGCACAGTCAACGCTTGCCCCAGTGTTATTGGGGTTCAGTAACGTCAGCTGTTCCCCTGCTGTGTGTCTGGCAAATTCTCCTGCTTTGTCCACATCCACTGTACTACTGATTTAAAACCTCCTCCAAATACACCTCTGGCTCCTCTGTTTTTAGTATTTACCCTGGGCTCCAATACCGCTAGTTGCTGCTCAGAAGTGCCGTCTGCACAGTCAACGCTTGCTCCAGTGTTATTGGGGTTCAGTAACGTCAGCTGTTCCCCTGCTGTGTGCCCGGCAAATTCTCCTGCTTTGTCCACATCCACTGTACTACTGATTTAAAACCTCCTCCAAATACACCTCTGGCTCCTCTGTTTTTAGTATTTACCCTGGGCTCCAATACCGCTAGTTGCTGCTCAGAAGTGCCGTCTGCACAGTCAACGCTTGCTCCAGTGTTACTGGGGTTCAGTAACGTCAGCTGTTCCCCTGCTGTGTGTCCGGCAAATTCTCCTGCTTTGTCCACATCCACTGTACTACTGATTTAAAACCTCCTCCAAATACACCTCTGGCTCCTCTGTTTTTAGTATTTACCCTGGGCTCCAATACCGCTAGTTGCTGCTCAGAAGTGCCGTCTGCACAGTCAACGCTTGCTCCAGTGTTATTGGGGTTCAGTAACGTCAGCTGTTCCCCTGTTGTGTGTCCGGCAAATTCTCCTGCTTTGTCCACATCCACTGTACTACTGATTTTAAAACCTCCTCCAAATACACCTCTGGCTCCTCTGTTTTTAGTATTTACCCTGGGCTCCAATACCGCTACTTGCTGCTCAGAAGTGCCGTCTGCACAGTCAACCCTTGCTCCAGTGTTATTGGGGTTCAGTAACGTCAGCTGTTCCCCTGCTGTGTGTCCGGCAAATTCTCCTGCTTTGTCCACATCCACTGTACTACTGATTTAAAACCTCCTCCAAATACACCTCTGGCTCCTCTGTTTTTAGTATTTACCCTGGGCTCCAATACCGCTAGTTGCTGCTCAGAAGTGCCATCTGCACAGTCAACGCTTGCCCCAGTGTTATTGGGGTTCAGTAACGTCAGCTGTTCCCCTGCTGTGTGTCTGGCAAATTCTCCTGCTTTGTCCACATCCACTGTACTACTGATTTAAAACCTCCTCCAAATACACCTCTGGCTCCTCTGTTTTTAGTATTTACCCTGGGCTCCAATACCGCTAGTTGCTGCTCAGAAGTGCCGTCTGCACAGTCAACGCTTGCCCCAGTGTTATTGGGGTTCAGTAACGTCAGCTGTTCCCCTGCTGTGTGTCTGGCAAATTCTCCTGCTTTGTCCACATCCACTGTACTACTGATTTAAAACCTCCTCCAAATACACCTCTGGCTCCTCTGTTTTTAGTATTTACCCTGGGCTCCAATACCGCTAGTTGCTGCTCAGAAGTGCCGTCTGCACAGTCAACGCTTGCTCCAGTGTTATTGGGGTTCAGTAACGTCAGCTGTTCCCCTGCTGTGTGCCCGGCAAATTCTCCTGCTTTGTCCACATCCACTGTACTACTGATTTAAAACCTCCTCCAAATACACCTCTGGCTCCTCTGTTTTTAGTATTTACCCTGGGCTCCAATACCGCTAGTTGCTGCTCAGAAGTGCCGTCTGCACAGTCAACGCTTGCTCCAGTGTTACTGGGGTTCAGTAACGTCAGCTGTTCCCCTGCTGTGTGTCCGGCAAATTCTCCTGCTTTGTCCACATCCACTGTACTACTGATTTAAAACCTCCTCCAAATACACCTCTGGCTCCTCTGTTTTTAGTATTTACCCTGGGCTCCAATACCGCTAGTTGCTGCTCAGAAGTGCCGTCTGCACAGTCAACGCTTGCTCCAGTGTTATTGGGGTTCAGTAACGTCAGCTGTTCCCCTGTTGTGTGTCCGGCAAATTCTCCTGCTTTGTCCACATCCACTGTACTACTGATTTTAAAACCTCCTCCAAATACACCTCTGGCTCCTCTGTTTTTAGTATTTACCCTGGGCTCCAATACCGCTAGTTGCTGCTCAGAAGTGCCGTCTGCACAGTCAACCCTTGCTCCAGTGTTATTGGGGTTCAGTAACGTCAGCTGTTCCCCTGCTGTGTGTCCGGCAAATTCTCCTGCTCTGTCCACATTCACACTACTACAGATTTTAAAGTTGCTCCAATTACGCCTCTGGCTCCACTCTGTTTTTAGTATTTACCCTGGGTTCCAGCACCGCCAGCTGTTTCCCCGCAGTGTCGTAGGCACGGTTACTCCCTCCTGCCCAGCCTGGTTCCAGCACGCCAGCTGTTTCCGGGTAGTGTCAACGTCACTTTGCCTCCAATGCGTTGTCCACCAACGTCTGCTGGTCCTTGGTAGTGCTTTCTGGCACAGGTACCTCCTGCTTAGTAACCGAGTTCCAGTACCGTCAGCTGGTCTTCGGCAGTTCCATTGGCTCTTGTACCTTCTGCTACACATCCGGGTTCCAGTACCGTCAGCTGGTCCTCGGTAATTCCATTTGCTCTTGTACCTTCTACTACCCATCCGGGTTCCAGTACCGTCAGCTGGTTCTCGGCAGTGTCTTTGGCACGTGTACTACCTCCTGCCCAGCCTGGTTCCAGCACGCCAGCTGTTTCCGGGTAGTGTCAACGTCACTTTGCCTCCAATGCGTTGTCCTGTCGTGTTGCGGTCGGGTTAGCCGACTCGATGGTGCCTGCAGTTTAGGTGACTCCTATGTGGGCTGCGGGATCTGGCAATGAAGGCTGGTTCCATAGTGCCAATAGGACAAGCACCCCCTGTGGGACTGTGGGTTTTGGTAACTGCGGCCGGCTCGCGGCCTTGAAACTTTTTTTTACATGGGTACCTTCTGCTACCCATCTGGGTTCCAGTACCGTCAGCTGGTTCTCGGCAGTGCCTTTGGATTAGGTGCCTCCTTCTCGGTATCCAAGTTCCACCAACGTCTGCTGGTCCTTGGTAGTGCTTTCTGGCACAGGTACCTCCTGCTTAGTAACCGAGTTCCAGTACCGTCAGCTGGTCCTCGGTAGTTCCATTGGCTCTTGTACCTTCTGCTACCCATCCGGGTTCCAGTACCGTCAGTCGGTCCTCGGTAGTTCCATTTGCTCTTGTACCTTCTACTACCCATCCAGGTTCCAGTACCGTCAGCTGGTTCTTGGCAGTGCCTTTGGATTAGGTGCCTCCTTCTCGGTATCCAAGTTCCACCAACGTCTGCTGGTCCTTGGTAGTGCTTTCTGGCACAGGTACCTCCTGCTTAGTAACCGAGTTCCAGTACCGTCAGCTGGTCTTCGGCAGATCCATTGGCTCTTGTACCTTCTGCTACCCAACCGAGTTCCAGTACCGTCAGCTGGTCTTCAGCAGTACCATTGGCTCTTGTACCTTCTGCTACCCATCCGGGTTCCAGTCCCATCAGCTGGTTCTCGGCGGTGTCTTTGGCACGGGTACTCCCTCCTGCCCAGCCTGGTTCCAGCACGCCAGCTGTTTCCGGGTAGTGTCAACGTCACTTTGCCTCCAATGCGTTGTCCTGTCGTGTTGCGGTCGGGTTAGCCGACTCTATGGTGCCTGCAGTTTAGGTGACTCCTATGTGGGCTGCGGGATCTGGCAATGAAGGCTGGTTCCATAGTGCCAATAGAACAAGCACCCCCTGTAGGACTGTGGGTTTTGGTAACTGCGGCCGGCTCGCGGCCTTGAAACTTTTTTTACATGGGTACCTTCTGCTACCCATCCGGGTTCCAGTACCGTCAGCTGGTTCTCGGCAGTGCCTTTGGATTAGGTGCCTCCTTCTCGGTATCCAAGTTCCACCAACGTCTGCTGGTCCTTGGTAGTGCTTTCTGGCACAGGTACCTCCTGCTTAGTAACCGAGTTCCAGTACCGTCAGCTGGTCCTCGGTAGTTCCATTGGCTCTTGTACCTTCTGCTACCCATCCGAGTTCCAGTACCGTCAGCCGGTTCTCGGTAGTTCCATTTGCTCTTGTACCTTCTACTACCCATCCAGGTTCCAGTACCGTCAGCTGGTTCTTGGCAGTGCCTTTGGATTAGGTGCCTCCTTCTCGGTATCCAAGTTCCACCAACGTCTGCTGGTCCTTGGTAGTGCTTTCTGGCACAGGTACCTCCTGCTTAGTAACCGAGTTCCAGTACCGTCAGCTGGTCTTCGGCAGTTCCATTGGCTCTTGTACCTTCTGCTACCCATCAGGGTTCCAGTACCGTCAGCTGGTCCTCGGTAGTTCCATTTGCTCTTGTACCTTCTACTACCCTTCCGGGTTCCAGTACCGTCTGTTGGTTCTCGGCAGTGTCTTTGGCACGGGTACTCCCTCCTGCCCAGCCTGGTTCCAGCACGCCAGCTGTTTCCGGGTAGTGTCAACGTCACTTTGTCTCCAATGCGTTGTCCTGTCGTGTTGCGGTCGGGTTAGCCGACTCTATGGTGCCTGCAGTCTAGGTGACTCCTATGTGGGCTGCGGGATCTGGCAGTGAAGGCTGGTTCCATAGTGCCCATAGGACAAGCACCCCCTGTAGGACTGTGGGTTTTGGTAACTGCGGCCGGCTCGCGGCCTTGAAACTTTTTTTTACATGGGTACCTTCTGCTACCCATCCAGGTTCCAGTACCGTCAGCTGGTTCTCGGCAGTGCCTTTGGATTAGGTGCCTCCTTCTCGGTATCCAAGTTCCACCAACGTCTGCTGGTCCTTGGTAGTGCTTTCTGGCACAGGTACCTCCTGCTTAGTAACCGAGTTCCAGTGCCGTCAGCTGGTCTTCGGCAGTTCCATTAGCTCTTGTACCTTCTGCTAACCATCCGGGTTCCAGTACCGTCAGCTGGTCCTCGGTAGTTCCATTTGCTCTTGTACCTTCTACTACCCATCCGGGTTCCAGTACCGTCAGCTGGTCCTCGGTAGTTCCTCAGCCTTCTTGTACCTTCTGCTACATTTCCAAGTTCAAGCTTTTTGAAATGGTTCTTGGTAATCACTCTGGATCTCCCTGATGAGGACCCTGAAGACGAGGACCCTGAAGACCAACCCAAAGAAGACGAGGACCCCGAAGACAACGAACCTGAAGACGAGGACCCTGAAGACCACCCCGAAGAAGACGAAGACCCTGAAGACCACCCTGAAGAAGACGAGAACCCCGAAGACGAGGACCCTGAAGACCACCCCAAAGAAGACGAGGACCCTGAAGACCACCCCGAAGAAGACGAGGACCCTGAAGACCACCCCGAAGAAGACGAGGACCCAGAAGACCAACCCGAAGAAGACGAGGACCCCGAAGACGAGGACCCCCGAAGACGACGACCCTGAAGACCACCCCGAAGAAGACCAAGAAGATGACCCTGAAGAAGTTGACCAAGAGGACAAAGAAGAGAAGACAAGCACCAAGATACAGAAGAACAAGAGACAGAAAACCAAGAAGCAGAAATACAAGAAGCTGCAGAACAAAAAGCGGAAGAACATTAAGCATAAGACTAAAAATCAGAGCAAAAGATAATATCTAAATTATAAGCAGAAGATGACTAAGCAGTGTATGGGGGTGAGTCCGTTCCTCCTCGTGGTGCCCCTGGAAAAGACCAACTGCTGCAGGCCAAACTGAACGCGGACAAATCCTGTTGTAAATCTTTTGTGACGGGCAGAACGAAAGGTGTAATGTCCAACCTTTTATAGATAACAACTACAGGAATGCCTGTCATAAATAAGAATATGATGAAGAAGAAGAATATGAAGAAGATGAAGAAGTAGAATATGAAGAATGTAAAAAAAAAAAGAATAATACGAAGAAGATGAAGAAGAAGAAGATGAAGAAGTGTGGGAGAAGTAAAAAAGAAGGTGAAGAGCATGGAAGTAGTGAAACATAAATATCTGACAAAATATAAAAATACTTAACATAGTCAATATTTCCGTAACTCAGAACGTCTTAAAAAAAATATTAATTCCTGCTATTCCATTTGATTGGGCTAAACCTCTATGCCTTTATTGTCTCCCCCACCTCCCCAAATACATTCTACATTATTCTTAGTTGTTTTCCTTCATGTAGAATTAACCTACAAGGAATCAAAGGGTTTATTTTCATTCCGATATTTCTGTCCCATTGACTTGCATTGGTTTCCGGTATCGAAATCGGCGATATTCGATACTTTTTCGGTATCGGTCCGATCTAATCCGATCCGATATTTCCCGATATCGGAAGTTATCGCTCAACACTAGTCGTTATGCATAGATTTATAGTTATACTACCCCTTTTACTATGTATATTGTATTTTCTTGTACTTTTTGAACACAAAAATAAAAAAAAAATTGAATTTGAAAAAAAAAATTGTAAGTAGATCTACAGGCGGTGGCTACTCGGCTGACTAGCAGACACTGAAGCTTTGGAGCAGACCTCTGATTCCCAGGCTATAGTATGAGTAAACAGCTCTTCAGACTCAACCATCTGTGTTACCCCAAGCCATAGTGTATGTAGTTTCTTACGGATAAAAAGGGGGGGAGAGACCCGACCCACCTGGAATTGATGATGGCAAAGTCATGTAAAACACAGCAAGGGGACTCCAAAAAGAGTCTCCATTTTTTCCCAAAATTGTGGCACAGACACCACTTAAGTGGCATCAATTGTCCCAGAGTTGCTTAAAATGGCTGGTGAGGTGATTTTTCAAAATACTCAAGCATTTAGTCTCCCCAGAATGACACAGGTGGGGCAGATGGTGGTTGTCCCGGCCCGCTAGGCCGCATTGTAGCACAGTGAGCTTCGCACTACAACTTATGCTTCATATCCATGTGACGGTTCATGCATGAAGTACTCAAACTATGGATTTTTTGGCCTCTACTTAGCTTTTGGTGACAAACGTTACAGATAACACGAGTTGTGTCATCCTTATCGATCTGAAAAAATGCACAGGCTATGTAAGGTTTAGAGCCCATGCGACTCTGCTACTAGCAATACTATCAAATGATTGGCTGGGTTAGATGCAGGGCGTCTGGGTTTGGTTGGGGGTCCCCACAGTCTGCCTAGGCTAGATGCAGTAAAAAATTATTATTAGATACACAGGCGGTGCAGCTTGCTTCGCAGCTGGGCTAATACGCCCAAAGTATTGGTAGACTCTATACTAAATAAGGAACGATTCACTGACTGTGGTGGCCCCTCCGTGGGCCGTGGAGTTTGGTGGAGATTTGGTGGATGATTATAGGAGAAAGCTCCTTAATAGAGAAAGTTGGTGGATTTATACTTTAAATACACGTGTACCAGCGGGTTTAAACATCAGACATGATTTGATGTATCATTATGAGTGATCATTTATAGATTATTATTATATATATATGTTCCTTTTTTCTTCTTTTCTTTTTCTTTTGGATTATTTACATTTATATGCATTGTTTCTATGCTATACTATTTTAACATGGTATGTGTGTTTAAATTTCTGATTAACTCAGCCTTGAACAGGTGCATAGCAGGACATTACATATAAATATCACTTCCTTGCTGTTTTTTTGCTATGCAATGATTAAGAACTTTTAGTTCGAAACGCGTTTGCTGTTCTTCTCCAAGGTGGACTTTTAAAATATTTTTTGTATGACCCAATAAAAAGTGGATTTTAGAAGATCTTCCTGGTTCCTCATGTTTGTCTGGTAGCACTCCTGGCTCCATGCTGTTGATCTTTTAGGTGGGTGAGCTGATTTTTTCCTTTCTTTTTCTGCCATGTGGCGAATGGTCATCCACTTTCGCTGCCCCTTACTCAACGAATTCACAAACATCTCCCGTCGGTTTGGAGTCCCATTATGCCCAACCAAAAACATAGGCCCCACAACTAAAAAAAAATCGTTCTTAGGCATCGAAATCGACACCACAGCAAGGTTGTTCCGCCTCCCATGGGAAAAAATACCAAAACATTACACCTGATCTAGGTTTTTTGCGCAGTATGGAAAGTAACACTACAGCAGATGCAAGTATTACTAGGTCTCCTCGTGTTTGCGAGCCGGGTGATGCCAGTCGGAAGGGTTTTTTCTCTTCATTTATCGCCCGCAACAAAAGGGGCATCTAAAACGAGTCATACAATCAGAATCAGCAGGCAGCTACGGGCGGACTTAGAGGTGTGGAAAACCTTCTTATAATCATTCAACGGTCACACGTTATTTATGTCAGCAAAACAGTTCAACATTCAACTAAGATTATTCACCGGGGCGGCAGAATCAGGCGGATATGCAGCGATACTAAATAACCAATGGTGCACAAGCTTATGGCCTCCGAATTGGGCAGAACAAGTGCTGACAAAAAAGCAGACAGTCCTGGAACTGTTTCCAATAGTGGTAGCAATAGAAATATGGGGCGCGCGCCTGGCTAACAAAAATATACTCTTCATAACAAAAAACAGCAGCCTAGAGCACTTCATTAATAATATGGCATCATCGTCTCTCCCAGTGCTAGGCCTACTACGCCGGCTAGCATTCCTGTGCCTAAAACACAATGTATGGGTCCGCGCTAGCCACGATGCTGAGGGGTCTAACGCTGCTGCTAACGCTTTATCACAATTCAATTGGCAGATTTTCACAGAGCTCCTCCTCAACGCCCACCCATCGGGCAACAGTTGCCCAGCCTCCCTATGGGATCTAGTGGAGAATAGTTGATGCCATTAATCAGAGCGTCAGTTGCCCCGTCGATGTGGCAAGCATACAGTAAAGCATGGGAACAGTGGACACGACTAGTAGCAGGCAGACGGGTTGACCAATGTGAACAAGCCAGATTACAAGTCACCATAGAATTTCTCCACCAGCTAATGATGAAGGGCATATCAGGGGAGTCAGCGCAGCGGTGGCTGACCGGAGTAGCATTTCACTTCCAACTACTGAATTGGGGACATGTGACAAAGAGATTCATCATCAGACAATCCATAAAAGGGTGGAAAAGGGGTCAGCCAAGTCAGGAGTGTAGACGTCCCGTCCCGTGTCACTAAAACTGATTTCTCACATCATATCCCTAACACCATTAACATGATACTCACAATTCGAAGCAACACTACTGTCTACTGTATTTGCGATCGCCTTCTTCGGGGCGCTATGCATAAGCGAATTAGTCCCTCAATCCAAAATTAACACCAGTAGAGGCTTATTACACCAGGACGTAGTCATAGCCAATAATGCAATACGTCTACGCATACGCAAATCGAAAATGGTTCCAGCGGGCAGGGGCACTTGGGTACTTCTACAACCCACAAATGGTACGCTGAGTCAGGTAACAATAGTAAAAACATATATAACCATCAGATCACAAAGTAATTTCTTCCTATCACACATTGATGGAACGCCATTGTCAAGATACCAGTTCCAAGCTATATTTAATAAATGCATAACATCAGCAGGGAACCACCCCAAAGATCATGGGACACACTCATTCCGAATAGACGCGGCCACGGAAGCAGCAAGAGCAGGACTGTCACAAACGGAAGTTCAGAGCATAGGGAGATGGCGATCCACGTGTTTGGCGAGATACATAAGACCGGACTTGTTATCCTAACGTGGTTTGTTTCTTTTACAGGTGACGCTAAGCCAACAGTGTGGGTGATAGGCCACTCGTATATATATTGGGCAGAAAAAAGGACGAAAGTCCGCCCAGGCAGGAGGAAATTAGAGTTTTATAACACATATTTCAACTGGAGAGGTATTAGAGGCCTGCAATGGCCACAGGTACTAATGGAGGTAATCAAGGTAGGGAGAGAGGCAAGAGGTCCGGTCATCTTAGTTATACAAGCAGGGGAAACGACATAGGTTATCACAAGAGCGCATAACTAATGGCAATAATGAAAGTAGACACTGAGCGCTTCAGAGAATTTTTCACAAAAATAGTCAGAGATTGTGCCGAGCGCGGTATGGCAAGGTGCCCGAGACATCACGGCCATCGAACGGACAAGGCGGCTAATAAATATTTGGATGCCAAAATTTATAAGAGACAGAGGCAGACAACTGGAAGGAGATAAAGCAGGCCTCATACGGCCCGACTGTGTTCACTTAATGGATATTGGACTGGACATATTCCTGTCAGGACTAGTGTTGAGCCACCCCCGTAGTGTTCGAGTTCGGTTCGGTTCGTCGAACACCCGTGTGTTCGCCGAACTGTTCGTCGAACTGTTCGTCGAACACCTTCGAACACCGTTAAAACCAATCGCAGGCAAACAAAAACACATAGAAACACATAGAAAACACCTTCAAAGGTGTCCAAAAGCTGACAAACTGCTCAGAAGACATAACTAACACATGGAAAAGTGACAAGTACATATAGTCATGCGAAAATAAAAGAGGTGGAGGAGTAAAAGGAGGGGGAGACACAGATATAGGCATGTCATCCCCTTCTAAAATCCAAAAAGTGAGAAGCCGACACGGCCAGTCCGCTCCTGTCCGTGCCACCTCCGTGTCGCTGGGTTTGTGCCAGAGCCGCGGTGAACCCTGATGGCCAGCCCCCCTCTCCCAATACTGGTGCCTGTCCGCTGGTGGGTCGAGCGAGCCCCCCTGTGGTGGAGGCAGCTCTAAGCTTTTTAATTTAAATTGTCTCTCTAATTTGAATGAATACACTTTAAATCCATTTACAAGGATCTATTGGAGGGCAAGTCTCATGCCAGCAGCCGCGTAATTCCAGCTCCAGTAGCGTCCACTAAAGCTGCTGCAGTTAAAAAGCTTTTATAAGGATCGAGCTCGGCTGTCCACCGCAAGGCATCCTACTGCCAGTCCCAGCCCCTATGCCTTGGGGTGCCTCCTGATGCTCTTCACTGAGTATCCCATAGTCCCGAAGCATTTCCTTTGAAAAAATTAAGTGTCTAAACTACAGGTGGTGTAGCTTGCTTAACAGCCGGGATAATCCGCTGACTAGCAGACACTGCAACTAGGCACAAAGTATTTCCTGGGCTAGATGCAGTTAAAAATTTGTAATTAGATACTCTCGTTGGATGCTGAGAAAGCATTCCATAGAGTCTCCTGGCACGCCATATATGATTCTCTTAAAAAGCTTGGGGTAGGGGTCTAGGGGACCCTTTTATAGCCAAAATCACGGCCCTGTATCACAATACGTCAACTAGGCTGAAGATAAATGGAACTGTAGCACCCTGAGGGCTCGGTTGCTACAGAGGTATTGCACCTCACCCAGAGGTGTGATATCTCACTCTCAGGTAAGGATGGAGTGTGGATCAGGACCCGACACCTGCATGCATTACACCACATTGCCGTGGGGCAGGGCGACCAATATGCCTCTGAGATGGGCACGACAGTCCCTGTCCCTGGCTGGAGTGGGGGGAGGGAACACTGAGGAAGGGGAACCCTGTAGTGCAGGAGCAGGGAGGAAGCAGTTCCTGGGTGCATTGAGAAGGGAGTATAAAAGGTGGGCACCATCTTAGTTCAGTGCAGAGAAGTCTGAGCAGAAGTGGCAGGGAGCAGGGGCTCTGCATGAGCTCTGCTCCGGAGGCGGGCCTAGTAACAGAGGCCCAGGCCTGGAAGAGGGAGAAGGAAGGAAGAGGAGCGGAGAAGGCTCCAGGAACGAGGAATGAAGGGATCCCAGGGGTGCGGACGGGCGAGTCGCCACCGCACGCCCGAATCCACCTGCGTGGAGGGGTCAGGCCAAAGGGGGAGACCGGTCCCCGAAACTAGTGGAGGCAGGAAACGACCCTCAGCTAGAAACCGGAGGCTGTGACATTTTATGTGGCGCAGCCCCTCGCTACACCCGCTAGGAAGGCACCACATAGGGTCAGGGAAACTGGCGCCAAGTTTACCAAGAGGAGGCCCGAGGCAGCCGGACAGAAGGGTTGGTAAGAAAGGCCAGACAAAGGACACACAAAGGGGGTCCTGTGAAGCGCTCCAAAGTTATCTGGGAGTTGTCTGAGCCCCTCACCTGGTGAGCACAGTACGACGTGGGCAGCCGTTACCTGCAGACGTGGTCTGGATAATAAGAACTGTGAGTAAAGGCCCTGGACTGCATCACTGACTCCGTGTCGTTACTGCTGCTGCCCTGCACCATCACCCCCATCCTCCGCATACACTGCCCTGAGGCTATACTCCTCCCGTGGGGAGTTATGCTACGCTCTGCTGCACCCACAACACCAGCCTCAGCGGTCTGCCCTGCAGCGGAGGTTCACTCTGACCGCAATCCACGGGTGGCGTAGTCGGACATTTAAACATCAAAACCACATAAATAGTTCCGCCACTGGTTTGACCACCCTGAGCCACGGAACCGGGTCGCCGCCACGAAGACTACAACCACCAGCATCCACCAAAAAGGGTCCGACTCCGGGTGTCCCAAGGCCCAGGGGGTGCATCAGAACATTTTCATCACCTTTCACAATCACCAATGGGACAAGGCAGGGATGTCCTCTGTCCCCTCTCTTATACATCCTAGTGACGGAGCACCTGCTCTCATCATTTCGCCATAACCCCAATATTAGGTGGATTGAGGTGGGAGGCACCGAGTACAAGTGCTCTCTATTTGCTGATGATGTCCTAGTATATATCACTCAATCACATATATCCATCCATGCTGTTATGGCTGAAATAGATCACTTTGTTACATGGTCAAATTTTAAAATCAATGCAGCGAAGTCTGAGGCCCTCGATGTCTCCCTCCCCAATCCATATAGGATTCCATCCAGTCCAACTTTCCCTTTGCCTGGCCCTCACAGGGTATCAAATACTTAGGAATTCCTATTCATAGAGACCTCTCCCATCTATGTTATCTTAATTTTGGGCCCTTTATTGAACAACTCCATACAGACCACGGTTGGCAAGTTAGAACTGTAAGATTCACTACGTGAACCACTGGTGTTTTGTGGAAAAGCACATGTACACTGCGTTCCAAATTATTATGCAAAAAGTGTTTAGGAGTGATAAGGGAAGAATTTGTTTGTTTGTCAGTTAAACTCATTGATGGTGATGTGTGTCAGGGCTCTTTATATCACGGTAAGCAATTGCAGACACCTGTGCTAATTAGTTTGGCAGGTGTGTCCAATGAAAGGCAAGACTACTTAAGAAGGCTGTCTCACATTATTAAGCAGCCTACATTTTCTGCCAAAATGGGAAAGAAAAAGGATGTGTCGGCTGCTGAGAAGCAACAAATTGTGGAGTGTTTAGGTCAAGGCATGACTACAATCAACATTGTGCGATGATCAGGATGAAGTGTCTTGGCAATCAAGAAGTATGTAGCTGATTCACAGTACACACGTGTGCGTGCTGATAAGGGCAAATTGAGGACTCTTTCCTACAGGCAATTACGTCAGGTTGAAAGAGCAGCGGCAAAAAAGCCTTGTCATAGCAGCAGACAAGTTTTTGAAGCTGCTTGTGCCTCCAAAGTCACCCGAACAACAAGATGCAGGGTCCTTCAGAGGTTTGCAGCTGTGCATACGCCATCCTGTCGACCTCCTCTATCCACTTCACACAAGCAGAAACGGCTCCAGTGGGCCAAACATTACATGAAGACTGATTTCAAAACTGTTTTGTTCATGGATGAGTGCCGTGCAGCGCTCGATGGTCCAGATGGATGGAGTGGAGGATGGCTGGTTGATGGACACCCCACGCAAACACGGCTACAGCGCCAACAAGGAGGAGGTAGAGTAATGTTTTGGGCTGGAATCATGGGGAGAGAGATTGTCGGCCCCTTTAGGATCCCTGAAGGCGCTAAAGATGAACTCCATAATGTATGTGGATTTTCTCAAACAGCACTTCCTGCCATGGTTCAAGAAGAAGAACCGTGTATTTCACAGCAAGATCATTTTTCTGCATGATAATGCACCATCTCATGCTGCACATAAAACATCTGCATCTCTGGCTGATATGGGCATAAAAGGGGACAAACTTATGGTGTGACCCCCATGCTCCCCTGACCTGTACCCCATTCAGAACCTTTGGAGCATCATTAAAAGGAGTGTCTATGATGGCGGGAGGCAGTTCACATCTAAGCAACAGCTCTGGGATGGTATTCTGTCCTCATGCAAAACAATTGAAGCAGAAACCATCCAAAACCTGACAAATTCAATGGACGAGAGAGTTCAGAAGCTCCTTTCGAACAAGGGGTCCTATGTGAAAATGTAACATCACCTAGAATAAAGTTTTGAGTTGAAAACTGTTTGATTTCAGTTTCTAACAACCTGCTAATGCTTATAATTTCAAAAATGACCATTTTTTTGGTCTTTATTCAAATGAAAAGGTTGATCGAAAAGTTTGGGGGATCTAAGAGTGTGGCAACCCAGTAGTCATGATTACTTCGAATTCTGACAATATGAGGGTCATGCTGCAGGTAGTGCAGCAAGTAAGGCACTTATGTGTCTTGCGCATCTCGGAGCCCCAAAATTATTTTCCGGGCTAGATGCAGCTAAAAATTATTATTAATTTTAAATCTGGTGAAGCTTTAGTATAGATGGCCTAATAGGATCAGTGCTGCACACTGCTACAAAGCCCAAATTATTTTCCAGCCAAGATACAGATAAACATGATTAGTAATTTGAAAGCTTAAAACGGTTGGTAGGGTGATTTTAACCAATCATCAAGCTTTTACTCTCCCCAGGATGACACAGGGGTAGAAAAGTCGTTTCGGATCCATGATTTGTTCATCTTTATGAACGTGAGTCTGTCTACATTATCAGTGGAGAGCCGCGTGCGCTTATCTGTCAGCACACCACCAGCAGCGCTGAACACACGTTCAGACAGAACGCTGGCTGCGGGGCATGACAAGATCTCCAAGGCATAAGTGGCTAGCTCCGGCCATTTATCCAGATTGGAAGCCCAAAAGAGCAAGGGTCCAGTGACACAGTCGTGGCTTCAATGTTTACTTGGAGATACTCCTGTACCATCGTCTCTAGGCGTTGACTATGTGTCAGACTTCTTGTCTCCTGTGGCCTTGCAAAGGATGGGCTAAAAAAGTGGTGAAATGATTCCGCAAAATTGATGTTACCAGCAGATACTGTGGTTCTGTTACGGTTTGAGTGCTGAACACTTGACGGTCCCACGGTTGGCAAGTTGTAACTGTGAGATTCACTACGTGCACCACTGGTATTTTGTGGAAAAGCACATGTAAGATTCTGCAACAGTCTCTGCTGATACTCCTGCATGCGTGCATCCCTTTCTATGGCAGGAATAATTTCTGCAAATTTACTTTTGTACCGGGGATCTAACAGTGTGGCAACCCAGTAGTCAGGATTATTTCTAATTCTCACAATTCGAGGGTCATGTTGCAGGTAGTGCAGCAAGAAGGCACTCATGTGTGTTGCGCATCCAGGAGCACCAAGTCCCTGTTGTGTTGGTGGCGAGGTAACAATCATGCTTCCTTCCTCTGTCCTCTCCCCCCAACCTCGCACAACAGAAATGTGATCAAGGTCTCCCTCATCTGATGAGTCTTCCATCAGTTCGTCCTCCACTTATTCCTGGGCTCCTGCACCTTCCTCACTAGTTTGGCTGCTACCATGCGCCCTGGTAAAACCATCTCCCCCACCCTCACATGCCTGCCGCCTTGGTGCTGCCAACCGTCTGGACCTTGCAGATGTTAGCCCTTCCGCATACAACTCCTCCTCCTCTACTTCCTCCACCTCCTCTTGTGCCACCACCTGACTCCGAATTCTGTTTAACATGTGCTCCAGCATGTAAATCACCGGAATAGTCATGCTGATAATGGCATCGTCAGCACTAAACATCTTCGTCGCCATTTCAAAACTGTGCAGAAGGGTGCATAGGTCCCTGATCTGAGACCACTCCTCCAGCGTGATTTGCCCCACCTCTGAATCTCGTTGGCCCAGGCTATACGTCAGAACGTATTGCACCAGGGCTTGTCGGTGCTGCCACAGTCGCTGCAACATGTGCAGAGTTGAATTCCACCGGGTAGGCACATCGCATTTTAGCCGGTGAAGTGGCAGGCCCAACGACTTCTGTAGAGATGTAAGTCGCTGAGCTGCGGGATGCGAATGGCGGAAGTGAGCACACAGCGACCGTGCCCTCTGCAGAAGGCCATCTAGTCTGGGATAGTGGGCTAAAAATTGCTGGACAACCAGGTTCAACACGTGAGCCATACAAGGCACGTGTGTGACATTGCCCCGGCGAAGGGCCGCACCCAGGTTTGCAGCATTGTCGCACACGGCCTTCCCTGGTTTCAGGTCCAGTGGAGACAACCATTCATGAAATTGGTTCTCCAGAGCTGACCACAACTCCTCAGCTGTGTGACTCACATTTCTCAGACATTTCAATGTAAAAACCGCCTGATGACGTTGAGCCCTACTGCCAGCATAGTAAGGAGGTGTGCAGGATCCCTTCTGCGCAGTTAGAAAGCTTGTGGCATGACCAGACAGGCTTTGGGTGCAGGTGGAAGACCGAGAGGAGGTTGAGGAGGCAGAAGCAGTGGAGGAACTTTGACATAAAGAGGATTGACGCACAACTCGTGGGGACGGCAAGACTTGGACAGCAGCCCCTTGTCCTGCTGTCACCATAGTTACCCAGTGCCCAGTCAGCGACATGTAACGCCCCTGTCCATCCCTACTCGTCCAAGTGTCTGTGGTGAAATGCACCCTGTCACACACAGAGTTTCTCAAAGAAGCGGTGATGTTGTGTGCGACATGCTGGTGGAGCGCAGGCACACCTTTCTTTGAGAAGTAGTGCCGACTGGGCATCTGGTACTGGGGCACTGCGACGGACATAAGGTCTCGAAAATCCTCTGTGTCCACCAGGCGGAAAGGCAGCATTTCTGTAGCCAAGAGCTTGCAGATGGTGAAATTCAACCTCTTAGCTTTCTCATGGCTAGGAGGAAATGGTCTTTTACTTGTCCACATCTGAGGGACCGAGGGCTGGCTATTGTGCCTAGACGGGGTTGATAAGGGTGTCCCCGGCAAACTGCCGGTCTGTGAGGAAGATGCAGGCTGACATGTTAGGTTGCCTTGATCCAAAGGTGGTGCTATCGATGTCAGACAGCGCTCAACACCAGCTGGTGTTACCACCTCCAAAGAAAATGATGACCTGCCAATCACGCTGGCTGTTGCGGGTAAAGAGGTGGCAGGTCTGCGCCCCAAAACAGGTGTGACTGCTGTCCCCCCAGTCACAGAAGATGAAGAGGCCGCGGATGCACAAGATATGGCAGACGGTGGTTGGCCCGGCCGGCTAGGCCGCATTGTAGCACACTGAGCTTCCCACTGCAACTTATGCTTCATGTCCATGTGCCGGTTCATGCATGAAGTACTCAAACTATGTATTTTTTGGCCTCTACTTAGCTTTTGCTGACAAATGTTACAGATAACACGAGTTGGGTCATCTTTATCGATCTGAAAAAATGCCCAGGCTATGCAAGGCTTAGCACCCATGCGACCTGAAGAGCCACCACGACTTGTGGTGAGAGGCAGAGTTGTGTTTGAGGATGCAGTTGTTGACGTGCTTCCAGTACTACGTCTCTGTCCAGGAAGGCGCAACCTGACCTCGTCGTCACTAGCATCTTCCTCCACCTCCTCTGCTGACCTCATCTCTTGGCTGACTGTGGGTTGACAGTAAGTGGGATCTCCAACCTCATCATCATCACCCTGTGCGTTATCACACCCGTCGTCCTCAGAGCCAACCTGTTCCTGCCCTGACAAAAAACTAAAGTTGTCGCTCCAATCAGGTATTTGAGTCTTATCATCATCTTCCTCATTGTCTCCACCAACAGGAGTTACAGTTTGGGAATGAGGGTCTACATTATGGTCAGAACCTTCTGCGTCTGGTCCTGGATCCGACTCATAAAGATTCTGGGCATCAGTGCAGATCATTTCCTCGTCTGGATTCACAGAAGCGCTGGAGTCGACCTCTGATTCCCAGGCTATAGTATGAGTAAACAGCTCTGCAGACTCAACCATCTGTTCTACCTCATACTCAGACGGGCAGCTGGAGATTTGGGAGCTGTGAGGAAGCAAGTGCGATTGGGGTGACACCTTTGAGGACTGGAGTATTTGTGATGTTGAAGTTGATGTGGAGGAGAGCCCACTTAAAGGAGCACTTGATATCCGTTGAAGCACCTGCTGTTTTTGTGCCTCATCTGGAATTTGTAGCGATTGGCGTGGCCGTAAGAAAGGGATCTTATCACATTGTCCGCTAAAAGAAGTAGACATTTTAGCTTGGCTGGAAGATGGTCTTTCTTCTGCAGATGTTACTGTTGCTTTAACACCTACCCGACGGACACAACCTTTTTTCCCCTTCCCAACACGCCTATTCCCCTTTCCACCAGCAGCAGGCCTTTTTCCACTCATTTTGGTGGTTAACTAATTCACAACTCTGGAGTTGTTTGCACAAAAAAACAATGGATGGGAACCGAGCAGAGCTGAGTGGCCAAACTGTGGTATTAGGCCAAAACTATTGGCTGGGTTAGATGCAGAAAAAAATTATATTCAATTTGCAACCTGATGGAGGTCTGTATAGATGGTTTAATAGAACAAGTCCCACACACAGCTAGAAGCCCAATATTTTTTCAGAGGTAGATGCAGAAAAAAATATATTCAGTTTGCAACCTGATTGAGGTCAGTATAGATGGACTAATACAACAAGTCCCACACACAGCTAGAAGCCCAATATTTTTTCAGAGGTAGATGCAGAAAAAAATATATTCAGTTTGCAACCTGATGGAGGTCTGTATAGATGGATTAATAGAACAAGTCCCACACACAGCTAGAAGCCCAATATTTTTTCAGAGGTAGATGCAGAAAAAAATATATTCAGTTTGCAACCTGATGGAGGTCTGTATAGATGGATTAATAGAACAAGTCCCACACACAGCTAGAAGCCCAATATTTTTTCAGAGGTAGATGCAGAAAAAAATATATTCAGTTTGCAACCTGATGGAGGTCTGTATAGATGGATTAATAGAACAAGTCCCACACACAGCTAGAAGCCCAATATTTTTTCAGAGGTAGATGCAGAAAAAAATATATTCAGTTTGCAACCTGATGGAGGTCTGTATAGATGGATTAATAGAACAAGTCCCACACACAGCTAGAAGCCCAATATTTTTTCAGAGGTAGATGCAGAAAAAAATATATTCAGTTTGCAACCTGATGGAGGTCTGTATAGATGGATTAATAGAACAAGTCCCACACACAGCTAGAAGCCCAATATTTTTTCAGAGCTAGATGCAGAAAAAAATATATTCAGTTTGCAACCTGATGGAGGTCTGTATAGATGGATTAATAGAACAAGTCCCACACACAGCTAGAAGCCCAATATTTTTTCAGAGGTAGATGCAGAAAAAAATATATTCAGTTTGCAACCTGATGGAGGTCAGTATAGATGGACTAATACAACAAGTCCCACACACAGCTAGAAGCCCAATATTTTTTCAGAGGTAGATGCAGAAAAAAATATATTCAGTTTGCAACCTGATGGAGGTCAGTATAGATGGACTAATACAACAAGTCCCACACACAGCTAGAAGCCCAATATTTTTTCAGAGGTAGATGCAGAAAAAAATATATTCAGTTTGCAACCTGATGGAGGTCTGTATAGATGGATTAATAGAACAAGTCCCACACACAGCTAGAAGCCCAATATTTTTTCAGAGGTAGATGCAGAAAAAAATATATTCAGTTTGCAACCTGATGGAGGTCTGTATAGATGGATTAATAGAACAAGTCCCACACACAGCTAGAAGCCCAATATTTTTTCAGAGGTAGATGCAGAAAAAAATATATTCAGTTTGCAACCTGATGGAGGTCAGTATAGATGGACTAATACAACAAGTCCCACACACAGCTAGAAGCCCAATATTTTTTCAGAGGTAGATGCAGAAAAAAATATATTCAGTTTGCAACCTGATGGAGGTCAGTATAGATGGACTAATACAACAAGTCCCACACACAGCTAGAAGCCCAATATTTTTTCAGAGGTAGATGCAGAAAAAAATATATTCAGTTTGCAACCTGATGGAGGTCTGTATAGATGGATTAATAGAACAAGTCCCACACACAGCTAGAAGCCCAATATTTTTTCAGAGGTAGATGCAGAAAAAAATATATTCAGTTTGCAACCTGATGGAGGTCTGTATAGATGGATTAATAGAACAAGTCCCACACACAGCTAGAAGCCCAATATTTTTTCAGAGGTAGATGCAGAAAAAAATATATTCAGTTTGCAACCTGATGGAGGTCTGTATAGATGGATTAATAGAACAAGTCCCACACACAGCTAGAAGCCCAATATTTTTTCAGAGGTAGATGTTGAAAAAAATATATTCAGTTTGCAACCTGATGGAGGTCTGTATAGATGGATTAATAGAACAAGTCCCACACACAGCTAGAAGCCCAATATTTTTTCAGAGGTAGATGCAGAAAAAAATATATTCAGTTTGCAACCTGATGGAGGTCTGTATAGATGGATTAATAGAACAAGTCCCACACACAGCTAGAAGCCCAATATTTTTTCAGAGGTAGATGTTGAAAAAAATATATTCAGTTTGCAACCTGATGGAGGTCTGTATAGATGGATTAATAGAACAAGTCCCACACACAGCTAGAAGCCCAATATTTTTTCAGAGGTAGATGCAGAAAAAAATATATTCAGTTTGCAACCTGATGGAGGTCTGTATAGATGGATTAATAGAACAAGTCCCACACACAGCTAGAAGCCCAATATTTTTTCAGAGCTAAATGCAGAAAAAAATTACATTCAATTTGCAACCTGATGGAGGTGAGTATAGATGGACTAATAGAATGATGCTATGCCCAAAAGATTTTACTTCACTAGGTGCAGTAAAAAAATTGGTATTCTATACACAGGTGGTATATCTTGCAACACAGATAGGCTACTCCACTGACTAACACACTCTGCAATAGGCCAAAAAGGATTAGCTTTGCTAGATTCAGCCAAATGCTGTGAAAAAAACTTGCACAGCACTGGCACAGACCTGCCTGGCAAAAACTGATAGGAACTGATGTAACCTAGTCCTGAAAAGGACTCCAATTACAATTAGTCTTTACTCCCACAATCTATCTATTTAGGAGCACAGACCTGCCTGATAAAAGTCGTAGAAAATGCTGTAACCTAGTCCTTAAAAGGACTGCAATCACAACTATTCCCTACTCCCAAGCTATCTGTAGATTTGTGCGAAAATTGGCTTGAAATTAACAAGGTATAGCGCACACAGCAACAGCGGTGCCGTCTAACACGCAGCTGCAGCAGTGAGAAAATGGTGGCGACGGAGAAAATGGCTTGGTCTTATAGGGCAAGGACATGTGACATACACTGCCAATGACACATGCCCTTGCTTGTGTGAAAAAAAGCACTTCGCTCCGTGTGTGCGCTGCTGATAGGCTGACAGATTGCACCTCCCCACTGCAAATGCGGGAAAGAGAAAAAAAAATGGAGATCTTCATTGTTCCTGCAGAGATCCATTCCCTGCCCCTCCCCCCACCCCGCTGTACACTCAAACTGCGTATTAACATTAATTTTCATCATTACTGAGAAAAAATCCAGTTATGATTTTGGTGCACGAACAGTTATCGAACATAACCTCGAACAGCCGAATTTTTCTCAAATTGTTCGTGTTCGCCGAACGGCTCGAACACCGCCAAAACAGCTCGAATTTGAGATTGGCGAACAGTTCGAGTAGAACAACGCTCATCTCTAGTCAGGACTCCAGGACGGAGTGGAACAAGCTTTAAGAGTGATGGATGGGGGTCAGAGTCCTGCATACGAGTACGCAGGATCCTCCGTGGCCTGGAAATAGAAAGGATATGTTGGAGAGTTACACTTGTTGGCCATCATGTCGTTGTGGAGACTGGAGACACAGGGCATGCTGCAACAAGCTGAATTATTTTAGAAATAAAATGCCTTTCTAATGTAATGAGTATAAACAGTTAATAAAGCTGTAACCGATCCTCACCCATCCAGTTGTAAGAGTTACATGATTGTATTGTCAATGAAAGGGGGGCGGTAGGGGGCTGAGCGTCTGGGTTTGGTTGGGGGTCACCACAGTCAGCCTAGGCTAGATGCAGTTAAAAATCATTATTAGATACACAGGCAGTGCAGCTTGCTTCGCAGCTGGGTTACTACGCTGACTAGCAGACACTAAAGCTTTGGAGCAGACCTCTGAGTAAACAGCTCTTCAGACTCAACCATCTGTGTTACCCCAAGTATGTAGTTTCTTACGGTTAAAAGGGGGGAGACCCAACCCACCTGTAATTGACAATGCCAACGTCACGTAAAACACAGCAAGGGGATTCCAAAAAGAGTCTCCATTTTTTCAAATTTGGGGCACACACACCACTTAAGTGGCATCAATTGCCCCAGAGTTGCTTACAACAGTTGGTGAGGTGATTTTAACAAATCATCAAGCTTTTACTCTCCCCAGGATGACACAGGGGTAGAAAAGTCCTTGCGGATCCATGATTTGTTCATTGTTATGAACGTGAGTCTGTCTACATTGTTAGTGGACAGCCGCGTGCGCTTATTTGTCAGCACACCACCAGCAGCGCTGAACACACGTTCAGAGAGAACCCTGGCTGCGGGGCAAGACAAGATCTCCAAGGCGTGAGTGGCGAGCTCCGGCCATTTATCCAGATTGGAAGCCAAAAAGAGCAAGGGTCCAGTGACACAGTCATGGCTTCGATGTTCACTTGGAGATACTCCTGTACCATCCTCTCTAAGCGTTAACTATGTGTCTGACTTCTTGTCTCCTGTGGCCTTACAAAGGATGGGCTAAAAAAGTGGTGAAAGGATTCCGCAAAATTGCTGTTACCAGCAGATACTGTGCTCTGTTACGGTTTGAGTGCTGAAGACTCGACAGTCCCACGGTTGGCAAGTTAGAACTGTGAGATTCACTACGTGCACCACTGGTGTTTTGTGGAAAAGCACATGTAAGATTCTGCAACAGTCTCTGCTGATACTCCTACATTATGCTCAGAACCTTCTTCATCTGGTCCTGGATCCGACTCATAAAGACTCTGGGCATCAGTGCAGATAATTTCCTCGTCTGGATTCACAGAAGCTCTGGAGCCGACCTCTGATTCCCAGGCTATAGTATGAGTAAACAGCTCTGCAGACTCAACCATCTGTTCTACCCCATACTCAGTTGGGCAGCTGGAGACTTGGGAGCTGTGAGGAAGCAAGTGCGATTGGGTGACACCTCTGAGGACTGGAGTATTTGTGATGTTGAAGTTGAGGTGGAGGAGAGCCCACTTAAAGGAGCACTTGATATCCGTTGAAGCACCTGCTATTTTTGTGCCTCATCTGGAATTTGTAGCGATGGGCGTGGCCGTAAGAAAGGGATCGTATCACATTGTCCACTAAAAGAAGTAGACGTCTTAGTTTGGCTGGAAGATGGTCTTTCTTCTGCAGATGTTACTGTTGCTTTAACACCTACCCCACGGACACAACCTTTTTTTCCCTTCCCAACATGCCTATTCCCCCTAAAAATTATTTGTAATTTGAAAGCTGGTGGCGCTTAGTATAGCTGGCCTAATAGAATGAGTACCACACACTGCTAATATGCCCAAAATTATTTTACAGGCAAGATGCAGCTAAAAATTATTATTAATTTCAAAGCTGGTGGAGCTTGGTATAGATGGCCTAATAGAATGAGTACCACACACTACTACAGGCCCAAAATTATTTTCCAGGCAAGATGCAGCTAAAAATTATTAGTAATTTGAAAGCTGGTGGAGGTTAGTATAGATGGCCTAATAGAATGAGTACCACACACTGCTAATATGCCCAGAATTATGTTACAGGCAAGATGCAGCTAAAAATTATTAGTAATTTGAAAGCTGGTGGAGCTTAGTATAGATGGCCTAATAGAATGCGTACCACAAACTGTTAATATGCCTAAAATTATTTTACAGGCAAGATGCAGCTAAAAATTATTATTAATTTCAAAGCTGGTGGAGCTTGGTATAGATGGCCTAATACAATGAGTACCACACACTGCTACTATGCCCAAAATTATTTTCCGGGCTAGATGCAGCTAAAAATTATTATTAATTTCAAAGCTGATGGAGCTTGGTATAGATGGTCTAATACAATGAATACCACACTCTGCTACTAAGCCCAAAATTATTTTCCGGGCTAGATGCAGCTCAAAATTATTAATAATTTCAAAGCTGGTGGAGCTTGGTATAGATGGCCTAATAGATTGAGTACCACACACTGCTACAGGCCCAAAAGGTTTTACTTGGCTAGGTGCAGTAAAAAATTTGTATTACATACACAGGTGGTGTAACTTGCAACACAGATACACTACTCCACTGACTAACACACACTGCAAGAGGCCCAAAAGGATTTGCTTAGCTAGATTTAGCCAAATGCTGTGAAAAACACTTGCACAGCACTGGCACAGACCTGCCTGGCCAAAAGTGATAGGAACTGATGTAACCTAGCCCTCAAAAGAGCTGGAATTACAACTAGTCACTACTCCCAACCTATCTGTCTATTTAAGAGCACAGACCTGCCTGCTAAAAGTGCTAGGAACTTCTGTAACCTAGCCCTCAAAAGGGCTGCAATTACAAACTAGTCCCTACTCCCTAAACCTTTCTGTCTATTTAAGAGAAAATTCGCTTGCAATTCAGTTACACAATATAGCGCTAACAGCAGCAGCAGTGCCGTCTAACACTCAGCTGCAGCAGTGAGAAAATGGTGGCGACGGGGAAAATGGCTGGGTCTTATAGGGCAAGGACATGTGACATGCACTGCCAATGACACATGCCCTTGCTTGTGTGAAAAAAAGCACTTCGCTCCGTGTGTGCGCTGCTGATAGGCTGACAGACTGCACCTCCCCACTGTAAATGCGGGAAAGAGAAAAAAAATGGAGATCTTCATTATTTCTGCAGAGATCCATCCCCTGCCCCTCCCCCCGCCCCGCTGTACACTCAAACTGTGTATTAACATTGATTATCAGCATTACTGTGAAAAAATCCAGTTACGATTTTGGTGCACGAACAGTTATCGAACATAACCTCGAACAGCTGGATTTTTTTCAAATCGTTCGGGTTCATCGAACGGCTCGAACACCGCCCAAAACAGCTCGAATTTGAGATTGGCGAACAGTTCGATAAGAACACCGCTCATCTCTACTAACAAGCTTACAGTCTATGAAGATATAGGAGTGACACAAAAGATAAAAAGGTGCTTGTCATGTATGGTCCGGCCATGATTATTATAAACAGGGGAATTCAAATACCATTACATGAACCAGTCATCAGCCAGAATCTGTATAAGTACAGATACAAGGAGCTATAGAGTGCATGGAGGTTGTGGATACAGATGATTGAAGCGACCAGATTTTGGAGAAAATTAAGGAAGGGAGAACAGGGCATAGCTAGATTAACCATATTGTGTGGGATAGTGCATTCCAGAGAACTGGTGCAGCACAAGAGAAGTCCTGAAGATGGGGGTGGAAGGTTTCGATTACAGAGGATGCTAGTCTTAGGTAGATAGTTGATTTTACATTTCTGTATTCTGTAGATTTGTGATTTGTATTAAACAAAAAAAAAACAACAATCCTAGGTGTCAGTATTCTTTAATGAGGACAATAGCCCTCATGGTTTGTAATTCCAGTGTGTGATGATTAAATAAATGTTGTGATTAAGGTGCAGTTACTGCTGTATATCACAGATCAATTAATCCACAGTCACACTAGCTATGTATATGGATGTCCCCCAGGCCGATACCCCAGCAGTTGTTTCAGGATGCCTTGTCTTCTGCTGCTTTAGAAGATGCAGGTCATCCTTGTACATTTATCTGTACAGAAATAAATGGTTCGAGGCATGGTCATTAATTTTCCACAAAGCACTCTGCTACTATGCAAGCCAAATAATTTGTCCCGTTTTCCTTTCTGTTAAATTTGGGAATTATACAATAGATAACAGTCACATATTATCCTGTATATGATATCTGACTTCTGTAATCACTGTATACCATATACCTGTCATATATTATCCTGTATACTACAGGTATTATACTATGTGTATAGACATCAGATGATATATAGACTCCTTCATCATATCCAATGAGTTTTATTTATTGTTGTGGAGTTCAATTGTTTCCCATGGTATTTAATGGGTATTTTTAGAAATTACTTTTGCTATGTTTTTATATCTATTTTTAATAAAGGCATTTTTGTATTGATTCAGTTGTACATTGTTATTGTGGCTACTAGAATGGGAGTATTAGTAGGATGTTTTGCAATTATTGAAGCTTTAGTTTTGCACAATATGACAACGCACCCCCTGATGAAGCAATAAGTGAAACACGCATCAAGCTGTGGGTGGCTGCCCGATCTCCATCATTTCCACTTGATCACATTTGATTGATCTTTCTCATTGTGTACCTAGTGGGCACTTATGATTTTGGTTACTTAGTCCCACTTTGGTTTATGCCCACTATGGATAAAATGTACATTACTTCTGTTATACTATAACTGGGCTGCCATCCTCCTCCTCCTCCTAATCTTTGTGCAGTATCACTTCTAATTGTATATCTATATATTTTTATGCTCTAATAAAGATTGTTATTTTACATGGATTTTGTATCGTTCAGCTTATCTGCATTGTTACACATAGTGGGGAAATCTGTCTGTCTTAGGGGATATACATAGTAGACAGTATCCATTACAGAGTGTATAGGATTGTAGTGTTAAAGGATTGTATTTTGCAGTGTATAGTAATAAAGGAATGAGGCTTCAGATTCAGGATTGGTTATTACTTTCTATGGACGTCACTGTATTGTACAGATCTATAATACTATAGTGTGCAGGAGCCCTGATGCTTTTTAGTCTAATATAAATATTTGTTAAAGTAATCAAATTATACAGATCATTACATTGCTGGAGCTACACAATACATCTCCGTATATTCAGAAGAAAACAGAAGAAACTTACAAAAGTCACCAACAAAATAAATAATATAAATTACTGCGTAAATAAAATTATCTATGACGATGTGTAATATGAAGTGTGACCACCAGATCTGATGTTACTATGTAACCATTAGTGTCATTTACATTAGAATGTGATAACATTGTGTTTGTACAAGGGGGCGGAGCTATAACCACTGACCCCTCCCCCAAATGTAGTGTCCCAGTCCTATATAAAGAGGCCTCTTCCATCTGCTCCTCACTTCTTACCTGTAGTCATACAGAAGCGAGGACCACCATGCAGGCCACTTACCTTCTCCTCCTCTGCTGCGTGACCCCCATATTTTCTGCACCTCGTAATTCCAGTTCCTTTATCTATTGTCTGATTTCTTACAGCTTAGTATATGTAATAGTTATATCATAATATCTTATGCTCTAGTGGTTTAATCCTGTAAGAATATAAATCCAACATCAATGTCTTCAATTAATTAGGGTATGTGCACACGATGCAGAAATGAAGCAGAAAATTTCTGCATCATTTCTGCATCTCCCTGGCAGAAAAAACGCATGCAGATTGTGCATGCGTTTTTCCTGCGGAATACATGCGGATTCACATGTGTTTCCACATGCGTTTCCGCATGTGGATTGACAAGCGCTTTCCAGGCGATTTTAGCATCACCTGGAAAGTGCTTGACAACTAGGTCACACTATATAAATCCATGCAAACAACATGGATTTATATAGTGTGACCCGAGAGAGTGTATATACTTACCTCCGATGGCCCGAGCTGTCCTGCTCAATCCGTTCTCCCTCGCCGGCAACTTTGAATTGAAAGACCTGCCGACGTCAGCGTCACATGACCCGTCACATGACTCTGACGTCAGCGCAGGTCCTACAACTCACTGCAAGTGCCGGGAACCAAGAAGGAGCGGTGCGCGGGCCGACAGAAGGTAAGTATGCATTTATTTTTTATTTTATTCTTGTTTTACAGCTTTTTTAATAGTACCTGGGTGTGGATGGGACTCTCCTCTCCTCCACACCCGGGTACCATCCGCACATTAGAACGCTCCAATAACGCAAGTACAAATGCAGTCTTGCGGAATTGGCGCGTTCTAATGCAAGTCAATGGCGGCGAAAACGCCGCGTTTACGCAAAATTAATTGACATGCTGTGGATTTTTGAGCGCAGCGCTTACGCTGCGGAAAAATCCGCATCATGGGCACAGCACATGCGGATTTCAATTGGGGAACATTGCTGCCCTTCTACCATGCGTTTTTAATGCGTTTACGCAACTGCAAAAACGCAGCGGAAACGCATTAAATACGCATCGTGCGAACTCAGCCTTAAACACTCAAATACACAATGTTCCATTATATGTATCTGACTCGCCCCCTGCGCCGTGGGGCACTCGGATCCGGGCAATAGGGGGAACGATGGGAGTAGTAGTGGCAACCCGGTTCCGTGGCTCAGGGTGGTCAGGCCAGTGGTAGTCCGTTATGTGCTATTGATTATGTCCGACTACGCCACCCGTGGATTTGCGGTCATTAGGAACCGCCGCTGCATGCAGACCGCTGGGGCTGATGAGGTGTGCAGCTAGGGTAGTATGACTCCCCACGGGAAGAGTGCGGCCCCAGGGCAGTATAATGGATGGTGGGAGTGATGGTAGTGAGAGTCCCAGTGCTGATAGTGCTGGAGGAGCAAGGAGCACACAGACAACAGGTTGCAGTCCAGGGTCTTTACTAGAACAGGTAAACTGACCCACAAACAGTCCCGGCTAGGAGGGGACCTGGATGTCTGAGAGCAACGGGGAAATTGGCCCTGGTCAGGGTGAGGGTGTAGGCCTACCGTGCTTTCTGCGCTCCTTCTGGCTATCTCCTCGTTATAGGGTAACAGCCCATGTTTCCGAGCTTTCCGTGTATTCTCGCCTGTATGGCCTGTGACGTGGGTTCCTTCCTGCTCCCAGCCTTGTACGGCTTTACTGGTCCCTTCGGTTGTGGCAGGGCCTCCAGGCTTCTTAGGCCAAGGAATATACAGTCCCTTGCGGACTGGTTATCTGCTGGAGGATGTAGAATCCTCCCAGCCTCAGACACCAAAGTCTGGTAGATTAAGTCCTTTATCTGCCAAGACAGGCTCTCTTCGCCTCTTGTCTCTGGCCTGTGGCTCTCCTCCTGCCACACTTCCTCTTAGGTGCAATACGACTGTCTGTCCCTGCTCTGCTCTGGGACAAGTCTCAGTGCTGAGACAGGCCATCAAGTTCTCTCTAACCCTGCCCCCAGCACCAGCTTTTATAGGGGCAGCCTGCTCCCCCTACTGGCCTGAGACAGGAGGCATTGCATGCTAATGTTCCCCTGACTAGAGAACCCCCCCCTTGCTCTCAGACACAGCTTTATTTACACTTGTGGCATCCAGGCCAGGGTGACACATCCCCCCCTAGTGAAATTTAGTACTCCGGGACTAAACAATAAACAAAGACAATATGCATAACCATAAAACATTAATAGACAGACGACGCACAAATTGAGTTCTTAAGGTCACAGTGTGGCCTGTGACCGGGTGTCCATATCACCAATACAACGGGGAGTCTTAACCAGGTGGGGGTCTGTCCTACCCCAAGTCCTTTACAGTCTTAGTTCATTCCTTGGTTAGGCTCCGAACACAGTCCATACAAGTTCCCGGTTATAAAAAGTCCATAACCTGTGAGTCCTTACGGTAGCTGCAAGAAACTGAAACACAGAATTACCAAACATGCATGTAACTTGGCAAACATTTCAACATTTGGCAACAGGGTTATTTACAATTTTAGTGCACTCTATATTTTCCAGCGAGCGGGTATCTGCCCCTTTGTGCTCCTGGTTGACCTACGTAGCCCACTGTCTGGTGGTGGACCAACCTGGCTTTCCCCACTAGCGTTAGGGGTGCAGCTACCAGCTGGGTGTACAGGTAGGGAAGGCAGCTGTCTGCGGGTCCTTTGGCTTACCGCAGGCATGGCAGGCTCACTGTCAGCAGAGGGTTGACTCTCCTGGGCTGCTGGTACAGGCTCTTCTACCTCTGGAGCCGCTTGCTCCTCTTCACCTTCCGGCTCTGGTGTTGGTTGTTGCTGTGCCGGTTGCAGGAAATGCAGGACGGTTACCTCTATGGCATCATTTATGCGAGTCCAGGACTGAGGGAACTCTCCGAGAACGGTGCTGATCATTTCTTCCTTGTCCTCTGCGGGTCCAAGGTCACTCTGATCCTCTTCTGCACTACGGAGTTGCTCGGGGCATCTTTTGAGGTGGTCTCTGGAGACGACACTAGTGGTTTCTCCTCCGTCCTTGGTGATTACGCACACCTTTGGGTTGTCGTGGTCAGACTGCAGTACAGTGTAGGGTTCCCTTTCCCACTGGTCGTCCAACTTATGTAGCCTTCTTTTTCGCTTTAGGACTTGCTCACCAGGTTCTAGGGGATCAGCAGGGGCGTGTTGATTGAAGAGTTTTTCTTGCCTCTCTCTTACCTGGGCCAGGCTCCATACTCTCCTGTACCTTCTTGTACTGCAGTTGCCTTTCCGTATCCCAGTCTGCATCCGGGGAGGTGTCCTCAGGTGTTAGGACTCCCATCTCCAGGTCTACGGGCAGCTTACCTGGTCTGGCTCGCATCGGGTAAGACGGGGTGCAGTTTGTAGCATTCACCGGGATATTGTTGTATAGGTCTATCAGGTCCGGCAGTTTTTCTGGCCACAGGCTGCGTTCCTCCAGGGGCAACGTCTTCAGGAGATCAATGACTATATTGTTCATCTTCTCACACATCCCGTTGGTTTGGGGGTGGTAAGGCGTTGTACGAATCTACTTACAGCCATAGAGGTTGCAGAACTCCTGGAAGATTTCAGCCTCGAACGCTGGACCCTGGTCTGTCAGGACCTGTTCCGGATACCCGTGTGGACGGCAGAAGTATTGCTGGAAGGCTCTGGCCGCTGTTTGGGCTGTCAAGTCTTTTACCGAGACCACCACTAGAAAACGGGAATAGTGGTCCACGATTGTCAGGGCATAGATGTATCCTGACCGGCTGGGAGCCAATTTGACATGGTCCAGAGCTACCAGCTCAAGAGGCTGCGTGGTGACGATGGGCCTCAAGGGTGTCTTCTGGCTGGCACGGTCCTTCCTCCTTAGGTGACAAGGGCCACAGTCTCTGCACCATTTTTCTACAGCTCCTCTCATGCCGACCCAAAAGAACCTTCCTCTTAGCAGGAACTCCAGTTTCTTCCAACCGAAGTGCCCCGCTCTGTCATGGTAAGCCCCCAGGACCATAGCTGCATCCCGCCTTGGGACCACGACTTGCCAGGTCAGCTCGTGCGGCCGGTGGTTGACAATCCTTCTGCACAACTTGCCTTCGTAGAGGAACAGCTTGCTCTTCTCTTTCCATAGCTGCTTGGCTTCCTCTGGGGCATCTGGATCCAAGCAGGCATCTTCCCGGGTCAGCAGATCTTTCACCAGGCGGATTGCAGGGTCACTATCTTGGGTCTCGGCCCAGCTGTGGTGAGGTAGGGGATTGATCATCACGGTTGTTAGATCCTCCTCCTTCACGCGGTGGGAGTACTGAGCGGCTCCATACTGGTGAAACGCGGGGGGCTCTACCTCCTCCAGCTCCTCTGGGTCTTCGTCACCTTCAGGCAAGCGAGGCATTCTTGATAGGGCGTCCGCGTTGGCATTGGTTTTGCCTGCCCGGTACTTGATCACGAAGTCATAGTTGGAGAGACGGGCCATCCACCGCTGTTCCAGGGCACCCAGTCTTGCATTGTCCAGGTGTGTCAACGGGTTGTTGTCCGTGTACACAGTGAACTTTGCAGAGGCCAGGTAATGCGTGAAGCGTTCCGTCACGGCCCACACCACCGCCAAGAATTCTAGCTTGAAGGAGCTGTAATTCTCCGGGTTCCTCTCGGTGGGACTCAGCTTCCGACTGGCGTATGCGATCACCCGTTCTCTGCCCTGTTGGTTTTGGGACAGTACGGCTCCCAGTCTCACATTACTGGCATCTGTGTGGAGAATGAAAGGCTGGCCGTAATCAGGGTAGGCCAGGATCTCATCCCCCGTGAGGGCCATCTTTAGCTGGCGGAAGGACTCCTCTTCCGGTTTATCCCACTTGAAGGGTGGCTTTTGACTTCTGGACTTAGACTGTCCGATCAGGAGGTCCTGCATAGGAGCTGCCATCTTAGTGAACCCGGGGATGAACCTTCGGTAGTAGCCTACCAACCCGAGAAACTGTCTCACCTCTTTGATGTTCGAGGGGCTTGGCCAGCTCTTGATTGCCGTGACCTTGTCAGGGTCGGGGGCCACTCCTTCCCTGCTTACCACGTGCCCTAGGTACTGGACCTTTGGTTTCAGCAGGTGACACTTCGATGGTTTCACCTTCAGGCCATAGCCTGCCAGGGCTTCGAACACCTCGGCCAGGTGCTTTAGGTGGTCCTCGTAGGTCTTCGAATAGACGATCACGTCGTCCAGGTAAAGGAGAACCGTCTCGAAGTTTCGGTGCCCTAGACAGCATTCCATCAGCCGCTGGAAGGTCCCTGGTGCATTGCAGAGCCCGAAAGGCATGCAGTTGAATTCGCTCAGTCCCATCGGGGTGGTGAAGGCAGTCTTTTCCTTGTCAGCCTCTGCCACAGGAACCTGCCAGTACCCGCTAGTAAGGTCCAAAGTAGAAAAGAAGTTAGCAGATTTTAGTGCGGCTAAAGACTCTTCTATTCTAGGCAGCGGATATGCGTCTTTGTGGGTGATACGGTTGATTTGTCTATAATCTACACACATTCTCATGGTACCGTCTTTCTTTTTCACCAGAACCAAGGGGTCTGCCCAGGGGCTACAGCTATCTCGAATGACCCCAGCTTCTTTCATTTCTCTTAGCATGCCCTTTGCATTCTGATAATGTGCAGGGGGTACAGGTCGGTGTCTTTCTTTTATCGGTGGGTGGCTCCCTGTGGGGATGTGGTGTTCTATCCCTTTTACTCTGCCGACGTCTAGCGGGTGCTTACTAAAGACTCTCTCGTACTCCTGTACCACCCGGTAGACTCCTTGTTTTTGGTGCAGGGGAGTGGAGTCAGCACCCACGTGGAGTTTCTGGCACCAGTCCTCCTTTTGTTTCTGGGAGCCATTACCCTCCGCCTGAGGAGATGGAGGCAAGGGTTCCACGGCCCTGATAGCTTTGTGTTCGACAACAAACAGTTTGGCGAGTGTAGCGTACCTGGGTAAGTGTACTTCCCTCTCCCCAATGTTGAGGATGTGGACGGGCACCCTCCCATGACGGACATCAACCACCCCCCGGGCTGTCAAAATGGTGGGCCTGCTGTCTGAGTACACAGGTTCTACCATGGCTTGGTAGTCTCTACCTCTCAACCCGAATTCAGTCCGACACCAGATCATCATTTCACTTTTGGGAGGCATGGAAATGGGGAATGGGTCACTCAGTCTTACACTACCGATCTCACCACCAGACAGTTCTACCTGCTGCCGTCTCATCAGGGCTTTTATCTCCTTGTTGAGGACTCTCTGTTGGCTGGAACTAGCATTCACCGCCACCTGTTGTAAGATTACAATTACCTCTGAAAGACAATTTTCAATCACGTTAGTACCCACAGTTATTTTAGGGTGACTTTCACGACGGTCAATGTCCACAATAATCACTCCCTGTGCCGGCAGTTCAACTTTACCAATTTTAATGGTCATCTCCTTGACCATCTGCGGCACGGGTAAGCCATTACTGGCGATGATGCTCAAGTTACTGTCTGGATACCGTGTGATATCAGCATCAGTCCAATACTGCTTAAAAAGTACATAAGGGATAGTGGTTACTTGTGACCCAGTATTCAGCAAGACGCTCATGGGGATACCGTCCAGCACCACGGGTAAAACCGGGCGCCCCCCAACGTACTTATTACGCTAATTGTAAGGGCCTGGTGATCTTATGCCTGGGGGTTGGCCCTCTGCCCCAGGTTGGACCCGTTTAAATTACAGTACCTGGAAATGTGTCCGGGCTGGTTGCATCGATGGCAAATGGGCTGTCCATCCTCTGCATAGCGGTCTGTGGGCCTCCCTCGGAATGACGGGATCCTCCTCTGTCGACACCACGGGACATCCTCCGGACTTGAAGCCAGCTCGATGGGTCTTGACGGGTCCACTTGCAATGCCTGGATGGTCCTGGTCAACGCAGCGACGCTCCTGGTCAGCTCCTGGACTTGGTGGTGCAGGTCTTTCGACGGGGCTTGGTTCAGGGCCTGTGCATCAGCCCCCACGGGGTCCATAGAGGAGGGCGCCGCCTCCTGGTGGTAGGTGAGAGCAGGGCGCTGGGGGTTTATAGCACCACTGGTTGCAGATTCACGGAGCACCCTTATGGCCCTATCCTTAAATTGGGCAAAGGTCAGGTCGGGGTTCTGAAAGAACATGAGGCGCAGTTGGGCCCTGTGGGCGCTAGACAGCAGACCTTCTATGAATTGTTCTGTTAGCAGCTTATCCGTTTCCTGCACACTGCCAGGGTCAGTTTGTTGAATAGCCCTCAAGGCTTCCTGCAGATTTAGGGCATAGTCTCTGATGCTGTCCTGCGCCCGCTGCTTACATCCATAGAACCTCATTTTAATCTCAGCGGAGGTACGTGTGTCAAAGGTACCCCGCAGCCGGGCCAGAATACCCTTCACAGTCCTTTTCTCCTCAGTAGGCCATGATTTTACCTCCCTTTGGGCTGCACCAGTTAACTGCCCTGTTAGTATGCTGACCTTCTGTTCCTCTGTCAGGGTGTAGACTTGGAACAAACTGTACAGCCTTTCCTTAAAGTCAGTTAGGGCATGGGGCTCCCCTGAGTACTTGGGCAGCCAGGCCGCTCCAGGGATGTAGGGCAGGGAAAAGGGCAGCACCGCTGCTGCAGCTGCGTTGGTGGTAGTGGGCGCCTCTGTGTCCGACATCTTCCTCCCCCCTAGTTAAGCGTGGCCTACCTTCCGAAGATCCTCTTCTGTAGGCCGCGGCTCCGCTGCTGCTGCTCTGGACGAGGACCTTGCGTCGCGTCCTGATGACGTCAGCGTCGCTCTCTCTCCCTTCCAGGACCTTGCGCAGCGTCGGTGCGTGGGGCGGAGCTTCGGATCTCGCGCGGTTTGGACGTCCACGCCCCCCTTCTTCCCGCGCGTCGTCCTGAAGATGGCGTCCGATGGCGGGAAGCAGCTGCGGATGGCGGGAAGACGACGGGAAACGGTCCAAGATGGCGTCTGATGGCGGGAATCGGCTCCGGATGGCGTGAAACGGCTCCGGACGGCGGGAAACTTCACCACAGGTAAGTTACAAAAGTCTTTTTCAGGCACGCAGTACCCGGTGCTTGCGGGCACGAAATCCTGCCGACTACGCCAAAGCTGACTCGCCCCCTGGGCCGTGGGGCACTCAGATCCGGGCAATAGGGGGAACGATGGGAGTAGTAGTGGCAACCCGGTTCCGTGGCTCAGGGTGGTCAGGCCAGTGGTAGTCCGTTATGTGCTATTTATTATGTCCGACTACGCCACCCGTGGATTTGCGGTCATTAGGAACCGCCGCTGCATGCAGACCGCTGGGGCTGATGAGGTGTGCAGCTAGGGTAGTATGACTCCCCACGGGAAGAGTGCGGCCCCAGGGCAGTATAATGGATGGTGGGAGTGATGGTAGTGAGAGTCCCAGTGCTGATAGTGCTGGAGGAGCAAGGAGCACACAGACAACAGGTTGCAGTCCAGGGTCTTTACTAGAACAGGTAAACTGACCCACAAACAGTCCCAGCTAGGAGGGGACCTGGATGTCTGAGAGCAACGGGGAAATTGGCCCTGGTCAGGGTGAGGGTGTAGGCCTACCGTGCTTTCTGCGCTCCTTCTGGCTATCTCCTCGTTATAGGGTAACAGCCCACGTTTCCGAGCTTTCCGTGTATTCTCACCTGTATGGCCTGCGACGTGCGTTCCTTTCTGCTCCCAGCCTTGTACGGCTTTACTGGTCCCTTCGGTTGTGGCAGGGCCTCCAGGCTTCTTAGGCCAAGGAATATACAGTCCCTTGCAGACTGGTTATCTGCTGGATTATGTAGAATCCTCCCAGCCTCAGACACCAAAGTCTGGTAGATTAAGTCCTTTATCTGCCAAGACAGGCTCTCTTCGCCTCTTGTCTCTGGCGTGTGGCTCTCCTCCTGCCACACTTCCTCTTAGGTGCAATACGACTGTCTGTCCCTGCTCTGCTCTGCGACAAGTCTCAGTGCTGAGACAGGCCATCAAGTTCTCTCTAACCCTGCCCCCAGCACCAGCTTTTATAGGGGCAGCCTGCTCCCCCTACTGGCCTGAGACAGGAGGCATTGCATGCTAATGTTCCCCTGACTAGAGAACCACCCCCTTGCTCTCAGACACAGCTTTATTTACACTTGTGGCATCCAGGCCAGGGTGACACATATCTATTGTCTGACTTCTTACTGCTTCTTATTATATGTAATATTGTATGATAATATCTTATGCTCTATTGTTGTAATCCTGTAAGAATATAAATCTAAAATCAATGTGTTCATTTAATTCCACTAATAATTACAGACTCTTCTATGGGGAATACCTGGGTAGACCTTACTTTGGGCACAGCTTAGGCTGCATTATGTGTCTTTATGTGTGATAGCATTCTTGGACACACCAAGCAGTTAGATATTTCTATCTGTTGATGAATCTTGCTACAAGAACGGCTTCTGTGATTGTCGCCCTCCACATAATGTAGATAGTTTACATTGTGTAACTTATTTTCCAATAATTCTATTGTTAGAATGTTGTAGTCATTACCACAGGTCTATAGTAATAGTATATATTATAATATTTAGAGTATTCTAAACATAAGTACTGTATATATTATAGTATACTACTAAGAACAAATGTAATAATTTAAGAAGTAATAACAAATTTATAATGTGATATATGTTAACTTGATGTTCATGTGCATACTAAGGCTGTGTGCCCACGATGCGTTTTTGGTGCGTGTTTTGGTGCATATTTGCAGCACGTAAACGCTCCAGAAACGCATTGCATACCTTATCCCATGAGTTCCTATGACATTCTGCAAGTTCTGTGCACATGGTCCGTATTTTTTCTGCGCATATTTTACTCGCAGAAAAAATACGGACATGACCAATTCTTGTGCATTTCTGCATGCGTATTTGCCTATACAATGCATTGTAAAAACACATGGCAAATACGCATGCAAATACGTGTCAAATACGCGTCAAAAACGCATGTAAAAACGCATGCTTTTTTCTGCCAAGGAGATGCAGAAATGCTCAGGAAAATTTCTGCTTCATTTCTGCATCGTGGGCACTAAGCCTAACTATGAGGTAGCATAAGGAACAGAATGGCTGGCTTATTGCCTTTCTACCATGGTTGCACATACACCAATGTGATAAATTTGCTGCAATTAGGCTATGTGCCCACGATGCAGAAATGCTCCGGATTTTTCCTGAGCGTTTCTGCATCTCCCTGGCAGAAAAAACACATGCGGATTGTACATGCGGATTGTACATGGGTTTTTCCTGCCAGGGACAAGCGGATGTGAAGCGTTCTTCACATGCATTTCCGCATGCGGGTTGACAAGCGCTTTTCAAGCGCTTTTAGCATCACTTGGAAGGTGCTTGACAACTTGGTCACACTATATAAATCCATGCAACCAGCAAGATTTATATAGTGTGACCATAAAAGAATGGTAAAAAATAAAAAATAAATATTATACTTACCTCCTGATGGCCCCCGGTCTCCTTATTTGATCCTTCCTGGCTTGCCGGTGTCTCGCGCTGGTCTAAGAGGACCTGCGGTGAAGTCATTTAGTCATGTGACGGGTCACGTGACCGCCGAAGTCAGCGGTCGCGTGACCCGTCACATGACTAAATGACGTCATGGCAGGTCCTTTTAGTTCATTGCGAGCAGCCGGCAAGCCAGGACGCCCTGCTATGGACACCGGGGGCCATCAGAAGGTAAGTATAATATTTATTTTTTTATTTAATTCTTTTTTTTACAGGTACTATGGTACCCGGGTCCGTAGGAGAGTCTCCTCTTCTCCAAACCCGGGTACCATCCGCACATTGAACCGCATGATATCCGCATGTGCACATGCAGTGATGCGGATGTCATGAGGTCCAATGCAAGTCAATGGCGGCGAAAATTCCATGAATCCGCAAAATAATTGGTAGGGCTGTGGATTTTTCCGCAATGATAATCCGCAGCGTAAATTTCCGCAGCATGTGTTCAGCACATGCGGATTATCATTGAGGAACATGGCAGACCTTTTACCAAGTGTTTTTTAAGCGGAATCGCCGCTGCGGAAACGCTTAAAAACGCATAGTGGGCACACAGCCTAAGTGAAATTTTTAAAGACTAGTAAATTCATGCCCTCTCTCTGATAATTTTAACAAATATCCTCAATTGAGCTGTTTTATAATCTAATTCTTCCCACGTGAATAAACCCCAGCACATTGTGTTCCTTAACACACAAAGTTGCCCTTGGCTGCTAATCTGCTTGTTCTTTTGTAGTTTTAATATTTTTTTGCTGTTTAGTAACTAATTATGAAATTGATGGCTGCTAACTATTGATCTTTTTAGTTTTTGAAGGATCTGGATTAGGATCTGGCCAGGAATTTGACACAATAATCACTCAAGATGAAGGACCTGGCATTGTCATCACTCCAGAAGGATCTGGCTCTGTAATCGGTCAAGATGAAGGATCTGGCATTGTCATCACTCCAGAAGAAGGATCTGGTGCTATAATCGGTCAAGATGAGGGATCTGGCTTTGTGATCACTCCAGAAGAAGGATCTGGCACTATAATCGGCCAAGATGAAGGATCTGGCATTGTCATCACTCCAGAAGGATCTGGCTCTGTAATCGGTCAAGATGAAGGATCTGGCATTGTCATCACTCCAGAAGAAGGATCTGGCGCTATAATCGGTCAAGATGAGGGATCTGGCATTGTGATCACTCCAGAAGAAGGATCTGGCGACATAATCGGTCAAGATGAAGGATCTGGCATTATCATCACTCCAGTAGAAGGATCTGGAGCAACAATTGGTCAAGATGAAGGATCTGGCATTGTCATCACTACAGAAGAAGGATCTGGCACAATAATCGGTCAAGATGAAGGATCTGGCATTGTCATCACTTCAGAAGAAGGATCTGGCGCAATAGTTGGTCAAGATGAAGGATCTGGCATTGTCATCACTCCAGAAGAAGGATCTGGTGCAACAATTGGTCAAGATGAAGGATCTGGCATTGTCATCTCTCCTGAAGGATCTGGCACTATAACCGGTCAAGATGAAGGATCTGGTATTGTCATCCCTCCAGAAGAAGGATCTGGCACACAATAATTGGTCAAAATGAAGGATCTTGCATTTCAATTCCTCCAGAAGAAGAATCAGGCATTAGTTCTTTCTCTAAAAAATAAACTGGTTGAAAATATATACTATTGAGAAACCAGATCACTTTTGGACATTAAGGAGATGCCCCATCACATGTTTGTTAGTGTGATTTCTTCTTTTAGGTGCTTATTTTATTAACTTAATTCCACAAAGCCAAAATAAGGCAAAGTAATCCAACCTGCACTGTATTCATGCATTTATCTTGTGCCTTGTATCCAGTTCACAGTTGAATATCAGTATCTTATATTTTTTTTAATAATAAAAATAACTTTTGCAACATATTTCACTTCATTTCATATGACTTTTATTAATATTACAATGAGAAAATTAATTTAAAAAACTCCATTTGATCTCTGTAAACCAGGGCCGGACTGGGACAAAAAAGCAGCCCTGCAACACAAACCCCACCAGCCCACATACTGTAACACTCATTACCCTAGATCAGTAAATTTGGCTATACTTCGTTGTGCCCCTCATCACTCCCTTTAAGGAGTTATTTGATGAGCCACATGTGAATAGCGCAGCAGTGTGTATGATCCACCATAGCCCCACTTACATGGTGCTCTTCAGAGCTCTGGATCTCGGGATTATGGGGGTCTCAGTGGACGGACCCCCAGTGATTGGAAAGTTCTCAGGATAGGGGATACTTGGGATGTTTAAATGAGTTTTCCAATATTTATTCTTATTTTCTCATAGGAATATTGAAAATAATAAACCAATATTAACCCACCCAAAGTCTAATGTTGCCTCTCCGACAACAGGACACAAAAAGTGGTACTGTGCAGTGTATATGTATATACAGGAAGCAAGAAGTGGGACTGTGCAGTGTATATATACACGACAGGAGAAGTGGTACTGTGCAGTATAAATATACAGGAAAGGAGAAGGGGAACTGTGCAGTGTATATATACAGGACAGGAGAAGTGGTACTGTGCAGTGTATATATACAGGGCAGGAGAAGGGGTACTGTGCAGTGTATATATACAGGAAAGGAGAAGGGGGACTGTGCAGTGTCTATACACAGGACAGGAGGAGTGGTGCTGAGAGTAGCACCTGCCTCCTGAGCTCAAGCACTTCCAGGAGGAGGGTCGTCGTCTGCCTCTCTTCTCCCCAGGGAGAGGCAGGCCTACTGGGAGGTCGGCATGGCTTCCCAGCCTCCTATCCCCCAGTCTATGCTGGCGGGGGAGAAGGAGCCTCAACAACCGGCCCAGGAGGGAGTGAGGAGATCGGGAAGGGTGAGGAAGAGTACATCCACCTGCTCCAACCCCGAGACTGTTCACCACCCGCCCAGAGAGGGAGACCGGGGCACCCAAGGCCCCAGGAACAAGAGCCCAGCAAGATCCTGGGGGGAGATGAGCTCCCGAGTGGTCGCCACGTTGCGAGAGTACGAGGATGCCAGCAAAGCACTAACCCAGCTGAAAGAGGAGCTGAGGGAGGCCCGGATCCTGAACACCCGGGCGTCCAACAAGGAAAGACCCGTGACCTCCCAGAGGTTTAAAGCCCTCAGAGACGAGGTGGTCAGGTTAGTGCTCCTCCGGGAGGGGATTGAGAAAAGCGCAGGTTCCTTCCTGGAGAGGTTTAAGAACCAGCGGCGGTTCTCAGAAATGAAGGGGTTAAACACCTCAGGAGAACCACCAGCCGGCGTCCTTAGTGAAGAGGAGGAGGAGGATAAAGAGGTGACTGGAGTTTTAGTTGCTAGAGCCAGTGAGGGGCAGAGCCAGAGCCCAAGTGGTCTCCCTGCAGGGCAGAGGACTCTGACAGCAGAGGCTGGCGAGTCTGGGGAGGAGGAGGAAGGAGGACTGCTGAGGGAGATCCGACTGCTGGAGTCTCCAGTGGACCTGACGCGGTTTTCCTTCGGTGAGGACAAACCAGTGGAGGAGACCAAAAGGAGGAAGAGGAAGACCGGAGGAGCCGCACAGGAGGTGGTGAGTTACAAGTATGTACCAATGTCTGATGTTGCACCTGCCACCTTCTGTTTAAACCCCACCAAACCTAAAGGCACGGGCTCTGCAGTGGGCTTGAGGCAGAGGCAAGGTGGGGAGAGGAGAAAGACGTCCGGCGATGCTGCCATCTGTGCGGGGAACAGTGCAGGGGGCGAGGCTGTGAAGGTACTCACAGCGCCGGACATAGGTAGTTCTGTGGAGTTTCCCTCCCTGCCCTCTGCGGCTAAGCCAGTTATCACCGGGGCTGGGGGGGCCGGGAGGGATGTGAAAAACACATCTGCGAGGAACACTGGGCACACTGCTGCGACAGGGGGGCAGTGTGCCCCAGCGCCCAAAAAGGACACTAAGATCCCAAAGTCTGTGGGTGCAGGGCGGGCAGCGGTGCCCAACAAACAGTCTGCCCAGCACAAGGACCAAAATGCCGCAGTAGCGGGGCAGGGCGCTCCAGGAGACGACCTTCAGAAAGCCAGCAGCAACCAAAGGGAAACGGTTGTGGTGCTGCAGGGAAAGGAGTCTCTGGAAGTGCTCCCCTCCCCCGGCACAGCAGGTGTGAGTGCAGAGACACCAGACACAAGGGAGGAAGGGATGGAGGTGACTGTGGAAGGTGCAGAGAACAGCAGAGGTAATGGGGTGACAAGTAAAGGGAATGGAAGTAGTGGTGCAGTGAATGATGGGAGTAGTGGTGGAGCAGATGGTGGGAGTAATGGTGGAGCAGATGGTGGGAGTAGTGGGAATGGTGGAAGTAGTGGTGTAGCAAATGGTGGGGGTAGTGGTGGAATGAATGCTGGGAGTAGTGGGAATGGTGGGAGTAGTGGTGTAGCAAATGGTGGGGGTAGTGGTGGAATGAATGGTGGGAGTAGTGGTGCAGGGAATGATGGGAGTAGTAGTGCAGTGAATGGTGGGAGTAGTGGTGGAATGAATGCTGGGAGTAGTGGGAATGGTGGGAGTAGTGGTGCAGTGAATGATGGGAGTAGTGATGCAGCAAATGGTGGGGGTAGTGGTGGAATGAATGCTGTGAGTAGTGGGAATGGTGGGAGTAGTGGTGTAGCAAATGGTGGGGGTAGTGGTGGAATGAATGCTGGGAGTAGTGATGCAGCAAATGGTGGGAGAAGTAGTGGAGTGAATGATGGGAGTAATGGTTCTGCGAATGGTGGGAGTAGTAGTGGAGTGAATGGTGGGAGCAGCACTGGTGTTGGTGGGGGGGAAGTAGGCGCTGGTCCCGCTGCCCCCACAGCATTGGCTGGGGCTTCAGCCCAAAGCTATTCAGGAGCTGTCAGTGCTGGGGGTAGTAGAGCGCCCTCGTCTGGTGGCCCTGGGGATGGAGACTTGCAACAGCAGCTCCTGGACGCCCTGAGGAGAGGGGAGAGCTCCATCACTGTAGAGGGGAGGGAGGTTGATCTGTCTTTCTGGATAGAGAGACATGGTCTTTCAGCCTTCCGAGTTAGAGGGGCAGAGACTGTCTGGTCTCTGCCAACAACGGGGCAGAGGAGTAACCGTAGGAACGTGGTCCGTCTCCAGTGGGTAAGCAAGGATGCCTGTCCTGATAGGTCGAAGGTGGTTGAGCTCCTGCTGGGGATGGACTTTGCGGCATATGACATCTTTGCCTTGATCCATCCCTACAGGACCTCCTACTTCGATGTCAGCTTCGTGAGACCGGAGGGCCTTGAGCTTTTCTGGTCTCGCCATGAGCTGGCTCGGAGTCGCCCCGAATGGCATGGTCTCTTTCCCCTGGCAATAACCCGCCAAGATTCAATCAGGAAAGTGACCGTTTTGACTAGTAACGAGTCGCTTTCCTGTATGGACATTACGACCTGGGTGAGTCGATACGGAGAGGTCACCAATAGTCCCAAAAAGAATCTGGATGACCATGGTATCTGGTCAGGGGCCTGGACCTTCATGGTGATATTGAAGGTATCGGGAAACACTGTTACCCATATCCCCTCCTCAACCTTTTTGGGGAGGGATAGGATCTTGATTTTCTACCGGGGGCAGCCTAAGGTCTGTCACAGGTGCGGTAGCCCCACACACTTCAGTGCGCAGTGTACCACCCAGAAATGCGCACTGTGTGGGGATCTTGGTCATCTTGCTGCTGCCTGTCGCAGGATTAGGTGAGGTGTAACTTGTGTGGTGACCTCGGTCACCCGTTCAGTCGCTGTCCGCGTTCCTTCGCCAATGCGGTCCTGAAAGCGGCGAGTGCGGGACAGGCGAAGCCGGGACTAATCTTGCCGGTGAAGGGACCAGTAGGGGCGGGGGAGGCAGGGAACCGGTGAGGAGCAAGCTGCCTCCATCCACCATCAGGCGGCAGGAGCAGCGCCGTGGGGACAGTGGGCAGGGAGTAATGTCCCTAAACTCTGACCCAGGTACTTCACTTGCAGCTGAGGATCCTAAAGACAGCGAATTGAGCGAGGAGGTCAAGAGACTTGAAAGGGAAGAGCGAGAGGACGCCACGTCTTCCCAGGAACCCTCTTCTGGTGACAGTCTAGATGAGGGAGAGGGGGAGTGGTCACAGAAAAAGAAAAAGGGTAACAGGAAAACGGCCAGAGGTAGGAGGGGGACCAGGTCTCGAGCTGCCTCTTTGGAATGCGACCCCTCTGACTCTCTGGCCGTGATCCAAGCGCCATTGGAGGGTTCAGCCGCCTCCCCTCTGGTGGATCTCTCCAACCGGTTCGGGGCTCTCCAGGACCTCCCTCTGGAGGGGGGAAATGGGGACCCGGGGCCGGAGGTTGCAGACAAGGTGTTTGGGGCTCAGGAGATGGCTGGGTCTTCCTCTCGGGGGGCAAATACAAAGCCCTCTGGGGGGACGACTAACCCAGGACTACCAGACGAGGGCAAGAATGTATGTAAGGAGAGAATGGACGAGTCTGTTTGTCTTAAGCGCACTAAAAACCCGTCATTATCGGAGGAAGAGGTTGGGACTGTCAGTGGTGGGAAGGAAAAGGCTATCTAATTCAACCATTCATGATGGCGGCACCCACCCCGTAGACGCTGGGAACTATTAATGTTTGCAGCATAAAGTCAGATGCGGCAAGGTACACGGCCTTTCATTTTCTCGGCCAACTTGACACCGACATTTTGTTTTTGCAGGAGACCAGGTTGACCGATATATCAACCTTGCATAAAGCAAGGCGGGAGTGGAGGCATAGGCCCTCCCACTGGTCTCTTGCGGCCAAGCCGTATAGCGGGGTGGCGGTCCTTTTTAAGACCGCAGCGGTTGAATGCAGACGAGTGATCGAATTAGAAATGGGGAGATGCTTGATCCTAGATGTCTCCATGGGGGGAAGCTCACCAAGAGAATGCCAAGAGTGTGCAAAGCAGTAATCAAAGCAAAAGGTGGCTACTTTGAAGAACCTAGAATATAAGACATATTTTCAGTTGTTTCATACTTTTTTGTTAAGTATATAATTCCACATGTGTTAATTCATAGTTTTGATGCCTTCAGTGTGAATGTACAATTTTCATAGTCATGAAAATACAGAAAAATCTTTAAATGAGAAGGTGTGTCCAAACTTTTGGTCTGTACTGTATATATACAGGACAGGAGGAGTGGTACTGTGCAGTGTATATATACAGGACAGGAGAAGTCGTGCTGTGCAGTGTATATATACAGGACAGGAGGAGTGGTACTGTGCAGTGTATATACACAGGACAGGAGGAGTGGTGCTGTGCAGTGTATATATACAGGAGAGGAGGAGTGGTGCTGTGCAGTGTATATACACAGGAGAGGAGGAGTGGTGCTGTGCAGTGTATATATACAGGAGAGGAGGAGTGGTACTGTGCAGAGTATATATATACATTTGTACCCCGCAGATGCCATCCCATGTGACGACGTTTCGGCTCCATAACAGAAACATAACCACATGGGCTAATAAAGAAGAGTCCTCCACTTTTTTTGACAATTAATCAGAGTGTTGAGATATATATATTATTATATTATGCGTGTATGTATGTATGTATGTATGTATATACACACACACGGAAACATAATAAGAGCAGATACTGAGAATGACACCATGTATACAGGGCAGGGGAAGAATACACATCATACACATGATGTTCTACAGTATGTTCTACAGTATGTTCACAATATATTCTACAATCAATTATATACCCAGCTCCACACTATATACTGTGCAAAAGAATATACAGTGGAGCTGTTTATATACTATATATATTATATAGTGCAGGGATGTGCCAGTGTATATAGTGTGGATTCCAAACTATATACTACAATATGTACACAGCATCATACTACATAAACATCTCTACACTATATACACAACTCTACATTATAATTAAGACCACATATTACTATATTATGATACACACATCACAGGAGACACATATACATCACATAGGACACACAGCGACTGCTGAATATGTATCACAGGTCCATAAACACATCAGTCAGCCCCCGAAGTTAGCAGTCAGCCCCCAGTCCCATAAGTAAGCGCCCAGCCCTAGAGGTCAGCCCCCAGCCCCATAAGTAATCCCCCAGCCCCAGAGGTCAGCCCCTAGCCCCATAAGTAAGCCCCCAGCCTCAGAGGTCAGCCCCCAGTCCCATAAGTAATCCCCCAGACCCAGAGGTCAGCCCCTAGCCCCATATGTAAGCCCCCAGCACCAGAGGTCATCCCCCACCCACTGGCTAAACAACAGCATACATCATCATGCTACTGTACTCACGCCAGGTAGGAGCAGAGCTGCCGAGATCCGCTTCCTGATTCGGTACGCCACCGGGCTGCGTTGCACCAACAGCTGCAGCCGGTGTTGTAAAGGCGGGAGAGAGGATCGCGCTCTCCTCCCACAGAGAACGCTGATGTGTTCTTATATGTGACGCATGCAGCGGTTCAAATAGTGAACCCTGCGTGCGGGCGCAGAGCACCCCAATCCCGGCTGTGCCTCCAGATTTAAGGGGCCAGCGGCCAGAAAAACGGGTCGGTGGCCGGATGAGCGGGCCGGTGGCCGGATGAGCGGGCCCCGCTGCCCACTATGATGCACACATCCTTTGTGTGCATAATCATCTTAATCAATATAATCAATCATAATTAGTGTTGAGCGAGCACTAAAATGCTCGGGTGCTCGAAGCTCGGGCCGAGCTCGCCGTGATACTCGGGTGCTCGACCCGAGCAACGAGCCCAATGTTAGTCTATGGGAGACCCGAACATTTTTGCGGCGGCTCCCGCGGCAGTCTGTAGAAAGCCTAAAAAGTGCCCAAAACGATAGTGACAGTGCTCAAATGACATGGGGACAGCATGGGGATCGCCCCTGGAAGCATTTCTGACCCCCAGGTCACTGCTGTCAACAACGTGGTCAGAGGTATTAAGCCACTTTTACAGGCTCACAATAAAACGTTCAAAAACGAAAGTGAAAGTGCTTTCCTGTGAAATATGTTAACCTCTTAACGACCATGGGTCTTTCTGTTTTTGTGTTTTCCTTTTTTGCTCCCCTTCTTCCCAGAGCCAGAACTTTTTTAATTTTCATTCAATATGGCCATGTGAGGGCTTATTTTTTGCGGGACGAGTTGTACTTTTAAACACCATCACTGGTTTTACCATATCGTGTGCTGGAAAATGGGAAAAAAATTCCAAGTGCAGTGAAACTGCAAAAAAAATGCAATTCCACAGTTGTTTTTTGGGTCCTTTTTTTACCACGTTCACAGATTGCTAAAACTGACCTGCCATCATTATTTTCCAGGTCGCTACGAGTTCATAGACACCAAACATGTATAGGTTCTTTTTTATTTAAGTGGTGAAAAAAAAATCCAAAGCTTGCTAAAAAAACAAAAAAAAATGACGCCATTTTCCGAGACCCTTAGCTTCTCCATTTTTCGGGATCTGGGGCCAGGTGAGGGCTTATTTTTTGCGTGCCGGGCTGATTTTTTTATTGATACCATTTTGGGGTAGATCCGATGTTTTGATCGCCCGTTATTGCATTTTATTGCAAAGTTGTAGCGACCAAAAAAACGTAATTCTGGCGTTTAAAATTTTTTTCTCGTTACGCCGTTTACTGATTGTATTAATTCTTCTTTTATATTGATAGATCGGGCGATTCTTAACGCGGCGATACCAAATATGTGTATGTGGTTTTTTTTTTTATATATATATATATATATATTTTATTTTGAATGGGGCGAAAGGGGGGTGACTTAAACTTTTATATATTTTTTTTTTTTAATATTTTTAAAAACTTTTTTTTTACACTTTCTGCTTGCTTCTATAGTCTCCAGAGGAGACTAGAAGCAGCAGTTGTCTGATTGCTTCTACTGCATACAAGCGATGAGCAGATCGCTTGTATGCAGGAGAAATCATAGAATCATAGAATGGTAGAGTTGGAAGGGACCTCCTGGGTCATCTGGTCCAACCCCCTGCTCAAAGCAGGATTCACTAGATCATCTCAGACAGATGTCTGTCCAGCCTCTGTTTGAAGACGTCCATTGAAGGGAAACTCACCACCTCTCGTGGCAGCCTGTTCCACTCATTAATCACCCTAACTGTCAAAAAGTTTTTTCTAATATCTAATCTGTGTCTCCTCCCATTTAGTTTCATCCCATTGCTTCTAGTCTTTCCTTGTGCAAATGAGAATATCGATGATCCTTCTACAATGTGACAGCCCTTGACATATTTGTAGACAGCTATTAAGTCTCCTCTCAGTCTTCTTTTTTGCAAGCTAAACATTCCCAAATCCTGCAACCGTTCCTCATAGGACATGGTTTGCAGACCAGTCACCATTCTGGTCGCTCTTCTCTGAACTTGCTCCAATTTGTCTATGTCTTTTTTAAAATGTGGTGCCCAAAACTGTACACAGTATTCCAGATGAGGTCTGACCAAAGAGGAGTAAAGACCGATAATGACTTCACGTGATCTAGACTGTATGCTTCTGTTAATACATCCCAGAATTGTATTTGCCTTTTTTGCTGCTGCATCACACTGTTGACTCATGTTCAGTCTATGATCTATTAGTATACCTAAGTCTTTTTCACATGTACTGTTGCTTAGCTCTATTCCTCCCATTCTGTATATGCTTTTTTCATTTTTATTGCCCAGATGTAGTACTTTGCATTTTTCCCTGTTAAAAACCATTCTGTTGGTTGCTGCCCACTGCTCCAGTTTATTTAGGTCTTTTTGAATCCTCTCTCTCTCTTCTCTAGTATTAGCTATCCCTCCTAGCTTTGTGTCATCAGCAAATTTAATCAGTTTACCCTCAATTCCTTCATCTAAATCATTGATAAAGATGTTGAACAATACAGGTCCCAGGACGGAGCCCTGTGGTACCCCACTTGAGACATTCATCCAGCTGGATGTGAAGCCATTTACAACCACCCTTTGAGTCTGATCACTAAGCCAGTTATGAATCCACCTAACAGTTCCCTGGTCCATTGCATACTTGGTCATTTTTTCAATAAGGATGGTGTGAGATACTTTGTCAAATGCTTTGCTGAAGTCAAGATATACTATATCTACAGCATTTCCCTGATCCACCCAGTCAGTGATTCTGTCATAGAAGGAAATTAAGTTAGTCTGACATGACTTGTTAGTTACAAACCCATGCTGACTCTGGTTAATCACTTCATTCTTATCCATGTACTTATATACATGTTGTTTAATAATTTGTTCAAAGATCTTTCCTGGTATAGAAGTCAGACTCACCGGCCTATAGTTCCCTGGGTCCACCTTCTTCCCCTTTTTGAAGATAGGAACAACATTTGCTCTTCTCTAGTCTTCTGGGACTTCTCCTGTTCTCCAAGAATTTTCAAAGATTATGGAGAGTGGTTCTAAAATTTCTTCTACGATCTCCTTCAGTACTCTGGGGTGTAATTCATCTGGACCTGGAGACTTGAACTCATTTATGTTAGCTAAATGCTCACTTGCTATGAGCGCTGACCACTAGGTGGCGCTCATAGCAATTGAGACATGACAACCACAGGCGTCTGCTGCAGACCCTGAGTTGTCATGCCCACCCATTGGTGACCCGCGATCACGTGATGGGGTCACTGATGGGCGGGGCTTAGGACTCCCAGAAGCGCGAGTTAAATGCCACTGTCAGAGATTTAACATGTTAACAGCCTCGGGTGGATTGTGATTCCAATAATCACCTGACATGTGCTCGCTTCAGTGCGGGCTCACCGCCGGAGCCCCCGCTGAACCGGCCTTCCCGACCTGGTGCGTACTATTACTGACCAGGTCGGAAAGGGGTTAGGGAACATCCTTTCCAGGGTAAAGACTTGTGTATAAGTTAAAATAAATAACCAAAAACAAAAATACTCCTCCACACCTTGGGCTATGTTCACAAGTAGCATTTTTTATGCGTTTTTGCACGTTTGTATTGCTTTCAACCGTGACAAATGCATTCACCGGGAAATGTCATTTTAACATTTTACAACCTTATCTGGCCATGTGCTGTGTGACACATGCATACAGTGCTGAAAAGACAAGGGATCAGCATGGGGAAGACCCCTGGAAGCATCTCTGACCCCCTGGTCACTGTCTAAAAGTGTGCCCATCAGAAGTGATCCTTGCCGCATCAGAAGATGCAGACTTGCAACTATCCCCGTGCAAGTCCTTATCCCAGGGCAGTGTTCAATTGTACCTCCTCCATTCCTTGCAATGCAAGCGAAAATATGCAGCCAACCACCCACCCACCCGCAGGCTGAAATACCATACTGCTAGCTTACACTTGAAATGGGGCCTTTTAGTTTGGAGGAGGCCGAAGCTGGCCACTACGTCATGGCCGCTTCAGCAGCGAGTTATCCATACTCAGTCCCCAGCCGCCCGGCGGCCGGGTGTCCACGCTCGGTCCCCAGCCGCCAGGTGGCGGCCAGGTGTCCATACTCGGTCCCCAGCTGCCCTGATTTCTCCTGTCATCTTCCCCACACTTTTCTTAGCCTGGCCTGCTTTATGGCAGCATTGGACGAGCCCACCAGAGAACCAGACTCCTCCGGTGGGCCCTGGCTTCTCCATCAGGGGAGTTGAGAGTGCCTAGGTGAGGAGCATGATGATGATGATAGAAGTTAGCATCTGCTTTGTTTTCTTGGAATGCAAGTGCATGTATGTAGTAGCGGCTAGGCCTGAGGTGGTCCGCGTTTTGGCGCATATCCTACCTCCTCCGAGGATTGCTGGATGTTTTCCTGCTACTATCCCAGTTCTATGACTCCCGTTAAAACAAAGCTTCAGGTGATAAATGATGGATGAGGTGGTGGCAAAGGAGAAAGAGCAGGAGGAACAGGGACCATTCACATCAATATCAGGCCAGTCAACCAGATATGTCTTGTAGGATATGTTTCTGTAACAAAAGGAGAGGTTCGGCTACACAGTTAAAGGGCATACAGTGAGTGCAATGCCTACCAAAAATTTCGAGCCACTCCAATGCCCCTTGGAAATGACATGGAGGTCAGAGGGCGTTAACTAAACCTTTTTTTCGATTTATAGCAACTGGGTCTCCCGTGCACTGTTGGCCTAAGCAGTGAATGGAAGGCTTTCCAAAAATTATGAGGAACTGCAATGCCCCTTGCAAGAGCCATGTGTGGCACCCCAGGGGTCTGGTCACCACAGTAATAGAGATATTACGTCGGAGAGTAAGTGGGAGGTTTCCTGGTCAGGATCCCTTAAACATGCAACATCCTCCTGCCCCAGTCCTGGGAGGGGAGAATTCTGCCCTTATAAACTGGATCTGGGGCGGGGTTGAGTGAGTCAGAGAACAGTCAGAGTCAGAGTGAGAGCAAGGGAAAGTAACAGCAAGGAGCTCTGTAGGAGCTAGGAGCTAAAGACCAGGGGCTGGAAGCTGAGCAGAGCTCGCCCTGGCAGAAGACAATAGGAACCGGACACAGGAGTCCGAAGCTGTGAGGACTTATATATTCAGCAGCAGAAACCAGCCGGCAGGGGATTTCAGGTCCTCTGGCCATAGAAGCCCGGAGGCTCAGTCACAAGCAAGGGACCAGCACCGCCGTCGTGGAGCGGAGGCTAACAGAAGGCCCCAAGTCACCAGCCATACGGGTGAGCACTACACGGTACACTCAGGGACGTGGGCTACTTCTACCCGCTTACAGCAAGGTAGCCAGGAAGAGTGCAGACAGACGGGGAGGCCTACAACTCCACCTGGCCAGGGGAACTCCTGCTTGCTCACAGACTGACCAGGCCTCTTATGCTAGCCAGTACTCCCGGGAGGGTCTACCTTATAATCATCAGTAAAGACCCTGAACTGCACTGCAAAGACTCTGAGTCGTTCCTGCTGCTCTCGTGCACCATCACCCCCATCATCCACACTCACTGCCCTGAGGCTATACTCCTCCCGAGGGGAGTTATCCCATTCTATGCTGCGAACACAACACCAGCCTCAGCGGTCTGCCACGCAGCGGTGGTACTCCCTGACCGCAATCCACGGGTGGCGCAGTCGGACAATTAACCTCAAAACCTAAGAAAGACTGCCACTGGTTTGACCAGCCTGAGCCATGGGACCGGGTCACTGCCACGGAGACTACAGACCCCAGAGACCCGGCACCAGGTATCCCACACACGTGTACACACGGCCCAGGGGGCGCGTCACATGCAGTACAGCATATTACAAACATAAGTCCCATTATTGGGGAGTGGGTGTCCCATAGTATTTGCTTATGCCTTGCAAGCAAAAGCTGCCAAAAATTAGGACGGAGCAACTTGCAATGCCCCTTACAAGAGCCATGCAGTACAGCATATTACAAACATAAGTCCCATTATTGGGGAGTGGGTGTCCCATAGTATTTGCTTATGCCTTGCAAGCAAAAGCTGCCAAAAATTAGGACGGAGCAACTTGCAATGCCCCTTACAAGAGCCATGCAGTACAGCATATTACAAACATAAGTCCCATTATTGGGGAGTGGGTGTCCCATAGTATTTGCTTATGCCTTGCAAGCAAAAGCTGCCAAAAATTAGGACGGAGCAACTTGCAATGCCCCTTACAAGAGCCATGCAGTACAGCATATTACAAACATAAGTCCCATTATTGGGGAGTGGGTCTCCCATAGTATTTGCTTATGCTTTCCCAGAAAAAGCTGCCAAAAATTAGGACGGAGCAACTTGCAATGCCCCTTACAAGAGCCATGCATTACAGCATATTACAAACATAAATCCCATTATTGGGGAGTGGGTGTCCCATAGTATTTGCATATGCCTTGCAAGCAAAAGCTGCCAAAAATTAGGACGGAGCAACTTGCAATGCCCCTTACAAGAGCCATGCAGTACAGCATATTACAAACATAAGTCCCATTATTGGGGAGTGGGTCTCCCATAGTATTTGCTTATGCTTTCCCAGCAAAAGCTGCCAAAAATTAGGACGGAGCAACTTGCAATGCCCCTTACAAGAGCCATGCAGTACAGCATATTACAAACACAAGTCCCATTATTGGGGAGTGGGTGTCCCATAGTATTGGCTTATGCCTTGCAAGCAAAAGCTGCCAAAAATAAGGACGGAGGAACTTGCAATGCTGGCACCCTGGTGGTATAGTGGTGGTGGAGGCTGAGGATAAGGAGAAGAAGATTAAACAGCCGAAACGAGGAAGCATATACCCATGTGTGGGTGTGAAGCGGTGCATGTGAATACACCTCCCGAAATAACACAGAGGATTTGACTTTATGTTACTCTGCTGTCATTTGGTGGTGATGAGAAGTCTGGCCCAATCCAGCCCTTGTTCATTTTTATAAGGGTCAGCTTGTCAGCATTGTCAGTTGACAGGCGAGTGCGCTTATCAGTTATAATTCCCCCAGCGGCACTAAAAACACGCTCCGATAACACGCTAGCGGCAGGGCAGGCCAGGACCTCCAAGGCGTACAGAGCGAGTTCATTCCAAGTGTCCAGCTTGGATACCCAATAATTAAAAGGCACAAAGGAATCACAGTGGACGCTGGTACGATCGGCAAGGTACTCCCTCACCATCTTTTGAAACTTTCCACTCCTTGTGAGAGTACCCCGCGCTTCAGGGCCTGTAAGCTGGGCGGGTGTCAGAAAACTGTCCCAGAACGTTGACAGTGTTCCCCTGCCTCTGCTGGAATGGAGTTGCATCTCTCTCGCCTGTACGCCTTGGTTGGGCAACGAACTGTGACCTCTGCCGCTAGCGTGTTCAGATGGGAATTTTTTTAAGAGTTCTGCAGCAAGGGCCTTCTGGTATTGCCCCATTTTTGTAGACCTCTCCACCTCAGGAATAAGAGAGTGAAAGTTCTCCTTGTAGCAGGGGTCTACAAGTGTCACCAACCAGTAATGACTGTCACCCAACATTTTGACAACGCGAGGGTCACGGTTAAGGCAGCGTAACATAAAGTCAGCCATGCGTGCCAGACTGGTAACGGGCAAGATTTCCGTGTCCTCACCAAGATGACGACTGACCATGCTCTCCTCCTCCTCCTCCTCTTCCTCCTCCCCCCTGTCCTCAGGCCACCCACGCTGAACCGACGGTATGACACTTGTACAGGTACTACCGTCTTCAACGCATGATAGCAGCTCCTGTTCTTCCTCCTCCTCCTCCTCTCCCTCATTGTCCCCCAATGCACGTTGGGATGAGATGAGGCTGGGCTGTGTGTAATCGCCCGCTACGGCTTTTTGATCCATCTCATCATACTCTGGCTGCAATGGCTCCTCTTTAATTCTCTGCAGAGAGCGTTGCAAAAGACAGTCAAGTGGGATGCTGACGCTAATGATGGCGTCATTGCCACTCACCATCTTGGTGGAGTCCTCAGAGTTTGTCAGGATGGTACATATGTCAGACATCCAGGTCCACTCCTGAGGTCTTATGTGTGGAGTCTGACCTGAATATCGACGGCTGTAACGGGTCTGGGAGGCGGAACCTCTGAGCAACTATACAAGGGGGCAGTCCTTGTAAGGAAGCGGGTGGCTCCCAGGGAAGACGGGCGGGTAGTCACGGCAAGTGACAGGGACAGTCTCTGGGTAGAAGGGCAGGTAGTCGCGGCAAGTGACAGGGACAGTCTCTGGGTAGAAGGGCAGGTAGTCACGTCAAGTGACAGGGACAGTTTCTCGGTAGAAGGACAGCGGGCAGGTGGTTGGTGAGCGCTCCCAGGTGAGCGGGCGAGAGTCTTTGGACGGGCAGGTGGTCACGGCAAGTGACGGCAGAGCCTCCAGGTAGGCTAGCAGGCAGGTAGCAGGTGAGTGCTCCCAGGTGAGCAGGCCAGAGTCTCTGGACAGGCAGGTGGTCACAGCAAGTGACGGCAGAGCCTCCAGGTAGGCTAGCAGGCAGGTAGCAGGTGAGCACTCCCAGGTGAGCAGGCAAGAGTCTCTGGACAGGCAGGTGGTCACGGCAAGTGACGGCGGAGCCTCCAGGTAGGCTAGCAGGCAGGTAGCAGGTGAGCGCTCCCAGGTGAGCAGGCAAGAGTCTCTGGACAGGCAGGTGGTCACGGCAAGTGACGGCGGAGCCTCCAGGTAGGCTAGCAGGCAGGTAGCAGGTGAGCGCTCCCAGGTGAGCAGGCAAGAGTCTCTGGACAGGCAGGTGGTCATGGCAAGTGACGGCGGAGCCTCCAGGTAGGCTAGCAGACAGGTAGCAGATGAGCGCTCCCAGGTGAGCGGGCAGGCTGGTCCATAGACAGACTGACAGGTGTCGGAAGGCAGACCGTCGGACCGCAGGCTTGCAAGCAGGTAAACGAATATCAGGCAGGTATCAAGCAGGAATCTGACAGGAGACTGGCAGGTAACTGGTAACGGGACCTGAGGGCTGAAGCAGAGTGAAGGCTTTGCAACAACATTGCTCGGGCACCTCCATTTTGGAGGAGGTGCCTTATATATGGTGAGGTCCTCCGGCCATTGGCCGGGGACTCCTTAGGATGGGAGGAGGACGCCGGGCACGGAGTGGAGAGGTGAGGGGAACAGCATCCCTGCCTAGCAGGAGGCAGGGACGCCGACGCTACAGTACCCCCCCTTTAGGCCCCCCCCTTTTTTAGGCCAGACAGAAATTTATCAAGGATGAGAGGGGCATGGATATTCTCCCGGGGCTCCCACGTTCTCTCCTCAGGACCAAACCCCTTCCAATCTACCAGAAAAAAGGTTTTTCCTCTTACCCTTTTGGTGGCCAGAATGTTCTCTACCTCAAACTCGTTTTCAGTGGAAACCGGAGCAGGAGGCGTACCTGTAGACTTGGAAAAAGAGTTAAGTACCACGGGTTTGAGGAGAGATACATGGAAGGAGTTAGGGATCCGCAAGTTGGCCGGGAGTTTCAATTTATAGGCCACTGGGTTGATTTGCTTGATAACTTCTAGTGGGCCGATGAACCGAGGCCCTAACTTGTAGGAAGGAATCTTGAGCCGGACATACTTGGACGAGAGCCAGACTTTATCTCCAGGACGGAATTGTGGAGGATCCAGGCGTTTTTTGTCAGCGTGTTTTTTCATCCGCTCGGACGACTGAAGGAGTGCGGATCGGGTACTCTCCCAAATGGAGGAAAATTTGCTAACGAGAGATTCTGCAGCCGGATTGTCCACCGAGGTGGAGACGGGAAATGGGATCCGAGGATGCTGACCGAAGACTACAAAAAACGGGGATCTGGAGGAAGATTCGCTCTCGTGATTATTGTAAGAGAATTCGGCCCATGGCAGGAGATCCACCCAGTCTGAATGGTGGGCATTAACGAAGAGCCGGAGGTAACTGGTCAGGATCTGATTGATCCGCTCCACTTGACCATTGGACTGTGGGTGGTATGCGGAGGAGAAGTCCAGGGTGACTAGTAGCTTACATGTGGCTCTCCAGAAGCGTGAGGTGAACTGAACCCCACGATCCGACACGATGTGGAGGGGCAGGCCATGGAGACGGAAGATATGGCGGATAAAGTCTTTAGCCAGCTCGGGTGCAGACGGGAGGCCTGGCAGGGGAATGAAATGAGCCATTTTGGAAAAGCGGTCAGCGACCACCCAAATGACCGTACAACCGGCAGAGGCAGGGAGATCTGTTATGAAGTCCATTGCTATATGCTGCCAGGGGGCAGCAGGTACTGGAAGAGGAAGGAGGCGACCGGCTGGCAGGTGTCTCGGAACCTTGTTGCGGGCGCAGGACACACAGGCAGAAACAAAGTCTATTACGTCCTTGTGCAGGGTAGGCCACCAGTAGTGCCGGGTGATAAGCTGGAGGGTCTTTTTCTGACCGGCATGGCCAGCAAGCTTAGACGAGTGACCCCAGTGTAGGATCTTCTCCCGATCAGGTACCGTTACGAACGTCTTACCGGGAGGGAGACGATTTAGACTCACGGGGGCCACCTGCATTACTCTGGCGGGATCGATGATGTGTTTAGGTTCCTCCTCAAGATCAGACACCAGGAAGGATCGGGACAAGGCGTCAGCTTTGATGTTTTTGTCAGCCGGGCGAAAATGAAGAACAAAATCAAAGCGAGCAAAAAACAAGGACTACCGGGCTTGGCGCGGGTTAAGTCTCTGGGCACTCTGGAGGTAAGCCAAGTTCTTGTGGTCCGTGTAAAGTATTACCGGGTGAAGAGCCCCCTCGAGCAGGTAACGCCACTCCTCCAATGCCAGCTTAATGGCCAATAATTCTCGGTCTCCTATAGAATAGTTGCGCTCGGAAGAGGAGAAGAGTTTGGAGAAGAAGCCGCAAGTTACCATTCTCCCTGAAGACGATTTTTGGGTAAGTACCGCTCCGGCTCCAGAGGAGGAGGCGTCAACTTCCAGGAAGAATTGCTTGTTGCCGTCCGGGCGATGCAGCACCGGGGCGGAAGAGAAAGCCTGTTTTAAGGAAAGAAAGGCTTCCTCAGCTTCGGGCGGCCATTCTCTGGGATTAGTGCCCTTACGGGTGAGCGCAGAGATTGGGGCAGTCCGGGAAGAGAAGTGCGGTATGAAGAGGCGGTAGTAGTTGGCGAAGCCCAGGAACCGCTGAATAGCCTTCAACCCCTCTGGTCGAGGCCACTTCTCGATGGCAGACCGTTTCTCAGGATCCATTCGTAGGCCGGTCTGAGAAATTATGTAGCCCAAAAATGGAAGCAAGGTCTGCTCAATGAGGCACTTCTCATATTTAGCGTAGAGGTGGTTCTGCCTGAGCCTGAGCAGAACCTGACGAACATCCCTCCGGTGTGTGGGGAGATCCAGAGAGCAGACCAAGATGTCGTCCAGGTACACCACTACGCAGGAGTAGAGAAGGTCCCGGAAGATGTCATTGACCAACTCTTGAAAGACGGCGGAAGCGTTACAGAGACCGAAGGGCATTACCAGGTATTCATAGTGGCCGTCCCGGGTGTTGAATGCCGTCTTCCATTCATCCCCCTGACGGATACGGACCAGGTTATACGCCCCACGGAGGTCCAGCTTGGTGAAGATTCTAGCCCCCCTCAGACGGTCAAATAATTCCGGAATGAGCGGAAGGGGGTATTTATTCTTCACCGTGATCTGGTTAAGGCCTCTATAGTCTATACAGGGACGGAGTGAGCCATCCTTCTTTTTGACGAAGAAGAAGCCTGCTCCCGCCGGGGAAGTAGATTTCCGGATGAATCCCCGGGCCAGATTCTCCTCAATATATTCTGACATGGATCGGGTCTCAGCAGCGGACAAAGGGTAAATGCGCCCATGGGGAGGAGTAGCGCCGGGCATCAGGTCGATTGGGCAGTCGTATGGTCTATGAGGGGGTAATGTCTCTGCCTCCTTTTTATTAAAGACGTCCGCATGCGACCAATAAGGAGCCGGAAGACCAGGTAGATTGGCTGGAGTAGGAGAAGGACGGACAGGATGGACGGGAACTAAACAAGTCTTATGGCAGTCCTGTCCCCAGCGAAGGACTTCTCCGGTCTGCCAATCAAGCACGGGTGCATGTCTCTGAAGCCAAGGTAGGCCTAGTAAGAGAGCGTGAGAGAGTCCAGGCAGAACATGAAAGAAGATGCTCTCAGAGTGCAGCATTCCCACCTGCAGGGTTATGGATTCAGTGATGAGTTGGATGGGATGTGGTAAGAGGCCCCCATCCACGGCAGCGACAGATAAGGGTACAGCTAGAGGTTTGGTGGGAATGCGGTATTTCTCTACCAGAGACTGAGAAATGAGATTACCGGCAGCTCCAGAGTCCAGTTGGGCTAGTTCAAAATAACGGTTCTCCCCGCAGATGATAGAGACCGATAGCAACAGAGATGGAGAGGGTTTACTCTTGTCTAGGACGACCTCTCTGAGCGATCCTAGACACAGGCGTTTCCCGACCTCTCCGGGCAGGAACGGATCCGGTGCTCCTTACTGCCACAGTAGAAGCAGCTCCCCTCGGCACGGCGTAGCTCTTGACGGATTTTGACCATGTTGGTCTGGTCGACCTGCATAGGCTCGGGTGAGTGCGCCTGGGGAGTAGCGGGAGAAGTGACAGGTTTCTGAAAGGTAGAGGCTTGACGTGGAAACCTCCTCTCACGGGTGACCTCTTTGGCGCGTTCCTGGAACCGGATGTCTATCCGGGTGGCAAGAGTTATTAAGTCGTCGAGAGTGGTAGGTATGTCCCGACCGGCGAGTTCATCTTTAATACGGCCGGACAGACCCTCCCAAAAGACAGACACCAGGGCGTCATTATCCCAGGCCAGCTCCGAAGCAAGGGTACGGAACCGTATGGCATATTGGCCCACGGTGAGATTTCCTTGATGGAGGCGTAGCAGAGATGATGCGGATGAGGTCTTCCGTCCGGGTTCGTCGAAGACTTTCCGGAAAGCCGTGAGAAAGGCTGGCAGGTTGGACACCAGGGGGTCTCCTCTCTCCCATAGAGGATTTAGCCAAGCCAGTGCCTCCCCCGTGAGATGGGACAAGATGAAGGCTACTTTGGCCCGGTCAGAGATAAACTGGTGGGACAGGAGTTCAAAGTGCTGGGTGCACTGGTTTATGAAGCCCCGAGCTTGAGCGGGGTCGCCTCCGAAGCGTGGAGGTGCAGAAAGCCGGGGTCCGGGGCAGGAAACCATGGTATTGGTGGGCAGCGGCGCTGCCGGGCTGCGAGTCATGACACTAGCGGTGGTTGCTGGTGGAGCAGTCAGAGTGTCCAGGCGAGAGTTGACATTCCGCAGATGACTCAGGATGGACTCCTGTTGGGACCTCTGACGGGACAGTTCATGACATAGGTCCGAGAGCGAGGGAGCTTGGGTGCCACCGGGTTCCATGGCCCGAGCAAACTGTAACGGGTCTGGGAGGCAGAACCTCTGAGCAACTATACAAGGGGGCGGTCCTTGTAAGGAAGCGGGTGGCTCCCAGGGAAGACGGGCAGGTAGTCACGGCAAGTGACAGGGACAGTCTCTGGGTAGAAGGGCAGGTAGTCACGGCAAGTGACAGGGACAGTCTCTGAGTAGAAGGACGGGTACTCACGGCAAGTGGCAGGGACAGTCTCTGGGTAGAAGGACGGGTTCTCACGGCAAGTGACAGGGACAGTCTCTGGGTAGAAGGACAGCAGGCAGGTGGCTGGTGAGAACTCCCAGGTGAGCGGGCGAGAGTCTTTGGACAGGCAGGTGGTCACGGCAAGTGACGGCAGAGCCTCCAGGTAGGCTAGCAGACAGGTAGGAGGTGAGCGCTCCCAGGTGAGCAGGCAAGAGTCTCTGGACAGGCAGGTGGTCACGGCAAGTGACGGCAGAGCCTCCAGGTAGGCTAGCAGTCAGGTAGCAGGTGAGCGCTCCCAGGTGAGCAGGCAAGAGTCTCTGGACAGGCAGGTGGTCACGGCAAGTGACGGCGGAGCCTCCAGGTAGGCTAGCAGACAGGTAGCAGGGGAGCGCTCCCAGGTGAGCAGGCAAGAGTCTCTGGGCAGGCAGGTGGTCACGGCAAGTGACGGCGGAGCCTCCAGGTAGGCTAACAGACAGGTAGCAGGCGAACGCTCCCAGGTGAGCGGGCAAGCTGGTCCATAGACAGACTGACAGGTGTCGGAAGGCAGACCGTCGGACCGCAGGCTTGCAAACAGGTAAACGGATATCAGGCAGGTATCAAGCAGGAATCTGGCAGGTGACTGGCAGGTAACTGGTAACGGGACCTGAGGGCTGAAGCAGAGTGAAGGCTTTGCAACAACATTGCTCGGGCACCTCCATTTTGAAGGAGGTGCCTTATATATGGTGAGGTCCTCCGGCCATTGGCCGGGGACTCCTTAGGATGGCGCGCGCGGCCCCTTTAAGAGAGGGAGAGCGCGCGCCCTAAGCACAGTGGCCGGGAAGCAGCACGCGCTGCCAGCAGAGCGGGAGGAGGACGCCGGGCACGGAGTGGAGAGGTGAGGGGAACAGCGTCCCTGCCTGGCAGGAGGCAGGGACGCCGACGCTACAATAGGCCACAAGAAGTGGACCGGCAACTGGTCCAGCCGTGCTACTCTACGTCTCGGCTTGGCAAACCGGAGGCTTCTGGCTTATATAGTCAGTTGCTGAAGCCTCATTCTAATCCCCGTGAGGGTCAAGCAGGTCCGGGAACTCCGATGTGACAGGAGGTACTTCAGAGCACCCGAGCGGGATTGAGAGTGGGAAGCGCAGGGCAGGAGGGAGAAAGACCCACTGTGAAGACGGTCTAGCTAGGAACACAAGAAAGTGGGGTTCTGCCAGGTACTCCTGATCTACCTGAGGAAGTGCTGAACCCTTGCCTGGTGAACACAGCGTGACGTCGGAGGCCGGCAACTGTACAGTGCACCAGTGGAGCTGTCATAAGAACTGTGAGTAAAAACTCGGATGACTGCACCGCACTGCCTCTGTCCCTTCTTTCATCTGCGCCATCTCTCCCTCCCGGCACTACAACGCTCAGCGCAACCTACACTTCCTACCCTGTACGTGAAGCCACACCATCCCTGTTGCCGTAACACCAGCTCCAGAGGACTGCTCCGCAGCGGTGGCACCCATTAGGTGGCGTCACGAACACTTCGCAAATCCCCTATAAACCATTCCCCCTTTTACTGACCGCCCTGGGTCACGGACCGGGCCAACTACCGTGATATCCCCCAGCAACCAGAGGCCCAGCTGCCGAGTACTCCACGGCCCCGGGGGCACGTCAGAGGCATTCCTGATGGTCTTTGAGAGGGTGGCGGAGCGGGAGAGATTGCTTCCGGAGCAGTGGGCGGAGGTGCTGGCACCATATTTAATGGGCAAGACGCAGAAAGCCTATTATGACTTGGCCCTGCAGGACACAAAGGAATATGCCAAATTAAAAACAGAAATTTTGGCACACTTGGAAGTGACTCTGACTGTCAGGGCGCAACTGGTGGACCGCTGGACCTACTGCAGTGACAAATCTCCCTGGTCCCAGATGTTCGACCTCCTGCACCTGGTTCAAAAGTGGTTGCAACCTGAATCCTCCTCCACAGCACAGCTTGTAGAAAGGGTCATCATGGACTGGTTCATCCACTCCCTTCCAAGGTTGGTGCAAGCCTGGGTTTGCCAGGGAGATCCCCATAATGCAGATGATCTGGTGGGGTTGGTGGAAAGATAACAGGCGGTGAAAAGTTCCTTGGAAAAGCCCGAGGTCGTAGCATCTCCATACTGGGATCCCCAAAAGGGGGTGGACACCCAAAAGAGCGGAACTAGAGCCACATCTCGAGGGTGCCCTAAAGCCCAGGAGGGGACTGAGTTGCTGCCAAATGTCCCGCCCCTTAACATAGTATGTTGGCGATGTCACAACCCAGGTCACATAGCCGCCCGGTGCCGCATGACAACTGAGCCAATGGACTTCAGCGCAGGATGGCGTTGCTCATATTTTGCATATCCTACCTGGAGTGCGGTCCCTCAACCAGGCGAGAGACCGCGGTCATGCCTTGTGTCAGTGAATGGTATGCAAGTGACTGCTTTGTTAGATTCGGGGAGTTTGGTAACACTTGTAAGGGCCACAGTTCTTCATCAGCTGGTTCCAGGGAAAAAGGTTGGTGTCCTTTATATCCATGGGGACGCTAAGGACTACCCTGTGGCCCGAGTGCTCATAGAAACAAACTGTGGCACCGAGTCCCATAAGGTCGGCATAGTCAAGGACCTGCTGCACCCTGTGATAATAGGGCGGGACTTTACCTTGTTTTAGGACTTGTGGGAGAAAGGGAGGAAGCCAGGGTGTCCAGACAACAACCAGGTTGCTCCTGAAGAAAGCTCATCGCAGGCCACCGCTGACGGGTTTCCTTTTTGTGTGCTTGTTATGGATGAGGATGAGGCAGCATCCCCGGAGGCCAATATTCCTGAGCTGGAGGTGTCCGGGGGAAACTTTGGAACCGCCAACTCAGGGACTTAACTCTAAAACGGGCATTTGATAATGTCACTGTTCTGAATGGTGTTGCTCAAGAACAGGGGGCTGACACCCGATATCCCTACTTTGCTGTGAATGAAGAGTTGCTATATTGGGTCACCAAGCTCAGAGGAGAGGTAATCGAGCAGTTACAAGTGCCAGGGCCGTACAGACGCAGGGTGTTAGATATGGCCCATACACATGCCTTAGGTGAGCATCTGAGGGTAGAAAAAAAACAGGAAAAGATCCTCCAGAGGTTCTACTGGCCTGGTTGTCACTGAGAAATCATGAATTATTGTAGGTCCTTTCCCACTTGTCAGCTAACCTCCCCTGTGGCTCACTTCCGTAGCCCCTTAGTGCCACTACCCATCATTAAGGTCCCTTTCGATCGCATCACCATGGATCTAGTGGGGCCCGTGGTCAAGTCCGCCAGAGGAGGTGAAGCACATGCTGAGTCTAGGGGTCATTGAAGAGCCCAAGAATGGCTGGTCCAGTCCCATAGTCTTGGTGCTGAAACCAGATGGAGAATGGCGGTTCTGCAATGACTATAGAAAACTAAATGAGGTCTCTAAGTTTGATGCGTACCCAATGCCAAGGGTAGATGAACTAATTGAAAGGCTAGGGCCGGCCAGGTACGTTACCACCCTTGACCTTACAAAATGGTACTGGCAAATTACCATGTCCCAAGAGGCCAAACAGAAGACGGCTTTTGCAATGCCGGATGGGTGTTTCCAGTACACCAGGATGCCGTTTGGGTTGCAAGGAGCTTCGGCTACCTTTCAGAGAGCCATGGACCGGATCCTAGCTCCCCACAAGAAGTATTCAGCCGCTTACCTGGATGATATTGTGATCTACAGCCAGGATTGGGGAAGCTAACTGAGCAAAGTCCATGTGATATTCAATGCTCTACCGAAGGCGGGATTTTCCATCGACCTGAAGAAATGTGCCATGGGCATGGAGGAAGCCAGATATTTGGGCTATGTTGCAGGCAGAGGCGTGATAAAGCCCCAAATAAATAATATTGAAGTGATTCAGGGTTGGCCACAACCTCTCTCAAAAAAACTGGTCAGAGCCTTCCTGGGCATCGTGGGCTACTATCGCGGGTTCATCTCTAACTTTGCCATGATAGCCACCCCTTTGACAGACCTCCTGAAAGGGACAAAGTCGGCTATGGCTAAGTGGTCTCCAGAAGCTGAGATGGCTTTACAGGAGCTAAAGCAGGCGCTGTGTAAACAGCCAGTCCTGGTTGCACCGAATTTCTCAAAAGAGTTTGTGGTCCAGATGGACGCTTCAGGTATCAGACTGGCGGCTGTCCTATCACAAGAGGTGAACGGGCAGGAGCACCCCATAATGTATCTAAACCGGAAGCTGACATCTTGTGAGAAGAATTACTACATAGTGGAGAAGGAATGTTTGTCCATGAAGTGGGCGTTGAACACCCCGAGATACTACCTCTTAGGCAGAAATTTCAGGCTGGTATCAGATCATGCCCCACTAAGGTGGATGAGAGAGAAGATGGTGAACAATGCCCGAGTGACCAGGTGGTTCCTAGCCCTCCAGGACTTTAGCTTCCATGTAGAGGATAGGCCTAGGAAACTGCATGGCAATGCTGATCCTTTGTCGAGGGTCTGACTCGCCCCCTGGGCCGGTACCCGGAACCGGGCCTTCTAGTGTACGTGTTATGTTCTGCTACCAGAGCTAAGGAAAGAGAGGAGATCTGTCCCTACGATAGAACTCAGCTGAATCCCTACGATGTAACAGGGAACCTGATCCTGCGATCAGACCTGCTAAAGTCCTAAGCTAGTCTGTACGGAGACCTATAGATGTGGGGAAGGAATCCCTACAAGTACTAAGGACTGGGAGGAAAATGGGACACCTCCTAACAGAAATAGTAGCAGACAGACGAACAAACAAAATATATAGAACATAGAGGTCCGTAGACCAAGCAAACTAACAGAGTTAGATACAGAGCACAGGCTAGCTAGAAAGTAGTTATACAATGAAGTCCAGCAAAGCCAGAAGGGCGGAGCAGGATTAAATAGGCCAACAAGGTCATGTGACCAGCAAAGGAAAAAACCTAAGAGCAAGGTTCTAACAGTACCCCCCCTTCTAAGAGGATCCTCCGGATCCCCTAGGACCAGGCTTATCAGGAAATCTCCTGTGAAACGCTCTGATAAGTCTGGATGCGGAAACATCATCTGACCTCACCCAAGAGTTATCCTCGGGTCCGAAACCTTTCCAGGCCACAAGATACTGCAAACTATCTCTATACCGTCTAGAGTTAAGGATGCGAGAAATTTCATATTCCCCGTCCTCCACCACCGGAGGAACAGAGGCAGAGGCGTCACCATCCGACACAACAGCTTTTTTTAACAGAGAGACATGAAATACCGGATTAATTCTCCAGGAGGTAGGAACCTCCAACCTAACAGCAGATTGGTTGACAACCTGAAGCACCTTAAAGGGCCGTACAAACTTGGGACCCAATTTCTTAGAAGGAATCCTCAACCGCAGATTCCTAGAGGACAACCAAACCATGTCACCAACAGCGAACAAAACCTCCTGTCGTTTCCTATCAAAGTAGTCTTTAGATTTTCTGTTGGCCTCCTGAAGATTACCACGCACATCCGTCCAAACTCTCTCCAAATCACCGGAAAAATTCTCCTCCTCAGGCATGGCAGATCCCAACTTGGAGAACGACCCAAACGACGGATGTCTCCCAGAACAACAAAAAAAAGGCGAACAACCAGCAGAAGAAGATGTATGATTGTTCAGAGCAAATTCAGCAAGTGGCAGAAACTCAGACCACCCCTCTTGATTGTCTGCCACAAAACAACGCAAGAACTGCTCAACATCCTGGTTTTTCCTTTCTGTCTGTCCATTAGATTCAGGATGATATCCGGACGAGAACGACAAATGAACTCCCAACCTGTCACAAAAGGCACGCCAAAAACGAGCCACGAACTGAGGACCCCTATCAGAAACAATGTCAGTAGGAATGCCATGAAGTCTGACAATTTCTTGACAAAGGCCTTAGCGAGAGTTTTAGCGCAGGGCAGTTTGACGAAGGGAACCAAGTGACACATCTTGCTAAAACGGTCCACGACCACCCAGATGACAGTAAAACCCTCAGAGGGGGGAAGGTCAGTTATAAAGTCCATAGCCAAATGTGTCCAAGGAGCACTGGGAACCTCCAAAGGACAAAGCAACCCCGCAGCAGGAGTATGTGAGGACTTAGATCTAGCACATATAGTACATTGACGCACCCACTTAATGACCTCCTTCTGCCATCCAGGCCACCAAAAACTGCGACCCACCAGTCTCTTGGTCTCAGAGATTCCGGGATGACCTGCCAACCGAGACTCGTGACACTCAACAAACAAATCTCTCCTAAAGGTCCCAGGCACAAACAACCTCCCATGAGGAGTGTTAGATGGGGCATTCTCCTGTGCTTTAAGAATCTCATCTTCCAAAACGGAGTCCAAAGCAGCTATCACAACACCTTCTTGTAAAATGTTCTCCTCTTTCTCAGCACCGACTATGGGAGAAAAACTGCGAGACAAGGCATCCGCCTTAACATTCTTAGTACCAGGGATGTAAGTAACGGAGAAATTAAACCGCGAGAAAAACAGTGCCCACCTAGCCTGACGAGCATTCAGGCGCTTGGCAGCATCAAGATATATCAGATTTTTATGATCCGTAAGAACCTGAACGGGAAATTCCGCACCTTCCAAGAAATGGCGCCAGTGTTCAAATGCGAGTTTAATAGCCAATAATTCCCGATTACCAATATCGTAATTCAGTTCAGTCTCCGAAAATTTTTTTGAAAAAAAGGCACAGGGATGTAATCCATCCCCGTTATCCTGAGACAATACTGCGCCAACCCCCACAGAGGAAGCATCAACCTCAACCAAAAACGGCTTAGTCACATCAGGCTGCATAAGGATGGGAGCAGAGGTGAACCTCTCCTTGAGATACACAAAAGCTTCAATGGCCTCAGAAGACCACTGAACCGCATCAGCACCTTTCCTGGTGAGATCGGTCAGAGGTTTGACAATACTAGAAAAATTTTTTATGAATTTTCTGTAATAATTGGCAAAACCTAAAAACCTCTGTATCGATTTCAAACCAATAGGCCTAGGCCATTCCTGCACAGCTTGAACTTTAACCGGGTCCATCTCAAAACCATCGCTGGAGATACTGTAACCCAAAAAACTAATTCTCTGTACAGCGAACTCACATTTCTCCAGCTTAGCAAAAAGCGAATTGTCCATTAATAACTGTAATACCTCACGTACGCTCCGCCAATGAGACTCCAGATCCGGCGAATAAATCAAAATGTCATCCAAATACACAACCACATTTTTGCCGATCAAAGGTCTAAGGATGTCATTAATAAGATTCTGAAAAAATGCAGGAGCATTAGTAAGACCAAAAGGCATAACCAGATTCTCAAAATGACCCACAGGAGTGTTAAAAGCAGTCTTCCATTCGTCACCCTCCTTCATGCGCAACAGATTGTATGCCCCCTTAAGGTCAGTTTTAGAGAACCACTTGGCCCCCATTAACTGGTTAAACAGATCAGGAATCAATGGCAGTGGGTAAGGATTGCGTACAGTAATTTTGTTAATCTCACGAAAATCCAGACAAGGGCGTAAACCGCCGTCCTTTTTTTTTACAAAAAAAAATCCAACCGCCACAGGAGACTTAGAAGGCCTAATGTGACCGGCGGCCAAACTTGTCTGTATGTATTCCTCCAAAGCCTTCCTCTCAGGAATAGTAAGGTTAAATAAACGACTTTTAGGAAGAGTCGCTCCAGGGACAAATTCAATAGAACAATCATAGTCTCTATGGGGAGGCAAAACCTGCGATTCCTTCTCAGAAAAAACTCTCCAAAAATCCTGAATAGGAACAGGCAATTCTCCCCTATCCAAATCTGCAATACGCCCGTTACAACACTTGTCATAACATTTATGGCTCCAGGATTTAATTTCACTGGTAGACCAATCCAGTACAGGATTGTGAAATTTTAACCAGGGCAATCCCAATATTACTGGAGAAGGCAAGTTATTCAAAACTACCAAATCCAATTTCTCATGGTGAACACCATTAATAGTGAGAGGAAATTCACAGACCTTGAGAGTAATATTCTTCAAAGGGGAACCATCCACAGAAACCACAGCAATGGGGGATGATAAAGATTCGGGTTTTAAATTGAGTCTTTCCAAGAATCCCCCATCAATTACATTCAGAGTAGACCCACAATCAACAAACACCCGAAATTCCATTAATTTTTCCTGAGCAATCGTGGAAGCAGCTAAAAATACACCCTTGGAATTTAAACAGGCAATACGGGCATGACTGACCTTTTTTTTTTCTTTCTTCATACGAAGCTCACAGCCTTTAATCAAATGACCAGATTTTCCGCAATAGAAACACAAGCCTTCAAAAAATCTACGGTCTTTTTCTTGAGAGCGAGGTGACACCGATCCAATCTCCATCGGTTCACCACTGTTAGTACACACATTCTCATAACCAGAAACTGACATAGCAGAGGATTTGCTCTCATTAACCCTTGCACGCAGTCTCCTATCCACCCGTATAGCTAATTGCATAGCCTGCTGCAAATCTTCAGGTGTAGGATAAGCAATTAGCAGGTCTTTAACCCTTTCATTGAGCCCAGCAAGAAATAGACTTTTCAGAGCAGAATCGTTCCACCCTGTTTGAGTAGACCAACGACGGAAATGAGTACAATATTTTTCCACATTACCTGATCCCTGTTTCAAACGTCTCAAATCAGTCTCAGCTGATGCGACACGGTCAGGATCATCATATAATAGTCCCAAAGCAGAAAAAAAACTATCCACTGATCTGAAGCATGTATCACTAGGTTGCAAAGAAAAGGCCCACTCCTGAGGCTCTTTGCGCAAAAGTGACATTATGAACCCTATGCGCTGGGATTCATCCCCAGAGGACTTGGGTCTCAAACGAAAATACAATAAGCAAGCATTTTTAAATGAAAAAAAATTCTCGGTGTTCACCAAAAAATAAATCTGGCAAACATACCTTAGGCTCCAATAAATGTGCTGCAGGACAGTTACTCACGTGCTGACGGAGCTCGGCCACCTCCAGAGAGAGTCCCTGCAGGCGATGAGCCAAATCCTGAACCGACACCATGATGGAACAGAAAAATCTTTCCTTAGAGAATTTGCAGGCTGGACTTACTGTTATGTTCTGCTACCAGAGCTAAGGAAAGAGAGGAGATCTGTCCCTACGATAGAACTCAGCTGAATCCTTACGATGTAACAGGGAACCTGATCCTGCGATCAGACCTGCTAAAGTCCTAAGCTAGTCTGTACGGAGACCTATAGATGTGGGGAAGGAATCCCTACAAGTACTAAGGACTGGGAGGAAAATGGGACACCTCCTAACAGAAATAGTAGCAGACAGATGAACAAACAAAATATATAGAACATAGAGGTCCGTAGACCAAGCAAACTAACAGAGTTAGATACAGAGCACAGGCTAGCTAGAAAGTAGTTATACAATGAAGTCCAGCAAAGCCAGAAGGGCAGAGCAGGATTAAATAGGCCAACAAGGTCATGTGACCAGCAAAGGAAAAAACCTAAGAGCAAGGTTCTAACAGTACGGTGCTGATGGGGGTAGTAGTGGCAACCCGGTCCCGTGGCTCAGGGCGGTCAGACCAATGTTGTGGCAGTCTATTTATAGATTTGTGAATGTCCGACTACGCCACCCGTGGATTGCGGTCAGAGATAACCGCCGCTGCGAGGCAGACCGCTGAGGCTGGTGTTAGTGTGCAGCACAGGGGTAGGATTACTCTCCACGGGAAGAGTGTAGCCTCAGGGCAGTGTAAGTGGATGCTGGGGGTGATTGTGCAGGTGCAGCAGAAATCACACAGAGTCCAATGATGCAGTCCAGGGTCTTTTACTCACAGTTGTTATCCAAGTCACTTCTGTCAGCAAGGACTGCCCGAGCCGTGCTGCGTCCACCAGGTGAGGAGCTCGGTCAACCCCTATGCAATTCAGGAGTATGGCACAGGACCCCCTTCTGTCCTTTCTCTGGCCTCTCGTGCCCCACCAGTGTCCTGACTTCTGTCTGGCTACAGCGGACCGTGTCGGGTAAGTGTTGGCCTTCACTTCCCGCTATCCTATATGGTGCCTTCCTAGCAGGTCTAGCGGGGGGTCGCACCAATAAATGGTCACAACCTCCGGTTCTTGGCTGAGGGTAGATTCGCCTCCTCCAACTTAGGGATCTGGTACCTTTCCACAGACTGACCCTTCCACCCAGTATAATGGGGTATGCAACGGTTGCTGGCCTTTCTGCACTCTTAGGGTCCCTTCTGCCTTCTTGTTTCTGAAGCCTTTCCACTCCTCTGTTTCTTCTCCTTTCTGGCCCCGGCCTTCTCACTAGGCCTGCCTCATGGAGCTGAGCTCAGCCTGAGCCGCTGCGCCCTGCCAGCTCTCTCTCCTTCTGCTCTGACTGAACTGCTCCACTCCACTCTACTCAAGATGGCTCCCACCTTTTATCTGCGTCTCTGTGCTGAGCTCAGGTGACCTGCACCCAATGAGCTCCTTCCTGTGCTCCCAGAAACCGCCCCCTTTCTGCTCCCACACTACTGGGTTCTCTCCCCCCCTCCCCACTCCAGCCAGGGACATGGTCAGTTGTGCCCGCAGCTGGGAGCACCGTCGAGCTGTCCCCTGGAAGTGGGGAGTGTGTGTGTGTGTGCAGCTAACTGATCCCTGGTCCACACTCCATCCTTACCTGGGAGTGGAATATCACACCTCTGGTTGAGGTGCAATACCCCTGTAGCAACCAAGCCCTCGGGGCGCTACAGGTCCACTGTATGTTAGCAGAAGGTGCCAAGCCCCTCGGCTTTGGGCATAGGGGGGTATGTAAGATGGCTGCCGGACATGTCCTTGAGGGGAGATATGTATCGGTGAGGTTGGCAGCTTTAGTGATGTAAAACTGGGAAAGCATGCTCCAGCACACATAGTGTTGAGAGGGTTAATAGGGCGTATCAGGGCCGGTTTTTAAGAGCAGTCATAAGAGATGAGTGGGAGTGGCTGCTCACATATCCCCACCCCGGGGCGTGATTGGTTGTAAAAAAATGGAGGCCAAGTGTCTCATTTGATGTCTGTGTCTGTAGACGTGTGGTTCTCCAGTGTGTTGGTCTGTGCTAAGGCCGTGAAAACTGGACAATGACCTCTAGTGATCGAACCCGCACCATTGCATGGACATTTTGCTTTTGTTTTCCCTTTGTGCCAGAAAAGGCTGTCTTTTGTTTGCCTATGCTAATCAGTTTATGAAGTCAGAATATACCTGCCTGAACATTTTTATGAAAGCGTTTCCTGTTCCCACCTGAACTGTGGCTGAGTGAGTACCAAACCCCCTACACATGCATCTCTTATTGAATCTGGTGCATCTTACTCCAGCGGATGTTGGGTAAAGATTGGCTTATAAAACACCAGCCTACATGTATTACCCCCTTAGTGCAGTTTTTTAGCAATATTTTTATTGTGATGTTAGTGTGTATATCGCTAACTGACATGTCTATGGTTAGTTTGTGTGTAGAATTGTGATATTAGTGTGTATGGCTTCACTAAAGCTGCAGCAGCTACACAAGGATTGTCTTTATTAAATTTCTCATTGTAATATTAATATAATTTATGTAAAAGAAAATGCAGTATATGTATAGTAAATATTATCTTTTATTAAAAAAAATACAAGATACTATAATTCTCATGTTACTGTGGACTGGATACAGGGCACATGATGCTTCGGCTCTGTAGAATTAGATAAATAAAAAAAAAACACAAAGAAAAAATAACACGAAGAAACATGAGATGGGGAATGTCCTTAATGTTCAAAAGTCATCTGGTTTCTTGATCACTTCATTATATATTATAAACCATTTTATTTTTTTGAGAAAGAACCAATGCCTGATCCTTCTTCTGGAGTGATGACAATGACAGATCTTTCATCCTGACCGATTATTTTGTGCCAGATCCTTCTTCTGAAGGGATTACAATGCCAGATCCTTCATCTTGGCCGATTATTGTGCCAGATCCTTCTTCTGGAGTGACTAAAATGCCAGATCCTTCATCTTGACCTATTATTGCGCTGGATCCTTCTTCTGGAATTATGACAATGCCAGATCCTTCATCTTGACCGATTATTGTGCCAGATCCTTCTTCTGGAGTGATGATGATGCTAGATCCTTCATCTTGACCGATTACTGTGCCAGATCCTTCTTCTGGAGTGATGACAATGCCAGATCCTTCATCTTGACCAATTTTTGCTCCGGATCCTTCTTCTGGAACGATGACAATGCCTGATCCTTCATCTTGACCAATTACTGTGCCAGATCCTTCTTCTGGAGTGATGACAATGCCAGATCCTTCATCTTGAGCGAATATTGTGCCAGACCCTTCTTCTGGAGTGATTACAATGCCAGATCCTTCATCTTGACCGATTACTGCACCAGATCCTTCTTCTGGAATGATTACAATGCCAGATCCTTCATCTTGACCGATTACTGCACCAGATCCTTCTTCTGGAATGATGACAGTGCCAGATCCTTCATCTTGACCGATTACTACGACAGATCCTTCTTCTGGAATGATTACAATGCCAGATCCTTTATCTTGACCGATAACTGCACCAGATCCTTCTTCTGGAATGATGACAATGCCAGATCTTTCACCTTGACCGATTATTGTGACAAATTCCTGGCCAGATCCTAATCCAGATCCTTCAAAAACTAAAAAGAACAGTAGCAAAGTTAGCAATAATCAATTTTAGAATTAGTTACTAAACAGCAGAAAAAAAACCTACAAAAATATCAGGGAGATTAGTATATAAGAGCACCACTGTGTATTAAGGAACACAATGTGCTGGGGCTTCTTCATGTGGGAAGAATTAGATTATAAAACAGAATCATGGGGGAAATATATTGAAATTATTAGAAAAAGTGCATGGATTTAATAGTCAGTGAATATGTCACTAATTGCAGCAAATTTATCACATTGGTGCATGTGGTACCATGGTAGACATGAAAGAAGCCAGTCATTCTGTTCCTTATGCCACCTCATAGCTAGAATACATTCACAAATACATTTAGGCTTGGCTTTGTTTGTTTTACCTATTTTTAGACAGTATGTGTATCAGAACACTTATACCAGGATACAATTCTCTGACACTTTGCTTAGTAAAGAGAACAATATGAAATATCACACATGATAGTTTGGGGACATGTCATAGATTTTGCACAGATTTTGTATATATACATAGTACAGACCAAAAGTTTGGACACACCTTCTCATTTAAAGATTTTTCTGTATTTTCATGACTTTGAAAATTGTGCATTCACACTGAAGGCATCAAAACTATGAATTAACACATGTGGAATTATATACTTAACAAAAAAGTGTGAAACAACTGAAAATATGTTTTATATTCTAGGTTCTTCAAAGTAGTCACCCTTTGCTTTGTTGACTGCTTTGCACTCTCTTGGCATTCTCTTGATGAGCTTCAAGAGGTAGTCACCGGAAATGGTCTTTCAACAATCTTGAAGGAGTTCCCAGTGATGCTTAGCACTTGTTGGCCCTTTTGCCTTCACTCTGCGGTCCAGCTCACCACAAACCATCTCGATTGGGTTCAGGTCTGGTGACTGTGGAGGCCAAGTCACCTGGCGTAGCACCCCATCACTCTCCTTCTTGGTCAAATAGCCCCTACACAGCCTGGAGGTGTGTTTGGGGTCATTGTCCTGTTGAAAAATAAATGATGGTCCAACTAAACGCAAACCGGATGGAATAGCATGCTGCTGCAAGATGCTGTGGCAGCCATGCTGGTTCAGTATGCCTTCAATTTTGAATAAATCCCCAACAGTGTCACCAGCAAAGCACCCCCACACCATCACACCTCCTCCTCCATGCTTCACGGTGGGAACCAGGCATGTAGAGTCCATCCATTCACCTTTTCTGCATCGCACAAAGACACGGTGGTTGGAACGAAAGATCTCAAATTTGGACTCATCAGACTGTAAAGTGGAAGACCGGGGTGTAAGCACTTTCAGATCAAGGGATCTGGAACTGCTGGGGCCGTGCCTCTGGTTGCAGGGTGAAGATAGACTTCGAGCACGGGAGTCAGGTGACTGGGAAGCTGGGGTCGTGTCCAGAGTGAGAGCTGGGAGGTCAGGTGACCGGGGAACTGGTGGCGTGGTTAGAGAGAGGAAGAGATGAGGACATTTGCGCGGGAAAGGGGAGCTGGGTCCTGTTCAGCAGAGCAGTGTGAGAGGGTCCATGCTCCTGGCTACAGTACTTAGAACAAGATCCGAGTGCAGTGGACCGGAGGAGTCAAGCTGACTAGAAGGAGAATAGACTCAGGGACCGTGGAGCCGAGCACGTGATTTGCCGTGTTATGGACTAGGGGCTCAGCGGGTAAAACCGGAGACCGCCCACTGCCACCAGAAGACGGAGCATTGTTTGGGCGGGGAAGCCTGAAAGAAATCAAAACTGGCATCATCTGGCAACTGCCTTGTGAGGAGCAAGAGTCAGCTAAGTGAAAAAACTGTCCATTACAACCGGTTCGACTCTGCTACATCTAGTTAAACTGTGAACTGTCAGTAATAGACTTTTACCTGCTACTTCCCTTGTTTTTCCCCCATATTTTCCCCTGTTACTCCCTGCGTGGAGATTGACCATGTTATCATAAACCTCCCTTGTTTATTAACCCCGTATTGGCTGCTCTGTGTTTCTGTGTCACTGCATTTAAAGTACCCATGTTACATTTGGCATAATCGGCAGGATGCAGTCTTTAGACACAAACACTGCAGAGCAGCCCATCCTGGGAGCTCGTAAATCAAGATTTCCGCTGGGGGCCATACACAGCAATCTCCCAAAGTTCACCGGGGACAATATGATGCTATGGGACTGGATTGAGAGAGTTAGGAGTATGTTATGTATGCACCCGATGACCCCAGCTATGCAAGCCGAAATAGCCTAACTGGCCCTGGGCGGCGAGGCCCGACAATCGGTGATGTACCGCCCTCCCCATGACCGGGATACTGTAGAAAAAGTGGTGGGGATACTGGAGGAGATGCATGGGGATCCCACCAATGTAGGAGGATACGGCTGTTTCACCAAGTGCAGCAGGAGGTGGAGACTGTGACGCAGTATGTTAATGCCTTACAGAGGGTGCATGCTTATATCACTAGAAAGGACGACATGGGGGATCTGGGAATGGGCCCCCCTGACGCGATCTTAAGGGACCAGTTTGTGGCAGGCCTTAGGGATGTGCAGCTGAAGCAGGCCTTGCGGGAGCACCTGCGCGCCAACCCACGTATGACTTTTCTAGAAGTGGGGGCAGAAGCACATGTGAGAAAGCAGGAGATGGGGGTGACGGCCCTGGCAGGGATGGTCCGGAGTAACGAAGTACCCACCCCGCCTGCAGCTGAACCGGAATGGGCTCGAGAGATGCGGAAGGAGATACAGGAGATGCGGGATGAATGGTCCAGTCTCAAGAAGACCCTTGCCCCAACACCAGAGATACCCAGATCGATTGCCCCAGTTATGGAAAGAATTGAATTCAGGGCCCGCCCTGCAGAAGAGTTCCGTAGAGAAGTGAGGCAGCCCTACACAGACAGAGACACGACCTGCTGGAAGTGTGGAGGCGCAGGACATTACGCCAGGGACTGTGCTAGCCGAGGGTGGCCCCTGTCATGGCAGCCGTTAAACTAGCGAGCTCCGTGTTTGAAGGACACAGCCCAGAGCCTGAGGAATTGGAAAGAAAAAGAGGAAATCCCAAGGACCTGATTTCCACCAGCCCGACTGTCTGGGCCGAAATAAGCGGTCGGGCTGTTCACTGCCTGATTAACACAGGATCCCAGGTGACTACGATGACAGAAGCCTACTTTCAACAGCGATTTCCAGTGACGCGCCCCCAGGGCCGTGGGGTACTCAGCAGCCGGGCCTCTGGTTGCCGGGGGATATCACGGAGGCTGGCCCGGTCCATGACCCAGGGCGGTCAGTGCAAAAAGGGGGTACTTTTATATGGGGTTTTTGGGATTTTTCGTGACGCTACCTGTGGACTGTGGCTAGAGGGACCCGCCACTGTGGGGTGAGCTGACTCTGCCTGACGGACCTGTGCCTTCGCGGCCTTGTTCCAGGCCTCCAGGCGTTCACAGCGTGCCTGCCATGAGCACCGCTCCTTCTCCAGCAGCCGGAGCTCCCGCCTGCAGAAATCCTTCCTTTGCAGGGCATCAGCCTGGGTCTCCCGCGGAAACCCCATCAGGTCCCCCCTGGTTGTCCCAGCAAAACTCTACTCCGCTGGTACAGGCAACTGGGGGAGCTGGTGTCGGAAGTAGCAGGTACGGCTGCTGGTCTTCAATCCGGGCAGACCAGTCGAAGGCCAGTATGCCGCACACCCACTCGGGTGCCGGAGGTGGAGGCGCCGGGAGGGCATCCAGTAGTAGTGTTGAGCCACCCCCGTAGTGTTCGAGTTCGGTTCGGTTCGTCGAACACCCATGTGTTCGCCGAACTGTTCGTCGAACACCTTCGAACACCGTTAAAACCAATGGCAGGCAAACAAAAACACATAGAAACACATAGAAAACACCTTCAAAGGTGTCCAAAAGCTGACAAACTGCTCAGAAGACACAACTAACACATGGAAAAGTGACAAGTACATATAGTCATGCGAAAAGAAAAGAGGTGGAGGAGTAAAATGAGGGGGAGACACAGATATAGGCATGTCATGCCCTTCTAAAATCTAAAAAGTGAAAAGCCGACACGTTCAGTCCGCTCCTGGCCGTGCCACCTCCGCGTAGCCGGGTTTGTGCCAGAGACGCGGTGAACCCTGACGGCCAGCCCCCCTCTCCCAATACTGGTGCCTGTCCGCTGGTGGGTCGAGCGAGCCCCCCTGTGGTGGAGGCAGCTCTAAGCTTTTTAATTTAAATTGTCTCTCTAATTTGAATGAATACACTTTAAATCCATTTACAAGGATCTATTGGAGGGCAAGTCTCATGCCAGCAGCCGCGTAATTCCAGCTCCAGTAGCGTCCACTAAAGCTGCTGCAGTTAAAAAGCTTTTATAAGGATCGAGCTCGGCTGTCCACCGCAAGGCATCCTACTGCCAGTCCCAGCCCCTATGCCTTGGGGTGCCTCCTGATGCTCTTCACTGAGTATCCCGTGGTCCCGAAGCATTTCCTTTGAAAAAATTAAGTGTCCAAACTACAGGTGGTGTAGCTTGCTTAACAGCCGGGATAATCCGCTGACTAGCAGACACTGCTACTAGGCACAAAGTATTTCCTGGGCTAGATGCAGTTAAAAATTTGTAATTAGATACTCTCGTTGGATGCTGAGAAAGCATTCCATAGAGTCTCCTGGCACGCCATATATGATTCTCTTAAAAAGCTTGGGGTAGGGGTCTAGGGGACCCTTTTATAGCCAAAATCACGGCCCTGTATCGCAATACGTCACCTAGGCTGAAGATAAATGGAACTGTAGCACCCTGAGGGCTCGGTTGCTACAGAGGTATTGCACCTCACCCAGAGGTGTGATATCTCACTCTCAGGTAAGGATGTAGTGTGGATCAGGACCCGACACCTGCATGCATTACACCACATTGCCGTGGGGCAGGGCGACCAATATGCCCCTGAGATGGGCACGACAGTCCCTGTCCCTGGCTGGAGTGGGGGGAGGGAACACTGAGGAAGGGGAACCCTGCAGTGCAGGAGCAGGGAGGAAGCAGTTCCTGGGTGCATTGAGAAGGGAGTATAAAAGGTGGGCACCATCTTAGTTCAGTGCAGAGAAGTCTGAGCAGAAGTGGCAGGGAGCAGGGGCTCTGCATGAGCTCTGCTCCGGAGGCGGGCCTAGTAACAGAGGCCCAGGCCTGGAAGAGGGAGAAGGAAGGAAGAGGAGCGGAGTAGGCTCCAGGAACGAGGAACGAAGGGATCCCAGGGGTGCGGACGGGCGAGTCGCCACCGCACGCCCGAATCCACCTGCGTGGAGGGGTCAGGCCAAAGGGGGAGACCGGTCCCCGAAACTAGTGGAGGCAGGAAACGACCCTCAGCTAGAAACAGGAGGCTGTGACATTTTATGTGGCGCAGCCCCTCGCTACACCCGCTAGGAAGGCACCACATAGGGTCAGGGAAACTGGCGCCAAGTTTACCAAGAGGAGGCCCGAGGCAGCCGGACAGAAGGGTTGGTAAGAAAGGCCAGACAAAGGACACACAAAGGGGGTCCTGTGAAGCGCTCCAAAGTTATCTGGGAGTTGTCTGAGCCCCTCACCTGGTGAGCACAGTACGACGTGGGCAGCCGTTACCTGCAGACGTGGTCTGGATAAGAAGAACTGTGAGTAAAGGCCCTGGACTGCATCACTGACTCCGTGTCGTTACTGCTGCTGCCCTGCACCATCACCCCCATCCTCCGCATACACTGCCCTGAGGCTATACTCCTCCCGTGGGGAGTTATGCTACGCTCTGCTGCACCCACAACACCAGCCTCAGCGGTCTGCCCTGGAGCGGCGGTTCACTCTGACCGCAATCCACGGGTGGCGTAGTCGGACATTTAAACATCAAAACCACATAAATAGTTCCGCCACTGGTTTGACCGCCCTGAGCCACGGAACCGGGTCGCCGCCACGGAGACTACAACCACCAGCATCCACCAAAAAGGGTCCGGCTCCGGGTGTCCCAAGGCCCAGGGGACACGTCAGAACATTTTCATCACCTTTCACAATCACCAATGGGACAAGGCAGGGATGTTCTCTGTCCCCTCTCTTATACATCCTAGTGACGGAGCACCTGCTCTCATCAATTCGCCATAACCCCAATATTAGGTGGATTGAGGTGGGAGGCACCGAGTACAAGTGCTCTCTATTTGCTGATGATGTCCTAGTATATATCACTCAATCACATTTATCCATCCATGCTGTTATGGCTGAAATAGATCACTTTGTTACATGGTCAAATTTTAAAATCAATGCAGCGAAGTCTGAGGCCCTCGATGTCTCCCTCCCCAAATCCATATAGGATTCCATCCAGTCCAACTTTCCCTTTGCCTGGCCCTCACAGGGTATCAAATACTTAGGAATTCCTATTCATAGAGACCTCTCCCATCTATGTTATCTTAATTTTGGGCCCTTTATTGAACAACTCCATACAGACCACGGTTGGCAAGTTAGAACTGTAAGATTCACTACGTGAACCACTGGTGTTTTGTGGAAAAGCACATGTACACTGTGTTCCAAATTATTATGCAAAAAGTGTTTAGGAGTGATAAGGGAAGAATTTGTTTGTCAGTTAAACTCATTGATGGTGATGTGTGTCAGGGCTCTTTATATCACTGTAAGCAATTGCAGACACCTGTGCTAATTAGTTTGGCAGGTGTGTCCAATGAAAGGCAAGACTACTTAAGAAAGCTGTCTCACATTATTAAGCAGCCTACATTTTCTGCCAAAATGGGAAAGAAAAAGGATGTGTCGGCTGCTGAGAAGCAACAAATTGTGGAGTGTTTAGGTCAAGGCATGACTACAATCAACATTGTGCGATGATCAGGATGAAGTGTCTTGGCAATCAAGAAGTATGTAGCTGATTCACAGTACACACGTGTGCGTGCTGATAAGGGCAAATTGAGGACTCTTTCCTACAGGCAATTACGTCAGGTTGAAAGAGCAGCGGCAAAAAAGCCTTGTCATAGCAGCAGACAAGTTTTTGAAGCTGCTGGTGCCTCCAACGTCCCCCGAACAACAAGATGCAGGGTCCTTCAGAGGTTTGCAGCTGTGCATACGCCATCCTGTCGACCTACTCTATCCACTTCACACAAGCAGAAACGGCTCCAGTGGGCCAAACATTACATGAAGACTGATTTCAAAACTGTTTTGTTCACGGATGAGTGCCATGCAGCGCTCGATGGTCCAGATGGATGGAGTGGAGGATGGCTGGTTGATGGACACCCCACGCAAACACGGCTACAGCGCCAACAAGGAGGAGGTGGAGTAATGTTTTGGGCTGCAATCATGGGGAGAGAGATTGTCGGCCCCTTTAGGATCCCTGAAGGCGCTAAAGATGAACTCCATAATGTATGTGGATTTTCTCAAACAGCACTTCCTGCCATGGTTCAAGAAGAAGAACCGTGTATTTCACAGCAAGATCATTTTTTTGCATGATAATGCACCATCTCATGCTGCACATAAAACATCTGCATCTCTGGCTGATATGGGCATAAAAGGGGACAAACTTATGGTGTGACCCCCATGCTCCCCTGACCTCTACCGCATTCAGAACCTTTGGAGCATCATTAAAAGGAGTGTCTATGATGGCGGGAGGCAGTTCACATCTAAGCAACAGCTCTGGGAGGGTATTCTGTCCTCATGCAAAACAATTGAAGCAGAAACCATCCAAAACCTGACAAATTCAATGGACGAGAGAGTTCAGAAGCTCCTTTCGAACAAGGGGTCCTATGTGAAAATGTAACATCACCTAGAATAAAGTTTTGAGTTGAAAACTGTTTGATTTCAGTTTCTAACAACCTGCTAATGCTTATAATTTCAAAAATGACCACTTTTTTGGTCTTTATTAAAATGAAAAGGTTGATCGAAAAGTTTGGGGGATCTAAGAGTGTGGCAACCCAGTAGTCATGATTACTTCGAATTCTGACAATATGAGGGTCATGCTGCAGGTAGTGCAGCAAGAAGGCACTTATGTGTCTTGCGCATCTCGGAGCCCCAAAATTATTTTCCGGGCTAGATACAGCTAAAATTTATTATTAATTTTAAATCTGGTGAAGCTTTAGTATAGATGGCCTAATAGGATCAGTGCTGCACACTGCTACAAAGCCCAAATTATTTTCCAGTCAAGATACAGATAAACATGATTAGTAATTTTAAATCTGGTGGAGCTTATTATAGATGGCCTAATAGAATCAGTGCTGCACACTGCTACAAAGCCCAAATTATTTTCCAGCCAAGATACAGATAAACATGATTAGTAATTTGAAAGCTTAAAACGGTTGGTAGGGTGATTTTAACCAATCATCAAGCTTTTACTCTCCCCAGGATGACACAGGGGTAGAAAAGTCGTTTCGGATCCATGATTTGTTCATCTTTATGAACGTGAGTCTGTCTACATTATCAGTGGAGAGCCGCGTGCGCTTATCTGTCAGCACACCACCAGCAGCGCTGAACACACGTTCAGACAGAACGCTGGCTGCGGGGCATGACAACATCTCCAAGGCGTAAGTGGCTAGCTCCGGCCATTTATCCAGATTGGAAGCCCAAAAAGAGCAAGGGTCCAGTGACACAGTCATGGCTTCAATGTATACTTGGAGATACTCCTGAACCATCGTCTCTAGGCGTTGACTATGTGTCAGACTTCTTGTCTCCTGTGGCCTTGCAAAGGATGGGCTAAAAAAGTGGTGAAATGATTCCGCAAAATTGATTTTACCAGCAGATACTGTGGTTCTGTTACGGTTTGAGTGCTGAACACTTGACGGTCCCACGGTTGGCAAGTTGGAACTGTGAGATTCACTACGTGCACCACTGGTATTTTGTGGAAAAGCACATGTAAGATTCTGCAACAGTCTCTGCTGATACTCCTGCATGCGTGCATCCCTTTCTATGGCAGGAATAATTTCTGCAAATTTACTTTTGTACCGGGGATCTAACAGTGTGGCAACCCAGGAGTCAGGATTATTTCTAATTCTCACAATTCGAGGGTCATGTTGCAGGTAGTGCAGCAAGAAGGCACTCATGTGTGTTGCGCATCCAGGAGCACCAAGTCACTGTTGTGTTGGTGGCGAGGTAACAATCATGCTTCCTTCCTCTGTCCTCTCCCCCCAACCTCGCACAACAGAAATGTGATCAAGGTCTCCCTCATCTGATGAGTCTTCCATCAGTTCGTCCTCCACTTCTTCTTGGGCTCCTGCACCTTCCTCACTAGTTTGGCTGCTACCATGCGCCCTGGTAAAACCATCTCCCCCACCCTCACATGCCTGCCGCCTTGGTGCTGCCGACCGTCTGGACCTTGCAGATGTTAGCCCTTCCGCATACAACTCCTCCTCCTCTACTTCCTCCACCTCCTCTTGTGCCACCACCTGACTCCGAATTCTGTTTAACATGTGCTCCAGCATGTAAATCACCGGAATAGTCATGCTGATAATGGCATCGTCAGCACTAAACATCTTCGTCGCCATTTCAAAACTGTGCAGAAGGGTGCATAGGTCCCTGATCTGAGACCACTCCTCCAGCGTGATTTGCCCCACCTCTGGATCTCGTTGGCCCAGGCTATACGTCAGAACGTATTGCACCAGGGCTTGTCGGTGCTGCCACAGTCGCTGCAACATGTGCAGAGTTGAATTCCACCGGGTAGGCACATCGCATTTTAGCCGGTGAAGTGGCAGGCCCAACGACTTCTGTAGAGATGTAAGTCGCTGAGCTGCGGGATGCGAACGGCGGAAGTGAGCACACAGCGACCGTGACCTCTGCAGAAGGCCATCTAGTCTGGGATAGTGGGCTAAAAATTGCTGGACAACCAGGTTCAACACGTGAGCCATACAAGGCACGTGTGTGACATTGCCCCGGCGAAGGGCCGCATCCAGGTTTGCAGCATTGTCGCACACGGCCTTCCCTGGTTTCAGGTCCAGTGGAGACAACCATTCATGAAATTGGTTCTCCAGAGCTGACCACAACTCCTCAGCTGTGTGACTCACATTTCCCAGACATTTCAATGTAAAAACCGCCTGATGACGTTGAGCCCTACTGCCAGCATAGTAAGGAGGTGTGCAGGATCCCTTCTGCGCAGTTAGAAAGCTTGTGGCATGACCAGACAGGCTTTGGGTGCAGGTGGAAGACCGAGAGGAGGTTGAGGAGGCAGAAGCAGTGGAGGAACTTTGACATAAAGAGGATTGACGCACAACTCGTGGGGACGGCAAGACTTGGACAGCAGCCCCTTGTCCTGCTGTCACCATAGTTACTCAGTGCCCAGTCAGCGACATGTAACGCCCCTGTCCATGCCTACTCGTCCAAGTGTCTGTGGTGAAATGCACCCTGTCACACACAGAGTTTCTCAAAGAAGCGGTGATGTTGTGTGCGACATGCTGGTGGAGCGCAGGCACACCTTTCTTTGAGAAGTAGTGCCGACTGGGCATCTGGTACTGGGGCACTGCGACGGACATAAGGTCTCGAAAATCCTCTGTGTCCACCAGGCGGAAAGGCAGCATTTCTGTAGCCAAGAGCTTGCAGATGGTGAAATTCAACCTCTTAGCTTTCTCATGGCTAGGAGGAAATGGTCTTTTACTTGTCCACATCTGAGGGACCGAGGGCTGGCTATTGTGCTTAGACGGGGTTGATAAGGGTTTCCCCGGCAAACTGCCGGTCTGTGAGGAAGATGCAGGCGGACATGTTAGGTTGCCTTGATCCAAAGGTGGTGCTATCGATGTCGGACAGCGCTCAACACCAGCTGGTGTTACCACCTCCAAAGAAAATGATGACCTGCCAATCACGCTGGCTGTTGCGGGTAAAGAGGTGGCAGGTCTGCGCCCCAAAACAAGTGTGACTGCTGTCCCCCCAGTCACAGAGGATGAAGAGGCCGCGGATGCACAAGATATGGCAGACGGTGGTTGGCCCGGCCGGCTAGGCCGCATTGTAGCACACTGAGCTTCCCACTGCAACTTATGCTTCATGTCCATGTGCCGGTTCATGCATGAAGTACTCAAACTATGTATTTTTTGGCCTCTACTTAGCTTTTGCTGACAAATGTTACAGATAACACGAGTTGGGTCATCTTTATCGATCTGAAAAAATGCCCAGGCTATGCAAGGCTTAGCACCCATGCGACCTGAAGAGCCACCACGACTTGTGGTGAGAGGCAGAGTTGTGTTTGAGGATGCAGTTGTTGACGTGCTTCCAGTACTACGTCTCTGTCCAGGAAGGCGCAACCTGACCTCGTCGTCACTAGCATCTTCCTCCACCTCCTCTGCTGACCTCATCTCTTGGCTGACTGTGGGTTGACAGTAAGTGGGATCTCCAACCTCATCATCATCTCCCTGTGCGTTATCACACCCGTCGTCCTCAGAGCCAACCTGTTCCTGCCCTGACAAAAAACTAAAGTTGTCGCTCCAATCAGGTATTTGAGTCTCATCATCGTCTTCCTCATTGTCTCCACCAACAGGAGTTACAGTTTGGGAATGAGGGTCTACATTATGGTCAGAACCTTCTGCGTCTGGTCCTGGATCCGACTCATAAAGATTCTGGGCATCAGTGAAGATCATTTCCTCGTCTGGATTCACAGAAGCGCTGGAGTCGACCTCTGATTCCCAGGCTATAGTATGAGTAAACAGCTCTGCAGACTCAACCATCTGTTCTACCTCATACTCAGACGGGCAGCTGGAGATTTGGGACCTGTGAGGAAGCAAGTGCGATTGGGGTGACACCTTTGAGGACTGGAGTATTTGTGATGTTGAAGTTGATGTGGAGGAGAGCCCACTTAAAGGAGCACTTGATATCCGTTGAAGCACCTGCTGTTTTTGTGCCTCATCTGGAATTTGTAGCGATTGGCGTGGCCGTAAGAAAGGGATCTTATCACATTGTCCGCTAAAAGAAGTAGACATTTTAGTTTGGCTGGAAGATGGTCTTTCTTCTGCAGATGTTACTGTTGCTTTAACACCTACCCCACGGACACAACCTTTTTTCCCCTTCCCAACATGCCTATTCCCCTTTCCACCAGCAGCAGGCCTTTTTCCACTCATTTTGGTGGTTAACTAATTCACAACTCTGGAGTTGTTTGCACAAAAAAACAATGGATGGGAACCGAGCAGACCTGAGTGGCCAAACTGTGGTATTAGGACAAAACTATTGGCTGGGTTAGATGCAGAAAAAAATTATATTCAATTTGCAACCTGATGGAGGTCAGTATAGATGGACTAATAGAACAAGTCCCACACACAGCTAGAAGCCCAAATATTTTTTCAGAGGTAGATGCAGAAAAAAATTTTATTCAGTTTGCAACCTGATGGAGGTCTGTATAGATGGATTAATAGAACAAGTCCCACACACAGCTACAAGCCCAATATTTTTTCAGAGGTAGATGCAGAAAAAAAATATATTCAGTTTGCAACCTGATGGAGGTCAGTATAGATGGACTAATAGAGAAAGTCCCACACACTGCTAGAAGGCCAAATATTTTTTCAGAGCTAGATGCAGACAAAAAATTATTTTGAATTTGCAACCTGATGGAGGTCAGTATAGGTGGACTAATAGAACAAGTCCCACACACTGCTAGAAGGCCAAATATTTTTTCAGAGCTAGATGCAGAAAAAAATTATATTCAGTTTGCAACCTGATGGAGGTCTGTATAGATGGATTAATAGAACAAGTCCCACACACAGCTAGAAGCCCAAATATTTTTTCAGAGGTAGATGCAGATAAAAATTATTTTTAATTTGCAACCTGATGGAGGTCAGTATAGATGGACTAATAGAGAAAGTCCCACACACTGCTAGAAGGCCAAATATTGTTTCAGAGCTAGATGCAGATAAAAATTATTTTTAATTTGCAACCTGATGGAGGTCAGTATAGATGGACTAATAGAGAAAGTCCCACACACTGCTAGAAGGCCAAATATTTTTTCAGAGCTAGATGCAGATAAAAATTATATTCAATTTGCAACCTGATGGAGGTCAGTATAGATGGACTAATAGAACAAGTCCCACACACAGCTAGAAGCCCAAATATTTTTTCAGAGGTACTGTTGATGCAGATAAAAATTATTTTTAATTTGCAACCTGATGGAGGTCAGTATAGATGGACTAATACAACAAGTCCCACACACAGCTAGAAGCCCAATATTTTTTCAGAGGTAGATGCAGAAAAAAATATATTCAGTTTGCAACCTGATGGAGGTCAGTATAGATGGAGTAATAGAACAAGTCCCACACACAGCTAGAAGCCCAAATATTTTTTCAGAGCTAGATGCAGATAAAAATTATTTTTAATTTGCAACCTGATGGAGGTCAGTATAGATGGACTAATAGAGAAAGTCCCACACACTGCTAGAAGGCCAAATATTTTTTCAGAGCTAGATGCAGATAAAAATTATATTCAATTTGCAACCTGCTGGAGGTCAGTATAGATGGACTAATAGAACAAGTCCCACACACAGCTAGAAGCCCAAATATTTTTTCAGAGGTACTGTAGATGCAGATAAAAATTATTTTTAATTTGCAACCTGATGGAGGTCACTATAGATGGACTAATAGAGAAAGTCCCACACACTGCTAGAAGGCCAAATATTTTTTCAGAGCTAGATGCAGAAAAAAATTATATTCAGTTTGCAACCTGATGGAGGTCAGTATAGATGGACTAATAGAGAAAGTCCCACACACTGCTAGAAGGCCACATATTTTTTCAGAGGTAGATGCAGAAAAAAATATATTCAGTTTGCAACCTGATGGAGGTCTGTATAGATGGATTAATAGAACAAGTCCCACACACAGCTAGAAGCCCAATATTTTTTCAGAGGTAGATGCAGAAAAAAATATATTCAGTTTGCAACCTGATGGAGGTCAGTATAGATGGACTAACACAACAAGTCCCACACACAGCTAGAAGCCCAATATTTTTTCAGAGGTAGATGCAGAAAAAAATATATTCAGTTTGCAACCTGATGGAGGTCTGTATAGACGGATTAATAGAACAAGTCCCACACACAGCTAGAAGCCCAATATTTTTTCAGAGGTAGATGCAGAAAAAAATATATTCAGTTTGCAACCTGATGGAGGTCAGTATAGATGGACTAATACAACAAGTCCCACACACAGCTAGAAGCCCAATATTTTTTCAGAGGTAGATGCAGAAAAAAATATATTCAGTTTGCAACCTGATGGAGGTCTGTATAGATGGATTAATAGAACAAGTCCCACACACAGCTAGAAGCCCAATATTTTTTCAGAGGTAGATGCAGAAAAAAATATATTCAGTTTGCAATCTGATGGAGGTCAGTATAGATGGACTAATAGAACAAGTCCCACACACAGCTAGAAGCCCAAATATTTTTTCAGAGGTACTGTTGATGCAGATAAAAATTATTTTTAATTTGCAACCTGATGGAGGTCAGTATAGATGGACTAATACAACAAGTCCCACACACAGCTAGAAGCCCAATATTTTTTCAGAGGTAGATGCAGAAAAAAATATATTCAGTTTGCAACCTGATGGAGGTCAGTATAGATGGAGTAATAGAACAAGTCCCACACACAGCTAGAAGCCCAAATATTTTTTCAGAGCTAGATGCAGATAAAAATTATTTTTAATTTGCAACCTGATGGAGGTCAGTATAGATGGACTAATAGAGAAAGTCCCACACACTGCTAGAAGGCCAAATATTTTTTCAGAGCTAGATGCAGATAAAAATTATATTCAATTTGCAACCTGCTGGAGGTCAGTATAGATGGACTAATAGAACAAGTCCCACACACAGCTAGAAGCCCAAATATTTTTTCAGAGGTACTGTAGATGCAGATAAAAATTATTTTTAATTTGCAACCTGATGGAGGTCACTATAGATGGACTAATAGAGAAAGTCCCACACACTGCTAGAAGGCCAAATATTTTTTCAGAGCTAGATGCAGAAAAAAATTATATTCAGTTTGCAACCTGATGGAGGTCAGTATAGATGGACTAATAGAGAAAGTCCCACACACTGCTAGAAGGCCACATATTTTTTCAGAGGTAGATGCAGAAAAAAATATATTCAGTTTGCAACCTGATGGAGGTCTGTATAGATGGATTAATAGAACAAGTCCCACACACAGCTAGAAGCCCAATATTTTTTCAGAGGTAGATGCAGAAAAAAATATATTCAGTTTGCAACCTGATGGAGGTCAGTATAGATGGACTAACACAACAAGTCCCACACACAGCTAGAAGCCCAATATTTTTTCAGAGGTAGATGCAGAAAAAAATATATTCAGTTTGCAACCTGATGGAGGTCTGTATAGACGGATTAATAGAACAAGTCCCACACACAGCTAGAAGCCCAATATTTTTTCAGAGGTAGATGCAGAAAAAAATATATTCAGTTTGCAACCTGATGGAGGTCAGTATAGATGGACTAATACAACAAGTCCCACACACAGCTAGAAGCCCAATATTTTTTCAGAGGTAGATGCAGAAAAAAATATATTCAGTTTGCAACCTGATGGAGGTCTGTATAGATGGATTAATAGAACAAGTCCCACACACAGCTAGAAGCCCAATATTTTTTCAGAGGTAGATGCAGAAAAAAATATATTCAGTTTGCAATCTGATGGAGGTCAGTATAGATGGACTAATACAACAAGTCCCACACACAGCTAGTAGCCCAATATTTTTTCAGAGCTAGATGCAGAAAAATTTTTTATTCAATTTGCAACCTGATGGAGGTCAGTATAGATGGACTAATAGAATGATGCTATGCCCAAAAGATTTTACTTCACTAGGTGCAGTAAAAAAATTGGTATTCTATACACAGGTGGTATATCTTGCAACACAGATAGGCTACTCCACTGACTAACACACTCTGCAATAGGCCAAAAAGGATTAGCTTTGCTAGATTCAGCCAAATGCTGTGAAAAAAACTTGCACAGCACTGGCACAGACCTGCCTGGCAAAAACTGATAGGAACTGATGTAACCTAGTCCTGAAAAGGACTCCAATTACAATTAGTCTTTACTCCCACAATCTATCTATTTAAGAGCACAGACCTGCCTGATAAAAGTCGTAGGAAATGCTGTAACCTAGTCCTTAAAAGGACTGCAATCACAACTATTCTCTACTCCCAAGCTATCTGTAGATTTGTGCGAAAATTGGCTTGAAATTAACAAGGTATAGCGCACACAGCAACAGCGGTGCCGTCTAACACGCAGCTGCAGCAGTGAGAAAATGGTGGCGACGGGGAAAATGGCTTGGTCTTATAGGGCAAGGACATGTGACATACACTGCCAATGACACATGCCCTTGCTTGTGTGAAAAAAAGCACTTCGCTCCGTGTGTGCGCTGCTGATAGGCTGACAGATTGCACCTCCCCACTGTAAATGCGGGAAAGAGAAAAAAAAAATGGAGATCTTCATTGTTCCTGCAGAGATTCATCCCCTGCCCCTCCCCCCACCCCGCTGTACACTCAAACTGCGTATTAACATTAATTTTCATCATTACTGAGAAAAAATCCAGTTATGATTTTGGTGCACGAACAGTTATCGAACATAACCTCGAACAGCCGAATTTTTCTCAAATTGTTCGTGTTCGCCTAACGGCTCGAACACCGCCCAAAACAGCTCGAATTTGAGATTGGCGAACAATTCGAGTTGAACAACGCTCATCTCTATCCAGTAGCAGGCCTGTGGCTTCAGCGCCCGGGAGTGGAGGCTCTGGGAGGGCACTAGATGGCAGATCCTCGGGGTCAGCGCCCGGGGTGGAGGCTCCGGGCTGAGTAGCTGCTCCAGCAAGGGCATGGCGGCATATGGGGAGTGCTGGGAAAAGAGGCCCAGGAGCAGGTCAGTGCTGGCAGCGCCCGGGATAGGGGATTCTTTCCTACCTGCTCCTGCACTCCATATGGCCTCCTGGTTCTCCGCAAGCTCCGCCGGGGCTGGGGTGCCACTGCTGGCTTCCGGTGTCGGTTTCCACCGTGCTGCCAATTTTTCCAGCAGCTCGTTCCTCCACTTTGCGACCGCTGCTTGCTGGGCTTGCTCCACTTGTTGGCCCAGCTCTGGGACTTCGCTCTGGAGGAACTCCACGTTCTCCGGGGACAATTTCTCAGCTTCTCCCTCCAGGGTGAGGGGGGTCACTTGACGCTGCGGCAGGCCAGAGGCGGAGGCTGGACCTTTGCTTCCTTCCATTCTAGCTGTCGGGTGCGGTCTGTCTAGACTGGTTAAGACCACACCCTGTCTCAATTCCTTTTCACCTCCTCCTTTCTTCTTTCGGGTACGGTCCCATGGCAATCTGCTGTCGGCCACTCCCTGTAACGGCCTCCCTGCCTTGACGGACACATCTATGCGGACAGTCACTGTTGAAAGAGGCAGAGATGGCTTTTGGCTTCATTTCGGGACCCGGCCGACGATGGGAGGTTCCATACTGTTGTCCTTTAGCACGCACATAATGGCACCCGTTCTTCTGGGGCGGGCACCACATTCAGTAACATAACACAGTCCCTTAGGCACACTTCACCCACCGATAACGGGCTGGTCACGCATCCTGTTTTGTGATGCCAAACTCTGATGCGACCCCAGGGCCGTGGGGTACTCGGCAGCCGGGCCTCTGGTTGCTGGGGGATTACATGGTGGCTGGCCCGGTCCGTGACCCAGGGCGGTCAGTGCAAAAAGGGGGTACTTTTATATGGGGTTTTTGGGATTTTTTGTGACACCACCTGTGGACTGCGGCTAGAGGGAGCCGCTGCTGCGGAGCAGTCCTCTGGAGCTGGTGTTGCGGCAGCAGGGATGGTGTGGCTCTCCACAGGTAGAGCTAGCTCCAGGGCAGTGTAGATTGTGTAAGGTGCGCTGTGCGTTGTAGTGCAGGGGGAAAGATGGCGCAGACAAAATAATTGGACAGGGGCGGTGCAGTGCAGTCATCCGTGTCTTTACTCACAGTTCTTTAGTTTCACAGGGTGCACTTTCAGCTTACAGCCTCCCACGTTGAGCTGCGTTCACCAGGCAGGCCATTCGGACTCTGCAACGCACCAGGGACCTTCCAGAGGCTGATGGAGTGCAGTCTGGGGCACAGAAATTTCGAGACGGTCCTACTCTACCTGGACAATGTCATCGTGTATTCCAAGACCTATGAGGACCATCTAAAGCACCTGGCCGAGGTGTTCGATGCCCTGGCAGGCTTTGGCCTAAAGGTAAAACCCTCCAAGTGTCATCTACTGAAGCCAAAAGTACAGTACCTGGGACACGTGGTGAGTGCTGACGGAGTAGCCCCAGACCCTGACAAGATCACGGTGATAAAGGACTGGCCAAGACCCTCCAGCATAAAGGAAGTGCGGCAGTTTCTCGGGTTGGTAGGCTACTACCAAAGATTCATCTCCGGGTTCACCAAAATGGCAGCCCCTATGCAGGACCTCCTGTTAGGTCAGTCAAAGACTAAAAGTCAGAAGCCGCCCTTTAAGTGGGACAAGCTGGAGGAGGAGTGTTTCCGCCGGCTGAAGATGGCCCTCACGGGGGATGAGATCCTGGCCTACCCTGATTACGGCCTACCTTTTATCCTCTATACCGACGCCAGTAACGTGGGGCTAGGAGCCGTACTGTCCCAGATCCAGGAGAGCAGAGAACGGGTAATTGCTTATGTTAGCAGAAAGCTGAGACCCACAGAGAGAAACGCTGAGAATTATAGTTCCTTCAAGCTAGAGTTCCTGGCAGTGGTGTGGGCGGTCACCGAACGCTTCAAGCATTACCTGGCTTCTTCTAAGTTCACTGTGTACACGGACAACAACACGTTGACACACCTGGACACTGCAAGACTTGGTGCCCTAGAGCAGAGATGGATGGCCCGGCTGTCCAATTATGAATTTACCATCAAATACCGGACAGGGCGCGCAAATGCCAACGCAGATGCATTGTCCAGAATGCCTCACTTGCAGGACGGGGAAGAGGATCCAGAAGAACTGGAAGAAATTGAACTCCCTGCATTCCACAGTCATGGGGTCACACATTGTTCCCACTGTGTAAAAGAAAGGTGCTCTGCTACCGCTACGTTCAATCCCTTACCCCACCACAGCTGGGCAGAGACACAAGATAGTGATCCCGCAGTCCACCTGGTAAAAGAAATGCTGACCCAGGCTGATGCCCACCTTGATCCGGATGCTCCAGAAGAGGCCAAACAGCTGTGGAAGGAGAGGAGCAAGCTGTTTCTCTACGAGGGGAGGCTGTGCCGCAGGACCGTCAACTCTCGAACACACGAGCTGATCTGGCAGGTAGTGGTCCCAAGGCAGGATGCGGCTATGGTCCTAGAAGTATACCATGACGGAACAGGGCACTTTGGATGGAAAAGCTGGAGTTCCTGTTGCGTGAGCGGTTCTTCTGGGTAGGCATGAGAGGGGCTATAGAGAGATGGTGCAGAGACTGTGGCCCGTGCAACCTAAGGAGGAGGGACCACGCCAGCCAGAAGGCTCCACTGCAGCCCATCATCACAAAGCAGCACCTTGAGCTGGTGGCCCTGGACCACGTAAAGCTGGCTCCAAGCAGATTCGGATATGTCTACGCCCTCACAATCGTAGATCACTACTGCCGGTTCCTAGTGGTGGTCCCTGTCAAAGACTTAACAGCTCAGATGGCTGCCAGAGCCTTTCAGCAGCATTTCTGCCGCCCACACGGGTATCCAGAGCAAGTGTTGACTGATCAAGGTCCAGCGTTCGAGGCTGAAGTCTTCCAGGAATTCTGCAACCTGTATGGCTGCAAGAAGATAAGGACAACGCCTTACCACCCCCAAACCAACGGGATGTGTGAGAAAATGAACCAGGTAGTAATAGACCTGCTCAAGACGTTGCCCCTGGAGGAACGCAGCCTGTGGCCTGAGAAACTGCCGGATCTGGTGGACTTGTATAACCATATCCCAGTGGGGTCTACCAACTGCACCCCGGCTTACCTAATGAGAGCAAGACCTGGTAAGCTGCCAATTGACCTGGATATGGGAGTCCTGACACCCGAGGACACCTCACCAGAAGCAGACTGGGACACAGAACAACAGCAGTAGTACCGGAAAGTACAGGAGAGTGTGGAGCGAAGTCTGTCTCAAGCAAGGGAGAGGCAAGAGAGGAATTACAACCAGTATGCTCCTGCTGCTCCCCTGGCACCTGGAGAGCAGGTCTTGAAGAGGAAGAGACGGCTCCACAAGCTGGATGACCAGGGGGAGAAAGACCCGTACACCGTACTGCCCTCGAGCTATGAAAACCCAAAGGTATGTGTTATCAGTAAGGAGACCACCGCCACTGTCTCCAGAGACCACCTGAAGAAGTGTCCCGAGCAGCTGCAAAGCGCTGATGAAGACCAAGATAGCCCTCAACCCTCAGAGGAAAGGGAGGAAATGGTCAGTACAGTGCTTGGGGAATTTTCCCGGTCCTGGACACAAATCAACAACGCTATAGTGGTACCTGTCCTTACCTTCCTCCAGCCAGCCCCTCAAGGGCCTGCAGAAGAGCAAGTAGTGGTGGAAGAGCAAGTGGCCCCGGAGGCAGAAGATGAGAATCAACCCTCTGCTGGTAGTGAACCTGCCATGCCCGTGGTGAGCCAAAGAGTACGCAGAGAGCTGCCCAACCTACCCGTAACATCTGCAAACAACTCTAGCGCAGACACGAGCACACCCAGTACACAGGGGGTGGTAACAGGGGACACGAATAGAGAACTACCAGACAGTGGGTTACGTAGGTCCACCAGGAGCACTAGGGGTCAAATGCCCACTCGCTGGAGAATTTAAAATGTGATATATCTACCTGTATAATGCAAAAGTTAAAATGTTTAATGTCTGTGTTACCTGGTTACTAATTATGCTTTTCTAGTTACCCGACAGGGTTCATGGACTAACAGGTTATGGACAGTGAATAACCGGAACTGTCCCTTGTATATAGTTGCACCTGGTAAGGTGCCATCTTTTGAAGACGAGCACAGAACACAAAACCCGTGGAGGTGGCTGAAGACGTGGTCCAACGCCGGATCATCAAAGCCCTGTAGCCACCCCAGGGCCTACGTGGAGGGTTTGGGACGGGTCCCTCAAAGTGCATCATGGGTGACAAGGACACCTGGGTACGGGAGCGCCGTGACCTACAAAGACTAAACTTCTTGTACATATGTTGTTTGTTTATACCATGTTATGTTTTTTGCAAAATGTGTTTAGTCCCGGAGTACTAAATTTCACTAGGGGGGAATGTGGCACCCCAGGTCTGGTCGCCACAGTGGCAGCAATGTCATGTCTGAGAGCAGGTGGGAGGTTCCCTGGTTGGGGACAATTAGCATGCAGCACCTCCTGCCTCAGTCCAGGGAGGGGAGAAACCTGCCCTTTATAAACTGGATCTGGGGCGGGGTTAGAGAGGGAAGTGAGAGACAAGTTCCAGTGAAGTTGCAGATAGGGACAGGTCAGCAGCAGGCTGAGGAGTCCCTGTAGGCAGAGGAGGAACACAAGGCCAGGAGGGGAGCTAGAAGAGCTCATCCTGTCTAGAGACTTACAAAGCCGGACACTGGAGTCCGAGGCTGTGAGGGTTATAAGCCCAGCAGCAGAAAACCACCACGCAGGGGACTTCAAGTCCTCTGGCCCAAGGAAGCCCGGAGGCTCAGCCACATGAGAGGGACCACTACTGCCCCGGAGGGGTGAGAAGTACGGAAGGCCCGAGTCGCCAGTCATACGGGTGAGAACAACACGGTACAGCGGGATAGCCAAGAAAGAGTGAAAGAGTGAAATCAGCAAGGTAGGCCTACAAACTCCCCCTGACCAGCGGGATTTCCCAGTTGCTCTCAGACTGACCAGGCCTCCATTGTTAACCTGCACTCTGGACGGGTCCCTTAATACCGCCAACAGTAAAGACCCTGAATTGCATGACAGACTCTGTGTGGTTACTGCTGCTCCCACGCATCATCACCACCAACATCCCTATTTACTGCCCTGAGGTTATACTACTCCCGTGGGGAGTTATACTACCCTCAGCTGCACCCACAACCTCAGCCTCAGCGGTCTGCCCTGCAGCGGCGGTTCACTCTGACCGCAATCCACGGGTGGCGTAGTCGGACATTCGGTATATAGACCGCCATTTGGGTTGACCACCCTGAGCCACGGGACCGGACCCCCGCCAAGCGAGGACTACAACCCCCACAAAAGATCCGGTTCCGGGTATCCCCACACACACACGGCCCAGAGGGCGCGTCACAAATATATATATATGTATATGTAAAACATCTAAGTTGCTTTTGTGCTTTTAGTTAAATTCTTCTCATATACAGACCTGCTTTTTGTTATTTTTATTAATATCATAAAAAGGACAAGGTATTTTGGTGCCTTAGGAAAATGAAGCCTATGGTGACCCCCACCAAAGGAATAGGCAAGAAACTGAGGTAACAGGACCCCTAACGCTGCACCTCCTCCCTCTGATCAGTCCGATAATAATCTCTGACGACCACTTCCACTCAAATTATTACTTTTTTCACCCAAAAAATACCAGCACAAGTAAAAAATGTGGCGTACTTTAGGGTTGAGGCTTAAAAGGGAGTGCAATTTCAAAGTTATATATAGAATCGTTCATTGTTTGTGGACCATTTACACATTACAAGGGACAAATAGCGTTATTCATCCCTGACATTCTATATTTTAAATGTCCTACCCAAGGATAGTGATGGAAACTAATATAGCTGTTAGTATAATGGAGGCCGTGGGTTTCAATTAAGGTCATGTGACAGATGCAACTTGTAACAAAACTGATGGCATTTCTAGTGCCGTATTCCTGTGTGGCGCCATCCAGTAACAGAGAACACACCGAAAGTAGCCTGCGTCTTGTTGGAGTTACCGGCAGGGGAGGGAGCTGATTACAGCTCTTTTGCTCCTGTCCTGGGCAGCGCTCAGATTGTCTTAAAGAGGCAAATACAATTCAGTGCAGAGAGGGAGCGACAGGCGGTGAGCTGTGTTAGTGACTCACTGAATGCCTGTGACTGGAGGAAGGTGCCGAAACAATGTCATTTTATTTTTTTTAAACTGAGCCCCCTCGGGGAGACAAGTGGTACGCCCTAGGCTAGTGCCTACCCTGCCTACCTGTCGAACCAGCCCTTATTATGAATCATGTTTGATAATTTTTTTGTGATCTTTATTAATTCATTCTTCATTCACTTTTTTCCTAATAAATACTATAATCAATGTAGTCTTGACCTATATTTATATCTGTATATGGGCACTTTGTGGTGGTAACAAATCCACATTGTATCAATTTTTCAAAGACCCCGATGCTGTCATCTTTTTCATATTTTTTTATTATTTTCAAGGAGCTTTTCCACCCTAATGGAAAGGTGCCCAGGGCATTCTGGTTAATACCAGATGAGGGGGAACAGAGTCTCCATTATTTGATTGGACTACACATGATAGGATTAGATACACAGCTCAGCAGACTGTATACACAGCTTAAAGGGAAACCGTCACCAGAAAGAGCGCTATTAGCTTCCACATATGGGGTTAATCTGCAGGAAAACAGCGTTATTATGCTGCCCGGCGTCTGCACTCAGCCAAATACGTGCAGAATCAAAGCTTTCCTGTATTATAAAAAAACACATTTAAAATACAGCTTCAACATCTGCACCAAAAACACATCAAATAAGAGAGAGAATTCGTAAAAAAGGCAGCGAAAATGCAATAATGAGTATTTACTCTCTGTGTGAACTCGGCCTTAAAGACACCAAAAAAGCCAGATGTCATATAGTGACTAGAGATGAGCGTTGTTCGACTCGAACTGTTCGCCAATCTCAAATTCGAGCTGTTTTGGGCGGTGTTCGAGCTATGTTCGATAACTGTTCGTGCACCAAAATCATAACTGGATTTTTTCTCAGTAATGCTGAAAATTAATGTTAATACGCAGTTTGAGTGTACAGCGGGGTGGGGGGAGGGGCAGGGGATGGATCTCTGCAGGAATAATGAAGATCTCCATTTTTTTTCTCTTTCCCGCATTTACAGTGGGGAGGTGCAATCTGTCAGCCTATCAGCAACGCACACACGGAGCGAACTGCTTTTTTTTCACACAAGCAAGGGCATGTGTCATTGGCAGTGTATGTCACATGTCCTTGCCCTATAAGACCCAGCCATTTTCCCCGTCGCCACCATTTTCTCACTGCTGCAGCTGCGTGTTAGACGGCACCGCTGTTGCTGTGTGCGCTATACCTTGTTAATTTAAAGCCAGTTTTCGCACAAATCTACAGATAGCTTGGGAGTAGGGAATAGTTGTGATTGCAGTCCTTTTAAGGACTAGGTTACAGCATTCCTACGACTTTTATCAGGCAGGTCTGTGCTCTTAAATTGATAGGTTGGGAGTAAAGACTAATTGTAATTGCAGTCCTTTTCAGGACTAAGTTACATCAGTTCCTATCAGTTTTTGCCAGGCAGGTCTGTGCCAGTGCTGTGCAAGTTTTTTTCACAGCATTTGGCTAAATCTAGCAAAGCTAATCCTTTTTGGCTTATTGCAGAGTGTGTTAGTCAGTGGAGTAGCCTATCTGTGTTGCAAGCTACACCACCTGTGTATAGAATACCAATTTTTTTACTGCACCTAGTGAAGTAAAACATTTTGGGCATAGCATCATTCTATTAGTCCATCTATACTGACCTCCATCAGGTTGCAAATTAAAAATAATTTTTATCTGCATCTAGCTCTGAAAAAATATTTGGGCTTCTAGCAGTGTGTGGGACTTGGTCTATTAGTCCATCTATACTGACCTCCATCAGGTTGCAAATTGAATATAATTTTTTTCTGCATCTAGCTCTGAAAAAATATTTGGGCTTCTAGCAGTGTGTGGGACTTGTTCTATTAGTCCATCTATACTGACCTCCATCAGGTTGCAAATTGAATATAATTTTTTTCTGCATCTAACCCAGCCAATAGTTTTGGCCTAATACCACAGTTTGGCCACTCAGCTCTGCTCGGTTCCCATCCATTGTTTTTTTGTGCAAACAACTCCAGAGTTGTGAATTAGTTAACCACCAAAATGAGTGGAAAAAGGCCTGCTGCTGGTGGAAAGGGGAATAGGCGTGTTGGGAGGGGGAAAAAAGGTTGTGTCCGTGGGGTAGGTGTTAAAGCAACAGTAACATCTACAGAAGAAAGACCATCTTCCAGCCAAACTAAAATGTCTACTTCTTTTAGCGGACAATGTGATAAGATCCCTTTCTTACGGCCACGCCAATCGCTACAAATTCCAGATGAGGCACAAAAACAGCAGGTGCTTCAACGGATATCAAGTGCTCCTTTAAGTGGGCTCTCCTCCACATCAACTTCAACATCACAAATACTCCAGTCCTCAGAGGTGTCACCCCAATCGCACTTGCTTCCTCACAGCTCCCAAATCTCCAGCTGCCCATCTGAGTATGAGGTAGAACAGATGGTTGAGTCTGCAGAGCTGTTTACTCATACTATAGCCTGGGAATCAGAGGTCGGCTCCAGCGCTTCTGTGAATCCAGACGAGGAAATGATCTGCACTGATGCCCAGAATCTTTATGAGTCGGATCCAGGACCAGACGCAGAAGGTTCTGACCATAATGTAGACCCTCATTCCCAAACTGTAACTCCTGCTGGTGGAGACAATGAGGAAGACGATGATGAGACTCAAATACCTGATTGGAGCGACAACTTTAGTTTTTTGTCAGGGCAGGAACAGGTTGGCTCTGAGGACGACGGGTGTGATAACACACAGGGTGCTGATGATGAGGTTGGAGATCCCACTTACTGTCAACCCACAGTCAGCCAAGAGATGAGGTCAGCAGAGGAGGTGGAGGAGGATGCTAGTGACGACGAGTTCAGGTTGCGCCTTCCTGGACAGAGACGTAGTACTGGAAGCACGTCAACAACTGCATCCTCAAACACAACTCTGCCTCTGACCACAAGTCGTGGTGGCTCTTCAGGTCACATGGGTGCTAAGCTTTGCATAGTCTGGGCATTTTTTCAGATCGATAAAGATGACCCAACTCGTGTTATCTGTAACATTTGTCAGCAAAAGCTAAGTAGAGGCCAAAAAATACATAGTTTGAGTACTTCATGCATGAACCGGCATATGGACATGAAGCATAAGTTGCAGTGGGAAGCTGACTGTGCTACAATGCGGCATAGCCAGCCGGGCCAACCACCGTCTGCCCCATCTTGTGCATCTGCGGTCTCTTCATCCTCTGTGACTGGGGGGACAGCAGTCACACCTGTTTTGGGATGCAGACCTGCCACCTCTTTACCCGCAACAGCCAGCGTGATTGGCAGGTCATCATTTTCTTTGGAGGTGGTAACACCAGCTGGTGTTGAGCGCTGTCCGACATCGATAGCACCTCCTTTGGATCAAGGCAACCTAAAATGTCCGCCTGCATCTTCCTCACAGACCGGCAGTTTGCCGGGGACACTCTTATCAACCCCGTCTAAGCACAACAGCCAGCCCTCGGTCCCTCAGATGTGGACAATTAAAAGACCATTTCCTCCTAGCCATGAGAAAGCTAAGAGGTTGAATTTCACCATCTGCAAGCTCTTGGCTACAGAAATGCTGCCTTTCCGCCTGGTGGACACAGAGGATTTTCGAGACCTTATATCCGTCGCAGTGCCCCAGTACCAGATGCCCAGTCGGCACTACTTCTCAAAGAAAGGTTTGCCTGCGCTCCACCAGCGTGTCGCACACAGCATCACCGCTTCTTTGAGAAACTCTGTGTGTGACAGGGTGCATTTCACCACAGACACTTGGACGAGTAGGCATGGACAGGGGCGTTACATGTCGCTGACTGGGCACTGGGTAACTATGGTGACTGCAGGACAAGGGGCTGCTGTCCAAGTCTTGCCGTCCCCACGAGTTGTGCGTCAATCCTCTTTATGTCAAAGTTCCTCCACTGCTTCTGCCTCCTCAACCTCCTCTCAGTCCCTCACCTGCACCCAAAGCCTGTCTGGTCATGCCACAAGCTTTCTAACTGCGCAGAAGGGATCCTGCACACCTCCTTACTATGCTGGCAGTAGGGCTCAACGTCATCAGGCGGTTTTTACTTTGAAATGTCTGGGAAATGTGAGTCACACAGCTGAGGAGTTGTGGTCAGCTATGGAGAACCAATTTCATGAATGGTTGTCTCCACTGGACCTGAAACCAGGGAAGGCCGTGTGCGACAATGCTGCAAACCTGGGTGCGGCCCTTCGCCGGGGCAATGTCACACACGTGCCTTGTATGGCTCACGTGTTGAACCTGGTTGTCCAGCAATTTTTAGCCCACTATCCCGGACTAGATGGCCTTCTGCAGAGGGCACGGTCGCTGTGTGTTCACTTCCGCCGTTCGCATCCCGCAGCTCAGCGACTTACATCTCTACAGAAGTCGTTGGGCCTGCCACTTCACCGGCTAAAATGCGATGTGCCTACCCAGTGGAATTCAACTCTGCACATGTTGCAGCGACTGTGGCAGCACCGACAAGCCCTGGTGCAATACGTTCTGACGTATAGCCTGGGCCAACGAGATCCAGAGGTGGGGCAAATCACGCTGGAAGAGTGGTCTCAGATCAGGGACCTATGCACCCTTCTGCACAGTTTTGAAATGGCGACGAAGATGTTTAGGGCTGACGATGCCATTATCAGCATGACTATTCTGGTAATTTACATGCTGGCGCACATGTTAAACAGAATTCGGAGTCAGGTGGTGGCACAAGAGGAGGTGAAGGAAGTAGAGGAGGAGGAGTTGTATGCGGAAGAGCTAACATCTGCAAGGTCCAGACGGTCGGCAGCACCAAGGCTGCAGGCATGTGAGGGTGGGGGAGATGGTTTTACCAGGGCGCATGGTAGCAGCCAAACTAGTGAGGAAGGTGCAGGAGCCCAGGAAGAAGTGGAGGACGAACTGATGGAAGACTCATCAGATGAGGGAGACCTTGATCACATTTCTGTTGTGCGAGGTTGGGGGGAGAGGACAGAGGAAGGAAGCATGATTGCTACCTCGCCACCAACACAACAGGGACTTGGTGCTCCTGGATGCGCAAGACACATGAGTGGCTTCTTGCTGCACTACCTGCAACATGACCCTCAAATTGTGAGAATTAGAAATAATCCTGACTACTGGGTTGCCACACTGTTAGATCCCCAGTACAAAAGTAAATTTGCAGAAATTATTCCTGCCATAGAAAGGGATGCACGCATGCAGGAGTATCAGCAGAGACTGTTGCAGAATCTTACATGTGCTTTTCCACAAAACCCCAGTGGTGCACGTAGTGAATCTCACAGTTCCAACTTGCCTACCGTTGGACCGTCGAGTGTTCAGCACTCAAACCGTAACAGAAACACAGTATCTGCTGGTAACATCAATTTTGCGGAATCATTTCACCGCTTTTTTAGCCCATCCTTTGCAAGGCCACAGGAGACAAGAAGTCTGACACATAGTCAACGCCTAGAGACGATGGTAAAGGAGTATCTCCAAGTAAACATTGAAGCCATTACTGTGTCACTGGAGCCTTGCTCTTTTTGGGCTTCCAATCTGGATAAATGGCTGGAGCTCGCCACTTACGCCTTGGAGATCTTTTCATGCCCCGCAGCCAGCGTTCTGTCTGAAAGTGTGTTCAGCGCTGCTGGTGGTGTGCTGACAGATAAGCGCACGCGGCTCTCCACTGATAATGTAGACAGACTCACGTTCATAAAGATGAACAAATCATGGATCCGAAATGACTTTTCTACCCCTGCGTCATCCTGGGGAGAGTAAAAGCTTGATGATTGGTTAAAATCACCTCACCAACCGTTTTAAGCTTTCAAATTACTAATCATGTTTATCTGTATCTTGGCTGGAAAATAATTTGAGCTTTGTAGCAGTGTGCAGTACTGATTCTATTAGGCCATCTATACTAAGCTCCACCAGATTTAAAATTAATAATAATTTTTAGCTGCATCTAACCCGGAAAATAATTCTGGGGCTCCGAGATGCGCAAGACACATAAGTGCCGTCTTGCTGCACTACCTGCAACATGACCCTCAGATTGTCAGAATTAGAAGTAATCCTCACTAATGGGTTGCCACACTCTTAGATCCCCCACACTCTTCTATCAACCTTTTCATTTTAATAAAGACCAAAAAAATGGTCATTTTTGAAATTATAAGCATTAGCAGGTTATTAGAAACTGAAATCAAACAGTTTTCAACTCAAAACTTTATTCTAGGTGATGTTACATTTGCACATAGGACCCCTTGTTCGAAAGGAGCTTCTGAACTCTCTCGTCCATTGAATTTGTCAGGTTTTGGATCGTTTTTGCTTCAATTGTTTTGCATGAGGACAGAATACCCTCCCAGAGCTGTTGCTTAGATGTGAACTGCCTCCCGCCATCATTTCTTGCCTGGTATACAGGCAGGAAAGCAATCAGCCAGTAAAGAGGAGGAGGAGGTGCAACGAGGAGGAGGAGGTGCATTGAGCTCCAGACAGGAAGAAGAAGAGGAGGAGCCTGTTGGTGCTGGGAGTTTGTGCTGCTGTAGGAGCTGGGAAGGAGGGAAAAACATCTCCAGGACTTTTTCATTTGACCCCTTCCCAGCTACAGAGAGAGCACGTGACCGGAAGTGAGAGCCCGCACGGGGTGTGAGCACGTGGGCTTTGGTGTGGCTTTGGTGAGCGGCGTGCGGCGGTCGGCGAGGTCTGACTCGGCTCGCGGCCCTCCGGTGAGGGAGCCAGGCGGAGGTGACCGAGTGGACCAGGTGGACCGGTAGGAGGCGACCGGAGGGACGAGCGCAAGAGAGCGCTGTGATAGCGTGCAGCTCCGGCCGGCGGAGGGCGCCAGGTGGTGGTGACCAGGAGGTGACCAGGAGGACCGGTAAGAGGCGACCAGAGGGGCGAGTGTGCTGTGATAGCGTGCAGCGTCCCTAGAGGAGGTGAGTGAGGGGCAGGAGGCCGCGATAAGCGGCCCTACTGAACCCGAGTGTGTACTGTACTGTACTGTACTGTATTGTATTTTTATTTGTATTGTAATTGTATTATATTTAAGTGTTCCCCCCTCGGCCTTATTTAAATTAATCCCCTGTCCATACTTGATCGATCTCCCCCCTATCCATATTTAATACAACTCCCCCGGCCATCTTTAGTGATCCCCCAGTCCATATTTAATTGATCACCCCCCGTCCATATTTAAATTGACCACCTGATCACCCCCCGTCCATATTTAACTGATCCCCCTGACCACATTTAAATTGACCCCCCCGTCCTCACTTAATTGATCCCCCAACCACCCCCGTCCATATTAAATTGATCCCCCCGACCACATTTAACTGATCGACCCCCCCAGCCCATAATCAATTGATCCCCCTTGTCCATATTTAATAGATTCCCCCTGTCCACTTTTACTGATTCCCAGTCCCTATTTATTTGCCTTATCCCCATCCATATTTAATTAACCCCCTGTCCATAATTAATTGATTGATTCCCCAGTCCACAATTAATTATTTCCCCAGTCCATATTTATTGATCCCCAGTCCATAGTTAATTGACACACCGTCCATACTTAATTAATCCACCTGACCTACTTAGCTGATTCCCCCGTCCATACTTGATACATAATTGATCCCCCGTCCATACTTAACTGATCCCCCACCGATATCTAATTGATACACTTGCACATCCCTAATTGATCCCCGTCCATACACCTATATATAAATAATTGTGTTTTGTACTTGTATATATATACTGACTGTATCCCCATATTTAGAATGACGTCCATGTTGGCCGGAGCCGTGCAGTGTACATCTTGCGCAATGTATGCATTCCGTGAGCAACCGCTCGAGGATCCATACTGCTGCGAGAGATGTGAGCATATCGTGCACTTGGAAGCCCAAATTCTGGATCTAAGTGCTCAGATAGCGATACTGAGGAGCATCGACAACATGGAACGGAGTTTGCTGCTCACCGAGCAGACACTCAATGGGTCAACACTGGGGGTGGAGCATAGTGAGGAAGTGCAGGCTGAAAAGGCAGGGAGCTGGATAACAGTTAGGAGGGATAGAGGGAAGAAGTATAGGAAGGCTGGTTCAGAACCGGCATTATTGGAGCACGACAGATCCTCTGACCGCCGGGGGAAGGTATGCTCCAGTAATGAGGGGGAGCGGGGAAGTGTAGGGCAGGCAAGACAGGTCCTGGTAGTGGGTGACTCTATTATTAGGGGGACAGACAGGGCAATCTGTCACAAAGACCGGGATCGCCGAACGGTGTGCTGCCTCCCTGGCGCTCGAGTCCGGCACATCGCGGATCGGGTTGACAGGTTACTGGGTGGGGCTGGCGAAGACCCAGCGGTCATGGTCCACATCGGCACCAATGACAAAGTGAGTGGTAGATGGAGGGTCCTTAAAAATGATTTCAGGGACCTAGGTAGGAAGCTTAGGGCAAGGACCTCTAAGGTAGTTTTCTCAGAAATACTACCAATCCCGCAAGCCACACAGGAGCGCCAACGGGAAGTTAGGGAGGTGAATAAGTGGCTAAAGAGTTGGTGCAAGGCAGAAGGGTTTGGGTTCATGGAGAACTGGGCCGACTTCGCGGTCGGCTACAGGCTCTACCGTAGGGATGGGCTGCACCTCAATGGGGAGGGTGCAGCGGTGCTGGGGAAGAAGATGGCTAATAGGTTGGAGGAGTTTTTAAACTAGAGACGGGGGGGTAACCAAGGAAATAGGTGGGATGTGAGGCAAGCAAGGGGGAAGGGGAGAAGTGAATATAATGAGGGTGGAGAGGGGGGTGGGGATAGTACAGTTAGATCGTTAGAGAAGAATAGGATGCTAAATAACCCCAAAGTTTTATCTTGCATGCTGACCAACGCAAGAAGCCTGACCAATAAGGTGGACGAGCTGCGGGCGCTTATATCGGAGGAGAGGTATGACATCGTAGGTATAACAGAGACTTGGCTAGACGATAGCTACGACTGGGCGGTAAATTTATTAGATTATAGTTTATTTAGAAGGGACCGGAAACAGGGGAAAGGCGGAGGAATCTGCTTATATGTAAAGTCATGTCTAAAGCCAAGACTAAGGGAAGATATAGGAGAGGGAGAAGAGGGGGTCGAGTCCATGTGGGTAGAGATAGAGGGGGCAAAAAATAATAATAAAATATTACTGGGGGTCTGCTATAAGCCACCAAATATAACAGAGGAGAATGAGAATCTGCTATTAGGACAATTAGACAAAGTAGCAAAACATAATGAAGTGATTGTAATGGGGGATTTCAACTACCCGGATATTGACTGGGAAACAGAAACCTGTAGATCTCAGAAAGGAAAAAGGTTCTTGACAAACATTAAGGATAATTATCTCTCCCAACTAGTGCAGGAACCAACGAGAGGGAAGGCCGTGTTTGACTTAATATTGACTAATAGGCCTGATAGAATAACTGAGGTACAGATAGGGGGGCACCTAGGTAATAGCGATCATAATATTATCGACTTCAAAATGCCCTTCAGTAGGGTTATCAATAAGGGAACAACAAAAACATTAAACTTTAGGAGGGCGAAGTTTGATCAGCTGATAGAAAACCTTCAACTTATTGACTGGGACAAAGTTCTTAATCAAAGGAATACGAATAGTAAATGGGAAACCTTCAAAAGAATTCTGAATACTCAGTGCGAGAGGTATATACTGTATGGGAATAAAAGGGCCAGAAATAAGAGGAAACCAATATGGTTGAACGAGAACGTAAAAGGGGCGTTAAATAGCAAAAAAGAGGCATTCAAGAGATTAAAACAGGAAAACAGTAAGGAGGCACTAATGTGTTACAAGGAAAAAACGAGAACCTGTAAAAACAAATAAAAATAGCGAAGGAAGAAACAGAGAGACGTATTGCTAGGGAAAGTAGATCAAATCCCAAACTGTTCTTTACGTATATAAATAGTAAAAGGATTAAATCGGATAATATTGGACCGATAAAAAGTGAGGAAGGCAAAATCATAGAGAAAGATGAGGATAAAGCTAATCTATTAAATCATTTTTTTTTCGACAACTTTCACAATGGAAATAGAACTAACAGGCGAAATGAGAAGTGACAAACTTAATCCTCCACTAAGTATGACAAATCTAACCCAAGCTGGGGTACAGAAACGCCTCAGTAACATTAAAATAAACAAATCACCAGGACCTGATGGCATTCACCCACGGGTACTAAGGGAACTAAGTAATGTGATAGACAGACCGTTATATCTTATATTTAAGGACTCTGTTGAGACTGGGTCTGTACCACTTGATTGGCGACAGGCGAATGTAGTGCCAATATTCAAAAAGGGAGCAAAAAGTGACGCCGGAAACTATCGGCCGGTGAGTCTGACGTCCGTTGTGGGCAAAATTTTTGAAAGCTTCATTAAAGAGGCAATTACGGAGCATCTTGATGCTAATAATCTATTAACCATGAACCAACATGGATTCATGAGGAATAGCTCCTGCCAAACAAACCTGATTGACTTCTACGAGGAGGTTAGCTCTCGAGTAGATCAGGGGGAACCAGTGGATGTCGTGTATCTCGACTTCTCAAAAGCGTTCGATAGCGTGCCACATAATAGGTTGGTATACAAAATGAGAATGATGGGGCTGGGGGAAAATGTTTGCAAGTGGGTAGCTAACTGGCTAAGGGATAGAAGGCAGAGGGTGGTTATAAATGGAATATACTCAGAATGGGTAAGCGTCACTAGTGGGGTACCACAGGGGTCTGTACTAGGCCCAATGTTATTTAATATCTTTATTAACGACATAGTCAACGGGATAAATAGTAAAATATCAATATTTGCAGATGACACAAAGTTATGTAAAACAATTAATACAAAAGAGGACAGTGCAGACCTACAGGGGGATTTGGATAAGCTGCGTAGGTGGAGCATTAAATGGCAAATGAGGTTTAACGAGGAGAAATGTAAGGTCATACATATGGGAAGGAAAAATGGAAGTCACCAGTACTCAGTGAATGGGAAATCATTGGGGAATTCAGAGATGGAGAAGGACTTGGGCATCTTGATTGATAGCAAACTAAATTGGAGTGCCCAAAGTCAGGCCGCTGCTGTAAGGGCAAACAGGGTAATGGGATGTATCAGAAGAGGTATAGCTGCAAAAGATGAGAACATTGTTCTTCCACTGTACAAAGCACTGGTCAGACCACACTTGGAATACTGTGCTCAGTTATGGGCCCCAATATATAGAAAGGATATAAACGAGCTTGAAAAGGTACAAAGGAGGGCAACAAAATTAATAAAGGGAATGGAGGGACTGCAATACCCAGAGAGGTTGGCAAAACTAGGACTATTCAGCCTGGAAAAGAGAAGATAGAGGGGGGACATAATAAATGTGTACTAATATGTTAGAGGACAGTATAGAGACCTTGCCTGGGATTTGTTCAAAAGGAGGGATATTACGGTAACAAGAGGGCATTCACTAAGACTAGAAGAGAAAAGGTTCCAGCACCAACATAGGAAAGGGTTCTTTACGGTAAGAGCAGTGAGAATATGGAATTCACTGAGTGAGGAGACGGTAATGTCGGATTCACTACACCAGTTCAAGCGGGGACTGGATGCATTTCTAGATACCAGGCAGATTTCAGCGTATACTTAAAAATAAAATAAAATAGTAGGTTGATACAGGGATTTATTCTGACTGCTGGTTTCAGATTCGGGAAGGAATTTTTCCTCAGGTGAAGATTGGCTAAATCATTTGGGGTTTTTGCCCTCCTCTGGATCAACTTTAGCAATTACAGAACTAACAGGTCGAACTTGATGGACGCAAGTCTTTATTCGGCTTTACAAACTATGTTACTATGTTACTATAGACACTCCTTTTGATGATGCTCCAGAGGTTCTGAATGGGGTAGAGGTCAGGGGAGCATGGGGGTCACACCATAAGTTTGTCCCCTTTTATGCCCATATCAGCCAGAGATGCAGATGTGTTATGTGCAGCATGAGACGGTGCATTATCATGCATGAAAATGATCTTGCTGTGGAATACACGGTTCTTCTTCTTGAACCATGGCAGGAAGTGCTGTTTGAGAAACTCCACATACATTATGGAGTTCATCTTTACCCCTTCAGGGATCCTAAAGGGGCCGACAATCTCTCTCCCCATGATTCCAGCCCAAAACATTACTCCACCTCCTCCTTGTTGGCGCTGTATCTGTAGCTGTTTGCGTGGGGTGTCCATCAACCAGCCATCCTCCACTCCATCCATCTGGACCATCGAGCGTTGCTCGGCACTCATCCGTGAACAAAACAGTTTTGAAGTCAGTCTTCATGTATTGTTTGGCCCACTGGAGCAGTTTCTGCTTGTGTGCAGTGGATAGAGGGGGTCGACAGGATGGCGTACGCACAGCTGCAAACCTCTGAAGGACCCTGCATCTTGTTGTTCGGGGGACGTTGGAGGTACCAGCAGCTTCAAAAACTTGTCTGCTGCTATGACAAGGCTTTTTTGCCGCTGCTCTTTTAACCTGACGTAATTGCCTGTAGGAAAGAGTCCTCAATTTGCCTTTATCAACACGCACACGTGTGTACTGTGAATCAGCTACATACTTCTTGATTGCCAAGACACTTCATCCTGATCATCGCACAATGTTGATTGTAGTCATGCCTTGACCTAAACACTCCACAATTTGTTGCTTCTCAGCAGCCGACACATCCTTTTTCTTTCCCATTTTGGCAGAAAATGTAGGCTGCTTAATAATGTGGGACAGCCTTCTTAAGTAGTCTTGCCTTTCATTGGACACACCTGCCAAACTAATTAGCACAGGTGTCTGCAATTGCTTACAGTGATATAAAGAGCCCTGACACACATCACCATCAATGAGTTTAACTGACAAACAAACAAATTCTTCCCTTATCACTCCTAAACACTTTTTGCATAATAATTTGGAACACAGTGTACATGTGCTTTTCCACAAAACACCAGTGGTTCACGTAGTGAATCTTACAGTTCTAACTTGCCAACCGTGGTCTGTATGGAGTTGTTCAATAAAGGGCCCAAAATTAAGATAACATAGACGGGAGAGGTCTCTATGAATAGGAATTCCTAAGTATTTGATACCCTGTGAGGGCCAGGCAAAGGGAAAGTTGGACTGGATGGAATCCTGTATGGATTTGGGGAGGGGGACATCGAGGGACTCAGACTTCGCTGCATTGATTTTAAAATTTGACCACGTAACAAAGTGATCTATTTCAGCCATAACAGCAGGGATGGATATATGTGATTGAGTGATATATACTAGGACATCATCAGCAAATAGAGAGCACTTGTACTTGGTGCCTCCCAGCTCAATCCACCTAATATTGGGGTTATGGCGAATTGATGAGAGCAGGTGCTCCGTCAGTAGGATGTATAAGAGAGGGGACAGAGGACATCCCTGCCTTGTCCCATTGGTGATTATGAAAGGTGATGAAAATGTTCTGACGCGCCCCCTGGGCCTTGGGACACCCGGAGCCGGACCCTTTTTGGTGGATGCTGGTGGTTGTAGTCTCCGTGGCGGCGACCCGGTTCCGTGGCTCAGGTCGGTCAAACCAGTAGCGGAACTATTTATGTGGTTTTGATGTTTAAATGTCCGACTATGCCACCCGTGGATTGCGGTCAGAGTGAACCGCCGCTGCAGGGCAGACCGCTGAGGCTGGTGTTGTGGGTGCAGCAGAGCGTAGCATAACTCCCCACGGGAGGAGTATAGCCTCAGGGCAGTGTATGCGGAGGATGGGGGTGATGGTGCAGGGCAGCAGCAGTAATGACACGGAGTCAGTGATGCAGTCCAGGGCCTTTACTCACAGTTCTTATTATCCAGACCACTTCTGCAGGTAACGGCTGCCCACGTCGTACTGTGCTCAGGGGCTCAGACAACTCCCAGATAACTTTGGAGCGCTTCATAGGACCTCCTTTGTGTGTCCTTTGTCTAGCCTTTCTTACCAACCCTTCTATCCGGCTGCCTCGTGCCTCCTCTTGGTAAACTTGGCGCCAGTTTCCCTGACCCTATGTGGTGCCTTCCTAGCAGGTGTAGCGAGGGGCTGCGCTACATAAAATGTCACAGCCTCCAGTTTCTAGCTGAGGGGCGTTTCCCGCCTCCACTAGTTTCGGGGACCGGTCTCCCCCTTTGGCCTGACCCCTCCACGCAGGTGAATTCGGGCGTGCGGTGGCGACTCGCCCGTCCGCACCCCTGGGATCCCTTCGTTCCTCGTTCCTGGAGCCTTCTCCGCTCCTCTTCCTTCCTTCTCCCTCTTCCAGGCCTGGGCCTCCGTTACTAGGCCCGCCTCCGGAGCAGAGCTCATGCAAAGCCCCTGCTCCCTGTCACTTTTGCTCAGACTTCTCTGCACTGAACTAAGATGGTGCCCACCTTTTATACTCCCTTCTCAATGCACCCAGGAACTGCTTCCTCCCTGCTCCTGCACTACAGGGTTCCCCTTCCTCAGTGTTCCCTCCCCCCACTCCAGCCAGGGACAGGGACTGTCGTGCCCATCTCAGGGGCATATTGGTCGCCCTGCCCCACGGCAATGTGGTGTAATGCATGCAGGTGTCGGGTCCTGATCCACACTCCATCCTTACCTGAGAGTGAGATATCACACCTCTGGGTGAGGTGCAATACCTCTGTAGCAACCGAGCCCTCAGAGTGCTACAGTTCCATTTATCTTCAGCCTAGGTGACGTATTGCGATACAGGGCCGTGATTTTGGCTATAAAAGGGTCCCCTAGACCCCTACCCCAAGCTTTTTAAGAGAATAATATATGGCGTGCCAGGAGAATCTATGGAATGCTTTCTCAGCATCCAACGAGAGAATTACAAATTTTTAACTGCATCTAGCCCAGGAAATACTTTGTGCCTAGTAGCAGTGTCTGCTAGTCAGCGGATTATCTCGGCTGTTAAGCAAGCTACACCACCTGTAGTTTGGACACTTAATTTTTTCAAAGGAAATGCTTCGGGACCACGGGATACTCAGTGAAGAGCATCAGGAGGCACCCCAAGGCATAGGGGCTGGGACTGGCGGTAGGACGCCTTGCGGTGGACAGCCGAGCTCGATCCTTATAAAAGCTTTTTAACTGCAGCAGCTTTAGTGGACGCTACTGGAGCTGGAATTACGCGGCTGCTGGCATGGGACTTGCCCTCCAATAGATCCTTGTAAAAGGATTTAAAGTGTATTCATTCAAATTAGAGAGACAATTTAAATTAAAAAGCTTAGAGCTGCCTCCACCACAGGGGGGCTCGCTCGACCCACCAGCGGACAGGCACCAGTATTGGGAGAGGGGAGCTGGCCGTCAGGGTCCACCGCGGCTCTGGCACAAACCCGGCGACACGGAGGTGGCACGGGCAGGGACGGACTGGCCATGACGACTTCTCACTTTTTGGATTTTAGAAGGGCATGACATGCCTATATCTGTGTCTCCCACTCCTTTTACTCCTCCACCTCTTTTCTTTTCGCATGACTATATGTACTTGTCACTTTTCCATGTGTTAGTTATGTCTTCTGAGCAGTTTGTCAGCTTTTGGACGCCTTTGAAGGTGTTTTCTATGTGTTTCTATGTGTTTTTGTTTGCCTGCCATTGGCTTTAATGGACGAACAGTTCGGCGAACACACGCGTGTTCGACGAACCGAACTCGAACACTACGGGGGTGGCTCAACACTAATAGTGACGCTTATGTAAAAATGAAAGTGTTCTGACTAATGTGGTGTCCCTGCGGGTCCAGTTGCCACAGATGTACTGCATCTCACCCAGAGGTGTGGTATCCCACTCTCAGGTAAAGATGGAGTACTACCCGGGACCCACACATCTACATCCAACACTACACCACTCCAGACCAGCAGGCGGTGCAATATGCACTTGTTCTCTGCTGAGCCCTGTCCCTGGCTGGAAGGGGGGGAACCAAGAGAGGGGGAACCATGTATTGGGTGTGGATGGAGGAAGAAGTTCAGTGGAGCACAGACAGAAAGGGTATAAAAGACAGAGAGAAACATCTAGAAGAGTCTTGTCCGGTCCAGTCCTGCTTAGGAGAGCAAGGAGAAAGGTCCATGCTCCTGGCTCCAGTGCTTGGAGTCAGGAGAAGGAGTTGAGTGGAGAGGAGTCTGTGAGAGCTCAGTAGGAGCTCTGATCAGGAGAGCAAGGAGGATAGGGAGAGAGGAAAGAAGAGAGGAGAAGTGAGGAGGGCTCCAGGAAGACAGAAGAGATCCCAGGGGCACAGCGAGTGCAGAGGCCACCTGTGACCCTGAATTCACGCTGACATGGAGGGATCAGGTCGCAGAAGGGGACCGGCCCCAAACTAGTGGAGAACAACCATGCTCAGCTAGCCAACCGGAGGCTGCAGCATTTTCAAGGTGTTGCAGCCAAAATCCACAATTACATCGCCGAAAAGGTGGCCGCATAGGGTCCAGGGGACTGAGAGCACGTCGCCCGACAAGGCCCGAGGCCACTGGCTTGGGACACTGACTGTGAGGTGCAGGGCAGGAGGGTGAGAGCCAGCGCAGTGAGACGACTGGGAAAGGTACATAGAACGGGGTCCCGTGTAAGTGCTCCTGAGATACCTGAGGGTTTGCTGGACCCCTACCCCGGAGGACACAGGACGATGTGGGCGGTTACACACCGGTAACTGTAACCTGGAGTCTTGAACAACTGTGAGTAAAACCTGAAGGCTGCACCCCACTGTGTCCTTGAATAATTGCTGCGCCATCACCTGCCCTGCACTACACTGCACCGATAATATCTACCTCATAAAATCACCATCTACACTGCCCTAGAGCTAAGCTCTGCCTGTGGAGAGTTGAACCAACTGCGTCACCATCAGCTCCAGTGGATCTGCACCGCAGCGGCGGCCCTATATAGCCGCAGACCACAGGTGGCGTCACGAACATTATACTCCAAAAACTTTATTCCCCTTGTACTTTTCCTTTAATTGACCGCTCTGGGTTGCGGACCGGGTAACCGCCACCGTGACATCCCCATCATCGACCGACCCGGCTACCGAGTACCCCACGGCCCAGGGGGCGCATCAGATACAACTAAGAATGAATGACAAAAATAAATCCAAGTCCCAATTTGAGATGAGCGGATCGATTTGCAAGAATCCGGTTCAGGTTCCAGGGCAGTGGCACCTGGCTGGTAGACGGGAGGCCTGCGGATCTCTTACATCCGGAGTCTCTAGGACAGCCTTTGATTTGTCATGAGTGTTATGACGTCATCAGTCTTTAAAAAGTTGACTGTAAAAGTTTGAAGTTGTGAAATAGGACCTGCTGTACTATGAATGTTATGTGCTGTAATTAAGTTGATTTTCTCCCTTAGAATTAATGCAATCTTTTCCACTCTGATTCCTGCAGAATTGTAAAGAAAAACCTCCTTATAAATTGGATTTGTATGTACAGTTGACACCAGAAGTTTACATACACTATATAAAAAGACACATATGCATATTTTTCTCAATATATGACTTGAAATCAGAATAAACCTTTCCCATTTTAGGTCAATTAGGATTATCATAATTTTTAATATTTGCCAAATGCCAGAATAATGAGAGAGAGAGAATGTTTTAAGGCATTTTTATTGCTTACTACAAAGTCAAAAGTTTACATACATTTCATTAGTATTTGGTACCATTGCCCTTAAGCTGAAAGACTTGGATCTGACTTCCACAAGCTTCTCACAATAGTTGGTCGGAATTCGGGCCCATTCCTCCTGACAAAACTGGTGTAACTGATCCAGGTTTGTAGGTCGCCTTGCCCACACCTGCCTTTTCAGCTTTGCCCATAAATTTTCAATAGGATTGAGATGAGGGCTCTGTAATGGCCACTTCAAAACATTGAGTTTGTTATCCTTAAGCCACTTTGTTATCATTTTGGCAGTATGTTTCAGGTCATTGTCTATTTGGAAGACCCATTTCTTACCAAGCTTTATCTTCCTGGCTGATGTCTTGAGATGTTGCTTCAGTATTGTCACATGATCTTCTTTTCTCATGATGCCATCTATTTTGTGAAGTGCACCAGTCCCTCCAACCCCACAAGATTATGATGCCACCCCCGTATTTCACAGTTGGGATGGTATTCTTAGGCTTCCAAGCTTCTCCCTTTTTCCTCCAAACTTAACGATGGTCATTATGCCCAAAAAGTTACATTTTAGTTTCATCAGACCACAGGACATATCTTCAAAAATTATGGTCTTTGTTGGGGCAGCGGAACCCCACTCTTAAAGCCAGAGCAGTGTGAAAAGGTTGTTGGTTGCATAGCAGATAATGCTTCCAGTCACTTTGCCACCACCACCATCGTCTTTCACACTGTCCAGTCTCAGTAGCCATGAGTATGGACCACATATTCCTCACCCTGATCCTCCTTACTCCCACTATGCCGAGTGCCCGGAGACAACTGATCCTACACTTGAACGATAAGAAGAGCTGCTTACTTTCCCATTTATAGATTTGGGCTCTCTCCTGGCCCGTTTCAAGTGGGGCAAGAAGAGATCACATGTAGCTATGCCCAAATATTTGAGCAGCCATGGTTACACGAAGGCGACGGTAGAAAAGTGCAATTACTGTCGCAAGAGGTGGATGATGATGATGAGACACAATTGCCAGCGAGTCAGAAAGGGGCCCAGGGTGCATACGGGGAAGACGAGGTGGTGGACGATGAAGTCACTGACCCAGCCTGGCAAGGTGCATGCATAGTAAGGACAGCAGCACAGAGGGGGAGGGAGTCGTAACACCACAACAGGCAGGAACAAACAGTGGGGTGGCCACAGACAGAAGGCGGGAAATTGTTCCCGGAACACGAACACGAGGAAAGTTGCCAGTCCAACTGTTAGGTCTTCCAGAGTCTGACTCTTTTTTAAAGACTGTCCAGTTAACTAAAAAAAAAAGGCTATTTTCAAAATCTGCCATGCCAGCATCATCAGGGGCAGCAAAACTACCAGCCTGACCACCAACAGCATGCTCAGGCACATGACAGCAAAGCACCCGACTAGTTGGGCCGAATGCCAGAGTCCAGAAACAGTGTCTAAGAGTGACAATACTGCCTGTACCGCTGTTGTGCGTGCACGCCAATCCTCTGTCCATGGTGCAGGCGAAGATGCATCTGACCCTGCACCTGTAGTTTGACACTCACAAACACCACCATCAGCAACCACATCCACATCCTTGTCCCAGCGCTGCGTTCATTTGTCCCTGCCCCAGTCCTTTGAACGCAAGCGCAAATATGCAACCAACCACCCACAGGCCACAGCACTAAACTGCCACATTTCTAAAATGCTTGCACTGGAATTGTTGTCTTTTAGGCTTGTGGAGACGGAATCTTTCTGCAACCTCATGGTGGCGGTGATCCCTCAGTACTCAGTTTCCAGCTGCCACTATTTATCCCGGTGTGCTGTCCCTGCCTTACACAAGCACGTGTCACAGAACATTAGCCGTGCCCTCAACAATGCTGTTACAGGGAAGGTCCACCTAACCACGGATACATGGACAAGTGCTTGTGGCCAGGGATGATACATCTCGCTGATGGCACACTGGGTTAATAGTGGAAGCCGGTACCAAGTCGGATGGAACACATCCTCCTGACGCCGAGGATTGTGGTCCCTGGGTCAATCAGGGTTGCCCCTACATTCTACAGCTCCTGCACCTCCTCCTCCTCTTCAGTTTCCATCTCCGAAATTACCACATCAGTCGGAAGCTGGAAGCACTGCAGTACTGCCTCGGCCAAGTGGCAACAGGCTGTGCTGAAGCTAATATGCTTAGGGGACAAATCGCACACCTCTACGGCATTGTTGACAGCTGTAACAGAGCAGGCAGAACTGTGGCTGTCACCGCTGAACCTACAGCCAGGCATGGTGGTGTGTGAGAATGGCCAGAACCTGGTGGTGACTCTGAAGCTTGGCAACCTCACACAAGTACCATGCCTGGCCAGTGTGCTCAAGCTAGTGATTCAGCGGTTTTTCAAAACCTATCCGGATCTGCCGGAGCTGATTATCAAAGTACACCATCAGTCTGCCCATTTCAGAAAGTCAGCTAGAGCTTCCGCCACCCTCGCTGTGCTTCAGCAATGTTTGCAGCTTCCAGCTCATCAACTGGTGTGTGATGTCACCACACATTAGAACTCAACCTTGCATATGTTGGGGAGGATTTGTGAGCAGCAGAGGGCAGTCGTTGAGTACCAGCTTCAACACCCTTGTCGGTAAACAAGTCAGCCTCCACACATAAGAGCTGATGAGTGGGCATAAATGTCTGACATCTGTGCCATCCTCCAAATCTTTGAGAACTCTATCAAGATGGTGAGAGACGATGACATCACCATCCTTCTTCTCTGTCTAATGAAACGCTTGCTGCTCACAATTAAAGAGGAGACATTGCAGGCGGAGCATGATGAGATGGAGCAAGGAACCATACAGGTTGATGCTACATAATGAAGAGAAGGAGGAACAGGAGGAGGAACAGGAGCTGGTTTCCTGCGCTACAGATGGTACTACCCACACAACATTCATACCGCCTGGTCAGCGTGGATGGCGTGAGGAGAGGGAGAATGAAGAGGTGGAAAGGTGGAGGATGAAGAGGAGGAAAGCATGGACAGTCGTCCTCTTTGTCAGGACAGGGAAGTCTTGGCTGTTGGCAGTCTGGCTGTTAGAATCTATGTTGTTTTACTATCGACCATCTTGTTGTGGTTTGCTGGCTTCTAGTCTTTTCCTCTGGTGCTGGGTGTCTTGGTCACGTGATCTCTTCATTCTTTATTACATAGCACCTGTCTCCCATTCCCCGCTGGACATCAGTGTTGTTACGCTTGTGCTCTCGGTAAGTAGACTTGTTAAGTTCTTTGTGCTTTGGACAATTGATTTCCTGGGACTTCTTGTTCCACCAGTTTTGTTCCCTTTTATCTTTGTTTCTGGAACTAACTTTTCTGTTAGGAGGTCTCCTGTTTTTTTCTCCCAGTCCATAGATCTTTTAGGGACCACTTTCCCCTTCCTTCAGGTCTTCGTTTGAGTTCAGTGCAGGAGTTTCGGTGGGGCTATTCACAAGGAATAGGGTATCCACTCCAGGGTAGGGTTAAGCTGAGTCTCAGTGCAGGGACAGCTTTTCCCTCCTATTCCTTAGTTCTAAGTTGCAGTACATAACACTGGCACACATGGCTGACTTCATGTTCCACTGCCTTTCCTGTCACCCTCACATTGTACGCATTTTAGCCAACACTAATTACTGGTTGGTCACACTTCTAGACCCACGCTACAAGGAGAACTTTCTACCTCTCCATCCTGAGTCGGAGAGGTCCAATAAAATGTTGCACTACCAGAAGGCCCTTGTTGAAGAATTATTGAAAAATTCCCATGTGAAAATGCTGGTGCCAGAGGTCACATTTTGTTGGACAACCAAGGAGTACAGGTAAGGGAGATACAAATACGATGCAGCAGAGGCAGGGGAACACTATCAATGGTCTAGGACAGTTTTCTCAGACCCTCCCAGTGCCCAGGCCCTGATGCGTGGGGTACTCTGACAAGGAGGGAAAAGTTTTGGAGGATGCTCAAGCAGTACCTTGCCGACCGTACCAGCGTCTTCCATGATTTCTCTGTGCCTTATAACTATTGGGTATCCAAGCTGGACACGTGGCATGAACTGTCTCTCTATGCCTTGGAGGTCCTGGTCTGCCCTGCCGCTAGCATTTTGTCAGTTTAGGTTTTAGTGCCACCGTGGGTATTATAACTGCCTGTTAACTGAAAATGCGGACAGGCTGACTCTTATTAAAATGAACATGGACTGGATTGGGCCAGACTTCTCAACACCACCGAATTATAGCAGCGTAACATAAACTCAAATCCAGTGTCTTTTCTTGGGAGGTGTATTCCCATGCAACTTTTCGCACCCACACGTGGGTATACGCTTCCTGATTTTGGATATTTGCTCTTGTCCTCCTCCTTCTCCTCATCCTCCACCACCATATCACCAGGGTGACCATGGTCCGTGATGCAACACCCACATAATTTTTTTAAAGGGTGTTTATGATGCCCGTAAAAAAAAAATTTTATGCAGTATGTTCATGTATACCCCCCAGGGGTAAATGTTTGTCAGCCCATACACTTAGTGCATGGACATTACAAGTATAGGAGGCTCGCTCCTTTCTAATGGGAACATTTTTTTATGAGGCCTTCCTCCCCGTCTCTTCCAAGGGGCATTGAAGTGCCTCCAAATTTTTGGCAGCCCTTGCATTCACTGCATAGGCCAGCACTATGGGAGACTCTCTCCTTTCTAATTGGAATTTGTCATTACTGTGGCCCTGCTCTATGTCTCTTTAAATTGTTAGTGGGTTTTTTCCTAAGATTTGTCAGCCGTTGGACTCACTGCATACACTATAACTGCATAGCAGACTCTCTCCTTTCTAATGGGAACATGTCGTACTTGTTACTGTGGCCCTGCTCTATGTGTCTTTAAATTCTTAGTGGGGTTTTTCCTAAATTTGGTCAGCCGTTGGACTCACTGCATACCCTATAACTGTATAGCAGACTCTCTCCTTTCTAATGGGAATTTGTTGTTACTGTGGCCCTGCTCTATGTGTTTTTAATTTCTTAGTGGGGTTTTTCCTAAATTTGGTCAGCCTTTGGACTCACTTCATAGCCGATAACTGTATAGCAGACTCTCTTCTTTTTAATGGGAATTTGTCGTTACTGTGGCCCTGCTCTATGTGTCTTTAATTTCTTAGTGGGGTTTTTCCTAAATTTGGTCAGCCGTTGGACTTACTGCATACCCTATAACTGTATAGCAGACTCTCTCCTTTCTAATGGGAACATGTTGTACTGGTTACTGTGGCCCTGCTCTATGTGTCTTTCAGAGTCAATCAATCATCAATGAAACAGGATGTGTCTGATGATGTGTCACACACCACATTGCCAGATAAGGTTGTAAAATGTTAAAATTACATTTCCCGGTGAATGCATTTGACGCGCCCCCTGGGCCGTGGGGTCCTTGGTGCCGGGCCGGTTGTTGCTAGGGGAGATGTCACAGTGGCGGTGACCCGGTCCATGACCCAGGGTGGTCAATCCAAGGGGATTATTATTTACAGGGTATTTATAGTTCTTATATACAGTTCGTGACGCCACCTGTGGTTTGCGGCTATATGGAGCCGCCGCTGCGGAGCACATCCTCTGGAGCTGATGTCAGTGCAGCAGAGTTGATTTAGCTCTCCACAGGTAGAGCTTAGCTCCAGGGCAGTGTAGATGTTAAAGATGTTGCTGTGTAGTGCAGGGGGTGATGGCGCTGCAGTAATAATTGACAGAGACAGTGGGGTGCAGTCTTCAGAGTTTACTCACAGTTGTTAAGTTCCTCAGGTTGCACTTTCCAGATTACGACCTCCCACGTCGCGCTGCGTTCACCAGGCAGGGGTTCAGCAAACTCCCAGGTGTTTCAAGAGTACCTGACAGGACCCCGTTCTATATGCCCTTCTCAGCCGTCTTCCTGCTCTGGCCCTCACTCTTCTTGCCCTGCGCCTCGCCAAACAATGTCCCAAGCCGCTCTCCTCGGATCTTTCTGTGCAACCTGGAGTTCCCTGGATCCTATGTGGTTACCTTTTTGGCAACTTGAGTGCGGATGTGGCAACTGCCCCTGAAAGTACAGAAGCCTCCGGTTTCCAGTTGAACTTTGTAATTCTCACTGATTAGGGGCCGGTCCCCTCTGCGGCTCGATCCCTCCACCGTCTGGCAGATTCGGGCATACGGGTGGCCTCCAGCACTGCCCGTACCCCTGGGATCCCTTCTTCGTTCCTGGAGCCTTCCTCCTGCTCCTCTCCTCCTCAGTCTGTCCTGTGCCTCTCTGGCTAGGCCCTCCTCCTCCTGAGCAGAGCTCCTGCAGAGCTCCAGCTCCCTCTACTTCTCCTCCCAGACTGAACTGTCCTTTCAAGATGGTTTCTCTATTTATATCACTTCTTCCAATGCTCCCCTGATTTACTTCCTCCATCCACACCCACTACATGGTTCCCCCTCACTTTGGTTCCCCCCACTCCATACAGGATCAGGGCTCAGCAGGGAAGCGATGCATCTTGCTCCTCCTGCTGGTCTGGAGTAGTGTAATGTTGGATGCAGGTGTTAGGGTCCCGGGCACCACTCTATACTTACCTGAGAGTGAGATACCACACCTCTGGGTGAAATGCAGTACCTCTGTGTTGAATGAACCCGCAGGGGCGCCACACATTTGCCTTAAAAAATAACGTAAAAAAAAAAACAGTAGGATCTTTCTTTAGTATAAAAACAGTCGCCAATGTAACCTCAATGTAATCACATTGTTCAGCTCCTGCACCTCCTCCTCCATCTCCGAAATGACCACATCAGTCACAAGCTGAAAGCACTGCAGCACTGCCTTGGCCAAGCGGCAACAGGCTGTGCTGAAGATAACATGATTAATGCTTTGGTGACAAACCGCCCAGCACTGCAGTTGTTGAAAGCTGTAACACAGCAGCTTGATCTGTGGCTCTCACCACTGAACATACAGCCAGGCATGGTCGTGTATGACAATGGGCGGAACCTGGTGACGGAGAAATGACAACCGGAGTAGATACGGTTTCCCTCTATGCCAGTCCTTTCACCGAGCTAAAGAATATGGCTGTGGTGAAATACAACTCCCACTGAGTTTCAGATTGAAAAACATTGTGCCCACCAGAGGATTTGATTCTGAGGGCTCACCTTTCTCCCCCGCTCAAGAGCCCCATAGCAGATGCAAAGTTAGCGCTATCATGAACTCTCCTGATGTAGAAGCCAGGGCACACCAGAGGATTCTCTGGTGGGACCGTACAACCCTGCCGAGAAGCAGTCCTGGCTAAGAAAAGTGTGTGGGAAGGTTCCCGGACACTCCATGGCTGCTTTTTTACTGAGGTGGAAACCCACGCAAACACGGGGAGAACATACAAAGTCCTTGCAGATGTTGTTCTTGCTGGGATTTGAACCCAGGATCCCAGCGCTGCAAGACTTCAGTGCTAACCACTGATCCAATGTGCTGCCGTTCACCCTCTAATATCTAACAGGCTGGAGAAACTTGCACCTACTGCCACTCTATCTTCAGCTCCTTTGTGAGAAAATAATGTATTTGGGCAGCCACTCAGTCTACCAAATAAAATTCCTGAGAAGGAAATTGGGGATGGCTTTGCTACTGTTACTTGGGGCAGTGCTAATACCATGGTGTCGTACCATAGTTTACTGGAAATATTCCAGGCTGGTAGGAGGCAAGCAAATTCCCACAAAAAAGTACCAGCAGTAATGTTCAGGGACCCACGCTTGTAGAAGGCGGAGACAACACTGGGAGAAAATAGTGACAGCTGGGGACCGAGTATGGACACGAGGCATGAGGCATGAGGTTGTGAAAAGCTTCCACCTCCATGAGCCTAAAAGGCCACATTTCAAGTGCAAGCAGCTGCACAGAAATCTGGCAGTTTAGTATTGCAGCCTGTGGGTGGGAGGCTGGCTGCATACTTGCGCTTGCATTCCAAGTAACAGAAAACTAAGCAGATGGTGGCCTCTATCATCATCATGGCCTGACCACGGCACTATGAACTCTCTTGAAGGAGAAGCCAGGGTCCACCGGAGGAGTCTCCAGTTTTCTGGTGGGTCCGTCAAGCCCTGCCGAGAAGCAGCCCTGGCTAAGAAAAGTGTGGGGGAAGGTTCCCAGACACTCTATGGCTGTTTTTTTAATGTGGATCGGACGTGTTTATGCATGTTATTTCTCAAACCGGATTGCAGATCAGGCCATTGCCCAACTCTGTAGTCATGAAATTAAATCTGCAAAGAAAGATATTTGTGTGTCAAAGCACCACCGAGAAGTGCGAGTTGATGTTGGACGGGCTGCTATTGCTTCTGCAAAAAGCTGCTTTAGAGGACTTCCTGGGAGAAATGACACCCAGAGTAGATACGGTTTCCCTCTATGCCAGTCCTTTCACCGAGCTAAAAATATGGCTGTGGTGAAATACAACTCTAAGCAAAAAAAGCTGTGGACTAGCTCTGTACCGTCCCTGGCCACAATCACCTGTTCACGTGTTTGTGGTTAGGCGGTCTTTCCCAGTAAGTGCACTGGGGAGGGCACGGGTAATGTTGTGGGACCCGTGCTTGTGGAAGGCGGAGACGACACCGGGAGAAAGAGTGGCGGCTGAGGACCGAATATGGACATAGTATTGCAGCCTGTGGGTTGGTGGGTGGCTGGCGCTTGCATTCCAAGGAATGGGGTAGGGACAACTGAATGCTGCACTGGGACAAGGACGTGGACGGTGATTGTTGCAAGTCTGCAACGACAGGTGCATGGCGGGAGGCATCTTCACATGCGCCAAGGATCACTTATGATGGGCACACTTTTAGGCAGTGACCTTGGAGTCAAAGATGCTTCCAGAGGTCTTCCCCATGCTGTTCCTTGTTTTGGCAGCCACTCCTGAGACCAAATACTGATAGTGGGGCTGTGGCCTAATGGAAAAAAATCTTTTCCTAGTTAATATCAGTGAGAACAAAATGACCGTCATACACAACACAGTCCACTATACCAACATCAATAATACCACATACAAAAGGGACAAATATCGCCACACCATATCACATATTACCACCACAGTGACCGAATAATACCACATACAAGGAACAAATATGGCCATACCATGACCAGACCACAAATTACCACCACAAAGTGACCAAATACTACAAAACTGATCATGAATACAAACCACAACACTAACAACACTGTTATTACCACCAGAGACATTATACATAGGAGCTCTGTATATAGTGTCAGTGTATAGATAACACAGTGATCACCAGTGACATTATAAATAGGAGCTCTGTATATAGTGTACAGGTAATACAGTGATCACCGGTGACATTATACACAGGAGCTCTGTATATACTGTATAGGTAATATAGTGGTCACCAGTGACATACACAGGAGCTCCATACTATATACACACGTGATCAAAATTGTTGGTACCCCTCGTTTAATGAAAGAAAAACCCACAATGGTCACAGAAATAACTTGAATCTGACAAAAGTAATAATAAATTAAAAATCTATGAAAATGAACCAATGAAAGTCAGTCATTGCTTTTCAACCCTTCTTCCACAGAATTTAAAAAAAAAATTAAAATCATGAAATAGGCCTGTAAAGAAATGATGGTACCGCTGAAAATAATGTGACAAAAGGAACATGTTAAATCAAGTTGTGTCCACTAATTAGCATCACAGCTGTCTACAATCTTGTAATCAGTCAGTGAGCCTGTATATAGGGCTACAGATACTCACTGTGCTGTTTGGTGACATGGATGGTGTGTACCACGCTCAACATAGACCAGAGGAAGCAAAGGAAAGAGTTGTCTCAGGAGATTAGAAAGAAAATTATAGACTAGCAGGTTAAAGGTAAAGGTTATAAGACCATCTCCAAGCAGCTTGATGTTCTTGTGACTACAGTTCCACATATTATTCAGAAATTTAAGATCCATGGGACTATAGCCAACCTCCCTGGACGTGGCCGCAGGAGGAAAATTGATGACAAATCAAAGAGATGGATACTACGACTGGTAACAAAAGAGCCCAGGATAACTTCTAAAGAGATTAAAGGTGAACTTCAAGCTCAAGGAACATCAGTGTCAGATCGCACCATCCGTCATTGTTTGATCCAAAGTGGACTTCATGGGAGACGACCAAGGAGAACACCATTGTTGAAAAAAAAATCATAAAAAAGCCAGACTGGAATTTGCCAAACTACATGTTGACAAGCCACAAAGCTTCTGGGAGAATGTCATATGGACAGATGAGACAAAAATGGAAGTTTTTGACAAGGCACCTCAGCTCTATGTTCATTGATGGAAAAATGAAGCATATCAAGAAAAGAACACTGTCCCTACTGTGAAACATGGAGGAGGCTCTGTTATGTTCTGGGGCTGCGTTGCTGCATCTGGCACAGAGTGTCTTGAATCTGTGCAGGGTACAATGAAATCTCAAGACTATCAAGGGATTCTAGAGAAAAATATGCTGCCCAGTGTCAGAAAGCTTGGTCTCAGTCGCAGGTCATGGGTCTTGCAACAGGATAATGACCCAATACACACAGCTAAAAACACCAAAAAATGGCTAAGAGGAAAACACTAGACTATTCTGAAGTGGCCTTCTATGAGCCCCGACCTAAATCCTGTTGAGCATCTTTGGAAAGAGCTGAAACATGCCGTCTGGAAATGGCAACCTTCAAACTCGAGACAACTGGAGCAGTTTGCTCATGAGGAGTGGGCCAAAATACCTGTCGAGAGGTGCAAAAGTCTCATTGACAGTTACAGGAATCGTTTGATTGCAGTGATTGCCTCAAAAGGTTGTTCAACAAAATATTAAGTTAAGAGTACCATCATTTCTGTCCAGGCCTATTTCATGAGTTAAATTTTTTTTTTAAATTCTGTGGAAGCAGGGTTGAAAAGCAATGTCTGACTTTCATTTGTTCATTTACATAGATTTTTAATTTATTATTAATTTTGTCAGATTCAAGTTATTTCTGTCACCATTGTGGGTTTTTCTTTCATTAAACGAGGGGTACCAACAATTTTGACCACGTGTGTAGTGTAAGTGTAACACCACAATAGCTTCAGCTCTAGACTCGATCGCCCCTCTCACACACACCACACCTCGCACATTCAACAGGCAACCCTGGCACACTAAACTTACCAAAGAACTGCGCCGGGCCTCCAGGGTTGCGGAGCGGAGATGGAAAAGGTCTCACTCCATCGAGCACTTCATCGCATTCAAGCAATCCCTCACTAATTTCAAGTCTGCACTCACTACAGCAAAAGAAACCTACTTCTCATCTCTCATATCCTCCCTATCTCACAACCCTAAACAGCTATTTAACACTTTCAACTCTCTCCTTCGTCCCCCAGCACCTCCTCCCTCTTCTCTCATCTCAGCCGACGACTTTGCCTCATTCTTCAAACAGAAGATTGACACCATCAGACAAAACTTTGGCCTAAAGTCCACACAACCCCTCCTCATATCTACTCAACCCTCCTCCTCCAAACCCCACTTCTCCACCATTACAGAAGGTCAAGTCTCCTCTTTACTCTCCAAATCACACCTCACCACCTGCGAACTTGACCCAATCCCATCCCACCTCATCACTAACCTCACCACAGTCTTCATCCCAACCCTAACCCACCTCTTCAATCTATCACTAACAACCGGAGTCTTCCCCTCATGTTTCAAACATGCCGCAATCACACCCATCCTCAAAAAGCTCTCCCTCGACCCTTCCTCTCTGACTAGCTACCGCCCCATATCACTCCTCCCCTTTTCCTCAAAACTTCTAGAACAACATGTCCACCTTGAACTGTCCTCCCACCTCTCCTCCTGCTCCCTCTTCGACCGTCTACAATCTGGCTTCCGACTGCATCACTCGACTGAAACTGCCCTGACCAAAGTCACCAACGACCTACTAAATGCCAAATCCAAGCAACACTACTCCATCCTCCTCCTTCTGGACCTGTCATCTGCCTTTGACACAGTGGACCATTCCCTCTTACTCCAGATTCTCTCATCTCTTGGCATCACGGACTTGGCTCTATCTTGGATCTCCTCATACTTAACAGACAGGACATTCAGCGTCTCCCACTCACGCACCACCTCCTCATCTCGCCCCCTTTCTGTCGGTGTCCCCCAAGGTTCAGTTCTAGGACCTCTGCTCTTTTCCATCTACACCTTCGGCCTGGGACAGCTCATAGAGTCTCACGGCTTTCAGTATCACCTCTATGCTGACGACACACAGATCTACCTCTCTGGACCCGATATCTCCTCCCTACTAACCAGAATCCCACAATGTCTGTCCGCCATCTCATCCTTCTTCTCCGACAGATTTCTAAAACTCAACATGGATAAAACAGAGTTCATCATCTTTCCACCCTCTCATTCACATCCCCCATCCGACCTATCCATCAACGTCAATGGCTGTTCACTCTCCCCAGTCCCACAAGCTCACTGCCTTGGGGTAACCCTGGACTCTGATCTCTCCTTCAAGCCACATATCCAAGCCCTTTCCACCTCCTGCCGACTCCAACTCAAAAACATCTCCCGGATCCGTGCATTCCTAAACCATGAATCTGCAAAAACACTAGTGCATGCCCTCATCATATCCCGCCTCGACTACTGCAACCTCCTGCTCCGTGGCCTCCCTTCCAACACTCTTGCACCTCTCCAATCTATCCTAAACTCTGCTGCTCGACTAATCCACCTGTCCCCCCGCTATTCCCCGGCCTCTCCTCTCTGTCAATCCCTTCACTGGCTCCCCATTGCCCAGAGAATTCAGTTCAAAACCCTAACCATGGCATACAAAGCCATCCACAACCTGTCTCCCCCATACATCTGTGACCTAGTCTCCCGGTACTTACCTGCACGCAACCTCCAATCCTCACAAGATCTCCTTCTCTACTCCCCTTTTATCTCCTCCTCCCACAATCGTATACAAGATTTCTCCCATGCTTCCCCCCTACTCTGGAACTCTCTACCCCAACATATCAGACTCTCACCGACCGTGGAAACCTTCAAAAGGAACCTGAAGACCCACCTCTTCCGACAAGCCTACAACCTGCAGTAAACACCACTGCACGACCAGCTCTACCCTCACCTAATGTATCGTCACCCATCCCTTGTAGACTGTGAGCCCTCGCGGGCAGGGTCCTCGCTCCTCCTGTACCAGTCGCTGACTCGTTTTGTTAAGATTATGTAAATGCTTTTGTTATGTATATCCCTATCACATGTAAAGCGCCATGGAATAAATGGCGCTATAATAATAAATAATAGTAATAATAATAATAAGTGTACATGTAATACACTGACTCACCAGTGACGTCTCTAGGTGAAGTCCTTCATCTTCGCTTTTCTTCTTCATCTGGCACAGACCGCCATCACTTCTTCCAGCCAGGACTCATCTCTGCAGAAAATAACACACACTTATCAATAACTGATCTCTTCTAGAGCACATTCCCACTCCCCCCCCCGACTTCTACACTACACCAGTTGAAGAAAAAAAGCAACATAGTGCCGCCCTGCACAGTAACAGGACCCCCCCTTCTGTCCCATCCCATTGAAAACAATTTCCTAAAAAGTAAATTATATTACAGAAGTAATAATGTCCCTAATTGGACTCTAAAGTAATAATGTTCCCCACTCGCCTCCATAAACTAATAAATTACTGGCTCCCAAACAGTAATTAAGTCCCTTGTCCATCCTGACACCCCCCCCATATATCCCTTCTGACCCCATATGTCCAGGGTGACCCCTCAATATATATTTATCCTAGCCCACGTGTATCGAGCTTGACCCCTCCCATATATCCATCCTAGCCCCCCATGTGTTCAGCCTGCCAACCCATATATCCATCCTGGCCCTCCTCTGCATATATCCATCCTGACATCCCCTCATATATCCCTTCTGGCCCCCATATGTCCAGTGTGACCCCTCCATATATTTATCCTAGCTCACGTGTATCGAGCCTGCCCCCTCCCATATACCCATCCTAGCGCCCCATGTGGCCAGCCTGCCCTCCCCCCCACATATCTATCCTGGCCTCAATGTGTCCAGCCTGCCCCCTCCCATATATCTGTCCTAGCGCCCCATGTGTCCACCTTGCCCCCCCCCATGTATCCATCCTGGAGTCCATGTGTCCAGCCTGCCCCCTCATATATCCATCCTGCCTCCCCTGCATATATCCATCCAGACACACCCCCATATATCCCTTCTGGCTCCCATATGTCCAGCCTGCACCCCCACATATCCATTCTGGCCTCCATGTGCCCAGCCTGCCCCCCCATATATCCGTCCTGGCCTCCATGTGTCCAGTCTGCCCCCTCCTATATATCCGTCCTAGCCTCCCATGTGTCCAGCCTGCCCCCCCCATATATCTGTAACACAGGTACTTTACATGCAGTGACACAGAAATACAGAGCAGCCAGTACAGGAGTAATAAACAAGGGGGATTTACTGTAACAGGGTCAATCTCCATGCAGGGAGTAACGGAAAATATAGGGATAACAAGGGAAGTAGCAGGTAATATGCTATAACTGACAATTCACAGTTGGGCTTGATGTTGCAGAGTTGACACGGTTCTAATCGGCAGTTTTTTCACTTAGCTGACTCTTGCTCCTCACAAGGCAGTTGCCGGCTGATGCCGGTGTTGCTTTCTTCCGGCTTCCCCGCCTAAACCATGCTCCCTCTTCTGGCGGCAGCGGGCAGTCTCCGGTTTGACCCACTGAGCCCCTAGTCCATAACAGTGCACCTCACTTGCTCGGCTCCAGGGATCCTGCGTCTCTTCTCCCTCTAGTCGGGCTTGACTCCCACTGTCCACTGCCGCTTTTCCAGAGCAAAAAACTCCTTTTCCACCCTCTTCCTAGACACGAGCTCAGCTCCCAGGTCACCTGACTCCTCAGCTCTCTCTCTGGATACGTCCCCAGCTTCCAGGTCACCTGGCTCCTGTCTCGCAGTCTGTCTTCCCCCTGCAACAAGAGGCACGGCCCCGGCAGTTCCGGATCCCTTGTTCTGAAAGTACTTACACCCCGTTCTTCCCCCTTACATATCCATCCTGGCCTCCATATGTCCAGTCTGCCCCCCCATATATCCATCCTGGCCTCCATGTGTCCATCCTGCCCCCCCACATATCCATCCTGGGCTCTATGTGTCTAGCCTGCCCCCCCATATATCCATCCTGGCCTCCATGTGTCCAGCCTGCCCCCCATATACCCATCCTGCCCCTCCCGGCTTCCAAGCGTCCAGCCTGCCCCCTATATACCCATCCTGCCCCCCCAATATATCCATCCTGGCATCCATGTGTCCAGCCTGACCCCCCATATATCCATCTTGGCCTTCATGTGTCCAGCCTGCCCCCCATATATTCAGCCTGCCCACCATATATCCACCCTGGCCTCCATATGTCCAGCTTGCCCCCCCATATATCCATCCTGGCCGCCATGTGTTCAGCCTGCCCCACCCATATATCCACCCTGGCCTCCAAATGTCTAGTCTGCCCCCCCATATATCCATCCTGGCCTCCATGTGTCCAGCCTGCCCCTCATATATCCATCCTGCTCCCCCCTTCCCATGTGTCCAGACAGGCTCCCCCCCCTATGTGTCCAGCCAGGCTCCCCCCCTTAATGTATCCAGCCAGACTCCCCCTTGTGTGTCCAGTCAGGGGTCCCCCTTGTGTGTCCAGCCAAAGCCCCATCCCATTCTGCATCCATGTGTAATAGTGGGGAAGGGCGTAGCCTTCCCTTGAGACTGAGAGAGTAAAAGGAAGAGTCCCTGAAGACAGACCTCCCCAACTGTGGTAGGCCAAGATAAGGGGGTAGAGCAGAGGGGGGGACTTAGTGCCCTTATCAAGCCTAGAGAGATATAGAGCTTGTCCCTGGTATAGTTCCTTCTGGGCTGTAGTACCTGAAAACAGCCACAAGATGCCACTGTTCGGGGTGCAGATGTCAGGATGAGTCTGCTAGCCGAGCTATAGACAGTGATGGGTTAAGGTTCTGTGATGACAGCTCACTGAGGGTGGGCATATTAGGAAAGTCTCTGTTTTAATTTCCTGAATCAGGAAGTGATTGAGTAGTACAAGAAGGGATTGCGACCTGATGGGACAGCCTTACTATAGTGGCTGCTAGGGTAGACGGGAGCTCCGAACCCTCAGACAGTGAGATCCCAGTGCGCAGTTCTCCCCACGCAAGAGCACGAGTCCTGTTCGCTCGCTGTAGAAACTCACCAAAGCGTAGTGAGGACACGGGGCACTTCTGGTCTGCAGGCAGCAGAGGAAGCTAAACAGTACTCCAAGCCAAGACGTGGGGGAGAGATATCGGATCCGTTCACTGTTAATACAGAGGAGTCTCTAGGGCCAGGAATTATAGCCACAGAGATGCTCCGCCTAAAGAGGGAACCAGGGCTGAAGCAGTTAACGGCCCCTGTGAGGGAGATGATTGCCTGTCGGGCCTTATCCATTATATCTGACTGTAAATACTGTAAATATTCCTCTTCCCCAAGTAAAGTCCAAGTTCTGGTTAAGAACCTTGTGTCCTCTGAAATCATTGCTGCCCTGGTCCCAGAAGAAAATTGCCTGGAGACAGCCGCGATCGGATGGCGTGAAGTAAGTGAAGAGCACTACATACACAGCCACACTACAGAGAGAGGACACGTATTGTCTGTAGGGTGCCATAGCGAGAGGGGGCTACAGCTCGCCCACGACTACCTCGCTGGGGCACCTTACACATGCATATACACACACACACACAAACACGCACAAAGAAACCTCTTACCTTCCTGCGCTCCCGTGTGGTGTCCTCCTTCTCTGGCGGCTGAGTTGCGCGCCTCCTTCACAGCAGGCGCATGATGGTGACGTCATACGCCGGCCGGTGAAGGAAGACGAGCAGCTTCAGCTGCTTCACTGCGACATGCGCCGCAGAGATTCAGGTAATGAACGCCGCGTGCGCGCATCCCTGCATACACTCTGCCTGCGCTTTTAAAAGATCCGTGCCACTTAAAACCGCAAGGGTTTGTTTTTTTCGTCCCCCCCCCCCCCCTCTCCTCTGCAGAAGGGTTCGGGGCCCACCGGGAAAATTCCATCCCAGTCCGACCCTGCCAGCATATGATACATGTGATCTCATATTTACTGCAGTGGTAATGTGAGCTAGTTGTACACTAGGTTTTCATTGCAAATTTCAGCAGCTGCTCCCCCTAGTGTTTAAAAGTGGAAAATATCATAACTTTTAAAATTATTTTTTATATTTTGTACCATTGAAAGATGTTATTTTTTCAAATGAAAACATTAATACTTTGCATTTTTTCAATTGTTGTAAAAAAAAAATTTGATGACAAATTCAGTGGAACATGCCACAATTTTTATTTGTTCATTTTACTTTTTAGTATTCGCTGATGGATTTTTTTTTACATCTAATTCATCAAAATTACTCACACGGCTCCTAATTTTTTCGCAAAGTCAAAAATGGTCTTTTTTTTCTGTCTTTAATTGTTGTAAATTTAAACTGCAAAAGGTCATGTTTTGCAAAATGCTGCAAAAAATGCAGGTGTACATAGGATTGCGCCAGGAGGAAGACTGGAGTATATTTGTGACAAATTTTGCAACTTTTTGAAAAGTTGCAAATGATGGATCAGGCAAAATCATATGGAAACCTCAAAACTCCACCCATAGCGGCAAACTTAAAAAAAAACATATAAAATTAGACTTAAAAAAGGGCACAGATGGAAAGATGAAAATGGTGTAAATAAAAAAAATGGGCAAAAAAACCCCTAAAAACCTGAGAAAAAAAACAGCTGCAAATGCAATAATGAACTGGGCCCTACATCTTCCACACACAGATCAGGGAGCTGTGAATAAATCCATAAATAACCCCATAATGACAGAAATATTAAGTGGAAAAATAAGGTAATAAAAATAATGCTAAAGTAGAATAATCCAAAAGTGTATACATGGTAGAAGTATTATTATATGCAGCTCATCCAATAACAGGCCGAAATCAAAGTAAAGAGCAATATGTTAAATATATACAGAGATCACAAAAATAAAAAACTCATCCAAATGTAACATCAATAACAAGTACATAAAGCGGGCTGCAATATGGAATATGGACAATTGTCTAATGATATGTCTATTTGAACCTGATTTTGGGCAGGATACCGGGACATTCTAAAGGGTGGGATATCTGCATACCCTCTAGGCAGGGGCATACCGCCCATAAATACAGACCATGGGGCCCTCTGCCTATCCCATCATCAAAATTTCAGCCTTCTGACTGTCCATCATACAAAAAAGGAAGAACACCATAAAAAGATAAATCGTACTACATCAAATAACACATATTTTCAATATATACAGGGTGGTCCAAAAGTAGGTGGCCAGAAAATAATAACATTTATTTTGATTTATATATATAATTATATTTACTAACACAAGCATAACATTGACAATTAAATTTTATTCTGAACAATAATACAAAAGCCCTTAAATTTTATCAACGCAGGTGCTCATGTAAGAGGGAAGACCGGGGTGTAAGTACTGTCAGAACAAGGGATCCGGAACTGCCGGGGTCATACCTCTGGTTGCAGGGAGAAGACAGACTGGGAAGCTGGGGGCGTGTCCAGAGGGAGAGCTGGGAGGTCAGGTGACTGGAGAACTGGTGGCGTGGCTAGAGAGGGAGAGACGAGGACTTTTGCGCGGGAAAGCGAGAGCAGAGTCCCGCTCAGGAGAACAGTGTGAGAGGGTCCAGGCTCCTGGCTCCAGTACTGGGAGCAAGAGCCGAGTGCAGTGGACCGGAGGAGTCAAGCCGACTAGAGAAGAGACGCAGGGTCTGTGGAGCTGAGCACGTGAGGTGCCGTGTTATGGACTAGGGGCTCAGCGGGTAAAACCGGAGACCACCCGCTGCCGCCAGAAGACGGAGCATTGTTTGGGCGGGGAAGCCTGAAGAGATCAACATCGGCATCAGCTGGCAACTACCTTGTGGAGGAAAAGAGTCAGCTAAGTGTAAAAACTGTCGATTACAACCGGTTCGACTCTGCTATATCTAGTTAAACTGTGAACTGTCAGTTAAAGACTTTTACCTACTACTTCCCTTGTTTTCCCCCATATTTTCCCCCGTTACTCCCTGCATGGAGATTGACCCTGTTATTATAAATTTCCCCTGATTATTAACCCGGTATTGGCTGCTCTGTGTTTCTGTGTCGCTGCATCTAAAGTACCCGTGTTGCACTCAAACTGTCTTCCAATACAATTTGCACAGCTTTGAAGTCTGCCTCTTACGCTTCAACAAACTTTTTTGCACAAGTCTCTTTGGGTATTAATTTCTTGAAATGCATCTCTTATGTAATTTTTCAAATCACTGACACTGCTTTTCCAAAGAGTCTGTGAGGAATGAAAAGTGGAATCTGATTTGTTGCTAAGGGCAACTGAGACAGTTTCACTTTACACCATGTTTGATAAATCTCCCCCTTCATAACCTTATTACACTTTCTGTCCACCTACTTTTGGACCACCCTGTATATATGTTTATTTACTTATTTTACTCATTTATATAGCGCCATTAACTCTACAGCGCTTTGCATACATCATCAATCATCACTGTCCCCATCGGGGCTCACAATTTAGATTCCCTATCAGTATGTCTTTGGAATGTGGAAGGAAATTGGAGAACCCGGAGGAAACCCACAGAAACACAGGGAGAACATACAAACTCCTTGCAGATGTTGTCTTTGATAGTATACGAACCCAGGACCTCAGTGCTGAAAGGCTGTAGTGCTAACCACTGTGCCACCCTGCTGCCACATATATATATATATATATATATATACACTATATACATATGTGTGTACATGCAGTATATGCATAAATATATAAACATATATATATTTATTTTATAGTGTTGGATATATTCACTTGTGCATTCTTTTTTCCAAAAAAGTATAAGTCACAAAAAAATGCAAGTGAGAAACTGTCTATGGACAGTCTTGCTAATAACATGTATGCTTTCCCTATCAGAGCTTTTGTATCCTTGTTATTCCACTCATTATCATATAAAATACCTATTCTACTAGTGTATTTGCACATCTTGGTGCCCTTGGGGCGTGACCTGTGAATAGAACCTGCATTTCAGCACTTGTGCTACAAATATATCCTAGTATCCCAGCCACTTTCAATCTGGACAAAGAGTCTATAAAACACATAATAGATAAAAGTTAAAAGTTTCAAGGAAAATAAAATTACAGGATTCCAGAATAAGATAACAAGTGGGAGCCACTCTCGCATCAGTAACATTATACGTTCTTTCCTGGATCCTGTAGAGATAAAATAAGCGGTTTACAACCATGATCAGTAATCACAATGAAAACAAGCAGATGACATCGGCAACACATTGTAAGGGTAGGTTTACATGTCACATTCATATTATTTAAACAACCACATATTAGCTACTTGCAAGAAGAGATGAGTGAATAAATTTGAGCAGAATTAATTCTATTTGAATGTTAAATCTGCATTCACCAAAAATGAAGATTTTTTTTTCTCATTTGCTTCTGCGTGGATTCAGCAAAATGGCAGCTGTTGGCCACTATTTTTATGAACCATAAAGTGGCATCAAAAGGTTGATAAAATAAAACCTATCTAGCCCCTCCGATACTCACCGCCACCCATCCGGTCTTCTTCGCATCTTCTGATCCCCCACCGCTCATGTTGGAAACCTCGGGCCTCTCGCGCAAGATAGGGACTTACAGTTTTTATGAGGCTTGGGTGGGTTCTGCGCATACTTATGGGTTGTCATGGAGCACGTTGTGATGTCATGACTCTGTGATCTTCCTTAAGCTTGCGCAGAACGTAATATGCCTGAGGATTCCAGTGTGAGTGGCGGTGGATCAGTATATGCGGCGAGGACCGGACCGATGGTGTTGAGTAGCGGAGGGGCTAGAGAGGTGAGCTGTGATGTAAATATAGGGATTTCTTTATTTTTTAAATATTATGTTTATTATTATTTGGGGTCCGGAAATATAATGAGGGACATTAAATTTGCAGATGATAACTTCTTTGTGAATCAAATTTCCCAGGAAAAAATATATAAGATATAAATGTATATATTGATTTTAACAGTTTTACTAATGATATATATGCTGTCTCTGTGAGCACTTTTGTCACCTCAGTGTTCCCTACTCATTATCATATAAAATACCTATTCTATTTGTAGGTTGTACATTTACATCTCATTGCCCTGGGCCATGACGTGTGAATAGACCCTGAATTAGCACATGTGCTACAATCATTCTTATCCTGTTATTTAATCCCCCCTGGCTCCTTGCCTGTCTGGACAAAGAGTTACTAAAACAAATAGTTTAAATGAAAGTTAAAAGTTGGGAGGAAAATAAGATAACAGTATCTAAGCATGAGTTACCAAGTGGGAGCTACTCTCCCACCAGCATGCTAAACCTTCCAGGGTGTTGTAGATGTGGGTAAAATGAGGGCTTTACAATCATGATCAGCAAGGACACAATAAAAACAAGCCAATGTGATAGACAGCATATGGTAATGATGGCTTTACACTATCCGATTTACGGTGTTAGAAAGATTGGCCGAACTTCTTATGCACATAGAACGTTCAGAAACGGGTCATTCTGTGCACATGAAATATCATTATACTTGGCAGCATGTGTGTTATTTATACAGGATGATGTTGTGTTTCATCCAACAAAAGAGTGTTATGCTCTTTAGACTTCTGATCATCGGGAAATGAGCAATCCTAGTAATATGGTAAAATACCATAGCATTATGAAATGCAAACGACAGTGCCTATTTAAAAAAGATTGTGTTTTTTGTTGCCCTCATGCTTGTGTGGATTTCCCTAAATTCTCTGGTTTCCTTCTACATTCCAAAAACGATTGATCGTCTTCCTCTGAATGCACAGTAAGTTCTATTGAAGCCACCTAAACAGCAAGACCCCCAAACCTCCTGGAACCAAGCACTTCTGCAAAGTGTGGAACTGGATGTTGAGGAATGAGGCCTCAAGAAAGCGTGTGGGGTTATGCAATGTGCTCAAGATTCTAGTGGGCAACTGACCCCAATATTTAGCAATAAAGAATTCATTAATACTGCAGACCTTACTGAATAAAGAGAATACTAAATAATTGTAATCCCCTTCACAGGGGAACGCTAAGAAATGTATTACTTGATGCAGGCCTGAACAAATAACTCTATTTGCTATCAAATTCCAGGTTTCCATTCCTTTTAGACCAAGATCCATTCTTCAAAGTCCTGTCCCTGCCAACAACATCACCACTCCATCTAAAGCTTTGCTTTTTCTTTGCTCAAGATTTAACCTCAATAGCCATGTGTTTTTCAACCTAGTATCTGTATTAGTCTAGAGTAAACCCATCAGATATTGCCACTACTTTACACTTTTAGAGTCCTCATATAGTGTTGAGCCCCCCCGTAGTGTTCGAGTTCGGTTCGGTTCGTCGAACACCCGTGTGTTCGCCGAACTGTTCGTCGAACTGTTCGTCGAACACCTTCGAACACCGTTTAAACCAATGGCAGGCAAACAAAAACACATAGAAACACATAGAAAACACCTTCAAAGGTGTCCAAAAGCTGACAAACTGCTCAGAAGACACAACTAACACATGGAAAAGTGACAAGTACATATAGTCATGCGAAAAGAAAAGAGGTGGAGGAGTAAAAGGAGGGGGAGACACAGATATAGGCATGTCATGCCCTTCTAAAATCCAAAAAGTGAAAAGCCGACACATTCAGTCCGCTCCTGCCCATGCCACCTCCGCGTCGCCGGGTTTGTGCCAGAGCCGCGGTGAACCCTGACGGCCAGCCCCCCTCTCCCAATACTGGTGCCTGTCCGCTGGTGGGTCGAGCGAGCCCCCCTGTGGTGGAGGCAGCGCTAAGCTTTTTAATTTAAATTGTCTCTCTAATTTGAATGAATACACTTTAAATCCATTTACAAGGATCTATTGGAGGGCAAGTCTCATGCCAGCAGCCGCGTAATTCCAGCTCCAGTAGCATCCACTAAAGCTGCTGCAGTTAAAAAGCTTTTATAAGGATCGAGCTCGGCTGTCCACCGCAAGGCATCCTACTGCCAGTCCCAGCCCCTATCCCTTGGGGTGCCTCCTGATGCTCTTCACTGAGTATCCCGTGGTCCCAAAGCATTTCCTTTGAAAAAATTAAGTGTCCAAACTACAGGTGGTGTAGCTTGCTTAACAGCCGGGATAATTCGCTGACTAGCAGACACTGCTACTAGGCACAAAGTATTTCCTGGGCTAGATGCAGTTAAAAATTTGTAATTAGATACTCTCGTTGGATGCTGAGAAAGCATTCCATAGAGTCTCCTGGCACGCCATATATGATTCTCTTAAAAAGCTTGGGGTAGGGGTCTAGGGGACCCTTTTATAGCCAAAATCACGGCCCTGTATCGCAATACGTCACCTAGGCTGAAGATAAATGGAACTGTAGCACCCTGAGGGCTCGGTTGCTACAGAGGTATTGCACCTCACCCAGAGGTGTGATATCTCACTCTCAGGTAAGGATGTAGTGTGGATCAGGACCCGACACCTGCATGCATTACACCACATTGCCGTGGGGCAGGGCGACCAATATGCCCCTGAGATGGGCACGACAGTCCCTGTCCCTGGCTGGAGTGGGGGGAGGGAACACTGAGGAAGGGGAAACCTGTAGTGCAGGAGCAGGGAGGAAGCAGTTCCTGGGTGCATTGAGAAGGGAGTATAAAAGGTGGGCACCATCTAGGTTCAGTGCAGAGAAGTCTGAGCAGAAGTGGCAGGGAGCAGGGGCTCTGCATGAGCTCTGCTCCGGAGGCGGGCCTAGTAACAGAGGCCCAGGCCTGGAAGAGGGAGAAGGAAGGAAGAGGAGTGGAGAAGGCTCCAGGAACGAGGAACGAAGGGATCCCAGGGGTGCGGACGGGCGAGTCGCCACCGAACGCCCGAATCCACCTGCGTGGAGGGGTCAGGCCAAAGGGGGAGACCGGTCCCCAAAACTAGTGGAGGCAGGAAATGACCCTCAGCTAGAAACAGGAGGCTGTGACATTTTATGTGGTGCAGCCCCTTGCTACACCTGCTAGGAAGGCACCACATAGGGTCAGGGAAACTGGCGCCAAGTTTACCAAGAGGAGGCCTGAGGCAGCCGGACAGAAAGGTTGGTAAGAAAGGCCAGACAAAGGACACACAAAGGGGGTCCTGTGAAGCGCTCCAAAGTTATCTGGGAGTTGTCTGAGCCCCTCACCTGGTGAGCACAGTACGACGTGGGCAGCCGTTACCTGCAGACGTGGTCTGGATAAGAAGAACTGTGAGTAAAGGCCCTGGACTGCATCACTGACTCCGTGTCGTTACTGCTGCTGCCCTGCACCATCACCCCCATCCTCCGCATACACTGCCCTGAGGCTATACTCCTCCCGTGGGGAATTATGCTACGCTCTGCTGCACCCACAACACCAGCCTCAGCGGTCTGCCCTGGAGCGGCGGTTCACTCTGACCGCAATCCACAGGTGGCGTAGTCGGACATTTAAACATCAAAACCACATAAATAGTTCCGCCACTGGTTTGACCGCCCTGAGCCACGGAACCGGATCGCCGCCACGGAGACTACAACCACCAGCATCCACCAAAAAGGGTCCGGCTCCGGGTGTCCCAAGGCCCAGGGGGCGCGTCAGAACATTTTCATCACCTTTCACAATCACCAATGGGACAAGGCAGGGATGTTCTCTGTCCCCTCTCTTATACATCCTAGTGACGGAGCACCTGCTCTCATCAATTCGCCATAACCCCAATATTAGGTGGATTGAGGTGGGAGGCACCGAGTACAAGTGCTCTCTATTTGCTGATGATGTCCTAGTATATATCACTCAATCACATATATCCATCCATGCTGTTATGGCTGAAATAGATCACTTTGTTACATGGTCAAATTTTAAAATCAATGCAGCGAAGTCTGAGGCCCTCGATGTCTCCCTCCCCAAATCCATATAGGATTCCATCCAGTCCAACTTTCCCTTTGCCTGGCCCTCACAGGGTATCAAATACTTAGGAATTCCTATTCATAGAGACCTCTCCCATCTATGTTATCTTAATTTTGGGCCCTTTATTGAACAACTCCATACAGACCACGGTTGGCAAGTTAGAACTGTAAGATTCACTACGTGAACCACTGGTGTTTTGTGGAAAAGCACATGTACACTGTGTTCCAAATTATTATGCAAAAAGTGTTTAGGAGTGATAAGGGAAGAATTTGTTTGTTTGTCAGTTAAACTCATTGATGGTGATGTGTGTCAGGGCTCTTTATATCACTGTAAGCAATTGCAGACACCTGTGCTAATTAGTTTGGCAGGTGTGTCCAATGAAAGGCAAGACTACTTAAGAAGGCTGTCTCACATTATTAAGCAGCCTACATTTTCTGCCAAAATGGGAAAGAAAAAGGATGTGTCGGCTGCTGAGAAGCAACAAATTGTGGAGTGTTTAGGTCAAGGCATGACTACAATCAACATTGTGCGATGATCAGGATGAAGTGTCTTGGCAATCAAGAAGTATGTAGCTGATTCACAGTACACACGTGTGCGTGCTGATAAGGGCAAATTGAGGACTCTTTCCTACAGGCAATTACGTCAGGTTGAAAGAGCAGCGGCAAAAAAGCCTTGTCATAGCAGCAGACAAGTTTTTGAAGCTGCTGGTGCCTCCAACGTCCCCCGAACAACAAGATGCAGGGTCCTTCAGAGGTTTGCAGCTGTGCATACGCCATCCTGTCGACCTCCTCTATCCACTTCACACAAGCAGAAACGGCTCCAGTGGGCCAAACATTACATGAAGACTGATTTCAAAACTGTTTTGTTCACGGATGAGTGCCGTGCAGCGCTCGATGGTCCAGATGGATGGAGTGGAGGATGGCTGGTTGATGGACACCCCACGCAAACACGGCTACAGCGCCAACAAGGAGGAGGTGGAGTAATGTTTTGGGCTGGAATCATGGGGAGAGAGATTGTCGGCCCCTTTAGGATCCCTGAAGGCGCTAAAGATGAACTCCATAATGTATGTGGATTTTCTCAAACAGCACTTCCTGCCATGGTTCAAGAAGAAGAACCGTGTATTTCACAGCAAGATCATTTTTTTGCATGATAATGCACCATCTCATGCTGCACATAAAACATCTGCATCTCTGGCTGATATGGGCATAAAAGGGGACAAACTTATGGTGTGACCCCCCATGCTCCCCTGACCTCTACCCCATTCAGAACCTTTGGAGCATCATTAAAAGGAGTGTCTATGATGGCGGGAGGCAGTTCACATCTAAGCAACAGCTCTGGGAGGGTATTCTGTCCTCATGCAAAACAATTGAAGCAGAAACCATCCAAAACCTGACAAATTCAATGGACGAGAGAGTTCAGAAGCTCCTTTCGAACAAGGGGTCCTATGTGAAAATGTAACATCACCTAGAATAAAGTTTTGAGTTGAAAACTGTTTGATTTCAGTTTCTAACAACCTGCTAATGCTTATAATTTCAAAAATGACCATTTTTTTGGTCTTTATTAAAATGAAAAGGTTGATCGAAAAGTTTGGGGGATCTAAGAGTGTGGCAACCCAGTAGTCATGATTACTTCGAATTCTGACAATATGAGGGTCATGCTGCAGGTAGTGCAGCAAGAAGGCACTTATGTGTCTTGCGCATCTCGGAGCCCCAAAATTATTTTCCGGGCTAGATGCAGCTAAAAATTATTATTAATTTTAAATCTGGTGAAGCTTTAGTATAGATGGCCTAATAGGATCAGTGCTGCACACTGCTACAAAGCCCAAATTATTTTCCAGTCAAGATACAGATAAACATGATTAGTAATTTTAAATCTGGTGGAGCTTATTATAGATGGCCTAATAGAATCAGTGCTGCACACTGCTACAAAGCCCAAATTATTTTCCAGCCATGATTATTTTCCAACATGATTAGTAATTTGAAAGCTTAAAACGGTTGGTAGGGTGATTTTAACCAATCATCCATCTTTTACTCTCCCCAGGATGACACAGGGGTAGAAAAGTCGTTTCGGATCCATGATTTGTTCATCTTTATGAACGTGAGTCTGTCTACATTATCAGTGGTGAGCCGCGTGCGCTTATCTGTCAGCACACCACCAGCAGCGCTGAAAACACGTTCAGACAGAACACTGGCTGCGGGGCATGACAAGATCTCCAAGGCGTAAGTGGCTAGCTCCGGCCATTTATCCAGATTGGAAGCCCAAAAAGAACAAGGGTCCAGTGACACAGTCATGGCTTCAATGTTTACTTGGAGATACTCCTGTACCATCGTCTCTAGGCGTTGACTATGTGTCAGACTTCTTGTCTCCTGTGGCCTTGCAAAGGATGGGCTAAAAAAGTGGTGAAATGATTCCGCAAAATTGATGTTACCAGCAGATACTGTGGTTCTGTTACGGTTTGAGTGCTGAACACTTGACGGTCCCACGGTTGGCAAGTTGGAACTGTGAGATTCACTACGTGCACCACTGGTATTTTGTGGAAAAGCACATGTAAGATTCTGCAACAGTCTCTGCTGATACTCCTGCATGCGTGCATCCCTTTCTATGGCAGGAATAATTTCTGCAAATTTACTTTTGTACCGGGGATCTAACAGTGTGGCAACCCAGTAGTCAGGATTATTTCTAATTCTCCCAATTCGAGGGTCATGTTGCAGGTAGTGCAGCAAGAAGGCACTCATGTGTGTTGCGCATCCAGGAGCACCAAGTCCCTGTTGTGTTGGTGGCGAGGTAACAATCATGCTTCCTTCCTCTGTCCTCTCCCCCCAACCTCGCACAACAGAAATGTGATCAAGGTCTCCCTCATCTGATGAGTCTTCCATCAGTTCGTCCTCCACTTCTTCCTGGGCTCCTGCACCTTCCTCACTAGTTTGGCTGAACCATGCGCCCTGGTAAAACCATCTCCCCCACCCTCACATGCCTGCCGCCTTGCTGCTGCCGACCGTCTGGACCTTGCAGATGTTAGCCCTTCCGCATACAACTCCTCCTCCTCTACTATCTCCACCTCCTCTTGTGCCACCACCTGACTCCGAATTCTGTTTAACATGTGCTCCAGCATGTAAATCACCGGAATAGTCATGCTGATAATGGCATCGTCAGCACTAAACATCTTCGTCGCCATTTCAAAACTGTGCAGAAGGGTGCATAGGTCCCTGATCTGAGACCACTCCTCCAGCGTGATTTGCCCCACCTCTGGATCTCGTTGGCCCAGGCTATACGTCAGAACGTATTGCACCAGGGCTTGTCGGTGCTGCCACAGTCGCTGCAACATGTGCAGAGTTGAATTCCACCGGGTAGGCACATCGCATTTTAGCCGATGAAGTGGCAGGCCCAACGACTTCTGTAGAGATGTAAGTCGCTGAGCTGCGGGATGCGAACGGCGGAAGTGAGCACACAGCGACCGTGCCCTCTGCAGAAGGCCATCTAGTCTGGGATAGTGGGCTAAAAATTGCTGGACAACCAGGTTCAACACGTGAGCCATACAAGGCACGTGTGTGACATTGCCGCGGCGAAGGGCCGCACCCAGGTTTGCAGCATTGTCGCACACGGCCTTCCCTGGTTTCAGGTCTAGTGGAGACAACCATTCATGAAATTGGTTCTCCAGAGCTGACCACAACTCCTCAGCTGTGTGACTCACATTTCCCAGACATTTCAATGTAAAAACCGCCTGATGACGTTGAGCCCTACTGCCAGCATAGTAAGGAGGTGTGCAGGATCCCTTCTGCGCAGTTAGAAAGCTTGTGGCATGACCAGACAGGCTTTGGGTGCAGGTGGAAGACCGAGAGGAGGTTGAGGAGGCAGAAGCAGTGGAGGAACTTTGACATAAAGAGGATTGACGCACAACTCGTCGGGACGGCAAGACTTGGACAGCAGCCCCTTGTCCTGCTGTCACCATAGTTACCCAGTGCCCAGTCAGCGACATGTAACGCCCCTGTCCATGCCTACTCGTCCAAGTGTCTGTGGTGAAATGCACCCTGTCACACACAGAGTTTCTCAAAGAAGCGGTGATGTTGTGTGCGACATGCTGGTGGAGCGCAGGCACACCTTTCTTTGAGAAGTAGTGCCGACTGGGCATCTGGTACTGGGGCACTGCGACGGACATAAGGTCTCGAAAATCCTCTGTGTCCACCAGGCGGAAAGGCAGCATTTCTGTAGCCAAGAGCTTGTAGATGGTGAAATTCAACCTCTTAGCTTTCTCATGGCTAGGAGGAAATGGTCTTTTACTTGTCCACATCTGAGGGACCGAGGGCTGGCTATTGTGCTTAGACGGGGTTGATAAGGGTGTCCCCGGCAAACTGCCGGTCTGTGAGGAAGATGCAGGCGGACATGTTAGGTTGCCTTGATCCAAAGGTGGTGCTATCGATGTCGGACAGCGCTCAACACCAGCTGGTGTTACCACCTCCAAAGAAAATGATGACCTGCCAATCACGCTGGCTGTTGCGGGTAAAGAGGTGGCAGGTCTGCGCCCCAAAACAGGTGTGACTGCTGTCCCCCCAGTCACAGAAGATGAAGAGGCCGCGGATGCACAAGATATGGCAGACGGTGGTTGGCCCGGCCGGCTAGGCCGCATTGTAGCACACTGAGCTTCCCACTGCAACTTATGCTTCATGTCCATGTGCCGGTTCATGCATGAAGTACTCAAACTATGTATTTTTTGGCCTCTACTTAGCTTTTGCTGACAAATGTTACAGATAACACGAGTTGGGTCATCTTTATCGATCTGAAAAAATGCCCAGGCTATGCAAGGCTTAGCACCCATGCGACCTGAAGAGCCACCACGACTTGTGGTGAGAGGCAGAGTTGTGTTTGAGGATGCAGTTGTTGACGTGCTTCCAGTACTACATCTCTGTCCAGGAAGGCGCAACCTGACCTCGTCGTCACTAGCATCTTCCTCCACCTCCTCTGCTGACCTCATCTCTTGGCTGACTGTGGGTTGACAGTAAGTGGGATCTCCAACCTCATCATCATCACCCTGTGCGTTATCACACCCGTCGTCCTCAGAGCCAACCTGTTCCTGCCCTGACAAAAAACTAAAGTTGTCGCTCCAATCAGGTATTTGAGTCTTATCATCGTCTTCCTCATTGTCTCCACCAACAGGAGTTACAGTTTGGGAATGAGGGTCTACATTATGGTCAGAACCTTCTGCGTCTGGTCCTGGATCCGACTCATAAAGATTCTGGGCATCAGTGCAGATAATTTCCTCGTCTGGATTCACAGAAGCACTGGAGTCAACCTCTGATTCCCAGGCTATAGTATGAGTAAACAGCTCTGCAGACTCAACCATCTGTTCTACCTCATACTCAGACAGGCAGCTGGAGATTTGGGAGCTGTGAGGAAGCAAGTGCGATTGGGGTGACACCTTTGAGGACTGGAGTATTTGTGATGTTGAAGTTGATGTGGAGGAGAGCCCAATTAAAGGAGCACTTGATATCCGTTGAAGCACCTGCTGTTTTTGTGCCTCATCTGGAATTTGTAGCGATTGGCGTGGCCGTAAGAAAGGGATCTTATCACATTGTCCGCTAAAAGAAGTAGACATTTTAGTTTGGCTGGAAGATGGTCTTTCTTCTGCAGATGTTACTGTTGCTTTAACACCTACGCCACGGACACAACCTTTTTTCCCCTTCCCAACACGCCTATTCCCCTTTCCACCAGCAGCAGGCCTTTTTCCACTCATTTTGGTGGTTAACTAATTCACAACTCTGGAGTTGTTTGCACAAAAAAACAATGGATGGGAACCGAGCAGAGCTGAGTGGCCAAACTGTGGTATTAGGCCAAAACTATTGGCTGGGTTAGATGCAGAAAAAAATTATATTCAATTTGCAACCTGATGGAGGTCAGTATAGATGGACTAATAGAACAAGTCCCACACACAGCTAGAAGCCCAAATATTTTTTCAGAGGTAGATGCAGAAAATTTTTTTATTCAGTTTGCAACCTGATGGAGGTCTGTATAGATGGATTAATAGAACAAGTCCCACACACAGCTACAAGCCCAATATTTTTTCAGAGGTAGATGCAGAAAAAAAATATATTCAGTTTGCAACCTGATGGAGGTCAGTATAGATGGACTAATAGAGAAAGTCCCACACACTGCTAGAAGGCCAAATATTTTTTCAGAGCTAGATGCAGACAAAAAAATATTTTGAATTTGCAACCTGATGGAGGTCAGTATAGGTGGACTAATAGAACAAGTCCCACACACTGCTAGAAGGCCAAATATTTTTTCAGAGCTAGATGCAGAAAAAAATTATATTCAGTTTGCAACCTGATGGAGGTCTGTATAGATGGATTAATAGAACAAGTCCCACACACAGCTAGAAGCCCAAATATTTTTTCAGAGGTAGATGCAGATAAAAAATATTTTTAATTTGCAACCTGATGGAGGTCAGTATAGATGGACTAATAGAGAAAGTCCCACACACTGCTAGAAGGCCAAATATTTTTTCAGAGCTAGATGCAGATAAAAATTATTTTTAATTTGCAACCTGATGGAGGTCAGTATAGATGGACTAATAGAGAAAGTCCCACACACTGCTAGAAGGCCAAATATTTTTTCAGTGCTAGATGCAGATAAAAATTATATTCAATTTGCAACCTGATGGAGGTCAGTATAGATGGACTAATAGAACAAGTCCCACACACAGCTAGAAGCCCAAATATTTTTTCAGAGGTACTGTAGATGCAGATAAAAATTATTTTTAATTTGCAACCTGATGGAGGTCAGTATAGATGGACTAATACAACAAGTTCCACACACAGCTAGAAGCCCAATATTTTTTCAGAGGTAGATGCAGAAAAAAATATATTCAGTTTGCAACCTGATGGAGGTCAGTATAGATGGAGTAATAGAACAAGTCCCACACACAGCTAGAAGCCCAAATATTTTTTCAGAGGTAGATGCATATAAAAATAATTTTTAATTTGCAACCTGATGGAGGTCAGTATAGATGGACTAATAGAGAAAGTCCCACACACTGCTAGAAGGCCAAATATTTTTTCAGAGCTAGATGCAGATAAAAATTATATTCCATTTGCAACCTGATGGAGGTCAGTATAGATGGACTAATAGAGAAAGTCCCACACACTGCTAGAAGGCCAAATATTTTTTCAGAGCTAGATGCAGATAAAAATTATATTCAATTTGCAACCTGATGGAGGTCAGTATAGATGGACTAATAGAACAAGTCCCACACACAGCTAGAAGCCCAAATATTTTTTCAGAGGTACTGTAGATGCAGATAAAAATTATTTTTAATTTGCAACCTGATGGAGGTCAGTATAGATGGACTAATAGAGAAAGTCCCACACACTGCTAGAAGGCCAAATATTTTTTCAGAGCTAGATGCAGAAAAAAATTATATTTAGTTTGCAACCTGATGGAGGTCAGTATAGATGGACTAATAGAGAAAGTCCCACACACTGCTAGAAGACCACATATTTTTTCAGAGGTAGATGCAGAAAAAAATATATTCAGTTTGCAACCTGATGGAGGTCAGTATAGATGGACTAATACAACAAGTCCCACACACAGCTAGAAGCCCAATATTTTTTCAGAGGTAGATGCAGAAAAAAATATATTCAGTTTGCAACCTGATGGAGGTCTGTATAGATGGATTAATAGAACAAGTCCCACACATAGCTAGAAGCCCAATATTTTTTCAGAGGTAGATGCAGAAAAAAATATATTCAGTTTGCAACCTGATGGAGGTCAGTATTGATGGACTAATACAACAAGTCCCACACACAGCTAGAAGCCCAATATTTTTTCAGAGCTAGATGCAGAAAAAAATTATATTCAATTTGCAACCTGATGGAGGTCAGTATAGATGGACTAATAGAATGATGCTATGCCCAAAAGATACTTCACTAGGTGCAGTAAACAAATTGGTATTCTATACACAGGTGGTATATCTTGCAACACAGATAGGCTACTCCACTGACTAACACACTCTGCAATAGGACAAAAAGGATTAGCTTTGCTAGATTCAGCCAAATGCTGTGAAAAAAACTTGCACAGCACTGGCACAGACCTGCCTGGCAAAAACTGATAGGAACTGATGTAACCTAGTCCTGAAAAGGACTCCAATTACAATTAGTCTTTACTCCCACAACCTATCTATTTAAGAGCACAGACCTGCCTGATAAAAGTCGTAGGAAATGCTGTAACCTAGTCCTTAAAAGGACTGCAATCACAACTATTCCCTACTCCCAAGCTATCTGTAGATTTGTGCGAAAATTGGCTTGAAATTAACAAGGTATAGCGCACACAGCAACAGCGGTGCCGTCTAACACGCAGCTGCAGCAGTGAGAAAATGGTGGCGACGGGGAAAATGGCTTGGTCTTATAGGGCAAGGACATGTGACATACACTGCCAATGACACATGCCCTTGCTTGTGTGAAAAAAAGCACTTCGCTCCGTGTGTGCGCTGCTGATAGGCTGACAGATTGCACCTCCCCACTGCAAATGCGGGAAAGAGAAAAAAAAAATGGAGATCTTCATTGTTCCTGCAGAGATCCATCCCCTGCCCCTCCCCCCACCCCGCTGTACACTCAAACTGCGTATTAACATTAATTTTCATCATTACTGAGAAAAAATCCAGTTATGATTTTGGTGCACGAACAGTTATCGAACATAACCTCGAACAGCCGAATTTTTCTCAAATTGTTCGTGTTCGCCGAACGGCTCGAACACCGCCCAAAACAGCTCGAATTTGAGATTGGCGAACAGTTCGAGTAGAACAACGCTCATCTCTAGTCCTCAACCACTCTATCATGTCAGCTCTGTTTTTTTGCATCACACAACTGAATCCCCAAACCCAACTCCCTGGCCTCCTGGAAAGTAGACCTTCAGTACAGGTCCTCTTCAATCCTTATGGAACTAGGTTGTATCCTAGCCCTAAATGGACCAACTATAGCCCCCAGGGTTTGAACTCAACACCACTCACATCTCCTTAGCTCCCCTTTGGCTGACATTATCTCCACAGTCACAGCAGACTCCCCGGAAGCTACCACCATTCAGGCGGACCATACACCGTCTAACCAGCTTCTGCAGTGCCCTGCACAAAACACTGAAACCAGCCTCCTCCATTGACAGCCTCCATAGTCTCGTTTGTAAAACTCCTACAGTATTTGTTCAATTTTGATTTTATTAAAACTAAGCCATGTTCAAGCAACCAAAGCTCTTCCCTCCCAAACATTTACTCAAGTATGATGGTTGAATTTCCACATAGCTATTGTTAGACCCCATATAATGTCCCACTAACGCATAGCTGTCTAGTGACATCGGTCACTGTCAGAGCTGATCTGCGGCTGCTAAGGCCCACCAAGCTGGTCACACACCCGGTGATGTTGGGATCATTGGGTCCAGTAGAAGCATTCGCAGTCCAGATACTTATATTTGTAATATACCTGTTGAGCACTATGTAGCCTGGAGAAGAGAAGACAAAGGTGCTATAGACCTCTGCTCTTCACCATCTACACCTTTGGCCTGGGACGGCTCATAGAGTCTCACGGCTTTCAGAATCACCTCTATACTGATGACACACAGATCTATCTCTTTGGACCCGATATCCCCTCCCTACTAACCAAAATCCCACAATGTCTGTCTGCCATCTCATCCTTCTTCTCTGCCAGATTTCTAAAACTTAACATGGATAAAACAGAATTCATCATCTTTCCAACCTCTCATTCATATCCCCAATCTGACCTATCCATCAACGTTAATGGCTGTTCACTCTCCCCAGTCCCACAAGCTCGCTGCCTTAGGGTAACCCTGGACTCTGATCTCTCCTTCAAACCACATATCCAAGCCCTTTCCACTTCCTGCCGACTCCAACTCAAAAATATCTCCCCCTGATCCACGCATTCCTCAGCAAAGACTCTGCAAAAACACTAGTGCATGCCCTCAAAATCTCCCGCCTCGACTACTGCAGCCTCCTGCTCTGTGGCCTCCCTTCCAACACTCTTGCTCCCCTCCAATCTATCCTAAACTCTGCTGCTCGACTAATCACCTGTCCCCCCCGCTATTCCCTGGCCTCTCCCCTCCGTCAATCCCTTCACTGGCTCCCCATTGCCCAGAGACTCAAATTCAAAATCCTAACCATGGCATACAAAGCCATCCACAACCTGTCTCCTCCAGGTACCTACCTGCACGCAACCTCCGATACTCACAAGATCTCCTGCTCTACTCTCCTCTTATTTCCTCTTCCCACAATCGCATACAAGATTTCTCCCGCGCATCCCCCCTACTCTGGAACTCTCTAGCCCAACACATCAGACTCTCACCGACCGTGGAAACCTTCAAAAGGCACCTGAAGACCTACCTGTTCCGACAAACCTACAACCTGCAGTAACCACTGCTCCACCACATTACTGCATGACCTCCTCTACCCCCACCTACTCTATACCCACCCATCCCTTGTAGACTGTGAGCCCTCTTGGGCAGGGTCCTGTCTCCTCCTGTACCAGTTGCTGACTCGTTTTGTTAAGATTATGTAAATGTTTTTGCTATGTGTACCCCCTTTCTCACATGGAAAGCACAATGGAATAAATGGCACTATAATAATAAATAATAATAAACTGCTTCTATCGTCTCTCTATCCATTTATGGATCAATTTGACCATTCTAATGTTTCTGATTGTTTAGACACCTGGAAATCATTGCTAGATATCTACAATCATTGGAACAATATCAGGTCTTATTAATATTGTTTTGTATATTTCTGCACCATTATCTCCTCCTCGTAGGAATGAGACAAATGCTCTGATTCTTTTAAGTTGTAATGATTTCAAATATACTAACAAATCCCTAATCCATTAATCCACCAATATTAATAAAGGCACATGCTTGATGGAGTCCTGTTAGAGATTTAGTATTGGGGCCAAAGAGCTAGGTGGCTGCTCAGCTAACTGCAATAATACGTGGACGCTCAAGGTAACTATAGACTATGAATATTAGTAAAATAAAAATCTTCAACTAATAAAGTTGAAGATGTCCCAACTTTCTTCTGATGTCAGATGTTGGGAGAGGAACAGATTGGGCAACAGAATTTTATCACACCTGACCCTTTTATCGCAGAGTTATCTGTCTAACTCGTAATTTAGGAGACATGCACACTCAGACAGGTATATATAGAGTAGAGCGAAATAACTTCTGGTCATACAAACGTTAGGCCAACATCTGCATAAACTGCATGGCGAGCCTACTATTAGAAGTTGCCATCCGATGTGCTGAAATCCAGACTACCAATAAAGTTATGGTAACAGTATTACTATCTCTTTCTTACAAGCAGACCTATTACTTATCAGGGACACACAAAGCTAACAGAAAATGGAATGGAGGCACTAGATGAATGGGCACCACTAAGCCTATAGATGACCTGGAGATGGTGTAAAGTTCAGTTTTCTGTCTTTTAGATGCTAAAGAGACTGGTATGACACTTATCTAATGTAAACACCCCTGACAAAAGCTGAGGCTCAGATGTAAATTGGATGAGGTCCTGGCCCTTATCATGGACATGATGTCTCAGCAATTACTACCCAAGTCATGTCATGAAAGTCACAGCATTGTCCCTAAAAGCTTTATACCATAGATTAAAGTTGATGAAAATGAATGATTTCAAACAAAATCATAGTTTGTCTGGGATAAACTTAGGAACAAACTGTGGTTTTACCCTACCGATAACAGAATGTCAACGTTTGAAATTTAGTCTAGATTATTTTCGTACAAAATTCAGATTACGGCAAAAAAAAAAAAAGAAACCGTACATCCATGAAAGATAAGAGATCTTCTCTTGGGAAAACATTCCCAGAAACAAGATTTGAATCCCAAAAAGATCATTTGTTCATCGCCCCGGTATGACTGCACTGATGCATTCCCGGGATGACCAACTTTAACAGGCAACTTGGACTAAAAAGTGAACGGCTGTGTTGTCTGTTCAGTGAACATTCGACTTGTAACCTAGTTTTTTATATTTATAGGGATCTCAAGACACAATATCGTGAAAGAAAAATTTTGCCCTTCAATTTTTAATTATTCAGACGTATTTTATGTCTTTCTAAATAAAGCAATCTATTAGATAGCAGATTACACATAAAGTAGGAAAGTGAGTTTTATTTGGAATGGAATGCCTGAAATCGTGCTTTTTCTCATACAGGCGGGAAAAAGTGTACAGGGATACGGTCTAACACAACCGCTCATCATGAATAAGTTTCTGACTACTATCCCTATTACTAACCCTATCATTTTGCACCTCTATATGCTACTGATTACATGTATAGTATGATCCATAGGACTGATTTATAAGACTCAAACAACTATAAAAAAAGAGTTAAATAAAATTATGAATTTAGTGTTCAAAGTAGTAGGTTTGATGATTTTCAGATTCCCAGGAACAACACCCACAAGATCACTACTAGAGTTGACCACAAAGATTTGCAGGATCCTGAGCCATGTTGGTGATCCATGGCTGCCGGAACAGGGCACTGCAAACTTGTGGTATCCACAGCGCCTCTTTTGATTTGTAGCATGTGTGTGTCATGTATTAATTAATAATGACAATTTGGCTCTTACTGATCGGAAGAAAAGTTGAAGATGCCGTAGATAGTAGGAGGTTTGCAGTTCTCTGATGCAGAGTCCATGGACTACTGATGTGGCTGCTATATCAAGGTCCTGTGAATCTCTTTGCTAAACTCTAGTCACTGTACCCATTGACATAAAATAATTTAAAAAAGGATACAAACAACTCCGATTATATTCCTCAAACAGAATAATTTACATAAAAACTAAATGGGCTGAAGGCAATAATAATTGTTACCAATGAGACCTAAAAGCTGATACTGATACTCACTATATGTTTATTACTAGTCTACATTCACAAATTCAATATTTGGTCAGTATTTTTATTTTATTTTTTTACTCACTTATATAGCATCATCATATTCCACAGCACTTCACAGACATCATCATTACTGTCCCCATTGGGGCTCACAATCTACATTCCCTATCAGTATGTCTTTGGAGTGTGGGAGGAAACCGGAGAACCCGGAGGAAACCCACGCAAACACAGTGAGAACATACAAACTCCTTGCAGATGTTGTCCTTGGTGGGATTTGAACCTAGGACCCCAGCACTGACCCATCGTACATCAGTATTTGTAAGTCAAAACCAGGAGTGGGGGAAAAATGCACATATTTCTATTATACTTTTCCTCTGAAGCCACTACTGGTTTCGTATTACAAATACTGATGTAAAATACTGATCTAATACTGAACAAGGGCACGTGGCCTTAGGACAATTACCTTGGAATAATGGCTACCATACCGGTGGGAGATATTTTCCACTGAAAAAATGACTACACTTTTTGTAGATACCTGGCCCTTTAACAACCAGTATTCTGAAAATGATTGGACCATTGGTCACTTTGTGGACAGATATGAGATTCCCAGTGATATCATTCAGTAAACCACAAAAAGTGTACATGTTCCTCCTCTTCTTCATCACAAAACAAGAAATGCAGACAAGGTACCTAAATATACACAGACCCCAAACAAGACCCTCTAAACAAATGCAGATGTAGCACCCTGAGGATTCGGCTGCTACAGGGGTATTGCACCTCAACCCAGAGGTGTGGTATTCCACTCCCGGGTAAGGATGGAGTGTGGAGCTGAGCTCAGAAGGCTGCATGCACTACACACATCCCATTTCCGGAGGGCAGACCAACGGTACTCCCACTTAGAAATGTGCAGGTACGACCGAGTCTGTCCTTGGCTGGAGTGGGAGGGGGGTGGACCATCCCAGTAGTGTAGGGGCAGATAGGGGGAGCAGTCTGGGTAGTGCTAGGAGCTCATTGGGTGCTGGTCACCTGAGCTCACACATAGAGGGAGTATAAAAGGTGGGCACCATCTAAGATCAGGGTCAGTCTGTGAGAGAGAGCAGAGGAGCAGAGCAGCCCCAGAGCCAAGAGTGAGAGAGGAGTTTGAAAGACCCAGAGGGGGAGAAAGAAGGAACTCTGAGAACCCAAATACAATCACAGGGTGAAGAGTTGGCAACAGGGTACCGGATCCCAAACTGGTGGGGGCTACAGCATACCTCAGCCAGAGACCGGAGGCCGTGGGCAGCATCTGCCACGGCCACCCACTAAATCCACCCGGAAGGCAGACCACGCATAGGGTCAGGGAACCCAGAGACAAGGGTTCGCCAACAAGAGGCCCGAGGGAGCCGGACATAGGTGGATCCCTGGTGGGGAAGGCCAGAGACGAGGACAGGACAGAACGGGAGCTCAGAACCACACTCCAGAACTACTTGGGGGTTGGCCGAGTCCAGGACCTGGTGGACGCAGCACGGCTCGGGTGGTCACTCAAGGCCGGAGTGACCGGTACAAGAACAGCAGTAAGTAAAGAACCTTGAACTGCACAACCCGACTCTGACTCTCATTACCACCTTCCCTGCACTTCCACAACCACCATCCTCTGCACCTGACCCCCTGAGGCTATACCCCTCCCGTTGGGGGTTATACTACCTAAGCTGCACAAACACCATCAGCCTCAGCGGACCCTGCTGCAGCGGCGGCCGTAGTGACCGCAATTCAACGGGTGGCGTAGTCGACATAAAGAACTTTAGTAACATCAGTAAGGACTGCCACACACTGAGTTTGACACCCTGGGCACGGACCGGGTCACAGCCACTCGGAGACTACAACCCCCATCTGATCCGGCTCCGGGTATCCCCAAACAACACTGGCCCAGGGGGCGCGTCACAGACACCGGACAAGACCACTAAATACATATAGACCCCCTAAATGAAAATAAATTCTAGACAAGGTAATCTAAATTATAACTATCACTAAACCCATTCAATAAATATACACAGTAGACCCAAAGCACAAATGGGGTACTGCTGGTTTGGTAAAAAAAAAAATGCAGAAGTAATTTATGGGGTGTACTTACTTTCTTTATCTATTGTGAATATGAAACAATATATGTTACTTGAAAAAAAAGTAAAATTAAATTTTTTTCCTTCCACATTGCATTAATATCAATGAAGCACCTGAAGGGTTCACAAACTTCCAGGATGTGGTTTACAATACCTTAAGTGGTGTAGTATGAAGAATGGAGTTTTTAATGAGGGTTCTTACACATAAAGGCCTTTCATAATCACTTGAAATGTGAATAGGTGGTACGTAAAAAAAAAAATAATTTTGGTAAATGTTGAAAAAAAAATAAAATTGTTGCTAAACTTTTAAGTATGCTAACAAAATAAAATGACTTTTCAAAATGATGCTGATATAAAGTAGACAAACGATAAATGTTATTTATAAGCTATTTTGTGTGGAATGCCAAATTGTTTTTAATGTATAAAAATTGAAGTTCGAAAATTGCTAATTTTTATAAATGTTTGGCAAATTTCATAATAGTTTCATAAAAAAAATGCAAAACTTCCAACATAAAGTGACATGTCAGATTTAAAAAAATAGGGCTTTGTCAGTATTAGGGACAAACCTTTATGCCCATTAAAAAACGTTTGTATTGTAAAAATCTTTAATGTTTTAATATGCGATATCCATATGAAGTGTATTCTAAGGCGCTTATCTAAGATTCAAGAATTGCTATATTGCCACATAAGAAAATGGCCATCTCATGAATAATGCCAATGTCCATAACCAGGATAATCCAACCTCTAAAATCCAATGTTACTATGTAAGCATTCATGTCATTTGCATTAGAGTGATAACATTGTGTTTGAACAAGGGGGCGGAGCTATTACCATTCACTGACCCCTCTCCCAAATGTAGTGTCCCAGTCCTATATAAAGAGGCCTCTTCCATCTGCTCCTCACTTCTTACCTGTAGTCATACAGAAGCGAGGACCACCATGCAGGCCACTTACCTTCTTCTCCTTTGCTGCGTGACCCCCATATTTTCTGCACCTCGTAAGTCCAGTTCCTTTATCTATTGTCTGACTTCTTATAGCTTCTTAGTATATTTACCGTAATATTTAGATCATAGCATCTTATGCTCTAGTTTTGTATTCCTGTAAGAATATATTTCTAACGTCAATGTTTTCAATTTATTATACAATCAAATACACAATGTTCCATTAAATGTATGCATTGTCAGACTTATGGTGCATTCTGTGTGGATAGAATATCATTGCTCTTGATAGCACATGTCCTTTTGGCATGAAAATGCCAAAAGTCTGAATATTTTTGCACAAATCCACACTGCGCAAAAAAATTGACTTTTCAAGGCATTTTACGAACATATTGATGAATCTCCCCTTAGTATTTGTGTCTTTACTAAGCAAAGCATCAAAAAATTGTGCCCTAAAAGTATTTAGCTATGAAAACTGTCTAAAATTAGTTGAAGAGCACAACAAAGCTTAGATATATATGTATACTAGCTATAAGGTGGCATAAGGAACAGAATGGCTGGCTTCTTGCATGTCTACCATGTTGTCACATGTACCATTGTGATACATTTGCTGCAATTATTGACATTTTCACAATCTAAAATTCAATCTCTTCCAATATTCTGTTTTATAATCTTAATTTTACAGCATGAAGAAGCCCCAGCACATTGTGCTCCTTAACACTCAGAAGTGCTTTTAGAAACTAATCTGCCTGTTATTTTTATAGTATTTTTTTCTGTTGTTAAGTAATTAATTATTAAATTGATGGCTGCTAACTATTCTTTTTAGTTTTTGAAGGATCTGGATTGGGATCAGGCCAGGAATTTGGCACAATAATCGGTCAAGATGAAGGATCTGGCATTGTCATCACTCCAGAAGGATCTGGTGCAGTAATCGGTCAAGATGAAGGATCTGGTGTTGTCATCTCTCCAGAAGGATCTGGTGCAGTAATCGGTCAAGATGAAGGATCTGGCATTGTCATCTCTCCAGAAGAAGGATCTGGTGCAGTAATTGCTCAAGATGAAGGATCTGGCGTTATCACTCCAGAAGAAGCATCTGGTGCTATCATTGGTCAAGATGAAGGATCTGGCATTGTCATCACTCCAGAAGGATCTGGTGCAGTAATCGGTCAAGATGAAGGATCTGGTGTTGTCATCTCTCCAGAAGGCTCTGGTGCAGTAATCGGTCAAGATGAAGGATCTGTCATTGTTATCACTCCAGAAGGATCTGGTGCAGTAATCCGTCAAGATGAAGGATCTGGCATTGTAATCACTCCAGAAGAAGGATCTGGTGCAGTAATTGCTCAAGATGAAGGATCTGGCATTGTTATCACTCCAGAAGAAGGATCTGGAGCAGTAATTGCTCAAGATGAAGGATCTGGCATTGTAATCATACCAGAAGAAGGATCTGGCGCTATCATTGCTCAAGATGAAGGATCTGGCATTGTAATCATTCCAGAAGAAGGATCAGGCTTTGGTTCTTTCTCTAAAAAATAAAATTGTAAAATGTAAACTATTAGAAAATCTGATTACTTCCAGGAATTATGAAGAAGTCCCATCTCTTGTTTGTTTGTGTGATTTCTGCTTTTATGCGTTTTCTTTATGTACCTAATTCAACAAATCCTTTAAAAAAATGTATCTAATCCAATTTGCACTGTATGTATGCATTTCTCATGTGCCCTGTTTCCAGTCAACAGTTGGATGAGATTTACAGTAACTTGTATTTTTTGTAATAAAATTTATATATTTTATTATATACAGCATTTTAATTTGCATGACTTGTATTAATATTAAAATTAGAAAATTAATTAAAAATATAGCTTTTATGCCAGAAATCTGGCATTAAAACTTAGAAAAGTGAACATTTTTGCACAACTCAAGGTTGTGCAAAAGTTTTTCACCTTTTAGTATTTTCACGCCATTTCTGCAGGAAGGGTGCGTGACTCCATAGCTCATCTTATTTATGATGTGATGTGGCATTTCTTATGCTAAAAATCTCTAGGCTTCTGCACTCCTGGATCTAATATGACCTTCATCAATTCTGGCGTGAACAATTACGGTCTTGAAGAATTAGGGCCATAATGTATGATCGGCGCTGTACTAACACAACAATTTAGGGATTACATTAAAAACCTAGCAAAACTCTGCACTAATGAGATTAATCAAGGTTGGTGTGTAATAAACAAGCCTTGATCCAGGGTCGGCTGGGGTGGATTCGCCAAATGTGTTAAAAAAGCACACTAACACAACAATGTAGCTATTTCAATGCAAAACATTACACTAGGGGTACTAATTCATCAAGATTGGTATTTTATAAGCCAGTCTTGATCCAGGGTCCACTAGGATAAGATGCACTAAATGCGTAAAGAAGAACTTGCCTTTTAATGAATTTGGCTCATCTTTCAGCTACCAGAGCAAGGCTGCCACCAGGAATTTCGGGGTCCCATACTAGCAAAAATTTTCTGGACCCCTTGAGACTCCGCCCAGGCTCCACCCAGCACCGCCTTCACTCTTCGAACCTTCCACAATCCCAACGCCCACTCTTTGAAAAACTCCACTTCTGCACCACATCTTCACCAATCACACATTAACAATTCCCATCTAACACTATATCACATATAGCCATCAACTTTTGTTTTGACCAAAATATTTTTTCTTAAGCCGCCACCACCATGACAAGGTAGACTCTTCTGGCAGAGCCCTACTGTACTCTAACCTATTAAACATTTCTTACAATACCCAATATTCTTTTTAGGTATATTTTTATTTAAGGGAATGTGTAACATTTTTTAAAATGACCAACAATACCACATATAAGGGACAAATACCATCACACCATGACCAGACCACATATTACCACCACATAGTGACCGAATAATACCACATACAAGGGACAAATACCACCACACCATGACAAGACCACATATTACCACTAAGACTTTAAGACTTCTTGTAAATACCTTCGGGCTATCACTGGCCGCTCACGGGCATCACGTGACCCCTGGCTGCAGCCGGCTCTGACATCCGCTGATGTCACGACAAGTGCTGGCAGCAGCCAGGTGTCACGATCTTCCTGGTTCCACGGGGGATGCCAGGCTGTGGGTGGGGTTACCCCACACGTCACACCCAGCATGCTGAGTGTGACGCAGGGGGGTAATCCCGCCCACAACCCAGCAGCCACCACGGGGACCCCAGCTCTGAGTCACTTGTCGTGACATCAGCGCGGGGTCACGTGATGCCAGTGAGAGGCCACCGATAGCACCACTCACAGGCATTATCAGCAACAGAAGGTATTTACAATAAGTCTTGGGGGCCCCGGGGGAATACATTGGGGAGGGATAAAGTAGTGTACAACTTCTTTAATTAGCCCCTACAGTAATAATGTCTCCATCATGACCTCAATGTCTCTATCCTACCCCTCACTGTCTTCATCCTGCCCCCATTGTCTCCATTCGGACCCCATTGTCTCCATTTTGCCCCCCATGTCTCCATTCTGCCCCCCAGGTCTCTCCATTCTTCTCCCCCCATGTATCTTCATTCTTCTGTCCCCCATGTCTCTCCATTCTGCTGCCCCCCCATGTTTCCATTCTGCTGTTCCCCATATCTCTCCATTCTGCTGATCCCCCACGTCTCTCCATTCTGCTGCCCCTATGTCTCTCCATTCTGCTGCCCCCCATGTCTCTCCATTCTGCTGCCCCCCATGTCCCTCCATTCTGCTGCCCCCCATGTCTCTCCATTCTGCTGCCCCCATGTTTCTCCATTCTGCTGCCCCCCATGTCTCTCCATTCTGCTGCCTCCATGTCTCTCCATTCTGCTGCCCCCCAAAGTCTCTCCATTCTGCTGCCCCCCATGTCTCTCCATTCAGCTGCCTCCATGTCTCTCCATTCTGCTGCCCCCATGTCTCTCCATTCTACTGCCCCCCATGTCTCTCCATTCTGCTGCCTCCATGTCTCTCCATTCTTCTGCCCCCCCATGTCTCCATTCTGCTGCCCTCATGTCTCTCCATTCTGCTGCCTCCAATGTCTCTCCATTCTTCTGCCCCCCAATGTCTCTCCATTCTGCTGCCCCCCCCCCATGTTTCTCCATTCTGCTGCCCTCCATGTCTCTCCATTGTGCTGCTCCCCCCCATGTCTCTCCATTCTGCTGCCCCCCATGTCTCCCATCTTACAGTGCGGCTTTAAAAAAAAAAAAAAAGTTTCTTCTTAGAAGAAGAAACGCCGGGCTCTCTCTCATCACCAGAAGCATGATCGCTGGCGCATGACAGTGACGTCATACACCAGCGACGTGCGTACTGACATCAACTGCCGGCCAATTGCCGGCAGCTGTAACTATTGCCATGTGGGAAGCTTCCTGCACGGCAATAGATTTAAAGTGAACCTGCGTCCAAGGACACAGTAACTGGACCGGCAGGGAGCCGCTGAGGGCCCGGTGAGCAGAAGAACGGGGCTCCGAATGGGCCCAGTACCCTCTGCTCACCGGGCCCCATAAGCCAGTAAGGGCAGTAATGCCCTGATGGCGGTCCTGTGCCAGAGTAATAAACATACTCTAGTAATGGACCGGAATACACTTCTGCTATAATTTACACCACTTTCGGAAAGGGCTTGATGAATCTGCACCTTAGAGCTCACTGTGGTTTAACCAAAATGCATCTCAAAAAAGCACTGGTAAAATGTCCAGCTGTAATATGGCCTCATGTAATCTCCAAGTGGTACAGACTTGTAAAGCATCCATGTAGTGTATGGGCCCTTATTGTGCTTACATACTCTTCAAATTTACAAGGAGGTTTTCTTACCAACTTTTCTAATACTTTTTCTGGGGGAGGGAAGTTTGAGTACAATTTACTACCTTTAATCCATTTGCCATTCATATTAAATTATTCTATAGATGATATCTTTATTGTGTGTGATGGACTTAGGAGAGAAAACGTGAATGATTCCATGCTGCTGATGAGTAGATAAAGCATCCAAAGCCAGAAGTTTGTATAACAGTGGTTTTTAATCTATGCATTTCGAAGTACACGTGTTTGTATGTGGTTGTGCCCTGAGGAAGAAGTGTGTGTACTTTGAAATGCATAGCTTAAGGCTGTGTGCCCATGATGCGCTTTTTAACCCGTTTGCTGCGTCAATTCCGCTGGAGAAACGCTTAAAAAACGCTTGGTAGAAGGCCAGCCATGTTCCCCAAAGATAATCCGCATGTGCTGTGCACATGCTGCGGAAATTTCCGCTGCGGATTACCATTGCGGAAAAATCCGCAGCACTATCAATTATTTTGCGTAAACGCGGCATTTTCTCCGCCATTGACTTGCATTGGAACGCATGGATTACGCATCACTGCATCTGTAGATGCGCATTCCATGCGTTTCAATGTGCGGATGGTATGAAGGACCTGCGTGTTAGGAGGGCGGTTGCAGAAAACTTTATTATAATGGAACGCAACCGACCCCGGGGTCCGCGATGCAGCCTGGTGGGCTGCTGCCGAACACTTTCCGGGTGAAAAGGAAAGCAACCAACTTAAATGATAAACCCTTCCGTGTTACTGCACACTGGAACGGGTATAGCAATTCGCACTATCTCTGTTAGCAGCACGAGAGATATGCGGTGAAAAACTATGTAGTCCTGTTACAGCACAGGGACTACACTGACGGCGCTAGGATGCGTGTGTGACTACGCCGGCGTGCTACCGGACTGAAGGGTACTACTCCACGTGGCTGACAGGCGATAGCCGTGGATAGGATGTCTGCAGGCTGCTCGGGGTGTTAGGCGACCCCTTTGGCAGAGCCAGACTGCTAGACGAAGCTACCTGCCTATTTCCACTAGCCTGCCTATGGAAACTAGATGGAACACAGTCGTCCACACAACAGCATCACTTGCTCAATGATCAGAGCGCGCCGCCATGTTTGTCAGCGGGCCTTTTAAAGACTAAGCCCTGCCCACAGACGCACCATTGGTGATGCCACCCGTGGACCAATCAGGCGGTGCCAGGTCACCGGGTCAGGTGGTTGCCAAACCACCAATCACGGTCCGCCAGGTCACGGGCATGCTCAGTGCGGCAAATCCTGGACTTAGACTCCAAGAGCCCTGTCTCCCTGCTCAACCTATGCTTAACATTGCTAGGCACAAATACCCAAGCGACAATCTGTACATCTTGTGGACCAGCTAGGGGCTGATGACAATGCTAAGCAGCATCAGCCCTGGCTAGGCTGGAATGAGAGACAATAGAAAGTTCTGGACCCATTTCAAATCCAGCATCAGTCCGACACCTAACATTGCACTGATGTCATTTAGTCATGTGACGGCAGGTCCTTCAGTGAGCTGCCGGCAAGCTAAGACACATCAGATAAAGACACCGGGTGCCATAAGAAGGTAAGTATATATTTATTTTGTACCATTCTTTTACGGTCACACTATATAAATCCATGCTGGTTGCATGGATTTATATAGTGTGACCAAGTTGTCAAGCACTTTCCAAGTGATGCTAAAATCACTTGGAAAGCGATTGTCAACCTGCATATGAAGAACGCTTCACATCTGTATGTCTCTGCAGGAAAAACGCATGTACAATCCACATGCATTTTTTCTTTCAGGGAAATGCAGAAACGCTCAGGAAAAAATCCGGAGCATTTCTGCATCGTGGGCACATAGCCTAAAAAACACTGTTATACAAACTCCTGGCTTTGGATCCTTTATCTACTCATAAGCAGCGCGGAATCATCCACGTTTACTCTGCCAAGTCCATTGTATTGGTCGTATGACCCTTGGATCTGCAGCAGCTGGAGTCACTATTGTAGCACCCTGAGGATTCGGCTGCTACAGGGGTATTGCACCTCAACCCAGAGGTGTGATATTCCACTCCCGGGTAAGGATGGAGTGTGGATCTGAGCTCGGTAGGCTGCATGCACTACACACATCCCATTTCCGAGGAGCAGACCGACAGTACTCCCACTTAGAAATGTGCAGGTACGACCGAGTCTGTTCCTGGCTGGAGTGGGAGGGGGGTGGTACATCCCATGTAGTGTAGGGGCAGATAGGGGGAGCAGCCTGGGTAAAGATAGGAGCTCATTGGGTGCTGGTCACCTGAGCTCACACATAGAGGGTGTATATAAGGTGGGCACCAACTAAGATCAGGGTCAGATGCAGAGAACAAGACAGCTGCAGAGGAGCAGACAGCAAGACAGCTGCAGAGGAGCAGACAGCAAGCAGAGAGGAAGTCAGCCTGCAGCAAGAGAGAGACCCTGAGTGAGAGAGGAGCAGAGAAGGAGTACCCAGAGGGGAAAACAGAGAGGACCCAAGAACCCAAATTAAATCCCCGGGTGAGGAGTCGGCACAGGGTACCGGACCCCAAGCTGGTGGGGGCAGAAAACACACCCCAGCCAGAGACCGGAGACCGTGGGCAGCGTTTGTCACGGTCACCCATCACATCCACCCCGAAGGCACACCACATGAAGGGTCAGGGAACCCAAGGCCAAGGGTGTCCCAACAGAAGGCCCGAGGGAGCTGGACCTAGGTGGATCACTGGTGGGGACGGCCAGAGAACGGGACAGAAGGAGAGCTCAGGGCCACGCTCCGGACTTGTTTGGGGGTTGGCTGGATCCAGGACCTGGTGGACGCAGCACGGCTCGGGTGGTCACTAGCAGCTGGAGTGACCAGTACAACATCTGCAGTAAGTAAACACCCTTAACTGCACAACCCGACTCTGTCTTCATTGCCGTCTGCACTGCACCACCACAACCCCCATCCTCTGCACCTGTCCCCCCTGAGGCTATACCCCTCCCGTTGGGGGTTATCTCATCAAGCTGTGCACCCACCATCAGCCTCAGCGGACCCTGCTGCAGCGGCGGCCACAGTGACCGCAACACAACGGGTGGCGTAGTCGACATTAAGAACTTAATAACATCTGTAGGACTGCCACATACAACTGAGCTTGACGCCCTGGGCACGGGGCCGGGTCACAGCCGCTTGGAGACTACAACCCCCCATCTGATCCGGTGCCGGGTATTCCCCTCAAAAAGGAATATGTCCCAGGGGGCGCGTCACTATACCTATACATTGTTGTGTGATCACCACTCCTTCAATTTAGTGTAACAGTGCTCATGGTGGTGGCCGTGGGCGAGTGTCCTGAGTCAAGACACCCCGGCACATTACAGAACACAGGGGCCTGTGTCAGGTGTGTTTGTGTTGCCGTTGTGACTGTGGACACTCCCTGGCTCCTTTGACTTGCCATACTTGGCATGCCCATGATTCTCCACGAACGGGAGACCACAACAGTCTATAAAAATAAGATCAACTTTACTGTCTGTTTTAGTCATCAACAAAGTACAGCAGGAGATGCAGAAATCTTTCTTTGGGTGACAGAGCAGTGGCATGTCTTCAACAAACATTTTCAACACATTTGAAGAAACTTCTCGCTAGTAGCGTTAGGGACCTGAAAGTTTCGTGGACAGCTAGGACACTTTAGCTGTTCTTTTCCTGTGCTTCACACAGGTGCTTCACACAGGTGAATGCAATGCATAGAGTTGGAAGCAGTCAGGGATTGATATAACCACTTTATAGATAATATTATTTATTTATATAGCGCCATTGGTGTTGTACATAAGAAGGGGTTACATACCAAATATCACTTACAGTAAACAAACTAGCAATGATAGACTGGTATGGAGGGAAGAGGACCCTGCCCTTGCGGATTACATTCTACAGGAATGGGGAAGGAGACAGTAGGTTGGGGGGTGGTTGCAGTAGCTCCGGTGTTGTTGAAGTGGCAGCAAGCAAGGTCATGGCAGTCTGTAAGCTTGTTTGAAGAGATGGGTTTTCTGGTTCTGTCTGAAGGATCCAAATGTGGAGTCGGACGTGTTGAGGCACAGAATTCCAGAGGATGGGAGATATTCGGTAGTGGCCAGAGAAATGACAGGCACTCGGTCTGGTAAAAAATGTAACATTGCTCGAACTGTTCCCCATCATAGTGTCTTTGGCACTATGGGGGACAGATTCAAAAACAAAAAGTTAAAATTTCGCTGTGACTATATAGGGGTGGTGTCCGCAATTAATTTTTTATCTGCCTCATTTCCCCAAGTGGTTAGGGTTCTGCAACACCTGATATTGTTGGGTTTATCCTTAAACATATGGGTGGTGGCGGAATTTAACCCAGGTATAGTGAATCCAATTGTTCATTCAATTTCTCATTCGCAGTGGGAGCGATTTCGGGAATTGGCACCTCTGGCGGACGTGATGGGCTTGTCATGTCCCGCAGAGCTGTGGAATATGCCATTCAAGCGGCAAGAGGACTAATTACCTCATCTTTGTCAGGCAGACATAGCTTATTCTCGTGCTTGGAAGGTCTGGGAGAATTGGAATGTATCTCTGGGTGAGGTGGTTGGTGAGGAATATTCAGCCTGAGCAGTTGGTTTTATACATACTGCCTGTGACAGATCAATGGCATTCGAGGACCATCCCCCAAGTTTAATCTGTTATACTTGTTGTTTGTTTTAATAAAGGCTATTGTGGCCTTTAAAATCCATCTTGGTCTGTAGTCTGTTTATTTAAGGGGGGTGGCATGAAATGGGGTAAAAATACGTTAAAAGGGGGCATCACGCATGACTCGCCAATACCCTTTGTCATGTGCCCCCAACCTCGCTGCATTGTCTCTTCTCAGACCCACAGCTCCCAGCACTTGGCTGACACTTTCCGTTTCCAGGGACTCTCACAAAGTAGCTGGACCAAAGTTCCCTTCCCCAAATTGCCTGCTAGAGGTTTTCCACGGTCACCACTCAAGCTCCTTTTTTTAGTAGTTTTTCTCCTCTGTCTGCTTCTCTGTTCTCCTCTTTCACACACACACACTCCAGACCAGAAGGGTGTCCTTGCTTCTCTCCTTGTCCTTGTATATGACAGCTGACACCCGGCAGTATTGTCTGTTTGGGCTCCACGTGCTCCCTAGCTGCTCTCTCCGTGTCCTGCCGATGCCAGAGTTCGCTCGGCTGTTTAGCACAAGTCGCTTAGGCAGGCTTAGCTTTGGACAAGCAGGTTTAGCTGGGGATAGGCAGTCTTAGCTGGAGGGAGGCTCTTCGGAACAACCACGGTTACTGCCAAGGCGTGGGTGTATTCTGGCGCCGATGGCAATTTTTTGTCATCTACATTTGCCCAGAAGCAAGCCATTTCTATGGAGTTACTGCCAAAATCAATGAACATTAGGGTAGTCAAGGGTTCACTGCTGGACACACAAATCACTCACCAATCAATTCCCCTCACCATGTCGTTCCCTCAGGGTCACCGGGAGGTTGTCTCATTTCTTAATATTCCCGGTGGATTGGATGAGGTGCTATTGGGTCTTCCATGGTTACGTTGTCACACTCCACACATTGACTGGAATACGGGGAGAATTTCTTCCTGGGGTGAGATTGTGTGTCTCAGTGTATGGTTACAGCCACCCGGAGGGTAGTCTCTGAGCCTTCTACTGACTTGGCCGCTCACCCTGTGCAATATCAGACTTTTGCGGATGTCTTTCCCAAAAAGGCTGCAGACACTTTACCTCGCTGCCGACCTTATGGCAGTCCTATTGATTTGGTCCCCGGCATGGATCCTCTGTCTGTCCCCGAGACCCAGGTCTTGTCAGATTATATCAAAAAGAACCCTCGGGTAGACCCTTTGTCCTGGTCAATGGATACGAATGAGGATGATGACGAGCCCAGGCTTACCATTCCTTTGGGAAGTATGCGGATGGTGGCTCCAGTGTCCCTAAACCAGGTTCCTTCTGGGAGGACGTTTGTTCCTCCTAATCCACAAAATTAGGTGCTCTCCTGGGCACATGCCTCTAAGATCGGAGGTCATTTTGGGGTCAAACTTACCACGAAGTTTCTCCAACAGTCGCATTGGTGGCCCCGGTGGCGCCAGGACGTTAAGGAATATGTTCTAGCGTGTGTCTCCTGTGCGAGAGATAAATCATCCCGTCAAAGTCTGGCTGGTCTTCTCCATCCATTACCCATGGCGGATTCCACAGATCAGACTCTGCTTCTTCTGAATAATGGCCAACATCCGCGCGTTCCGGTTCCTATGCCAGTTCCCTCTGTGGAACCTGGGGTCAGAGATTGGGCTCTGGAGGCGCGGGAGGTTTGGGACCATACCCAGGATGCTATATTGGCCTCCAAGAATCGGATGAGAGAGTCGACTGACACTCTTCGTCGTACAGCCCCTGTATTCTATACGGGCGACAGAGTGTGGCTCGCGGCTCGCAATATCAAAGTACGCGGGGAATCTGCTAAGTTTGCCCCCCGCTTTATTGGTCCTTTCAAAATTTTGGCCTAAGTAAACCCTGTAGTGTACCATTTACAGTTACCACGACATCTGAGGAGTCACGACACTTTTACTGTGTCGCTCCTTAAGCCCGTTCGCCTGACAAAATTCACTGAACCCCAACCTGCTACAGACACCAGGGGTGATGATCTCGAGGTGCAGGCTATTGTGGGGTCTAAGATGGTTCGTGAAAAAGAAATAAAAATTTTGCAATACACTGGAAGGGTCATGGATCTAAGGATCGCTACTGGTGGACCACATTCATGCCCCCCCTGCTCATTGAGGAATATGCATGTCAAGTGGAGGGGGATGTTAGAAGGGGGGATAATGTTAAGTGTTGGGTGGTTGCTGGACCTGAAATTGGGTCAGAATCATCTGTGGTCTCCCATTCTGGTCCAGATGCTGCTTAGCATCACCATTGGTCCCAACGCCTAGCCAGTGCACAAGAAGTACAGGCTGTCTCTTGGGTCCTTGTTCCTAGTAGTGTTAAGCATAAGTTACGGAGAGGAACAAGGGCTGCTACAGCCTAAGTCCAGGATGCACTGCACTGAGCATGCCCATGACATGGCGGACCGTGATTGGTGCTTTGGTGTCAGCTGATCCGGCGACCTGGCACTTCCTGATTGGCCGCGGGTGACGTCATCAGTAGTGCGACCAATAATGCGACAGTGGGCAGAGCATAGTCTTTAAATAGGCCGCCCACAAGCATGGCGGCGCACTCTGATCATTGAGCTAAGGTTGTGTTCCTATGTGGACGCTTGTCTGTTTGGGCTACAAGTGCTCTCTAGCTGCTCTCTCCGTGACCTGCCGAGTAGTGTTGAGCCACCCCCGTAGTGTTCGAGTTCGGTTCGGTTCGTCGAACACCCGTGTGTTTGCCGAACTGTTCGTCGAACACCTTCGAACACCGTTAAAACCAATGGCAGGCAAACAAAAACACATAGAAACACATAGAAAACACCTTCAAAGGTGTCCAAAAGCTGACAAACTGCTCTGAAGACACAACTAACACATGGAAAAGTGACAAGTACATATAGTCATGTGAAAAGAAAAGAGGTGGAGGAGTAAAAGGATGGGGAGACACAGATATAGGCATGTCATGCCCTTCTAAAATCCAAAAAGTGAGAAGCCGACATGTTCAGTCCGCTCCTGCCCATGCCACCTCCGTGTCGCCGGGTTTGTGCCAGAGCCGCGGTGAACCCTGACGGCCAGCCCCCCTCTCCCAATACTGGTGCCTGTCCGCTGGTGGGTCGAGCGAGCCCCCCTGTGGTGGAGGCAGCTCTAAGCTTTTTAATTTAAATTGTCTCTCTAATTTGAATGAATACACTTTAAATCCATTTACAAGGATCTATTGGAGGGCAAGTCTCATGCCAGCAGCCGCGTAATTCCAGCTCCAGTAGCGTCCACTAAAGCTGCTGCAGTTAAAAAGCTTTTATAAGGATCGAGCTCGGCTGTCCACCGCAACGCATCCTACTGCCAGTCCCAGCCCCTATGCCTTGGGGTGCCTCCTGATGCTCTTCACTGAGTATCCCGTGGTCCCGAAGCATTTCCTTTGAAAAAATTAAGTGTCAAAACTACAGGTGGTGTAGCTTGCTTAACAGCCGGGATAATCCGCTGACTAGCAGACACTGCTACTAGGCACAAAGTATTTCCTGGGCTAGATGCAGTTAAAAACTTGTAATTAGATACTCTCGTTGGATGCTGAGAAAGCATTCCATAGAGTCTCCTGGCACGCCATATATGATTCTCTTAAAAAGCTTGGGGTAGGGGTCTAGGGGACCCTTTTATAGCCAAAATCACGGCCCTGTATCGCAATACGTCACCTAGGCTGAAGATAAATGGAACTGTATTACCCTGAGGGCTCGGTTGCTACAGAGGTATTGCACCTCACCCAGAGGTGTGATATCTCACTCTCAGGTAAGGATGGAGTGTGGATCAGGACCCGACACCTGCATGCATTACACCACATTGCCGTGGGGCAGGGCGACCAATAAGCCCCTGAGATGGGCACGACAGTCCCTGTCCCTGGCTGGAGTGGGGGGAGGGAACACTGAGGAAGGGGAACCCTGTAGTGCAGGAGCAGGGAGGAAGCAGTTCCTGGGTGCATTGAGAAGGGAGTATAAAAGGTGGGCACATCTTAGTTCAGTGCAGAGAAGTCTGAGCAGAAGTGGCAGGGAGCAGGGGCTCTGCATGAGCTCTGCTCCGGAGGCGGGCCTAGTAACAGAGGCCCAGGCCTGGAAGAGGGAGAAGGAAGGAAGAGGAGCGGAGAAGGCTCCAGGAACGAGGAATGAAGGGATCCCAGGGGTGCGGACGGGCGAGTCGCCACCGCACGCCCGAATCCACCTGCATGGAGGGGTCAGGCCAAAGGGGGAGACCGGTCCCCGAAACTAGTGGAGGCAGGAAACGACCCTCAGCTAGAAACCGGAGGCTGTGACATTTTATGTGGCGCAGACCCTCGCTGCACCCGCTAGGAAGGCACCACATAGGGTCAGGGAAACTGGCGCCAAGTTTACCAAGAGGAGGCCCGAGGCAGCCGGACAGAAGGGTTGGTAAGAAAGGCCAGACAAAGGACACACAAAGGGGGTCCTGTGAAGCGCTCCAAAGTTATCTGGGAGTTGTCTGAGCCCCTCACCTGGTGAGCACAGTACGACGTGGGCAGCCGTTACCTGCAGACGTGGTCTGGATAATAAGAACTGTGAGTTAAGGCCCTGGACTGCATCACTGAATCCGTGTCGTTACTGCTGCTGCCCTGCACCATCACCCCCATCCTCCGCATACACTGCCCTGAGGCTATACTCCTCCCGTGGGGAGTTATGCTACGCTCTGCTGCACCCACAACACCAGCCTCAGCGGTCTGCCCTGGAGCGGCGGTTCACTCTGACCGCAATCCACGGGTGGCGTAGTCGGACATTTAAACATCAAAACCACATAAATAGTTCCGCCACTGGTTTGACCGCCCTGAGCCATGGAACCGGGTCGCCGCCACGGAGACTACAACCACCAGCATCCACCAAAAAGGGTCCGGCTCTGGGTGTCCCAAGGCCCAGGGGGCGCGTCAGAACATTTTCATCACCTTTCACAATCACCAATGGGACAAGGCAGGGATGTTCTCTGTCCCCTCTCTTATACATCCTAGTGACGGAGCACCTGCTCTCATCAATTCGCCATAACCCCAATATTAGGTGGATTGAGGTGGGAGGCACCGAGTACAAGTGCTCTCTATTTGCTGATGATGTCCTAGTATATATCACTCAATCACATATATCCATCCATGCTGTTATGGCTGAAATAGATCACTTTGTTACATGGTCAAATTTTAAAATCAATGCAGCGAAGTCTGAGGCCCTCGATGTCTCCCTCCCCAAATCCATATAGGATTCCATCCAGTCCAACTTTCCCTTTGCCTGGCCCTAACAGGGTATCAAATACTTAGGAATTCCTATTCATAGAGACCTCTCCCATCTATGTTATCTTAATTTTGGGCCCTTTATTGAACAACTCCATACAGACCACGGTTGGCAAGTTAGAACTGTAAGATTCACTACGTGAACCACTGGTGTTTTGTGGAAAAGCACATGTACACTGTGTTCCAAATTATTATGCAAAAAGTGTTTAGGAGTGATAAGGGAAGAATTTGTTTGTTTGTCAGTTAAACTCATTGATGGTGATGTGTGTCAGGGCTCTTTATATCACTGTAAGCAATTGCAGACACCTGTGCTAATTAGTTTGGCAGGTGTGTCCAATGAAAGGCAAGACTACTTAAGAAGGCTGTCTCACATTATTAAGCAGCCTACATTTTCTGCCAAAATGGGAAAGAAAAAGGATGTGTCGGCTGCTGAGAAGCAACAAATTGTGGAGTGTTTAGGTCAAGGCATGACTACAATCAACATTGTGCGATGATCAGGATGAAGTGTCTTGGCAATCAAGAAGTATGTAGCTGATTCACAGTACACACATGTGCGTGCTGATAAGGGCAAATTGAGGACTCTTTCCTACAAGCAATTACGTCAGGTTAAAAGAGCAGCGGCAAAAAAGCCTTGTCATAGCAGCAGACAAGTTTTTGAAGCTGCTGGTGCCTCCAACGTCCCCCGAACAACAAGATGCAGGGTCCTTCAGAGGTTTGCAGCTGTGCATACGCCATCCTGTCGACCTCCTCTATCCACTTCACACAAGCAGAAACGGCTCCAGTGGGCCAAACATTACATGAAGACTGATTTCAAAACTGTTTTGTTCACGGATGAGTGCCGTGCAGCGCTCGATGGTCCAGATGGATGGAGTGGAGGATGGCTGGTTGATGGACACCCCACGCAAACACGGCTACAGTGCCAACAAGGAGGAGGTGGAGTAATGTTTTGGGCTGGAATCATGGGGAGGGAGATTGTCGGCCCCTTTAGGATCCCTGAAGGCACTAAAGATGAACTCCATAATGTATGTGGATTTTCTCAAACAGTACTTCCTGCCATGGTTCAAGAAGAAGAACCGTGTATTTCACAGCAAGATCATTTTTTTGCATGATAATGCACCATCTCATGCTGCACATAAAACATCTGCATCTCTGGCTGATATGGGCATAAAAGGGGACAAACTTATGGTGTGACCCCCATGCTCCCCTGACCTCTACCCCATTCAGAACCTCTGGAGCATCATCAAAAGGAGTGTCTATGATGGCGGGAGGCAGTTCACATCTAAGCAACAGCTCTGGGAGGGTATTCTGTCCTCATGCAAAACAATTGAAGCAGAAACCATCCAAAACCTGACAAATTCAATGGACGAGAGAGTTCAGAAGCTCCTTTCGAACAAGGGGTCCTATGTGAAAATGTAACATCACCTAGAATAAAGTTTTGAGTTGAAAACTGTTTGATTTCAGTTTCTAATAACCTGCTAATGCTTATAATTTCAAAAATGACCATTTTATTTTTTTGGTCTTTATTAAAATGAAAAGGTTGATCGAAAAGTTTGGCGGATCTAAGAGTGTGGCAACCCAGTAGTCATGATTACTTCGAATTCTGACAATATGAGGGTCAAGTTGCAGGTAGTGCAGCAAGAAGGCACTTATGTGTCTTGTGCATCTCAGAGCCCCAAAATTATTTTCCGGGCTAGATGCAGCTAAAAATTATTATTAATTTTAAATCTGGTGGAGCTTAGTATAGATGGCCTAATAGGATCAGTGCTGCACACTGCTACAAAGCCCAAATTATTTTCCAGCCAAGATACAGATAAACATGATTAGTAATTTTAAATCTGATGGAGCTTATTATAGATGGCCTAATAGAATCAGTGCTGCACACTGCTACAAAGCCCAAATTATTTTCCAGCCAAGATACAGATAAACATGATTAGTAATTTGAAAGCTTAAAACGGTTGGTAGGGTGATTTTAACCAATCATCCATCTTTTACTCTCCCCAGGATGACACAGGGGTAGAAAAGTCGTTTCGGATCCATGATTTGTTCATCTTTATGAACGTGAGTCTGTCTACATTATCAGTGGAGAGCCGCGTGCGCTTATCTGTCAGCACACCACCAGCAGCGCTGAACACACGTTCAGACAGAACGCTGGCTGCGGGGCATGACAAGATCTCCAAGGCGTAAGTGGCTAGCTCCGGCCATTTATCCAGCTTGGAAGCCCAAAAAGAGCAAGGGTCCAGTGACACAGTCATGGCTTCAATGTTTACTTGGAGATACTCCTGTACCATCGTCTCTAGGCGTTGACTATGTGTCAGACTTCTTGTCTCCTGTGGCCTTGCAAAGGATGGGCTAAAAAAGTGGTGAAATGATTGCGCAAAATTGATGTTACCAGCAGATACTGTGGTTCTGTTATGGTTTGAGTGCTGAACACTTGACGGTCCCACGGTTGGCAAGTTGGAACTGTGAGATTCACTACGTGCACCACTGGTGTTTTGTGGAAAAGCACATGTAAGATTCTGCAACAGTCTCTGCTGATACTCCTGCATGCGTGCATCCCTTTCTATGGCAGGAATAATTTCTGCAAATTTACTTTTGTACCGGGGATCTAACAGTGTGGCAACCCAGTAGTCAGGATTATTTCTAATTCTCCCAATTCGAGGGTCATGTTGCAGGTAGTGCAGCAAGAAGGCACTCATGTGTGTTGCGCATCCAGGAGCACCAAGTCCCTGTTGTGTTGGTGGCGAGGTAACAATCATGCTTCCTTCCTCTGTCCTCTCCCCCCAACCTCGCACAACAGAAATGTGATCAAGGTCTCCCTCATCTGATGAGTCTTCCATCAGTTCGTCCTCCACTTCTTCCTGGGCTCCTGCACCTTCCTCACTAGTTTGGCTGCTACCATGCGCCCTGGTAAAACCATCTCCCCCACCCTCACATGCCTGCCGCCTTGGTGCTGCCGACCGTCTGGACCTTGCAGATGTTAGCCCTTCCGCATACAACTCCTCCTCCTCTACTTCCTCCACCTCCTCTTGTGCCACCACCTGACTCCGAATTCTGTTTAACATGTGCTCCAGCATGTAAATCACCGGAATAGTCATGCTGATAATGGCATCGTCAGCACTAAACATCTTCGTCGCCATTTCAAAACTGTGCAGAAGGGTGCATAGGTCCCTGATCTGAGACCACTCCTCCAGCGTGATTTGCCCCACGTCTGGATCTCGTTGGCCCAGGCTATACGTCAGAATGTATTGCACCAGGGCTTGTCGGTGCTGCCACAGTCGCTGCAACATGTGCAGAGTTGAATTCCACCGGGTAGGCACATCGCATTTTAGCCGGTGAAGTGGCAGGCCCAACGACTTCTGTAGAGATGTAAGTCGCTGAGCTGCGGGATGCGAACGCCGGAAGTGAGCACACAGCGACCGTGCCCTCTGCAGAAGGCCATCTAGTCTGGGATAGTGGGCTAAAAATTGCTGGACAACCAGGTTTAACACGTGAGCCATACAAGGCACGTGTGTGACATTGCCGCGGCGAAGGGCCGCACCCAGATTTGCAGCATTGTCGCACACGGCCTTCCCTGGTTTCAGGTCCAGTGGAGACAACCATTCATGAAATTGGTTCTCCAGAGCTGACCACAACTCCTCAGCTGTGTGACTCACATTTCCCAGACATTTCAAAGTAAAAACCGCCTGATGACGTTGAGCCCTACTGCCAGCATAGTAAGGAGGTGTGCAGGATCCCTTCTGCGCAGTTAGAAAGCTTGTGGCATGACCAGACAGGCTTTGGGTGCAGGTGGAAGACCGAGAGGAGGTTGAGGAGGCAGAAGCAGTGGAGGAACTTTGACATAAAGAGGATTGACGCACAACTCGTGGGGACGGCAAGACTTGGACAGCAGCCCCTTGTCCTGCTGTCACCATAGTTACCCAGTGCCCAGTCAGCGACATGTAACGCCCCTGTCCATGCCTACTCGTCCAAGTGTCTGTGGTGAAATGCACCCTGTCACACACAGAGTTTCTCAAAGAAGCGGTGATGTTGTGTGCGACATGCTGGTGGAGCGCAGGCACACCTTTCTTTGAGAAGTAGTGCCGACTGGGCATCTGGTACTGGGGCACTGCGACAGACATAAGGTCTCGAAAATCCTCTGTGTCCACCAGGAGGAAAGGCAGCATTTCTGTAGCCAAGAGCTTGCAGATGGTGAAATTCAACCTCTTAGCTTTCTCATGGCTAGGAGGAAATGGTCTTTTACTTGTCCACATCTGAGGGACCGAGGGCTGGCTATTGTGCTTAGACGGGGTTGATAAGGGTGTCCCCGGCAAACTGCCGGTCTGTGAGGAAGATGCAGGCGGACATGTTAGGTTGCCTTGATCCAAAGGTGGTGCTATCGATGTCGGACAGCGCTCAACACCAGCTGGTGTTACCACCTCCAAAGAAAATGATGACCTGCCAATCACGCTGGCTGTTGCGGGTAAAGAGGTGGCAGGTCTGCGCCCCAAAACAGGTGTGACTGCTGTCCCCCCAGTCACAGAGGATGAAGAGGCCGCGGATGCACAAGATATGGCAGACGGTGGTTGGCCCGGCCGGCTAGGCCGCACTGTAGCACACTGAGCTTCCCACTGCAACTTATGCTTCATGTCCATGTGCCGGTTCATGCATGAAGTACTCAAACTATGTATTTTTTGGCCTCTACTTAGCTTTTGCTGACAAATGTTACAGATAACACGAGTTGGGTCATCTTTATCGATCTGAAAAAATGCCCAGGCTATGCAAGGCTTAGCACCCATGCGACCTGAAGAGCCACCACGACTTGTGGTGAGAGGCAGAGTTGTGTTTGAGGATGCAGTTGTTGACGTGCTTCCAGTACTACGTCTCTGTCCAGGAAGGCGCAACCTGACCTCGTCGTCACTAGCATCCTCCTCCACCTCCTCTGCTGACCTCATCTCTTGGCTGACTGTGGGTTGACAGTAAGTGGGATCTCCAACCTCATCATCATCACCCTGTGCGTTATCACACCCGTCGTCCTCAGAGCCAACCTGTTCCTGCCCTGACAAAAAACTAAAGTTGTCGCTCCAATCAGGTATTTGAGTCTCATTATCGTCTTCCTCATTGTCTCCACCAACAGGAGTTACAGTTTTGGAATGAGGGTCTACATTATGGTCAGAACCTTCTGCGTCTGGTCCTGGATCCGACCCATAAAGATTCTGGGCATCAGTGCAGATCATTTCCTCGTGTGGATTCACAGAAGCGCTGGAGTCGACCTCTGATTCCCAGGCTATAGTATGAGTAAACAGCTCTGCAGACTCAACCATCTGTTCTACCTCATACTCAGACGGGCAGCTGGAGATTTGGGAGCTGTGAGGAAGCAAGTGCGATTGGGGTGACACCTTTGAGGACTGGAGTATTTGTGATGTTGAAGTTGATGTGGAGGAGAGCCCACTTAAAGGAGCACTTGATATCCGTTGAAGCACCTGCTGTTTTTGTGCCTCATCTGGAATTTGTAGCGATTGGCGTGGCCGTAAGAAAGGGATCTTATCACATTGTCCGCTAAAAGAAGTAGACATTTTAGTTTGGCTGGAAGATGGTCTTTCTTCTGCAGATGTTACTGTTGCTTTAACACCTACCCCACGGACACAACCTTTTTTCCCCTTCCCAACACGCCTATTCCCCTTTCCACCACCAGCAAGCCTTTTTCCACTCATTTTGGTGGTTAACTAATTCACAACTCTGGAGTTGTTTGCACAAAAAAACAATGGATGGGAACCGAGAAGAGCTGAGTGGCCAAACTGTGGTATTAGGCCAAAACTATTGGCTGGGTTAGATGCAGAAAAAAATTATATTCAATTTGCAACCTGATGGAGGTCAGTATAGATGGACTAATAGAACAAGTCCCACACACAGCTAGAAGCCCAAATATTTTTCAGAGGTAGATGCAGAAAAAAATTGTATTCACTTTGCAACCTGATGGAGGTCAGTATAGATGAACTAATAGAACAAGTCCTACACACAGCTAGAAGCCCAAATATTTTTTCAGAGGTAGATGCAGAAAAAATATATATTCAGTTTGCAACCTGATGGAAGTCAGTATAGATGGACTAATAGAGAAAGTCCCACACACTGCTAGAAGCCCAAATATTTTTTCAGAGGTAGATGCAGAAAAAAATTATATTCAGTTTGCAACCTGATGGAGGTCTGTATAGATGGATTAAAAGAACAAGTCCCACACACAGCTAGAAGCCCAAATATTTTTTCAGAGGTAGATGCAGATAAAAATTATTTTTAATTTGCAACCTGATGGAGGTCAGTATAGATGGACTAATAGAGAAAGTCCCACACACTGCTAGAAGGCCAAATATTTTTTCAGAGCTAGATGCAGAAAAAAATTATATTCAGTTTGCAACCTGATGGAGGTCTGTATAGATGGATTAATAGAACAAGTCCCACACACAGCTAGAAGCCCAATATTTTTTCAGAGGTAGATGCAGAAAAAAATATATTCAGTTTGCAACCTGATGGAGGTCAGTATAGATGGACTAATACAACAAGTCCCACACACAGCTAGAAGCCCAATATTTTTTCAGAGCTAGATGCAGAAAAAAATTATATTCAATTTGCAACCTGATGGAGGTCAGTATAGATGGACTAATAGAACAAGTCCCACACACAGCTAGAAGCCCAAATATTTTTTCAGAGCTAGATGCAGATAAAAATTATTTTTAATTTGCAACCTGATGGAGGTCAGTATAGATGGACTAATAGAGAAAGTCCCACACACTGCTAGAAGGCCAAATATTTTTTCATAGCTAGATGCAGAAAAAAATTATATTCAGTTTGCAACCTGATGGAGGTCAGTATAGATGGACTAATAGAGAAAGTCCCACACACTGCTAGAAGGCCAAATATTTTTTCAGAGCTAGATGCAGAAAAAAATTATATTCAGTTTGCAACCTGATGGAGGTCAGTATAGATGGACTAATAGAGAAAGTCCCACACACTGCTAGAAGGCCAAATATTTTTTCAGAGCTAGATGCAGAAAAAAATTATATTCAGTTTGCAACCTGATGGAGGTCTGTATAGATGGATTAATAGAACAAGTCCCACACACAGCTAGAAGCCCAATATTTTTTCAGAGGTAGATGCAGAAAAAAATATATTCAGTTTGCAACCTGATGGAGGTCAGTATAGATGGACTAATACAACAAGTCCCACACACCGCTAGAAGCCCAATATTTTTTCAGAGCTAGATGCAGAAAAAAATTATATTCAATTTGCAACCTGATGGAGGTCAGTATAGATGGAGTAATAGAACAAGTCCCACACACAGCTAGAAGCCCAAATATTTTTTCAGAGCTAGATGCAGATAAAAATTATTTTTAATTTGCAACCTGATGGAGGTCAGTATAGATGGACTAATAGAGAAAGTCCCACACACTGCTAGAAGGCCAAATATTTTTTCAGAGCTACATGCAGAAAAAAATTATACTCAGTTTGCAACCTGATGGAGGTCTGTATAGATGGACTAATAGAACAAGTCCCACACACAGCTAGAAGCCCAATATTTTTTCAGGGGTAGATGCAGAAAAAAATATATTCAGTTTGCAACCTGATGGAGGTCAGTATAGATGGACTAATACAACAAGTCCCACACACAGCTAGAAGCCCAATATTTTTTCAGAGCTAGATGCAGAAAAAAATTATATTCAATTTGCAACCTGATGGAGGTCAGTATAGATGGAGTAATAGAACAAGTCCCACACACAGCTAGAAGCCCAAATATTTTTTCAGAGGTAGATGCAGAAAAAAATTATATTCAGTTTGCAACCTGATGGAGGTCTGTATAGATGGATTAATAGAACAAGTCCCACACACAGCTACAAGCCCAATATTTTTTCAGAGGTAGATGCAGAAAAAAATATATTCAGTTTGCAACCTGATGGAGGTCAGTGTAGATGGACTAATAAAGAAAGTCCCACAGACTGCTAGAAGGCCAAATATTTTTTCAGAGCTAGATGCAGAAAAAAATTATATTCAATTTGCAACCTGATGGAGGTCAGTATAGATGGACTAATAGAATGATGCTATGCCCAAAAGATTTTACTTCACTAGGTGCAGTAAAAAAATTGGTATTCTATACACAGGTGGTATATCTTGCAACACAGATAGGCTACTCCACTGACTAACACACTCTGCAATAGGCCAAAAAGGATTAGCTTTGCTAGATTCAGCCAAATGCTGTGAAAAAAACTTGCACAGCACTGGCACAGACCTGCCTGGCAAAAACTGATAGGAACTGATGTAACCTAGTCCTGAAAAGGACTCCAATTACAATTAGTCTTTACTCCCACAACCTATCTATTTAAGAGCACAGACCTGCCTGATAAAAGTCGTAGGAAATGCTGTAACCTAGTCCTTAAAAGGACTGCAATCACAACTATTCCCTACTCCCAAGCTATCTATAGATTTGTGCGAAAATTGGCTTGAAATTAACAAGGTATAGCGCACACAGCAACAGCGGTGCCGTCTTACACGCAGCTGCAGCAGTGAGAAAATGGTGGCGACGGGGAAAATGGCTTGGTCTTATAGGGCAAGGACATGTGACATACACTGCCAATGACACATGCCCTTGCTTGTGTGAAAAAAAGCACTTCGCTCCGTGTGTGCGCTGCTGATAGGCTGACAAATTGCACCTCCCCACTGTAAATGCGGGAAAGAGAAAAAAAAATGGAGATCTTCATTATTCCTGCAGAGATCCATCCCCTGCCCCTCCCCCCACCACGCTGTACACTCAAACTGCGTATTAACATTAATTTTCATCATTACTGAGAAAAAATCCAGTTATGATTTTGGTGCACGAACAGTTATCGAACATAACCTCGAACAGCCGAATTTTTCTCAAATCGTTCGTGTTCGCCGAACGGCTCGAACACCGCCCAAAACAGCTCGAATTTGAGATTGGCGAACAGTTCGAGTAGAACAACGCTCATCTCTACTGCCGAGGCCAGAGTTTGCTCGTCTATTTAGCACAGGTCGCTTAGGCAGGCCTAGCTTCGGACAGGCAGGTTTAGCTGGGGATAAGCAGTCTTAGCTGGAGGGAGGCAGGTAGTTTCTGTTTGACAGTCTGGCTCTGTCAAGGGGGTCGCTATTAGAGATGAGCGTTGTTCTACTCGAACTGTTCGCCAATCTCAAATTCGAGCTGTTTTGGGCGGTGTTCGAGCCGGTCGGCGAACACGAACAATTTGAGAAAAATTCGGCTGTTCGAGGTTATGTTCGATAACTGTTCGTGCACCAAAATCATAACTGGATTTTTTCTCAGTAATGATGAAAATTAATGTTAATACGCAGTTTGAGTGTACAGCGGGGCGGGGGGAGGGGCAGGGGATGGATCTCTGCAGGAACAATGAAGATCTCCATTTTTTTTTCTCTTTCCCGCATTTGCAGTGGGGAGGTGCAATCTGTCAGCCTATCAGCAGCGCACACACGGAGCGAAGTGCTTTTTTTCACACAAGCAAGGGCATGTGTGATTGGCAGTGTATGTCACATGTCCTTGCCCTATAAGACCAAGCCATTTTCCCCGTCGCCACCATTTTCTCACTGCTGCAGCTGCGTGTTAGACGGCACCGCTGTTGCTGTGTGCGCTATACCTTGTTAATTTCAAGCCAATTTTCGCACAAATATACAGATAGCTTGGGAGTAGGGAATAGTTGTGATTGCAGTCCTTTTAAGGACTAGGTTACAGCATTTCCTACGACTTTTATCAGGCAGGTCTGTGCTCTTAAATAGATAGATTGTGGGAGTAAAGACTAATTGTAATTGGAGTCCTTTTCAGGACTAGGTTACATCAGTTCCTATCAGTTTTTGCCAGGCAGGTCTGTGCCAGTGCTGTGCAAGTTTTTTTCACAGCATTTGGCTGAATCTAGCAAAGCTAATCCTTTTTGGCCTATTGCAGAGTGTGTTAGTCAGTGGAGTAGCCTATCTGTGTTGCAAGATATACCACCTGTGTATAGAATACCAATTTTTTTACTGCACCTAGTGAAGTAAAATCTTTTGGGCATAGCATCATTCTATTAGTCCATCTATACTGACCTCCATCAGGTTGCAAACTGAATATAATTTTTTTCTGCATCTAGCTCTGAAAAAATATTTGGGCTTCTAGCGGTGTGTGGGACTTGGTCTATTAGTCCATCTATACTGACCTCCATCAGGTTGCAAATTAAAAATAATTTTTTTCTGCATCTAGCTCTGAAAAAATATTTGGGCTTCTAGCAGTGTGTGGGACTTGGTCTATTAGTCCATCTATACTGACCTCCATCAGGTTGCAAATTAAAAATAATTTTTTTCTTCATTTATCTCTGAAAAAATATTTGGGCTTCTAGCAGCGTGTGGGACTTGTTCTATTAGTCCATCTATACTGACCTCCATCAGGTTGCAAATTAAAAATAATTTTTTTCTGCATCTAGCTCTCAAAAAATATTTGGGCTTCTAGCAGTGTGTGGGACTTGGTCTATTAGTCCATCTATACTGACCTCCATCAGGTTGCAAATTAAAAATAATTTTTTTCTTCATTTATCTCTGAAAAAATATTTGGGCTTCTAGCAGCGTGTGGGACTTGTTCTATTAGTCCATCTATACTGACCTCCATCAGGTTGCAAATTAAAAATAATTTTTTTCTGCATCTAGCTCTGAAAAAATATTTGGGCTTCTAGCAGTGTGTGGGACTTGGTCTATTAGTCCATCTATACTGACCTCCATCAGGTTGCAAATTAAAAATAATTTTTTTCTTCATTTAGCTCTGAAAAAATATTTGGGCTTCTAGCAGTGTGTGGGACTTGTTCTATTAGTCCTTCTATACTGACGTCCAGCAGGTTGCAAATTGAATATAATTATTTTCTGCATCTAGCTCTGAAAAAATATTTGGGCTTCTAGCGGTGTGTGGGACTTGGTCTATTAGTCCATCTATACTGACCTCCATCAGGTTGCAAATTAAAAATAATTTTTTTCTGCATCTAGCTCTGAAAAAATATTTGGGCTTCTAGCAGTGTGTGGGACTTGGTCTATTAGTCCATCTATAGAGACCTCCATCAGGTTGCAAATTGAATAAAAAAATTTTCTGCATCTAGCTCTGAAAAAATATTTGGGCTTCTAGCGGTGTGTGGGACTTGGTCTATTAGTCCATCTATACTGACCTCCATCAGGTTGCAAATTAAAAATAATTTTTTTCTGCATCTAGCTCTGAAAAAATATTTGGGCTTTTAGCAGTGTGTGGGACTTGGTCTATTAGTCCATCTATACTGACCTCCATCAGGTTGCAAATTAAAAATAATTTTTTTCTTCATTTATCTCTGAAAAAATATTTGGGCTTCTAGCAGCGTGTGGGACTTGTTCTATTAGTCCATCTATACTGACCTCCATCAGGTTGCAAATTAAAAATAATTTTTTTCTGCATCTAGCTCTGAAAAAATATTTGGGCTTCTAGCAGTGTGTGGGACTTGGTCTATTAGTCCATCTATACTGACCTCCATCAGGTTGCAAATTAAAAATAATTTTTTTCTTCATTTAGCTCTGAAAAAATATTTGGGCTTCTAGCAGTGTGTGGGACTTGTTCTATTAGTCCTTCTATACTGACGTCCAGCAGTTTGCAAATTGAATATAATTTTTTTCTGCATCTAGCTCTGAAAAAATATTTGGGCTTCTAGCGGTGTGTGGGACTTGGTCTATTAGTCCATCTATACTGACCTCCATCAGGTTGCAAATTAAAAATAATTTTTTTCTGCATCTAGCTCTGAAAAAATATTTGGGCTTCTAGCAGTGTGTGGGACTTGGTCTATTAGTCCATCTATACTGACCTCCATCAGGTTGCAAATTGAATAAAAAAATTTTCTGCATCTAGCTCTGAAAAAATATTTGGGCTTCTAGCGGTGTGTGGGACTTGGTCTATTAGTCCATCTATACTGACCTCCATCAGGTTGCAAATTAAAAATAATTTTTTTCTGCATCTAGCTCTGAAAAAATATTTGGGCTTCTAGCTGTGTGTGGGACTTGGTCTATTAGTCCATCTATACTGACCTCCATCAGGTTGCAAATTAAAAATAATTTTTTTCTTCATTTAGCTCTGAAAAAAATATTTGGGCTTCTAGCAGTGTGTGGGACTTGTTCTATTAGTCCTTCTATACTGACGTCCAGCAGGTTGCAAATTGAATATAATTTTTTTCTGCATCTAGCTCTGAAAAAATATTTGGGCTTCTAGCGGTGTGTGGGACTTGGTCTATTAGTCCATCTATACTGACCTCCATCAGGTTGCAAATTAAAAATATTTTTTTTCTGCATCTAGCTCTGAAAAAATATTTGGGCTTCTAGCAGTGTGTGGGACTTGGTCTATTAGTCCATCTATACTGACCTCCATCAGGTTGCAAATTGAATAAAAAAAATTTCTGCATCTAGCTCTGAAAAAATATTTGGGCTTCTAGCGGTGTGTGGGACTTGGTCTATTAGTCCATCTATACTGACCTCCATCAGGTTGCAAATTAAAAATAATTTTTTTCTGCATCTAGCTCTGAAAAAATATTTGGGCTTCTAGCAGTGTGTGGGACTTGGTCTATTAGTCCATCTATACTGACCTCCATCAGGTTGCAAATTAAAAATATTTTTTTTCTGCATCTAGCTCTGAAAAAATATTTGGGCTTCTAGCAGTGTGTGGGACTTGGTCTATTAGTCCATCTATACTGACCTCCATCAGGTTGCAAATTGAATAAAAAAAATTTCTGCATCTAGCTCTGAAAAAATATTTGGGCTTCTAGCGGTGTGTGGGACTTGGTCTATTAGTCCATCTATACTGACCTCCATCAGGTTGCAAATTAAAAATAATTTTTTTCTGCATCTAGCTCTGAAAAAATATTTGGGCTTCTAGCGGTGTGTGGGACTTGGTCTATTAGTCCATCTATACTGACCTCCATCAGGTTGCAAATTAAAAATAATTTTTTTCTGCATCTAACCCAGCCAATAGTTTTGGCCTAATACCACAGTTTGGCCACTCAGCTCTGCTCGGTTACCATCCATTGTTTTTTTGTGCAAACAACTCCAGAGTTGTGAATTAGTTAACCACCAAAATGAGTGGAAAAAGGCCTGCTGCTGGTGGAAAGGGGAATAGGCGTGTTGGGAAGGGGAAAAAAGGTTGTGTCCGTGGGGTAGGTGCAGAAGAAAGACCATCTTCCAGCCAAACTAAAATGTCTACTTCTTTTAGCGGACAATGTGATAAGATCCCTTTCTTACGGCCACGCCAATCGCTACAAATTCCAGATGAGGCACAAAAACAGCAGGTGCTTCAACGGATATCAAGTGCTCCTTTAAGTGGGCTCTCCTCCACATCAACTTCAACATCACAAATACTCCAGTCCTCAAAGGTGTCACCCAAATCGCACTTGCTTCCTCACAGCTCCCAAATCTCCAGCTGCCCGTCTGAGTATGAGGTAGAACAGATGGTTGAGTCTGCAGAGCTGTTTACTCATACTATAGCCTGGGAATCAGAGGTCGACTCCAGCGCTTCTGTGAATCCAGACGAGGAAATGATCTGCACTGATGCCCAGAATCTTTATGAGTCGGATCCAGGACCAGACGCAGAAGGTTCTGACCATAATGTAGACCCTCATTCCCAAACTGTAACTCCTGTTGGTGGAGACAATGAGGAAGACGATGATAAGACTCAAATACCTGATTGGAGCGACAACTTTAGTTTTTTGTCAGGGCAGGAACAGGTTGGCTCTGAGGACGACGGGTGTGATAACGCACAGGGTGATGATGATGAGGTCGGAGATCCCACTTACTGTCAACCCACAGTCAGCCAAGAGATGAGGTCAGCAGAGGAGGTGGAGGAAGATGCTAGTGACGACGAGGTCAGGTTGCGCCTTCCTGGACAGAGACGTAGTACTGGAAGCACGTCAACAACTGCATCCTCAAACACAACTCTGCCTCTCACCACAAGTCGTGGTGGCTCTTCAGGTCGCATGGGTGCTAAGCCTTGCATAGCCTGGGCATTTTTTCAGATCGATAAAGATGACCCAACTCGTGTTATCTGTAACATTTGTCAGCAAAAGCTAAGTAGAGGCCAAAAAATACATAGTTTGAGTACTTCATGCATGAACCGGCACATGGACATGAAGCATAAGTTGCAGTGGGAAGCTCAGTGTGCTACAATGCGGTCTAGCCGGCCGGGCCAACCACCGTCTGCCATATCTTGTGCATCCGCGGCCTCTTCATCCTCTGTGACTGGGGGGACAGCAGTCACACCTGTTTTGGGGCGCAGACCTGCCACCTCTTTACCCGCAACAGCCAGCGTGATTGGCAGGTCATCATTTTCTTTGGAGGTGGTAACACCAGCTGGTCTTGAGCGCTGTCCGACATCGATAGCACCACCTTTGGATCAAGGCAACCTAACATGTCCGCCTGCATCTTCCTCACAGACCGGCAGTTTGCCGGGGACACCCTTATCAACCCCGTCTAAGCACAATAGCCAGCCCTCGGTCCCTCAGATGTGGACAAGTAAAAGACCATTTCCTCCTAGCCATGAGAAAGCTAAGAGGTTGAATTTCACCATCTGCAAGCTCTTGGCTACAGAAATGCTGCCTTTCCGCCTGGTGGACACAGAGGATTTTCGAGACCTTATGTCCGTCGCAGTGCCCCAGTACCAGATGCCCAGTCGGCACTACTTCTCAAAGAAAGGTGTGCCTGCGCTCCACCAGCATGTCGCACACAACATCACCGCTTCTTTGAGAAACTCTGTGTGTGACAGGGTGCATTTCACCACAGACACTTGGACGAGTAGGCATGGACAGGGGCGTTACATGTCGCTGACTGGGCACTGGGTAACTATGGTGACAGCAGGACAAGGGGCTGCTGTCCAAGTCTTGCCGTCCCCACGAGTTGTGCGTCAATCCTCTTTATGTCATTTTTCCTCCACTGCTTCTGCCTCCTCAACCTCCTCTCGGTCTTCCACCTGCACCCAAAGCCTGTCTGGTCATGCCACAAGCTTTCTAACTGCGCAGAAGGGATCCTGCACACCTCCTTACTATGCTGGCAGTAGGGCTCAACGTCATCAGGCGGTTTTTACATTGAAATGTCTGGGAAATGTGAGTCACACAGCTGAGGAGTTGTGGTCAGCTCTGGAGAACCAATTTCATGAATGGTTGTCTCCACTGGACCTGAAACCAGGGAAGGCCGTGTGCGACAATGCTGCAAACCTGGGTGCGTCCCTTCGCCGGGGCAATGTCACACACGTGCCTTGTATGGCTCACGTGTTGAACCTGGTTGTCCAGCAATTTTTAGCCCACTATCCCAGACTAGATGGCCTTCTGCAGAGGGCACGGTCGCTGTGTGCTCACTTCCGCCGTTCGCATCCCGCAGCTCAGCGACTTACATCTCTACAGAAGTCGTTGGGCCTGCCACTTCACCGGCTAAAATGCGATGTGCCTACCCGGTGGAATTCAACTCTGCACATGTTGCAGCGACTGTGGCAGCACCGACAAGCCCTGGTGCAATACGTTCTGACGTATAGCCTGGGCCAACGAGATTCAGAGGTGGGGCAAATCACGCTGGAGGAGTGGTCTCAGATCAGGGACCTATGCACCCTTCTGCACAGTTTTGAAATGGCGACGAAGATGTTTAGTGCTGACGATGCCATTATCAGCATGACTATTCCGGTGATTTACATGCTGGAGCACATGTTAAACAGAATTCGGAGTCAGGTGGTGGCACAAGAGGAGGTGGAGGAAGTAGAGGAGGAGGAGTTGTATGCGGAAGGGCTAACATCTGCAAGGTCCAGACGGTCGGCAGCACCAAGGCGGCAGGCATGTGAGGGTGGGGGAGATGGTTTAACCAGGGCGCATGGTAGCAGCCAAACTAGTGAGGAAGGTGCAGGAGCCCAGGAAGAAGTGGAGGACGAACTGATGGAAGACTCATCAGATGAGGGAGACCTTGATCACATTTCTGTTGTGCGAGGTTGGGGGGAGAGGACAGAGGAAGGAAGCATGATTGTTACCTCGCCACCAACACAACAGGGACTTGGTGCTCCTGGATGCGCAACACACATGAGTGCCTTCTTGCTGCACTACCTGCAACATGACCCTCGAATTGTGAGAATTAGAAATAATCCTGACTACTGGGTTGCCACACTGTTAGATCCCCGGTACAAAAGTAAATTTGCAGAAATTATTCCTGCCATAGAAAGGGATGCACGCATGCAGGAGTATCAGCAGAGACTGTTGCAGAATCTTACATGTGCTTTTCCACAAAATACCAGTGGTGCACGTAGTGAATCTCACAGTTCCAACTTGCCAACCGTGGGACCGTCAAGTGTTCAGCACTCAAACCGTAACAGAACCACAGTATCTGCTGGTAACATCAATTTTGCGGAATCATTTCACCACTTTTTTAGCCCATCCTTTGCAAGGCCACAGGAGACAAGAAGTCTGACACATAGTCAACGCCTAGAGACGATGGTACAGGAGTATCTCCAAGTAAACATTGAAGCCACGACTGTGTCACTGGACCCTTGCTCTTTTTGGGCTTCCAATCTGGATAAATGGCCGGAGCTAGCCACTTACGCCTTGGAGATCTTGTCATGCCCCGCAGCCAGCGTTCTGTCTGAACGTGTGTTCAGCGCTGCTGGTGGTGTGCTGACAGATAAGCGCACGCGGCTCTCCACTGATAATGTAGACAGACTCACGTTCATAAAGATGAACAAATCATGGATCCGAAACGACTTTTCTACCCCTGTGTCATCCTGGGGAGAGTAAAAGCTTGATGATTGGTTAAAATCACCCTACCAACCGTATTAAGCTTTCAAATTACTAATCATGTTTATCTGTATCTTGACTGGAAAATAATTTGGGCTTTGTAGCAGTGTGCAGCACTGATCCTATTAGGCCATCTATAATAAGCTTCACCAGATTTAAAATTAAAAATAATTTTTAGCTGCATCTAGCCCGGAAAATAATTTTGGGGCTCCGAGATGCGCAAGACACATAAGTGCCTTCTTGCTGCACTACCTGCAGCATGACCCTCATATTGTCAGAATTCGAAGTAATCATGACTACTGGGTTGCCACACTCTTAGATCCCCCAAACTTTTCGATCAACCTTTTCATTTTAATAAAGACCAAAAAAATGGTCATTTTTGAAATTATAAGCATTAGCAGGTTGTTAGAAACTGAAATCAAACAGTTTTCAACTCAAAACTTTATTCTAGGTGATGTTACATTTTCACATAGGACCCCTTGTTCGAAAGGAGCTTCTGAACTCTCTCGTCCATTGAATTTGTCAGGTTTTGGATGGTTTCTGCTTCAATTGTTTTGCATGAGGACAGAATACCCTCCCAGAGCTGTTGCTTTGATGTGAACTGCCTCCCGCCATCATAGACACTCCTTTTAATGATGCTCCAAAGGTTCTGAATGGGGTAGAGGTCAGGGGAGCATGGGGGTCACACCATAAGTTTGTCCCCTTTTATGCCCATATCAGCCAGAGATGCAGATGTTTTATGTGCAGCATGAGATGGTGCATTATCATGCAGAAAAATGATCTTGCTGTGAAATACACGGTTCTTCTTCTTGAACCATGGCAGGAAGTGCTGTTTGAGAAAATCCACATACATTATGGAGTTCATCTTTAGCGCCTTCAGGGATCCTAAAGGGGCCGACAATCTCTCTCCCCATGATTCCAGCCCAAAACATTACTCCACCTCCTCCTTGTTGGCGCTGTAGCCGTGTTTGCGTGGGGTGTCCATCAACCAGCCATCCTCCACTCCATTCATCTGGACCATCGAGCGCTGCACGGCACTCATCCATGAACAAAACAGTTTTGAAATCAGTCTTCATGTAATGTTTGGCCCACTGGAGCCGTTTCTGCTTGTGTGAAGTGGATAGAGGAGGTCGACAGGATGGCGTATGCACAGCTGCAAACCTCTGAAGGACCCTGCATCTTGTTGTTCGGGGGACGTTGGAGGCACAAGCAGCTTCAAAAACTTGTCTGCTGCTATGACAAAGCTTTTTTGCCGCTGCTCTTTCAACCTGACGTAATTGCCTGTAGGAAAGAGTCCTCAATTTGCCCTTATCAGCACGCACACGTGTGTACTGTGAATCAGCTACATACTTCTTGATTGCCAAGACACTTCATCCTGATCATCGCACAATGTTGATTGTAGTCATGCCTTGACCTAAACACTCCACAATTTGTTGCTTCTCAGCAGCCGACACATCCTTTTTCTTTCCCATTTTGGCAGAAAATGTAGGCTGCTTAATAATGTGAGAGAGCCTTCTTAAGTAGTCTTGCCTTTATTGGACACACCTGACAAACTAATTAGCACAGGTGTCTGCAATTGCTTACAGTGATATAAAGAGCCCTGACACACATCACCATCAATGAGTTTAACTGACAAACAAACAAATTCTTCCCTTATCACTCCTAAACACTTTTTGCATAATAATTTGGAACGCGGTGTACATGTGCTTTTCCACAAAACACCAGTGGTTCACGTAGTGAATCTTACAGTTCTAACTTGCCAACCGTGGTCTGTATGGAATTGTTCAATAAAGGGCCCAAAATTAAGATAACATAGATGGGAGAGGTCTCTATGAATAGGAATTCCTAAGTATTTGATACCCTGTGAGGGCCAGGCAAAGGGAAAGTTGGACTGGATGGAATCCTATATGGATTTAGGGAGGGAGACATCAAGGGCCTCAGACTTCGCTGCATTGATTTTAAAATTTTACCATGTAACAAAGTGATCTATTTCAGCCATAACAGCAGGGATGGATATATGTGATTGAGTGATATATACTAGGACATCATCAGCAAATAGAGAGCACTTGTACTCGGTGCCTCCCACCTCAATCCACCTAATATTGGGGTTATGGCGAATTGATGAGAGCAGGTGCTCCGTCACTAGGATGTATAAGAGAGGGGACAGAGGACATCCCTGCCTTGTCCCATTGGTGATTGTGAAAGGTGATGAAAATGTTCTGACGCACCCCCTGGGCCTTGGGACACCCGGAGCCGGACCCTTTTTGGTGGATGCTGGTGGTTGTAGTCTTCGTGGCGGCTATCCGGTTCCGTGGCTCAGGGCGGTCAAACCAGTGGCGGAACTATTTATGTGGTTTTGATGTTTAAATGTCCGACTACGCCACCCGTGGATTGCGGTCAGAGTGAACCGCCGCTACAGGGCAGACCGCTAAGGCTGGTGTTGTGGGTGCAGCAGAGCGTAGCATAACTCCCCACGGGAGGAGTATAGCCTCAGGGCAGTGTATGCGGAGGATGGGGGTGATGGTGCAGGGCAGCAGCAGTAACGACACGGAGTCAGTGATGCAGTTCAGGGCCTTTACTCACAGTTCTTATTATCCAGACCACGTCTGCAGGTAACGGCTGCCCACGTCGTACTGTGCTCACCAGGTGAGGGGCTCAGACAACTCCCAGATAACTTTGGAGCGCTTCACAGGACCCCCTTTGTGTGTCCTTTGTCTGGCCTTTCTTACCAACACTTCTGTCCGGCTGCCTCGGGCCTCCTCTTGGTAAACTTGGCGCCAGTTTCCCTGACCCTATGTGGTGCCTTCCTAGCGGGTGGAGCAAGGGGCTGCGCCACATAAAATGTCAGAGCCTCCGGTTTCTAGCTGAGGGTCGTTTCCTGCCTCCACTAGTTCGGGGACTGGTCTCCCCCTTTGGCCTGACCCCTCCACGCAGGTGGATTCGGGCGTGCGGTGGCGACTCGCCCGTCCGCACCCCTGGGATCCCTTCATTCCTCGTTCCTGGAGCCTTCTCCGCTCCTCTTCCTTCCTTCTCCCTCTTGCAGGCCTGGGCCTCTGTTACTAGGCCCGCCTCCGGAGCAGAGCTCATGCAGAGCCCCTGCTCCCTGCCACTTCTGCTCAGACTTCTCTGCACTGAACTAAGATGGTGCCCACCTTTTATACTCCCTTCTCAATGCACCCAGGAACTGCTTCCTCCCTGCTCCTGCACTGCAGGGTTCCCCTTCCTCAGTGTTCCCTCCCCCCACTCCAGCCAGGGACAGGGACTGTCGTGCCCATCTCAGGGGCATATTGGTCGCCCTGCCCCACGGCAATGTGGTGTAATGCATGCAGGTGTCGGGTCCTGATCCACACTCCATCCTTATCTGAGAGTGAGATATCACACCTCTGGGTGAGGTGCAATACGTCTGTAGCAACCGAGCCCTCGGTGCTACAGTTCCATTTATCTTCAGCCTAGGTGACGTATTGTGATACAGGGCCGTGATTTTGGCTATAAAAGGGTTCCCTAGACCCCTACCCCAAGCTTTTTAAGAGAATCATATATGGCATGCCAGGAGACTCTATGGAATGCTTTCTCAGCATCCAACGAGAGTATCTACTTACAAATTTTTAACTGCATCTAGCCCAGGAAATACTTTGTGCCTAGTAGCAGTGTCTGCTAGTCAGCGGATTATCCCGGCTGTTAAGCAAGCTACACCACCTGTAGTTTGGACACTTAATTTTTTCAAAGGAAATGCTTCGGGACCACGGGATACTTAGTGAAGAGCATCAGGAGGCACCCCAAGGCATAGGGGCTGGGACTGGCACTAGGATGCCTTGCGGTGGACAGCCGAGCTCGATCCTTATAAAAGCTTTTTAACTGCAGCAGCTTTAGTGGACGCTACTGGAGCTGGAATTACGCGGCTGCTGGCATGAGACTTGCCCTCCAATAGATCCTTGTAAATGGATTTAAAGTGTATTCATTCAAATTATAGGGACAATTTAAATTAAAAAGCTTAGAGCTGCCTCCACCACAGGGGGGCTCTCTCGACCCACCAGCGGACAGGCACCAGTATTGGGAGAGGGGGGCTGGCTGTCAGGGTTCACCGCGGCTCTGGCACAAACCCGGCGACACGGAGGTGGCACGGGCAGGAGCGGACTGGCCGTCTCGGCTTCTCACTTTTTGGATTTTAGAAGGGCATGACATGCCTATATCTGTGTCTCCCCCTCCTTTTACTCCTCCACCTCTTTTCTTTTCGCATGACTATATGTACTTGTCACTTTTCCATGTGTTAGTTGTGTCTTCTGAGCAGTTTGTCAGCTTTTGGACACCTTTGAAGGTGTTTTCTATGTGTTTCTATGTGTTTTTGTTTGCCTGCCATTGGTTTTAACGGTGTTCGAAGGTGTTCGACGAACAGTTCGACGAACTGTTCGGCGAACACACGGGTGTTCGACGAACCGAACCGAACTCGAACACTACGGGGGTGGCTCAACACTAGTCGCTATACACCCCTAGTAGACTGCGGGCTCCATATCCCTGGTACCGCCTGTTAGTCACGTGGAGAGTTCCTCCGCAGTCTGGTCACACACTGGCTGGGAGCACGTACACGCCGGCGTGAGTCACACACACTTCCTAGCGCCTGCTGCGTAGCCGCTGTGCAGTTAATAGGACTACGGCTACGTTATTTGTCGCACATCTCTCGTGCAGTTAACGGAGATAGTGCGAATCCCTTTTCCCGTCCTGGTGTGAAGTAACACTGGAGGGATTTTTACATTAGTTGGTTGTTTTACCTTCTTACCCGGAAGGTGTTTGGCTGCAGTCCTCTAGGCTGCATGGCGGACCCCGGGTTCGGTTGCTTTCCATTATTTAATAAAGTTGTTTGCAACCGTCCCCTTAACACAGGGTCTCTCAGGCAAAGTCAGTGGGACACTGACAGTCTCCTGCACTGCCGTACACGAGTACTACAGTGTACAAAACCAGAGATCACAAAAAAAATTATACATGTTTCACAGTGGGACAAAGTGAAAAAGTAAAAAAAAAGTAAAATAAAACATGTAAAAAAGCAAACAGAAAGAAGTGCACACAAATCACTAAAATCCGTTTCGCCACACAAAACGCAGCATTTGTGATAAAACAAAAATCAACAAAAAAAAGTACGCATAATAAGTATTTCTATGTCTGGAACAACCCACTCTATAAAACTGGCACGTTATTTATTCCATAAGACAACGTAATAAAAAATACTAAAAAACACACCAAAAAATGTGGCTTTTTCATCATACTGACTCGCAAAAAGTGAATAAAAAGCGATCAAAACGTGGTTTGTAAAAAGAATTTGTACAAATGAAAACGCCAAACCATCCCTCAAAAAACAAACCCCAATATGGCTCATTTGGAAAAACAATAGAAAAGTTACAGCTCTCAGAATATGATGATACAAAAACAAATAGAATTTTGTAAAATATTGTTTTTAGTCTGTACAAATAGCAAATCATAAAAAAATATAAATCTGGCATCGCTGTAATTGTACTGACCCAACAAACAGTTCAGTCTTATCACTTTTACCTCACGGTGAACGCCGCAAAAAATAAAAAATAAAAACAACTGAATTGCTGGCTTTTGTTCATTCTGTGTCTGAAAAATCTGAATAAAAAGTGATAAAAAATGACTATGTGCCCCAAAATGGTACCAAAAAAAATCTACAACTCGTGCAGCAAGCAATAAGCCCTCATACAGCTCTGTTTGCCAAAAAATAAAAAAGCTACAGCTCTCAGAATATAACGACGAAAAAAACTGCTTTTTAAAAATAAGCATTTTTACTGTGTGATAGCAGCAAAACCTAACAAAAATTATATAAATCTAGTATCGCTGTAATCACACTGACCCGAAGAATAAATCCTCCTTATCACTTATACTGCACAGTGAACAGTGCAAAAATAAAAATAAGGACTATTCTTGTACTGCTGTCTATTTGTTCATTCTACTTCCCAAAAATCGAAATAAGGCCCGGCTCACATTTATCCAGCGCTCTCTGCTGAGCGCTTACGTTGCGGTTTCTGTGTAAATTCTCCAAAAACGCGATTCATACAAAACCCCAGATGGAGCCACTCACTTATGAGGCAGATGGAGTCCCTTTGGAATGGTCTCTGTTCCGGCAGTGTACCATCATTTTAGTCGTCTTTTTAGAGCACAAATGTGGGCGACCACAGATCTGTGCACGCCTAAATAGATGGAGACCACCGGAGCAGACTTCAAACAGACTCCAAAGTGTCTCCATCTGCCTCACTATGTGGGGTGTTTCGTCTGAATCACATTTTTGTGGGATTTACACAGAAACTCCTAAGTAAGTGCTCAGCACAAGAAGGTGATCCAGCCTTATTCTGGAAGCGATCGAAAAATATTATGCGCCCCAAAATGTTATCAATAAAAAAACCTAATTTATCCCACACCAAACCAGCCACCACTAAGGTCCATCATATGTCACTGGAAATACAGTGGGTACGCAAAGTATTCAGACCCCTTTAAATTTTTCACTCTTTGTTTCATTGCAGCCATTTGGTAAATTCTAAAAAGTTCATTTTTTTCTCATTAAAGTACACTCTGCACCCCATCTTGACTGAAAAAATAACAGAAATGTAGAAATTTTTGCAAATTTATTAAAAAAGAAAAACTGAAATATCACATGGTCATAAGTATTAAGACACTGCTCAGTATTGAGTAGAAGCATCCTTTTGAGCTAGTACAGCCATGAGTCTTCTTGGGAATGATGCAACAAGTTTTTCACACCTGGATTTGGTGATCCTCTGCCATTCTTCCTTGCAGATCCTCTCCAGTTCTGTCAGGTTGGATGGTAAACGTTTGTGGACAGCCATTTTCAGGTCTCTCCAGAGATGCTCAATTGGGTTTAGGTCAGGACTCAGGCTGGGCCAGTCAAGAATGGTCACAGAGTTGTTCTGAAGCCATTCCATTGTTATTTTAGCTGTGTGCTTAGGGTCACTGTCTTGTGGGAAGGTGATCCTTCGGCCAAGTCTGAGGTCCAGAGCACTCTAGAAGTGGTTTTCATTCAGGATATCTCTGTACTTGGCCGCATTTATGCTTCCTTCAATTGCAACCAGTCGCCCTGTCCCTGCAGGTGAAAAACACCCCCATAGCATGATGCTGCCACCATCATGTTTCACTGTTGGGATTGTATTGGGCAGGTGATGAGCAGTGCCTGGTTTTCTCCATACATACCACTTAGAATTATTACTAATTATTAAAAGTTCTATCTTCGTCTCATCAGACCAGAGAATCTTATTTCTCATAGTCTGGGAGTCATTCATGTGTTTTTGAGTTTTGAGCAAACTCTATGCGGGCTTCCATATGTCTTGCACTGAGGAGAGGCTTGTGTCGGGCCACTCTGCCATAAAGGCCCAGCAGGTGGAGGGCTGCAGTGATAGTTGACTTTGTGGAACTTTCTCCCATCTCACTACTGCATCTCTGGAGCTCAACCACAGTGATCTTGGGGTTCTTTTTTACCTCTCTCACCAAGGCTCTTCTTCCACGATTGCTCAGTTTGGCTGGATGGCCAAGTCTAGGAAGACTTCTGGTGGTCCCAAACTTCTTTCATTTAAGGATTATGGAGGCCACTGTGCTCTTAGGAACCTTGAGTTATGAAGAAATTCTTTTGTAACCTTGGCCAGATCTGTACCTTGCCACAATTCTGTCTCTGAGCTCCTTGGGCAGTTCCTTTGAGCTCATTATTCTCATTTGGTCTGACATGCACTGTGAGCTGTGAGGTCTTATATAAACAGGTGTGTGCCATTCCAAATCAAGTCCTATCAGTTTAATTAAACACAGCTGGACTATAATGAAGGAGTAGAACCATCTCAAGGAGGATCACAAGGAAATGGACAGCATGTGACTTAAATATGTGTGTCTGAGCCAAGGGTCTGAATACTTATGACCATGGGATATTTCAGTTTTTTTTTTTAAATAAATTTGCAAAAATGTCTACATTTCTGCTTTTTTCAGTCAAGATGGGGTGCAGAGTGTACTTAAATGAGAAAAATTTTTTTTTTTTAGAATTTTACCATATGGCTGCAATGAAACAAAGAGTGAAAAATTTAAAGGGGTCTGAATACTTTCCATACCCACTGTATAGGGGGTCCCACATCACTGGTAGAACAAAGACTCTGGAAAAGCGACGGCTCCCACCCCCTCAATTAAAATCCAGTGAATTCTGCATTCCCAAATCCAAATGCTCCCTCCTTCTGAACTCCACTGTGCCTAAACCACAGTAAGTGGCCACATGTTTCGCATTATTGTAGTGGGGAGTGCACACTTAACAATTTACTGTCTGTTTGTCTCAAGAAGCACAAGCTGGGCACAATGCATGGGGGCGCTACGATATATGGGGACACTACACTGTGTGGCGGCACAATGTATGGGCACTAAACTGGTTATATTTGCAATTCTCCAAAAAAAAACTTGGCATGGATGTTAGAAAATAGATCATAGGTGGGCACAGCCAAATTAGATGCGCGGGGTGCTACATAGACCCTGAAAAGAGTTTTACATACCATAAAGAAGAAAAAAGACACAGAGCAAAAGAGAATATGTGCACAATATGTGCACACTAGTGATGGGCGAGCACTAAAATGCTTGGGTGCTCGATGCTCGGGTCGAGCAACTAGTAATGCTCGGGTACTCGACCCAAGGAACGAGCCCAATGTAAGTCTATAGGAAACTTGAGCATTTTTCAGGCGGCTTCCCCCGGTGGTCTGCAGAGGGTCTAAAAATTGCCCAAATCGATGGGAACAGTGTTCAAATGTCAAATGACACAGGAACAGCATGGGGAAGACCCCTGGAAGCATTAATGACTCCCAGGTCACTGCTGTCAACAATGTTGTCAAAGGTATTACTCCAGTTTTAGGGACTCACAATAAAACATACAAAAACGAAACTAAAATGGATTTTCATGGGAAATATGTTAAGGAACATCCTTTCCAGGGTAATCACTTGTATATAAGGCAAAATAAATATACAAAACAAAAATGATCCTCCACACCTTGGGCTATGTTCACACATAGCATTTTTGATGCGTTTTTGCACTTTTGCATTGCTTTCAACCAAGACAAATGCATTCACTGGTAAATGTTATTTTAACATTTTACATCCTTATCTGGCCATGTGATGTATGACACATGCATATGTAGCACCCCGAGGGTTTGGTTGCTACAGGGGTATTGCACCTCAACCAGATGTGATATTCCACTCCCAGGTAAGGATGGAGTGTGGACCAGGGCTCAGTTAGCTGCATACATACACTTACACACTCCCCATTTCCGGGGGACAGCTCGACGGTGCTCCCATTTATTGCAGGCACAACTGACCATGTCCCTGGCTGGAGTGGGGAGGGGAGAGAGAACTCAGTGATGTAGGAGCAGAGGGGATGGTTTCTGGAGCATAGGAAGGAGCTCATTGGGTACAGGTCACCTGGGCTCAGACACAGAGGCAGATAAAAGGTGGGAGCCATCTTTAATCAGGGGTCAGTTGAGAGAGAAGTAGTTCAGCCAGAGAGGGCTGACAGGGAGCTGTGGCTCAGCCTGAGCTCAGCTCCACGAGGCCGGCCTGGGGAGAAGGCCGGAGCCAGAGAGGAGAAGAGAAGAAGGAGAAGACAGAGGAGTAGAAAGGCTCTAGAAACAAGAAGGCAGAAGGGATCCTAAGAGAGAGCAGAACGTACAGCAACCGTTGAAAACCCGCGTTATATCGGGTGAAGGGTCAGGTCGTGGAAGGGTACCGGATTCCCAAGTTGGTGGAGGTAAATTATCCCTCAGCCAAAAACCAGAGGTCGTGATCATCTATTGGTGCGACCCCCTGCTACACCCACTAGGAAGGCACCACATAGGGTCAGGGAAACTGGCGCCAAGTTTCACCAAGATAAGGCCCGAGGCAGCTGGACAGAAGCGTGGTCACTGGTGGGGCACGAGAGGCCAGAGAAAGGATAGAAGGGGGTCCTGTGCCATACTCCTGAGTTGCCTTGGGGTTGTCCGAGCCCCTCACCTGGTGGACGCAGCACGGCTTGGGCAGTCATTGCTAACAGAAGTGACTTGGATACCAACTGTGAGTAAAAGGCCTGAACTGCACCATTGGACTCTGTGTTATTTATGCTGCGCCTGTATCACCACCCCCAGCATCCACCTACATTGCCCTGAAGCTACACTTTTCCCGTGGGGAGTTATCCTATCCCTGTGCTGCACACCAACACCAGCCTCAGCGGTCTGCCTTGCAGCGGCGGTCATCCCTGACCGCAATCCACGGGTGGCGTAGTCGGACATTCCCAAACCTATAAATAGACTGCCACAGCATTTGGTCTGACCACCCTGAGCCACGGGATCGGGTTGCCACTACTACCCCCATCATCGCACTGAAGCCCGGTTCCGGGTGCCCCACGGCCCAGGGGGCGAGTCACATACAGTGCTGAAAAGACATGGGGACAGCATGGGGAAGACCCCTGGAAGCATCTCTGACTCTTGCTATGGTTAGAGAGCCATCAGCCGGCTATGCTTTGTTGTTCCCATTATTAGCGCGTGGGTCTCCTATACTGTTATTGCGTATGCAGTTACTGCAAGTGCTGCGCCTTGGAAGAGACGTAGAGGTCGGAGAGCCTCCTAAAAACAATGTTCCCATTATTAGGAAGTGGGTCTCCCATAGTGTTTGCCTATGCAGTGAATGCAAAAGCTGCCAAAAATTTGGAGGCACTCCAATGCCCCTTGGAAGAGATGTAGATGTCGGAGAACCTCCTAAAAACAATGTTCCCATTATTATTTAGTGGGTCTCCCATAGTGTTTGTCTATACAGTGAATGCAAAAGCTGCCAAAAATTTGGAAGAATGCCAATGTCCCTTGCAAGACACGTAGGAGGTGATATGGTAGATATGGTGGTGAATGATATGGTGATTGAGAATGAGGAGAAGGAGGAGGACAAGAGCAAATAGACAAAATCAGGAAGCGTATACCCATGTCTGGGTGTGAAGACAGAAGTGCATGGGAATAGAGTTAGACCTCCCAAAAAAGGACACTGTTTTTGAGTTTAGGTTACGCTGCTATCATTCGGTGGTGTTGAGAAGTCTGGCCCAATCCAGCCCTTGTTCATTTTTATAAGAGTCAGCCTGTCAGCATTTTCAGTTGACAGGCGGATGCGCCTATCGGTTATAATTCCACCGGCGGCACTAAAAACCCACTCTGATAAAACGCTAGCGGCAGGGCAGGCCACGACCTCCAAGGCATAGCGAGCCAGTTCATTCCATGTGTCCAGCTTGGATACCCAGTAATTATAAGGCACAGGGGAATCACGGAGGACGTTGGTACAGTCAGGAAGGTACTCCCTCACCATCTTCTCAAACTTTGCACTCCTTGTGAGAGTACCCCCCACCTCAGGGCCTGTAAGATGGGAGGGTCTGAGAAAACTGTCCCAGAACTTTGACAGTGTTCCACTGCCTCTGCTGGATTGGAGTTGTGTCTCTCTCACCTGTACCACTTGGTTGTCCAACGAACTGTGACCTCTGCCGCCAGTGTTTTCAGATGGGAATTTTTTTAATAATTCCACAAGGGCCTTCTGGAACAGCCCCATTTAAATAGACCTGTCCACCTCGGGAATAATAGATAGAAAGTTCCCCTTGTAGCGTGGGTCTAGAAGGGTCACAAACCAGTAATGACTGTCACCCAAAATTTTGAGAACTCGAGGGTCACGGGAAAGGCAGCGTAACATAAACTCAGCCATGCGTGCCAGACTGCTAACAGGCAAGACTTCTGTGTCCTCACCAAGAGGACGACTGACCATGCTCTCCTCCTCCTCCCTGTCCCCAGGCAATCAATGCTGAACAGACGGTATGACAGCTGTGCAGGTTATAACGTCTATAGCGCAGGAAACTAGCTCCTCATCCTCCTCTTCATCATTGTCACCCAATCCACGTTGGGATGAGATGAAGCTGGGCAGTGTGTAATCACAATGTATGGTTCATTGCTCCAACTCATCGAGCTCCGCCTGCAATGCATCCTGATTGTGAGCAGAGAGCATTTCAGAAGACAGAGAAGCGGGATGGTGACACTAATTATGGCATCATCGCCGCTCACCATCTTGGTGGAGTCGTCAAAGTTTTGGAGGATGGTACATATGTCTGACATCCATGTCCACTCCTGAGGTCTTATGTGTGGAGTCTGAACTGAATACCGATGGCCTTGTTGATGCTGGTAGTCAACAACTGCTCACAAATCCTTCCCAACATCTGCAACGTAGAGTTCCAATGCGTGGGGACATGACACACCAGTCGGTGAGCCGGAAGCTGCAAACACTGCTGACACACGGCAAGGGCGGTGGAAGCTGTAGGTGACTTTCTAAAATGGGCACACAGGCGGCGTACTTTGACAAGCAGATCCGGCAGCTTCAGGTAGGTTTTGAGAAACTGCTGAACCACGAGGTTAAGCACATGGGCCAGGCATGGTACGTGTGTGAGCTCGCCTTGCCTCAGAACCGCCACCAGGTTCCAGCCAATGTCACACACGACCATGCCTGGCTGCAGGTTCAGCGGTGTGAGCCACAGATCTGCCTGCTCTTTCAGAGCTGTCCACAACTCTTCAGCATTGTGTGGTTTGTCACCTAAGCATATTAGCTTCAGCATAGCATGTGGCCACTTGGCCGAGGCAGTGGTGCAGTGCTTCCAGCTTGCGACTGATGTGGTCATTTCGTAGATGGATGCTGAAGAGGAGGAGGATGTGCAGGAGCTGTGGAATGTGGAGGCAACCCTGATTGACTCAGGGCCCACAATCCTCGGTGTCGGAAGGAAGTGTTCCATTCCAAGGTCCGACTGAGTCGCGGCTTCCACTATTTTAACCCAGTGAACCATCAGCGAGATGTACCATCCCTCGTGTAGTGCGGGGACGGCACACAGGGAGAAATAGTGGCGGCTGAGGACAGAGTACCGAGGGACGGCAGTCATCAGGTTGCGGAAAGCTTCCGTCTCCACGAGCCTAAAAGGCAACATTTCGAGTGCAATCAGTCGCGAAATGCTTGAATTTAGTAGTGTGGCCTGTGGGGCATTGGCTGCGTATTTGCACTTGCATTCCAAGGACTGGGGTAGGGACAACTGATGCTGCTCTGGGACAAGGACGTAGACGTGCTTGCTGATGGTGCTAGTTGAGAGTGTGCAACGACAGGTGCAGGGCAGGAGGCATTTTCGCATGCGTCATGGACAGAGGATTGGCTTGCACTCCCAACAGCGGAAGAAGCAGTGGTGTCACCCGCAGACACTGTTGATGGACCCTGAGGTTCGGCCCACTTAGTCGGGTGCTTTGCTGCCATGTGCCTGATCATGCAGGTGGTGGTCAGGCTGGTAGTTTTGCTACCCCTGCTGATGCTGGCCTGGCAGGTGGTACAAATGGCCTTTTTGGGGTTATCGGCAGTCTTTAAAAAGCAACCAGACTTGGGAAGACCTAGCAGTTGTACTGGCAACTTCCGTCGTGCTAATGTTATGGGGAACAGTTGCCCGCCTTCTGTCTGTGGCCTCCACACTGCTTCTTCCTGCCTGTTGTGGTGCTACGCCTCCCTCCCCCTGTGTGCTGTTGTCCTTGCTCTGTATGTCCCCCTGCCAGGTTGGGTCAGTTACTATATCATCCACCACCTCGTCTTCCACTGCCGCACCCTGGTCCTCCTCCTGACTTTCTGGCAATTGTGTCTCATCATCGTCCACCTCTTGTAACAGTTTCCCACCATCGCCTTCATGTGACCGTGGCTGCTCAAATATTTGGGCATCGCTACATGCGATCTCCTCTTGCCCCGCTTCAAGTGGACCGGGCGAGAGGTCCAAATCAATAAATGGAAAAGAGAACAGCTCTTTGAGTGTCTAAGTGTGGGATCAGTTGTCTCCGGGCACTCAGCATGTGGTGGGAGGAAGGAGGATCAGGGTGAGTAATATGCAGTCCAGACTCACGGCTACTGAGACTTGACTGTGTGGAAGACAGGCTGGTGGTGGTGGTGGCTAAGTGACTGGAAGCATTATCTGCTATCCAACCAATAACCTTTTCACACTGCTCTGTGTTCAATAGTGGTGTTCTGCGGTGCCCTATTAATTGGGACAGGAAGGTCAAGCGAGAAGGTGTGGGTGTTTGTTGTGGCACAATTTCAGGTTGCCCATGGCCTCGGCCTCGTCCTCTGCATGCACCATCATCACCATCACATCACATCCACTTCCCCGTCCCTTGCCACGTGCCTTGCCCATTTTAAATGGAGGACAATATTTTCTACGTTCACTACAATGGCTGGATTTGAACAGCAGTGATATGTGATACGTGTGATAGAAAACCACAGTTTTAATTAGCTGGCCAGTAGGTAACTATTTTTAACAGCGAACTGGTGTCAATAACTTCGCTAACACACTGCAACAAAATTTCAATGGAGGCCAGAAATGGCAGAATTTCCAGCACATTTATATATGATCCGTGTGACAGACAAACCACAGTTTTAAATAGCTAGCCTGTAGGTAACTATTTTTAACAGCGACCTCATGTCAATAACTTCGCTGACACACTGCAACAAAATTTCAATGGAGGCCAGAAATGGCAGTATTTTCAGCGCAATTATATGTGATCCGTGTGACGGACAAACCACAGTTTTAAATAGCTGGCCTGTAAGTAACTATTTTTAACAGCGAACTGGTGTCAATAACTTCGCTAACACACTGCATCAAAATTTCAATGGAGGCCAGAAATGGCAGAATTTTCAGCTCAATTATATTTGATCCATGTGAAAGACAAACTACTGTTTTAAAAAGATGGATTTTTAGCTCTGTAATATGGAAAGGATCTGGTTGTATTCTGCAATGCCAACAAGCAAATGGAGCAGAAAAATGTTGTTCTTTGGATTGCTTTTTAAGCAAATAATCAGGATTAAGATCCAAAAAAAAAATTATTCCTGGCCCCTGATACCTGGGGCTATTTCTAGAAATATCTATAAAAGCACCAGCAGAAGACAGAACTGAAATGGACCCTCTTGCTATGTGCACTGCAGTCTGCCACATACACTGCCTGCCTGCCTAGCACTGATATCTATGCGGCTGGATTAGTTCTCAGAAGGACTGTTAGTTGAGATGGATATGTGAATAATATATGCTGGTATACCTACACTAACTAAGAAATAAGCAAATCTCTCCCTAGCACAGCAGCACCTCTCCCTACACTGCCTGATTATGGAGTATACTGTGATGAGCATGGCGGCACGAGGTCTGATATAGACCTGATGACGCTGTGCGGCCAGACAATCACTGTAATGCCACAATCAACAAGGCTGCGGCATCACAGTGTGTGGCAGACAATCCCTGCATGTTCATTGGTGCTCTAAAGAGCACCAAACATGCAGGGAGGGGACCCGAGCTCCCGCCGAGCAACCCCCGAAATACTCGGCGAGCTCCGACCATCTCGAGCAGTGAGATGCTCGGGCGAGCACCCAGCAGTAGCGAGCATACTCACTCATCACTAGTGCACACCCAAGATTGAAAGACAATATCAAATTTTATTAAACATGGTTTATAGCAAAACAGTTCAGACAAACAGGTAAAAAAATATTAAAATACACAAATTAGTTATAAAAGGGTGGAAAAATATCCCAGTATTATAAACCCCAATGCAGGTGGGCATCAAAGTAAATAACACCATTACCATATGGTAAACTCTATTAGTGTATCAACATGTATGTGACCAAAATTAGCACTCAAAATAATGGCAAAACATCAAGTATATGAAAGGTTATACACATACATGTTGATACACTAATACTTATGGTTACATTCTACTCATTGACGTCAGCGTGAACATGGAAAAGTTCTCACCACGCATGCGCTGACGTCATTTGCCAGCACTGCGAGGCTGAGAACTTTCCCACGCTTGCGCTGACGTCAATAAGTTGAACTGAGTTCATATGACATGGACCCCGCTCAACTTAATGACGGCACAGCGAGTCTCTGAGGTGTGCAAGCATGCGCTCCTCAGTGACTCTGCTGGATGGCAGGCTGGATGCTTGCATCAAGCTACTATGCAGCCTACCATCTAGATGTAGCAGAGCTGGACCCGTCGCAGGACACATGGATTATGTTCTTCACGTCGGAAAGGTGAGGATGAGGTTGGTTTATTATGTTATTTTTTATTACAGGTGACATTGGATTCAGAGGGAATGGGTGTAATGGTAAGTAGGGTTTAATTAAGAATACTAAAGGAGCCTGTGTGGTTATTTCAAATAAAATATTTAATTCTGGGTGTGGGTGTTTTTTTTTAACATTTCACTTTCACTATGGGGGTAGTAATGGGGGCGTCTTATAGACGCCTCTCCATTACTAACCTGGGCCTGATGTCAGCTGGCATTATAAGCTCACATCAACCCCAGCCCTATAACCCCACTGCCACCGCTACAAGGCAGTGGGCAGAGCGAAGCTAAGTGCCAGAAATGGTGCATCTTATGAATGTGCCATTTCTGTGGGGGCTGAGGGCTGGTGTTTGTAGTCTTGGAGGGGGCCAATATTCATGGCCCCTTTCTAGGCTATTAATATCTGCAGACAGCTGTCTTCCTAGCCTTTGCTGGCTGTTAAAATAGGGGGAACCCACGTCAATTTTTTTGGGGGTCCACCATTTAATAACCAGTAAAGGCTAAGTATACAGCTGAGGACTGATATTAGTTGCATGGGAAGTTACATGGGTATTACCCCCTTCCCAGGCTAAAAACATCAGCCCCAGCTGTCCGCTTTCCCTCTGCTGGTTAATAAAATTATGAGGGACCCCACGCCATTTTTTTCAGAAATGTAATCATTTATTAATAAATTACATGAACAGTAAGGTACACACGCAAAGCACTGATATATATCTCACATACTTATATCTGTCTGTATATCTATAATATATCTATCTGTATATCTATTATCTATATATCTAGCTATCCATATATCTATCTATTTATCTATCCATACATCTATCTATCCATATATCTATCTGTTTATCTGTCTATCTATCTGTATATCTATCTATCAATCTATACATATATCTATCTATTATCTATTTATCTATTATCTATCTATCCACATATATATTTATTTATCTATTATCTATCTACCTATCTAATTATCTATCTATTATCTATCAGTCTATCTATCTTTTATTTATCTATTATCTTTCTATCTATCCATATACAGTGGGTACGGAAAGTATTCAGACCCCTTTAAATTTTTCACTCTTTGTTTCAGTGCAGCCATTTGGTAAATTCTAAAAAGTTAATTTTTTTCTCATTAAAGTACACTCTGCACCTCATCTTGACTGAAAAAAAACGAGAAATGTAGAAATTTTTGCAAATTCATTAAAAAGAAAAACTGAAATATCACATGGTCATAAGTATTCAGACCCTTTTCTCAGTATTGAGTAGAAGCACCCTTTTGAGCTACTACAGCCATGAGTCTTCTTGGGAATGATGCAACAAGTTTTCACACCTGGATTTTGGGATCCTCTGCCATTCTTCCTTGCAGATCCTCTCCAGTTCCATCAGGTTGGATGGTGAACGTTGGTGAACAGCCATTTTCAGGTCTCTCCAGAGATGCTCAATTGGGTTTAGCTCAGGGCTCTGGCTGGGCCAGTCAAGAATGGTCACAGAGTTGTTCTGAACCTACTCATTTGTTAGTTTAGCTGTGTGCTTAGGGTCATTGTCTTGTTGGAAGGTAAACCTTCAGCCAAGTCTGAGGTCCAGAGTAGTGTTGAGCGAATTTGTTTGGCGAATGTTCGAAAGTTTCAAATTCGGCACGAATATGGCACATTCGGAGGAAATTTTCGTAAAATCTGAAAATTTTGACAAATTAGAGTGGGGCAGCGAATAAAGGGCAACCACGGCATTTTGAACAGTTTTGTTAGCATAGTGCAAGTGTATGATGACCGGTGACATGTGCCAGGTGACTGTGGGGGCTATGGAGAGCTTAGAACAGGTCAGATCAGCGGTGCACTGTTTAGTTTTGTTTTTTTCCTGTGGGCGGGAACTTTAACTGAGGAAAGTGCGGCCAGCCAATCATAGCGCAGGAAGCATCTACACTGTCCAGAGATAAGTGCTTCTGCAATTGGCTGCAGAAATCACATGTCCTCTCAATATAAAAAGCGGCCATGTTCCCTCAGCGCCATTATATCCATGTCATTGCTGGAGACAGACGCAGCTCAATGTTCTCCTGTGTAATGATAGATATTAGCTAGATAGATGGGCACTTATGTGGTAGTCAGATAGAGTACATAATTCCTGGCCTGAGTACCTCTGCAACCACTGGTGCAGCACCTTTTGGTGTTATTGTGCAAGTATAAGACGCACCGGACCATAAGACGCACCCCAAATTTTGGGGTGGAAAATAGGAAAAAAATATTTTTTTAAGATGGTGGTCCGTCTTATAGTCTGAATAGGTATCTTACCAGGGGGACGTTGAAGTGAGGGTCACAGGAGGCAGGGTCCTTCAGGAAGCCGTCGGAAGTGGATGAACGCGGTGGACCCTGGATGCGAGAAGCTGGATGCTTCAGCAGCCGGGAGGTGTGGTGGTGGTGGAGCAGGATCGCAGGGCCCTCAGTTCCCTCCCTCAGGAGCCTGGCGGCTGCAGCAGAAGAGGTAAGATGCTGTGGGGCCGGGGCCTGTGGTGAGGCCTGGGGCCTGTGCTGGGGCCTGGGCCTGTGCTGGGGCCTGGGGCCTGTGCTGGTTCTGGGGCCTGTGCTGGGGCCTAGGGCCTGTGGTGGGGCCTGGGGCCTGGAGCCTGTGCTGGGGCCTGGAGCCCGTGCTGGAGCCTGTGCTGGAGCCTGTGCTGGAGCCTGTGCTGAGGCCTGTGCTGGGGCCTGCGGTACAGATGGGGCCGGGTCCCGGGCCTGTGAGCGGCATGTGCTGCTGTCCGGTGGCCGCGGTTGTGCAGCGGTGCGGCAGAGCGGTGGTGGGTGCCGTGGTGCGGCTTTCCGGTGGCCGCGGCCATCTTCATGAAGCTGCGGCCATTTTCCTGTCGTTCACTGTGCACCCACCGCCGCTCTGCCTCGCCGCCGCAGCGCTGCGCATCGATTCTGCCTCACCGCCACTCTGCCTCACCGCCACACCCACCGCCGCTCTGCTGCATTGGCCCTGCGATCCCGCTATGCCACCACCACAAGTATCTGGTACGGTTCGCACCACAAGACGCACCCCCTACTTTCCTCCTAAATTTGGGGAAAAAAAGTTTCTTATGGTCCCATGCCATACAATAGTGTTGTGCACCGCTGGTATAGAGCTCCATGTCTCAGTATACCTTGAATCTTTTTTTGCACTTGCTAATGTGATCAAGCAAGCGCAGTGCACCTTTTCATTTAGTGGGGTTGAAATTGTACTCTGCACAGTCTGCAGAGCTTCTTATTGAAGAGCACAAAATCTGTTGTTTTTTTTTGTTGCAATTGTGATATTGAAAGCTGTGTGCACTAAAGTTTTTTTTCTGTCAGATACTATGTTAGTGGAGTTAAACTTCAGATGGTTTCAGAGTAAAAAAATATTTTTTTTCTCTTGCTACGCCTAGTCCAAAAAATATTTTTTCCTGTGCCAAAAGTCATACAGTGCTATAAGCCAGCTACTACGTCAGTGGCAGTCAAAGTCAGCTGGACGCAGAGCTTATGCAGAGTAACCCAAAAATATTTTTTGCTCTTACTAAAGTGATACAGCTGGCTAGATCTGAGGTTAAAATATTTTGGAGCATATATTCTATGTCATACTGGCCTCATCCACATTCAAAAAAAAAATTCCTTCTGTTCCTAAAGTAATACAGCAGTAATCTCAGTTTGAAATTGTTTGGAGAATATCTCATAGGTTTTATCTGCCTTATGCACACTAACAAATTCCTTTTGTCTGTTAGTAATGTTATACAGCAGGCCATATCTTACCTTGTCGTTTAGTGTCGCTGAAATTCAGGTGTGTGCTGAGCTATTGCACAGGAAAAAAACATATTTTTCTTTAGTTAATTGCGTGTTCCTATCACTGTATCTGACCAACATGAGTGGGAAAAAGAGAGGGCGTGGTGGAAGGGGGAATAGGCTTGCTGTTCAAGGTGTACGTGGGATACGTGGTAATGTTAGTGAAAGCACTAGTGAACCAACACAAACAGGTTATATCCAAAGACATCTGACCACTTATGTTAGTGGAAGGCCGACGGCGCTCCCTTCCTTTGGCAGCCGCACAGCGATACGCCTTGTTGATAAGGCTCAGAAAGAGCAGGTGCTCCAGAGGATGGCAAGCTCTGCTTCGAGTGCCCTCTCCTCTTTTTCCTCCACCTCAACATCACATGCAGTACCGTCCAAAGAGGTGGCACCCCAATTACCCATGCTTCCCCCTGCGTCACAACTGGCCAACTGCCCAACTGACTGTAGCGAACCACAGATAGGAGAGTCTGTAGAACTCTTCACCTATTCTACACCATGGGCATCAGAAGTCTACTCCAAACAGTCACAGAGTTAAGGGGAGGAAAGCATCTGCATCGATGCCCAAAATTGTTTTAGCTTGGATTCGGGGCAGGACAAAGTAGGGTCCGAGCAGGTTCCTGACCCTCGTCACCAGACGTTCACAGCAGGGGAGGGAGGTTATCCCGATGAGACTCAGATACCTTTGGCTCATGCGGACTGTACTGTGCTATCAGGGCAACAAGAGGAGAGGGATCACTCTGAGGGCAAGGAATGGGATAACACATTGGATGATGACGAGGTTGAAGATCCTACTTGGTGTGAACCCTGAGTCACGCAGTCGAGTAGCTCATCTGAGGAGGTGGAAGAGGAAGACGAGGAAGTTACATTTCACCCTATGGCGCAGACACGGAGTGATGCAAGCACGAGGAGCACTGCATCCTTAGCCACAACCGTGGCTGTGGCCAGCAGCGGTCACGGGTCTGCAGCTCGCAGGGGCAGCAAGGGTTGCCTAGCATGGGCATTTTTTGTCACTGCAAAGGATGAGCCAACTCACGTTATCTGCAAACTTTGTGTAACACCTGCACAGGGAACTGTCAGAGCAGCTACCGGTGTACTGGAACTTACAGACACTAAGAAGAGCTTTGCAGCTGCTGTTAAACAGGGACCTACAGACATTAACCGTTTTTCCCCTGAGCTGCAGTGGACTACAATTTCCAGGGACCCTTGTTTCAGTCAGATGACACAGCCTGGAGGGATAGAAGGAGAGAGAGTGGATTGGAGGAGGAGGGACTTGGGCAGAAAGTGAAAGTAAAAGTTGAGAGGGAAAGGAGCGTGGCAGCCTGTTGTGAAAGACGGAGCGCTGTGGATTTGTATTCCTCTTCGCTGCAGTGTTACCGTCCCCTCTGATATACCTGCGCTGCTGGAGAGATCGCGGCCTTGTCACCCTGTGAAGCAAGTGACATCAAGGACTCGGAGAGTTCTGTCGGCACTCCCACCATATAAAGGGCTGAATCCTGCCGCCCCCAGCTGGTGTCCAGCGAAACATACGACCGTTTGAGACGCACCGTGAGTGCCCTTCTGAGACTTGTGGTTCTACCAGTGCTATTTACAGTGAGTACACTACAACCCAGACTATTGACATTAATATTCATCTAATAGCACCAACGGTTCTAATTTGCGCGCCAACATCCGCGGCAACAGGGCCCCAACGTTTGGACTGAGTTAATACAAAAAGGGACAACCTGCTACGTTATATTTGCAGGGTCAGAGTAGAAGTAGATTGTGATGTGTATATGACTTTTACAGAGCACCGTTACTTGTATACTTGTATTGTATGTTATTCCTTTAAACCCACCTCAATTCTGCTGCAAAGCAATAAACCTGTTAAACGGTTTTACTCCTGTTCCCTGTGTGTGTACTGAGCTGTGACAGGGGCTTCCCAAATCAGCCCCTGGCAGAAGATAACCGTCCTTCTGCAGTCCCAGAGAGAGAGCTCCAATCAAGATTCGGGTGGAGGCACTGCGCCCTAGAGAGGTGAGACCCCCCATAACACCCAGTGTACCGTGGTAGCCCTAAAGGGGTGTTACATTTGCGATAAACTCAGTAGAGGGAAAAACTGCAATAATTTGACTACTACATGCATGAACCTTCACATGCTCAAACAACATTCTTTACGTTGGGATTCTTACCACGCTGAAATCCGGACCAGCGCACCTCAACAACCATCAGCTGCCCCATCAAATGCATCCGCTGCTACAGTGCCAAGTTGTGTCACGCAGGTGTCCGACAGAATCAGCTGTATACCCGCTGCAGTTAGGCTGAGTGACAGCCCGTCAGCTGTAAGTGAAGCAGACATGCCTGCTGTGTTTGACCCTCTGAGCACACCACACGTTTATCAATCCACCGAAACATCTCCACTCGCACCTCACTCATGGTCTATCGGTTTGCTCGTTTCACCATACTCTGCCCTCTCTCAGCACTGCAGCCAGCCCTCAATCCCGCTGTTGTGATCACGTAAAAGATTGTTACATCCTACACATGACAAAGCTAAGAGGTTGAACTCCACCATGTCCAATCTGTTGGCCACGGAAATGGTGGTCTTAGGCCCTATTTTTTTAAATGTAAACACTTCCAATTGAGTCTGCATCTCCTGGGTTGGCTGTAGTGGGACAGGTATGGGTCAGCATTAAACTACTTGTAGTCTGATGACATTGATGCCATTTCGAGGGTGTTAGGCCCTAATTTAGGGCAATGTGAACACTCCTGGTTAGGTCTCCATCTCCTGGGTTGGCTGTACTGGAAGAGATGTGGGTCTTATTTACACTCTTTCTACAGTAGTGAAATTGATGCCACTTTCCTGGCGTCTGCCACTAATTATTTTAAATGTGGGGAATCCTGATTGAGTTTCCATCTATTGGGTTGGCTGTAGTGGAACCTTCCTGTTCTGCAGTCTAGGTTGTGTAAGATTGCGTACCAGTCCTTGCTACACTCCTGATACAGAGTCTGTCTGCTGCACTCTGACACAGACTCTGTCTGCTGCACTCTGACACAGACTCTGTCTGCTGCACTCTGACACAGACTCTGTCTGCTGCACTCTGACACAGACTCTGTCTGCTGCACTCTGACACAGACTCTGCCTGCTGCACTCTGACACAGACTCTGCCTGCTGCACTCTGACACAGACTCTGCCTGCTGCACTCTGACACAGACTCTGCCTGCTGCAGCGCATTCATTGGTCTGTCCTGAAGTGGCACCTGGCGTTCATCAGGAGCCAAGTCTAACCTCACCATCAGAGGCTCTAATGAACAGTCCGGTGCTCGCCAAGTCACGCCCCTCCAGGCTCTCCGGGGTCAGTGACACAGTGGTTCCACAAACCACGTCTGTGACAGTGCGCCCTCACAGGCAGGGTCCTCTCTCCTGTTGTACCAGTCGGTGACCCCTCTTGACTAGAGATGAGCGTTGTTCTACTCGAACTGTTCGCCAATCTCAAATTCGAGCTGTTTTGGGCGGTGTTCGAGCCGGTCGGCGAACACGAACAATTTGAGAAAAATTCGGCTGTTCGAGGTTATGTTCGATAACTGTTCGTGCACCAAAATCATAACTGGATTTTTTCTCAGTAATGATGAAAATTAATGTTAATACGCAGTTTGAGTGTACAGCGGGGCGGGGGGAGGGGCAGGGGATGGATCTCTGCAGGAACAATGAAGATCTCCATTTTTTTTTCTCTTTCCCGCATTTGCAGTGGGGAGGTGCAATCTGTCAGCCTATCAGCAGCGCACACACGGAGCGAAGTGCTTTTTTTCACACAAGCAAGGGCATGTGTGATTGGCAGTGTATGTCACATGTCCTTGCCCTATAAGACCAAGCCATTTTCCCCGTCGCCACCATTTTCTCACTGCTGCAGCTGCGTGTTAGACGGCACCGCTGTTGCTGTGTGCGCTATACCTTGTTAATTTCAAGCCAATTTTCGCACAAATATACAGATAGCTTGGGAGTAGGGAATAGTTGTGATTGCAGTCCTTTTAAGGACTAGGTTACAGCATTTCCTACGACTTTTATCAGGCAGGTCTGTGCTCTTAAATAGATAGATTGTGGGAGTAAAGACTAATTGTAATTGGAGTCCTTTTCAGGACTAGGTTACATCAGTTCCTATCAGTTTTTGCCAGGCAGGTCTGTGCCAGTGCTGTGCAAGTTTTTTTCACAGCATTTGGCTGAATCTAGCAAAGCTAATCCTTTTTGGCCTATTGCAGAGTGTGTTAGTCAGTGGAGTAGCCTATCTGTGTTGCAAGATATACCACCTGTGTATAGAATACCAATTTTTTTACTGCACCTAGTGAAGTAAAATCTTTTGGGCATAGCATCATTCTATTAGTCCATCTATACTGACCTCCATCAGGTTGCAAACTGAATATAATTTTTTTCTGCATCTAGCTCTGAAAAAATATTTGGGCTTCTAGCAGTGTGTGGGACTTGGTCTATTAGTCCATCTATACTGACCTCCATCAGGTTGCAAATTAAAAATAATTTTTTTCTGCATCTAGCTCTGAAAAAATATTTGGGCTTCTAGCAGTGTGTGGGACTTGGTCTATTAGTCCATCTATACTGACCTCCATCAGGTTGCAAATTAAAAATAATTTTTTTCTTCATTTATCTCTGAAAAAATATTTGGGCTTCTAGCAGCGTGTGGGACTTGTTCTATTAGTCCATCTATACTGACCTCCATCAGGTTGCAAATTAAAAATAATTTTTTTCTGCATCTAGCTCTGAAAAAATATTTGGGCTTCTAGCAGTGTGTGGGACTTGGTCTATTAGTCCATCTATACTGACCTCCATCAGGTTGCAAATTAAAAATAATTTTTTTCTTCATTTATCTCTGAAAAAATATTTGGGCTTCTAGCAGCGTGTGGGACTTGTTCTATTAGTCCATCTATACTGACCTCCATCAGGTTGCAAATTAAAAATAATTTTTTTCTGCATCTAGCTCTGAAAAAATATTTGGGCTTCTAGCAGTGTGTGGGACTTGGTCTATTAGTCCATCTATACTGACCTCCATCAGGTTGCAAATTAAAAATAATTTTTTTTTGCATCTAGCTCTGAAAAAATATTTGGGCTTCTAGCAGTGTGTGGGACTTGGTCTATTAGTCCATCTATACTGACCTCCATCAGGTTGCAAATTGAATAAAAAAAATTTCTGCATCTAGCTCTGAAAAAATATTTGGGCTTCTAGCGGTGTGTGGGACTTGGTCTATTAGTCCATCTATACTGACCTCCATCAGGTTGCAAATTAAAAATAATTTTTTTCTGCATCTAGCTCTGAAAAAATATTTGGGCTTCTAGCAGTGTGTGGGACTTGGTCTATTAGTCCATCTATACTGACCTCCATCAGGTTGCAAATTAAAAATAATTTTTTTCTTCATTTAGCTCTGAAAAAATATTTGGGCTTCTAGCAGTGTGTGGGACTTGTTCTATTAGTCCTTCTATACTGACGTCCAGCAGGTTGCAAATTGAATATAATTTTTTTCTGCATCTAGCTCTGAAAAAATATTTGGGCTTCTAGCGGTGTGTGGGACTTGGTCTATTAGTCCATCTATACTGACCTCCATCAGGTTGCAAATTAAAAATAATTTTTTTCTGCATCTAGCTCTGAAAAAATATTTGGGCTTCTAGCAGTGTGTGGGACTTGGTCTATTAGTCCATCTATACTGACCTCCATCAGGTTGCAAATTAAAAATAATTTTTTTCTGCATCTAGCTCTGAAAAAATATTTGGGCTTCTAGCAGTGTGTGGGACTTGGTCTATTAGTCCATCTATACTGACCTCCATCAGGTTGCAAATTAAAAATAGTTTTTTTCTTCATTTAGCTCTGAAAAAATATTTGGGCTTCTAGCAGTGTGTGGGACTTGTTCTATTAGTCCTTCTATACTGACCTCCAGCAGGTTGCAAATTGAATATAATTTTTTTCTGCATCTAGCTCTGAAAAAATATTTCTGCTTCTAGCGGTGTGTGGGACTTGGTCTATTAGTCCATCTATACTGACCTCCATCAGGTTGCAAATTAAAAATAATTTTTTTCTGCATCTAGTTCTGAAAAAATATTTGGGCTTCTAGCGGTGTGTGGGACTTGGTCTATTAGTCCATCTATACTGACCTCCATCAGGTTGCAAATTAAAAATAATTTTTTTCTGCATCTAGCTCTGAAAAAATATTTGGGCTTCTAGCAGTGTGTGGGACTTGGTCTATTAGTCCATCTATACTGACCTCCATCAGGTTGCAAATTGAATAAAAAAATTTTCTGCATCTAGCTCTGAAAAAATATTTGGGCTTCTAGCGGTGTGTGGGACTTGGTCTATTAGTCCATCTATACTGACCTCCATCAGGTTGCAAATTAAAAATAATTTTTTTCTGCATCTAACCCAGCCAATAGTTTTGGCCTAATACCACAGTTTGGCCACTCAGCTCTGCTCGGTTACCATCCATTGTTTTTTTGTGCAAACAACTCCAGAGTTGTGAATTAGTTAACCACCAAAATGAGTGGAAAAAGGCCTGCTGCTGGTGGAAAGGGGAATAGGCGTGTTGGGAAGGGGAAAAAAGGTTGTGTCCGTGGGGTAGGTGCAGAAGAAAGACCATCTTCCAGCCAAACTAAAATGTCTACTTCTTTTAGCGGACAATGTGATAAGATCCCTTTCTTACGGCCACGCCAATCGCTACAAATTCCAGATGAGGCACAAAAACAGCAGGTGCTTCAACGGATATCAAGTGCTCCTTTAAGTGGGCTCTCCTCCACATCAACTTCAACATCACAAATACTCCAGTCCTCAAAGGTGTCACCCAAATCGCACTTGCTTCCTCACAGCTCCCAAATCTCCAGCTGCCCGTCTGAGTATGAGGTAGAACAGATGGTTGAGTCTGCAGAGCTGTTTACTCATACTATAGCCTGGGAATCAGAGGTCGACTCCAGCGCTTCTGTGAATCCAGACGAGGAAATGATCTGCACTGATGCCCAGAATCTTTATGAGTCGGATCCAGGACCAGACGCAGAAGGTTCTGACCATAATGTAGACCCTCATTCCCAAACTGTAACTCCTGTTGGTGGAGACAATGAGGAAGACGATGATAAGACTCAAATACCTGATTGGAGCGACAACTTTAGTTTTTTGTCAGGGCAGGAACAGGTTGGCTCTGAGGACGACGGGTGTGATAACGCACAGGGTGATGATGATGAGGTCGGAGATCCCACTTACTGTCAACCCACAGTCAGCCAAGAGATGAGGTCAGCAGAGGAGGTGGAGGAAGATGCTAGTGACGACGAGGTCAGGTTGCGCCTTCCTGGACAGAGACGTAGTACTGGAAGCACGTCAACAACTGCATCCTCAAACACAACTCTGCCTCTCACCACAAGTCGTGGTGGCTCTTCAGGTCGCATGGGTGCTAAGCCTTGCATAGCCTGGGCATTTTTTCAGATCGATAAAGATGACCCAACTCGTGTTATCTGTAACATTTGTCAGCAAAAGCTAAGTAGAGGCCAAAAAATACATAGTTTGAGTACTTCATGCATGAACCGGCACATGGACATGAAGCATAAGTTGCAGTGGGAAGCTCAGTGTGCTACAATGCGGTCTAGCCGGCCGGGCCAACCACCGTCTGCCATATCTTGTGCATCCGAGGCATCTTCATCCTCTGTGACTGGGGGGACAGCAGTCACACCTGTTTTGGGGCGCAGACCTGCCACCTCTTTACCCGCAACAGCCAGCGTGATTGGCAGGTCATCATTTTCTTTGGAGGTGGTAACACCAGCTGGTCTTGAGCGCTGTCCGACATCGATAGCACCACCTTTGGATCAAGGCAACCTAACATGTCCGCCTGCATCTTCCTCACAGACCGGCAGTTTGCCGGGGACACCCTTATCAACCCCGTCTAAGCACAATAGCCAGCCCTCGGTCCCTCAGATGTGGACAAGTAAAAGACCATTTCCTCCTAGCCATGAGAAAGCTAAGAGGTTGAATTTTACCATTTGCAAGCTCTTGGCTACAGAAATGCTGCCTTTCCGCCTGGTGGACACAGAGGATTTTCGAGACCTTATGTCCGTCGCAGTGCCCCAGTACCAGATGCCCAGTCGGCACTACTTCTCAAAGAAAGGTGTGCCTGTGCTCCACCAGCATGTCGCACACAACATCACCGCTTCTTTGAGAAACTCTGTGTGTGACAGGGTGCATTTCACCACAGACACTTGGACGAGTAGGCATGGACAGGGGCGTTACATGTCGCTGACTGGGCACTGGGTAACTATGGTGACAGCAGGACAAGGGGCTGCTGTCCAAGTCTTGCCGTCCCCACGAGTTGTGCGTCAATCCTCTTTATGTCATTTTTCCTCCACTGCTTCTGCCTCCTCAACCTCCTCTCGGTCTTCCACCTGCACCCAAAGCCTGTCTGGTCATGCCACAAGCTTTCTAACTGCGCAGAAGGGATCCTGCACACCTCCTTACTATGCTGGCAGTAGGGCTCAACGTCATCAGGCGGTTTTTACATTGAAATGTCTGGGAAATGTGAGTCACACAGCTGAGGAGTTGTGGTCAGCTCTGGAGAACCAATTTCATGAATGGTTGTCTCCACTGGACCTGAAACCAGGGAAGGCCGTGTGCGACAATGCTGCAAACCTGGGTGCGGCCCTTCGCCGGGGCAATGTCACACACGTGCCTTGTATGGCTCACGTGTTGAATCTGGTTGTCCAGCAATTTTTAGCCCACTATCCCAGACTAGATGGCCTTCTGCAGAGGGCACGATCGCTGTGTGCTCACTTCCGCCGTTCGCATCCCGCAGCTCAGCGACTTACATCTCTACAGAAGTCGTTGGGCCTGCCACTTCACCGGCTAAAATGCGATGTGCCTACCCGGTGGAATTCAACTCTGCACATGTTGCAGCGACTGTGGCAGCACCGACAAGCCCTGGTGCAATACGTTCTGACGTATAGCCTGGGCCAACGAGATTCAGAGGTGGGGCAAATCACGCTGGAGGAGTGGTCTCAGATCAGGGACCTATGCACCCTTCTGCACAGTTTTGAAATGGCGACGAAGATGTTTAGTGCTGACGATGCCATTATCAGCATGACTATTCCGGTGATTTACATGCTGGAGCACATGTTAAACAGAATTCGGAGTCAGGTGGCGGCACAAGAGGAGGTGGAGGAAGTAGAGGAGGAGGAGTTGTATGCGGAAGGGCTAACATCTGCAAGGTCCAGACGGTCGGCAGCACCAAGGCGGCAGGCATGTGAGGGTGGGGGAGATGGTTTTACCAGGGCGCATGGTAGCAGCCAAACTAGTGAGGAAGGTGCAGGAGCCCAGGAAGAAGTGGAGGACGAACTGATGGAAGACTCATCAGATGAGGGAGACCTTGATCACATTTCTGTTGTGCGAGGTTGGGGGGAGAGGACAGAGGAAGGAAGCATGATTGTTACCTCGCCACCAACACAACAGGGACTTGGTGCTCCTGGATGCGCAACACACATGAGTGCCTTCTTGCTGCACTACCTGCAACATGACCCTCGAATTGTGAGAATTAGAAATAATCCTGACTACTGGGTTGCCACACTGTTAGATCCCCGGTACAAAAGTAAATTTGCAGAAATTATTCCTGCCATAGAAAGGGATGCACGCATGCAGGAGTATCAGCAGAGACTGTTGCAGAATCTTACATGTGCTTTTCCACAAAATACCAGTGGTGCACGTAGTGAATCTCACAGTTCCAACTTGCCAACCGTGGGACCGTCAAGTGTTCAGCACTCAAACCGTAACAGAACCACAGTATCTGGTGGTAACATCAATTTTGCGGAATCATTTCACCACTTTTTTAGCCCATCCTTTGCAAGGCCACAGGAGACAAGAAGTCTGACACATAGTCAACGCCTAGAGACGATGGTACAGGAGTATCTCCAAGTAAACATTGAAGCCACGACTGTGTCACTGGACCCTTGCTCTTTTTGGGCTTCCAATCTGGATAAATGGCCGGAGCTAGCCACTTACGCCTTGGAGATCTTGTCATGCCCCGCAGCCAGCGTTCTGTCTGAACGTGTGTTCAGCGCTGCTGGTGGTGTGCTGACAGATAAGCGCACGCGGCTCTCCACTGATAATGTAGACAGACTCACGTTCATAAAGATGAACAAATCATGGATCCGAAACGACTTTTCTACCCCTGTGTCATCCTGGGGAGAGTAAAAGCTTGATGATTGTTTAAAATCACCCTACCAACCGTTTTAAGCTTTCAAATTACTAATCATGTTTATCTGTATCTTGACTGGAAAATAATTTGGGCTTTGTAGCAGTGTGCAGCACTGATCCTATTAGGCCATCTATAATAAGCTCCACCAGATTTAAAATTAAAAATAATTTTTAGCTGCATCTAGCCCGGAAAATAATTTTGGGGCTCCGAGATGCGCAAGACACATAAGTGCCTTCTTGCTGCACTACCTGCAGCATGACCCTCATATTGTCAGAATTCGAAGTAATCATGACTACTGGGTTGCCACACTCTTAGATCCCCCAAACTTTTCGATCAACCTTTTCATTTTAATAAAGACCAAAAAAATGGTCATTTTTGAAATTATAAGCATTAGCAGGTTGTTAGAAACTGAAATCAAACAGTTTTCAACTCAAAACTTTATTCTAGGTGATGTTACATTTTCACATAGGACCCCTTGTTCGAAAGGAGCTTCTGAACTCTCTCGTCCATTGAATTTGTCAGGTTTTGGATGGTTTCTGCTTCAATTGTTTTGCATGAGGACAGAATACCCTCCCAGAGCTGTTGCTTAGATGTGAACTGCCTCCCGCCATCATAGACACTCCTTTTAATGATGCTCCAAAGGTTCTGAATGGGGTAGAGGTCAGGGGAGCATGGGGGTCACACCATAAGTTTGTCCCCTTTTATGCCCATATCAGCCAGAGATGCAGATGTTTTATGTGCAGCATGAGATGGTGCATTATCATGCAGAAAAATGATCTTGCTGTGAAATACACGGTTCTTCTTCTTGAACCATGGCAGGAAGTGCTGTTTGAGAAAATCCACATACATTATGGAGTTCATCTTTAGCGCCTTCAGGGATCCTAAAGGGGCCGACAATCTCTCTCCCCATGATTCCAGCCCAAAACATTACTCCACCTCCTCCTTGTTGGCGCTGTAGCCGTGTTTGCGTGGGGTGTCCATCAACCAGCCATCCTCCACTCCATCCATCTGGACCATCGAGCGCTGCACGGCACTCATCCGTGAACAAAACAGTTTTGAAATCAGTCTTCATGTAATGTTTGGCCCACTGGAGCCGTTTCTGCTTGTGTGAAGTGGATAGAGGAGGTCGACAGGATGGCGTATGCACAGCTGTAAACCTCTGAAGGACCCTGCATCTTGTTGTTTGGGGGACGTTGGAGGCACAAGCAGCTTCAAAAACTTGTCTGCTGCTATGACAAGGCTTTTTTGCCGCTGCTCTTTCAACCTGACGTAATTGCCTGTAGGAAAGAGTCCTCAATTTGCCCTTATCAGCACGCACACGTGTGTACTGTGAATCAGCTACATACTTCTTGATTGCCAAGACACTTCATCCTGATCATCGCACAATGTTGATTGTAGTCATGCCTTGACCTAAACACTCCACAATTTGTTGCTTCTCAGCAGCCGACACATCCTTTTTCTTTCCCATTTTGGCAGAAAATGTAGGCTGCTGAATAATGTGAGAGAGCCTTCTTAAGTAGTCTTGCCTTTCATTGGACACACCTGACAAACTAATTAGCACTGGTGTCTGCAATTGCTTACAGTGATATAAAGAGCCCTGACACACATCACCATCAATGAGTTTAACTGACAAACAAACAAATTCTTCCCTTATCACTCCTAAACACTTTTTGCATAATAATTTGGAACACAGTGTACATGTGCTTTTCCACAAAACACCAGTGGTTCACGTAGTGAATCTTACAGTTCTAACTTGCCAACCGTGGTCTGTATGGAGTTGTTCAATAAAGGGCCCAAAATTAAGATAACATAGATGGGAGAGGTCTCTATGAATAGGAATTCCTAAGTATTTGATACCCTGTGAGGGCCAGGCAAATGGAAAGTTGGACTGGATGGAATCCTATATGGATTTGGGGAGGGAGACATCGAGGGCCTCAGACTTCGCTGCATTGATTTTAAAATTTGACCATGTAACAAAGTGATCTATTTCAGCCATAACAGCATGGATGGATATATGTGATTGAGTGATATATACTAGGACATCATCAGCAAATAGAGAGCACTTGTACTCGGTGCCTCCCACCTCAATCCACCTAATATTGGGGTTATGGCGAATTGATGAGAGCAGGTGCTCCGTCACTAGGATGTATAAGAGAGGGGACAGAGAACATCCCTGCCTTGTCCCATTGGTGATTGTGAAAGGTGATGAAAATGTTCTGACGCGCCCCCTGGGCCTTGGGACACCCGGAGCCGGACCCTTTTTGGTGGATGCTGGTGGTTGTAGTCTTCGTGGCGGCGATCCGGTTCCGTGGCTCAGGGCGGTCAAACCAGTGGCGGAACTATTTATGTGGTTTTGATGTTTAAATGTCCGACTACGCCACCCGTGGATTGCGGTCAGAGTGAACCGCCGCTACAGGGCAGACCGCTAAGGCTGGTGTTGTGGGTGCAGCAGAGCGTAGCATAACTCCCCACGGGAGGAGTATAGCCTCAGGGCAGTGTATGCGGAGGATGGGGGTGATGGTGCAGGGCAGCAGCAGTAACGACACGGAGTCAGTGATGCAGTTCAGGGCCTTTACTCACAGTTCTTATTATCCAGACCACGTCTGCAGGTAACGGCTGCCCACGTCGTACTGTGCTCACCAGGTGAGGGGCTCAGACAACTCCCAGATAACTTTGGAGCGCTTCACAGGACCCCCTTTGTGTGTCCTTTGTCTGGCCTTTCTTACCAACACTTCTGTCCGGCTGCCTCGGGCCTCCTCTTGGTAAACTTGGCGCCAGTTTCCCTGACCCTATGTGGTGCCTTCCTAGCGGGTGGAGCAAGGGGCTGCGCCACATAAAATGTCAGAGCCTCTGGTTTCTAGCTGAGGGTCGTTTCCTGCCTCCACTAGTTCGGGGACCGGTCTCCCCCTTTGGCCTGACCCCTCCACGCAGGTGGATTCGGGCGTGCGGTGGCGACTCGCCCGTCCGCACCCCTGGGATCCCTTCATTCCTCGTTCCTGGAGCCTTCTCCGCTCCTCTTCCTTCCTTCTCCCTCTTGCAGGCCTGGGCCTCTGTTACTAGGCCCGCCTCCGGAGCAGAGCTCATGCAGAGCCCCTGCTCCCTGCCACTTCTGCTCAGACTTCTCTGCACTGAACTAAGATGGTGCCCACCTTTTATACTCCCTTCTCAATGCACCCAGGAACTGCTTCCTCCCTGCTCCTGCACTGCAGGGTTCCCCTTCCTCAGTGTTCCCTCCCCCCACTCCAGCCAGGGACAGGGACTGTCGTGCCCATCTCAGGGGCATATTGGTCGCCCTGCCCCACGGCAATGTGGTGTAATGCATGCAGGTGTCGGGTCCTGATCCACACTCCATCCTTATCTGAGAGTGAGATATCACACCTCTGGGTGAGGTGCAATACGTCTGTAGCAACCGAGCCCTCGGTGCTACAGTTCCATTTATCTTCAGCCTAGGTGACGTATTGTGATACAGGGCCGTGATTTTGGCTATAAAAGGGTCCCCTAGACCCCTACCCCAAGCTTTTTAAGAGAATCATATATGGCGTGCCAGGAGACTCTATGGAATGCTTTCTCAGCATCCAACGAGAGTATCTACTTACAAATTTTTAACTGCATCTAGCCCAGGAAATACTTTGTGCCTAGTAGCAGTGTCTGCTAGTCAGCGGATTATCCCGGCTGTTAAGCAAGCTACACCACCTGTAGTTTGGACACTTAATTTTTTCAAAGGAAATGCTTCGGGACCACGGGATACTTAGTGAAGAGCATCAGGAGGCACCCCAAGGCATAGGGGCTGGGACTGGCACTAGGATGCCTTGCGGTGGACAGCCGAGCTCGATCCTTATAAAAGCTTTTTAACTGCAGCAGCTTTAGTGGACGCTACTGGAGCTGGAATTACGCGGCTGCTGGCATGAGACTTGCCCTCCAATAGATCCTTGTAAATGGATTTAAAGTGTATTCATTCAAATTAGAGGGACAATTTAAATTAAAAAGCTTAGAGCTGCCTCCACCACAGGGGGGCTCTCTCGACCCACCAGTGGACAGGCACCAGTATTGGGAGAGGGGGGCTGGCCGTCAGGGTTCACCGCGGCTCTGGCACAAACCCGGCGACACGGAGGTGGCACGGGCAGGAGCGGACTGGCCGTCTCGGCTTCTCACTTTTTGGATTTTAGAAGGGCATGACATGCCTATATCTGTGTCTCCCCCTCCTTTTACTCCTCCACCTCTTTTCTTTTCGCATGATTATATGTACTTGTCACTTTTCCATGTGTTAGTTGTGTCTTCTGAGCAGTTTGTCAGCTTTTGGACACCTTTGAAGGTGTTTTCTATGTGTTTCTATGTGTTTTTGTTTGCCTGCCATTGGTTTTAACGGTGTTCGAAGGTGTTCGACGAACAGTTCGACGAACAGTTCGGCGAACACACGGGTGTTCGACGAACCGAACCGAACTCGAACACTACGGGGGTGGCTCAACACTAGAAACCAGTCATCCTGTCCCTGGAGCTGAAAAACACCCCCATAGCATGATACTGCCACCACTATGTTTCACTGTTGGGATTGTATTGGGCAGGTGATGAGCAGTGCCTGGTTTTCTCCACACATATTGCTTAGAATTATCACCAAAAAGTTCTATCTTCGTCTAATCAGACCAGAGAATCTTATTTCTCATAGTCTGGGAGTCATTCATGTGTTTTTGAGCAAACTCTATGCAGGCTTTCATATGTCTTACACTGAGGAGAGGCTTGTGTCAGGCCACTCTGCCATAAAGGTCTGACTGGTGGAGGGCTGCAGTGATAGTTGACTTTGTGGAACTTTCTCCCATCTCCCTACTGCATCTGTGGAGCTCAGCCACAGTGATCTTGGGGTTCTTCTTTACCTCTCTCACCAAGGCTCTTCTCCCACGATTGCTCAGTTTGGCTGGACAGCCAGGTCTAGGAAGACTTCTGGTGGTCCCAAACTTCTTTCATTTAAGGATTATGGAGGCCACTGTCCTCTTAGGAACCTTGATTAATGCAGAAATTCTTTTGTAACCTTGGCCAGATCTGTGACTTGCCACAATTCTGTCTTTGAGCTCCTTGGGCAGTTCCTTTGAGCTCATGATTCTCATTTGGTCTGACATGCACTGTGAGCTGTGAGGTCTTATATAGACAGGTGTGTGCCTTTCCAATTCAAGTCATATCAGTTTAATTAAACACAGCTGGACTCCAATGAAGGAGAATAACCATCTCAAGGAGGATCACAAGGAAATGGACAGCATGTGACTTAAATATGTGTGTCTGAGCAAAGGGTCTGAATACTTATAACCATGTGATATTTCAGTTTTTCTTTTTTAATAAATTTGCAAAAATTTCTACATTTCTGTTTTTTTCAGTCAAGATGGGGTGCAGAGTGTACTTTAATGAGAAAAAAATGAACTTTTTAGAATTTACCAAATGGCTGCAATGAAACAGAGTGAAACATTTAAAGTGGTCTGAATACTTTCCGTACCCACTGTATCTATCCATCCATCTATCTGTCTATCTATTATCTGTTCATATATCTATTTATCTATTTATTATCTTTCTACCTATCTAATTATCTATCCGTATATCTATCTATTCATATATCTATCTATCCATATATAGCTATTATCTATCTATCTGTTTATCTATTATTTATTTATCTATCCATATATCTATCTGCCTATTATCTATCTACTCTATCCATATATCTATTATCTATCTATCCATATATCTATCTACCTATCTATATATCTATCCATATATCTATCTATTATCTATTTATCATCTATCTATACATATATATCTATTTATTTATCTGTCTATTTATCTTTTATCTCTCTATCCATATATCTATTATCTATCAAAATATCTATCTATCCATACATCTATCTATTATTTATCTATCTATATATCTATTTATCTATTTATTATCTATCTATCTATCTTATATATCTACTACACTGTGTTCCAAATTATTATGCAAATAATATTTTCTCAGATTTTCCCAAATTACGTATATGAATAGCAATCATTGTAATTTTCCAGTCAAATAACTATTAGAGTACAATTGAAAGGTTTTTGTACAAACTGCCTATGATAACAGTATATTTTTAAAAAAATAAAAAACTCAAACTGCACTCAAAATGGATGTTCCAAATTATTATGCACAGCAGAGTTTTCAACCTTTTCATTTTAATAAAGAACAAAAAAATTGTCATTTTTGAAATTATAAGCATTAGCAGGTTATTACAAACTGAAATCAAACAGTTTTCAACTCAAAACTTTATTCTAGGTGATGTTACATTTGCACATAGGACCGCTTGTTCGAAAGGAGCTTCTGAACTCTCTCGTCCATTGAATTTGTCAGGTTTTGGATGGTTTCTGCTTTAATTGTTTTGCATGAGGACAGAATACCTTCCCAGAGCTGTTGCTTAGATGTGAACTGCCTCCCGCCATCATAGACACTCCTTTTGATGATGCTCCAGAGGTAGTGTTGAGCCACGCCCGTAGTGTTCGAGTTCGGTTCGGTTCGTCGAACACCCGTGTGTTCGCCGAACTGTTCGTCGAACTGTTCGTCGAACACCTTCGAACACCGTTAAAACCAATGGCAGGCAAACAAAAACACATAGAAACACATAGAAAACACCTTCAAAGGTGTCCAAAAGCTGACAAACTGCTCAGAAGACATAACTAACACATGGAAAAGTGACAAGTACATATAGTCATGCGAAAATAAAAGAGGTGGAGGAGTAAAAGGAGGGGGAGACACAGATATAGGCATGTCATGCCCTTCTAAAATCCAAAAAGTGAGAAGCCGACACGGCCAGTCCGCTCCTGCCCGTGCCACCTCCGTGTCGCCGGGTTTGTGCCAGAGCCGCGGTGAACCCTGACGGCCAGCCCCCCTCTCCCAATACTGGTGCCTGTCCGCTGGTGGGTCGAGCGAGCCCCCCTGTGGTGGAGGCAGCTCTAAGCTTTTTAATTTAAATTGTCTCTCTAATTTGAATGAATACACTTTAAATCCATTTACAAGGATCTATTGGAGGGCAAGTCTCATGCCAGCAGCCGCGGTAATTCCAGCTCCAGTAGCGTCCACTAAAGCTGCTGCAGTTAAAAAGCTTTTATAAGGATCGAGCTCGGCTGTCCACCGCAAGGCATCCTACTGCCAGTCCCAGCCCCTATGCCTTGGGGTGCCTCCTGATGCTCTTCACTAAGTATCCCATGGTCCCGAAGCATTTCCTTTGAAAAAATTAAGTGTCTAAACTACAGGTGGTGCAGCTTGCTTAACAGCCGGGATAATCCGCTGACTAGCAGACACTGCTACTAGGCACAAAGTATTTCCTGGGCTAGATGCAGTTAAAAATTTGTAATTAGATACTCTCGTTGGATGCTGAGAAAGCATTCCATAGAGTCTCCTGGCACGCCATATATGATTCTCTTAAAAAGCTTGGGGTAGGGGTCTAGGGGACCCTTTTATAGCCAAAATCACGGCCCTGTATCGCAATACGTCACCTAGGCTGAAGATAAATGGAACTGTAGCACCCTGAGGGCTCGGTTGCTACAGACATATTGCACCTCACCCAGAGGTGTGATATCTCACTCTCAGGTAAGGATGGAGTGTGGATCAGGACCCGACACCTGCATGCATTACACCACATTGCCGTGGGGCAGGGCGACCAATATGCCCCTGAGATGGGCACGACAGTCCCTGTCCCTGGCTGGAGTGGGGGGAGGGAACACTGAGGAAGGGGAACCCTGTAGTGCAGGAGCAGGGAGGAAGCAGTTCCTGGGTGCATTGAGAAGGGAGTATAAAAGGTGGGCACCATCTTAGTTCAGTGCAGAGAAGTCTGAGCAGAAGTGGCAGGGAGCAGGGGCTCTGCATCAGCTCTGCTCCGGAGTCGGGCCTAGTAACAGAGGCCCAGGCCTGGAAGAGGGAGAAGGAAGGAAGAGGAGCGGAGAAGGCTCCAGGAACGAGGAATGAAGGGATCCCAGGGGTGCGGACGGGCGAGTCGCCACCGCACGCCCGAATCCACCTGCGTGGAGGGGTCAGGCCAAAGGGGGAGACCGGTCCCCGAACTAGTGGAGGCAGGAAACGACCCTCAGCTAGAAACCGGAGGCTCTGACATTTTATGTGGCGCAGCCCCTCGCTACACCCGCTAGGAAGGCACCACATAGGGTCAGGGAAACTGGCGCCAAGTTTACCAAGAGGAGGCCCGAGGCAGCCGGACAGAAGTGTTGGTAAGAAAGGCCAGACAAAGGACACACAAAGGGGGTCCTGTGAAGTGCTCCAAAGTTATCTGGGAGTTGTCTGAGCCCCTCACCTGGTGAGCACAGTACGACGTGGGCAGCCGTTACCTGCAGACGTGGTCTGGATAATAAGAACTGTGAGTAAAGGCCCTGAACTGCATCACTGACTCCGTGTCGTTACTGCTGCTGCCCTGCACCATCACCCCCATCCTCCGCATACACTGCCCTGAGGCTATACTCCTCCCGTGGGGAGTTATGCTACGCTCTGCTGCACCCACAACACCAGCCTCAGCGGTCTGCCCTGTAGCGGCGGTTCACTCTGACCGCAATCCACGGGTGGCATAGTCGGACATTTAAACATAAAAACCACATAAATAGTTCCGCCACTGGTTTGACCGCCCTGAGCCACGGAACCGGGTCGCTGCCACGAAGACTACAACCACCAGCATCCACCAAAAAGGGTCCGGCTCCGGGTGTCCCAAGGCCCAGGGGGTGCGTCAGAACATTTTCATCACCTTTCACAATCACCAATGGGACAAGGCAGTGATGTCCTCTGTCCCCTCTCTTATACATCCTAGTGACGGAGCACCTGCTCTCATCAATTCGCCATAACCCCAATATTAGGTGGATTGAGGTGGGAGGCACCGAGTACAAGTGCTCTCTATTTGCTGATGATGTCCTAGTATATATCACTCAATCACATATATCCATCCATGCTGTTATGGCTGAAATAGATCACTTTGTTACATGGTCAAATTTTAAAATCAATGCAGCGAAGTCTGAGGCCCTCGATGTCTCCCTCCCCAAATCCATATAGGATTCCATCCAGTCCAACTTTCCCTTTGCCTGGCCCTCACAGGGTATCAAATACTTAGGAATTCCTATTCATAGAGACCTCTCCCATCTATGTTATCTTAATTTTGGGCCCTTTATTGAACAACTCCATACAGACCACGGTTGGCAAGTTAGAACTGTAAGATTCACTACGTGAACCACTGGTGTTTTGTGGAAAAGCACATGTACACTGCGTTCCAAATTATTATGCAAAAAGTGTTTAGGAGTGATAAGGGAAGAATTTGTTTGTTTGTCAGTTAAACTCATTGATGGTGATGTGTGTCAGGGCTCTTTATATCACTGTAAGCAATTGCAGACACCTGTGCTAATTAGTTTGGCAGGTGTGTCCAATGAAAGGCAAGACTACTTAAGAAGGCTCTCTCACATTATTAAGCAGCCTACATTTTCTGCCAAAATGGGAAAGAAAAAGGATGTGTCGGCTGCTGAGAAGCAACAAATTGTGGAGTGTTTAGGTCAAGGCATGACTACAATCAACATTGTGCGATGATCAGGATGAAGTGTCTTGGCAATCAAGAAGTATGTAGCTGATTCACAGTACACACGTGTGCGTGCTGATAAGGGCAAATTGAGGACTCTTTCCTACAGGCAATTACGTCAGGTTGAAAGAGCAGCGGCAAAAAAGCCTTGTCATAGCAGCAGACAAGTTTTTGAAGCTGCTTGTGCCTCCAACGTCCCCCGAACAACAAGATGCAGGGTCCTTCAGAGGTTTGCAGCTGTGCATGCGCCATCCTGTCGACCTCCTCTATCCACTTCACACAAGCAGAAATGGCTCCAGTGGGCCAAACATTACATGAAGACTGATTTCAAAACTGTTTTGTTCACGGATGAGTGCAGTGCAGCGCTCGATGGTCCAGATGGATGGAGTGGAGGATGGCTGGTTGATGGACACCCCACGCAAACACGGCTACAGCGCCAACAAGGAGGAGGTGGAGTAATGTTTTGGGCTGGAATCATGGGGAGAGAGATTGTCGGCCCCTTTAGGATCCCTGAAGGCGCTAAAGATGAACTCCATAATGTATGTGGATTTTCTCAAACAGCACTTCCTGCCATGGTTCAAGAAGAAGAACCGTGTATTTCACAGCAAGATCATTTTTCTGCATGATAATGCACCATCTCATGCTGCACATAAAACATCTGCATCTCTGGCTGATATGGGCATAAAAGGGGACAAACTTATGGTGTGACCCCCATGCTCCCCTGACCTCTACCCCATTCAGAACCTTTGGAGCATCATTAAAAGGAGTGTCTATGATGGCGGGAGGCAGTTCACATCTAAGCAACAGCTCTGGGAGGGTATTCTGTCCTCATGCAAAACAATTGAAGCAGAAACCATCCAAAACCTGACAAATTCAATGGACGAGAGAGTTCAGAAGCTCCTTTCGAACAAGGGGTCCTATGTGAAAATGTAACATCACCTAGAATAAAGTTTTGAGTTGAAAACTGTTTGATTTCAGTTTCTAACAACCTGCTAATGCTTATAATTTCAAAAATGACCATTTTTTTGGTCTTTATTAAAATGAAAAGGTTGATCGAAAAGTTTGGGGGATCTAAGAGTGTGGCAACCCAGTAGTCATGATTACTTCGAATTCTGACAATATGAGGGTCATGCTGCAGGTAGTGCAGCAAGAAGGCACTTATGTGCCTTGCGCATCTCGGAGCCCCAAAATTATTTTCCGGGCTAGATGCAGCTAAAAATTATTTTTAATTTTAAATCTGGTGAAGCTTTAGTATAGATGGCCTAATAGGATCAGTGCTGCACACTGCTACAAAGCCCAAATTATTTTCCAGTCAAGATACAGATAAACATGATTAGTAATTTGAAAGCTTAAAATGGTTGGTAGGGTGATTTTAACCAATCATCCATCTTTTACTCTCCCCAGGATGACACAGGGGTAGAAAAGTCGTTTCGGATCCATGATTTGTTCATCTTTATGAACGTGAGTCTGTCTACATTATCAGTGGAGAGCCGCGTGCGCTTATCTGTCAGCACACCACCAGCAGCGCTGAACACACGTTCAGACAGAACGCTGGCTGCGGGGCATGACAAGATCTCCAAGGCGTAAGTGGCTAGCTCCGGCCATTTATCCAGATTGGAAGCCCAAAAAGAGCAAGGGTCCAGTGACACAGTCGTGGCTTCAATGTTTACTTGGAGATACTCCTGTACCATCGTCTCTAGGCGTTGACTATGTGTCAGACTTCTTGTCTCCTGTGGCCTTGCAAAGGATGGGCTAAAAAAGTGGTGAAATGATTCCGCAAAATTGATGTTACCAGCAGATACTGTGGTTCTGTTACGGTTTGAGTGCTGAACACTTGACGGTCCCACGGTTGGCAAGTTGGAACTGTGAGATTCACTACGTGCACCACTGGTATTTTGTGGAAAAGCACATGTAAGATTCTGCAACAGTCTCTGCTGATACTCCTGCATGCGTGCATCCCTTTCTATGGCAGGAATAATTTCTGCAAATTTACTTTTGTACCGGGGATCTAACAGTGTGGCAACCCAGTAGTCAGGATTATTTTTAATTCTCACAATTCGAGGGTCATGTTGCAGGTAGTGCAGCAAGAAGGCACTCATGTGTGTTGCGCATCCAGAAGCACCAAGTCCCTGTTGTGTTGGTGGCGAGGTAACAATCATGCTTCCTTCCTCTGTCCTCTCCCCCCAACCTCGCACAACAGAAATGTGATCAAGGTCTCCCTCATCTGATGAGTCTTCCATCAGTTCGTCCTCCACTTCTTCCTGGGCTCCTGCACCTTCCTCACTAGTTTGGCTGCTACCATGCGCCCTGGTAAAACCATCTCCCCCACCCTCACATGCCTGCCGCCTTGGTGCTGCCGACCGTCTGGACCTTGCAGATGTTAGCCCTTCCGCATACAACTCCTCCTCCTCTACTTCCTCCACCTCCTCTTGTGCCACCACCTGACTCCGAATTCTGTTTAACATGTGCTCCAGCATGTAAATCACCGGAATAGTCATGCTGATAATGGCATCGTCAGCACTAAACATCTTCGTCGCCATTTCAAAACTGTGCAGAAGGGTGCATAGGTCCCTGATCTGAGACCACTCCTCCAGCGTGATTTGCCCCACCTCTGAATCTCGTTGGCCCAGGCTATACGTCAGAACGTATTGCACCAGGGCTTGTCGGTGCTGCCACAGTCGCTGCAACATGTGCAGAGTTGAATTCCACCGGGTAGGCACATCGCATTTTAGCCGGTGAAGTGGCAGGCCCAACGACTTCTGTAGAGATGTAAGTCGCTGAGCTGCGGGATGCGAACGGCGGAAGTGAGCACACAGCGACCGTGCCCTCTGCAGAAGGCCATCTAGTCTGGGATAGTGGGCTAAAAATTGCTGGACAACCAGGTTCAACACGTGAGCCATACAAGGCACGTGTGTGACATTGCCCCGGTGAAGGGCCGCACCCAGGTTTGCAGCATTGTCGCACACGGCCTTCCCTGGTTTCAGGTCCAGTGGAGACAACCATTCATGAAATTGGTTCTCCAGAGCTGACCACAACTCCTCAGCTGTGTGACTCACATTTCCCAGACATTTCAATGTAAAAACCGCCTGATGACGTTGAGCCCTACTGCCAGCATAGTAAGGAGGTGTGCAGGATCCCTTCTGCGCAGTTAGAAAGCTTGTGGCATGACCAGACAGGCTTTGGGTGCAGGTGGAAGACCGAGAGGAGGTTGAGGAGGCAGAAGCAGTGGAGGAACTTTGACATAAAGAGGATTGACGCACAACTCGTGGGGACGGCAAGACTTGGACAGCAGCCCCTTGTCCTGCTGTCACCATAGTTACCCAGTGCCCAGTCAGCGACATGTAACGCCCCTGTCCATGCCCACTCGTCCAAGTGTCTGTGGTGAAATGCACCCTGTCACACACAGAGTTTCTCAAAAAAGCGGTGATGTTATGTGCGACATGCTGGTGGAGCGCAGGCACACCTTTCTTTGAGAAGTAGTGCCGACTGGGCATCTGGTACTGGGGCACTGCGACGGACATAAGGTCTCGAAAATCCTCTGTGTCCACCAGGCGGAAAGGCAGCATTTCTGTAGCCAAGAGCTTGCAGATGGTGAAATTCAACCTCTTAGCTTTCTCATGGCTAGGAGGAAATGGTCTTTTACTTGTCCACATCTGAGGGACCGAGGGCTGGCTATTGTGCTTAGACGGGGTTGATAAGGGTGTCCCCGGCAAACTGCCGGTCTGTGAGGAAGATGCAGGCGGACATGTTAGGTTGCCTTGATCCAAAGGTGGTGCTATCGATGTCGGACAGCGCTCAACACCAGCTGGTGTTACCACCTCCAAAGAAAATGATGACCTGCCAATCACGCTGGCTGTTGCGGGTAAAGAGGTGGCAGGTCTGCGCCCCAAAACAGGTGTGACTGCTGTCCCCCCAGTCACAGAGGATGAAGAGGCCGCGGATGCACAAGATATGGCAGACGGTGGTTGGCCCGGCCGGCTAGGCCGCATTGTAGCACTCTGAGCTTCCCACTGCAACTTATGCTTCATGTCCATGTGCCGGTTCATGCATGAAGTACTCAAACTATGTATTTTTTGGCCTCTACTTAGCTTTTGCTGACAAATGTTACAGATAACACGAGTTGGGTCATCTTTATCGATCTGAAAAAATGCCCAGGCTATGCAAGGCTTAGCACCCATGCGACCTGAAGAGCCACCACGACTTGTGGTGAGAGGCAGAGTTGTGTTTGAGGATGCAGTTGTTGACGTGCTTCCAGTACTACGTCTCTGTCCAGGAAGGTGCAACCTGACCTCGTCGTCACTAGCATCTTCCTCCACCTCCTCTGCTGACCTCATCTCTTGGCTGACTGTGGGTTGACAGTAAGTGGGATCTCCAACCTCATCATCATCACCCTGTGCGTTATCTCACCCGTCGTCCTCAGAGCCAACCTGTTCCTGCCCTGACAAAAAACTAAAGTTGTCGCTCCAATCAGGTATTTGAGTCTTATCATCGTCTTCCTCGTTGTCTCCACCAACAGGAGTTACAGTTTGGGAATGAGGGTCTACATTATGGTCAGAACCTTCTGCGTCTGGTCCTGGATCCGACTCATAAAGATTCTGGGCATCAGTGCAGATCATTTCCTCGTCTGGATTCACAGAAGCGCTGGAGTCGACCTCTGATTCCCAGGCTATAGTATGAGTAAACAGCTCTGCAGACTCAACCATCTGTTCTACCTCATACTCAGACGGGCAGCTGGAGATTTGGGAGCTGTGAGGAAGCAAGTGCGATTTGGGTGACACCTTTGAGGACTGGAGTATTTGTGATGTTGAAGTTGATGTGGAGGAGAGCCCACTTAAAGGAGCACTTGATATCCGTTGAAGCACCTGCTGTTTTTGTGCCTCATCTGGAATTTGTAGCGATTGGCGTGGCCGTAAGAAAGGGATCTTATCACATTGTCCGCTAAAAGAAGTAGACATTTTAGTTTGGCCTGAAGATGGTCTTTCTTCTGCAGATGTTACTGTTGCTTTAACACCTACCCCACGGACACAACCTTTTTTCCCCTTCCCAACACGCCTATTCCCCTTTCCACCAGCAGCAGGCCTTTTTCCACTCATTTTGGTGGTTAACTAATTCACAACTCTGGAGTTGTTTGCACACAAAAAACAATGGATGGTAACCGAGCAGAGCTGAGTGGCCAAACTGTGGTATTAGGCCAAAACTATTGGCTGGGTTAGATGCAGAAAAAAATTATTTTGAATTTGCAACCTGATGGAGGTCAGTATAGATGGATTAATAGAACAAGACCCACACACAGCTAGAAGCCCAATATTTTTTCAGAGGTAGATGCAGGAAAAAAATATATTCAGTTTGCAACCTGATGGAGGTCAGTATAGATGGACTAATACAACAAGTCCCACACACAGCTAGAAGCCCAAATATTTTTTCAGAGGTACTGTAGATGCAGATAAAAATTAGTTTTAATTTGCAACCTGATGGAGGTCAGTATAGATGGACTAATAGAGAAAGTCCGACACACTACTAGAAGGCCAAATATTTTTTCAGAGGTAGATGCAGAAAAAAATATATTCAGTTTGCAACCTGATGGAGGTCAGTATAGATGGACTAATAGAGAAAGTCCGACACACTACTAGAAGGCCAAATATTTTTTCAGATGTAGATGCAGAAAAAAATTATATTCAGTTTGCAACCTGATGGAGGTCAGTATAGATGGATTAATAGAACAAGACCCACACACAGCTAGAAGCCCAATATTTTTCCAGAGGTAGATGCAGAAAAAAATATATTCAGTTTGCAACCTGATGGAGGTCAGTATAGATGGACTAATACAACAAGTCCCACACACAGCTAGAAGCCCAATATTTTTTCAGAGGTAGATGCAGAAAAAAATATATTCAGTTTGCAACCTGATGGAGGTCAGTATAGATGGACTAATACAACAAGTCCCACACACAGCTAGAAGCCCAAATATTTTTTCAGAGGTACTGTAGATGCAGATAAAAATTAGTTTTAATTTGCAACCTGATGGAGGTCAGTATAGATGGACTAATAGAGAAAGTCCGACACACTACTAGAAGGCCAAATATTTTTTCAGAGCTAGATGCAGAAAAAAATTATATTCAGTTTGCAGCCTGATGGAGGTCAGTATAGATGGATTAATAGAACAAGACCAAGACACAGCTAGAAGCCCAATATTTTTTCAGAGGTAGATGCAGAAGAAAATATATTCAGTTTGCAACCTGATGGAGGTCAGTATAGATGGACTAATACAACAAGTCCCACACACAGCTAGAAGCCCAATATTTTTTCAGAGGTAGATGCAGAAAAAAATATATTCAGTTTGCAACCTGATGGAGGTCAGTATAGATGGACTAATACAACAAGTCCCACACACAGCTAGAAGCCCAAATATTTTTTCAGAGGTACTGTAGATGCAGATAAAAATTAGTTTTAATTTGCAACCTGATGGAGGTCAGTATAGATGGACTAATAGAGAAAGTCCGACACACTACTAGAAGGCCAAATATTTTTTCAGAGCTAGATGCAGAAAAAAATTATATTCAGTTTGCAACCTGATGGAGGTCAGTATAGATGGATAAATAGAACAAGACCCACACACAGCTAGAAGCCCAATATTTTTTCAGAGGTAGATTCAGAAAAAAATATATTCAGTTTGCAACCTGATGGAGGTCAGTATAGATGGACTAATACAACAAGTCCCACACACAGCTAGAAGACCAATATTTTTTCAGAGGTAGATGCAGAAAAAAATATATTCAGTTTGCAACCTGATGGAGGTCAGTATAGATGGACTAATACAACAAGTCCCACACACAGCTAGAAGCCCAAATATTTTTTCAGAGGTACTGTAGATGCAGATAAAAATTAGTTTTAATTTGCAACCTGATGGAGGTCAGTATAGATGGACTAATAGAGAAAGTCCGACACACTACTAGAAGGCCAAATATTTTTTCAGAGCTAGATGCAGAAAAAAATTATATTCAGTTTGCAACCTGATGGAGGTCAGTATAGATGGATTAATAGAACAAGACCCACACACAGCTAGAAGCCCAATATTTTTTCAGAGGTAGATGCAGAAAAAAATATATTCAGTTTGCAACCTGATGGAGGTCAGTATAGATGGACTAATACAACAAGTCCCACACACAGCTAGAAGCCCAAATATTTTTTCAGAGGTACTGTAGATGCAGATAAAAATTAGTTTTAATTTGCAACCTGATGGAGGTCAGTATAGATGGACTAATAGAGAAAGTCCGACACACTACTAGAAGGCCAAATATTTTTTCAGAGCTAGATGCAGAAAAAAATTATATTCAGTTTGCAACCTGATGGAGGTCAGTATAGATGGACTAATAGAGAAAGTCCGACACACTACTAGAAGGCCAAATATTTTTTCAGAGCTAGATGCAGAAAAAAATTATATTCAGTTCGCAACCTGATGGAGGTCAGTATAGATGGATTAATAGAACAAGACCCACACACAGCTAGAAGCCCAATATTTTTTCAGAAGTAGATGCAGAAAAAAATATATTCAGTTTGCAACCTGATGGAGGTCAGTATAGATGGACTAATACAACAAGTCCCACACACAGCTAGAAGCCCAATATTTTTTCAGAGGTAGATGCAGAAAAAAATATATTCAGTTTGCAACCTGATGGAGGTCAGTATAGATGGACTAATACAACAAGTCCCACACACAGCTAGAAGCCCAAATATTTTTTCAGAGGTACTGTAGATGCAGATAAAAATTAGTTTTAATTTGCAACCTGATGGAGGTCAGTATAGATGGACTAATAGAGAAAGTCCGACACACTACTAGAAGGCCAAATATTTTTTCAGAGCTAGATGCAGAAAAAAATGATATTCAGTTTGCAACCTGATGGAGGTCAGTATAGATGGATTAATAGAACAAGACCCACACACAGCTAGAAGCCCAATATTTTTTCAGAGGTAGATGCAGAAAAAAATATATTCAGTTTGCAACCTGATGGAGGTCAGTATAGATGGACTAATACAACAAGTCCCACACACAGCTAGAAGCCCAATATTTTTTCAGAGGTAGATGCAGAAAAAAATATATTCAGTTTGCAACCTGATGGAGGTCAGTATAGATGGACTAATACATCAAGTCCCACACACAGCTAGAAGCCCAAATATTTTTTCAGAGGTACTGTAGATGCAGATAAAAATTAGTTTTAATTTGCAACCTGATGGAGGTCAGTATAGATGGACTAATAGAGAAAGTCCGACACACTACTAGAAGGCCAAATATTTTTTCAGAGCTAGATGCAGAAAAAAATTATATTCAGTTTGCAACCTGATGGAGGTCAGTATAGATGGACTAATAGAGAAAGTCCGACACACTACTAGAAGGCCAAATATTTTTTCAGAGCTAGATGCAGAAAAAAATTATATTCAGTTTGCAACCTGATGGAGGTCAGTATAGATGGATTAATAGAACAAGACCCACACACAGCTAGAAGCCCAATATTTTTTCAGAGGTAGATGCAGGAAAAAAATATATTCAGTTTGCAACCTGATGGAGGTCAGTATAGATGGACTAATACAACAAGTCCCACACACAGGTAGAAGCCCAAATATTTTTTCAGAGGTACTGTAGATGCAGATAAAAATTAGTTTTAATTTGCAACCTGATGGAGGTCAGTATAGATGGACTAATAGAATGATGCTATGCCCAAAAGATTTTCCTTCACTAGGTGCAGTAAAAAAATTGGTATTCTATACACAGGTGGTATATCTTGCAACACAGATAGGCTACTCCTCTGACTAACACACTCTGCAATAGGCCAAAAAGGATTAGCTTTGCTAGATTCAGCCAAATGCTGTGAAAAAAACTTGCACAGCACTGACACAGACCTGCCTGGCAAAAACTGATAGGAACTGATGTAACCTAGTCCTGAAAAGGACTCCAATTACAATTAGTCTTTACTCCCACAACCTATCTATTTAAGAGCACAGACCTCCCTGATAAAAGTCGTAGGAAATGCTGTAACCTAGTCCTTAAAAGGACTGCAATCACAACTATTCCCTACTCCCAAGCTATCTGTATATTTGTGCGAAAATTGGCTTGAAATTAACAAGGTATAGCGCACACAGCAACAGCGGTGCCGTCTAACACGCAGCTGCAGCAGTGAGAAAATGGTGGCGACGGGGAAAATGGCTTGGTCTTATAGGGCAAGGACATGTGACATACACTGCCAATGACACATGCCCTTGCTTGTGTGAAAAAAAGCACTTCGCTCCGTGTGTGCGCTGCTGATAGGCTGACAGATTGCACCTCCCCACTGCAAATGCGAGAAAGAGAAAAAAAAATGGAGATCTTCATTGTTCCTGCAGAGATCCATCCCCTGCCCCTCCCCCCACCCCGTTGTACACTCAAACTGCGTATTAACATTAATTTTCATCATTACTGAGAAAAAATCCAGTTATGATTTTGGTGCACGAACAGTTATCGAACATAACCTCGAACAGCCGAATTTTTCTCAAATTGTTCGTGTTCGCCGAACGGCTCGAACACCGCCCAAAACAGCTCGAATTTGAGATTGGCGAACAGTTCGAGTAGAACAACGCTCATCTCTATCCAGAGGTTCTCAATGGGGTTGAGGTCAGGGGAGCATGGGTGCCACACCATAAGATTGTCCCCTTTTATGCCCATAGCAGCCAGAGATGCAGATGTGTTATGTGCAGCATGAGATGGGGCATTATCATGCATGAAATGATCTCGATGGTCCAGATGGATGGAGTGGAGGATGGATGGTTGATGGACACCCCATGCAAACACGGCTACGGCGCTAACAAGGAGGAGGTGGAGCAATGTTTTGGGCTGGAATCATGGGAGAGAGATTGTCGGCCCTTTTAGGATCCCTGAAGGGGTAAAGATGAACTCCATAATGTACCTTGAGTTTCTCAAACAGCACTTCCTTCCATGGTTCAAGAAGAAGAACCGTTCATTCCGCAGCAAGATCATTTTCATGCATGATAATGCCCCGTCTCATGCTGCACATAACACATCTGCATCTCTGGCTGCTATGGGCATAAAAGGGGACAAACTTATGGTGTGGCCCCCATGCTCCCCTGACCTCAACCCCATTGAGAACCTCTGGAGCATCATCAAAAGGAGTGTCTATGATGGCGGGAAGCAGTTCACATCTAAGCAACAGCTTTGGGAGGGTATTCTGTCCTCATGCAAAACAATTAAAGCAGAAACCATCCAAAACCTGACAAATTCAATGGACGAGAGAGTTCGGAAGCTCCTTTCGAACAAGGGGTCCTATGTGCAAATGTTACATCACCTAGAATAAAGTTTTGAGTTGAAAACTGTTTGATTTCAGTTTGTAATAACCTGCTAATGCTTATAATTTCAAAAATGACAATTTTTTTGTTCTTTATTAAAATGAAAAGGTTGAAAACTCTGCTGTGCATAATAATTTGGAACATGCATTTTGAGTGCAGTTTGAGTTTTTTATTTTTTTAAAAATATACTGTTATCATAGGCAGTTTGTACAAAAACCTTTCAATTGTACTCTAATAGTTATTTGACTGGAAAATTACAATGACTGCAATTCATATACAGTACAGACCAAAAGTTTGGACACACCTTCTCATTTAAAGATATTTCTGTATTTTCATGTCTATGAAAATTGTACATTCACACTGAAGGCATCAAAACTATGAATTAACACATGTGGAATTATATAGTTAACAAAAAAGTGTGAAACAACTGAAAATATGTCTTATATTCAAAGTAGCCACCTTTTGCTTTGGTGACTGCTTTGCACACTCTTGGCATTCTCTTGATGAGCTTCAAGAGGTAGTCACCAGAAATGGTCTTCCAACAATCTTGAAGGAGTTCCCAGAGATGCTTAGCACTTGTTGGCCCTTTTGCCTTCACTCTGCAGTCCAGCTCACCCCAACCCATCTTGATTGGGTTCAGGTCTGGTGACTGTGGATGCCAGGTCATCTGGCGTAGCACCCCATCACTCTCCCTCTTGGTCAAATAGCCCTTACACAGCCTGGAGGTGTGTTTGGGGTCATTGTCCTGTTGAAAAATAAATGATGGTCCAACTAAACGCAAGCCGGATGGAATAGCATGCCGCTGCAAGATGCTGTGGTAGCCATGCTGGTTCAGTATGCCTTCAATTTTGAATAAATCCCCAATAGTGTCACCAGCAAAGCACCCCCACACCATCAGACCTCCTCCTCCATGCTTCACGGTGGGAACCAGGCATGTAGAGTCCATCTGTTCACCTTTTCTACGTCGCACAAAGAAACAGTGGTTGGAAACAAAGATCTCAAATTTGGACTCATCAGACCAAAGCACAGATTTCCACTGCTCTAATGTCCATTCCTTGTGTTCTTTAGCCCAGACAAGTCTCTTCTTCTTGTTGCCTGTCCTTAGCAGTGGTTTCCTAGCAGCTATTTTACCATGAAGGCCTGCTGCACAAAGTCTCCTCTTAACAGTTGTTTTAGAGATGTGTCTGCTGCTAGAACTCTGCGTGGCATTGGCCTGGTCTCTAATCTGAGATGCTGTTAACCTGCGATATCTAAGGCTGGTGACTCGGATAAACTTATCCTCAGAAGCAGAGGTGACTCTTGGTCTTCCTTTCCTGGGGCGGTCCTCATGTGAGCCAGTTTCTTTGTAGCGCTTGATGGTTTTTGCAACTGCACTTGGGGACACTTTCAAAGTTTGCCCAATTTTTCGGACTGACTGACCTTCATTTCTTAAAGTAATTATGGCCACACGTTTTTCTTTATTTAGCTGCTTTTTTCTTGCCATAATACAAATTCTAACAGTCTATTCAGTAGGACTATCAGCTGTGTATCCACCAGACTTCTGCACAACACAACTGATGGTCCCAACCCCATTTATAAGCCAAGAAATCCCACTTATTAAACCTGACAGGGCACACCTGTGAAGTGAAAACCATTTATGTTGACTACCTCTTGAAGCTCATCAAGAGAATGCCAAGAGTGTGCAAAGCAGTCATCAAAGCAAAAGGTGGTTACTTTGAAGAACCTAGAATATAAGACATATAAAGTATATAATTCCACATGTGTTAATTCATAGTTTTGATGCCTTCAGTGTGAATGTACAATTTTCAAAGTCATAAAAATACAGAAAAATCTTTAAATGAGAAGATGTGTCCAAAATTTTGGTTTGTAATTTGGGAAAATCTGAGAAAATATTATTTGCATAATAATTTGGAACACAGTGTAGATGGTGGCCCGATTCTAACGCATCGGGTATTCTAGAATATGTATGCGGCCGACCGGGCGCAATCAGCAGAACGTTGTTTAAATTTGGCGCCAAAATCGCTGATTGGTCGCGGCCGCCACCCGCGACCAATCAGCAAACTGTGTTAGTGAGGACCGGAGAGCTTGTTTAAATTTGCCGATAAAATCGCTGATTAGTCGCGACCGCGACCAATCAGCAGAGTGTTGTTTAAATTTGGCGCCAACAATGCTGATTAGTCGCGGCCGGCGGCCGCAACCAATCAGCAGAGCATTGTTTAAATTTGGCGCCAAAATCGCTGATTGGTCGCGGCTGGCGGCCGCGACCAATCAGCAGAGCGTTGTTTAAATTTGGCGCCAACAATGCTGATTAGTCGCGGCCGGCGGCCGCAACCAATCAGCAGAGCATTGTTTAAATTTGGCGCCAAAATCGCTGATTGGTCGCGGCTGGCGGCCGCGACCAATCAGCAGAGCGTTGTTTAAATTTTGCGCCAAAATCGCTGAATGGTATTAGTGAGAGAATGGTATTAGTGAGGACCGGGCAGCGGTGCTGCCTGTGCGGCTACTTCCGCAGCGAGAAGCCGGGAGATGAGCGGCTGCTCGCAGCAGAAGTATCCCGACCGGCAGCGCCGCTCCCCGGTCCTCCGTTCACACTTGCTGTCGGGAGATCAGCGGGTCAAGCCGCTGATCTCTAGACGGTAGCCGCATGGAGGTCAGCGGCGCTGCCGGTCGGGGTCCTTTTGGTGCAAGCAGCCGGGAGATGAGCGCCTCGCGCCGCCTCATCTCCCGGCTGCATCGCCGCTGACCTCCGTCCTGCAGATGAGCCACTAACGGCCACCATCTTTTTCTCAAATCCCGCGTCGCTGATTGGCCGCTGCCAGACCAATCAGCGACGCGGGATTTCCTAGACAGACAGACAGACGATTATATATATAGATTTATATATTTATCTAACAGTCTAGCTATTTATTTATCTATCCATACAACTATCTATTATCTATCTATTGGTATATCTATCTATTATCTATCTATTGGTATATCTATTATCTATGTTTCTATGTTTATCTATCTTTCTATCCATATATCTATTTATCTATCCATATATCTATCTAGTATCTATCACTCGGTAGATGGATAGATAGTTATGTACATAATAGATAGACTGCTAGATAGATATTAGATTAATAGGTAGATAGACAGATACATAGATCGTTTACTGGGGGACCCCAGAAAAAATTGACGTATGGTCCCCCTATAAAATCTAACCAGTAAAGGCTAAACAGACAGCAGGCTATACACTGACACAGGAGTGTAATCACTCCTGTGTCAGTGTAAAGGCTGAGCTGCTGGCAGAGAGGTCACATGAGTTCATCAGCTGATGAACTCATGAGACCTCATTTACAGCACTATTACTGAGTGAGAAATTCCCACGCAGCAATAGTGCCGTAAGTGAGATCACATGAGTTCATGATGAACTCATCTGACCTCACTCCACGCAGCTCAGCCTGTACACTGACTGGAGCGATTGCTCTCCTGTCAGTGTATCGCCTGCTGAATAGAGCTGTCACATTTTCTGATGTGGCCATTCTATTCATGAGATCAACGTGAGACCCTTGCTATATGGACTACGGTGGACAGGTGAAGATGAGGTTGGTTTATTATTTTACCTTTATTACAGGGGACAATGGCTTCAGGGATTAGGTGTAAGGTGAGTATATGATGTTTTTTATTTTACTTTTTTTTCAGGGGACGAGGGCATTGGGTACAAGGTGTTGGTGAGTGTAATGTGTTTTTTTTATTTGAAATTTTTTTAACATTTTCTTTTTTGTTTTTTACTTTCAGCACAGGTGCCGCTGACAAGAGACTACTGCTCTCATCCAGCGGCGCCTGTGCTCGCTATTTCCAATGACAGCAGGCGCCGGCTGATGGTGGTAGTAGTCCCATCAGCCAGCGTCTATGACCCGCGGTAAGCTTTTTACTGGGAGTCACTGTGACAGCTGTGGGATCATGCTGACATCTGTCAGGATGATCCCACAGTGCTCTGACCGTGGTAAGCATGTTACCACTGATCAGATCCTGTGTTTCCTGCAATGTCATGCAGATGACAGCGCAGGAAACGCCCAAACCCAAAGATCGCAGCGCTGAACCCAGGTATACATCTATGTCTATCTAATAGATAGGCATAGATGTATATGACGCGCCCCCTGGGCCTGTGCTGGGGAACCTGGAACCGGGCCTGTTGTAGGATGAATGCTGGGGGTTGTAGTCTCCGTGGCGGCGACCCGGTCCGTGGCTCAGGGTGGTCAAACCAGTGGCAGTCTATTGGTATAATAATTGTCCGACTACGCCACCCGTGGATTGAAGTCAGTGGAGAACGCCGCTGCGCTGCAGACCGCTGAGGCTGATGTTATATGCGCAGCCAAGAATGGGATGACTCCCCACGGGAGAAGTATTGCCTCAGGGCAGCTAATGTGAGAGATGATGATGGGAGTGATGGTGCGAGCGTCCCAGTACTAATGGTGCTGGTGCGGCGATGAAACACAGAGACGTGCGGTTGCAGTTTCCAATGCTTTACTCACAGTTGTTATTCGTGTCAATGCTGCAGGCGATGACTGCCCAAGCCGTGCTGCGTCCACCAGGCAAGGGGCTCGACCAACTCCCAGGCAATTCCAGAGCGTGGCACAGGGCTCCCTTCTCTTCCCTTCTCTGGCCGTCCTCACCAGTGACCCACCTTTGTCCAGCTTCCTCGGGCCTTCTCTTGGCGAAACCTATCTCTGGTTTCCCTGACCCTATGTGGTAGGCTTTCCTGGTGGATGTAGTGAGGGGTCGCACCAAGATGTGGTCACAACCTCCGGTCTTTGGCTGAGGAATCTGTTGCCTCCACCAATTTGGGTCCCGGTACCCTGCTCTGCCAACCCTTCACCCGCAATCTCCTGGGCCTTTGGGGTTCCTTCTGCCTTCGTGTCTCTGGGCCTTTCTCTGTGTTCCAGTTCCCTGTTTCCTTTCTTACTTCCTTTGCTGTTCCTTCTCCTCTCTCTCTCTTTTGCTCCGGCCTCCTGACAAGGCCTGCCCGTGGAGCAGAGCCCCTGGAGCAGCTCTGCTCCCTGTCACTTCTCCTCGGACTGCACTCCTCTCTGAACTAACTCTGTCCTAAGATGGTGCCCACCTTATATACCTTCTTCTAACACCCGAGCCCAGATGACTAGCAACCAATAGGCTCCTACCTATGCCCAGAGACCCACCCCTATCTGCTCCTACACCACTGGGTTTTCCTCCCCCTCCCCACTCCAGCCAGGGACAGAAGCTGTCGTGCCTGCACTTCTGTGGGAGCACCGTTGAGCTGTCCCTCGGAAATGGGGTGTGTGTGGTGCATGCAGCCTAACAAGCCCTAGTCCACACTCCATCCTTACCCGAGAGTGGAATATCACACCTCTGGTTTGAGGTGCAATACCCCTGTAGCAGCCGAGCCCTCGGGGTGCTACATATATACCTGTCTTCAGTGTGGCGCTTGGCTCAGATGATTCAGAAATCGAATCAAATGAGCTTATTACAGGGACCCGAGCACTTGAGTACCACGTAATACTCAGCATTGCTTGATACTCGATCGAGCACCCCAATGCATGGGCGAGTACCGAGCAGTGTCAAGCACGCTCATCCATCACTAATGACAACTAATTTTATCAAATTCTGTGTAGTACCTGTGGGTCAAAAAGATCACTATACCCTTGGATAAAATCCTTGAGGGGTGTAGTTTCCAAAATGGGGTAATTATGGGGGGGTTTCCACTGTTTAGGCACATCAGGGGCTCTCCAAATCCACAAGCTGACAACCAGCTCAGAGGTGGTGTAAAACACCGGCTTTCAGCATTCAATTGTACTCACGTCTTTTCTTGCGCAAATACAATTACAGTCCTGACTTCCGACACTTCTTGGTAATGGTAACGTCAGCAGCATGATCAGGTCAGCTGATCATGTTGCTGATGTCACTCCTGCACCTCACAATACTAGAAAGTAAGTATGACAAGAATAGGCAGTGGAGGGGGAGATGTGTGAAGTATGGGCGATGGAATGAATGAAATATGGGAGAGGGAAATGTGTGAAGCATGGATAGGGGGTGAATGTGTGTAGTATGGGCTGGAGGAAATGTGTGAAATATAGGCAGAGGGGGGAATATGTGAGAAGACAGTATGGGCCATGGGTTGGTGAGGTGGAATGTGCACAGAGAGTAAGTATGACAAGAGACAGTATGGGCAAGGGGAAGAGGAAATGTGGGAAGAGACAGTATGGGGGAAATGTGTAAGGATACAGTATGGGCAATGGCGGAATGTGTGAGGGGTAATTTTGGGGGAATATGAGGGAACAGTATGGAGGGAGTAGTGTGTGAGGAGACAGTATAGGGGAGAAAAGTGTGAAGGGGCACAATATAGAGACTGGGTAGCATAGGGAGGCAGTATAGAGAGGGGACAGTATGGGGGATTGTGAAAGAGCACAGTATGGAATAGACAGTGTGCAGAGGAGGATGTGAGGAGGGACATAGTATAGAGACTGTGCAGTATAGGAGTTACGCAGTGTGAGGGCAAAGTGTGTTCCTCTTATGTACCATAAGACGAACAGCATGGGGATAATTTTTTGTGCAGGGAGGACAGGGATGGGCAATTCAGGGGCATTGCATACTGCATATATTTTTATTCTGGAGCATTATATTGATACATATTTTTAAGGGCACCATGTCTGAATGTATTGCAGAAGACCAGAGAAAATGGAAGTCTGCAGAGACGAGTTGTGGATGGGACAAGTTATCATGGCATCTGGAGAGGATGGAGAAGAAAAGAAGAAAAATGACTCCAATAAGATTTAATCATAGAGTCATAGAATGCTAGAGTTGGAATGGACCTCCAGGGTCATTGTGTCCAACCACCTGCTCAATGCAGGATTCACTAAGCCATTTTTGTGTGTACAGTGGCTTGTATTCACCCCCTTGTTATTTTTCATATTTTGTTGCCTCACAACCTGGAATTTCAATGTTATTTTGAAAAATATTTAGATTTGAGAGTCCTCAGTGGTTGATACCTTTTAATGGCTAACTGAAAAGATGGTAACAAATTGCAAGCTTTCCAGACTACCTTGGTCTCTTCATCAGGCTAGTATACCACAAAATCTGAAGAGTCACATATTTATACACAATAAGACACAAAAATAATGCAATAGATAAGACAGGTGATGAAAATCAGAGTTATTATGGAAGAGATAAACAGTTGTGGCTATAAATATTTTAGCAGTTAATAGATAAGGAGTGTGAATGTTTTATTGTCCAGTGTTGTGATGGCCTCACAAATCTGAAGGGCACATTCCTTAGTTGATGAAGAATGACATAAATCCATGTGACACATTCATTCCTGCTCTGAAAGTGTTAAAGGTCATCATTAGTTGATATTCTGAGATTCTTCTTTCTCTTGGAGATTTGAAGTTACCTTTTAATACCAGTAATTTCATGTATTTTATTCTGTGATCAGGGGAACAAAAAAGCTTTTTCTATCTACTGGCTAACACGGTACAAGAATATATATATACTCCCTATATCACAATGTTTTTTTGGAAGGTTTGCATCAGATCATGTAAAGAACATGCCTACAACTGTGAACATTTGGTTTTCTTTTTATTGTGAACAAATAGGAGAACATATCTGAAAAGTTCAATGTGGATAACTATTCAAACCCCTTAAGTCAGTACTTTGTAGAACCTACTTCTGTGGCAATCAGCTGCAAGTTGCTTTGTATAAGTCTCTATGAGCTTTCCACATGTTGCCACTCAAATTTTTTTCCCATTCCTCAAGGCTAAAAAGGGCTTTGACTAATGGCCCCGTCACACTTAGCGACGCTGCAACGATCCCGACAACGATACGACCTGTCAGGGATCGTTGCTGCGTCGCTATGTGGTCGCTGGTGAGCTGTCAAACAGGCAGGCTCACCAACGATCAGGGGAGCAGCGACATCATGGAAAGAATCTTTCCACAATGTCCTGCTCCTGGTTACCAGCCCTGCTGAAGCAGGAGCAGGCTGGTAACCATGATAAACATCGGGTTACTAGGGGCACACACGCGCCTAGTAACCCGTTGTTTATCATGGTTACCACTCTGCTACGGTGAGCGGGAGGTTACCGCTCACTTTAGCAGGCTCGTAACCATGATAAACAACAGGTTACTAAGTGCGTGTGTGCCCCTAGTAACCCGATGTTTATCATGGTTACCAGCCTGATCGCTGCTCCCGCTGGTCACACACAGCGATGTGTGCTGACCAGCGGGAGGGCAACGACCAAAAAATGGTCCAGGACACTTTGCAGCGATCAGCGACCTCACAGCAGGGGCCTGATCGCTGCACAGTGTCACACATAGCGACATCGCTGGTGAGGTCGCTGTTGCGTCACCAAAACTGTGACACAGCAGCGATCTCGCTAGCGATCTCGCTATGTGAGACGGGGGCTTAAGCCATTCCAAAACATTTACACGTTTCCCCTTAAACCACTCAAGTATTTATTTAGCAGTATGCTTTGGGTCATTGTCTTGTTGGAAAGTGAACCTCCGTGCTAGTCTCAAATGACTGACAGACTAAAACAAGTTTTGCTCAAGAATATCCCTGTATTTCACACTATCCATCTTCCGCTCGACTCGGACCATTTTCTCTGTCCCTGCTGCCAAAAAACATCCCCACAGAATGATGCTGCCACCACCATGTTTCACTATGGGGATGGTGTTCTTGGCGTGATGAGTTGTGTTGGTTTTGCGGCAGACATTGCGTTTACCTTAGTGGCTAAAAAGTTCAATTTTGGTCTCATCTGACCACAGCATCTTCCTCCAGACATTTGGGAGTTACCCACATATCTTTTGGCAAACTCAAAAAGAGCCTTATAATTTTTGTGTGTAAGTAAAGGCCTTTTTCTGACCACTCTTCCATAAAGGCCACCTCTATAAAGTGAAGGGTTTATTGTGGTCGTGTGAACAGATACTTCAGTCTCTGCTTGGAAACTCTGCAGCTCCTTCAGGGTTACCTATGGTCTCTGTGCTGCCTCTCTAATTAATGCCCTCCTTGCCCGGGCCGAGAGTTTTGGTGGTCAGCCCTTTCTTGGCAGGTTTGTTGTGGTACCATGTCCTTTCCATTTGATGATAATGGATTTGATGGTGCTCCGGTGGATCATCAGAAATTGAGATATGTTTTTATAACCCAACCCTGTACTTCTCAACAACTTTGTCTCTGACTTGTTTGGAGATCTCCATGGTCTTCATGGTGTTGTTTGGTTAGTGGTGCCTCTTGCTTAATGGTGTTGCAGCCTCTGTGGCCTTTCAGAAAAGGTGTGTATATACCATGTGAGATTGCACACAGGTGGACTTCTTTTCACCAAGCATGTGAATTATGAAGGTAATTGCTTGCTCCAAAAAATTTAGGGGCTTAATGGCAAAGGGCTGAATACTTATGCACATGCCAATCTTTAGTTATTTGATCCCATAAATTTAATTTATGCCTGTATTTTTCTCACTTCACTTTACCAACTTAGACTGCTGATGCATCACACACAAATCGGATTACAAAAATATGTAAACACAGGTTGTAATGTAACAAAATAGATAAAAATCCAAGGGGGTGAATACTTTCTCAAGCTACTGCAAACGTTTATTTATGATACTGAATAGTCTCTTCAATTTTGTTGTTGCTATTTGGTCCACAGTCTGACGATGATTGTAAACAACACTCAGCATCTCCATACCTTGGTTAATCACATACTAAGAGTTGTAGGTTCATGTGAAACAATTGTATATAGGGCTGACTTGACATTACAATTTATCACTATACTAAGCTTAGTGCTGTATTCATGTATTGATGGTGGTTCTGGGGATGTAATTCTGTACTGATGGTGGATCTGGTTCTGTATTCCTGTTTCGATGGTGGTTGTGATGTTGTATTTCTGCAGTGATGGTTGTTCTGGGTATGTATTTCTTTTCTTTTGTGGGTTCTGGTGATATATTCCTGTACTGATGGTGGTTCTGGTGATGTGTTCCTTTACTGATGGTGGTTCTGGTGTTGTATTCCTGTACTGATGGTGATTTTGGCAATGTATCAATGTACTGATGGTGGTTCTGATGATGTATTTCTCTATTGATAGTGGTTTTTGAAGACGCATCCATATAATGTTGGTGGTTCCGGTACTATATTAATATACTGATGTTTTTTTGTGTTGTATTTCTGTACTGTTGGTGGTTTTGGCTATGTATCTGTAATGATGGGAATTCTGGTAATATATTAATGTACTGATGGTGGTTTTGATGCGGTATCTCTGTACTGTTTGTGGTTCTGGTGTTGAATATATGTACTGTTAGTGTTTCTGGTGCTATATTTCTGTACTGTTGGTGGTTCTGGTTGTGAATAGCTGTACTTTTGGTGGTTCTGGTACTATATTTCTGTACTGATGCTGGTTCTGGTAATGTATTTCTGTACTGATAGGGTTTCAGTGATGTATTCCTTTACTAATGATGGTTCTGGTGCTGTGTTCATGTACTGGTTATGGTTCAGGTGATGTATTTCTGCACAAGTGGTGATTCTAGTGATGAATTTTTGTACTGATGGTGATTCTGGTTATGTATTTCTCTACTGATGGTGTTTCAGTGATGTATGCCTACTATACTGGTGATGCTTCTGGCACTGTATCATGTACTGATTGTTGTTTTGATTATGAATTCCTGAACTGAATGTTATGTATTTATGGACTGTTGATGTTTCTGGTTATGTAAATCTGTATTGTTAAAGGTTCTGGTGCTGTCTTTTTCTACTGTTTATGGTTCTGGTGGTGGATGCCTGTAGTGTCAGTGGTTCTGGTGATGTATTTCTGTACTGATGAGGTTTCAGTGATATGCTCCTTTACTGATGATGGTTCTGGTGCTGTATTCATGTACTGATTGTTGTGATGTATTCCTGTACTGAAGGTGGTTCTGGTGATGTATTTCTGTACAAGTGGTGATTCTAGGTATGAATTTCTGTACTGATTTTGGTTCTGGTGATGCATTCTTGTACTGTTACTTTCTTTGATCTTGTACACATATAACACAATCCATAAAGTCTCCCATAACTCGATACATTGGTATGTTAACAAAGTATTGTGCTGTCTGACAAGTTAAGGTTACTATGTCTGCATGTATGTTAACAGCATTAATTATAAAATTAAGCCCTGTAGCATGCCCAATTCTAACATCGTGTAATATACTCACTATCAGGATCTGGTTCTTCTTATTGGTTCCAGCGGTTATCATATTACCACTCATGTGATGCTTATACTTACGGTGACCTGACAACTATCTTCTGTTCTTACTTCTCTCAACAAAACAGGGGTTGTAGGATTTCACTGAACATTAAGAGAATCAGGAATAGAAGCTTGTAAGCACGTAACTGTAAGTATGCAAATCGCAAATAAGTGGTCACATGATGACTACTCAAACAATTGAAAGGGGTGCTCCCATCTCCAAGATCCTATTCCAATATTTAGTAGGTGCAATAATAATATTAACTAATACCTCGCATTAGAAATGTAGTATAGTTCTTCTGATTGCCGGACCTTAGGTATCCATGGTTACGACCACTAGCAACTAGCTAACAGTCACTATGTCAGTGGTTGTAACCATGGATACATACTGTATTCATGCCCCTTTCAACCAGCAAAGCCAAAGCGGGACATATTGTGGCAACTCCTGCCCAGCAAATTCGCTATAAATGCTGGCTTACATTACACAAAATGTTACTCCAGTTACTTACTGGAGTAACGTATCTGGCATTTCGGCAAGACGTGGCGTTAATGAATTTGGCATATTTTTTTCCTGTATACCCTTCATTAAGCCTGGTGTACAAAATACCAGTCTTAATTTTGTTCTGTTTTTCATTTCTTAAGCTGCAACATTTCTGTCTACATGGTCTATGTCTTGTATAGCAGAATCATGTAGGTCTCATGGACACAAGCATTTTGACCTGTAAAACATTTACAAAATGCCCAGTACTACAGCCACCTAGTTGTGACTGAGGTTCTGATTCACAGATTAAGATTTCTTCTAGGATAGAGAATTTAGCACTTCTAGATGGTGTACACGCCATGTGATAAAGTATGCTGCAATTGAACATGACACCAACACAATCTCACAAATCTACCAAGGCCCCCTTAATATCATAAATATGACACCTACAAACATAAACTTGGGCAGCATATAGGAACAACCCTTAGGGTGGGTGATGGGATATTGATTTTCTATAGCAAAAGTTGGACCCCCTTCAAACCCCAAAAAATATTCGGCAAAGTATGCAGGGTCATAGCTTCAAACATTTATAAACAGGGAGAAGGACATGTATTTTGGCATGTACAAAGTAATTATGCCCACACGATACCCTGTTCATGGCCATCATAAAGTATGATGCTCTCAAAAATGTCCTCATGCACACAGAGTATATACACAAAGTGAATCAACTCACACATACAGTAGGAAGTGCGCAACACAGTATAATACCCACACAGCATGATGCCCCAAAAGTGACTCTTTCCCCTACAAGTATTATGGCCCATACAGCCCCCCACTCAGTATGATGGCCCCACAGTATGATGTTCCTACAGCCTTTGCTCATTGTGATGGCCGCTCACTCAGTATGAACCTCGCACACGGTGTTCTGTCTCCACAGCTCCCACTCAGTATGTTGGCCCCTCTCTTAGTATGACCCAACCACACCCCTTCACTCAATATGATGGCACCAACAGACTTTCATTCAGTTTGATGTCTCCACAGTCCCCCACTCATTATGATGCCTCCACAGACCCCCACACAAATACCATGTCCCAAATTGTCTCGCAAACAGAATGATGGCACCTCAGTATGTTGTTCCCACAGACCCCACTCAGAATGATGGACCACTAATCACTAAGATGGCCTCCACAGCCAGCCGTTTGGTATGATGGCCCACATAGCCACACACTTAGTATTATGTCCCCCACAACCCTCTACTCAGTATGATGACCCCCACAGACCCCCACTCAGCATGATGGCATACACAGTTCCTCATTTAGTATGCTGGCCCTACAGCCCACTCTCTACTAAATATGATGACTCCACTGACTCTCACTCAGCATGACATCCTCCACAGCTCCTCACTTAATTTGATGCCCCCACAATCCCTTATTCACAATGATGCACCTCACAACCCCTCAGTTAATATGATACTCTCACAGCCCCTCGCTCAGTATGATAAACCCCATAGCTCCTCACTCAGTATGATGCTTCAAATAAACTCACACTCTGTATCATGCACCCCACACACCCCCCCCATTTAGTATGATTCCCCAAAAGCCCATTACTCAATATGACCCCCCCCCAGAGTCCTTCACCCAGTACAATGTCACCAAAAACACCCACGCAGTCAGAGATGTATCTAGGTCTTCTGGCACCGGGGCAAGAATTCAGTGTGGCGACCCCCCACCCCCAAGCACATATGCGATTTGCACACTTAGTCAAGTGCTCACGAGCTGCTCTCCCTAATTCTCAATATTGAGTGGAAAACAGAGAAGCTCGTTGTCAGGTGACCGTCAGTATGGAAATTGCATATGAGTAAAGTGGCCATGTGATGACTGATGGAAACAGCAAGCAGAGCTAAATCCTGACAGTGAGTATATATATTACACGTTGTTAGGATTGGCTACAGGGCTTCATTTTACAACTAAACGGCTTGTCCAGGTTTGAGATGAAAGTCTGCAGTCACTCTGTGACTGCAGGTTTCTGAATTCTCACAGCGCATGCACTGCACACTTTTAGGGTTCTCTCTTGCACAAGTATGAGATTTGTATACTTCTGGCCACATTCCGACTAGACGTGTCCGGCCTCGCTAAATTCATTTTCATTGAGGCCACGCATGTCTAGTCGGCATGTGACCGCATGTATGTAAATCGCCGGCCCCAAAGAATCCTGACAGCGTGCAGTACGCACTGTGAGAATTCAGAAGTCTGCAGTCACATAGAATGACTGCAGACTCCTGACAAACTTGGACAACCCCTTTAATGCTCCTAATAAATAATACCATGATAATTAGTCAGTATCACAAATAACATTTACATCCAGGTACCTGATAGATGATGTCTCTGGAGTCTCTCTTTCTTTTCTTCTTCATCTTGTCCAGACTCCATGGTGACTTTTCTCATCCACAGCTCATCTCTGCAGACTTCCATCTTCTCTGGTCTTCTGCAGCACATCCCCACACGGTGACCTTAAAGACAGCAGTGTCATTATAATGCTCCTGAATAAAAATATCTGCCCTACACTGAGACCCTGAATAAATAATTGCACCTCACTATATTCCCTGCACAAAATATGACCCCCACTCTGTACCTCTTATGGTACATGCCCTCCACACTGCCCTCTCCTTTCCATACTGGGCCCCGTCTCATGCTGCACATAACACATCTGCATCTCTGGCTGCTATGGGCATAAAAGGGGACAAACTTATGGTGTGGACCCCATGCTCCCCTGACCTCAACCCCATTGAGAACCTCTGGAGCATCATCAAAAGGAGTGTCTATGATGGCGGGAGGCAGTTCACATCTAAGCAACAGCTCTGGGAGGGTATTCTGTCCTCATGCAAAACAATTAAAGCAGAAACCATCCAAAACCTGACAAATTCAATGGACGAGAGAGTTCAGAAGCTCCTTTCGAACAAGCGGTCCTATGTGCAAATGTAACATCACCTAGAATAAAGTTTTGAGTTGAAAACTGTTTGATTTCAGTTTGTAATAACCTGCTAATGCTTATAATTTCAAAAATGACAATTTTTTTGTTCTTTATTAGTGTTGAGCGAACATGCTCGACACTGCTCGGTACTCGCCCGAGCATCACGCTACTCGGGATGTTCGGCGAGCACCGAGCATTTCCGGGTTACTCGGGCGGGAGCTCGGGTCTCCGCCCTGCATGTTTGGCGCTCTTTACAGAGCCAATGAACATGCAGGGATTGCCAGCCAGTCACTGTAATGCCGCAGCCATGTTGTTTGTGGGCATTACAGTGATTGGCTGGCCGCACAGCGTCACCTCGAGTATTTAAAACCGGGCGCCGCCATCTTGGACACAGTCGCTCCGGATCAGACAGTGTAGGGACAGCGCTGCTGATTTAGGGAGAGATATATCCTGCAAAATAGTTAGTGTAGGGTCTGTAAAGGCTGCCAGATCAAACAAACAGTCCTTCTCAGGACTAATGTCCATCCCAGGTATATCAGGCAGGCAGGCAGGCAGGCTGTATAGGAGACGCAGTGGTTATACCAGCAAACGCTGCATTACAGTCCTGTGTGCTGCTCCTGTTGCTGAAATTGCTGGACTTAGCTCCAGGTCCCGGGGGCCAGGAAAAACCCTTTTTTTTATCTAAATCCTCTTTTTTTTTTCCTCCTTCACAATGTACATATACCCATCTTATTAACCTTTTGGTGTCCCCCCCCCCCCAAAAAAAAAGTGTGCCTCTGATTTTTCAGACACAAATATATGTGTTGAAAATAGTCTGGTGTAGGCCAGAGAAATAGAAGTGTGGTTTTGCAGTTCTATGGGCCATTTGTATCTAAAAAAAAACAGTTTGAGTGTGTCGCTCACTGTTCAGCCGCAAATATATATATATATTTTAAAAAGCCTGGTATACACCAGTAAATTATTACTGTGGTTTTGATGTTCCATGGTAAAACATCTCTATTATCCAGTTTTTTGCATTTTTTGCTGTATAAAAATAATAATAGTGTCTCCCTGATTTTTCAGACACAAATATATCTGTTGAAAATAGTCTGGTGTAGGCCAGAGAGACAGAAGTGTGCTTTTGCTGTTCCACGGTAAAAAATCTCTATTATCCTGCTTTTTGCATTTTTTGCTGTAAAAAAAAAAAAATAGTGTCTCCCTGATTTTTCAGACACAAATATATCTGTTGAAAATAGTCTGGTGTAGGCCCGAGAAATACAAGTGTGGTTTTGCAGTTCCACGGTACAAACCTCTGTATTATTCACTTTTGGGCCATTTGTATCTAAAAAAAACAGTTTGAGTGTGTCGCTCACTGTTCAGCCGCAAATATATATATATATATTTTAAAAAGCCAGGTATACACCAGTAAATTATTACTGTGGTTTTGATGTTCCACGGTAAAACATCTCTATTATCCTGTTTTTGGCATTTTTTGCTGTATAAAAATAATAATAGTGTCTCCCTGATTTTTCAGACACAAATATATCTGTTGAAAATAGTCTGGTGTAGGCCAGAGAGACAGAAGTGTGCTTTTGCTGTTCCACGGTAAAAAATCTCTATTATCCTGCTTTTTGCATTTTTTGCTGTAAAAAAAAAAAAAATAGTGTCTCCCTGATTTTTCAGACACAAATATATCGGTTGAAAATAGTCTGGTGTAGGCCCGAGAAATACAAGTGTGGTTTTGCAGTTCCACGGTACAAACCTCTGCATTATCCACTTTTGGGCCATTTGTATCTAAAAAAACAGTTTGGGGTGTCGCTCACTGTTCAGCCGCAAATATATATATATTTTAAAAAGCCTGGTATACACCAGTAAATTATTACTGTGGTTTTGATGTTCCACGGTAAAACATCTCTATTATCCTGTTTTTGGCATTTTTTGCTGTGTAAAAATAATAATAGTGTCTCCCTGATTTTTCAGACACAAATATATCTGTTGAAAATAGTCTGGTGTAGGCCAGAGAGACAGAAGTGTGCTTTTGCTGTTCCACGGTAAATATCTCTATTATCCTGCTTTTTGCATTTTTTGCTGTAAAAAAAAAAAAATAGTGTCTCCCTGATTTTTCAGACACAAATATATCTGTTGAAAATAGTCTGCTGTAGGCCCGAGAAATACAAGTGTGGTTTTGCAGTTCCACGGTACAAACCTCCGTATTATCCACTTTTGGGCCATTTGTATCTAAAAAAAACAGTTTGAGTGTGTCGCTCACTGTTCAGCCGCAAATATCTCTATTTAAAAAAGTGTGGTATACCCCAGTAAACAATAACTGTGGTTTTCCTCTTCCACGGTTCTAATCTACTCTTTATTACCCTTTTTCCATTGATAGTGCAAGTGTAAGCTATTTTACTTCATTTACAATGGGCAAGGCGCGTGGCAAGGGACGTGGAAGTGGACGTTCTGGTGATGGTTCGTGCAGAGGACGGGGCCGTGGCCAAGGTGAAAATGTGCCACAACCAACAGCCACATCTTCTCGCTCCCACTTCTTGACCAAATTACTAGGGAAGCACAGAACAACACCAGTATTGAGAACTGATCAGTGTGAACAGGTTATTAATTGGATAGCAGACAATACTTCCAGTTACCTGGGCACCACCACCTCCGGTCTGTCTTCCACACGGTCAACTCTTAGTAGCCGTGAGTCTCGACCGCATACTCCTCCTCACCCTGATGCTCCTTCCTCCCACCATGCCGAGTGTCGTCAGACAGCAAGTGATCCCACACTTGGACACTCTGAAGAGCTGTTCACTGGTCCATTTCCATATTTAGGCCCCTCGCCTGATACGCTTGAAGTGGTGGAAGAGGAGATCCCATGTTGCGATGCCCAAATATTTGAACAGCCACGGCCACAGGAAGTCGACGTTGGCAATATGTCACAAGAGGTGGACGATGACGAGACACAATTGCCAGGAAGTGAGGAGGAGGATCGTGGTGCGCAAGTGGAAGAGGAGGAGGTGGTGGATGATCTAGTAACTGGCCCAACGTGGAAGGAGGACATGCAGAGTGAGGCCAGCAGCACACAGGGGGAGGGAGGCAGAGTACCCCAACAGGCAGGAAGAAGCAGTGTGGTGGCCGCAGACAGAAGGCAGGCAACCGTTCCCCGTAATACCAACACGAGGGACGTTGCCAGTACAAGCGGTAGGTCTTCCAGAGTCTGGAATTTTTTTAAAGACTCTGCTGATAACCCCAAAAAGGCCATATGTTCCACCTGCCATGCCAGCATCAGCAGGGGTGACAAAACTACCAGCCTGACCACCACCAGCATGATCAGGCACATGGCACCAAAGCACCCGACTTTGTGGGGCGAAACCCAGGGTCCACGACCAGTGTCAGCGGGTGTCACCACTGCTTCTTACACTGTTGTGCGTGCAATAGAACCCCCTGTTGTGTGTGCAAGGCAATCCCCTGTCCATACTGCATGTAAAGATGCCCCCTCCTCTCAGTCTTCACTTGTTATGGCAGTTTCTCAAGAAACAGCATCAACGTCCACATCCACGTCCCACCGCAGCGTTCAATTGTCCATATCCCAGACCTTTGAACGAAAGCGGAAATTTGCAGCTAACGCCCCACAGGCCACAGTCCTAAATTCGCACATTTCACGACTGCTTGCATTGGAAATGCTGCCTTTTAGGCTGGTGGAGACAGAATCCTTCCGCAATCTTATGGCGGTGGCCGTCCCTCGGTACTCGGTCCCCAGCCGACACTATTTTGCCCGGTGTGCCATCCCCGCACTACACAAGCACGTGTCCCAAAGCATCTGCCGTGCCCTCAACAACGCAGTTACTGGGAGAGTCCTGACAACGGACACGTGGACAAGTGCTTGTGGCCAGGGACGGTACATCTCTCTGACGGCACACTGGGTAAACATAGTGGAAGCCGGGACCCAGTCGGACCTTGGGACGGAACACATCCTCCCCACACCGAGGATTGCGGGCCCTATGTCAGTCAGAGTTGCCCCCACAGTGTACAGCTCCTGCGCATCCTCCTCCTCCTCCTCCTCCTCTCATGTTCAGCCTCCATCTCAGATATCACCACATCAGTTACAAGCTGGAAGCATTGCAGTACTGCCTCCGCCAAGCGGCAACAGGCTGTGCTGAAACTCATAAGCTTAGGTGATAAACCTCACACTGCTTGTGAGTTGTGGACAGCTGTGAAAGAGCAGGCAGATCTGTGGCTGAGACCGCTGAACCTACATCCCGGCATGGTCGTGTGTGACAATGGCCGTAACCTGGTGGCGGCTCTGAGGCGAGGTGAGATCACACACGTACCATGCCTGGCTCATGTGCTTAACCTCGTGGTTCAGCGGTTTCTTAAATCGTACCCCGAGTTGCCAGATCTGATCGTGAAAGTACGCCGCCTGTCAGCTCATTTTCGCAAGTCGGCTACAGCTTCCGCCGCCCTTGCTGTGTTGCAGCAGCGTTTGCAGCTTCCGGCACACCGACTGGTGTGTGATGTCCCCACACATTGGAACTCTACCCTCCACATGTTGCAAAGGATTTGTGAGCAGAAGAGAGCAGTTGTGGAGTACCAGCTGCAACAAGGCCGTCTATATTCAGGTCAGACTCCACACATAAGACCTCAGGAGTGGAACTGGATGTCTGACATATGTACCATCCTGACAAACTTTGAGGAGGCCACCAAGATGGTGAGTGGCGGTGACGCCATCATTAGTGTCAGCATGCCACTTGTCTGTCTTTTGCAACGCTCTCTGCAGAGAATTAAAGAGGAGGCATTGCAGCCAGAGTATGATGAGATGGATCAAGAAGCCGTAGCGGGCGATTACACACAGCCCAGCCTCATCTCATCCCAACGTGCATTGGAGGACAATGAGGGAGAGGAGGAGGAGGAGGAGTAGGAAGAACAGGAGCTGCTATCATGCGTTGTAGACGGTAGTACCTGTACAAGTGTCATACCGTCGGTACAGCATGGGTGGCCTGAGGACAGGGGGGAGGAGTAAGAGGAGGAGGAGGAGGAGAGCATGGTCAGTCGTCATCTTGGTGAGGACACGGAAATCTTGCCCGTTAACAGTCTGGCACGCATGGCTGACTTTATGTTACGCTGCCTTAACCGTGACCCTCGCGTTGTCAAAATGTTGGGTGACAGTCATTACTGGTTGGTGACACTTGTAGACCCCCGCTCCAAGGAGAACTTTCACTCTCTTATTCCTGAGGTGGAGAGGTCTACAAAAATGGGGCAATACCAGAAGGCCCTTGCTGCAGAACTCTTAAAAAAATTCCCATCTGAACACGCTAGCGGCAGAGGTCACAATTCGTTGCCCAACCAAGGCGTACAGGCGAGAGAGATGCAACTCCAATCCAGCAGAGGCAGGGGAACAATGTCAACGTTCTGGGACAGTTTTCTGACACCCGCCCAGCTTACAGGAACTGAGGCGTGGGGTACTCTCACAAGCAGTGGAAAGTTTCAAAAGATGGTGAGGGAGTACCTTGCCGATCGTACCAGCGTCCTCCGTGATTCCTCTGTGCCTTTTAATTATTGGGTATCCAAGCTGGACACTTGGAATGAACTCGCTCTGTACGCCTTGGAGGTCCTGGCCTGCCCTGCTGCTAGCGTGTTATCGGAGCGTGTTTTTAGTGCCGCTGGGGGAATTATAACTGAAAAGCGCACTCGCTTGTCAACTGACAATGTTGACAAGCCGGCCCTTATCAAAATGAACAAGGGCTGGATTGGGCCAGACTTCTCATCACCACCAAATGACAGCAGAGTAACATAAAGTCAAATCCACTGTGTTATTTCGGGAGGTGTATTCACATGCACCGCTTCACACCCACACATGGGTATACGCTTCCTCGTTTCGGCTGTTTAATCTTCTTCTCCTTATCCTCAGCCTCCACCACCACTATACCACCAGGGTGCCAGCATTGCAAGTTCCTCCGTCCTAATTTTTGGCAGCTTTTGCTGGGAAAGCATAAGCAAATACCATGGGACACCCATTCCCCAATAATGGGACTTATGTTTGTAATATGCTATACTGCATGGCTCTTGTAAGGGGTATTGCAAGTTGCTCCGTCCTAATTTTTGGCAGCTTTTGCTGGGAAAGCATAAGCAAATACTATGGGAGACCCACTCCCCAATAATGGGACTTATGTTTGTAATATGCTGTACTGCATGGCTCTTGTAAGGGGCATTGCAAGTTGCTCCGTCCTAATTTTTGGCAGCTTTTACTTGCAAGGCATAAGCAAATACTATGGGACACCCACTCCCCAATAATGGGACTTATGTTTGTAATATGCTGTACTGCATGTGACGCACCCCCTGGGCCGTGTGTACACGTGTGTGGAATACCTGGTGCCGTGTCTCTGGGGTCTGTAGTCTCCGTGGCGGTGACCCGGTCCCGTGGCTCAGGCTGGTCAAACCAGTGGCAGTCTTTCTTAGGTTTTGAGGTTAATTGTCCAACTGCGCCACAAGTGGATTGCGGTCAGGGAGTACCACCGCTGCAAGGCAGACCGCTGAGGCTGGTGTTGTGTGCGCAGCATAGAATGGGATAACTCCCCTCGGGAGGAGTATAGCCTCAGGGCAGTGAGTGTGGATGATGGGGGTGATGGTGCACGAGCGCAGCAGGAATGACTCAGAGTCTTTGCAGTGCATTTCAGGGTCTTTACTGATGATTATAAGGTAGACCCTCCCAGGAGTACTGGCTAGCATAAGAGGCCTGGTCAGTCTGTGAGCAAGCAGGAGTTCCCCTGGCCAGGTGGAGTTGTAGGCCTCCCCGTCTGTCTGCACTCTTCCTGGCTACCTTGCTGTAACCGGGTAGAAGTAGCCCACGTCCCTGAGTGTACCGTGTAGTGCTCACCCGTATGGCTGGTGACTTGGGGCCTTCTGTTAGCCTCCGTTCCACGACGGCGGTGTTGGTCCCTTGCTTGTGACTGAGCCTCCGGGCTTCTATGGCCAGAGGACCTGAAATCCCCTGCAGGCTGGTTTCTGCTGCTGGATATATAAGTCCTCACAGCTTCGGACTCCTGTGTCCGGTTCCTATTGTCTTCTGCCAGGGCAAGCTCTGCTCAGCTTCCAGCCCCTGGTCTTTAGCTCCTAGCTCCTACAGAGCTCCTTGCTGTTACTTTCCCTTGCTCTCACTCTGACTCTGACTGTTCTCTGACTCACTCAACCCCGCCCCAGATCCAGTTTATAAGGGCAGAATTCTCCCCTCCCAGGACTGGGGCAGGAGGATGTTGCATGTTTAAGGGATCCTGACCAGGAAACCTCCCACTTGCTCTCCGACGTAATATCTCTATTACTGTGGTGACCAGACCCCTGGGGTGCCACACATGGCTCTTGTAAGGGGCAATGCAGTTCCTCATAATTTTTGGAAAGCCTTCCATTCACTGCTTAGGCCAACAGTGCACGGGAGACCCAGTTGCTATAAATCGAAAAAAAAGGTTTAGTTAACGCCCTCTGACCTCCATGTCATTTCCAAGGGGCATTAGAGTGGCTCGAAATTTTTGGTAGGCATTGCACTCACTGTATGCCCGATAACTGTGTAGCCGAACCGCTCCTTTTGTTACAGAAACATATCCTGCAAGACATATCTGGTTGACTGGGCAAAAAGCCATAGACAAACTGGAACAAGTTCAGAGAAGAGCGACCAGAATGGTGACTGGTCTGCAAACCATGTCCTATGAGGAACGGTTGCAGGATTTGGGAATGTTTAGCTTGCAAAAAAGAAGACTGAGAGGAGACTTAATAGCTGTCTACAAATATGTCAAGGGCTGTCACATTGTAGAAGGATCATCTTTATTCTCATTTGCACAGGGAAAGACTAGAAGCAACGGGATGAAACTAAATGGGAGGAGACACAGATTAGATATTAGAAAAAACTTTTTGACAGTTAGGGTGATTAATGAGTGGAACAGGCTGCCACGAGAGGTGGTGAGTTCCCCTTCAATGGACGTCTTCAAACAGAGGCTGGACAGACATCTGTCTGAGATGATTTAGTGAATCCTGCTTTGAGCAGGGGGTTGGACCAGATGACCCAGGAGGTCCCTTCCAACTCTACCATTCTATGATTCTATGATTCTATGACTGGCCTGATATTGATGTGAATGGTCCCTGTTCCTCCTGCTCTTTCTCCTTTGCCACCACCTCATCCATCATTTATCACCTGAAGCTTTGTTTTAACGGGAGTCATAGAACTGGGATAGTAGTAGGAAAACATCCAGCAATCCTCGGAGGAGGTAGGATATGCGCCAAAACGCGGACCACCTCAGGCCTAGCCGCTACTACATACATGCGCTTGCATTCCAAGAAAACAAAGCAGATGCTAACTTCTATCATCATCATCATGCTCCTCACCTAGGCACTCTCAACTCCCCTGATGGTGAAGCCAGGGCCCACCGGAGTAGTCTGGTTCTCTGGTGGGCTCGTCCAATGCTGCCCTAAAGCAGGCCAGGCTAAGAAAAGTGTGGGGGAAGGTGACAGGAGAAATCAGGGCGGCTGGGGACCGAGTATGGACACCTGGCCGCCATCTGGCAGCTGGGGACCGAGCGTGGACACCCGGCCGCCGGGCGGCTGGGGACAGAGTATGGATACCTCGCTGCCGAAGCGGCCATGAGGTAGTGGCCAGCTTCGGCGTCCTCCAAACTAAAAGGCCCTATTTCAAGTGAAAGCTAGCAGTATGGTATTGCAGCCTGCGGGTGGGTGGGTGGTTGGCTGCATATTTTGGCTTGCATTACAAGGAATGGGGGAGGTACAATTGAACACTGCCCTGGGACAAGGACTTGCACGGGGATAGTTGCAAGTCTGCATCTTCTGATGCGGCAAGGATCACTTCTGATGGGCACACTTTTAGACAGTGACCTGGGGGTCAGAGATGCTTCCAGGGGTCTTCCCCATGCTGATCCCTTGTCTTTTCAGCACTGTATGCATGTGTCACACAGCACATGGCCAGATAAGGTTGTAAAACGTTAAAATGACATGTCCCGGTGAACGCATTTGTCACGGTTGAAAGCAATACAAAAGTGCAAAAACGCATGAAAAATGCTACTTGTGAACATAGCCCAAGGTGTGAAGGAGTATTTTTGTTTTTGGTTATTTATTTTACCTTATACACAAGTTTTTACCCTGGAAAGGAAATTCCTTAACATATTTCACAGGAAAACCGTTTCAGTTTCGTTTTTGAACATTTTATTGTGAGCCCGCAAAAGTGGCTTAATACCTCTGACCACGTTGTTGACAGCAGTGACCTGGGGGTCAGAAATGCTTCCATGGGCGTCGCCATGCTGCCCCCATGTCTTTTGAGCACTGTCACTATCGTTTTGGGCACTTTTTAGGCTTTCTACAGACTGCCGGGGGTGCTGCCGCAAAAATGCTCGGGTCTCTCATAGACTAACATTGGGCTCGTTGCTCGGGTCGAGCACCCGAGTATCACGGTAAGCTCGGCCCGAGCTTCGAGCACCCGAGCATTTTAGTGATCGCTCAACACTATCAGTCGTCATCTTGGTGAGGATACGGAAGTCTTGCCCGTTACCAGTCTGGCACCCATGGCTGACTTTATGTTACGCTGCCTTAACCGTGACCCTCGCATTGTCAAAATGTTGGGTGACAGTAATTACTGGTTGATGACACTTTTAGACCCCCTCTACAAGGAGAACTTTCACTCTCTTATTCCTGAGTTGGAGAGGTCTACAAAAATGGGGCAGTACCAGAAGGCCCTTGCTGCAGAACTATTAAAAAAATTCCCATCTGAACACGGTAGCGGCAGAGGTCACAGTTCGCTGCCCAACTAAGGCATACAGGTGAGAGAGACGCAACTCCAATCCAGCAGAGGCAGGGGAACACTGTCAATGTTCTAGGACAGTTTTCTGAGACCTGCACAGCTTACAGGCCACAAGGAGTGGAAATTTTCAAAAGATGGTGAGGGAGTACCAGCGTCCTCCGTGATTCCTCTGTGCCTTTTAATTATTGGGTATCCAAGCTGGACACTTGGAATGAACTCACTCTGTATGCCTTGGAGGTCCTGGCCTGCCCTGCCGCTAGCGTGTTATCGGAGCGTGTTTTTAGTGCCGCTGGGGGAATTATAACTGATAAGCGCACTCGCCTGTCAACTGACAATGCTGACAAGCTGACCCTTATCAAAATGAACAAGGGCTGGATTGGGCCAGACTTCTCATCACCACCAAATGACAGCAGAGTAACATAAAGTCAAATCCACTGTGTTATTTCGGGAGGTGTATTCCCATGCATCGCTTCACACCCACACATGGGTATATGCTTCCTCATTTCGGCTGTTTTTTGCTCTTCTCCTTATCCTCAGCCTCCACGACCACTATACCACCAGGGTGACCATGGTCCATGTTGCCAGCATTGCAAGTTCCTCTGTCCTAATTTTTGGCAGCTTTTGCTTGGAAGGCATAGGCAAAGACTATGGGAGACCCACTCCCCAATAATGGGAATAATGTTTTTAATATGCTGTACTGCATGGCTCTTGTAAGGGGCATTAAAAGCATCTTGTTAAGCTACTGTGACCTCCACGTCTCTTCCACAGGGCGTTGATATTGTCTTTTTATTCCACTGTAACCTCCACCACTCTTCCAAGGGGCATTGATATTGTCTTTTTATTCCACTGCGACCTCCACCACTCTTCCAAGGGGCATTAAAACCGTCTTGTTAAGCTACTGTGACCTCCACGTCTCTTCCACTGGGCATTGATATTGTCTTTTTATTCCACTGTAACCTCCACCACTCTTCCAAGGGGCATTAAAACTGTCTTGTTAAACCACTCTGAACTCCACGTCTCTTCCAAGGGGCATTAAAACCATCTTGTTAAACTACTGTGACCTCCACATCTCTTCCAAGGGGCATTAAAACTGTCTTGTTAAACCACTCTGAACTCCACGTCTTTTCTAAGGGGCATTAAAACCGTCTTGTTAAACCACTCTGAAATCCACAGCTCTTCCAAGGGGCATTGACATGTTGTTTTTAATTACCTCTAACCTCCACGATTCTTGCAACGGGCATTGCATTTCCTCCTAATTTTTGTCAGCTTTTGCTTTTCAATGCATAGGCGAACACTAAGGGAGACCGACTCCCCAATAATGGGTAGAAGGTTTTTAATACGCTGTAATCCACGTCTGTTTCAAGGGGCATTGCAGTGCCTAATAATTTTTGGAAAGCCTTCCATTCCCTGCTTAGGCCAACAGTGTACAGGAGACCCAGTTGCTATAAATGGAAAAAACGGTTTAGTTAAGGCCCTCTGACCTCCATGTCACTTCCAAGGGGCATTGGAGTGCCTCGAAATTTTTGGTAGGCATTGTATTCACTGTATGCCTTATAACTGTGTAGCTGAACCGCTCCTTTTGGTACAGAAACATATCCTACAAGACATGTGTGGTTGGCTGGCCTGATAATGATGTGAATGGTCCCTGTTCCTCCTGCTCTTTCTCCTTTGCCACCACCTCATCCATCATTCATCACCTGAAGCTTTGTTTTAACGGGAGTCATAGAACTGGGATAGTAGCAGGAAAACATCCAGCAATCCTCGAAGGAGGTAGAATATGCGCCAAAACGCTGACCACCTCAGGCTTAGCTGCTACTACATACATGCGCTTGCATTCCAAGGAACAGAAAGCTAAGGAGGTGGATGGCCTCATGATCATGAATAATTTACTCGTTGTGTAGGAGGCCGACCACTGCTGCTGTCTACCTTCTGAACTTTGTGTTGAAGCCTGATTGACCCAGGACCCGCAATCCTCTATGTCTGGAGGACGTGTTGCATCCCAGTGTCCAACTGTGTCCCAGCTTCCACAATATTAACCCAGTGTGAAGGCGTCAGTGAGATGGACCATTCCTGGCCACATTCACTTGTCCACGTGTTTGTGGTTAGGCTGTCCTTCCCACAAAATGCACTGGGGAGGGCACAGGTAATGTTTTGGTATGCGCGCTTGTGTATAACGCGCACCGGGACAAATAGGGGCGGCTGGGGACCGTTTATGGACACCCGGCCACCCCCACGCGGCTGGGGACTGTGTGTGGGCACCCGGCCGCGGGGCGGCTGGGGACTGAGTATGGACACCCGGCCGCCCCCTGGCGGCTGGGGACCAAGCGTGAACACCCAGCCGCCCGGCGGCTGGGGACTGAGTATGAATACCAGGCTACCGACGCAGCCATGACGTGGTGGCCAGATTCCACCTCCACATGCCTAAAAGGCCCAATTTCAAGTGCAAGCAAGCTAGCAGTATGGTATTGCAGCCTGGGGGTGGGTGGGTGGCAGGCTGCATACTTGCGCTTGTATTGCAAGTTATGGGGGAGGTACAATTGAACACTGCCCTGGGACAAGAACTTGCACGGGGATAGTTGCAATTCTGCATCTTTTGATGCGGCAAGGATCACTTCTGATGGGCACACTTTTAGGCAGTGACCTGGGTGTCAGAGATGCTTCCAGGGGTCTTACCCATGCTGTTCCCATGTCTTTTTAGCACTGTATGCATGTGTCACACAGCACATGGCCAGATAAGGTTGTAAAATGTTAAAATGACATTTCCCGGTGAATGCATTTGTCACGGTTGAAAGCAATACAAATGTGCAAAAACGCATAAAAAATGCTACTTGTGAACATAGCCCAAGGTGTGGAGGAGTATTTTTGTTTTTGGTTATTTATTTTACCTTATACACAAGTCTTTACCCTGGAAAGGATGTTCCTTAACCCCTTTCCGACCTGGTCAGTAATAGTACGCACCAGGTCGGGAAGGCCGGTTCAGCGGGGGCTCCAGCGGTGAGCCCGCACTGAAGCGAGCACATGTCAGCTGATTATTGGAATCGCAATCCACCCGCGGCTGTTAACATGTTAAATCTCTGACAGTGGCATTTAACTCGCGCTTCCGGGAGTCCTAAGCCCCGCCCATCAGTGACCCCGTCACGTGATCGCGGGTCACCAATGGGTGGGCATGACAACTCAGGGTCTGCAGCAGACGCCTGTGGTTGTCATGTCTCAATTGCTATGAGCGCCACCTAGTGGTCAGCGCTCATAGCAAGTGAGCATTTCTCCTGCATACAAGCGATCTGCTCATCGCTTGTATGCAGTAGAAGCAATCAGACAACTGCTGCTTCTAGTCTCCTCTGGAGACTATAGAAGCAAGCAGAAAGTGTAAAAAAAAAAGTTTTGAAAAAAATAAAAAAAATAAAAAATATATAAAAGTTTAAGTCACCCCCCTTTCGCCCCATTCAAAATAATATATATATATATATATATATATATATATAAAAAAAACACATACACATATTTGGTATCGCCGCATTCAGAATCGCCCGATCTATCAATATAAAAGAAGAATTAATACAATCAGTAAACGGCGTAACGAGAAAAAAAATTTAAACGCCAGAATTAAGTTTTTTTGGTCGCTACAACTTTGCAATAAAATGCAATAATGGGCAATCAAAACATCGGATCTACCCCAAAATGGTATCAATAAAAACGTCAGCCCGGCACGCAAAAATAAGCCCTCACCTGGCCCCAGATCCCGAAAAATGGAGAAGCTAAGGGTCTCGGAAAATGGCGTCATTTTTTTTTGTTTTTTTAGCAAGCTTTGGATTTTTTTTCACCACTTAAATAAAAAAGAACCTATACATGTTTGGTGTCTATGAACTCGTAATGACCTGGAAAATAATGATGGCAGGTCCGTTTTAGCAATCTGTGAACGTGGTAAAAAAAGGACCCAAAAAACAACTGTGGAATTGCATTTTTTTTGAAGTTTCACTGCACTTGGAATTTTTTTCCCATTTTCCAGCACACGATATGGTAAAACCAGTGATGGTGTTTAAAAGTACAACTCGTCCCGCAAAAAATAAGCCCTCACATGGCCATATTGAATGAAAATTAAAAAAGTTCTGGCTCTGGGAAGAAGGGGAGCAAAAAAGGAAAACACAAAAACAGAAAGACCCATGGTCATTAAGAGGTTAACATATTTCACAGGAAAGCACTTTCACTTTCGTTTTTGAACGTTTTATTTTGAGCCTGTAAAAGTGGCTTAATACCTCTGACCACGTTGTTGACAGCAGTGACCTGGGGGTCAGAAATGCTTCCAGGGGCGATCCCCATGCTGTCTCCATGTCATTTAAGCACTGTCACTATCGTTTTGGGCACTTTTTAGGCTTTCTACAGACTGCCGGGGGAGCCGCCGCAAAAATGTTCGGGTCTCCCATAGACTAACATTGGGCTCGTTGCTCGGGTCGAGCACCCGACTATCACAGTGAGCTCGGCCCGAGCTTCGAGCACCCGAGCATTTTAGTGCTCGCTCAACACTATTCTTTATTAAAATGAAAAGATTGAAAACTCTGCTGTGCATAATAATTTGGAACATGCAGTTTGAGTGCAGTTTGAGTTTTTTATTTTTTTAAAAATATACTGTTATCATAGGCAGTTTGTACAAAAACCTTTCAATTGTACTCTAATAGTTATTTGACTGGAAAATTACAATGACTGCAATTCATATAGGTAATTTGGGAAAATCTGAGAAAATATTATTTGCATAATAATTTGGAACACAGTGTACACACACGCAGGGTACGTACACTCCCACAGTAAATACCCCCCACACATAGAGTATATACCTCACACACACAGAGTATATACACACTCACAGTAAATACCACACTACAGAGTATGTACACACCCACAGTAAATACCCCACACAAACACACAGTATATATACACCCCCACAGTAAATACCCACACACACAAGAAATACACCCACACACACAGAGTATATATACCCCCACAATAAATACACACACAATATATACCCCCCACACACAGAGTATACATACCCCCACAGTAAATCCACACACACAGTTTATACTCCCCCAAACACACATAGATTATATATACCCCCACAGTAAATACACACACACAATTTATACCCCCCTACACACATAGATTATATATACCCCCACAGTAAATACACACACACAATTTATATCCCCCTACACACATAGATTATATATACCCCCACAGTAAATACACACACAATTTATACTCCCCACACACATAGATTATATATACCACCACAGTAAATACATGCGCTCACACACACAGTAAACCCCCCCATGTATTCTTCGGTGTCTTCAGCTCCAGTGTGGAGTCAGCATGACACCCTGCTCAGAAAACGTCCAAATCCCGGTCCGGGGGCGGCAAAACGCAGCCGCCGGGAGAGACACATTGGACCGCCGCCGCACATGCCCTGGCAGCCCCCCCCCCTAGATATGCCTCTGCACGCAGTATGACGCCCCCACTGTCCCTCACTCAGTGCGATGCCATCACAGCCACCGACTCAGTGTGATGCTCCCACAGCCCCTCGCTCAGTATTATGCACTGCGCAACCCCTCATTTATTATGATGCCACCAAACCTTCCCACATAATATAATGACCCTACAGCCCCTCATTCAGTACGATGCCTCTAAAACCCCTCACACGGTATGATAACCTCCACAGACCCCCTACTTACTATGATGTTCCCACAGCCCCTCACTCAGCATTATGCTCTTACTCATCATGATACTGCACAGCCCCTCATTCAGTATCAAGCACCTCTTAACCCCTCACTTAATATGATACCCCCAAAGCCTCTCACTCAAAATGATGTTCCCAGAGCTCCTCACAAAATATGATGCACTTCACAAGCCCCTCACGCAGTATGATGCACTCCACAAACCTGCACTTTGTATGATGCCCCACAAAGCCCTTTACTGAATATGATGCCCCATCATTTACATACAATTAACCTGTCTATCCATCACGTGACTGATTTCCATAATTCCATGACTTTTCCTTTTGGATGTTGTAATTTCAATATTAACAAGTGTAATTAAATACATATGAATTGATTACACCTTTAGTCTGCCGTGTTGCTTGTCGTTCATGTATTCAACGCACTTTGAATTAAAACAGGCACATAAAATTCTGATCTTTTCTACATAATTAAATTTTAGACCTCAGAATAACATTTAAAATCCCACCTAGCAAGTGAATATGATAAGATCATGAGAAATATCAAAACAAATTATTATACCTCAAATAATCAGCCTAGGAAATTGATGTCAAAGTGAGTACGAGGGCAAAAAACAGTTTTATTAATAAAACAGTAAAATGGACAATAATGCATCCACCCTAACTAAATATCAATTACTTCTTTGGAATTCTATAACAGTCTATATAATCTCAAAAATGACCTTTATATCCTACAACCTAATATTCTTGCAAAATATCGAACTTCGAAAATTAAAACCAGATCTTTCTTAAACAAACACTTTTCAGTATTGGAATTAAAGTTCATAAATAACCTAAAAAAAAAGTAAATCACTGGGTCCTGACGGTGTTACTAATGAATATTACCAACTATTTTCTAACCATCTTATTAAACCATCACATTATCAAAGGTTTTCAATACATTTTTTTGGAATCAGGTATTATTCCTGCAGAAATGACTGAAGCAAATATAAAGCTGATTCCGAACCAAAAAGGAGATACTTCATCAACGAAGAATTACCGCCAATATCTCTTCTCAATTCAGATATAAAACTCTGATCTTAGTAAATTCCCTCTTTTGTGTTTTTTATTGCTTAATCTGTATTTTTTTTCTAGTTATCTTTTAACAGTTGCAAAACCAAACACTTGTAACACAACTAATGTAAAAGACCCCTCCACCCACAGCTGCATTTCAGATGCAAATGGCGTATTTTCTTACCTTGGAGTTTGTGTCTCCTTCCATTTTAAACAATCACCTTTGTGATAACATTAGTTTTTCCAAAAGCATTCAGGTTGTAAAGTCTCCAAGATATTATCTTTAAGGTAAAAAAAAACAACAATTTAATCACAAATTGAATTAAACAATGTAACCTCAGAATATCACATTCAATGTTATCTGCTCATTCAGTTTAAGATTTCTGTTTTTAAATGTAAGGTATACAGTAAAGTTTCCTTTGTAGGCTAATGTTTCTGTCCTTTGATGTCTGACCTTTCATCATGTGTGCAGACACCAGTCTAGGAGGCCTAAAGGTTTGTTTCCTAGATAGTGAGTCACGGGGGTAGGAGGTTGGGGAAGGTTCTGCTGTATTGGCACCAATTCCAATTGTATATTGGGCATTGCTGTATTAGGAAAAATTGGACCAATTTAGCTCTTGAAAATTTTTCATTTTCACGATCCAAGGATTTAAAATAATGTGAAGCAAATGTGGGTTCAAATGGCCGCTACACGCTTAGATTAATTAATTTATCTAGGCGTTGGATCACTTTTGGGGGTTTCTGCTGTTTTGGCATCTAAGGAGCAATGCAAATTTGATATTGTGTCCCCAATCTATTCCAGACACTTTATTTCCAAGCCCTACCCTGTGCCAAAAAAGTAGTTTCCAAGGACATACAGGGTATAACCTGTCCAGTAAAAAATGCATAACACGTTTCTGGGTGCACTTACTTTCTTTACCTCCTGTGAAAATGGAAAAAGAAGGCTTACGCAACATGTTGGTTGAAAAAAAAATGAAAAATTTCATTTTTTTTTTAAATTCCACATTGCATTTATTTCAAAGAAGTTCTGGAAGAGATCACAGACTTTCAGAAAGTAGTTTAGAATACATTGAGGGGTGCAGCGTGTAAAATTGGGGGTTTTACAACATATAGAAAACTTAAAGTCCCTTTAAATGTAAGCAGATACCTTAAAAAATAAGTTTTGTACATTTTGTTGGGAAAAAAATGAAAATTTTCACATGAAGTGACACATTTCACATAAAAAAAAAAGGGACAAACCATTATGTCCATTAACCTCTTGCTGACATGGTTATTTTCCGTTTTTGTTTTTTCCTCTTCTGCTTCTGACAGACGTAACTTTTTTATGTTTCCATAGATATAACTATATGAAGGCTTGTTTTTTCTAGGTCAAATTGTATTTTTGAATGACACCATTAATTTTTATTATGTAATGTACTGGAAAGCAGGGAGAAAATTCCAAGTGCGACAAAATTGAGAAAAAAAGCGCTATGCACAATTGTTTTTTTGAGTTTCTTAGTTTTTTTTTATTTACTGATCTGATCTGAATCTGATGTTACTATGTAACCATTAGTGTCATTTGCATTAGAATGTGATAACATTGTGTTTGTACAAGGGGGCGGAGATATTACCATTCACTGACCCCTCTCCCAAATGTAGTGTCCCAGTCCTATATAAAGAGGCCTCTTCCATCTGCTCCTCACTTCTTACCTGTAGTCATACAGAAGGGAGGACCACCATGCAGGCCACTTACCTTAGCCTCCTCTGCTGCGTCACCAGCATATTTTCCGCTCCTGGTAAGTCCAGTTCCTTTATCTATTGTCTGATTTCTTACAGCTTCTTAGTATTTGTAATATTTATTTCATAGTATCTTATGCTCTAGTGGTGTAATCCTGTAAGAATATAAATCCAACATCAATATTTTCAATTAAAGAGGTTGTCCACTACTTTAACTTTGATGACTTATCCAAAGGATAGGCCACCGATGCCTGATCGCTGGGGGTGCATCGTTTCTGAGCACTTCTGCTGCACAAAGAATAGCTGATCGGCGGGAGTGCCGGGTGTCGCACCCCCACTGATCAGGCATTGATGACCTATCCTTAGGATAGATCATCAGTGTTAAAGTAGTGGACAACCTCTTTAATTATACAATCAAATACACAATGTTCCATCATATATATCTATTGCCTGACTTCTTATGGTGCATTCTGTGTGGATAGAAAATCATTGTTCTCAGCAGCACATGTTCTTTTTTACAAAGGACGATGTACTGCCGAGAATGATGATTTTTAGCTTTGGGCACAGCTTTGACTGCATTGTCTGAATGCAACATAAAATTAAATGGCAAATATAAGTTTGATCCAGATATGGCTAGAAAGAAAGAAAAGAGAAACAGATATTTAATGTTCTTTGTACGTGGTATCCTGGGACCCAGTGCTAATTTGTAAGGAAATCCCAACAATTATGAGGGATACAAAGGGGTCAATTCATTAAGACTGGTGTACACAATAAAGTGTTTGCTGGAGTACAATGTGCAAAATTCCTAAAGAGGCGTATGTCACTTGAAGAATTATGTGCATGTCCTGGTGTTCTTGAGACTTACTGGAAATGCTACTCCAGTTGCACTTCTGTCATAAAATCACAAGTATTTTTGGTTAATTTGATGGGCTGACACAGCTATACCCTGTCCGGCACACAGTCCTCCCTAGTTCTGGCTATTTTTGCAGAACTGATCCCAACTGGCGTGGAAACACCAAAAATCACAAATTTCTCCGCATTGTGCAAAAAATTTTACTTTTCAAGCAATTTTACACCAGTATTCTGGTGTACGATATAGATGAATCGCCTCCTTAATATTGTTCTCTTTACTAAGCAAAGCATCAAAAAATTGTACCCTAAAAGTATTTAGCTATGAAAACTGTCGAAAACTAGTTGAAGAGCACAACAAAGCTTAGATATATAAGTATACTAGCTATAAGGTAGCATAAGGAACAGAATGGCTGGCTTCTTGCATGTCTACCATGTTGTCACATGTACCATTGTGATACATTTGCTGCAGTTGGTGACATTTTCACAAATTAATAAATTCGATCTCTTCCAATATTCTGTTTTATTATCTATTTTTTACAATGTGAAGAAGCCCCAGCACATTGTATTCCTTAACACACAGAAGTGCTTTTGGAAACTAAACTGCCTGTTATTTTTGTAGTATTTTTTTTTTTGCTGTTTAGTAACTAATTATGAAATTGATGGCTGCTAACTACTGATCTTTTTAGTCTTTGAAGGATCTGGATTGGGATCAGGCCAGGAATTTGGCACAATAATCGCTCAAGATGAAGGATCTGGCATTGTCATCATTCCAGAAGGATCTGGTGCTATAATCGGTCAAGATGAAGGATCTGGCATTGTCATCACTCCAGAAGGATCTGGCGCTATCATTTCTCAAGATGAAGGATCTGGCGTTGTAATCACTCCAGAAGAAGGATCTGGTGCAGTAATTGCTCAAGATGAAGGATCTGGTGTTATCACTCCAGAAGAAGGATCTGGCGCAGTAATTGCTCAAGATGAAGGATCTGGCGTTGTCATCACTCCAGAAGAAGGATCTGGTGCAATAATTGGTCAAGATGAAGGATCTGGCATTGTCATCTCTCCAGAAGAAGGATCTGGTGCGGTAATTGCTCAAGATGAAGGATCTGGCATTGTAAACCCTCCAGAAGAAGGATCTGGTGCAGTAATTGCTCAAGATGAAGGGTCTGGCATTGTAATCATTCCAGAAGAAGGATCTGGCGTAGTAATCGGTCAAGATGAAGGATCTGGCATTGTAATCATTCCAGAAGAAGGATCAGGCTTTGGTTCTTTCTCTAAAAAATAAAATGGTAAAACGTTAACTATTAGAAAATCTGATCACGTTCAGGAATTATAGAAAAGCCCCCTCTCTTGTTTGTTTGTGTGATTTCTGCTTTTATGTATTTTGTTTATGTTCCCAATTCAACAAATCCTTAAAAAAATGTACGTAATCCAATGTGCACTGTATTCATGCATTTCTCATGTGCCCTGTTTCCAGTCAACAGTTGAATGAGATTTACAGTAACTTGTATTTTTTTGTAATAAAATATATATCTTTTATTATATACAGCATTTTAATTTGCATTTAATATTAAAATGAGAAAATTAATGTTAAAAATATCGCTTTTATGCCAGAAATCTGGCATTAAAACTAAAAGTGACAACATTTTTGCACAACTCAAGGTTGTGCAAATGTTTTGCTACTTTTGGTATTTTCTCGACGTTTCTGCAGGAAGTGTGCGCGACTCCACAGCTCGTCTTATACATGATGTGATGTGGTGTTCCTTATGCTAAAAATCTTTCTCCAGGCCTCTGGGCACTCCTGGGTCTAACATGCCCCTTCATCAAGTCTGTCGTGAACCACGCTGGTCTTGAAGAATTAGGCCATAATGTAGGATCTGCACTGTTAGTGATGTATTCTAATACAACAATTTTAGGGATTACATTAAAAACCTAGCAAAACATTGCACTAAGAGTAATCGAAGTTGGTGTGTAATAAGCCAGCCTTGATCCAGGGTTGGCTGGGGTAAGATGAGCCAAATGCAATAAAAGGCACACTAACACAACAATGTAGGCATTACAATAAAAACAGCAAAACGTTGCACTAAGGGTCCTAAAATTCATCAAGATTGGCATTTTATTAGCCAGTCTTCATCCAGGGTCCGCTAGATTAAGATGTGCTAAATGCGTAAAGAACTTGCCTTTTAATGAATTTGGCCCATCTTTCGCTGTCAGAGCAATAAACGTACTCTAGTAATGGACCGGAATACACTTCTGCTATAATTTACACCACTTTCAGAAAGTGCTTGATGAATCTCCACCATAGAGCTCACTGTGGTGTAAGAAAAATGCATATAAAAAAAGCACTGGTAAAATGTCCAGTGGTAATATGGCCTTGTGTAATCTCCAAGTGGTACAGATAGAGGCATAGCTAGGGTTTTGGTTCAGGGGGGGCGAAACTTCTGAGTGGGCCCCTACTCAGGTATTCGTGATTACAGCTATGGTGGCGCACACAGATAGTGGATGTAGGAAAACCTCAGCAGATGACTGCCCTGTTACTAAAAATAATCTCTATACAAAGACCAGCACTGATATTACCGCCATATGGTGACATATATTGATAGATACCAGTCCTGCAGAACATGTAAGAGATCACAGCACAGTTATATATAGTAACTTACAGCTGACGTTCTTTCTGATTAAATTGTTCACTTTTCCATCGGGCCCAGACCGACACGACGACTCCTCCATCCAGGACTCAGAGTCTCAGGTCTGCAGAGATCACAACAAAGACTCATTTGACTCCTTACATTTCAGGCCCCGTCCCCATCTATTCCCAACCTGCACAAACCCCTCATCCTGCTGATACCCCAATACTGAGCCTCTGTTGCTGTATGTGTCCCTATTACTGCACCTGCTGTGTTCCCTCTAGATGATAAAACAAACCTCTAGAATATAGTAATGCCATGTGCAAGTGCCCTAAAATCATTGCTCATATTGTTCCCCCTAGAAAGTAATAATGCCCTCTGTGTGCCCCTTTAACAGTCACAACAACCTGAGTTCCCCTATAACGATAAATGCCCACTTAACATTTAATAATGTTCTGAGTCCCCCCCCATGTACAGCTCCCCTTTACACAGTATAACGCTCTTTATACATTGTATAGTTCCCCCTCACTGTATAGTACCCCACACACAGCATACTGACCCCTTAGTAGCGTCCAAACTGATGGCTCCAACACTGTATGATGGCCCCCACACTGTGCAAAGACCACACATTATCTCCCACACTGTATGATTGCCCCCACACTGTGCTAAGACCCCACATTATCTCCCACACTGTATGATGGCCCCCACACTGCAAAGACCAAACATTATCTCCCACACTGTATGATGGCCCCCACACTGTATGATGGCCCCCACACTATAAAAAGACCCCATATTATCTCCCACACTGTATGATGGCTCCCACTCTGTGCAAAGACCCCACATTATCTCCCACACAATATAAATAGCCTATATATAGTATAATGCACCAGAAATTCCTCAGTATAATATAATGCACGCCCCATAGTCTTTTATATAGTATAATGCACCAACCTTTGCAATATTTTTTGGGGGGACAATTTTAGTTTGAGAAGATCTTTACTACCTGTAATCCGTTTGCCATTCCTATTAAATTATTCCTACTTTCTATAGATGATATCTTTAGTGCAGGATGGAACTTTTCAAATATTCCATGAATTCATGACATATTTAAATGATAACCAGGTGAACATGAGTTTCAAAAGTAAAATTCCTGGTAGGTCTATTGAATTTCTAGAGGTGGAAATTGGGGTTATTGGAGGTGCTATTCACACTAAGCATTATCGCAAACCCACTGCAACCAATTCATTGATACGATTTGACAACTATCATTCTTATCCTATTAAGGGATCCTTAACCTATGTGCAATTTCTCAGACTGCGATGCATGAACCGTGCAGACGAGACTTTTATAGATCTCACGAATTTTCAAGTAAATTATACCAACGTGGACATTATACACATTTGCAAGTAGGTTGTTGCCAATGTGGCTATCCTTTTGGACATTATTCACAAAGGTTTTCAAAAGGCATATAATCAAAAATGAAAGTCAATACTTCAAAACTGTACAAAAGCAAAACATAAAAGGTTTGTTCTGCCCTTTACCAGAGGCTGGACAGACATCTATAAACACAAAATAGGATGCATAGCCATTATACTAATACTGAGTGCTCCATTATGTGTAAACACAAGACTATAATAGAAGAAGAGATACACTAACAATGTGCACACCTAAATATTATAAACTAGATTTTATTGAACAAATAACATACGTGACATGATTAAAATCCACCTAAAACCAGTACTATTATCGCAGACCAATTGTGTTAGCAATAAATTGCATGGTGGGGATGGTCACAAGTAGTGTTGAGCCACCCCCGTAGTGTTCGAGTTCGGTTCGGTTCGTCGAACACCCGTGTGTTCGCCGAACTGTTCGTCGAACTGTTCGTCGAACACCTTCGAACACCGTTAAAACCAATGGCAGGCAAACAAAAACACATAGAAACACATAGAAAACACCTTCAAAGGTGTCCAAAAGCTGACAAACTGCTCAGAAGACATAACTAACACATGGAAAAGTGACAAGTACATATAGTCATGCGAAAATAAAAGAGGTGGAGGAGTAAAAGGAGGGGGAGACACAGATATAGGCATGTCATGCCCTTCTAAAATCCAAAAAGTGAGAAGCCGACACGGCCAGTCCGCTCCTGCCCGTGCCACCTCCGAGTCGCCGGGTTTGTGCCAGAGCCGCGGTGAACCCTGACGGCCAGCCCCCCTCTCCCAATACTGGTGCCTGTCCGCTGGTGGGTCGAGCGAGCCCCCCTGTGGTGGAGGCAGCTCTAAGCTTTTTAATTTAAAATTGTCTCTCTAATTTGAATGAATACACTTTAAATCCATTTACAAGGATCTATTGGAGGGCAAGTCTCATGCCAGCAGCCGCGGTAATTCCAGCTCCAGTAGCGTCCACTAAAGCTGCTGCAGTTAAAAAGCTTTTATAAGGATCGAGCTCGGCTGTCCACCGCAAGGCATCCTACTGCCAGTCCCAGCCCCTATGCCTTGGGGTGCCTCCTGATGCTCTTCACTAAGTATCCCATGGTCCCGAAGCATTTCCTTTGAAAAAATTAAGTGTCTAAACTACAGGTGGTGTAGCTTGCTTAACAGCCGGGATAATCCGCTGACTAGCAGACACTGCTACTAGGCACAAAGTATTTCCTGGGCTAGATGCAGTTAAAAATTTGTAATTAGATACTCTCGTTGGATGCTGAGAAAGCATTCCATAGAGTCTCCTGGCACGCCATATATGATTCTCTTAAAAAGCTTGGGGTAGGGGTCTAGGGGACCCTTTTATAGCCAAAATCACGGCCCTGTATCGCAATATGTCACCTAGGCTGAAGATAAATGGAACTGTAGCACCCTGAGGGCTCGGTTGCTACAGACGTATTGCACCTCACCCAGAGGTGTGATATCTCACTCTCAGGTAAGGATGTAGTGTGGATCAGGACCCGACACCTGCATGCATTACACCACATTGCCGTGGGGCAGGGTGACCAATATGCCCCTGAGATGGGCACGACAGTCCCTGTCCCTGGCTGGAGTGGGGGGAGGGAACACTGAGGAAGGGGAACCCTGTAGTGCAGGAGCAGGGAGGAAGCAGTTCCTGGGTGCATTGAGAAGGGAGTATAAAAGGTGGGCACCATCTTAGTTCAGTGCAGAGAAGTCTGAGCAGAAGTGGCAGGGAGCAGGGGCTCTGCATGAGCTCTGCTCCGGAGGCGGGCCTAATAACAGAGGCCCAGGCCTGGAAGAGGGAGAAGGAAGGAAGAGGAGCAGAGAAGGCTCCAGGAACGAGGAATGAAGGGATCCCAGGGGTGCGGATGGGCGAGTCGCCACCGCACGCCCGAATCCACCTGCGTGGAGGGGTCAGGCCAAAGGGGGAGACCGGTCCCCGAACTAGTGGAGGCAGGAAACGACCCTCAGCTAGAAACCGGAGGCTCTGACATTTTATGTGGCGCAGCCCCTCGCTACACCCGCTAGGAAGGCACCACATAGGGTCAGGGAAACTGGCGCCAAGTTTACCAAGAGGAGGCCCGAGGCAGCCGGACAGAAGTGTTGGTAAGAAAGGCCAGACAAAGGACACACAAAGGGGGTCCTGTGAAGTGCTCCAAAGTTATCTGGGAGTTGTCTGAGCCCCTCACCTGGTGAGCACAGTACGACGTGGGTAGCCGTTACCTGCAGACGTGGTCTGGATAATAAGAGCTGTGAGTAAAGGCCCTGGACTGCATCACTGACTCCGTGTCGTTACTGCTGCTGCCCTGCACCATCACCCCCATCCTCCGCATACACTGCCCTGAGGCTATACTCCTCCCGTGGGGAGTTATGCTACGCTCTGCTGCACCCACAACACCAGCCTCAGCGGTCTGCCCTGTAGCGGCGGTTCACTCTGACCGCAATCCACGGGTGGCGTAGTCGGACATTTAAACATCAAAACCACATAAATAGTTCCGCCACTGGTTTGACCGCCCTGAGCCACGGAACCGGGTCGCCGCCACGAAGACTACAACCACCAGCATCCACCAAAAAGAGTCCGGCTCCGGGTGTCCCAAGGCCTAGGGGGTGCGTCAGAACATTTTCATCACCTTTCACAATCACCAATGGGACAAGGCAGGGATGTCCTCTGTCCCCTCTCTTATACATCCTAGTGATGGAGCACCTGCTCTCATCAATTCGCCATAACCCCAATATTAGGTGGATTGAGGTGGGAGGCACCGAGTACAAGTGCTCTCTATTTGCTGATGATGTCCTAGTATATATCACTCAATCACATATATCCATCCCTGCTGTTATGGCTGAAATAGATCACTTTGTTACATGGTAAAATTTTAAAATCAATGCAGCGAAGTCTGAGGCCCTCGATGTCTCCCTCCCCAAATCCATATAGGATTCCATCCAGTCCAACTTTCCCTTTGCCTGGCCCTCACAGGGTATCAAATACTTAGGAATTCCTATACATAGAGACCTCTCCCATCTATGTTATCTTAATTTTGGGCCCTTTATTGAACAATTCCATACAGACCACGGTTGGCAAGTTAGAACTGTAAGATTCACTACGTGAACCACTGGTGTTTTGTGGAAAAGCACATGTACACTGCGTTCCAAATTATTATGCAAAAAGTGTTTAGGAGTGATAAGGGAAGAATTTGTTTGTTTGTCAGTTAAACTCATTGATGGTGATGTGTGTCAGGGCTCTTTATATCACTGTAAGCAATTGCAGACACCTGTGCTAATTAGTTTGGCAGGTGTGTCCAATGAAAGGCAAGACTACTTAAGAAGGCTCTCTCACATTATTAAGCAGCCTACATTTTCTGCCAAAATGGGAAAGATAAAGGATGTGTCGGCTGCTGAGAAGCAACAAATTGTGGAGTGTTTAGGTCAAGGCATGACTACAATCAACATTGTGCGATGATCAGGATGAAGTGTCTTGGCAATCAAGAAGTATGTAGCTGATTCACAGTACACACGTGTGCGTGCTGATAAGGGCAAATTGAGGACTCTTTCCTACAGGCAATTACGTCAGGTTGAAAGAGCAGCGGCAAAAAAGCCTTGTCATAGCAGCAGACAAGTTTTTGAAGCTGCTTGTGCCTCCAACGTCCCCCGAACAACAAGATGCAAGGTCCTTCAGAGGTTTGCAGCTGTGCATACGCCATCCTGTCGACCTCCTCTATCCACTTCACACAAGCAGAAACGGCTCCAGTGGGCCAAACATTACATGAAGACAGATTTCAAAACTGTTTTGTTCACGGATGAGTGCCGTGCAGCGCTCGATGGTCCAGATGGATGGAGTGGAGGATGGCTGGTTGATGGACACCCCACGCAAACACGGCTACAGCGCCAACAAGGAGGAGGTGGAGTAATGTTTTGGGCTGGAATCATGGGGAGAGAGATTGTCGGCCCCTTTAGGATCCCTGAAGGCGCTAAAGATGAACTCCATAATGTATGTGGATTTTCTCAAACAGCACTTCCTGCCATGGTTCAAGAAGAAGAACCGTGTATTTCACAGCAAGATCATTTTTCTGCATGATAATGCACCATCTCATGCTGCACATAAAACATCTGCATCTCTGGCTGATATGGGCATAAAAGGGGACAAACTTATGGTGTGACCCCCATGCTCCCCTGACCTCTACCCCATTCAGAACCTTTGGAGCATCATTAAAAGGAGTGTCTATGATGGCGGGAGGCAGTTCACATCTAAGCAACAGCTCTGGGAGGGTATTCTGTCCTCATGCAAAACAATTGAAGCAGAAACCATCCAAAACCTGACAAATTCAATGGACGAGAGAGTTCAGAAGCTCCTTTCGAACAAGGGGTCCTATGTGAAAATGTAACATCACCTAGAATAAAGTTTTCAGTTGAAAACTGTTTGATTTCAGTTTCTAACAACCTGCTAATGCTTATAATTTCAAAAATGACCATGTTTTTGGTCTTTATTAAAATGAAAAGGTTGATCGAAAAGTTTGGGGGATCTAAGAGTGTGGCAACCCAGTAGTCATGATTACTTCGAATTCTGACAATATGAGGGTCATGCTGCAGGTAGTGCAGCAAGAAGGCACTTATGTGTCTTGCGCATCTCGGAGCCCCAAAATTATTTTCCGGGCTAGATGCAGCTAAAAATTATTTTTAATTTTAAATCTGGTGGAGCTTATTATAGATGGCCTAATAGGATCACTGCTGCACACTGCTACAAAGCCCAAATTATTTTCCAGTCAAGATACAGATAAACATGATTAGTAATTTGAAAGCTTAAAACGGTTGGTAGGGTGATTTTAACCAATCATCAAGCTTTTACTCTCCCCAGGATGACACAGGGGTAGAAAAGTCGTTTCGGATCCATGATTTGTTCATCTTTATGAACGTGAGTCTGTCTACATTATCAGTGGAGAGCCGCGTGCGCTTATCTGTCAGCACACCACCAGCAGCGCTGAACACACGTTCAGACAGAACGCTGGCTGCGGGGCATGACAAGATCTCCAAGGCGTAAGTGGCTAGCTCCGGCCATTTATCCAGATTGGAAGCCCAAAAAGAGCAAGGGTCCAGTGACACAGTCGTGGCTTCAATGTTTACTTGGAGATACTCCTGTACCATCGTCTCTAGGCGTTGACTATGTGTCAGACTTCTTGTCTCCTGTGGCCTTGCAAAGGATGGGCTAAAAAAGTGGTGACATGATTCCGCAAAATTGATGTTACCAGCAGATACTGTGGTTCTGTTACGGTTTGAGTGCTGAACACTTGACGGTCCCACGGTTGGCAAGTTGGAACTGTGAGATTCACTACGTGCACCACTGGTGTTTTGTGGAAAAGCACATGTAAGATTCTGCAACAGTCTCTGCTGATACTCCTGCATGCGTGCATCCCTTTCTATGGCAGGAATAATTTCGGCAAATTTACTTTTGTACCGGGGATCTAACAGTGTGGCAACCCAGTAGTCAGGATTATTTCTAATTCTCACAATTCGAGGGTCATGTTGCAGGTAGTGCAGCAAGAAGGCACTCATGTGTGTTGCGCATCCAGGAGCACCAAGTCCCTGTTGTGTTGGTGGCGAGGTAACAATCATGCTTCCTTCCTCTGTCCTCTCCCCCCAACCTCGCACAACAGAAATGTGATCAAGGTCTCCCTCATCTGATGAGTCTTCCATCAGTTCGTCCTCCACTTCTTCCTGGGCTCCTGCACCTTCCTCACTAGTTTGGCTGCTACCATGCGCCCTGGTAAAACCATCTCCCCCACCCTCACATGCCTGCCGCCTTGGTGCTGCCGACCGTCTGGACCTTGCAGATGTTAGCCCTTCCGCATACAACTCCTCCTCCTCTACTTCCTCCACCTCCTCTTGTGCCACCACCTGACTCCGAATTCTGTTTAACATGTGCTCCAGCATGTAAATCACCGGAATAGTCATGCTGATAATGGCATCATCAGCACTAAACATCTTCGTCGCCATTTCAAAACTGTGCAGAAGGGTGCATAGGTCCCTGATCTGAGACCACTCCTCCAGCGTGATTTGCCCCACCTCTGGATCTCGTTGGCCCAGGCTATACGTCAGAACGTATTGCACCAGGGCTTGTCGGTGCTGCCACAGTCGCTGCAACATGTGCAGAGTTGAATTCCACCGGGTAGGCACATCGCATTTTAGCCGGTGAAGTGGCAGGCCCAACGACTTCTGTAGAGATGTAAGTCGCTGAGCTGCGGGATGCGAACGGCGGAAGTGAGCACACAGCGACCGTGCCCTCTGCAGAAGGCCATCTAGTCTGGGATAGTGGGCTAAAAATTGCTGGACAACCAGGTTCAACACGTGAGCCATACAAGGCACGTGTGTGACATTGCCCCGGCGAAGGGCCGCACCCAGGTTTGCAGCATTGTCGCACACGGCCTTCCCTGGTTTCAGGTCCAGTGGAGACAGCCATTCATGAAATTGGTTCTCCAGAGCTGACCACAACTCCTCAGCTGTGTGACTCACATTTCCCAGACATTTCAAAGTAAAAACCGCCTGATGACATTGAGCCCTACTGCCAGCATAGTAAGGAGGTGTGCAGGATCCCTTCTGCGCAGTTAGAAAGCTTGTGGCATGACCAGACAGGCTTTGGGTGCAGGTGGAAGACCGAGAGGAGGTTGAGGAGGCAGAAGCAGTGGAGGAACTTTGACATAAAGAGGATTGACGCACAACTCGTGGGGACGGCAAGACTTGGACAGCAGCCCCTTGTCCTGCTGTCACCATAGTTACCCAGTGCCCAGTCAGCGACATGTAACGCCCCTGTCCATGCCTACTCGTCCAAGTGTCTGTGGTGAAATGCACCCTGTCACACACAGAGTTTCTCAAAGAAGCGGTGATGTTGTGTGCGACATGCTGGTGGAGCGCAGGCACACCTTTCTTTGAGAAGTAGTGCCGACTGGGCATCTGGTACTGGGGCACTGCGACGGACATAAGGTCTCGAAAATCCTCTGTGTCCACCAGGCGGAAAGGCAGCATTTCTGTAGCCAAGAGCTTGCAGATGGTGAAATTCAACCTCTTAGCTTTCTCATGGCTAGGAGGAAATGGTCTTTTACTTGTCCACATCTGAGGGACCGAGGGCTGGCTATTGTGCTTAGACGGGGTTGATAAGGGTGTCCCCGGCAAACTGCCGGTCTGTGAGGAAGATGCAGGCGGACATGTTAGGTTGCCTTGATCCAAAGGTGGTGCTATCGATGTCGGACAGCGCTCAGGACCAGCTGGTGTTACCACCTCCAAAGAAAATGATGACCTGCCAATCACGCTGGCTGTTGCGGGTAAAGAGGTGGCAGGTCTGCGCCCCAAAACAGGTGTGACTGCTGTCCCCCCAGTCACAGAGGATGAAGAGGCCGCGGATGCACAAGATATGGCAGACGGTGGTTGGCCCGGCCGGCTAGACCGCATTGTAGCACACTGAGCTTCCCACTGCAACTTATGCTTCATGTCCATGTGCCGGTTCATGCATGAAGTACTCAAACTATGTATTTTTTGGCCTCTACTTAGCTTTTGCTGACAAATGTTACAGATAACACGAGTTGGGTCATCTTTATCGATCTGAAAAAATGCCCAGGCTATGCAAGGCTTAGCACCCATGCGACCTGAAGAGCCACCACGACTTGTGGTGAGAGGCAGAGTTGTGTTTGAGGATGCAGTTGTTGACGTGCTTCCAGTACTACGTCTCTGTCCAGGAAGGCGCAACCTGACCTCGTCGTCACTAGCATCTTCCTCCACCTCCTCTGCTGACCTCATCTCTTGGCTGACTGTGGGTTGACAGTAAGTGGGATCTCCGACCTCATCATCATCACCCTGTGCGTTATCACACCCGTCGTCCTCAGAGCCAACCTGTTCCTGCCCTGACAAAAAACTAAAGTTGTCGCTCCAATCAGGTATTTGAGTCTTATCATCGTCTTCCTCATTGTCTCCACCAACAGGAGTTACAGTTTGGGAATGAGGGTCTACATTATGGTCAGAACCTTCTGCGTCTGGTCCTGGATCCGACTCATAAAGATTCTGGGCATCAGTGCAGATCATTTCCTCGTCTGGATTCACAGAAGCGCTGGAGTCGACCTCTGATTCCCAGGCTATAGTATGAGTAAACAGCTCTGCAGACTCAACCATCTGTTCTACCTCATACTCAGACGGGCAGCTGGAGATTTGGGAGCTGTGAGGAAGCAAGTGCGATTTGGGTGACACCTTTGAGGACTGGAGTATTTGTGATGTTGAAGTTGATGTGGAGGAGAGCCCACTTAAAGGAGCACTTGATATCCGTTGAAGCACCTGCTGTTTTTGTGCCTCATCTGGAATTTGTAGCGATTGGCGTGGCCGTAAGAAAGGGATCTTATCACATTGTCCGCTAAAAGAAGTAGACATTTTAGTTTGGCTGGAAGATGGTCTTTCTTCTGCACCTACCCCACGGACACAACCTTTTTTCCCCTTCCCAACACGCCTATTCCCCTTTCCACCAGCAGCAGGCTTTTTTCCACTCATTTTGGTGGTTAACTAATTCACAACTCTGGAGTTGTTTGCACAAAAAAACAATGGATGGTAACCGAGCAGAGCTGAGTGGCCAAACTGTGGTATTAGGTCAAAACTATTGGCTGGGTTAGATGCAGAAAAAAATTATTTTTAATTTGCAACCTGATGGAGGTCAGTATAGATGGACTAATAGACCAAGTCCCACACACCGCTAGAAGCCCAAATATTTTTTCAGAGCTAGATGCAGAAAAATTTTTTATTCAATTTGCAACCTGATGGAGGTCAGTATAGATGGACTAATAGACCAAGTCCCACACACTGCTAGAAGCCCAAATATTTTTTCAGAGCTAGATGCAGAAAAAAATTATTTTTAATTTGCAACCTGATGGAGGTCAGTATAGATGGACTAATAGACCAAGTCCCACACACTGCTAGAAGCCCAAATATTTTTTCAGAGCTAGATGCAGAAAAAAATTATTTTTAATTTGCAACCTGATGGAGGTCAGTATAGATGGACTAATAGACCAAGTCCCACACACCGCTAGAAGCCCAAATATTTTTTCAGAGCTAGATGCAGAAAAAAATTATATTCAATTTGCAACCTGCTGGACGTCAGTATAGAAGGACTAATAGAACAAGTCCCACACACTGCTAGAAGCCCAAATATTTTTTCAGAGCTAAATGAAGAAAAAAAATATTTTTAATTTGCAACCTGATGGAGGTCAGTATAGATGGACTAATAGACCAAGTCCCACACACTGCTAGAAGCCCAAATATTTTTTCAGAGCTAGATGCAGAAAAAAATTATTTTTAATTTGCAACCTGATGGAGGTCAGTATGGATGGACTAATAGACCAAGTCCCACACACCGCTAGAAGCCCAAATATTTTTTCAGAGCTAGATGCAGAAATTTTTTTTATTCAATTTGCAACCTGATGGAGGTCAGTATAGATGGACTAATAGACCAAGTCCCACACACTGCTAGAAGCCCAAATATTTTTTCAGAGCTAGATGCAGAAAAAAATTATTTTTAATTTGCAACCTGATGGAGGTCAGTATAGATGGACTAATAGACCAAGTCCCACACACCGCTAGAAGCCCAAATATTTTTTCAGAGCTAGATGCAGAAATTTTTTTTATTCAATTTGCAACCTGATGGAGGTCAGTATAGATGGACTAATAGACCAAGTCCCACACACTGCTAGAAGCCCAAATATTTTTTCAGAGCTAGATGCAGAAAAAAATTATTTTTAATTTGCAACCTGATGGAGGTCAGTATAGATGGACTAATAGACCAAGTCCCACACACTGCTAGAAGCCCAAATATTTTTTCAGAGCTAGATGCAGAAAAAAATTATTTTTAATTTGCAACCTGATGGAGGTCAGTATAGATGGACTAATAGAACAAGTCCCACACGCTGCTAGAAGCCCAAATATTTTTTCAGAGATAAATGAAGAAAAAAATTATTTTTAATTTGCAACCTGATGGAGGTCAGTATAGATGGACTAATAGACCAAGTCCCACACACTGCTAGAAGCCCAAATATTTTTTCAGAGCTAGATGCAGAAAAAAATTATATTCAGTTTGCAACCTGATGGAGGTCAGTATAGATGGACTAATAGAATGATGCTATGCCCAAAAGATTTTACTTCACTAGGTGCAGTAAAAAAATTGGTATTCTATACACAGGTGGTATATCTTGCAACACAGATAGGCTACTCCACTGACTAACACACTCTGCAATAGGCCAAAAAGGATTAGCTTTGCTAGATTCAGCCAAATGCTGTGAAAAAAACTTGCACAGCACTGGCACAGACCTGCCTGGCAAAAACTGATAGGAACTGATGTAACCTAGTCCTGAAAAGGACTCCAATTACAATTAGTCTTTACTCCCACAATCTATCTATTTAAGAACACAGACCTGCCTGATAAAAGTCGTAGGAAATGCTGTAACCTAGTCCTTAAAAGGACTGCAATCACAACTATTCCCTACTCCCAAGCTATCTGTATATTTGTGCGAAAATTGGCTTGAAATTAACAAGGTATATCGCACACAGCAACAGCGGTGCCGTCTAACACGCAGCTGCAGCAGTGAGAAAAAGGTGGCGACGGGGAAAATGGCTTGGTCTTATAGGGCAAGGACATGTGACATACACTGCCAATCACACATGCCCTTGCTTGTGTGAAAAAAAGCACTTCGCTCCGTGTGTGCGCTGCTGATAGGCTGACAGATTGCACCTCCCCACTGCAAATGCGGGAAAGAGAAAAAAAAATGGAGATCTTCATTGTTCCTGCAGAGATCCATCCCCTGCCCCTCCCCCCGCCCCGCTGTACACTCAAACTGCGTATTAACATTAATTTTCATCATTACTGAGAAAAAATCCAGTTATGATTTTGGTGCACGAACAGTTATCGAACATACCCTCGAACAGCCGAATTTTTATCAAATTGTTCGTGTTCGCCGACCGGCTCGAACACCGCCCAAAACAGCTCGAATTTGAGATTGGCGAACAGTTCGAGTAGAACAACGCTCATCTCTAGTCCACAGTCCAATGATGGCTGTAAACAACAACTCTCAGTATTTCCTTACCATTGTTAAGGACATACTAGGAATTGTAGGTTCATGAGCTACAATTGTATATGGGGCTGACTTGACATTACAATTTATCGCAATATTAAGCTTATTGCTCTATTCATGTACTGATGGTGATTCCGTTGATGACATTTTGTACTGATGGTGCATCTTGTGATATATTTCTGGATTGTTGGACGATCTGGTGCTGTATTCCTGTACTGATGGTGGTTATGAAGCTGTATTTCTGTATTGATTATTGTTCTGGCTATGTATTTCTTTTCTTTTGGTTGTTCTGGTGACATATTCCTGTACTGATGGTGGTCCTGGTGTTTTGTTACTGTACTGATGGTGGTTCTGGTGTTGTATTCCTGTACTGATGGTGGTATTAGTGATGTATCCATGTACTGATGGTGGTTCTAATAATGTATTCCTCTTTTGATGGTGGATCTTGGGGATGTATCCATATACTGTTTCGGGTTCTGGTACTATATTTATGTACTAATGGTGGCTTTTTGTATTGTATTTCTGTACTGTTGGTGGTTCTGGTTTTGAATAGCCGCACTGTGGGTGGTTCTGGCTATGAATTTCTGTACCGATGGGGGTTATGGCAATGTATTTATGTACTGATTGTGGCTGTGTACCTCTGTACTGTTTGTTGTTCTGGTGATGTGTTTCTGTACTGATATGGTTCTGCTGTTGTATTTCTGTACTGTTGAAACAAGAGGTGATTGTAGGGAGAGAAAATAGGAAGCGCAGGCTTCTAAGTGTAGTAGTTAGATTCAAAGGGTATATACTCAGTATAAATCCACTCACCTATTTGATGTCTTGAGGTACTGCATGTAAATCCAATCAGTGGATTACTCCATTCCTCTTTCCATTCAGTTTGCTGCAGAAATCTGGGAGCTAATGAGAGTACTGGACAGTACTTTCATGGGCGATACCACTTTGTAAATGTTTTTCCCAGCAATATGCGCTCCTGAAGGATGATGATGGAACTTGATATTCTGATTCAAAGATAATTTTTATTTCAAACCAAAATACAACTGGTTTCGACTTCTTTGAGCCTTCTTCAGGTATAACATCATGCATATAAACATATCTATCTGCACACATTTTATAGCAGATATCCCTGCTTGTCATTTTGGGTGGGGACTGAAAGATCTGTTTTTCAGACACACCCAGATACTCAGATATGCAGGATTTTGCACTTTGAGGAATCTAACAAAACCCATATACTAAATGACTTTTATAGAGTTTTTTTCCATCAAAAATGTATTTATTTTTTTGCACAACAAATTTTTTCACACAAAGTATTTTCTTTTCTAAAAACACTATAAATATAATTTTACCATGTATAAAATGTATTTTAAAATGTTATTAAGCATACTAAAACTGTGATTTCATGCAGAAATGTACAATCCTACAAACATATACATTATGACAAAATTTAAAACTCTTTCTTTCTTCATATTATAGCCATTTTCAAATACAATTTTTCGATATTTCATTCATTTATGTAAAAAAATAAATAAATAAAATAAATAGATAAAAAAATATATATACCTGTCAATATTTATTTTATATGTCATATACCCTCTATAATATCATTTAATCCATCTGGGTATAATGTACCCAGACGGAAGATCCAATATGATTCTTTTCGGTTTAAAATTTGTACCCTATTAGTACAATTCTCAGGTATTTGCTCCAATGGGGTCACGGAAATATTGAATGTTTTATTATGCTTCAAACATAAGTGCCGATATAAGCTCAGTTTAAAAAAACCATTTTTGGTATTGTGCCTGTGGTCATTCATACGGGATCGTAGGGACTGGATAATCCGACCCACGTATTGCAGGCCACAGGCACAGGTAATAACTAGTGTTGAGCGAACATGCTCGACACTGCTCGGTACTCGCCCGAGCATCACGCTACTCGGGATGTTCGGCGAGCACCGAGCATTTCCGGGTTACTCGGGCGGGAGCTCGGGTCTCCGCCCTGCATGTTTGTCGCTCTTTACAGAGCCAATGAACATGCAGGGATTGCCAGCCAGTCACTGTAATGCCGCAGCCACGTTGTTTGTGGGCATTACAGTGATTGGCTGGCCGCACAGCGTCACCTCGAGTATTTAAAACCGGGCGCCGCCATCTTGGACACAGTCGCTCCGGATCAGACAGTGTAGGGACAGCGCTGCTGATTTAGGGAGAGATATATCCTGCAAAATAGTTAGTGTAGGGTCTGTAAAGGCTGCCAGATCAAACAAACAGTCCTTCTCAGGACTAATATCCATCCCAGGTATATCAGGCAGGCAGGCAGGCTGTATAGGAGACGCAGTGGTTATACCAGCAAGCGCTGCATTACAGTCCTGTGTGCTGCTCCTGTTGCTGAAATTGCTGGACTTAGCTCCAGGTCCCGTGGGCCAGGAAAAATCCTTTTTTTCTATCTAAATCCTCTTTTTTTTCCCCTCCTTCACAATGTACAAATACCCATCTTATTAACCTTTTGGTGCCCCCCCCCCCAAAAAAAAAAGTGTGCCTCTGATTTTTCAGACACAAATATATCTGTTGAAAATAGTCTGGTGTAGGCCAGAGAAATAGAAGTGTGGTTTTGCAGTTCTATGGGCCATTTGTATCTAAAAAAAAACAGTTTGAGTGTGTCGCTCACTGTTCAGCCGCAAATATATATATTTTAAAAAGCCTGGTATACACCAGTAAATTATTACTGTGGTTTTGATGTTCCAAGGTAAAACATCTCTATTATCCTGTTTTTGGCATTTTTTGCTGTATAAAAATCATAAGTGTCTCCCTGATTTTTCAGACACAAATATATCTGTTGAAAATAGTCTGGTGTAGGCCAGAGAGACAGAAGTGTGCTTTTGCTGTTCCACGGTAAAAAATCTCTATTATCCTGCTTTTTGCATTTTTTGCTGTAAAAAAAAAAAAAAATAGTGTCTCCCTGATTTTTCAGACACAAATATATCTGTTGAAAATAGTCTGGTGTAGGCCCGAGAAATACAAGTGTGGTTTTGCAGTTCTACGGTACAAACCTCTGTATTATCCACTTTTGGGCCATTTGTATCTAAAAAAAACAGTTTGAGTGTGTCGCTCACTGTTCAGCCGCAAATATATATATATTTTAAAAAGCCTGGTATACACCAGTAAATTATTACTGTGGTTTTGATGTTCCACGGTAAAACATCTTTATTATCCTATTTTTGGCATTTTTTGCTGTATAAAAATAATAATAGTGTCTCCCTGATTTTTCAGACGCAAATATATCTGTTGAAAATAGTCTGGTGTAAGCCAGAGAGACAGAAGTGTGCTTTTGCTGTTCCACAGTAAAAAATCTCTATTATCCTGCTTTTTGCATTTTTTGCTGTAAAAAAAAAAAAAATAGTGTCTCCCTGATTTTTCAGACACAAATATATCTGTTGAAAATAGTCTGGTGTAGGCCCGAGAAATACAAGTGTGGTTTTGCAGTTCCACGGTACAAACCTCTGTATTATCCACTTTTGGGCCATTTGTATCTAAAAAAAACAGTTTGAGTTTGTCGCTCACTGTTCAGCCGCAAATATATATATATTTTAAAAAGCCTGGTATACACCAGTAAATTATTACTGTGGTTTTGATGTTCCACGGTAAAACATCTCTATTATCCTGTTTTTGGCATTTTTTGCTGTATAAAAATAATAATAGTGTCTCCCTGATTTTTCAGACACAAATATATCTGTTGAAAATAGTCTGGTGTAGGTCAGAGAGACAGAAGTGTGCTTTTGCTGTTCCACGGTAAAAAATCTCTATTATCCTGCTTTTTGCATTTTTTGCTGTAAAAAAAAAAAAAAAATAGTGTCTCCCTGATTTTTCAGACACAAATATATCTGTTGAAAATAGTCTGGTGTAGGCCCGAGAAATACAAGTGTGGTTTTGCAGTTCCACGGTACAAACCTCTGTATTATCCACTTTTGGGCCATTTGTATCTAAAAAAAACAGTTTGAGTGTGTCGCTCACTGTTCAGCCGCAAATATATATATATTTTAAAAAGCCTGGTATACACCAGTAAATTATAACTGTGGTTTTGCTGTTCCACGGTAAAAAAATCTCTATTATTCAGGTTTTGGTAGTTTTTTCCGTAAAGAAAAACAGTAGTGTCTCCTGACTGTTGTGACACAAAAATATATCTGTTGAAAATAGTCTTGTGTAGGCCCGACATCCCAGTGTGGTTTCGCAGTTCCACAGGTCAAATCGCTGTACTATCCAGTTTAGGGCCTTTGGTATCTAAAAAAAAAGCAGTTTGAGTGTGTCGCTCACTGTTCAGCCGCGAATATCTCTATTTAAAAAAGTGTGGTATACCCCAGTAAACAATAACTGTGGTTTTCCTCTTCCACGGTTCTAATCTACTCTTTATTACCCTTTTTCCATTGATAGTGCAAGTGTAAGCTATTTTACTTCATTTACAATGGGCAAGGCGCGTGGCAAGGGACGTGGAAGTGGACGTTCTGGTGATGGTTCGTGCAGAGGACGGGGCCGTGACCAAGGTGAAAATGTGCCACAACCAACAGCCACATCTTCTCGCTCCCACTTCTTGACCGAATTACTAGGGAAGCACAGAACAACACCAGTATGGAGAACTGATCAGTGTGAACAGGTTATTAATTGGATAGCAGACAATACTTCCAGTTACCTGGGCACCACCACCTCCGGTCTGTCTTCCACACGGTCAACTCTTAGTAGCCGTGAGTCTCGACCGCATACTCCTCCTCACCCTGATGCTCCTTCCTCCCACCATGCCGAGTGTCGTCAGACAGCAAGTGATCCCACACTTGGACACTCTGAAGAGCTGTTCACTGGTCCATTTCCATATTTGGGCCCCTCGCCTGATACGCTTGAAGTGGTGGAAGAGGAGATCCCATGTTGCGATGCCCAAATATTTGAACAGCCACGGCCACAGGAAGTCGACGTTGGCAATCTGTCACAAGAGGTGGACGATGACGAGACACAATTGCCAGGAAGTGAGGAGGAGGATCGTGGTGCACCAGTGGAAGAGGAGGAGGTGGTGGATGATCTAGTAACTGACCCAACGTGGAAGGAGGACATGCAGAGTGAGGCCAGCAGCACACAGGGGGAGGGAGGCAGAGTACCCCAACAGGCAGGAAGAAGCAGTGTGGTGGCCGCAGACAGAAGGCAGGCAACCGTTCCCCGTAACACCAACACGAGGGACGTTGCCAGTACAAGCGGTAGGTCTTCCAGAGTCTGGAATTTTTTTAAAGACTCTGCTGATAACCCCAAAAAGGCCATATGCTCCACCTGCCATGCCAGCATCAACAGGGGTGACAAAACTACCAGCCTGACCACCACCAGCATGATCACGCACATGGCAGCAAAGCACCCGACTTTGTGGGGCGAAACCCAGGGTCCACGACCAGTGTCAGCGGGTGTCACCACTGCTTCTTCCACTGTTGTGCGTGCAATAGAACCCCCTGTTGTGTGTGCAAGGCAATCCCCTGTACATACTGCATGTAAAAATGCCCCTCCTCTCAGTCTTCACTTGTTATGGCAGTTTCTCAAGAAACAGCATCAACGTCCACGTCCACGTCCCACCGCAGCGTTCAATTGTCCATATCCCAGACCTTTGAACGAAAGCGGAACTTCGCATCTAACGCCCCACAGGCGACAGTCCTAAATTCGCACATTTCACGACTGCTTGCATTGGAAATGCTGCCTTTTAGGCTGGTGGAGACTGAATCCTTCCGCAATCTTATGGCGGTGGCCGTCCCTCGGTACTCGGTCCCCAGCCGACACTATTTTGCCCGGTGTGCCATCCCCGCACTACACAAGCACGTGTCCCAAAGCATCTGCCGTGCCCTCAACAACGCAGTTACTGGGAGAGTCCACCTGACAACGGACATGTGGACAAGAGCTTGTGGCCAGGGATGGTGCATCTCTCTGACGGCACACTGGGTAAACATAGTGGAAGCCGGGACCCAGTCGGACCTTGGGACGGAACACATCCTCCCCACACCGAGGATTGCGGGCCCTATGTCAGTCAGAGTGGCCCCCACAGTGTACAGCTCCTGCGCATCCTCCTCCTCCTCCTCATGTTCAGTCTCCATCTCAGATATCACCACATCAGTTACAAGCTGGAAGAATTGCAGTACTGCCTCCGCCAAGCGGCAACAGGCTGTGCTGAAACTCATAAGCTTAGGTGATAAACCTCACACTGCTTGTGAGTTGTGGACAGCTGTGAAAGAGCAGGCAGATCTGTGGCTGAGACCGCTGAACCTACATCCCGGCATGGTCGTGTGTGACAATGGCCGTAACCTGGTGGCGGCTCTGAGGCGAGGTGAGATCACACACGTACCATGCCTGGCTCCTGTGCTTAACCTCGTGGTTCAGTGGTTTATTAAATCGTACCCCAAGTTGCCAGATCTGCTCGTGAAAGTACGCCGCCTGTCAGCTCATTTTCGCAAGTCGGCTACAGCTTCCGCCGCCCTTGCTGTGTTGCAGCAGCGTTTGCAGCTTCCGGCACACCGACTGGTGTGTGATGTCCCCACACGTTGGAACTCTACCCTCCACATGTTGCAAAGGATTTTTGAGCAGAAGAGAGCAGTTGTGGAGTACCAGCTGCAACAAGGCCGTCAATATTCAGGTCAGACTCCACACATAAGACCTCAGGAGTGGACCTGGATGTCTGACATATGTACCATCCTGACAAACTTTGAGGAGGCCACCAAGATGGTGAGTGGCGATGACGCCATCATTAGTGTCAGCATCCCACTTGTCTGTCTTTTGCAACGCTCTCTGCAGAGAATTAAAGAGGAGGCATTGCAGCCAGAGTATGATGAGATGGATCAAGAAGCCGTAGCGGGCGATTACACACAGCCCAGCCTCATCTCATCCCAACGTACATTGGGGGACAATGAGGGAGAGGAGGAGGAGGAGGAAGAACAGGAGCTGCTATCATGCGTTGTAGACGGTAGTACCTGTACAAGTGTCATACCGTCCGTTCAGCATGGGTGGCCTGAGGACAGGGGGGAGGAGGAAGAGGAGGAGGAGGAGGAGAGCATGGTCAGTCGTCATCTTGGTGAGGACACGGAAATCTTGCCCGTTACCAGTCTGGCACGCATGGCTGACTTAGTGTTACGCTGCCTTAACCGTGACCCTCGCATTGTCAAAATGTTGGGTGACAGTCATTACTGGTTGGTGACACTTGTAGACCCCCGCTACAAGGAGAACTTTCACTCTCTTATTCCTGAGGTTGAGAGGTCTACAAAAATGGGGCAATACCAGAAGGCCCTTGCTGCAGAACTCTTAAAAAAATTCCCATCTGAACACGCTAGCGGCAGAGGTCACAGTTCGTTGCCCAACCAAGGCGTACAGGCGAGAGAGATGCAACTCCAATCCAGCAGAGGCAAGGGAACACTGTCAACGTTCTGGGACAGTTTTCTGACACCCGCCCAGCTTACAGGCCCTGAGGCCCGGGGTACTCTCACAAGGAGTGGAAAGTTTCAAAAGATGGTGAGGGAGTACCTTGCCGATCGTACCAGCGTCCTCCGTGATTCCTCTGTGCCTTTTAATTATTGGGTATCCAAGCTGGACACTTGGAATGAACTCGCTCTGTACGCCTTGCAGGTCCTGGCCTGCCCTGCCGCTAGCGTGTTATCGGAGCGTGTTTTTAGTGCCGCTGGGGGAATTATAACTGATAAGCGCACTCGCCTGTCAACTGACAATGCTGACAAGCTGACCCTTATCAAAATGAACAAGGGCTGGATTTGGCCAGACTTCTCATCACCACCAAATGACAGCAGAGTAACATAAAGTCAAATCCACTGTGTTATTTCGGGAGGTGTATTCACATGCACCGCTTCACACCCACACATGGGTATACGCTTCCTCGTTTCGGCTGTTTAATCTTCTTCTCCTTATCCTCAGCCTCCACCACCACTATACCACCAGGGTGCCAGAATTGCATGTTCCTCCGTCCTAATTTTTGGCAGCTTTTGCTGGGAAAGCATAAGCAAATACCATGGGACACCCACTCCCCAATAATGGGACTTATGTTTGTAATATGCTGTACTGCATGGCTCTTGTAAGGGGCATTGCAAGTTGCTCCGTCCTAATTTTTGGTAGCTTTTGCTGGGAAAGCATAAGCAAATACTATGGGAGACCCACTCCCCAATAATGGGACTTATGTTTGTAATATGCTGTAATGCATGGCTCTTGTAAGGGGCATTGCAAGTTGCTCCGTCCTAATTTTTGGCAGCTTTTGCTGGGAAAGCATAAGCAAATACCATGGGACACCCTCTCCCCAATAATGGGACTTATGTTTGTAATATGCTGTACTGCATGGCTCTTGTAAGGGGCATTGCAAGTTGCTCCGTCCTAATTTTTGGCAACTTTTGCTGGGAAAGCATAAGCAAATACTATGGGAGACCCACTCCTCAATAATGGGACTTATGTTTGTAATATGCTGTACTGCATGGCTCTTGTAAGGGGCATTGCAAGTTGCTCCGTCCTAATTTTTGGCAGCTTTTGCTTGCAAGGCCTAAGCAAATACTATGGGACACCCACTCCCCAATAATGGGACTTATGTTTGTAATATGATGTACTGCATGTGACGCGCCCCCTGGGCCGTGTGTACACGTGTGTGGGATACCCGGTGCCGGGTTTCTGGGGTCTGTAGTCTCCGTGGCGGTGACCCGGTCCCGTGGCTCAGGCTGGTCAAACCAGTGGCAGTCTTTCTTAGGTTTTGAGGTTAATTGTCCGACTGCGCCACCTGTGTATTGCGGTCAGGGAGTACCACCGCTGCGAAGCAGACCGCTGAGGCTGGTGTTGTGTGCTCAGCATAGAATGGGATAACTCCCCTCGGGAGGAGTATAGCCTCAGGGCAATGAGTGTGGATGATGGGGGTGATGGTGCACGAGCGCAGCAGGAATGACTCAGAGTCTTTGCAGTGCAGTTCAGGGTCTTTACTGATGATTATAAGGTAGACTCTCACGGGAGTATTGGCTAGCATAAGAGGCCTGGTCAGTCTGTGAGCAAGCAGGAGTTCCCCTGGCCAGGTGGAGTTGTAGGCCTCCCCGTCTGTCTGCACTCTTCCTGGCAACCTTGCTGTAAGCGGGTAGAAGTAGCCCACGTCCCTGAGTGTACCGTGTAGTGCTCACCCGTATGGTTGGTGACTTGGGGCCTTCTGTTAGCCTCCGCTCCACGACGGCGGTGCTGATCCCTTGCTTGTGACTGAGCCTCCGGGCTTCTATGGCCAGAGGACCTGAAATCCCCTGCCGGCTGGTTTCTGTTGCTGGATATATAAGTCCTCACAGCTTCGGACTCCTGTGTCCCGTTCCTATTGTCTTCTGCCAGGGCGAGCTCTGCTCAGCTTCCAGCCCCTGGTCTTTAGCTCCTAGCTCCTACAGAGCTCCTTGCTGTTACTTTCCCTTGCTCTCACTCTGACTCTGACTGTTCTCTGACTCACTCAACCCCGCCCCAGATCCAGTTTATAAGGGCAGAATTCTCCCCTCCCAGGACTGGGGCAGGAGGACGTTGCATGTTTAAGGGATCCTGACCAGGAAACCTCCCACTTGCTTTCCGACGTAATATCTCTATTACTGTGGTGACCAGACCCCTGGGGTGCCACATATGGCTCTTGTAAGGGGCATTGCAGTTCCTCATAATTTTTGGAAAGCCTTCCATTCACTGCTTAGGCCAACAGTGCACGGGAGACCCAGTTGCTATAAATCGAAAAAAAGGTTTAGTTAACGCCCTCTGACCTCCATGTCATTTCCAAGGGGCATTGGAGTGGCTCGAAATTTTTGGTAGGCATTGCACTCACTGTATGCCCTATAACTGTGTAGCCAAACCGCTCCTTTTGTTACAGAAACATATCCTACAAGACATATCTGGTTGACTGGCCTGATATTGATGTGAATGGTCCCTGTTCCTCCTGCTCTTTCTCCTTTGCCACCACCTCATCCATCATTTATCACCTGAAGCTTTGTTTTAACGGGAGTCATAGAACTGGGATAGTAGCAGGAAAACATCCAGCAATCCTCGGAGGAGGTAGGATATGCGCCAAAACGCGGACCACCTCAGGCCTAGCCGCTACTACATACATGCGCTTGCATTCTAAGAAAACAAAGCAGATGCTAACTTCTATCATCATCATCATGCTCCTCACCTAGGCACTCTCAACTCCCCTGATGGAGAAGCCAGGGCCCACCGGAGGAGTCTGCTTCTCTGGTGGGCTCGTCCAATGCTACCCTAAAGCAGACCAGGCTAAGAAAAGTGTGGGGGAAGGTGACAGGAGAAATCAGGGCGGCTGGGGACCGAGTATGGACTCCTGGCCGCCACCTGGCGGCTGGGGACCGAGCGTGGACACCCGGCCGCCGGGCGGCTGGGGACAGAGTATGGATACCTCGCTGCCGAAGCGGCCATGAGGTAGTGGCCAGCTTCGGCCTCCTCCAAACTAAAAGGCCCCATTTCAAGTGAAAGCTAGCAGTATGGTATTGCAGCCTGCGGGTGGGTGGTTGGTTGGCTGCATATTTTCGCTTGCATTGCAAGGAATGGGGGAGGTACAATTGAACACTGCCCTGGGACAAGGACTTGCACGGGGATAGTTGCAAGTCTGCATCTTCTGATGCGGCAAGGAACACTTCTGTTGGGCACACTTTTAGACAGTGACCTGAGGGTCAGAGATGCTTCCAGGGGTCTTCCCCATGCTGATCCCTTGTCTTTTCAGCACTGTATGCATGTGTCACACAGCACATGGCCAGATAAGGTTGTAAAATGTTAAAATGACATTTCCTGGTGAACGCATTTGTCACGGTTGAAAGCAATACAAAAGTGCAAAAACGCATGAAAAATGCTACTTGTGAACATAGCCCGAGGTGTGGAGGAGTATTTTTGTTTTTGGTTATTTATTTTACCTTATACACAAGTTTTTACCCTGGAAAGGAAATTCCTTAACATATTTCACAGGAAAACTGTTTCAGTTTCGTTTTTGAACGTTTTATTGTGAGCCCGCAAAAGTGGCTTAATACCTCTGACCACGTTGTTGACAGCAGTGACCTGGGGGTCAGAAATGCTTCCAGGGACGATCCCCATGCTGCCCCCATGTCTTTTGAGCACTGTCACTATCGTTTTGGGCACTTTTTAGACTTTCTACAGACTGCCGGGGGTGCTGCCGCAAAAATGCTCGGGTCTCTCATAGACTAAAATTGGGCTCGTTGCTCGGATCGAGCACCCGAGTATCACGGTAAGCTCGGCCCGAGCTTCGAGCACCCGAGCATTTTAGTGATCGCTCAACACTATCAGTCGTCATCTTGGTGAGGACACGGAAGTCTTGCCCGTTACCAGTCTGGCACCCACGGCTGACTTTATGTTACGCTACCTTAACCGTGACCCTCGCATTGTCAAAATGTTCGGTGACAGTCATTACTTGTTGATGACACTTTTAGACCCCCTCTACAAGGAGAACTTTCACTCTCTTATTCCTGAGTTGGAGAGGTCTACAAAAATGGGGCAGTACCAGAAGGCCCTTGCTGCAGAACTATTAAAAAAATTCCCATCTGAACACGGTAGCGGCAGAGGTCACAGTTCGCTGCCCAACTAAGGCATACAGGCAAGAGAGACGCAACTCCAATCCAGCAGAGGCAGGGGAACACTGTCAATGTTCTAGGACAGTTTTCTGAGACCTGCCCAGCTTACAGGCCCTGAGGCGCAGGGTACTCTCACAAGGAGTGGAAAGTTTCAAAAGATGGTGAGGGAGTACCAGCGTCCTCCGTGATTCCTCTGTGCCTTTTAATTATTGGGTATCCAAGCTGGACACTTGGAATGAACTCACTCTGTATGCCTTGGAGGTCCTGGCCTGCCCTGCCGCCAGCGTGTTATCGGAGCGTGTTTTTAGTGCCGCTGGGGGAATTATAACTGATAAGCGCACTCGCCTGTCAACTGACAATGCTGACAAGCTGACCCTTATCAAAATGAACAAGGGCTGGATTGGGCCAGACTTCTCATCACCACCAAATGACAGCAGAGTAACATAAAGTCAAATCCACTGTGTTATTTCGGGAGGTGTATTCCCATGCATCGCTTCACACCCACACATGGGTATATGCTTCCTCATTTCGGCTGTTTTTTGCTCTTCTCCTTATCCTCAGCCTCCACGACCACTATACCACCAGGGTGACCATGGTCCATGTTGCCAGCATTGCAAGTTCCTCTGTCCTAATTTTTGGCAGCTTTTGCTTGGAAGGCATAGGCAAAGACTATGGGAGACCCACTCCCCAATAATGGGAATAATGTTTTTAATATGCTGTACTGCATGGCTCTTGTAAGGGAAATTGCAAGTTCCCCCTTCCTAATTTTTGGCAGCTTTTGCTTGGAAGGCATAGGCAAAGACTATGGGAGACCCACTCCCCAATAATGGGAATAATGTTTTTAATATGCTGTACTGCATGGCTCTTGTAAGGGGCATTAAAATCGTCTTGTTAAGCTACTGTGACCTCCACGTCTCTTCCAACGGTCGTTAATATTGTCTTTTTATTCCACTGCGACCTCCACCACTCTTCCAAGGGGCATTAAAAGTGTCTTGTTAAGCTACTGTGACCTCCACGTCTCTTCCACAGGGCGTTGATATTGTCTTTTTATTCTACTGTAACCTCCACCACTCTTCCAAGGGGCATTGATATTGTCTTTTTATTCCACTGCGACCTCCACCACTCTTCCAAGGGGCATTAAAACCGTCTTGTTAAGCTACTGTAACCTCCACGTCTCTTCCACGGGGCATTGATATTGTCTTTTTATTCCACTGTAACCTCCACCACTCTTCCAAGGGGCATTAAAACTGTCTTGTTAAACCACTCTGAACTCCATGTCTCTTCCAAGGGGCATTAAAACCATCTTGTTAAGCTACTGTGACCTCCACATCTCTTCCAAGGGGCATTAAAACTGTCTTGTTAAACCACTCTGAACTCCACGTCTCTTCTAAGGGGCATTAAAACCGTCTTGCTAAACCACTCTGAAATCCACAGCTCTTCCAAGGGGCATTGACATGTTGTTTTTAATTACCTCTAACCTCCACGACTCTTGCAACGGGCATTGCATTTCCTCCTAATTTTTGTCAGCTTTTGCTTTTCAATGCATAGGCGAACACTAAGGGAGACCCACTCCCCAATAATGGGTAGAAGGTTTTTAATACGCTGTAATCCACGTCTGTTTCAAGGGGCATTGCAGTGCCTAATAATTTTTGGAAAGCCTTCCATTCCCTGCTTAGGCCAACAGTGTACAGGAGACCCAGTTGCTATAAATGGAAAAAACGGTTTAGTTAAGGCCCTCTGACCTCCATGTCACTTCCAAGGGGCATTGGAGTGCCTCGAAATTTTTGGTAGGCATTGCATTCACTGTATGCCTTATAACTGTGTAGCTGAACCGCTCCTTTTGGTACAGAAACATATCCTACAAGACATGTGTGGTTGGCTGGCCTGATATTGATGTGAATGGTCCCTGTTCCTCCTGCTCTTTCTCCTTTGCCACCACCTCATCCATCATTCATCACCTGAAGTTTTGTTTTAACTGGAGTCATAGAACTGGGATAGTAGCAGGAAAACATCCAGCAATCCTCGAAGGAGGTAGAATATGCGCCAAAACGCTGACCACCTCAGGCCTAGCTGCTACTACATACATGCGCTTGCATTCCAAGGAACAGAAAGCTAAGGAGGTGGATGGCCTCATGATCATGAATAATTTACTCGTTGTGTAGGAGGCCGACCACTGCTGCTGTCTACCTTCTGAACTTTGTGTTGAAGCCTGATTGACCCAGAACCCGCAATCATCTATGTCTGGAGGACATGTTGCATCCCAGTGTCCAACTGTGTCCCGGCTTCCACAATATTAACCCAGTGTGAAGGCGTCAGTGAGATGGACCATTCCTGGCCACATTCACTTGTCCACGTGTTTGTGGTTAGGCTGTCCTTCCCACTAAATGCACTGGGGAGGGCGCAGGTAATGTTTTGGTATGCGCGCTTGTGTATAAGGCGCACCGGGACAAATAGGGGCGGCTGGGAACCATTTATGGCACCCGGCCACCCCCAAGTGGCTGGGGACTGTGTGTGGGCACCCGGCCGCGGGGCAGCTGGGGACTGAGTATGGACACCCCCTGGCGGCTGGGGACCAAGCGTGGACACCCGGCCGCCGGGCGGCTGGGGACTGAGTATGAATACCAGGCTACAGACGCAGCCATGACGTGGTGGCCAGATTCCACCTCCACATGCCTAAAAGGCCCAATTTCAAGTGCAAGCAAGCTAGCAGTATGGTATTGCAGCCTGGGGGTGGGTGGGTGGCAGGCTGCATACTTGCGCTTGTATTGCAAGTTATGGGGGAGGTACAATTGAACACTGCCCTGGGACAAGAACTTGCACGGGGATAGTTGCAAGTCTGCATCTTTTGATGCGGCAAGGATGACTTCTGATGGGCACACTTTTAGGCAGTGACCTGGGTGTCAGAGATGCTTCCAGGGGTCTTACCCATGCTGTTCCCATGTCTTTTTAGCACTGTATGCATGTGTCACACAGCACATGGCCAAATAAGGTTGTAAAATGTTAAAATGACATTTCCCGGTGAATGCATTTGTCACGGTTGAAAGTAATACAAACGTGCAAAAACGCATAAAAAATGCTACTTGTGAACATAGCCCAAGGTGTGGAGGAGTATTTTTGTTTTTGGTTATTTATTTTACCTTATACACAAGTCTTTACCCTGGAAAGGATATTCCTTAACCCCTTTCCGACCTGGTCAGTAATAGTACGCACCAGGTCGGGAAGGCCGGTTCAGCGGGGGCTCCGGCGGTGAGCCCGCACTGAAGCGAGCACATGTCAGCTGATTATTGGAATCGCAATCCACCCGCGGCTGTTAACTTGTTAAATCTCTGACAGTGGCATTTAACTCGCGCTTCCGGGAGTCCTAAGCCCCGCCCATCAGTGACCCCGTCACGTGATCGCGGGTCACCAATGGGTGGGCATGACAACTCAGGGTCTGCAGCAGACGCCTGTGGTTGTCATGTCTCAATTGCTATGAGCGCCACCTAGTGGTCAGCGCTCATAGCAAGTGAGCATTTCTCCTGCATACAAGCGATCTGCTCATCGCTTGTATGCAGTAGAAGCAATCAGACAACTGCTGCTTCTAGTCTCCTCTGGAGACTGTAGAAGCAAGCAGAAAGTGTAAAAAAAAAGTTTTTAAAAAGATAAAAAAAATAAAAAATATATAAAAGTTTAAGTCACCCCCCTTTCGCCCCATTCAAAATAAAATATATATATATAAAAAAAAACCACATACACATATTTGGTATCGCCGCATTCAGAATCGCCCGATCTATCAATATAAAAGAAGAATTAATACAATCAGTAAACGGCGTAACGAGAAAAAAATTTTAAACGCCAGAATTAAGTTTTTTTGGTCGCTACAACTTTGCAATAAAATGCAATAACGGGCGATCAAAACATCGGATCTACCCCAAAATGGTATCAATAAAAACGTCAGCCCGGCACGCAAAAAATAAACCCTCACCTGGCCCCAGATCCCGAAAAATGGAGAAGCTAAGGGTCTCGGAATATGGCGTCATTTTTTTTTGTTTTTTTAGCAAGCTTTGGATTTTTTTTTCACCACTTAAATAAAAAAGAACCTATACATGTTTGGTGTCTATGAACTCGTAACGACCTGGAAAATAATGATGGCAGGTCAGTTTTAGCAATCTGTGAACGTGGTAAAAAAAGGACCCAAAAAACAACTGTGGAATTGCATTTTTTTTGCAGTTTCACTGCACTTGGAATTTTTTTCCCATTTTCCAGCACACGATATGGTAAAACCAGTGATGGTGTTTAAAAGTACAACTCGTCCCGCAAAAAATAAGCCCTCTCATGGCCATATTGAACGAAAATTAAAAAAGTTCTGGCTCTGGGAAGAAGGGGAGCAAAAAAGGAAAACACAAAAACAGAAAGACCCATGGTCGTTAAGGGGTTAACATATTTCACAGGAAAGCATTTTCACTTTCGTTTTTGAACATTTTGAGCCTGTAAAAGTGGCTTAATACCTCTGACCTCTGACCACGTTGTTGACAGCAGTGACCTGGGGGTCAGAAATGCTTCCAGGGGCGATCCCCATGCTGTCCCCATGTCATTTAAGCACTGTCACTATCGTTTTGGGCACTTTTTAGGCTTTCTACAGACTGCCGGGGGAGCCGCCGCAAAAATGTTCGGGTTTCCCATAAACTAACATTGGGCTCGTTGCACCCGAGTATCACAGTGAGCTCGGCCCGAGCTTCGAGCACCCGAGCATTTTAGTGCTCGCTCAACACTAGTAATAACATATATCACAAAATCACTATCACACGTTAATTTTTGTGTGATTGCTATTGTTTCACCTGTACTGTATGACGTAATGTACTGAGTCATATGATTGACGATTTTGCAGGTACAACATTTTCGGGAACCACATCGATGAACACCCAGTTTGAAAGCATCCGTTTTATTTATCCTAGTTTTTTCTTTTTTCTTTATACATTCCCATTCCCCATCTTTGGTCATTCTGAGATTACTAGGGGCAATTATACCCTTCACTGTTTGGCCCCTACGAAAGGTAATATTTGGTCTATCTGGTAAAAGTTTTTTCAAAAATGTATCCTTTTTCAACAAGTACCAGTATTTATTTAAAATGTTTCTTATCTCCGTATTACTACGATTAAAAGCGGCAATAAAATTATTCTGTCATCCATCTTTTTTTCTTTCCTTATTCTTATTAATTATCTGCTCAGGTTTTCCTCCTCCTTCCTTAGTTTTCCCCTCCGCCACATCCTTATTTTTGTTATTCTCTCTATATAGGCAATCCTGCTGAGTTCTTTCTAGATTAGTCCTGTATGCTGCCATAATTAATCGTTTGGGATATTTCTTGTCTGTAAACCTATCGATCAGAATTTTCGATTGTTCCACATTTCTGCACTGTTAGTGGTTCTGTTGCTGCATTTCTGTACTGATGGTGGTGAATTCCTGTACTGATGGTAATCGTCATGCTGTATTTCTGTACTGTTGGTGGTTCTGGTGCTATATGTCTGTACTGATGCTGGTTCTAATGATATATGCATGTACTTATGGTGGTTACGTTTATATATTTCTGTACTGTTGGTCGTTCTAGTGACGTATTTCTGTACTGATGGGATTTCAGTGATAGTTTCCTTTTACTGATGATGGTTCTGGTACTGTATTCATGTACTGATTGTGGTTTGATTATGTATTCCTGTACTGATGATGGTTCTGGTGATGTATTTTTGTACATGTAGTGATTCTAGTGATGAATTTCTGCACTGATGGTGATTCTGGTGATGTATTTATGTAGTGAAATGGTTCTAGTGCAGTATTTTTGCACTGTTAGTGGTTGGAGTGGTGGATTCCTGTACTGATGGTGGTTCTGATGCTGCATTTGATTTTCTGTACTGTTGGTGGTTCTGGTGCATATTTCTGTACTGGCGCTGGTTCTGGTGATGTATTCATGTACTTATGGTGGTTCTGCTGCTGTATTCCTGTATTGTTGGGAACAAAAAAAGGGAGTTACGACCCAAAAGACAATCAAAAACCATGTTGCATGTAAAACATAATGACATTTATTGAATCAATTACAAAACTGAGTTAATTACAATCAAAATGGTGAAATGTAAATAATAAAAGACACAAATGTGTGACAAGTTTGGCACTACTATGCAATGAAATGTAGTATTGCACATAGGGTGTCTAGACATATAAGGAAATCAAGTGGGACATATTCCATGTAAGGAAAATAATCCAAGATTATATGTAAAACCAATTATAAAGTCCCTAAAACAATGAATGTTAATGCAACCCCGGCTAGCCAGAATGGCCGTATGTCCAGGGAAACATAATAGTATCCATAGTCAGTAGACTCACCCATAAAGTGCTGCAGTGCCAAGTTGGTCAAGAAAACCGGAGTCCCTCCGCGCGTTTCGCGTAGGCTTTGTCGGGGGGCCTGTGTGTTCTATGTGCCAGGTAAATTTATATATCCGCCAAAGACATGTGTTCGATATCAGGTACTGACGCGGCGCATGGGGGCGGAGTCTCCAACGTCACTTCCGTCCCGTTCGGCAGATCATGTGAGCGGTGCATGTCAGGAAGAATGCTTCCTGTGTCGTCAATGACACGCATCGCACCGTACTGATGCCATTGGGGGCGGGACGTGTGGGAAATACCGCGCGCATGCGCACCCTGATGATACCGCACATAAAGGTACAGTGTGTCTGACTGAAATTGTGGATATACATTACAAGAACAATATACGGACACCTTTACACTAAGGGAATCCAAAACAATATGTATATTAAATACAGTGCAAAAGTGCAAGATTGTGCATACCAACAGAATAAGAGTTTAATACATATAATGAACATAAATTGATGTACAGTATACACATTATGTCCAATCCTAGAAAATAAAGTACTGCCGTTGATGGTATTAAAGTTGCTTTTTCATGATGGACACAGGAGAGTCAGACACAAGGAAACGGGATTGATGGCGGACAACATAAAAAGGAAACTTCTAGATAAAATAAAATAAACACAGAACATACAAAATTAATTAAAAAGCAATACCAGGGTGGCAAATCAAAAAGGTAAGTAAAAAAGGGATAGGATGAAAAAAGAAGGAAGAAAAAGTGGAGTGAAAAAGAGAAAAAAAGAAAAGAAAACAAAAAAGAAAAAAACACAAAAAAGAGAATTGAGGAGGGGGGAAGGGGGGATGAAGGGGGTGGAAGGAAAAGGTGGGGGGGAGAATGAAAGAAAAAGGGGGAGAAAAATGAATAAAATAGAAAGGAAAAAAAAAGAGAAGAAAAAGATATATTAAGAGTGATTGAACTATACATGAGAGTCAAATTCATAAAAATGGTGAAAAACTTAATTTTTCGTTCAAACTGGATGGAGTCATAGTGCCTAATTTTACTATCCATCGACATTCAAGTTGGGCCAATAGTTTTTTAAGGTCTCCGTCCCTGGCACCACCATGAATGCGATCGATGCCCCTGACTTTCAAACCATCTGGATCGCAGTCATGTTGGGACCTAAAATGCCGTGATATAGTCTTCAGTACTGTTATGTCCTTCACTTTTGCTGCTGCCCGTATGTCCCTCACGTGTTCCCGTGTGCGAACACGTAATTCACGGGACTTTAGGACCACGTAAGCCACATGGGCAAGTAGCGTGATACACGACATGCGTCGTGCTACACACAATATACTTCATGATTTTGAATTCTCTGCCTCCTGCTGAACAAAATGTTGTCGTGCGGACAATATTGCGGCATGCCAAACATGAACCGCACGGAAAACAACCAAGTCTCTGTTTAGCCGTAGAAAAAGGAAGAGAAGGGTTTGAGACATAATGACTTCTCACAAGTAAGTCTTTAATATTTTTACTCCTTCTCGCCGTAAGCAGAGGTCTATCTGGTAGGAATTTACGAATATTAGGGTCCGTTTTCAAAATGGACCAATGTTTGCCCAAAATGTTACGGATATCCTTGCATCTGTTGTTGAACGTGGATATGAATCTAACAGGCGGACTACTCATCGAGTCCTGCTTTTGTCTATTCTTGCAACCAGACAAAAGTAGGTCGCGATTAACGTTTTTGGCCCTATTGTATCCCCTCTTAATACTGCGTTTACTGTAACTGACTAGCCCAGGGGGATGGGGACGACTCGGTACCCAGGCCTTTGCCTGGCCTTTGGGGATGTCGCGTTGGTCGGCTCCCGGGCCCGTACCCTGGGGTCAGCTTTAAAAAGGGGATTGTTTGCTGCTAATTTTATAAAATTTCGTGACGCCACCTGTGGCTTCTGGTGAGAATCACCAGCGCTGCGCAGTCCACTGAGGCCGATGATAAGGCAGCTCGATGGTATAGCTCCCCACAGGTGGAGCTAGGCCTCAGGGCAGCGTATGCAGGGGGAATGCAGGACAGAGGGGACCCAGCCGGGTTAGTGCAAGAACAGGGACGGACACGGTAGTCACTTCAGTACCTTTTACTCATGGAAATTCAGGCACATCCCGGAGCACTGTAGGGTGAAGGGTGCATATCAGGATCCTCCCCAATGAGCGGGTGTAGGGCCTCCTGTTTCTTGCCTCTGCGTAGTAAGCTTCTGACCTGCCTGGAGCTAGGCCTAACTTTGTCTCTGTCCTGCGCTAGCTGACCTTGTGGTAGGGCCTTTTCTTGGAGTACACGCTCCTCAGCTTGCGGGGCCTATGTGTCTCCCGGCTCTGTTACGTATCAGCAGTTTAGCAATCCTGGGACTTGTAGTTCTCCAGGGATTCCGGTTATGCCTTACTGGGTCATAGAGATCCCGGTAAGCTTCGGACCCGGTGTCCGGTAAAAGATTCGGGGTGAGCTGGGTAAGCTCCTCTGCTCCCTATGTACTAACTCTCCACTCGCCTTCGGCCTACTCGGGCCCTCACTAGGCCACTCACACTAACGGCAGATTGCCGCGCTTCACCGATCTTATGGTGCCGGCACACCTAATGCTCACTATTCTGTGCTACGACTCAACTAAGCTCAACTCTGTATTCAGATGCATACTAACTGAACTCTCCAGAGGAACTGCTGAATCACTGAGCTCCACTGCAGACTGACCTGTTTCTGTGTCTCACTCTGCAGGAACCGACTGCCTGGCTCCACCTTCCCTTCTTATATCCCTAATGGGCTCCCTCTGCTGGTCTGAGGTGGAAGGTGGAGATGTGTGAATGTTATGGGGGCCTCTTGTGGAGGAATCCATCAATGCACTCTTCCAGGATCTGTGATACCAAGCGCAGCTGGGCGTCACATAACCCCTGACCATGAATCGTTCATTTAACTCTTGAGATTGTTTTTCAAATAGTTCTGGCGTAGAGCAGATTCTTTTCACGCGCAGGAATTGGCCAATGGGGATAGCCTGGATAGTAGAGGACATATGGGCGGAGGTAGCATGCAGAAGTGCATTGACTGAGGTCTCCTTCCGGAAAACGTTAGTCTGGATATTATCGTCTACTTGAATTGAGATCTTTATTTCTAAAAAGTCAATCTGTCGTTTATCCGACCTATGAGTAAGTCTGATGTTATAGCGATTTTCGTTCAATTCAGCCATGAATACCTGTAAATCATTGGCAGACCCCTGCCAAATGATGAACAGGTCGTCAATATAGCGGTACCAGCACTGCGCCTGGGAGGCGGCGCACGCGCCATCCCCAAGAACCTCCCTCTCCCAGTACCCTAGAAATAGGTTTGCGTACGATGGCGCGCATGCTGCACCCATCGCAGTGCCGCGTGTTTGTAGAAAAAGCCTATCTTTAAAGGTGAAATAATTATGTGTCAAAATGAACTCTAAGAGTTCCAAAATCAAATCGCACATAGATATATCCAAATTACTCATGGTCAGATAGAACTTAGCTGCCTCCAATCCATGCTGATGTATGCACGCATAAAGAGATTCCACATCTGCTGTGACCAGCAGCATGTCAGGTTCCAATGTGAGTCCATCCACTACTGTTGGTAGTTCTGATGCATATTTCTGTACTGACCTGGGTCTGGTGATCTATTCCTGTACTTATGGTAGTTCTGGTGATGTATTTCTGTACTGACTCTGGGTCTGGTGATCTATTCATGCACTTATGGTAGTTCTGGTAATGTATTTCTGTACTGATGGTGGTTCTGGTGTTGTATTTCTGTACTGATGGTGTTTCAATGATGTATTCCTTTACTGATGATGGTTCTTGTACTGTATTCCTGTACTGATGGTGGTTTTGGCATTGTATTTATGCACTGATATGGTTCTGGTGTTGTATTTCTGTATTGTTAGTGATTCTGGCGCTGTATTTCTGTACTGTTGATGGTTCTGTTACTATTTCTCTGTACAGTTACTGGTTCTGGTGATGTATTCATCTACTTATGGTAGTTCTGCTGATGTGTTTCTGTACTGATGGTCTTTATTGTGATATATTTCTGGATTGTTGAATGCTCTAGTGCTGTATTAATGTACTGATGGTGGTTGTGATGCTGTATTTCTGTACTGATGGTTGTTATGGTTATGTATTTCTTTTCTTTTGGTAGTTCTGGGGATATATTCCTGTACTGATGGTGGTTCTGGTGTTGTGTTACTGTACTGATGGTGGTTCTGGTGTTGTATTCCTGTACTGATGATGGTATTGGTGATGTATCCATTTACTGATGGTGGTTCTGATGATGTATTCCTCTATTGATGGTGGTTCTTGGAGGTGTATCCATATACTGTTAGTGGTTCTGGTACTATATTTATGTACTAATGGTGGCTTTTTATGTTGTATTTCTGTTGAGTTCTGGCTATGCATTTCTTTACTAATGGGATTTCTGGCACTGCATTTATGTACTGATTAAGGTTGTGATGCTGTACCTCTTCATTGTGTGTGTTTCTGGTGATGTATTTCTGTACAAGTGGTGACTCTAGTGATGATTTTCTGCACTGATAGTGGTTCTGGTGATGTATTTATGTACTGATATGGTTCTAGTGTTGTATTTCTGTACTGTTAGGGGCTCTGATGCTGTATTTCTGTACTGTTGGTGGTTCTGATGGTGGATTCCTGTACTAATGTTGGTTCTGGTGCTGCATTCCTGTACTGTTTGTGGTTCTGGTGCTATATTTCTGTACTGACACTGGTTCTGGTGATGTATTAATCTACTCATGGTTGTTCTGGTGATGTATTTCTGTACTGATGGTGATTCCGGTGATGTATTTTTGTGCTGATGGGGTTTCAGTGATGTATTCCTTTACTGATTATGGTTCTGGTACTGTATTCCTGTACTGAAGGTGGTTCTGGTGATTAATTTCTGCACAAGTGGTGATTCTAGTGAAGAAGCTCTGTACTGATGGATGTTTTGGTAATGTATTTATGAACTCATATGGATCTTGTGTTGTATTTCTGTATTGTTAATGATTATGGTGCTATATTTTTGTACTGTTGGTGGTTCTGGTGGTGGATTCCTGTATTGATGGTGGTTGTAATACTGTATTTCTCTAATGTTGGTGGTTGTGGTGCTGTATTTTTATACGGTTGATGGTTCTGTTGCTATATTTCTGTACTGATACTGGTTCTGGTGATTTATTCATGTACTTCATGTACTGCACTGATGGGGTTTTAGTGATGTATTCCTTTACCGATGATGGTTCTTGTACTGCATTCATGTACTGATTGTGTTTTTGGTTATGTATTCCTCTACTGATGGTGGTTCTGGTAATTTATTTCTGTACAAGTGGTGATTCTAGTGATGAATTATTGCACTGATGGTGGTTCTGGTGATGTATTCCTGTACTGTTATATTTTTGATCTTGTACAGATATAACAATCAATAACTTCTACCATAACTTGATACACTGCTATCTTAACAAAGTATTGTGTATTGTGCTGTCTAACAAGTTAAGGTTACTACATCTGTATTTATGTTAGGAGCATTAGTTATAAAATTAAGCCCAGTAGCATGCTCAATCCTAACAGCATGTAATATACTCATTGTCAGGATTTGAATTTGGCTTTGCTTATTGGTTCCAGTGGTCATCATATGACCACTCATTCGATTTTCATACTTACGGTCACCTAAAACCTACTTCTCCCAATGAAGCAGGGTCTGTAGGATTTCACTGAACATTAAAAGAATCAATAAGAGATGCTTGTCAGCATCTAACTGTAAGACATGGTGTTAATGAATTTAGCACATCTTATTCCTGTATGCCCTTCATTTAACCTGGTGTCCAAACACCAGTCTTAATTTTGTTCTGTTTTTTTATTTCTTAAGCTGCAACACTACTACCTACATGGTCTATGTCTGGTACAGTAGAACCATTTAGGTCTCCTCAACACAAGCATCTGCCGTTTGACCTGTAAAACATTTACAAAATGCCCAGTATAACAGCCACCATTTTGTGACTGAATTTCTGATTCACAGATCAAGATTTCTTCTAGGATAAAGAATTCAGCACTTGTAGAGGAGAATTCGTCGTGTACATGACATGTGATAGAGCATGCTGCAATTAAACATGAACACCAACACAATCTCACAAATCTACCAAGGCCCCCTTATTATCACAAATATACCACCTACAAACATAAACTTGGGCAGGATTTAGGACAACCCCTAGGGTGGGTGATAGGGTATCTATTCTCTATACTGGAATATGCACCGTAGAGGCAGGGGTGTACATAGAAATAACTGGGATCCATAGCAAAAGTTGGGCCCCCTTCAACCCCTAAAAATATTCAGCAAAGTACCTTCAACCCCTAAAAATATTCAGCAAAGTATGCAGGGTCATATCTCCAAACTTTTGTAAACAGGGAGAAGGACATGAATTTTGACATGTACAAAGTAATTATTCCCACACAATACCCTATTCGTGGTCATTATAAAGTATTATGCATCCAAAAATGTCCTCACACACACATAGTATATCCCCAAAGTGAGTCACCACACAAGTTCACCCCACAGTCAACCCACACATAAAGTAGGAATTCCCCAACATACGAGTAGTATAATGTCCACACAGCCTGATGCCCCAAAAGTGCCTCTCCCAACAGCATATCCCCATAATTCCCCAACACACTATCCCATGGCCCCCACACAGTATGATAATAACCTGTCAGTAAGATGACCCCACTCAGTATGATACCCATACACCACCCACAAGTTTCATGGCCCTTACAGCCCCCCACTCAGTATGATGACCCCTCATTATGATGTTGCTACAACTTTTGATCAGTGTAATGGCCGTTCACTCAGTATGAACCCCGCACACATTGTTCTGTCCTCACAGCCCCCACTCAGTATGTTGGCCCACACACCCCATCACTTAGTGTGACCCACCCACAGCCCTTCACTCAATATGATGGCAACAACAGACTTTCATTCAGTTTGATGTCTCCACAGTCGGGGGACACAAGTATCATGTCCCAAATTGTCTTCCAAACAGAATGATGGCACCTCAGTATGATGTTCCCAAAGACCCCACTCAATATGATGGCCCACTAATCACTAAGATGGCCTCCACATTCACCTGCTTAGTATGATGGCCCACATAGCCACACACTTAGTATTATGTCCACCACAACCTGCTACTCAGTATGATGACCCCCACAAACCCCCACTCAGCATGATGGCCTACACAGTTCCTTATTTAGCATGCTGGCCCTACAGCCCACCCCCTTGCTAAATATAATGACTCCACTGACTACCACTCAGTATGATGTCCTCCACAGCTCCTCACTTAGTTTGATGCCCTCACAACCCCTTACCTATAATGATGCACACCACAACCCCTCAGTTAATATGATGCTCTCGCAGCCCCTCACTCAGTATGATAAACCTCATAGCCCCTCACCCAGTATGATGCATCACATAGACCCTCACTCAGTATGATGCTACCACAGCCATTCACTGAGTATGATGCAGACACAGCCCCTCGCTCAGTATGATGCTCCCACAGCCCCCTCACTCAGTATCATGCACCCCACATCCCCTCATTTAGTATGATTCCCCAAAAGCCCATTACTCAAAATGATGCCATCACAGCCACTCATTCAGTACAGTGCCACCACAGTCACCCACTGAGTATGATAGTCCCACAGCCCCTCCACAGTATCGTGCACCGCAAACCCCTCATTTAGCATTATGCCTCAAAAGACCCTGTCAATATGATACCACCAAACTCTCCCACATAATATAGTGACTCTACAGCCCCTCATTCAGTATGATTCCTCTAAAATCCCTCACACAGTGTGATAAGGTTATGATGTTCCCACAGCCCCTCACTCAGCATTATGCACACCACAACCCCTCATTCAGCATGATGCTCCCACAGCCTCTTACTCAGTATGATACTACACAGCCCTCATTCAGTATCATGTACCTCTCAACCCCTCACTTAATATGATTACCTCAAAGCCCCTCACTCAAAATGATGCTCCACAAGCCCTTCATTCAGTATGACGTACCCCACAAACCTGCACTTTGTATGATGCCCCACAAAGCCCCTTAATCATAGCCTCCAGTACAAGTATAATGGCCCCCATAGTCCTCCTCATAGGATGATAACACCACCTCAGTATGATGTTCCCACAGCCTCCCAATAAGTATTATGACCCACCACTCAATACGATGGCCTGAAGTAAAGGACCCATACATATTAGATAGCTGTCTGGCAAACCATCGCTCTGTCGACAGCTATTTCTTCTAACTCCCTCATACACATGGATGTTACTGCTGCCTCTTAGCCATTGCTTCAGCAATTATATACAGGCTGCAGTGGAGACACCACATCATCAAGTTGCTGAGAAGTGCGGGGGAAAAATAGAAACAGGAATAGCAGGACCACTGGTAGTAAGAGTAGCCAGAGGGTTGCAAAAAATATAACATTTTTATTAAATTAAAACATGCTACGTTGCATTTCCAAACCGATCAGGTTCCTTCATCAGGCACATGTCACATCATCAAGATCTCTGCTACCAATCTTCAGGCGCAGCAGCTCTGCCCAAGTAACAGGTGACTTTATTATTTATAGGAAAGTTGCCACAAACTAGTAAAATTAATAACTAGATATTTTGAAAGTTTGTTGATCTTTTTTCATCATTTACATACCATTAACCTGTCTATCCATCATGTGATTTCCATAATTCCATGACTTTTCCTTCTTGGTTTTGCAATTTCAATGTTAAGAAGTGTAATTAAATACATATGAATTGATTATAACTAGTGTTGAGCATTCCGATACTGAAATATCGGGTATCGGCCGATATTCGCGGTATCGGAATTCCGATACTTAATTCCGATACTTTTGCAATATCGTATACCGGAATCGGAAGTTCCCATAATGCAATGAGCCATTTTCATTTTATTCAGCCAATGAGGATCCTAAGAAGTGTGGGCACATCCTGTTAGGCATGTAGGCATCTTAACTAATGGCATGGCTGTGATTGGCTGCTGAAATGATGTCATGATGCACTATAAAAGCCGCCGCCGCCATTTTGAGCTCACTCTGCTGTGAATTCAGTTAGGGATAGGACGCTGTTGTTCTGAGGGACAGTTTTAGCTACCTATTTGCTCTATACTGCTTTACTCAAGCTACTTTCTAAATCACTGTGCCTTGCAGCGCTAGTGCACAGTTCCCTGTGCTGTTCACCGCTGTCTGCAAGGTCTGTGTGTGTGAGTGCAGCTCACCCTGTATTGTGTGCTTCAGCCAAGTCTGGTTGTAGTGCACTCAGTGTGTGTCACTGCCTCATACATTGTCCTTTTTTGCCAATTCATAATTTTTTCTGATATCTCCTATTAGTGTGGTGGTTCCATCTGTATTCAGCTAAATTGGTTCCAAACACACTATATAGGAGTAGATAGAGAATTTTTTTTCCGTCTTGCAGCACTAGTGCACAGTGCTCTGCATCTGTACTGTTCACCGCTGTCTGCAAGGTCTGGTGTGTGAGTGCAGCTCACCCTGTAGTGTGTGCTTCAACCACGTCTGGTTGTAGTGCACTCAGTGTGTGTCACTGCCTCATACATTGTCCTTTTTTGCCAATTCATAATTTTTCCTGATATCTCCTATTAGTGTGGTGGTTCCATCCGTATTCAGCTAAATTGGTTCCAAACACACTATATAGGAGTAGATAGAGAAATTTTTTTGGTCTTGCAGCGCTAGTGCACAGTGCTCTGCATCTGTACTGTTCACCGCTGTCTGCAAGGTCTGGTGTGTGAGTGCAGCTCACCCTGTAGTGTGTGCTTCAACCCCGTCTGGTTGTAGTGCACTCAGTGTGTGTCACTGCCTCATACATTGTCCTTTATTGCCAATTCATAATTTTTCCTGATATCTCCTATTAGTGTGGTGGTTCCATCCGTATTCAGCTACATTGGTTCCAAACACACTATATAGGAGTAGAAAGAGGAGCCTTTCTGCAGCATTGGGCCCTGCAGCCCCAGCCAGATTAGTATTAGCCTATTTTTTGCAGCCTCATCTATTGCATTGTAGGTTACCTTCCTACATTGTAATAGCTACAAAAAGTTTGTGATACTATCGTTATTACATCTTTAGGCACATCCAGTGTCTTTTTGTGACAAAAAAAAACCTAAATAAAGTTCACCAAACACTCCACTTTACAGTTGTGTAGGCCACATTAGCTCATATTAAAGTCTAGTCCACACTTTATAAAATTAGTGTTTCTTATACCTGTTAGCAGCTGTTCAGGAATAAGCACACTAAGCCCTTAGTACTTTTCTGCCTATCTTTATCAGTCTACCAAGATGAAGAAGGCAGGGAGTAAGGCATGTGGTCGTGGGCGTGGGCGTGGGCGTGGAGTTTCTGCAGGGAGAGGACGTGAGGATTCTGTGCCTGCAGGGAGAGGACGTGGGGATTCTGTGCCTGCTGCGGGCACCAGTGACTCAGCATCCCCCAGTTTTACCAGGGAACAGTCCTTTATGCGCAGCTTTGTAGGAGCTAGCCGTACCCCACTGCTGCGCGAGGACCAAATTGAAGCCGTTGTCGGATGGATGGCAGCTAACGCATCGACTTCAATTAGTTCCAGATCCTCTCAGGTCCTGAGCACTGAAGAGCACCCATCTGTCTCTTCACCACCTGCCAAATTGCCCAGGCAGTCAGAGAGCCCTGGACAGGAGCCATCTCTACTTCTGTTCTCTGAATCTCTTGGCTTGGAAAGAGGGGGCCAGCCAAGCAGAATTCTAGAATTTGAAGAAGAGGTAGTATGCAGTGATGCGCAACCGTTTTGTCTCTCTGAATCTGAAGAGGCGGGTGGGCCAGTGCATATGATCAGCAGCACACCTCAGTACGCATCTGATGATGAGACTCAGGTGCCACTTTCTGGTGCGTACTGTGCTGTCGAGACTACCCAGGAGAAGCAGTTGTTTGAAGAGGGTGGTGTAGATGATGAGGTCCTTGACCCATCATGGCGTGAGGGACAGGAAGGTGGTGGGAGCAGCTCTGAGGAAGAGATTCCCCGAACGGCCCAAAAAGGAGGGAGAGGGAGGGGGCAAACTTGGTTGCCTGTAGCCTCCACTTCGGCACCCATTAGGAGCATGGCTCTTCCAAAATCCAAAGCGGGCGCTCCCAAGACTTGCAGTGCCTGGTCCTTTTTTGACACAGTTGCAGATGACATTTGCTTTGTCAAATGCAAGCTGTGTAATCAGAAGGTGAAAAGAGGGAAAAGTGTCAGCAACCTCAATACCACAAATATGTGGAAACATGTGCGGACCAAGCACGTGGTGGAGTTACAAAAACACACTGAAGACCTAGGCCAACCTACAGCGCCACCTACCACCTCTTCAGCTCGTGTTGTAGCCTCTTCCTCCAGCTCACACACAGCTGGTTCGGCTTCCTCACAGGATCGCCATGGAAGAATCTCTGGCACTGTTGTACAGAGACACAGTGTAATTCCACCCACAGCACCACTTTCCCAGTCATCCTCACACTCCCAGGCCAGTCTACAGCCATCGTTAGCACAGACATGGGAGAAAAGGCGCCCATACTCGGCAAACCACCCCCGAGCACAGGCTCTGAATGCTGGCATTGCTAAACTACTGGCCCTTGAAATGCTATCATTCAGGCTGGTGGAGACTGACACATTCCGTAACTTTATGGCATTGGCAGTCCCACAATACAACGTGCCCAGCCGCTTTTATTTCAGCAGGCAAGCCGTCCCTGCCCTGCAACATCATGTGGAGGGAAAAATTAAACATGCGCTACAAAACGCCGTCAGTAGCAAGGTCCACCTGACCACCGATGCGTGGACCAGTAAGCATGGACAGGGGCGATACCTTTCCCTCACTGCCCATTGGGTAAATGTTGTGGAGCCGGGTACAAATCTTGAGAGTGGCGCTGTACGTGTTCTGCCAACTCCAAGGATTGCAGGAATCCAGTCTGTACACATTGACTCCTCCTCATGCTCCAGTTCCTCTGAATCAGCGCTGCAGGAGCCGTCACGGTCTAGCTCCACATCGACCCGTGAACGGTTACCTGTTATGATGACCGATATGAGCACAGCCGTGGCCAAACGTCAACAGGCCGTATTAAAATTAATTTCTTTGGGGAATCGAAGCCACACAGCGCAGGAGCTCTGGAATGCCTTCAAGCAGCAGAGCGACGTGTGGTTTGTGCCAGCGAATCTCCAGCCAGGCATGGTAGTGTGTGACAATGGCCGAAATCTGGTGGCAGCTCTGGGCCTAGGCAACCTCACTCACATCCCATGTCTGGCACATGTGCTCAACTTGGTCGTGCAGAGTTTTTTGAGGGACTATCCGGATCTTGATGCACTGCTTCACAAGGTCCTCATAGAGTGCGCTCACTTGCGGCGTTCCAGCAATGCAAGATCACGCATTGCAGCTCTGCAGCGCCGATTACGTCTTCCGGAACATCGCATCATATGTGACCTACCCACCAGGTGGAATTCAACGTTACATATGTTGGAGAGGTTGTGTGAGCAGCAGGCAGCAGTAATGGAGTACCAACTGCAGCAGGCGCAAACAAGTCGCAGTGCGCGCCGTTCACACTTCACCACCACTGAGTGGGCCTCTATGAAGGACATTTGCCACGTTTTGGTGCCTTCGATTATTCCACGCGGATGGCGAGTGCAGATGATGCACTAGTCAGCATGACTATCCCCCTTATCTGCCTGCTTGAAAAAACACTGCAAGCACTAAGGGACGAGGTTTTGGAAGAGGTGGAGGATGAGGAGTCACAAATGCCATCTGCTTCTCTACAGTCTGCGCAACGTGGTTCCTCACAAAGGCCTAGGCAGGGAACACTTTGTGAGGAGGATGAGGAGGAGTCAATGGATGAGGAAGACATCTGTCCAGAGGAGGGAGGTACACAATGCTCTAGTAGTCAGTATCTAGAGCGAGGGTGGGGTGATGCAGAGCAGGCAGAGATCACGCCTCAAGCAGGGGACAGCGTTTCTTGGCCAGTTGGCAGTCTGCAGCACATGGTTGATTTCATGCTGCAGTGCCTGAGAAATGACCGCCGCATCGCCCACATTCTCAACACGACTGATTATTGGGTGTCCACCCTCCTAGATCCTCGCTACCGGGACAACTTACAAAGCCTCAAAACACCGTTGAACCGGGAGCGTAAAATGCGGGAGTACCAAGACGCACTGGTGCATTCCATCATGTTCTCCATTCCAACTGAGAGCAGTGCTGCTAGTGCTTTACAAAGCAGCTCAGTGCGTCGAGGCAGTGGAGGAAGCTCTGCACAAAGAGGGAGCAGAAGCAGCGCCTCAGCACAAGGCAAGACCAATATGGCCGAAATGTGGCAAAGTTTTGTGTCCCCGCCGCCACAAATGTCTACACCATCACAGACGGCTCCAGTCAGCAGGAGGCAACGTTTCCGTCAGATGGTGACAGACTACATGTCTTGCCCTCTTAGTGTACTCCCAGACGGCTCTTCTCCCTTCAAGTTTTGGGTCTGTAAGCTGGATACATGGCCAGAGCTTAGTCAGTATGCATTGGAGGTGCTAGCTTGCCCTGCTGCTAGTGTATTATCGGAACGCGTCTTTAGTGCCGCAGGTGGTGTACTAACAGACCGTCGCATGCGACTATCCTCCGATAACGTTGACCAGCTTACTTTTCTCAAAATGAACAAGGCCTGGATCTCTCATGAATTTGCCAGTCCTCTTCCAGAATAAATAATTGGTTGGCAACAGTATCCAGGTCTCCTGTTCTGTTCATGTTTCTACCACCTGAACTGTAATCCCTGAGCTCCAACACCGCCAGTTGGCGCTCGGAAGTGCCGTCTGCACAGTCAACACTTGCTGCCGTGTTATTGGGGTTCAGTAATGTCAGCTGTTCCCCTGCTGTGCGGACGGCAATTTCTCCTGCTCTGTCCACATTCTCACTACTACAGATTTGAAAGTTTCTCCAATTACACCTCTGGCTCCTCTGTTTTCAGTATTATCCCTGAGCTCCAACACCGCCAGTTGGCGCTCGGAAGTGCAGTCTGCACAGTCAACACTTGCTGCCGTGTTATTGGGGTTCAGTAACGTCAGCTGTTCCCCTGCTGTGCGGACGGCAATTTCTCCTGCTCTGTCCACATTCTCACTACTACAGATTTGAAAGTTTCTCCAATTACACCTCTGGCTCCTCTGTTTTCAGTATTATCCCTGAGCTACAACACCGCCAGTTGGCGCTCGGAAGTGCCGTCTGCACAGTCAACACTTGCTGCCGTGTTATTGGGGTTCAGTAACGTCAGCTGTTCCCCTGCTGTGCAGACGGCAATTTCTCCTGCTCTGTCCACATTCTCACTACTACAGATTTGAAAGTTTTTCCAATTACACCTCTGGCTCCTCTGTTTTCAGTATTATCCCTGAGCTACAACACTGCCAGTTGGCGCTCGGAAGTGCCGTCTGCACAGTCAACACTTGCTGCGGTGTTATTGGGGTTCAGTAACGTCAGCTGTTCCCCTGCTCTGTTCACGGCAATTTCTCCTGCTTTGTCCACATCCACTGTACTACACATTTTAAAGTTGCTCCAATTACACCTCTGGCTCCTCTGTTTTTATTCTTATCCCTGGGCTCCAGCACCGCCAGTTGGCGCTCAGAAGTGCCGTCTGCACAGTCAACACTTGCTGCGGTGTTATTGGGGTTCAGTAACGTCAGTTGTTCCCCTGCTGTGTTCACGGCAATTTCTCCTGCTTTGTCCACATCCACTGTACTACACATTTTAAAGTTGCTCCAATTACACCTCTGGCTCCTCTGTTTTTATTCTTATCCCTGGGCTCCAGCACCGCCAGTTGGCGCTCAGAAGTGCCGTCTGCACAGTCAACACTTGCTGCGGTGTTATTGGGGTTCAGTAACGTCAGCTGTTCCCCTGCTGTGTTCACGGCAATTTCTCCTGCTCTGTCCACATTCACTGTGCTACTTATTTAAAACTTGCTCCAATTAGGCCTCTGACTCCACTCTGTTTTTATTATTTACCCTGGGTTCCTGCACAGCCAGCTGGTTCTCGGCAGTGTCTTTGGCACGGGTACTCCCTCCTGCCCAGCCTGGTTCCAGCACGCCAGCTGTTTCCGGGTAGTGTCAACGTCACTTTGCCTCCAATGCGTTGTCCTGTCGTGTTGCGGTCGGGTTAGCCGACTCTATGGTGCCTGCAGTTTAGGTGACTCCTATGTGGGCTGCGGGATCTGGCAATGAAGGCTGGTTCCATAGTGCCAATAGGACAAGCACCCCCTGTAGGACTGTGGGTTTTGGTAACTGCGGCCGGCTGGCGGACTTGAACTTTTTTTTACATGGGTACCTTCTGCTACCCATCCGGGTTCCAGTACCGTCAGCTGGTTCTCGGCAGTGCCTTTGGATTAGGTGCCTCCTTCTCGGTATCCAAGTTCCACCAACGTCTGCTGGTCCTTGGTAGTGCTTTCTGGCACAGGTACCTCCTGCTTAGTAACCGAGTTCCAGTAACATCAGCTGGTCCTCGGTAGTTCCATTGGCTCTTGTACCTTCTGCTACCCATCCGGGTTCCAGTACCGTCAGCTGGTCCTCGGTAGTTCCATTTGCTCTTGTACCTTCTACTACCCATCCGGGTTCCAGTACCGTCAGCTGGTTCTCGGCAGTGCCTTTGGATTAGGTGCCTCTTTCTCGGTATCCAAGTTCCACCAACGTCTGCTGGTCCTTGGTAGTGCTTTCTGGCACAGGTACCTCCTGCTTAGTAACCGAGTTCCAGTAACATCAGCTGGTCCTCGGTAGTTCCATTGGCTCTTGTACCTTCTGCTACCCATCCGGGTTCCAGTACCGTCAGCTGGTCCTCGGTAGTTCCATTTGCTCTTGTACCTTCTACTACCCATCCGGGTTCCAGTACCGTCAGCTGGTTCTCGGCAGTGCCTTTGGATTAGGTGCCTCCTTCTCGGTTTCCAAGTTCCACCAACGTCTGCTGGTCCTTGGTAGTGCTTTCTGGCACAGGTACCTCCTGCTTAGTAACCGAGTTCCAGTAACATCAGCTGGTCCTCGGTAGTTCCATTGGCTCTTGTACCTTCTGCTACCCATCCGGGTTCCAGTACCGTCAGCTGGTCCTCGGTAGTTCCATTTGCTCTTGTATCTTCTGATACCCATCCGGGTTCCAGTACCATCAGCTGGTTCTCGGCAGTGTCTTTGGCACGGGTACTCCCTCCTGCCCAGCCTGGTTCCAGCACGCCAGCTGTTTCCGGGTAGTGTCAACGTCACTTTGCCTCCAATGCGTTGTCCTGTCGTGTTGCGGTTGGGTTAGCCGACTCTATGGTGCCTGCAGTTTAGGTGACTCCTATGTGGGCTGCGGGATCTGGCAATGAAGGCTGGTTCCATAGTGCCAATAGGACAAGCACCCCCTGTAGGACTGTGGGTTTTGGTAACTGCGGCCGGCTCGCGGACTTGAACTTTTTTTTACATGGGTACCTTCTGCTACACATCCGGGTTCCAGTACCGTCAGCTGGTTCTCGGCAGTGCCTTTGGATTAGGTGCCTCCTTCTCGGTATCCAAGTTCCACCAACGTCTGCTGGTCCTTGGTAGTGCTTTCTGGCACAGGTACCTCCTGCTTAGTAACCGAGTTCCAGTAACATCAGCTGGTCCTCGGTAGTTCCATTGGCTCTTGTACCTTCTGCTACCCATCCGGGTTCCAGTACCGTCAGCTGGTCCTCGGTAGTTCCATTTGCTCTTGTACCTTCTACTACCCATCCGGGTTCCAGTACCGTCAGCTGGTTCTCGGCAGTGCCTTTGGATTAGGTGCCTCCTTCTCGGTATCCAAGTTCCACCAACGTCTGCTGGTCCTTGGTAGTGCTTTCTGGCACAGGTACCTCCTGCTTAGTAACCGAGTTCCAGTAACATCAGCTGGTCCTCGGTAGTTCCATTGGCTCTTGTACCTTCTGCTACCCATCCGGGTTCCAGTACCGTCAGCTGGTCCTCGGTAGTTCCATTTGCTCTTGTATCTTCTGCTACCCATCCGGGTTCCAGTACCGTCAGCTGGTTCTCGGCAGTGTCTTTGGCACGGGTACTCCCTCCTGCCCAGCCTGGTTCCAGCACGCCAGCTGTTTCCGGGTAGTGTCAACGTCACTTTGCCTCCAATGCGTTGTCCTGTCGTGTTGCGGTCGGGTTAGCCGACTCTATGGTGCCTGCAGTTTAGGTGACTCCTATGTGGGCTGCGGGATCTGGCAATGATGGCTGGTTCCATAGTGCCAATAGGACAAGCACCCCCTGTAGGACTGTGGGTTTTGGTAACTGCGGCCGGCTCGCGGACTTGAACTTTTTTTTACATGGGTACCTTCTGCTACTCATCCGGGTTCCAGTACCGTCAGCTGGTTCTCGGCAGTGCCTTTGGATTAGGTGCCTCCTTCTCGGTATCCAAGTTCCACCAACGTCTGCTGGTCCTTGGTAGTGCTTTCTGGCACAGGTACCTCCTGCTTAGTAACCAAGTTCCAGTAACATCAGCTGGTCCTCGGTAGTTCCATTGGCTCTTGTACCTTCTGCTACCCATCCGGGTTCCAGTACCGTCAGCTGGTCCTCGGTAGTTCCTCAGCCTTCTTGTACTTTCTGCTACATTTCCAAGTTCAAGCTTTTTGAAATGGTTCTTGGTAATCACTCTGGATCTCCCTGACGAGGACCCTCCCTGAAGACGAGGACCCTGAAGACCAACCCGAAGAAGACGAGGACCCCGAAGACGACGACCCTGAAGACGAGGACCCTGAAGACCACCCCGAAGAAGACGAGGACCCTGAAGACGAGGACCCTGAAGACCACCCCGAAGAAGACGAGGACCCTGAAGACCACCCCGAAGAAGACGAGGACCCTGAAGACCACCCCGAAGAAGACGAGGACCCCGAAGACGAGGACCCAGAAGACCAACCCGAAGAAAACGAGGACCCCGAAGATGAGGACCTGGAAGACGACCACCCTGAAGACCACCCTGAAGAAGACCAAGAAGATGACCCTGAAGAAGTTGACCAAGAGGACAAAGAAGAGAAGACAAGTACCAAGATACAGAAGAACAAGAGACAGAAAACCAAGAAGCAGAAATACAAGAAGCTGCAGAACAAAAAGTGGAAGAACATTAAGCATAAGATTAAAATTCAGAGCAAAAGATAATATCTAAATTATAAGCAGAATATGACTAAGCAGTGTATGGGGGTGAGTCCGTTCCTCCTCGTGGTGCCCCTGGAAAAGACCTGCTGCTGCAGGCCAAACTGAATGCGGACAAATCCTGTTGTGAATCTTTTGTGACGGGCAGAACGAAAGGTGTAATGTCCAACCTTTTATAGATAACAACTACAGGAATGCCTGTCACAAATAAGAATATGATGAAGAAGAAGAATATGAAGAAGATGAAGAAGTAGAATATGAAGAATGTAAAAAAAAGAATAATACGAAGAAGGTGAAGAAGAAGAAGGTGAAGAAGAAGTGGATGAAAAAGATGCTGAGGATGATGAAGGAGAAAGTGTGGGAGAAGTAAAAAAGAAGGTGAAGAGCATGGAAGTAGTGAAACATAAATATCTGACAAAATATAAAAATACTTAACATAGTTAATATTTCCGTAACTCAGAACATCTTAAAAAAATAGTAATTCCTGCTATTCCATTTGATTGGGCTAAACCTCTATGCCTTTATTGTCTCCCCCACCTCCCCCAATACATTCTACATTATTCTTAGTTGTTTTCCTTCATGTAGAATTAACCTACAAGGAAAGAAAGGGTTTATTTTAATTCCGATATTTATGTCCCATTGACTTGCATTGGTTTCCGGTATCGGAATCGGCGATATCCGATACTTTTTCGGTATCGGTCCGATCCAATCCGATCCGATATTTCCCGATATCGGAAGGTATCGCTCAACACTAATTATAACTAGTCTGCTGTGTTACTTATTTTTAATGTATTCAATACACTTTGGACTAAAACAGGCACATTGTGATCTTAGTAAATTCCGTCTTTGGTGTTTTATTGCTTAATCTTCTGTATTTTTTTCTAGCTATCTTTGCAAAACCAAACACTTGTAACACAACTAATGTGAAGACCCCTCCACCCATAGCTGCATTTCAGATGCAAATGACGTATTTTCTTACCTTGGAGTTTGTGTCCCCTTCAATTCTAAACAGTCACCTTTGTGATAGGATTAGCTTTTCCAAAAACATTCAGATTGTAAAGTCTCCATGATAATATCTTTAAGGACAAAAAAAAAAATTTTAATCACAAATTGTATTAAACAATGTAAACTCAGTTTATTGCATTCAATGTTTGTCTCAACATTAAGTTTAAGATTTCCAATTTTAAGTGATAAATGCAAGATATACAGTAAAGTTTCCTTTGTAGGCTAATTTTTCTGTTCTTTAATGTCTGACCTTTCAGACACCAGTCTAGGACCCCTATAGAGTTCTTTCCTAGATAGTGAGTCATGGGGGTAGGAGGGTGGGGAAAGTTCTGCTGTATTGGCACCAATTCCAATTGTATAGTGGGCATTGCTGTATTAGGAAAAATTGGACCAATTTAGCTCATGAAAATTTTTCATATTCACGATCCAAGGATTTAAAATAATGTGAAACAAAAGTGGGTTCAAAATGGTCACTACACGCCTAGATAAAGTAATTAACTCCTCTAGGCGTGGGATCACTTCTGGAGGGTTCTGCTGTTTTGACACAAACAAGAAATGCAAATGTGACATTGTGCCCCCAATCTATTTCACACAAATTTGCACTCCTAAAATCACATGGAACTCCTTTATTTCCAAGCCCTCCCCTGTGCCCATACAGCAGTTTCCAAGGACATGTTCGGTAGAAAAATGCATAACACGTTTCTGGGTGTACTTACTTTCTTTACCTCTCATGAAAATGGAAAAAGGAGGTGACAGCAACATGTTGGTTGGAAAAAATATGAACATTTTTCATTTTTTTTAATTCCACATTGCTTTCATTTTAATGAAGTACCTGAAGAGATCACAAACTTCCAGAAAGTAGCTTAGAATACTTTGAGGGGTTACATTTGTAAAATGAGGTCTTATTTGGGGTTTTCTAATATACAGAAAACTCAAAGTCACTTCAAATGTGAACAGGTCCCATAAAATAATAAGTTGTGTACATTTTGTTGAACAAAAAAATTTAATGAAAATGACCAATGAAGTAACACATGTCACATTTAAGAAATAGGGGCAAACCATTATGTCCATTAACACCTTGCTGACATGGCTATTTTCCATTGTTGCGTTTTTGCTTTTTCCTCTTCTTCTTCCGAGAGCCTTAACTTTTTTATGTTTCCATAGATATAGCTATTTGAAAGTTTGTTTTTTTGTGAGTTGAGTTGTACTTTTGAATGACACTAATCATTTTATCATGTAATGTACTGGAAAATGGGGACAAAATGCCAAGTGCGACAAAATAATAGTGTCATTTGCATTAGAACGTGATAACATTGTGTTTGTACAAGGGGGCGGAGCTATTACCATTCACTGACCCCTCTCCCAAATATAGTGTCCCAGTCCTATATAAAGAGGCCTCTTCCATCTGCTCCTCACTTCTTACCTGTAGTCATACAGAAGCGAGGACCACCATGCAGGCCACTTACCTTCTCCTCCTCTGCTGCGTCACCTGCATATTTTCTGCACCTCGTAAGTCCAGTTCCTTTATCTATTGTCTGATTTCTTACAGCTTCTTAGTATATGTAATATTTGTTTCATAGTATTTTATGCTCTAGTGGTGTAATCCTGTAAGAATATAAATCCAAAATCAATATTTTCAATTAATTATAAATCAAAAACACAATGTTCCATTATATGTATCTATTGCCTGACTTCTTATGGTGCATTCTGTGTGGATAGAAAATCATTGTTCTCAGCAGCACATGTTCTTTTTTACAAAGGACGATGTACTGCCGAGAATGATGATTTTTAGCTTTGGGCACAGCTTTGACTGCATTGTCTGAATGCAACATAAAAATAAATGGCAAATATAAGTTTGATCCAGATATGGCTAGAAAGAAAGAAAAGAAAACCAGATATTTAATGTTCTTTGTACGTGGTATCCTGGGACCCAGTGCTAATTTGCAAGGAGATCCCAAACAATTATGAGGGATACAAAGGGGCCGATTCATTAAGACTGGTGTACACAATAACGTTTTTGCTGGAGTACAATGTGCAAAATTCCTTAAGAGGCGTATGTCACTTGAAGAATTATGTGCATGTCCTGGTGTTCTTGAGCCTTAATGAAAATGCTACTCCAGTTGCACTTCTGTCATTAAATCACAAGTATTTTTGGTTAATTTGATGGGCTGACACAGCTATACCCTGTCCGGCACACAGTCCTCCCTAGTTCTGGCTATTTTTGCAGAACTGATCCCAACTGGTGTGGAAACGCCAAAAGTCACAAAAATTTCTCCGGATTGTGCAAAAAAATTGAATTTTCAAGCAATTTTACACGAGTATTCTGGTGTACGATATAGATGAATCGCCTCCTTAGTATTGTTCTCTTTACTAAACAAAGCATCAAAAAATTGTACCCTAAAAATATTTAGCTATGAAAACTGTTGAAAACTAGTTGAAGAGCACAACAAAGCTTAGATATATATGTATACTAGCTATAAGGTGGCATAAGGAACAGAATGGCTGGCTTCTTGCGTGTCTACCATGTTGTCACATGTACCATTGTGATACATTTGCTGCAATTAGTGACATTTTCACAAGGTAATAAACTCAATCTCTTCCAATATTCTCTTTTATAATCTATTTTTTACAACATGAAGAAGCCCCAGCACATTGTATTCCTTAACACACAGAAGTGCTTTTGGAAATTAAACTGCCTGTAATTTTTGTAGTCTATTTTTTTCTGCTGTTTAGTAACTAATTATGAAATTGATGGCTGCTAACTATTGATCTTTTCAGTTTTTGAAGGATCGGGATTGGGATCAGGCCAGGAATTTGGCGCAATAATCGCTCAAGATGAAGGATCTGGCATTGTCATCACTCCAGAAGGATCTGGCGCTATAATCGGTCAAGATGAAGGATCTGGCATTGTCGTCACTCCAGAAGAAGGATCTGGTGCAGTAATCGGTCAAGATGAAGGATCTGGCGTTGTTATCACTCCAGAAGAAGGATCTGGTGCAGTAATCGGTCAAGATGAAGGATCTGGCATTGTTATCACTCCAGAAGAAGGATCTGGTGCAGTAATCGGTCAAGATGAGGGATCTGGCATTGTCATCATTCCAGAAGAAGGATCTGGCACAATAATCGGTCAAGATGAAGGATCTGGCATTGTCGTCACTCCAGAAGAAGGATCTGGTGCAGTAATCGGTCAAGATGAAGGATCTGGCGTTGTTATCACTCCAGAAGAAGGATCTGGTGCAGTAATCGGTCAAGATGAAGGATCTGGCATTGTTATCACTCCAGAAGAAGGATCTGGTGCAGTAATCGGTCAAGATGAGGGATCTGGCATTGTCATCATTCCAGAAGAAGGATCTGGCACAATAATCGGTCAAGATGAAGGATCTGGCGTTGTTATCACACCAGAAGAAGGATCTGGTGCAGTAATCGGTCAAGATGAAGGATCTGGCGTTGTTATCACTCCAGAAGAAGGATCTGGTGCAGTAATCGGTCAAGATGAGGGATCTGGCATTGTTATCATTCCAGAAGAAGGATCTGGCACAATAATCGGTCAAGATGAAGGATCTGGCGTTGTTATCACTCCAGAAGAAGGATCTGGTGCAGTAATCGGTCAAGATGAAGGATCTGGCATTGTAATCATTCCAGAAGAAGGATCAGGCATTGGTTCTTTCTCTAAAAAATAAAATTGTAAAATGTAAACTATTAGAAAATCTGATCACGTTCAGGAATTATAGAAAAGCCCCCTGTCTTGTTTGTTTGTGTGATTTCTGCTTTTATGTGTTTTGTTTATGTACCTAATTCAACAAATCCTTAAAAAAGTACGTAATCCAATTTGCACTGTATTCATGCATTTCTCATGTGCCTTGCATCCAGTCAACAGTTGAATGAGATTTGCAGTAACTTGTATTCTTTTGTAATAAAATATATATCTTTTATTATATACAGCATTTTAATTTGCATTTAATATTAAAATGAGAAAATTAATTGAAAAAATATCGCTTTTATACCAGAAATCTGGCATTAAAACTAAAAGTGACAACATTTTTGCACAACTCAAGGTTGTGCAAATGTTTTGCTACTTTTGGTATTTTCTCGACATTTCTGCAGGAAGTGTGCGCGACTCCACAGCTCGTCTTATACATGATGTGATGTGGCGTTCCTTATGCTAAAAATCTTTCTCCAGGCCTCTGGGCACTCCTGGGTCTAACATGCCCCTTCATCAAGTCTGTCATGAACCACGCTGGTCTTGAAGAATTAGGCCATAATGTAGGATCTGCACTGTTAGTGATGTATTCTAATACAACAATTTTAGGGATTACATTAAAAACCTAGCAAAACATTGCACTAAGAGTAATCGAAGTTGGTGTGTAATAAGCCAGCCTTGATCCATGGTTGGCTGGGGTAAGATGAACCAAATGCAATAAAAGGCACACTAACACAACAATGTTGGCATTGCAATAAAAACATGGCAAAACACTGCACTAAGGGTCCTAAAATTCATCAAGATTGGCATTTTATAAGCCAGTCTTCATCTAGGGTCCGCTAGATTATATAGACAGACAGACTTCTATAAACACAAAATAGGATGCACAGCCATTATATTAATATATAGTGCTCCATTATGTGTAAACACAAGACTATAATGGAAGAACAGAGATACACTAATAATGTGCACACCTAAATATTATAAACTAGACTTTATTGAGCAAATAACATACGTGACATGATTAAAATCCACATGAGTACTATTATAGGAGGCCAATAAATTGCATAGTGGGGATGGTCACAAGAGGCAACTGTTATTGCACTTGACCCAAAATATACAAATACATAAGGTTTACTTCACACACAAGCTCAAGCTATATCGGCTCAGCTTTTAAGGAAGATACATAAAACTGCGACTAAAAATTAAATTTTATTTCAAATATTAAAACCGACAGTAATTAAGGAAATTAAAAAGCAGAGACCTTCGGGTTCCATCCATCTAATATTTCATGTAATATTAACAAAGAACACAACTCGGTCACAGACCTGAATGAGGTTCCCAAATTAGCACAAGTATATTACAGAACCCCATAAATTACTACATCAATTATAAAAAAGTGTACCAGCAAAGAGATCTCCAAAACAGAAAGAAGAAGAATAGCTCTTGCTACTGTGCCCAAATTATGGACTGCTTAAAGATGCTGGATCTGATTGTCCCCCAAATAAATATGTAAAGTGCAAAGTGCATGTGTAAAAGAAATCTTATATAGGGACAATTAGATACACTGGTAAGCGATAAATTAATGAGGGCTATGCATGTATACTTACATGAGAAGGACTGGTATGGAACCTGCCCCGACGATGCCGTTTCGCAAGTGCTTATTCCAGGCCCACCCTGATAAGGGTGCCCATACTTATGCACCTGTCAAATTTTGTTTGAATGCAGATTGCACATTTTCTGTTAGTACAATAAACCTCATTTCAAGGCAGAAACATTACTGTGTCCAACAGTTATTACATATATCAAAGTGAAATAGCTGTTGCAAAAACACCAATTTTTATAAAACATTAAGCTTAAGATTAATAGGGGTGCCCAAACTTTTTCATATAACTGTATAGATAACCTGCTATGTACAATCACCTATACACATAGTGTGATGCCCTTAGTACCCTGGCCATGCATATCGTGCTATAGAATCTCAAGGGTTACGACAGAGATACCATAGAGCCCCCACCGCATCTGCTCTCACAACACCCCACGTGTATCGCTGCTCATATCAGCTTCCTCAGGGAAAGTGTGGAGAAGACTGACAGGTACCTAATATATATACATGATTAAAATTAAGAAAAAACACTTACAGGTGGTGCACATTATTGGAGTGGGAGGCTAAGGCTGAGTGCCACGAGCAGCTGCGGTGAACCGCTAGTCCATGTGTGTGAGCAGCGAGCATAAGACGCCGGCGCCTGCTCAGAGGGAACCGGAAGTAGCTTATCTGTCCAGATACCATGTATCTAAGGACGCGGCCGCATGAGCCGCAAGTCACAGTTGCTAAGAGGATTACAGCTCTTGCACACCAATAGTATTCCAGCGCCCATACTATCAGTAGTGCATACATCAATAGTTCTATGGCATTGTCTATAGTAGGAGCCTATCAGTGCCAAGAGGACAGACATCAGTCTGAGATGGTTTAGTGAATCCTGCATTGGGCAAGGGGATGGACATGATGACCCTCGAGGTCCCTTCCAACTATAAAATTCTATGATTTTATGATTCTATTTAAACATAGTCCTATGAGTAATTCAGTGAGAATGAGTTCAACAAAACATGTGTAATTGCAATAATTTTCTGAGACAATTTCAAGGGTGCCAACACTTTCTGCCATGACTGTACACAAAAACAAGACTGACTTATTAAGAAAAAAAACTTTACCAAAGACGCTGTAGTTACTGTGATTATATAAATTGTATAGTATATGTATTGTAAGAATCATGTTAATTTGAGGGGTTACTTCCAGGGTGTCAATCATTTTTTTACTTTACAGAATAAATACATAGTGCATGAGATTACATATGACTGCAGTAAATTTTATATTGGAAAAACTATCCTTCCCTTGCACAAACGTGTTAGTGTGCATGTACATTCACTGAAGTCTGAAAAAGGTTCTCCAAAACTCATCAACCATATGAGATAGGTTCATGGGGGGCCCAAACCACGTGAGTTTTGTAGGATTGCATTTTGAACAAATACCTAAAGAAGGTGGCGATAGACACAATAAGCTACTTACAAAGGAAATATATTTCATTCAAATGACCGAGGTTTTGGGACCCTTAAGGTTAAATGATCGTAATAACCTAACCCCATTTCTGCTTAGCAGTGAATATTAGTGTCTCCTGTTTTAATGAAATACTGCTTATGTGTTTTGTATATATTTTTATGGGATAGTAGTAATACATTTAAATAATATGGGTGGGAAATCCTGTATAAAAGAAGGGGAAGTACTAGTGATGATGTGTGAGCCAGAAGAAGCGTGTACTTATTTCACTGATGTCTTTGTCTGCAATCCTGTGACCGAAATAAAGTACATTTTATTGAAATTGTGGGTGGTGAGTGCCGCTTCTCTTGCTCTCCTCTGAATTTTCATGATCTTTTTAGTTTTTTCCTTTTGTTTTTTTCTGTGAAATTATGTATGAATCAGATGAACAGTTTGTAGTACTTCTAACGGGGAAAATCAACTTACATACCCTTCTGTAGATCTAGGGGGGCCAGGCGGAGTCTTTGCTCCAGGTATAGCTGGAAGGGGGCGTCATCAGGCTGCCAGATGCAGTAGTCCATGATGTCTCCCAGGCGTCGGAATATTGCTTTTACCCTTCCTCTTCCCTCCACCCGGAATAGGATGCTCTCTGAGTCAGCTGTGAAGCTATCAGCCTACTCAGAGGAGGTGTAAAACACAGGCTTCCAGCATTCAACTGTACTTGCATCTTTTCTTGAACAAATACAATTACAGACCTGGCTGCCGGCATTTCTGGGTCAGGGCAACGTCAACAGCGTGATCAGGTCAACTGATCACTTGCTGATATCAATCCTGCACCGCACAGGAGTAGAAGACAGCTGTAAGGTAAGCATGACAAAACACAGCAGGGAGAGTGAAATGAATAGAGTATGGGCGGGGAGAAATGTGTGAAGTTTGGGTGGGGAGATGTGTGAAATATGGGCGTGGGGGAATATGTAAAGTATAGGTGGGGGGAATGTGTCAAGTGTGGGTGGGAGGGGAATGTAAAGTATGGATGGGAGGTGGAAATGTTTGAAGTATTGACAGGGGAAAATGCGTGAAGTATGCGCGAGGGGGGAATGTGTGAAGTATGGGTAGGGGGGAATATGTGAAGAGACAGTATGGGCCATGTGTTGGTGAGGTGGAATGCGCACAGAGAGTAAGTATGACAAGAGACAGCATGGGCAAGGGGAAGAGGAAATGCATGAAGAGACAATATGGGGGTAATGTGTAAGGAGACTATGGGCAATGGGGGAATGTGAGGGGTAATTATGGGATAATCGTGGCGACAGTATGGGGGAGAAGTATGTGAGGAGACAGTATGGGGAAGAAAAGTGAGTGAGCACAGTAAAGAGACGGGGTAGCGTGGGGAGGCAGTATACAGAGGGGACAGTGTAAGGGTATAGTATGGAAGGGACAGTGCGCAGAGAAGGATGTGAGGAGGGGCACAGTATAGAGACTGTGCAGCATAAGAGTTACACAGTGTGAGGAGAAAGTGTGTTCCTTTTATATACCATAAGATGAACAGTGTGGGGGTATTTTTGTGCAGGGAGCACAGTGATGGGCAATTATTCAGGGGCACAGCGTACGGCATATATTTTTATTCAGGAGCATTATAATGACACATATTTTTAAAGCCACCATGTCTGGATGTGCTGCAGAAGACCAGAGAAAATGGAAGTCTGCTGTGAGCTGTGGATGTAAAAAGTCATCATGGCATCTGGACCAGATGCAGAAGAAAAGAAGGAGAATGACTCCTATGAGAGTTCTGTGTGTAAATGCTAATTTATGATACTGACTACGTCTCTTCAATACTGTGGTTCCTACTTGGTCAACAGTCCAATGATGGCTGTAAACAAAAACTCTCATCATTTTCTTACCATTGTTAAGGACATACTAGGAGTTCTAGGTTCATGAGCTACAATTGTATATGGGGCTGACTTGACATTACAATTCATTGCTATATTAAGCTTAATGCTGACGATGACTCTAGCGATGTAATTCTGTGCTGATGGATCTTGTGGATTGTTATTTCTGGATTGTTGGTTGTTCTGGTGCTATATTCCTGTACTGATGGTGGTTATGAAGCAGTATTTCTGTACTGATGATTGTTCTGGTTATGTATTTCTTTTCTTTTGGTGGTTCTGGTGATATATTCCTGTACTGATGATGATTCTGGTGTTGTGTTACTGTACTGATGGTGGTATAGGTCATGTATCCATGTACTGATGGTGGTTCTGACGATGTATCTCTCTTTTGATGGTGGATCTTGGGGATGTATCAATATACTGTTGGGGGTTCTTGTACTATATTTATGTACTAATGGTGGTTTTTTATGTTGTATTTCAGTACTGTTGGTGGTTCTCGTTTTGAATTTCCACACTGTTGGTGGTTCTGGCTATGTATTTCTGTACTGATGGGGATTCTGGCAATGTATTTATGTACTGATATGGTTCTGGTGTTGTATTTCTGTACTTTTAGGGGTTCTGGTGCTGTATTTTTGCATTGTTGGTGGTTAATTTCTGTACTGATGGTAGTTGTGATGATATATTTCTGCATTGTTGGTGGTTTTTATGCTGTATTTCTGTATTGTTGGTGGTTTTGGTGCTATATTTCTGTACTGGTGCTGGTACTGGTGATGTATGCATGTAATGGTTATGTATTTCTGTATTGATGGTGGTTCTAATTATGTATTTCTGTACTGATGGGGTTTCAGTGATATTTTCTTTTACTGATGATGCTTCTGGTACTTCAATCATGTACTGATTTTTGTTTGGTGATGTATTCCTGTACTGATGGTGGTTCTGGTGATGTATTTATGTAGTGATATGGTTCTGGTGCTGTATTTCTGTACTGTTGCTGGTTCTAGTGGTGGATTCCAGTACTGATGGTGGTTCCAGTGATGTATTCATGTACTTATGGTGGTTCTGGTGAAGTATTTCTGTAGTGATGTGGTTCTGGTGACGTATTTCTGTACTGATGAGATTTCAATGATGTATTCCTTTACTGATGATGATTCTGGTTCTGTATTCATGTTCTGATTGCGGTTTTGGTGATGTCTTGCTGTACTGATGATGGCTCTGGTGATGTGTTTCTGTACAAGTGTTGATTCTAGTGATGAATTATTGCAATGATGGTGGTTCTAGTGATGTATTTATGTAGTGATATGGTTCTGGTGTTGTATTTCTGTACTGTTAGTGGTTCTGATGCTGTATTTCTGTACTGTTGGTGGTTCTGGTGGTGGATTCCTGTACTGATGTTGATTCTGCTGCTGTATTCCTGTTCTGTTGGTTCTTCTGATATACTTCTGTACTTACTCTGGTTCTGGTGATGTATTCATCTATTTATGGTAGTTCTGGTGATGTATTTCTGTAGTGATAGTGGTTCTGGTGATGTATTTCTGTACCAATTGTGTTTTAGTGATGTATTCCTTTACTTATGATGGCTCTTTTACTGTAATCCTGTACTGATGGTGGTTCTGGTAATGTATTTATGCACTGATATTGTTCTGATGTTGTATTTATGTATTGTTAGTGATTCTGTTGCTGTATTTCTGTACTGTTGGTGGTACTGGAGGTGATTTCTTGTACTAATGGTGGTTGTGATTCTGTATTTCTGTACTGATGGTGGTTCTGGTGCTGTATTTCTGTACTGTTGATGGTTCTGTTACTATATCTCTATACTGTTGCTGGTTCTGGTGATGTATTCATGTACTTATGGTAGCTCTGTTGATGTGTTTCTGTACTGATGGTCTTTCTTGTGATATATTTCTGGATTGTTGGATGTTCTGGTGCTGTATTCCTGTACTGATGGTGGTTGTGATGCTGTATCTCTGTACTGATGGTTGTTATGATTATGTATTTCTTTTCTTTTGGTAGTTCTGGTGATATATTCCTGTATTGATGGTGGTTCTGGTGTTGTGTTACTCTACTGATGGTGATTTTGGTGTTGTATTTCTGTGCTGATGGTGATATTGGTGATGTATCCATGTACTGATGGTGGTTCTGATGATGTATTCCTCTATTGATGGTGGTTCTTGGGGAAGTATCCATATACTGTTTGGGGTTCTGGTACTATATTTATGTACTAATGGTGTTTTTTATGTTGTATTTCTGTACTGTTGGTGGTTCTGATTTTGAATTTCTGCACTGTTCGTGGTTCTGGTAATGTATTTCTATACTGATGGGGGTTCTATCAATGTATTTATTTACTGATTGTGGTTGTGATGCTGTACCTCTGTACTGTGTATTGTTCTGGTGATATATTTCTGTACTGTTGGTGGTGAATTCCTGTACTGATGGTAGTTGTGATGCTGTATTTCTGTAATGTTGGTGTTTTTTGTGCTGTATTTCTGTACTGTTGGTGGTTCTGGTGCTATATTTCTGTACTGGTGCTGGTTATAGTGATGTATGCATGTACATATGGTGGTTCTGGTGATGTATTTCAGTACTGATGGTGGTTCTAGTGATGTATTTCTGTACGGATGGAGTTTCAGTGATGGTTTCCTTTACTGATGATGGTTCTGGTACAGTATTCATGTACTTATTGTGGTTTGTGATGTATTCTTCTACTGATGGTGGTTTTGGTTATGTATTTCTGTACTGTTGGTGATTCTAGTGATGAATTTCTGCACTGATGGTGGTTCTGGTGATGTGTTTATGTAGTGATATGGTTCTGGTGTTGTATTTATGCACTGTTAGATGTTCTGTACTGTGTTTCTGTACTGTTGGTGGTTCTGGTGGTGGATTACTGTACTGATGGTGGTTCTGCTGCGGTATTTCTGTACTGTTGGTGATTCTATTGCATATTTCTGTACTCATGCTGGTTCTGGTGATGTATTAATGTAGTGATGTGGTTCTGGTGCTGATGGGATTTCAGTGATGTATTTCTTTACTGATATTGGTTCTTGATGGTTCAGGTACTATATTCATATGTGATTCATATGTGATGGTGGTCCTCATGATGCATTTCTGTACTATTGGTGGTTCTGGTGCTATATTTCTGTACTGGTGCTGGTTATAGTGATGTATGCATGTACATATGGTGGTTCTGGTGATGTATTTCAGTACTGATGGTGGTTCTAGTGATGTATTTCTGTACGGATGGGGTTTCAGTGATGGTTTCCTTTACTGATGATGGTTCTGGTACAGTATTCATGTACTTATTGTGGTTTGGTGATGTATTCTTCTACTGATGGTGGTTTTGGTTATGTATTTCTGTACTGTTGGTGATTCTAGTGATGAATTTCTGCACTGATGGTGGTTCTGGTGATGTGTTTATGTAGTGATATGGTTCTGGTGTTGTATTTATGCACTGTTAGATGTTCTGTACTGTGTTTCTGTACTGTTGGTGGTTCTGGTGGTGGATTACTGTACTGATGGTGGTTCTGCTGCGGTATTTCTGTACTGTTGGTGATTCTATTGCATATTTCTGTACTCATGCTGGTTCTGGTGATGTATTAATGTAGTGATGTGGTTCTGGTGCTGATGGGATTTCAGTGATGTATTTCTTTACTGATATTGGTTTTTGATGGTTCAGGTACTATATTCATATGTGATTCATATGTGATGGTGGTTCTCATGATGCATTTCTGTACTATTGGTGGTTCTGGAAGTGGATTCCTGTACTGATGGTGGTTCTGGTGCATATTATATTTCTGTATTGTTGGTGGTTCTGGTGATGTATTCATGTACTTATGGTAGTTCTGGTGATGTATTTCTGTAGTGATGTGGTTTTGGTGATGTATTTCTGTACTGATGGGATTTCAGTTACATATTCCTTTACTGATGATGGTTCTGTTACTGTATTCATGTTCTGTATTCATGTTCTGATTGTGGTTTTGGTGATGTATTCCTGTACTAATGGTGGTTCTGGTGACGTATTTCTACTACATCTGTATTTATGTTAGGAGCATTACTTATAAAATTAAACCCTGTAAAATGCTGAATCCTAACACCGTGTAATATACTCATTGTCAGGATTTGGCTCTGGCTTTGCTTATTGGTTCCAGCGGTCATCATATGACCACTCATGCGATTTTCATACTTACGGTCACCTGACAACTAGCTTCCCTTCTTACTTCTCTCATGAAGCAGGGGCTGTAGGATTTCACTGAATATTAAGAAAATCAGTAAGAGAGACTTGTCAGCATCTAACTGTAAGTATGCAAATTGCAAATAAGTGGTCACATGACTACTACTCAAACAGCTTAAGCTATGTATAGGAGGGAGGCGCCAAATTGAATTTTTGTCCTTGGTAAAGAAAGGCTAAGAGTGTTTTTGCAGTGTTTTTACGGCTGCGAAAATGCCGCGAAAACGCTTGTAAAACAGTCTGCCATGCAAAGCAATGTGAAGTCGGATGTGCTGTGCACATGATGCGCTAATTTGCGCGACAAATTCGCATTGCTTTGCAAAACGCAGCATGACCATTTCTACCGCGATTGCGCTGCAAATTCGCGGCCATTGAGGAACATTGAAACGCAGCAAACCCGCAGGTATATGTGGATTTGCTGCGTTTCAATTAAATTCAATGGCCGCGAATTTGCAGCGTAATCGCGGTGCGTGTGGTACCCGGGATGAAGAGGAGACTACAACTCCTTTTCATCCTGGCTACCACGCGGTGAAAAAAAGAAATAAAAAAGTTAAAAATAAACAAAACCTGTATACTCACCTCTCCGGCGGCCCCTGGTCTGCTCCTGGCCACGTCCTCTCTCCTTGCCGTCCCGCAGTGTACTGTCAGGACCTGCGGTGACGTCATTTAGTCACCTGATGGTCACGCGACCGCTGACGTCGTCGGTCAGGTGATGGTCATGTGACCATCAGCTGACTAAATTACGTCACCGCAGGTCCTGACAGTACACTGCGGGACGCTGAGGAGAGTGGATGCCGCCGGGAACAGACTGCAGGAGACCGGAGAGGTGAGTGTACAGGGTTTTTTTTATTTTTAACGTTTTAATTCTCTTTTTTTTACTATAGATGCTGCATTTAAAGCATCAGTTGTTCACACATTATAATTCCATGCCGGTTGCGTTATATTGTGTGACCAACTTGTCAAGCACTTTTCCAAGTGATGCTCAAAATCGCTTGGAAAACTGCTTGAAAAAACGCATGTGAAAACGTTGAAAAAACGCTTCTCTCTGGCAGAAAAAAACGCATGTAAATCTGCATGCTTTTTTTTTCTGCCAGAGAGAGGCGAAAACGCTCTGCATCAAATCTGCTACGTGGGCACATAGCCTAAAACCTAGATTTGCCTCTGTACATGAAACATTTAGCATTCATGGTACAACAGCACACAATGGTCCTTTTATTACATGTTTAGTAGCTGTGGTTTGCTCTGTCCAGCTAATCAGGCACCATCCTCTCAGATCTGCCATGTGCGTTACCCTTAGATCACATAAGTGCAGCAACCTTTAATTTACTTATTCTATATCACTCACAGTTATTTAGCAAAGTGCTTACTCCAAAATTCTGGAGTAAACCTGTTAGAAAAGTCACAAAATTTTTATGTAAAATGAACTTGCACAAACAAATGCAAATTTTGGCGTATTCACGCCCCTTTTTGCCAAAGCACTATTCAGAATGTTACTCCAGTTACTTACTAGAGTAACATATCTGGCAAGACGTGGCGCTAATGAATTTAGCGCATCTTATTCCTGTATGCCCTTCATAAAACCTGGTGTACAAAACACCAGTCTTAATTTTGTTGTTTTTTATTTCTTAAGCTGCATTACTACAGCCTACATGGTATATGTCTGGTACAGGAGAACCATTTAGGTCTCATCAACACAAGCATCTGCCTTTTGACCTGTAAACCATTTACAAAATGCCCAGTATTACGGCCACCATTTTGTGGCTGTGGTTCTGATTCACAGATCAAGATTTCTTCTAGGTTAGAGAATTCAGCACTTCTAGGAGAACTTACAATGTACCTGACATGTGATAGAGCATGCTGCAATTAAACATGAACACCAACACAATCTCACAAATCTACCAAAGGCCCCTTATTATAACAAATAAAGCACCTACAAACATAAACTTGGGCAGGATATAGGAACAACCCCTAGCGTGGGTGATGGGGTATCTATTCTCCATACTGGAATACGCACTGGAGAGTCAGGGGTGTACATAGAAATCACTGGGATCCATAGCAAAAGTTGGGCCCCCTTCCACCCCAAAAAAATATTCAGCAAAGTATGCAGGGTCATATCTCCAAACTTTTGCAAATAGGGAGAAGGACATGGATTTTGGCATGTACAAAGTAATTATGCCCACATAATACCCTATTCATGGCCATTATAAAGTATGATGCTACCAAAAATGTCCTCACACATAGAATATGATATCCCCAAAGTGAATCACCCCACAAGTTCACCCCACAGTCAACCCACACATATAGTAGGAAGTCTCCAACACAGTATAATACCCACACAGCAAGATGTACCAAAAGTTCCCATAATTCCCCAACACACTATCCCATGGCCCCCACACAGTATGATAAGGTGTCAGTAAGTTGACCCCACTCAGTATAATACCACTAGAGCTACCACAAGTTTCTTGACCCACACAACCCCCCACTCAGTACGATGACCCCTCATTATGATGTTCCTACAGCCTTTGCTCAGTGTAATGGCAGCTCACTCAGTATTAAACATGCACACATTGTTCTGTGTCCACAGCCCCCACTCAGTATGTTGGCCCACATAGCCCCTCTCTTAGTATGACCCACCCACAGCCCTTCACTCAACATGATGGCACCAATAGACTCTTATTCAGTTTGATGCCTCCACAGACCCCCCCACACAAGTATCATGTCCCAAATTGTCTTCCAAACAGAATGATGGCACCTTAGTATGATGTTCCCACAGACCCCACTCAGTATGATGACCCACTAATCACTAAGATGGCCTCCACAGCCACCCGCTTAGTATGATCACCCACATAGCCACACACTTAGTATTATGTCCCCCACAACCACCTATTCAGTATAATGACTCCCACTGCCCCCCACTCAGCATGATGGCCTACACAGTTCCTTATTTAGCATGCTGGCCCTACAGCCCACCCCCTAACTAAATATAAATGACTTCACTGACTCCCACTCAGCATGATGTCCTCCACAGCTCCTCACTTAGTTTGATGCTCCCACAACCCCTTACTCACAATGATGCACCCCACAACACCTCAGTGAATATGATGCTCCCAGAGCCCCTCACTCAGTATGATAAACATCACAGTCCCTCACTCAGTATGATGCTTCACATAGGCCCTCACTCAGTATGATGCTACCACAGCCATTCATTGAGTATGATGCCGACACAGCCCCTCACTCAGTATGATGCCAGCATAGCCACCCATTCAGTATGATGCTCTCACAGCCCCTCACTCAGTATCATGCACCCCACATCGCCTCATTTAGTATGATTCCCCAAAAGCCCATTACTCAATATGATGCCCCTACAGCGCCTCACTTAGTACAGTGCCACCACAGTCACCCACTGAGTATGATGCTCCCACAGCCCCTCACTCAGTATCATGCACCGCCCAACCCCTCATTTAGCATTATGCCCCAAAAGACCCTGTCAATATGATACCACAAACCTCTCCCACATAATATAGTGACTCTACAGCCCCTCATTCAGTATGATGCTTCTAAAACCCTTCACGCAGTATGATAAGGTTATGATGTTCCCACAACCCCTCACTCAGCATTATGCTCCCACAGCCTCTTACTCAGTATGATACTACAGAGCCCTCATGCAGTATCATGCACCTCTCAAACCCTCACTTAATATGATTACCCCAAAGTCTCTCACTCAAAATGATGTTCCACAAGCCCTTCATTCAGTATAATGTACCCCACAAACCTGCACTTTGTATGATGCCCCACAAAGCCCATTAATCAATAAGATGCCCCAATAGCCCCCTACCCAGTTTGATGCCTTCATAGCCTCCAGTACAAGTATAATGGCCCCATAGTCCTCCTCATAGGATGATAACACCTCTTTATGATGTTCCCACAGCCTCCCACTAAGTATTATGGCCCACCACTCAATACGATGGCCTGAAGTAAAGGACCCATACATATTAGATAGCTGTCTGGCAAACCATCGATCTGTCGACAGCTATTTCTCCTAACTCCCTCATACACATGGATGTTACTGCTGCCTCTGAGCCATTGCTTCAGCAATTATATACAGGCTGCAGTGGAGACACCACATCATCAAGTTGCTGGGAAATGCGGGGAAAAAAAGAAACAGGACTAGCAGGACCGCTGGTAGTAAGAGTAACCAGAGGGTTGCAAAAAATAAAACATTTTTATTAAATGAAAACATGCTACATTGCATTTCTAAACCGATCAGGTTCCTTCATCAGGCACATGTCACATCATCAAGATCTCTGCTACCAATCTTCAGGCGCAGCAGCTCTGCCCAAGTAACAGGTGACTTTATTATTTATAGGAAAGTTGCCACAAACTAGTAAAATGAATAACTAAATATTTTGAAAGTTTGTTGATCTTTTATCATCATTTACATACCATTAACCTGTCTATCCATCATGTGATTTCCATAATTCCATGACTTTTCCTTCTAGGTTTTGCAATTTCAATGTTAAGAAGTGTAATTAAATACATATGAATTGATTATAACTAGTCTGCTGTGTTACTTATTTTTAATGTATTCAATGCACATTGGACTAAAACAGGCACATTGTGATCTTAGTAAATTCCGTCTTTGGTGTTTTATTGCTTAATCTTCTGTATTTTTTTCTAGCTATCTTTGCAAAACCAAACACTTGTAACACAACTAATGTAAAGACCCCTCCACCCATAGCTGCATGTCAGACGCAAATGACGTATTTTCTTACCTTGGAGTTTGTGTCCCCTTCAATTCTAAACAGTCACCTTTGTGATAGGATTAGCTATTCCAAAAACATTCAGATTGTAAAGGCTTCAAGATAATATCTTTAAGGACAAAGAAAAAATGTAATCACAAATTGTATTAAACAATGTAAACTCAGTTTATTGCATTCAATGTTTGTCTGAACATTCAGTTTAAGATTTCCAATTTTAAGTGATAAATGCAAGATATACAGTAAAGTTTTCTTTTTAGGCTAATGTTTCTGTTCTTTAATGTCTGACCTTTCAGACACCAGTCTAGGAGCCCTATAGAGTTCTTTCCTAGATAGTGAGTCATGGGGGTAGGAGGGTGGGGAAAGTTCTGCTGTATTGGCACCAATTCCAATTGTATAGTGGGCATTGCTGTATTAGGAAAAATTGGACCAATTTAGCTCATGAAAATTTTTCATTTTCACGATCCAAGGATTTAAAATAATGTGAAACAAAAGTGGGTTCAAAATGGTCACTACACGCCTAGATAAAGTAATTAACTCCTCTAGGCGTGGGATCACTTCTGGAGGGTTCTGCTGTTTTGACACAAACAAGAAATGCAAATGTGACATTGTGCCCCCAATCTATTTCACACAAATTTGCACTTCTAAAATCACATGGAACTCCATTATTTCCAAACCCTGCCCTGTGCCCATACAGTAGTTTCCAAGGACATGTTCGGTAGAAAAATGCATAACACGTTTCTGGGTGTACTTACTTTCTTTATCTCTCATGAAAATAGAAAAAGGAGGTGACAGCAACATGTTGGTTGGAAAAAATATGAACATTTTTAATTTTTTTTAATTCCACATTGCTTTCATTTTAATGAAGTACCTGAAGAGATCACAAACTTCCAGAAAGTAGCTTAGAATACTTTGAGGGGTTATATTTGTAAAATGAGGTCTTATTTGGGGTTTTCTAACATACAGAAAACTCAAAGTCACTTCAAATGTGAACAGGTCCCATAAAAAATAAGTTTTGTACATTTTGTTGAAAAAAAAATTAAATGAAAATGACCAATGAAGTAACACATGTCACATTTAAGAAATAGGGACAAACCATTATGTCCATTAACACCTTGCTGACATGGCTATTTTCCGTTGTTGCGTTTCTGCTTTTTCCTCTTCTTCTTCCGAGAGCCTTAACTTTTTTATGTTTCCATAGATATAGCTATTTGAAAGTTTGTTTTTTAGTGAGTTGAGTTGTACTTTTGAATGACACCAATCATTTTATCATGTAATGTACTGGAAAATGGGGACAAAATGCCAAGTGCGACAAAATAATAGTGTCATTTGCATTAGAACGTGATAACATTGTGTTTGTACAAGGGGGCGGAGCTATTACCATTCACTGACCCCCTCTCCCAAATATAGTGTCACAGTCCTATATAAAGAGGCCTCTTCCATCTGCTCCTCACTTCTTACCTGTAGTCATACAGAAGCGAGGACCACCATGCAGGCCACTTACCTTCTGCTCCTCTGCTGCGTGACCCCCATATTTTCTGCTCCTTGTAAGTACAGTACCATTATATGTATCTATTGTCTGATTTCTTACAGCTTCTTAGTATTTGTAATATTTGTTTCATAGTATCTTATGCTCTAGTGGTGTAATCCTGTAAGAATATAAATCCAAAATCAATATTTTCAATTAATTAAAGTTAAAGTAATGGACAACCTCTTTAATTATACAATCAAATACACAGTGTTCCATCATATATATCTATTGCCTGACTTCTTATGGTGCACTCTGTGTGGATAGAAAATCATTGTTCTCAGCAGCACATGTTCTTTTTTACAAAGGACGATGTACTGCCGAGAATGATGATTTTTAGCTTTGGGCACAGCTTTGACTGCATTGTCTGAATGCAACATAAAAATAAATGGCAAATATAAGTTTGATCCAGATATGGCTAGAAAGAAAGAAAAGAAAACCAGATATTTAATGTTCTTTGTACGTGGTATCCTGGGACCCAGTGCTAATTTGCAAGGAGATCCCAAACAATTATGAGTGATACAAAGGGGTCAATTCATTAAGACTGGTGTACACAATAACGTTTTTGCTGGAGTACAATGTGCAAAATTCCTTAAGAGGCATATGTCACTTGAAGAATTATGTGCATGTCCTGGTGCTCTTGAGCCTTACTGGAAATGCTACTCCAGTTGCACTTCTGTCATTAAATCACCAGTGTTTTTGGTTAATTTGATGGGCTGACACAGCTATACCCTGTCCTGCACACAGTCCTCCCTAGTTCTGGCTATTTTTGCAGAACTGATCCCAACTGGCGTGGAAACACCAAAAATCACAAAAATCTCTCTGCATTGTGCAAAAAATTTGACTTTTCGGGCAATTTTACACCAGTATTCTGGTGTACAATATAGATGAATCGCCTCCTTAATATTGTTCTCTTTACTAAGCAAAGCATCAAAAAATTGTACCCTAAAAGTATTTAGCTATGAAAACTGTCGAAAACTAGTAGCTATACCCTCTCCTGCACACAGTCCTCCCTAGCTCTGGCTATTTTTGCAGGGCTGATTCAAACTGGCATTTAAACACCAAAAGTTGGAAACCTTTTGCTCAACTCCACATTGCGCAAAACATTTGTAACTTTTCAAGGAATATTACACCAGTTTTCTGGTGTAAGCCATTGATGAATCGCCCCCTTAGTATTGTTCTCTTTATTATGCAAAGCATCAGCAAATTGTGCCCTAAAAGTAGTTGGCCATAAAAGCTCTAAAACTAGTTGAAGAGCACAGCAAAGCTTAGATATATATGTATACTAGCTATGAGGTGGCATAAGGAACACAATGGCTGGCTTCTTGCGTGTCTACCATGTTGTCACATGTACCATTGTGATACATTTGCTGCAATTATTGACATTTTCACAAGTTAATAAACTCAATCTCTTCCAATATTCTCTTTTATAATCTATTTTTTACAACATGAAGAAGCCCCAGCACATTGTATTCCTTAACACACAGAAGTGCTTTTGGAAACTAAACTGCCTGTTATTTTTGTAGTCTATTTTTTTCTGCTGTTAAGTAGCTAATTATGAAATTGATGGCTGCTAACTATTGATCTTTTTAGTTTTTGAAGGATCTGGATTAGGATCTGGCCAGGAATTTGGCACAATAATCGGTCAAGATGAAGGATCTGGCATTGTCATCACTCCAGAAGGATCTGGCGCTATAATCGGTCAAGATGAAGGATCTGGCATTGTCATCACTCCAGATGAAGGATCTGGCGCTATAATTGGTCAAGATGAAGGATCTGGCATTGTCGTCACTCCAGAAGAAGGATCTGGCGCTATAATCGGTCAAGATGAAGGATCTGGCGTTGTAATCACTCCAGAAGAAGGATCTGGCACAATAATCGGTCAAGATGAAGGATCTGGCGTTGTTATCACTCCAGAAGAAGGATCTGGTGCAGTAATCGGTCAAGATGAAGGATCTGGCATTGTCGTCACACCAGAAGAAGGATCTGGCACAATAATCGGTCAAGATGAAGGATCTGGAGTTGTTATCACTCCAGAAGAAGGATCTGGAGCAGTAATCGGTCAAGATGAAGGATCTGGCGTTATCACTCCAGAAGAAGGATCTGGTGCAATAATTGGTCAAGATGAAGGATCTGGCATTGTCGTCACTCCAGAAGAAGGATCTGGTGCAGTAATTGCTCAAGATGAAGGATCTGGCATTGTAATCATTCCAGTAGAAGGATCTGGCACAGTAATCGGTCAAGATGAAGGATCTGGCGTTGTTATCACTCCAGAAGAAGGATCTGGTGCAATAATTGGTCAAGATGAAGGATCTGGCATTGTCGTCACACCAGAAGAAGGATCTGGTGCAGTAATTGCTCAAGATGAAGGATCTGGCATTGTAATCATTCCAGAAGAAGGATCTGGCGTAGTAATCGGTCAAGATGAAGGATCTGGCATTGTAATCATTCCAGAAGAAGGATCAGGCTTTAGTTCTTTCTCTAAAAAATAAAATGGTAAAATGTAAACTATTAGAAAATCTGATCACGTTCAGGAATTATAGAAAAGCCCCCTCTCTTGGTTGTTTGTGTGATTTCTGCTGTTATGTGTTTTGTTTATGTTCCCAATTCAACAAATCCTTAAAAAAATGTACGTAATCCAATTTGAACTGTATTCATGCATTTCTCATGTACCCTGTATCTAGTCAACAGTTGAATGAGATTTACAGTAACTTGTATTTTTTTGTAATAAAATATATATCTTTTATTATATAGAGCATTTTAATTTGCATTTAATATTAAAATGAGAAAATGAATTGAAAAAATATCGCTTTTATGCCAGAAATCTGTCATTAAAACTAAAAGTGACAACATTTTTGCACAACTCAAGGTTGTGCAAATGTTTTGCTACTTTTGGTATTTTCTCGACGTTTCTGCAGGAAGTGTGCGCGACTCCACAGCTCGTCTTATACATGATGTGATGTGGTGTTCCTTATGCTAAAAATCTTTCTCCAGGCCTCTGGGCACTCCTGGGTCTAACATGCCCCTTCATCAAGTCTGTCATGATCCACGCTGGTCTTGAAGAATTAGGCCATAATGTAGGATCTGCACTGTTAGTGATGTATTCTAATGCAACAATTTTAGGGATTACATTAAAAACCTAGCAAATCATTGCACTAAGGGTAATCGAAGTTGATCCAGGGTTGGCTGGGGTAAGATGAGCCAAATGCAATAAAAGGCACACTAACACAACAATGTAGGCATTGCAATAAAAACATAGCAAAACACTGCACTAAGGGTCCTAAAATTCATCAAGATTGGCATTTTATAAGCCAGTCTTCATCTAGGGTCCGCTAGATTATATAGACAGACAGACTTCTATAAACACAAAATAGGATGTGACGCGCCCCCTGGGCCGTGTGTGTGTGGGGATACCCAGAACTGGACCTGTTGTGGATGCTGGGGGTTGTAGTCTCCGTGGCGGCGACCCGGTCCGTGCCCAGGGCGGTCAAACCAAAAAGCAATCTATATGCTGAATGTCTGACTACGCCACCCGTGGATTGCGGTCAGAGTGAACCACCGCTGCAGGGCAGTCCGCTGAGGCTGGTATTGTGGGTGCAGCTAAGGTTAGTAGAACTCCCCACGGGAGGAGTATAGCCTCAGGGCAGTATATAGGGATGTTGGTGGTGATCGTGCGCGGGAGCAGCAGTAACCACACGGAGTCTGTCATGCAATTCAGGGTCTTTACTCACAGTTCTTTATCCACGTTACTACAGCTGGTCATAACGTCCCACGTCGCACTGTGTTCACCAGGTGAGGGGCTCGGCCTACTCCCAGATAACTTTGGAGCGCTTCACAGGACCCCCTTTGTGTGTCCTTTCTCTGGCCTGTCATACCCCGCCAGTGACCTCGCTTCTGTCCGGCTGCCTCGGGTCTTCTCTGGTAAACCTTGGTGCCGTTTCCCTGATCCTATGTGGTGCCTTCCTAGCGGGTGTAGCGAGGGGCTGCGCCACATAAAATGTCACAGCCTCCGGTTTCTAGCTGAGGGTAGTTCCCCGCCTCCACTAGCTTCGGGGACCGGTCTCCCCCTTTGGCCTGACCCCCCTACGCAGGTAAATTCGGGCGTGCGGTGGCGACTCGCCGGTCCACACCCCTGGTGTCCCTTCGTTCCTTGTTCCTGGAGCCTTCTCCGCTCCTCTTCCTTCCTTCTCCTTTCTCCAGGCTCCGGCCGCTCTCTCAGGCCTGCCTGCGGGGCAGAGCTCGGCCTGAGCCTCTGCTCCCTGTCTGCTCCTCTGACTGGACTGTACTCCACTCTCTCTCCTAACCAAGATGGTGCCCACCTTTTATATCTCCCTCTCAATGCACCCAGGAACTGCCCTCTCCCTCCTATGCACTACAGGGTCCCCCCTTCCTCGGTGTTCCCTCCCCCCTCTCCAGCCAGGGACAGGGACTGTCGTGCTCTACTTGGAGCATATCGGTCGCCCTACCCCCCGGAAATGTGATGTAATGCATGCAGGTGTCGGGGTCCTGATCCACACTCCATCCTTACCTGGAAGTGAGATATCGCACATCTGGTTGAGATGCAATACCTCTGTAGCAGGGCACTGCATTCCCCCCTGGTAAATCACAGCACATCCGTGGGTTGGAACAGAGCAAAAGACAGTGCACATTAGGACATGCAAAAAAATGTTTTATTTTTTTTTAAGCTGCCAACTGCATATCACTTCCCTTTTTGGGAAACATTTTCTCTTTTCACCAATATATAAAGCATTCTTTTTTAGTAGAAAACATATAAAACATCAGCAGCATATCAACGGCGAAGTCTCTTTTCAACAGGTCACAGTTCTTTCTGCGACCAGGTGTCCATTCTTCTTAAGGTGCAAACTTGGCAAAACTTTTGAACATGAGGGACCCGTTCGCAAACCCTCAACGTAGGCCCTGGGCGTGGCTGCAGGGCATAGGTGATCCGGCCGTTGGACCACGTCTTCTGCCACGCCCAACGGGTTTTTGTTCTGAGGTTTGTTGTTGCAACGTTTATAAAATCAATAGAGGGCACTTTAGGAAGTGCAACTATTTACATGGATTGGCTGCTCCCAGTCCTCAGCCGGATAGTTCACAGAGGGTTGGCTGCTCCCAGTCCTCAGTCGGATAATTCACAGACCCTTTTCGGGTAACTTTAATCAAACTAATGAACAACAACCCCTAACCGGGCAAACTTCTTATAATCCGTAAAACGGCGTGTCCTGCAACTTTTTCCACCCAGGCGGGTAACTATATACAGTTAGACTGTCGCTCATCAATAGCGATGTCTTCCTTGTGGGCGCTCCTCCTCCTCGCCGTACTCTTCAGACCCGTCCGGGTCCTCTGGGTAGAAAAGTTCAGGGTAGTGTTCTTCCTCTACCCGCTGGACATTGAGGGCGTACCACCCTTGCAGTCCTCGATGTCGGGTGTATGTTACCCGATCTCCCGGGAACAGCTCCCGTTTTGGGTGACCCGCTGGCAGATGACCCTCCACATCCCTCCTGTCAACATAGAGGTCTGTGGCTGTGGTGGGGTCCCAGATGAACCCACACTCCTTCTCCTGATGGAATTTAACCACGGTCCCGGTAATTTTGGGACCGCGTGCAGCTTGGGGGCTTCGGCGGGTCCGCATCTTCTCCTCCGCGCTCCGGGCCTGCAGCTGCTCCCTCTTCTGGTGCCGCATCTGCTCCTCCTTCTCCAGCTGCGCCACCTCCCGGCGACAGAATTCTTGCCTGCGGGCCGGTGCCGCCCGTGTCTCCTGCGAGAACCCCATCAGGTTTTCCCCGGTCTGGTCCCACTCAACCTGGACCTCCTCATCCGGGAGCTGGGGGACGGTGGTTGGCTGGGAAGCTGGAGGGAGCGGAGGAAGAGGGGCTAGGACCTCCGCGGATGGATCCCTCCGTTGGCAGGGGTGGACCCATCCATGCAGCAGGGGGACCGGCTCTCCCTCAGAACCGGTAAGCTGGGCGTATAAGTCCGTGCCCAGGGGTGGTAGTTTTGGGAGCGGGGGCGCTCGTGGGTGGAAAGCGCCCGGGGGTATCAGGCCTTGCGACCAGGCTTGGGGTGGGCCGCTCCCGGTTGCACCCGGGGTCAGGGGGCACGGCCTGGGGCGTGGTCCGGCGGCTGTGTTCGCAGCTTGGGGCCTAGGTGCCGGCGGCGGGAGCGGGGGAGGCGCAGCGACTCCCGGGACGTCTGGCTCCGCGACGGGGTCCAGAGGCAGGTCTGTAGCATCAGGGCTGGGGGCAGGGGTGTCCCCCTTACCTGATTCCAGGGCTGCGCTGCCCTCGGCTTCCGGACGCCGCTCCTCGTCCTCAGGGGCTGGCTCGCTGTCCGATGTTGGCGGCGTCACTTGCGGCCGGGTCGCGACCCGCCGGGCCATCTCCTCTCTCCATCCCGCTATGGCCTCCCGCTGCGCCTGGACCATCCTCCGGTCCAGATCCTCCAGCGCAGTCCGAAGGAACTCCGGGTCTTCTCCAGGGAGCTGAGCCATCAGCTCCGTGAGGCTGCACGGGACCGCCTCGGCCTGCAGCAGGCCACCCGTCAGGGTGCTGGAGTCGGTGCTGCTCGCCATCTCCGAGTGTGGTCTGCTGAGACTGATCAAAACCAGACCCTGCCCCCCGGTTTTCTTCTCCTTCCGCCCCTGTTGGGGGTGGTCTCGGGGCAACCTGCTGACAATCACTCTCAGGGGCAGCCCCCCCACATTGACGGACATCTCTACAGCCGCACTCAAGGCTGTTGGGGGTGGGCTCCTTCTTTGGCACCATTCTGGGACCTGGCCCACAATGGGAGGTGGCTTCTTGTTGTCTTTTGGCGCGCACATAATGGCGTCCGTTCTGCTGGGGAGGGCGCCACATTGAATACAGTAAAACAGTCTCTTTTCAGGCACGCAGTACCCGGTGAATGCGGGCACGAAATCCTGCCGACTACGCCAAAGTTGATGCACACCCTGGGCCATGTGTGTGTGTGGGGATACCCAGAACTGGACCTGTTGTGGATGCTGGGGGTTGTAGTCTCCGTGGCGGCGACCCGGTCTGTGCCCAGGGCGGTCAAACCAAATGGCAGTCTATATGCTGAATGTCCGACTACGCCACCTGTGGATTGCGGTCAGAGTGAACCACCGCTACAGGGCAGTCCGCTGAGGCTGGTGTTGTGGGTGCAGCTAAGAGTAGTATAACTCCCCACGGGAGGAGTATAGCCTCAGGGCAGTAAATAGGGATGTTGGTGGTGATGGTGCGCGGGAGCAGCAGTAACCACACGGAGTCTGTCATGAAATTCAGGGTCTTTACACACAGTTCTTTATCCACGTTACTACAGCTGGTCATAACGTCCCACGTCGCACTGTGTTCACCAGGTGAGGGGCTCGGCCTACTCCCAGATAACTTTGGAGCGCTTCACAGGACCCCCTTTGTGTGTCCTTTCTCTGGCCTGTCATACCCCGCCAGTGACCTCGCTTCTGTCCGGCTGCCTCGGGTCTTCTCTGGTAAACCTTGGTGCCGTTTCCCTGATCCTATGTGGTGCCTTCCTAGCGGGTGTAGCGAGGGGCTGCGCCACATAAAATGTCACAGGCTCCGGTTTCTAGCTGAGGGTAGTTCCCCGCCTCCACTAGCTTCGGGGACCGGTCTCCCCCTTTGGCCTGACCCCCCTAGTCAGGTAGATTCGGACGTGCGGTGGCGACTCACCGGTCCACACCCCTGGGGTCCCTTCGTTCCTTGTTCCTGGAGCATCCTCCACTCCTCTTCCTTCTTTCTCCTTCCTCCAGGCTCCGGCCGCTCTCTCAGGCCTGCCTGCGGGGCAGAGCTCGGCCTGAGCCTCTGCTCCCTGTCTGCTCCTCTGACTGGACTGTACTCCACTCTCTCTCCTAACCAAGATGGTGCCCACCTGTTGTATCTCCCTCTCAATGCACCCAGGAACTGCCCTCTCCCTCCTATGCACTACAGGGTCCCCCCTTCCTTGGTGTTCCCTCCCCCCACTACAGCCAGGGACAGGGACTGTCGTGCTCTACTTGGAGCATATCGGTCGCCCTGCCTCCCCGGAAATGTGGTGTAATGCATGCAGGTGTCGGCGTCCTGATTAGTGTTGAGCCACCCCCGTAGTGTTCGAGTTCGGTTCGGTTCGTCGAACACCCGTGTGTTCGCCGAACTGTTCGTCGAACTGTTCGTCGAACACCTTCGAACACCGTTAAAACCAATGGCAGGCAAACAAAAACACATAGAAACACATAGAAAACACCTTCAAAGGTGTCCAAAAGCTGACAAACTGCTCAGAAGACATAACTAACACATGGAAAAGTGACAAGTACATATAGTCATGCGAAAATAAAAGAGGTGGAGGAGTAAAAGGAGGGGGAGACACAGATATAGGCATGTCATGCCCTTCTAAAATCCAAAAAGTGAGAAGCCGACACGGCCAGTCCGCTCCTGCCCGTGCCACCTCCGTGTCGCCGGGTTTGTGCCAGAGCCGCGGTGAACCCTGACGGCCAGCCCCCCTCTCCCAATACTGGTGCCTGTCCGCTGGTGGGTCGAGCGAGCCCCCCTGTGGTGGAGGCAGCTCTAAGCTTTTTAATTTAAATTGTCTCTCTAATTTGAATGAATACACTTTAAATCCATTTACAAGGATCTATTGGAGGGCAAGTCTCATGCCAGCAGCCGCGGTAATTCCAGCTCCAGTAGCGTCCACTAAAGCTGCTGCAGTTAAAAAGCTTTTATAAGGATCGAGCTCGGCTGTCCACCGCAAGGCATCCTACTGCCAGTCCCAGCCCCTATGCCTTGGGGTGCCTCCTGATGCTCTTCACTAAGTATCCCATGGTCCCGAAGCATTTCCTTTGAAAAAATTAAGTGTCTAAACTACAGGTGGTGCAGCTTGCTTAACAGCCGGGATAATCCGCTGACTAGCAGACACTGCTACTAGGCACAAAGTATTTCCTGGGCTAGATGCAGTTAAAAATTTGTAATTAGATACTCTCGTTGGATGCTGAGAAAGCATTCCATAGAGTCTCCTGGCACGCCATATATGATTCTCTTAAAAAGCTTGGGGTAGGGGTCTAGGGGACCCTTTTATAGCCAAAATCACGGCCCTGTATCGCAATACGTCACCTAGGCTGAAGATAAATGGAACTGTAGCACCCTGAGGGCTCGGTTGCTACAGACGTATTGCACCTCACCCAGAGGTGTGATATCTCACTCTCAGGTAAGGATGGAGTGTGGATCAGGACCCGACACCTGCATGCATTACACCACATTGCCGTGGGGCAGGGCGACCAATATGCCCCTGAGATGGGCACGACAGTCCCTGTCCCTGGCTGGAGTGGGGGGAGGGAACACTGAGGAAGGGGAACCCTGTAGTGCAGGAGCAGGGAGGAAGCAGTTCCTGGGTGCATTGAGAAGGGAGTATAAAAGGTGGGCACCATCTTAGTTCATTGCAGAGAAGTCTGAGCAGAAGTGGCAGGGAGCAGGGGCTCTGCATGAGCTCTGCTCCGGAGGCGGGCCTAGTAACAGAGGCCCAGGCCTGGAAGAGGGAGAAGGAAGGAAGAGGAGCGGAGAAGGCTCCAGGAACGAGGAATGAAGGGATCCCAGGGGTGCGGACGGGCGAGTCGCCACCGCACGCCCGAATCCACCTGCGTGGAGGGGTCAGGCCAAAGGGGCAGACCGGTCCCCGAACTAGTGGAGGCAGGAAACGACCCTCAGCTAGAAACCGGAGGCTCTGACATTTTATGTGGCGCAGCCCCTCGCTACACCCGCTAGGAAGGCACCACATAGGGTCAGGGAAACTGGCGCCAAGTTTACCAAGAGGAGGCCCGAGGCAGCCGGACAGAAGTGTTGGTAAGAAAGGCCAGACAAAGGACACACAAAGGGGGTCCTGTGAAGTGCTCCAAAGTTATCTGGGAGTTGTCTGAGCCCCTCACCTGGTGAGCACAGTACGACGTGGGCAGCCGTTACCTGCAGACGTGGTCTGGATAATAAGAACTGTGAGTAAAGGCCCTGAACTGCATCACTGACTCCGTGTCGTTACTGCTGCTGCCCTGCACCATCACCCCCATCCTCCGCATACACTGCCCTGAGGCTATACTCCTCCCGTGGGGAGTTATGCTACGCTCTGCTGCACCCACAACACCAGCCTCAGCGGTCTGCCCTGTAGAGGCGGTTCACTCTGACCGCAATCCACGGGTGGCGTAGTCGGACATTTAAACATCAAAACCACATAAATAGTTCCGCCACTGGTTTGACCGCCCTGAGCCACGGAACCGGGTCGCCGCCACGAAGACTACAACCACCAGCATCCACCAAAAAGGGTCCGGCTCCAGGTGTCCCAAGGCCCAGGGGGTGCGTCAGAACATTTTCATCACCTTTCACAATCACCAATGGGACAAGGCAGTGATGTCCTCTGTCCCCTCTCTTATACATCCTAGTGACGGAGCACCTGCTCTCATCAATTCGCCATAACCCCAATATTAGGTGGATTGAGGTGGGAGGCACCGAGTACAAGTGCTCTCTATTTGCTGATGATGTCCTAGTATATATCACTCAATCACATATATCCATCCATGCTGTTATGGCTGAAATAGATCACTTTGTTACATGGTAAAATTTTAAAATCAATGCAGCGAAGTCTGAGGCCCTCGATGTCTCCCTGCCCAAATCCATATAGGATTCCATCCAGTCCAACTTTCCCTTTGCCTGGCCCTCACAGGGTATCAAATACTTAGGAATTCCTATTCATAGAGACCTCTCCCATCTATGTTATCTTAATTTTGGGCCCTTTATTGAACAACTCCATACAGACCACGGTTGGCAAGTTAGAACTGTAAGATTCACTACGTGAACCACTGGTGTTTTGTGGAAAAGCACATGTACACTGCGTTCCAAATTATTATGCAAAAAGTGTTTAGGAGTGATAAGGGAAGAATTTGTTTGTTTGTCAGTTAAACTCATTGATGGTGATGTGTGTCAGGGCTCTTTATATCACTGTAAGCAATTGCAGACACCTGTGCTAATTAGTTTGGCAGGTGTGTCCAATGAAAGTCAAGACTACTTAAGAAGGCTCTCTCACATTATTAAGCAGCCTACATTTTCTGCCAAAATGGGAAAGAAAAAGGATGTGTCGGCTGCTGAGAAGCAACAAATTGTGGAGTGTTTAGGTCAAGGCATGACTACAATCAACATTGTGCGATGATCAGGATGAAGTGTCTTGGCAATCAAGAAGTATGTAGCTGATTCACAGTACACACGTGTGCGTGCTGATAAGGGCAAATTGAGGACTCTTTCCTACAGGCAATTACGTCAGGTTGAAAGAGCAGCGGCAAAAAAGCCTTGTCATAGCAGCAGACAAGTTTTTGAAGCTGCTTGTGCCTCCAACGTCCCCCGAACAACAAGATGCAGGGTCCTTCAGAGGTTTGCAGCTGTGCATGCGCCATCCTGTCGACCTCCTCTATCCACTTCACACAAGCAGAAACGGCTCCAGTGGGCCAAACATTACATGAAGACTGATTTCAAAACTGTTTTGTTCACGGATGAGTGCCGTGCAGCGCTCGATGGTCCAGATGGATGGAGTGGAGGATGGCTGGTTGATGGACACCCCACGCAAACACGGCTACAGCGCCAACAAGGAGGAGGTGGAGTAATGTTTTGGACTGGAATCATGGGGAGAGAGATTGTCGGCCCCTTTAGGATCCCTGAAGGCGCTAAACATGAACTCCATAATGTATGTGGATTTTCTCAAACAGCACTTCCTGCCATGGTTCAAGAAGAAGAACCGTGTATTTCACAGCAAGATCATTTTTCTGCATGATAATGCACCATCTCATGCTGCACATAAAACATCTGCATCTCTGGCTGATATGGGCATAAAAGGGGACAAACTTATGGTGTGACCCCCATGCTCCCCTGACCTCTACCCCATTCAGAACCTTTGGAGCATCATTAAAAGGAGTGTCTATGATGGCGGGAGGCAGTTCACATCTAAGCAACAGCTCTGGGAGGGTATTCTGTCCTCATGCAAAACAATTGAAGCAGAAACCATCCAAAACCTGACAAATTCAATGGACGAGAGAGTTCAGATGCTCCTTTCGAACAAGGGGTCCAATGTGAAAATGTAACATCACCTAGAATAAAGTTTTGAGTTGAAAACTGTTTGATTTCAGTTTCTAACAACCTGCTAATGCTTATAATTTCAAAAATGACCATTTTTTTGGTCTTTATTAAAATGAAAAGGTTGATCGAAAAGTTTGGGGGATCTAAGAGTGTGGCAACCCAGTAGTCATGATTACTTCGAATTCTGACAATATGAGGGTCATGCTGCAGGTAGTGCAGCAAGAAGGCACTTATGTGCCTTGCGCATCTCGGAGCCCCAAAATTATTTTCCGGGCTAGATGCAGCTAAAAATTATTTTTAATTTTAAATCTGGTGAAGCTTTAGTATAGATGGCCTAATAGGATCAGTGCTGCACACTGCTACAAAGCTCAAATTATTTTCCAGTCAAGATACAGATAAACATGATTAGTAATTTGAAAGCTTAAAACGGTTGGTAGGGTGATTTTAACCAATCATCAAGCTTTTACTCTCCCCAGGATGACACAGGGGTAGAAAAGTCATTTCGGATCCATGATTTGTTCATCTTTATGAACGTGAGTCTGTCTACATTATCAGTGGAGAGCCGCGTGCGCTTATCTGTCAGCACACCACCAGCAGCGCTGAACACACGTTCAGACAGAACGCTGGCTGCGGGGCATGACAAGATCTCCAAGGCGTAAGTGGCTAGCTCCGGCCATTTATCCAGATTGGAAGCCCAAAAAGAGCAAGGGTCCAGTGACACAGTCGTGGCTTCAATGTTTACTTGGAGATACTCCTGTACCATCGTCTCTAGGCGTTGACTATGTGTCAGACTTCTTGTCTCCTGTGGCCTTGCAAAGGATGGGCTAAAAAAGTGGTGAAATGATTCCGCAAAATTGATGTTACCAGCAGATACTGTGGTTCTGTTACGGTTTGAGTGCTGAACACTTGACGGTCCCACGGTTGGCAAGTTGGAACTGTGAGATTCACTACGTGCACCACTGGTATTTTGTGGAAAAGCACATGTAAGATTCTGCAACAGTCTCTGCTGATACTCCTGCATGCGTGCATCCCTTTCTATGGCAGGAATAATTTCTGCAAATTTACTTTTGTACCGGGGATCTAACAGTGTGGCAACCCAGTAGTCAGGATTATTTCTAATTCTCACAATTCGAGGGTCATGTTGCAGGTAGTGCAGCAAGAAGGCACTCATGTGTGTTGCGCATCCAGGAGCACCAAGTCCCTGTTGTGTTGGTGGCGAGGTAACAATCATGCTTCCTTCCTCTGTCCTCTCCCCCCAACCTCGCACAACAGAAATGTGATCAAGGTCTCCCTCATCTGATGAGTCTTCCATCAGTTCGTCCTCCACTTCTTCCTGGGCTCCTGCACCTTCCTCACTAGTTTGGCTGCTACCATGCGCCCTGGTAAAACCATCTCCCCCACCCTCACATGCCTGCCGCCTTGGTGCTGCCGACCGTCTGGACCTTACAGATGTTAGCCCTTCCGCATACAACTCCTCCTCCTCTACTTCCTCCACCTCCTCTTGTGCCACCACCTGACTCCGAATTCTGTTTAACATGTGCTCCAGCATGTAAATCACCGGAATAGTCATGCTGATAATGGCATCGTCAGCACTAAACATCTTCGTCGCCATTTCAAAACTGTGCAGAAGGGTGCATAGGTCCCTGATCTGAGACCACTCCTCCAGCGTGATTTGCCCCACCTCTGAATCTCGTTGGCCCAGGCTATACGTCAGAACGTATTGCACCAGGGCTTGTCGGTGCTGCCACAGTCGCTGCAACATGTGCAGAGTTGAATTCCACCGGGTAGGCACATCGCATTTTAGCCGGTGAAGTGGCAGGCCCAACGACTTCTGTAGAGATGTAAGTCGCTGAGCTGCGGGATGCGAACGGCGGAAGTGAGCACACAGCGACCGTGCCCTCTGCAGAAGGCCATCTAGTCTGGGATAGTGGGCTAAAAATTGCTGGACAACCAGGTTCAACACGTGAGCCATACAAGGCACGTGTGTGACATTGCCCCGGCGAAGGGCCGCACCCAGGTTTGCAGCATTGTCGCACACGGCCTTCCCTGGTTTCAGGTCCAGTGGAGACAACCATTCATGAAATTGGTTCTCCAGAGCTGACCACAACTCCTCAGCTGTGTGACTCACATTTCCCAGACATTTCAATGTAAAAACCGCCTGATGACGTTGAGCCCTACTGCCAGCATAGTAAGGAGGTGTGCAGGATCCCTTCTGCGCAGTTAGAAAGCTTGTGGCATGACCAGACAGGCTTTGGGTGCAGGTGGAAGACCGATAGGAGGTTGAGGAGGCAGAAGCAGTGGAGGAACTTTGACATAAAGAGGATTGACACACAACTCGTGGGGACGGCAAGACTTGGACAGCAGCCCCTTGTCCTGCTGTCACCATAGTTACCCAGTGCCCAGTCAGCGACATGTAACGCCCCTGTCCATGCCTACTCGTCCAAGTGTCTGTGGTGAAATGCACCCTGTCACACACAGAGTTTCTCAAAGAAGCGGTGATGTTATGTGCGACATGCTGGTGGAGCGCAGGCACACCTTTCTTTGAGAAGTAGTGCCGACTGGGCATCTGGTACTGGGGCACTGCGACGGACATAAGGTCTCGAAAATCCTCTGTGTCCACCAGGCGGAAAGGCAGCATTTCTGTAGCCAAGAGCTTGCAGATGGTGAAATTCAACCTCTTAGCTTTCTCATGGCTAGGAGGAAATGGTCTTTTACTTGTCCACATCTGAGGGACCGAGGGCTGGCTATTGTGCTTAGACGGGGTTGATAAGGGTGTCCCCGGCAAACTGCCGGTCTGTGAGGAAGATGCAGGCGGACATGTTAGGTTGCCTTGATCCAAAGGTGGTGCTATCGATGTCGGACAGCGCTCAACACCAGCTGGTGTTACCACCTCCAAAGAAAATGATGACCTGCCAATCACGCTGGCTGTTGCGGGTAAAGAGGTGGCAGGTCTGCGCCCCAAAACAGGTGTGACTGCTGTCCCCCCAGTCACAGAGGATGAAGAGGCCGCGGATGCACAAGATATGGCAGACGGTGGTTGGCCCGGCCGGCTAGGCCGCATTGTAGCACACTGAGCTTCCCACTGCAACTTATGCTTCATGTCCATGTGCCGGTTCATGCATGAAGTACTCAAACTATGTATTTTTTGGCCTCTACTTAGCTTTTGCTGACAAATGTTACAGATAACACGAGTTGGGTCATCTTTATCGATCTGAAAAAATGCCCAGGCTATGCAAGGCTTAGCACCCATGCGACCTGAAGAGCCACCACGACTTGTGGTGAGAGGCAGAGTTGTGTTTGAGGATGCAGTTGTTGACGTGCTTCCAGTACTACGTCTCTGTCCAGGAAGGCGCAACCTGACCTCATCGTCACTAGCATCTTCCTCCACCTCCTCTGCTGACCTCATCTCTTGGCTGACTGTGGGTTGACAGTAAGTGGGATCTCCGAGCTCATCATCATCACCCTGTGCGTTATCACACCCGTCGTCCTCAGAGCCAACCTGTTCCTGCCCTGACAAAAAACTAAAGTTGTCGCTCCAATCAGGTATTTGAGTCTTATCATCGTCTTCCTCATTGTCTCCACCAACAGGAGTTACAGTTTGGGAATGAGGGTCTACATTATGGTCAGAACCTTCTGCGTCTGGTCCTGGATCCGACTCATAAAGATTCTGGGCATCAGTGCAGATCATTTCCTCGTTTGGATTCACAGAAGCACTGGAGTCGACCTCTGATTCCCAGGCTATAGTATGAGTAAACAGCTCTGCAGACTCAACCATCTGTTCTACCTCATACTCAGACGGGCAGCTGGAGATTTGGGAGCTGTGAGGAAGCAAGTGCGATTTGGGTGACACCTTTGAGGACTGGAGTATTTGTGATGTTGAAGTTGATGTGAAGGAGAGCCCACTTAAAGGAGCACTTGATATCCGTTGAAGCACCTGCTGTTTTTGTGCCTCATCTGGAATTTGTAGCGATTGGCGTGGCCGTAAGAAAGGGATCTTATCACATTGTCCGCTAAAAGAAGTAGACATTTTAGTTTGGCTGGAAGATGGTCTTTCTTCTGCAGATGTTACTGTTGCTTTAACACCTACCCCACGGACACAACCTTTTTTCCCCTTCCCAACACGCCTATTCCCCTTTCCACCAGCAGCAGGCCTTTTTCCACTCATTTTGGTGGTTAACTAATTCACAACTCTGGAGTTGTTTGCACAAAAAAACAATGGATGGTAACCGAGCAGAGCTGAGTGGCCAAACTATGGTATTAGGCCAAAACTATTGGCTGGGTTAGATGCAGAAAAAAATTATTTTGAATTTGCAACCTGATGGAGGTCAGTATAGATGGATTAATAGAACAAGACCCACACACAGCTAGAAGCCCAATATTTTTTCAGAGGTAGATGCAGGAAAAAAATATATTCAGTTTGCAACCTGATGGAGGTCAGTATAGATGGACTAATACAACAAGTCCCACACACAGCTAGAAGCCCAAATATTTTTTCAGAGGTACTGTAGATGCAGATAAAAATTAGTTTTAATTTGCAACCTGATGGAGGTCAGTATAGATGGACTAATAGAGAAAGTCCGACACACTACTAGAAGGCCAAATATTTTTTCAGAGGTAGATGCAGAAAAAAATATATTCAGTTTGCAACCTGATGGAGGTCAGTATAGATGGACTAATAGAGAAAGTCCGACACACTACTAGAAGGCCAAATATTTTTTCAGAGCTAGATGCAGAAAAAAATTATATTCAGTTTGCAACCTGATGGAGGTCAGTATAGATGGATTAATAGAACAAGACCCACACACAGCTGGAAGCCCAATATTTTTTCAGAGGTAGATGCAGAAAAAAATATATTCAGTTTGCAACCTGATGGAGTTCAGTATAGATGGATTAATAGAACAAGACCCACACACAGCTAGAAGCCCAATATTTTTTCAGAGGTAGATGCAGAAAAAAATATATTCAGTTTGCAACCTGATGGAGGTCAGTATAGATGGACTAATACAACAAGTCCCACACACAGCTAGAAGCCCAATATTTTTTCAGAGGTAGATGCAGAAAAAAATATATTCAGTTTGCAACCTGATGGAGGTCAGTATAGATGGACTAATACAAGTCCCACACACAGCTAGAAGCCCAAATATTTTTTCAGAGGTACTGTAGATGCAGATAAAAATTAGTTTTAATTTGCAACCTGATGGAGGTCAGTATAGATGGACTAATAGAGAAAGTCCGACACACTACTAGAAGGCCAAATATTTTTTCAGAGCTAGATGCAGAAAAAAATTATATTCAGTTTGCAACCTGATGGAGGTCAGTATAGATGGACTAATAGAGAAAGTCCGACACACTACTAGAAGGCCAAATATTTTTTCAGAGCTAGATGCAGAAAAAAATTATATTCAGTTTGCAACCTGATGGAGGTCAGTATAGATGGATTAATAGAACAAGACCCACACACAGCTAGAAGCCCAATATTTTTTCAGAGGTAGATGCAGGAAAAAAATATATTCAGTTTGCAACCTGATGGAGGTCAGTATAGATGGACTAATACAACAAGTCCCACACACAGGTAGAAGCCCAAATATTTTTTCAGAGGTACTGTAGATGCAGATAAAAATTAGTTTTAATTTGCAACCTGATGGAGGTCAGTATAGATGGACTAATAGAATGATGCTATGCCCAAAAGATTTTACTTCACTAGGTGCAGTAAAAAAATTGGTATTCTATACACAGGTGGTATATCTTGCAACACAGATAGGCTACTCCACTGACTAACACACTCTGCAATAGGCCAAAAAGGATTAGCTTTGCTAGATTCAGCCAAATGCTGTGAAAAAAACTTGCACAGCACTGGCACAGACCTGCCTGGTAAAAACTGATAGGAACTGATGTAACCTAGTCCTGAAAAGGACTCCAATTACAATTAGTCTTTACTCCCACAACGTATCTATTTAAGAGCACAGACCTCCCTGATAAAAGTCGTAGGAAATGCTGTAACCTAGTCCTTAAAAGGACTGCAATCACAACTATTCCCTACTCCCAAGCTATCTGTATATTTGTGCGAAAATTGGCTTGAAATTAACAAGGTATAGCGCACACAGCAACAGCGGTGCCGTCTAACACGCAGCTGCAGCAGTGAGAAAATGGTGGCGACGGGGAAAATGGCTTGGTCTTATAGGGCAAGGACATGTGACATACACTGCCAATGACACATGCCCTTGCTTGTGTGAAAAAAAGCACTTCGCTCCGTGTGTGCGCTGCTGATAGGCTGACAGATTGCACCTCCCCACTGCAAATGCGGGAAAGAGAAAAAAAAATGGAGATCTTCATTGTTCCTGCAGAGATCCATCCCCTGCCCCTCCCCCCACCCCGCTGTACACTCAAACTGCGTATTAACATTAATTTTCATCATTACTGAGAAAAAATCCAGTTATGATTTTGGTGCACGAACAGTTATCGAACATAACCTCGAACAGCCGAATTTTTCTCAAATTGTTCGTGTTCGCCGAACGGCTCGAACACCGCCCAAAACAGCTCGAATTTGAGATTGGCGAACAGTTCGAGTAGAACAACGCTCATCTCTAGTCCTGATCCACACTCCATCCTTACCTGGAAGTGAGATATCGCACATCTGGTTGAGATGCAATACCTCTGTAGCGGCCGAACCCTCGGGGCGCTACAAATGCACAACCATTATATTAATATATAGTGCTCCATTATGTGTAAACACAAGACTATAATGGAAGAACAGAGATACACTAATAATGTGCACACCTAAATATTATAAACTAGATTTTATTGAACAAATAACATATGTGACATGATTAAAATCCACCTAAAACCAGTACTATTATAGGAGGCCAATTGTGCTAGCAATAAATTGCATGGTGGGGATTGTCACAAGAGGCAACTGTTATTGCACTTGACCCAAAATATACAAATACATAAGGTTATAAATATAAAGTGCAAATGCAATTATATATACAAATCTATATAGATACCAATGTATACATCACAGACTCGCACTAGTAAATGGATATAGCATATAAATACACAAAAGCACAGGTAATAAATGTGTGTGCACTACTAATATAGCTATAGGTACCAAAGTCTTAATACAAAATCCGAGGCAATCAATAGAGTCCATATCTATATGTGTCAGGACTTTGAATATTTTTGATTATGTTTTGGCCTTTTTTGCCCTTTTTCAAGATGGTGTCTTTTGTCTCATGTGCCCCTTGCCTTCCTGCTTTATAACTCCACCCCAGCCTCTAGTCAGTGCTAGAGTATTCTGCCTGTGACCTGTTCCTGGTGGTTTCCTAGTTTCCTGCTTTCCCCTGCAAACCTGTGTGGATCTCCTGTTACCTGCTCTGAGAGATTCTGCTGCATTCACTTGTTACCAGCATTCCTCCTTCTCCTGGCTGCTCCTGCTGCTTCCTCAGAGCCTCAATCCTCACCTGCATTTTCCTAACACGTAAGCTGGTTTCTGCTCTGACTCACCTTCATTAGATAGTTGCAGAGCACGGGTCTGTGCTGCACTATCAGGGACATCCTACCCAGGCCTCCCTGGATTATCTAATATACAGGGTGGTCCAAAAGTAGGTGGACAGAAAGTGTAATAAAGTTATGAAAGGGGAGATTTATCAAACGCTAAATTGCAGCCGCCTGTCTGGATCATCCTCCAATAAACCATGAATTAGACGTGGACGATAAGCTTTCCACCCAATAGATTTCAGGATTCGCATGATAGAAGCTCGAGAAATTCCCCATTCCGAAGAGGCTCTTCTGGAGGACTTTTTGGACTCTGAACAAATGTTTCAGCAACAAGTTGTTTATTATCTTCTGTACAGACTGTTTTGGGTCGACCAGTTTTTGGAGCCTTAAGGATTGAGCCAGTGGCATTGAATTTGTCACGAATGCGGTAAATGGTTTGTCTCTTTGGGGCTTGAGTACCAAATGTTTTAACCCAATTTGCTCTAATGGTTTCAGCATTTTGAGATTTCCAATACTCTGTTAAAATCCATTTTCTTTGATCTGTATTTAAATTATTTGCCATTATGTGTTATCTGAATTATCTGAAAAGAAAACAGATTTGGAGGAGATCTATCTGTGAAAACTAGATCTGTGAAACTGGCTCAGTTGCCCTTAGCAACCAATCAGATTCCACCTTTCATTTTCCAAAGAGTCTGTGAGGAATGAAAAGTTGAATCTGATTGGCTGCTAAGGGCAACTGAGCCAGTTTCACTTTACACCATGTTTGATAAATCTCCCCCTTCATAATCTTATTGCACTTTCTGTCCACCTACTTGTGGACCACCCTGTATATTGTATGGACTTACTTGCATCTATATATATATTTGTGTATGGACTTGATTAAGACTTACTTGTTTTCTAGCATCCTCTAGTGTGAACTGTGCTTTACAGACTGTTCTGCTGAGTGCATTTCCCCCTGAGTGTTTATGGACTTTGAGTTTTGTCTGCGCTTCTTTGAAACACCGTGTGTTTATAATATAAACTTTGACACCTATAAACTGTGTTCTGTAGTATCTTTGTTCCACGCAAAGAGACTCCCGTGTTATCCATTATAATTATTACAAGATGAAAATATTCTATACAGTATACAATTATGGTCAAGCTGGCATCTATAGGTAACCTGCTATGTACAATCACCTATACACATAGTGTGATGCCCTTAGTACCCTGGCCATGCATATTGTGCTATAGAATCTCAAGGGTTACTACAGAGATACCATAGAGCCCCCACCGCATCTGCTCTCACAACACCCCACGTGTATCGCTGCTCATATCAGCTTCCTCAGGGAAAGTGTGGAGGAGACTAACAGGTACCTAATATATATACATGATTAAAATTAAGAAAAAACACTTACAGGTGGTGCACATTATTGGAGTGGGAAGCTAAGGCAGAGTGCCATGAGCAGCTGCGGTGAACCGCTAGTCCATGTGTGTGAGCAGCGAGCATAAGACGCCGACGCCTGCTCAGAGGGAACCGGAAGTAGCTTATCTGTCCAGATACCATGTATCTAAGGACGCTGCCGCATGAGCCGCAAGTCACAGTTACTAAGAGGATTACAGCTCTTGCACACCAATAGCATTCCAGCGCCCATACTATCAGTAGTGCATACATCAATAGTTCTATGGCATTGTCTATAGTAGGAGCCTATCAGTGCCAAGAGGACAGACATCAGTCTGAGATGGTTAAGTGAATCCTGCATTGGGCAAGGGGATGGACATGATGACCCTCGAGGTCCCTTCCAACTCTAACATTCTATGATTTTATGATTCTATTTAAACATAGTCCTATGAGTAATTCAGTGAGAATGAGTTTAACATGACTGTACACAAAAACAAGACTGACTTATTAAGAAAAAAAACTTTAACAAAGACGCTGTAGTTACTGTGATTATATAAATAGTATAGTTTATGTATTGTTTTACTTTACAGAATAAATACATAGTGCATGAGATTACATATGACTGCAGTAAATTTTATATTGGAAAAACTATCCTTCCCTTGCACAAACGTGTTAGTGTGCATGTACATTCACTGAAGTCTGAAAAAGGTTCTCCAAAACTCATCAACCATATGAGACAGGCTCATGTGGGGCCCAAACCACGTGCGTTTTGTAGGATTGCATTTTGAACAAATACCTAAAGAAGGTGGCGATAGACACAATAAGCTACTTGAATATATTTCATTCAAATGACCAATGCTTTGGGACCCTTAAGGTTAAATGATCGTAATGATCTAACCCCATTTCTGCTTAGCAGTGTATATTAGTGTCTCCTGTTTTAATTGAATACTACTTTTGTGTTTTGTATTTATTTTTATGTGATAGTAGTAATACATTTAAATAATATGGGTGGGAAATCCTGTATAAAAGAAGGGGAAGTACTAGTGATGATGTGTGAGCTAGAAGAAGCGTGTACTCTTGCGAAACAGCTGTTGCTCATTTCACTGATGTCTCTGTCTGCAATCCTGTGACCGAAATAAAGTACCGTAGTCTTTACTCCCACAATCTATCTATTTAAGAGCACAGACCTGCCTGATAAAAGTCGTAGGAAATGCTGTAACCTAGTCCTTAAAAGGACTGCAATCACAACTATTCCCTACTCCCAAGCTATCTGTAGATTTGTGCGAAAATTGGCTTGAAATTAACAAGGTATAGCGCACACAGCAACAGCGGTGCCGTCTAACATGCAGCTGCAGCAGTGAGAAAATGGTGGCGACGGGGAAAATGGCTTGGTCTTATAGAGCAAGGACATGTGACATACACTGCCAATAACACATGCCCTTGCTTGTGTGAAAAAAAGCACTTCGCTCCGTGTGTGCGCTGCTGATAGGCTGACAGATTGCACCTCCCCACTGTAAATGCGGGAAAGAGAAAAAAAAATGGAGATCTTCATTATTCCTGCAGAGATCCATCCCCTGCCCCTCCCCCCACCCCGCTGTACACTCAAACTGCGTATTAACATTAATTTTCATCATTACTGAGAAAAAATCCAGTTATGATTTTGGTGCACGAACAGTTATCGAACATAACCTCGAACAGCCGAATTTTTCTCAAATCATTCGTGTTCGCCGAACGGCTCGAACACCGCCCAAAACAGCTCGAATTTGAGATTGGCGAACAGTTCGAGTCAAACAACGCTCATCTCTAATCATTAGGTTGGAGAGAAAAGGCCCATCCCTGTGGTTCCTTGCGCAAAAGTGACATGATAAACCCAGTGCGCTGTGATTCATTCCCAGAGGACCTGGGTCTCAAACGAAAATATAATAAACAAGCATTTTTAAAGGAAAAAAAATCTTGTTGTTTACCATAAAAAAAATCAGGCAGTCCTACCTTCGGTTCAACAAAATGCGCTCCAGGACAGCTACTCACGTGTTGCTGGAGCTCGGCCACCTCAAGAGACAATCCCTGTAGGCGTTGAGCCAATTCCTGAACAGACACCATGCTGATCTCCGGATCTCGTTCCTTAGGATTATTTTTTTAAATTTTGGGCTGGACTTACTGTTATGATCTGCTACAAGAACTAAGGAAAGATAGGAAAACTGTCCCTACAATAGGACTAAGCTGATTCCCTACCATGCAGCGGGCAACCTGTTCCTTGTGAACAGACCCGCCTTCGTCCTCAGCCAGTCTGAACTCAGATCTATAGATATAAGGGAGGGGTCCCTAAAAGTACTAAGGACTGGGACAAAATTGGACACCTCCTAGCAGAAGTTGTAGCGGAGCAAAAAGACAAACAGACAAAAATATTTAGAGGTCCAAGGACCAAGCAAACTATAGAGATAGGTACAAAGCACCTGGCTAGAGTCAAAGTGACACTGAAGTCCAGCAAAGCCAGAAGGGCGGAGCTGGAATAAATAGGCAGCAGGTCACGTGACCACAAAATAGAAAAAAACTAACAGGAGGATTCTAACAGATATATTCCTGTACTGATGATGGTTCTGGTGTTGTGTTACTGTACTGATGGTGGTATAGGTCATGTATCCATGTACTGATGGTGGTTCTGATGATGTATCTCTCTCCACACTGTTGGTGGTTCTGGCTATGTATTTCTGTACTGATGGGGATTCTTGCAATGTATTTATGTACTGATATAGTTCTGGTGTTGTATTTCTGTACTGTTAGGGGTTCTGGTGCTGTATTTTTGCATTGCTGGTGGCAAATTTCTGTACTGAAGGTAGTTGTGATGCTGTACTTCAGCACTGTTGGTGGTTTATATGCTGTATTTCTGTATTGCTGGTGGTTTTGGTGCTATATTTCTGTACTGGTGCTGGTACTGGTGATGTATGCATGTCCTGGTTATGTATTTCTGTATTGATGGTGGTTCTAATGATGTATTTCTGTACTGATGGGGTTTCAGTGATATTTTTCTTTACTGATGATGCTTCTGGTACTGCAATCATGTACTGATTGTTGTTTGGTGATGTATTCCTGTACTGATGGTGGTTCTGGTGATGTATTTATGTAGTGATATGGTTCTGGTGCATTGTTGGTGGTTAATTTCTGTACTGATGGTAGTTGTGATGATATATTTCTGCATTGTTGGTGGTTTTTATGCTGTATTTCTGTATTGTTGGTGGTTTTGGTGCTATATTTCTGTACTGGTGCTGGTACTGGTGATGTATGCATGTAATGGTTATGTATTTCTGTATTGATGGTGGTTCTAATGATGTATTTCTGTACTGATGGGGTTTCAGTGATATTTTTCTTTACTGATGATGCTTCTGGTACTGCAATCATGTACTGATTGTTGTTTGGTGATGTATTCCTGTACTGATGGTGGTTCTGGTGATGTATTTATGTAGTGATATGGTTCTGGTGCTGTATTTCTGTACTGTTGCTGGTTCTAGTGGTGGATTCCTGTACTGATGGTGGTTCTGGTGATGTATTCATGTACTTATGGTGGTTCTGGTGATATATTTCTGTAGTGATGTGGTTCTGGTGATGTATTTCTGTACTGATGGGATTTCAATGATGTATTCCATTACTGATGATGATTCTGGTTCTGTATTCATGTTCTGATTGCGGTTTTGGTGATGTCTTCCTGTACAGATGATGGCTCTGGTGATGTGTTTCTGTACAAGTGTTGATTCTAGTGATGAATTATTGCAATGATGGTGGTTCTGGTGATGTATTTATGTAGTGATATGGTTCTGGTGTTGTATTTCTGTACTGTTAGTGGTTCTGATGCTGTATTTCTGTACTGTTTGTGGTTCTGGTGGTGGATTCCTGTACTGATGTTGGCTCTGCTGCTGTATTCCTGTTCTGTTGGTTCTTCTGATATATTTCTGTACTTACTCTGGTTCTGGTGATGTATTCATCTACTTATTGTAGTTCTGGTGATGTATTTCTGTAGTGATAGTGTTTTAGTGATGTATTCCTTTACTTATGATGGTTCTTTTACTGTAATCCTGTACTGATGGTGGTTCTGGTAATGTATTTATGCACTGATATTGTTCTGATGTTGTATTTCTGTATTGTTAGTGATTATGATGCTGTATTTCTGTACTCTTGGTGGTTCTGGAGGTGATTTCTTGCACTAATGGTAGTTGTGATTCTGTATTTCTATACTGTTGGTGGTTCTGGTGCTGTATTTCTGTACTGTTGATGGTTCTGTTACTATATCTCTATACTGTTGCTGGTTCTGGTGATGTATTCATCTACTTATGGTAGCTCTGCTGATGTGTTTCTGTACTGATGGTTTTTCCTGTGATATATTTCTGGATTGTTGGATGTTCTGGTGCTGTATTCCTGTACTGATGGTGGTTATGACGCTGTATCTCTGTACTGATGGTTGTTATGGTTATGTATTTCTTTTGGTAGTTCTGGTGATATATTCCTGTATTGATGGTGGTTCTGGTGTTGCGTTACTGTACTGATGTTGGTTCTGGTGTTGTATTACTGTGCTGATGGTGATATTGGTGATGTATCCATGTACTGATGGTGGTTCTGATAATTTATTCCTCTATTGATGGTGGTTCTTGGGGAAGTATCCATATACTGTTGGGGGTTCTGGTACTATATTTATGTACTAATGGTGTTTTTTATGTTGTATTTCTGTACTGTTGGTGGTTCTGATTTTGAATTTCTGCACTGTTGGTGGTTCTGGTAATGTATTTCTATATTGATGGGGTTCTAGAAATGTATTTATTTACTGATTGTGGTTGTGATGCTGTACCTCTGTACTGTGTATTGTTCTGGTGATATATTTCTGTACTGTTGGTGGTGAATTTCTGTACTGATGGTAGTTGTGATGCTGTATTTCTGTAATGTTGGTGTTTTTTGTGCTGTATTTCTGTACTGTTGGTGGTTCTGGTGCTATATTTCCGTACTGGTGCTGGTTATAGTGATGTATGCATGTACATATGGTGGTTCTAGTGATGTATTTCGGTACTGATGGGGTTTCAGTGATGGTTTCCTTTACTGATGATGGTTCTGGTACAGTATTCATGTACTTATTGTGGTTTGGTGATGTATTCTTCTACTGATGGTGGTTTTGGTTATGTATTTCTGTACTGTTGGTGATTCTAGTGATGAATTTCTGCACTGATGGTGGTTTTGGTGATGTGTTTATGTAGTGATATGGTTCTGGTGCTGTATTTCTGTACTGTTAGGTGTTCTGGTGCTGTGTTTCTGTACTGTTGGTGGTTCTGGTGGTGGATAACTGTACTGATGGTGGTTCTGCTGCAGTATTATTGTACTGTTGGTGATTCTATTGCATATTTCTCTACTCATGCTGGTTCTGGTGATGTATTCATGTAGTGATGTGGTTCTGGTGCTGATGGGATTTCAGTGATGTATTCCTTTACTGATGTTGGTTCTTTATGGTTCTGGTACTATATTCATATTGTGATGGTGGTTCTCATGATGCATTTCTGTACTATTGGTGGTTCTGGTAGTGGATTCCTGTACTGATGGTGGTTCTGGTGCATATTATATTTCTGTACTGTTGGTGGTTCTGGTGATGTATTTCTGTAGTGATGTGGTTCTGGTGATGTATTTCTGTACTGATGGGATTTCAGTTACGTATTCCTTTACTGATGATGGTTCTGTTACTGTAATCATGTTCTGTATTCATGTTCTGATTGTGGTTTTGGTGATGTATTCCTGTACTAATGGTGGTTCTGGTGACATATTTATACTACATTTGTATTTATGTTAGGAGCATTAGTAATAAAATTAAACCCTGTAAAATTCTGAATCTTAACACCATGTAATATAGTCATTGTCAGGATTTGGCTTTGGCTTTGCTTATTAGTTCCAGCGGTCATCATATGACCACTCATGCGATTTTCATACTTACGGTCACCTGACAACTAGCTTCCCTTCTTACTTCTCTTATGAAGCAGGGGCTGTAGGATTTCACTGAATATTAAGAAAATCAGTAAGAGAGACTTGTCAGCATGTAACTGTAAGTATGCAGATTGCAAAAAAGTTGTCACATGACTACTACTCAAACAGCTTAAGCTGTGTATAGGATGGAGGCGCCAAATTGAATTTTTGTCCTCGGTAAAGTAAGGTTAAGTGCCCACGTAGCGTTTTTGTAGCGTTTTTGCGGCTGCGAAAACGCAGCGAAAACGCTTGTAAAACAGTCTGCCATGCAAAGCAATGTGAATTCGGATGTGCTGTGCACATGATTCGCTAATTTGCGCTCCGAATTCGCATTGCTTTGCAAAACGCAGCATGATCATTTCCACCGCAATTACGCTGCAAATTCGCGGCCATTGAGGAACATTGAAACGCAGCAAGCCCGCAGATATATATGGATTTGCTGCGTTTCAATTAAATTCAATGGCCGCAAATTTGCAGTGTAATCGCGGTGCGTGTGGTACCCGGGATGAAGGGGAGACTACAACTCCTCTTCATCCCAGCTACTACGCAGTGAAAAAAAGAAATAAAAAAGTTAAAAATAAACAAAACCTGTATATTCACCTTTCCGGCGGCCCCCGGTCTACTCCCGGCCACGTCCTCTCTCTTTGGCGTCCTGTGGTGGACTGTCAGGACCTGCGGTGACGTCATTTAGTCACCTGATGGTCCTGCGACCGCTGACGTCGGTGGTCAGGTGATGGTCGTGTGACGCCCAGCTGCGCTTGGTATCACAAATCCTAGAAGGGTGTTGTTAGGAGGGCGGTTGCAGACAACTTTATTTTAATGGAACGCAACCGACCTTTCCGGGTGAAAAGGCAAGCGACAAATTAAATGTTAAACCCTTCTGTGTTTCTTCACACAGGAACAGGTAAAGCGGTACGCTCTATCTCCGTTAACTGCACGGAGGGAGAGCGACCGGCGAAGCACCTATCAACTATCTTAGCCCTTCGTGTTAATGCACATGGAAGGGTAAGACGGTTCGCACAATCTCCAATAACCGCAGGGAGACGTGCGACCGTGGGAGAAGCAGTAGCCCTGTCTTTGATACAGGCGCTACGCTATGGGGTTTGGCGCTAGAATAACGGTTCACACAATCTCCAAGAAACGCAGGGAGACGTGTGACCGTGGGAGAAGCAGTAGCCCTGTCTTCGTTACAGGCGCTACGCTATAGGAGTTGGCGCTAGCGTGCGGGTGTGATTACTGCCGGGTATTCGAGCACTCAGCCGGCGTGCTACCGGACTTATCAAACCCTCTCTATATAGCTCACAGGCGGAACAGACTTTTTCAGACCTGCCTAGCTAAAGCTATGGCTCTACGAGGAGCCCAAGAGTAAGCGTACACACCACAAACAGCCAGCTCAAATGATCAGAGCGCGTCGCCATCTTTGTGGGCGGGCCTTTTAAAGACTAAGCCCTGCCCACCGACGTGCCATTGGTGACGTTACCCGTGGACCAATCAGGCGGTGCCAGGTCACCGGGTCAGGTGGGTGCCAACCCACCAATCATGATCCGCCAGGTCACGGACATGCTCAGTGCGGCAAATCCTGGACTTAGATTCCACAAGCCCTGTCTCCCTCTGCAACCCAGGCTTAACATTGCTAGGCACAACTACCTGGGAGATAAACAGTGCTCGCGGACCAGCTAGGCGTTGAGGCTGTTGGTGATGCTAAGCAGCATCAGCCCTGGCTGGACTGAAATGGGAGACCACAGAAGGTCCTGGACCCAAATCCAGCACCAGACCGACACCTAACAGGCGTCTTGAAGGATTCCTCCACAAGAGGCCCCCATAGCCAGTCACACATCTCCACCTTCTACCTCAGACCACCAGAGGGAGCCTGATAGGGATAGATAGGGAAGGTGGAGCCAGGCAGTTCAGTTCCTGCAGAGTGAGACACAGAAACAGGTCAGTCTGCAGTGAAGCTTGGTGATTCAGCAATTCCTCTGGAGAGTTCAGTTAGTGCAAATCTGAATACAGAGTTGAGCCCAGTTGAGTTGTAGCTCGGAGTAGTGAGCTTTAGGTGTGCCGGCACCATAAGATCGGTGGAGCGCAGCAAGCTGCTGTTAATGTGAGTAGCCTACTGAGGGCTTGAGTAGGCCGAAGGCGTGTAGAGAGTTAGTTCATATGAGGCAGAGAAGCCTAACTGGCTCACCCCAAAGAAGCAGACACCAGGTCCGAAGCTTACCGGCATCTCCATGACCCAGTAAGGCATAACTGGAATCCCTGGAGAACTACAAGTCCCAGGATCATTAAAGTGCTGATATGTATCAGCACATAGGCCCTGCAAGCTGAGGAGCGTGTACTCCAAGTAGAAGGCCCTACCACAACGTCAGCCAGCGCAGGACAGAGATAAAGTTAGGCCTAGCTTCAGGCAGGTCAGAAACTTACTACGCAGAGGCAAGAAACAGGAGGCCCTACACCCGTTCATTGGGGAGGATCCTGATATGCACCCTTCACCCTACAGTGCTCCGGGATGTGCCTGAATTTCCATCAGTAAAAGGTACTGAAGTGACTGTCGTGTCCATCCCTGTTCTTGCTCTGACCTGGCTGAGTCTCTCCGTCCTGCATTCCCCATTCATACCCTGCCCTGAGGCCTAGCTCCACGTGTGGGGAGCCATACCATCTAGCTGCCTTATCATTGGCCTCAGTGGACTGCGCAGCGCTGGTGATTCTCACCAGAAACCACAGGTGCCGTCACGAACTCTTTAATAAAACTTAACATCTATCAACGCCTTTTTAACCACCGACCACCGCGACATCCCTAGGGCCAGGCTAAAGGCCTGGGTACCGAGTCATCCCCATTCCCCTGGGCTAGTCAGTCGCGTGACCATCAGGTGACTAAATGACGTCACCGCAGGTCCTGACAGTACACTGCGGGACGCCGAAGAGAGTGAACGCCGCCTGGAGGAGACCGGAGAGGTGAGTATACAGGTTTTTTTTTATTATTAACGTTTTAATTCTCTTTTTTTTACTATAGATGCTGCATTTAAAGCATCAGTTGTTCACACATTATAAAGCCATGCCGGTTGCATGGATTTATATTGTGTGACCAACTTGTCAAGCACTTTTCCAAGTGATGCTCAAAATCGCTTGGAAAACTGCTTGAAAAAATGCATGTGAAAACGCATGTAAAAATGCTGAAAAAACGCTTCTCTCTGGCAGAAAAAACGCATGTAAATCTGCATGCGTTTTTTTCTGCCAGAGAGAGGCAAAAAACGCTCTGCATCAAATCTGCTACGTGGGCACATAGCCTAAAACCTAGATTTGCCTCTGTACATGAAACATTTAGCATTCATGGTACAACAGCACACAATGGTCCTATTATTACATGCTTAGTAGCTGTGGTTTGCTCTGTCCAGCTAATCAGGCACCATCCTCTCAGATCTGCCATGTGCGTTACCCTTAGATCACATAAGTGCAGCAACCTTTAATTTATTTATTCTATATCACTCACAGTTATTGTTATGATAAAAAAAGTATGGCCCTGATTTAGCAAAGTGCTTACACCAAAATTCTGGAGTAAACCAGCTAGAAAAGTCACAAAATTTTTATGTAAAATGAATTTGCGCAAACAAATGCAAATTTTGGCGTATTCACGCCCCTTTCGATCAGCTTTGCCAAAGCAGGAAATGTTGTGGCAACTACTGCCCGGTAAATGCACTATTCAGAATGTTACTCCAGTTACTTACTAGAGTAACATATCTGGCAAGATGTGGCGCTAATGAATTTAGCGCATCTTATTCCTGTATGCCCTTCATAAAACCTGGTGTACAAAACACCAGTCTTAATTTTGTTGTTTTTTATTTCTTAAGCTGCAATACTACAGCCTACATGGTCTATGTCTGGTACAGGAGAACCATTTAGGTCTCATCAACACAAGCATCTGCCTTTTGACCTGTAAACCATTTACAAAATGCCCAGTATTACGGCCACCATTTTGTGACTGTGGTTCTGATTCACAGATCAAGATTTCTTCTAGGATAGAGAATTCAGCACTTCTAGGAGAACTTGCAATGTACCTCACATGTGATAGAGCATGCTGCAATTAAACATGAACACCAACACAATCTCACAAATCTACCAAGGGCCCCTTATTATCACAAATAAAGCACCTACAAACATAAACTTGGGCAGGATATAGGAACAACCCCTAGCGTGGGTGATGGGGTATCTATTCTCCATACTGGAATACGCATTGGAGAGTCAGGGGCGTACATAGAAATCACTGGGATCCATATCAAAAGTTGGACCCCCTTCCACCCCAAAAAATATTCGGCAATATTTGCAGGGTCATATCTCCAAACTTTTGTAAACAAGGAGAAGGACATGGATTTTGGCATGTACAAAGTAATTATGCCCACATAATACCCTATTCATGGTCATTATAAAGTATGATGTCCTCACACACAGAATATGATATCTCCAAAGTGAATCACCCCACAAGTTCACCCCACAGTCAACCCACACATAAAGTAGGAAGACTCCAACACAGTATAATACCCACACAGCATGATGTCCCAAAAGTTCCCATAATTTCCCAACACACTATCCCATGGCCCCCACACAGTATGATAACGTGTCAGTAAGTTGACCCCACTCAGTATAATATCACTACAGCTACCACAAGTTTCATGACCCACACAACCCCCCACTCAGTACGATGACCCCTCATTATGATGTTCCTACAGCCTTTGCTCAGTGTAATGGCAGCTCACTCAGTATTAAACATGCACACATTGTTCTGTGTCCACAGCCCCCACTCAGTATGTTGGCCCACATAGCCCCTCTCTTAGTATGACCCACCCACAGCCCTTCACTCAATATGATGGCACCAATAGACTCTTATTCAGTTTGATGTCTCCACAGTCCCCCACTCATTATGATGCCTCCACAGACCCCCCACACAAGTATCATGTCCCAAATTGTCTTCCAAACAGAATGATGGCACCTTAGTATGATGTTCCCACAGACCCCACTCAGTATGATGACCCACTAATCACTAAGATGGCCTCCACAGCCATCCGCTTAGTATGATCACCCACATAGCCACACACTTAGTATTATGTCCCCCACAACCACCTATTCAGTATAATGACTCCCACTGCCCCCCACTCAGCATGATGGCCTACACAGTTCCTTATTTAGCATGCTGGCCCTACAGCCCACCCCCTTACTAAATATAAATGACTTCACTGACTCCCACTCAGCATGATGTCCTCCACAGCTCCTCACTTAGTTTGACGCTCCCACAACCCCTTACTCACAATGATGCACCCCACAACACCTCAGTGAATATGATGCTCCCAGAGCCCCTCACTCAGTATGATAAACATCACAGTCCCGCACTCAGTATGATGCTTCACATAGGCCCTCACTCAGTATGATGCTACTGTAGCACCCCGAGGACTCGGCTGCTACAGGGGTATTGCACCTCGATCCAGAGGTGTGGTATTCCACTCCTGGGTAAGGATGGAGTGTGGATCATAGCTCAGTTAGATGCATGCACCACACTCACCCCATTTCCGGGGGACAGACCAACGGTACTCCCACCAGATAGATGTGCAGGTACGACAGCTTCTGTCCCTGGCTGGAGTGGGGAGGGGGGAGGAACATCCCAATGGTGTAGGAGCAGAGAGGGGAGGGACTCTGGGCATAGGTAGGAGCCCATTGGGTGCTAGTCATCTGGGCTCGGGTGTCAGAAGGGAGTATAAAAGGTGGGCACCATGATAGAACAGAGAGAGGTGCAGAGGAGCGCAGTCTGGAGGAGAAGAGGAGAGGAGCTCAGCCAGAGAGGGCTGACAGGGAGCTGTGGCTCAGTCCGGGCCCAGCTCCAGAGCCAGGCCTGAAGTGGAGGCCTGAGGCAGAGAGAGAGAGAGAAAGAAGAAGAAGGAGGAACAGGAACACCAGGAAAGGCCCAGAGACGCAAGAAGAGAGGGAACCCTGAGATCCCACGAGTTAACGGGTGAAGGGTTGGCAGAACAGGGTACCGGATCCCAAACTGGTGGAGACCAATTATCCTCAGCCAGGAACCGGAGGTCGTGGTCAAGCCTTGGCGTGACCCCTCACCATATCCACCAGGAAGGCATACCACGTATAGGGTCAGGGGAGCCGGGAAAGGTTTCGCCACCAGAAGGCCCGAGGGAGCCGGACAAAGGTGGGTCCCTGGTGGGGACGGCCAGTAGAAAGGAAGAGAGGGGAGCCCTGGACCACGCTCCGGAATTGCCTGGGAGTTAGCCGAGTCCCTCACCTGGTGGGCGCAGCACGGCTCGGGTGGTCCTTACTGCGCACAAGTGACCTGATAAAGAACTGTGAGTAAAGCTACAAAAACTGCAACCGCACGTCTCAGTGATTCCTTGCCACACCACCACTACCACCATCATTCCTCCCTGCCTCACCAGCTGCCCTGAGGCTATACCCCTCCCGTTGGGGGTTATACCATCCACGCTGCACCACCGTACCACCGGCCTCAGCGGTCTGCCCTGCAGCGGTGGCTTCATAGCCGCAACCAAAGGGTGGCATAGTCGAACTCTATAACATCTTAATGCCGAGCACTGCCACTTAGTTTGACCACCCTGGGCGCGGACCGGGTCACCACCACAAGAAGACTACTACCCCCATCGGATCCGGCTCCGGGTATCCCCCGCATGCGCAACGCAGCAAAACATGGCCCAGGGGGCGCGTCACTACCACAGCCATTCATTGAGTATGATGCCGACACAGCCCCTCACTCAGTATGATGCCACCATAGCCACCCATTCAGTATGATGCTCTCACAGCCCCTCACTCAGTATCATGTGTGGCGCCCCTGAGGGTTCAGTCGCCACAGAGGTACTGCACCTCACCCAGAGGTGTGGTGTCTCCCTTCTCTCAGGTAAGGAGGGAGTGCTGCCTGGAACCCCAAATACCTGCATCCATCACAACACTGCTCCAGGCCAGCAGGAGGGGCAAGACGCAATGTAGTTTTCTGCTGAGCCCTGGCACTGGCTGCAGTAGGGGGAGGAACCCAAAGGTAGGGGGAACCAATAGTGGGTGTGGGTGGAGGAAACAGATACACGAAGCTAATATACAGTAAGTATATAATAGGAAGCCATATTAGGTCTACAGGGAAGTTCTAGTGAGGGATGTTCAGAGGAACAGTCCGGGAGCAGAGGCTCAGTCAGAGCTCTGCTCCACAAGTTAGAGCCCAGGATAGAGGCCCCGGAGGGGAACAGGGAGCAGGCTCCATTCTACATGAAAGATCCCAGGGGGTACGGAGCATGCAGGACAGCACCCGTACGCCCCGCTCATGCCAGGTGTCAGGAAGGATCGGTTGCTACACTCAAAACCCCAGGGGGTCAGGTTGGTCCCGGATCCGACGTGCAGGAAGGACTTCAGCATACCCGAGCGGGAATGAGAGTGGGCAGCGGACAGGCTGAGTACTGTGAGCAGCCGGACATTGACTTTGTATATAGTTTAGCACTTCTTAAAGTGCACCCTCTTGGTTTTATACTTGAAACATAGTACCTCAGAACAGAAACCCGTTTGGCGTGGCAGAAGACGAGGTCCAGTATCTGGATCATCTATGCCCTGCAGCCACGCCCAGGGCCTACGTTGAGGGTTTGGAGTGGGTCCCTCATGCTACTACTGTTGCACCCTGGTGCAAGAACTTTCTTGAAAAGTGCTCTTATAATTAGAGATGAGCGTTGTTCGACTCGAACTGTTCGCCAATCTCAAACTCGAGCTGTTTTGGGCGGTGTTCGAGCCGTTTGGCGAACACGAACGATTTGAGAAAAATTCGGCTGTTCGAGGTTATGTTCGATAACTGTTCGTGCACCAAAATCATAACTGGATTTTTTCTCAGTAATGATGAAAATTAATGTTAATACGCAGTTTGAGTGTACAGCTGGGTGGGGGGAGGGGCAGGGGATGGATCTCTGCAGGAATAATGAAGATCTCCATTTTTTTTTCTCTTTCCCGCATTTACAGTGGGGAGGTGCAATCTGTCAGCCTATCAGCAGCGCGCACACGGAGCGAAGTGCTTTTTTTCACATAAGCAAGGGCATGTGTCATTGGCAGTGTATGTCACATGTCCTTGCCCTATAAGACTAGGCCATTTTCCCCGTCGCCACCATTTTCTCACTGCTGCAGCTGCGTGTTAGACGGCACCGCTGTGCTGTGTGCGCTATACCTTGTTAATTTCAAGCCAATTTTCGCACAAATCTACAGATAACTTGGGAGTAGGGAATAGTTTTCATTGCAGTCCTTTTAAGGACTAGGTTACAGCATTTCCTACGACTTTTATCAGGCAGGTCTGTGCTCTTAAATAGATAGATTGTGGGAGTAAAGACTAATTGTAATTGCAGTCCTTTTCAGGACTAGGTTACATCAGTTCCTCTCAGTTTTTGCCAGGCAGGTCTGTGCCAGTGCTGTGCAAGTTTTTTTCACAGCATTTGGCTGAATCTAGCAAAGCTAATCCTTTTTGGCCTATTGCAGAGTGTGTTAGTCAGTGGAGTAGCCTATCTGTGTTGCAAGATATACCACCTGTGTATAGAATACCAATTTTTTTACTGCACCTAGTGAAGTAAAATCTTTTGGGCATAGCATCATTCTATTAGTCCATCTATACTGACCTCCATCAGGCTGCAAATTGAATACAATTTTTTTCTGCATCTAGCTCTGAAAAAATATTTGGGCTTCTAGCAGTGTGTGGGACTTGTTCTATTAGTCCATCTATACTGACCTCCATCAGGTTGCAAACGGTATATAATTTTTTTCTGCATCTAGCTCTGAAAAAATATTTGGCCTTCTAGCAGTGTGTGGGACTTGTTATATTAGTCCATCTATACTGACCTCCATCACGCTGCAAATTCAAAATAATTTTTTGTCTGCATCTAGCTCTGAAAAAATATTTGGCCTTCTAGCAGTGTGTCGGACTTTCTCTATTAGTCCATCTATACTGACCTCCATCAGGTTGCAAATTAAAAATAATTTTTATCTGCATCTACCTCTGAAAAAATATTTGGGCTTCTAGCTGTGTGTGGGACTTGTTCTATTAGTCCATCTATACTGACCTCCATCAGGTTGCAAACTGAATATAATTTTTTTCTGCATCTAGCTCTGAAAAAATATTTGGCCTTCTAGCAGTGTGTGGGACTTTCTCTATTAGTCCATCTATACTGACCTCCATCAGGTTGCAAATTCAAAATAATTTTTTGTCTGCATCTAGCTCTGAAAAAATATTTGGCCTTCTAGCAGTGTGTGGGACTTTCTCTATTAGTCCATCTATACTGACCTCCATCAGGTTGCAAACTGAATATATTTTTTTTCTGCATCTACCTCTAAAAAAATATTGGGCTTCTAGCTGTGTGTGGGACTTGTTCTATTAATCCATCTATACAGACCTCCATCAGGTTGCAAACTGAATATAATTTTTTTCTGCATCTACCTCTGAAAAAATATTTGGGCATCTAGCTGTGTGTGGGACTTGTTCTATTAGTCCATCTATACTGACCTCCATCAGGTTGCAAACTGAATATAATTTTTTTCTGCATCCAGCTCTGAAAAAATATTTGGCCTTCTAGCAGTGTGTGGGACTTTCTCTATTAGTCCATCTATACTGACCTCCATCAGGTTGCAAACTAAAAATAATTTATATCTGCATCTAGCTCTGAAAAAATATTTGGCCTTCTAGCAGTGTGTGGGACTTTCTCTATTAGTCCATCTATACTGACCTCCATCAGGTTGCAAACTGAATATATTTTTTTTCTGCATCTACCTCTGAAAAAATATTGGGCTTTTAGCTGTGTGTGGGACTTGTTCTATTAATCCATCTATGCAGACCTCCATCAGGTTGCAAACTGAACATAATTTTTTTCTGCATCTACCTCTGAAAAAATATTTGGGCTTCTAGCTGTGTGTGGGACTTGTTCTATTAATCCATCTATACAGACCTCCATCAGGTTGCAAACTGAATATAATTTTTTTCTGCATCTACCTCTGAAAAAATATTTGGGCTTCTAGCTTTGTGTGGGACTTGTTCTATTAGTCCATCTATACTGACCTCCATCAGGTTGCAAATTGAATATAATTTTTTTCTGCATCTAGCTCTGAAAAAATATTTGGCCTTCTAGCAGTGTGTGGGACTTTCTCTATTAGTCCATCTATACTGACCTCCATCAGGTTGCAAATTAAAAATAATTTATATCTGCATCTAGCTCTGAAAAAATATTTGGCCTTCTAGCAGTGTGTGGGACTTTCTCTATTAGTCCATCTATACTGACCTCCATCAGGTTGCAAATTAAAAATAATTTTTTGTCTGCATCTAGCTCTGAAAAAATATTTGGCCTTCTAGCAGTGTGTGGGACTTTCTCTATTAGTCCATCTATACTGACCTCCATCAGGCTGCAAATTAAAAATATTTTTTATCTGCATCTACCTCTGAAAAAATATTTGGCCTTCTAGCTGTGTGTGGGACTTGTTCTATTAGTCCATCTATACTGACCTCCATCAGGTTGCAATCTGAATATAATTTTTTTCTGCATCTAGCTCTGAAAAAATATTCGGCCTTCTAGCAGTGTGTGGGACTTCCTCTATTAGTCCATCTATACTGACCTCTATCAGGTTGCAAATTAAAAATATTTTATATCTGTATCTAGCTCTGAAAAAATATTTGGCCTTCTAGCAGTGTGTGGGACTTTCTCTATTAGTCCATCTATACTGACCTCCATCAGGTTGCAAATTAAAAATAATTTTTTGTCTGCATCTAGCTCTGAAAAAATATTTGGCCTTCTAGCAGTGTGTGGGACTTTCTCTATTAGTCCATCTATACTGACCTCCATCAGGTTGCAAACTGAATATATATTTTTTCTGCATCTACCTCTGAAAAAAGATTTGGGCTTCTAGCTGTGTGTGGGACTTGTTCTATTAGTCCATCTATACTGACCTCCATCAGGTTGCTAGCTGAATATAATTTTTTTCTGCATCTAGCTCTGAAAAAATATTTGGCCTTCTAGCAGTGTGTGGGACTTTCTCTATTAGTCCATCTATACTGACCTCCATCAGGTTGCAAATTAAAAATAATTTATATCTGCATCTAGCTCTGAAAAAATATTTGGCCTTCTAGCAGTGTGTGGGACTTTCTCTATTAGTCCATCTATACTGACCTCCATCAGGTTGCAAACTGAATATATTTTTTTTCTGCATCTACCTCTGAAAAAATATTGGGCTTCTAGCTGTGTGTGGGACTTGTTCTATTAATCCATCTATACAGACCTCCATCAGGTTGCAAACTGAATATAATTTTTTTCTGCATCTACCTCTGAAAAAATATTTGGGCTTCTAGCTGTGTGTGGGACTTGTTCTATTAGTCCATCTATACTGACCTCCATCAGGTTGCAAACTGAATATAATTTTTTTCTTCATCTACCTCTGAAAAAATATTTGGCCTTCTAGCAGTGTGTGGGACTTTCTCTATTAGTCCATCTATACTGACCTCCATCAGATTGCAAATTAAAAATAATTTATATCTGCATCTAGCTCTGAAAAAATATTGGCCTTCTAGCACTGTGTGGGACTTTCTCTATTAGTCCATCTATACTGACCTCCATCAGGTTGCAAATTAAAAATAATTTTTTGTCTGCATCTAGCTTTGAAAAAATATTTGGCCTTCTAGCAGTGTGTGGGACTTTCTCTATTAGTCCATCTATACTGACCTCCATCAGGTTGCAAACTGAATATATTTTTTTCTGCATCTACCTCTAAAAAAATATTGGGCTTCTAGCTGTGTGTGGGACTTGTTCTACTAATCCATCTATACAGACCTCCATCAGGTTGCAAACTGAATATAATTTTTTTCTGCATCTACCTCTGAAAAAATATTTGGGCTTCTAGCTGTGTGTGGGACTTGTTCTATCAGTCCATCTATACTGACCTCCATCAGGTTGCAAACTGAATATAATTTTTTTCTGCATCCAGCTCTGAAAAAATATTTGGCCTTCTAGCAGTGTGTGGGACTTTCTCTATTAGTCCATCTATACTGACCTCCATCAGGTTGCAAACTAAAAATAATTTATATCTGCATCTAGCTCTGAAAAAATATTTGGCCTTCTAGCAGTGTGTGGGACTTTCTCTATTAGTCCATCTATACTGACCTCCATCAGGTTGCAAACTGAATATATTTTTTTTCTGCATCTACCTCTGAAAAAATATTGGGCTTCTAGCTGTGTGTGGGACTTGTTCTATTAATCCATCTATACAGACCTCCATCAGGTTGCAAACTGAACATAATTTTTTTCTGCATCTACCTCTGAAAAAATATTTGGGCTTCTAGCTGTGTGTGGGACTTGTTCTATTAATCCATCTATACAGACCTCCATCAGGTTGAAAACTGAATATAATTTTTTTCTGCATCTACCTCTGAAAAAATATTTGGGCTTCTAGCTGTGTGTGGGACTTGTTCTATTAGTCCATCTATACTGACCTCCATCAGGTTGCAAATTGAATATAATTTTTTTCTGCATCTAGCTCTGAAAAAATATTTGGCCTTCTAGCAGTGTGTGGGACTTTCTCTATTAGTCCATCTATACTGACCTCCATCAGGTTGCAAATTAAAAATAATTTATATCTGCATCTAGCTCTGAAAAAATATTTGGCCTTCTAGCAGTGTGTGGGACTTTCTCTATTAGTCCATCTATACTGACCTCCATCAGGTTGCAAATTAAAAATAATTTTTTGTCTGCATCTAGCTCTGAAAAAATATTTGGCCTTCTAGCAGTGTGTGGGACTTTCTCTATTAGTCCATCTATACTGACCTCCATCAGGCTGCAAATTAAAAATATTTTTTATCTGCATCTACCTCTGAAAAAATATTTGGCCTTCTAGCTGTGTGTGGGACTTGTTCTATTAGTCCATCTATACTGACCTCCATCAGGTTGCAATCTGAATATAATTTTTTTCTGCATCTAGCTCTGAAAAAATATTTGGCCTTCTAGCAGTGTGTGGGACTTCCTCTATTAGTCCATCTATACTGACCTCCATCAGGTTGCAAATTAAAAATATTTTATATCTGCATCTAGCTCTGAAAAAATATTTGTCCTTCTAGCAGTGTGTGGGACTTTCTCTATTAGTCCATCTATACTGACCTCCATCAGGTTGCAAATTAAAAATAATTTTTTGTCTGCATCTAGCTCTGAAAAAATATTTGGCCTTCTAGCAGTGTGTGGGACTTTCTCTATTAGTCCATCTATACTGACCTCCATCAGGTTGCAAACAGAATATAATTTTTTTCTGCATCTACCTCTGAAAAAATATTTGGGCTTCTAGCTGTGTGTGGGACTTGTTCTATTAGTCCATCTATTCTGACCTCCATCAGGTTGCAAACTGAATATAATTTTTTTCTGCATCTAGCTCTGAAAAAATATTTGGCCTTCTAGCAGTGTGTGGGACTTTCTCTATTAGTCCATCTATACTGACCTCCATCAGGTTGCAAATTAAAAATAATTTATATCTGCATCTAGCTCTGAAAAAATATTTGGCCTTCTAGCAGTGTGTGGGACTTTCTCTATTAGTCCATCCATACTGACCTCTATCAGGTTGCAAATTAAAAATAATTTTTTGTCTGCATCTAGCTCTGAAAAAATATTTGGCCTTCTAGCAGTGTGTGGGACTTTCTCTATTAGTCCATCTATACTGACCTCCATCAGGTTGCAAACTGAATATATTTTTTTTCTGCATCTACCTCTGAAAAAATATTTGGGCTTCTAGCTGTGTGTAGGACTCTTTCTATTAGTCAATCTATACTGACCTCCATCAGGTTGCAAACTGAATACAATTTTTTTCTGCATCTACCTCTAAAAAAATATTTGGGCTTCTAGTTGTGTGTGGGACTTGTTCTATTAGTCCATCTATACTGACCTCCATCAGGTTGCAAATTGAATATAATTTTTTTCTGCATCTAACCCAGCCAATAGTTTTGGCCTAATACCACAGTTTGGCCACTCAGCTCTGCTCGGTTCCCATCCATTGTTTTTTTGTGCAAACAACTCCAGAGTTGTGAATTAGTTAACCACCAAAATGAGTGGAAAAAGGCCTGCTGCTGGTGGAAAGGGGAATAGGCGTGTTGGGAAGGGGAAAATAGGTTGTGTCCGTGGGGTAGGTGTTAAAGCAACAGTAACATCTGCAGAAGAAAGACCATCTTCCAGCCAAACTAAAATGTCTACTTCTTTTAGCGGACAATGTGATAAATCCCTTTCTTACGGCCACGCCAATCGCTACAAATTCCAGATGAGGCACAAAAACAGCAGGTGCTTCAACGGATATCAAGTGCTCCTTTAAGTGGGCTCTCCTCCACATCAACTTCAACATCACAAATACTCCAGTCCTCAAAGGTGTCACCCCAATCGCACTTGCTTCCTCACAGCTCCCAAATCTCCAGCTGCCCGTCTGAGTATGAGGTAGAACAGATGGTTGAGTCTGCAGAGCTGTTTACTCATACTATAGCCTGGGAATCAGAGGTCGACTCCAGCGCTTCTGTGAATCCAGACGAGGAAATGATCTGCACTGATGCCCAGAATCTTTATGAGTCGGATCCAGGACCAGACGCAGAAGGTTCTGACCATAATGTAGACCCTCATTCCCAAACTGTAACTCCTGTTGGTGGAGACAATGAGGAAGACGATGATGAGACTCAAATACCTGATTGGAGCGACAACTTTAGTTTTTTGTCAGGGCAGGAACAGGTTGGCTCTGAGGACGACGGGTGTGATAACGCACAGGGTGATGATGATGAGGTTGGAGATCCCACTTACTGTCAACCCACAGTCAGCCAAGAGATGAGGTCAGCAGAGGAGGTGGAGGAAGATGCTAGTGACGACGAGGTCAGGTTGCGCCTTCCTGGACAGAGACGTAGTACTGGAAGCACGTCAACAACTGCATCCTCAAACACAACTCTGCCTCTCACCACAAGTCGTGGTGGCTCTTCAGGTCGCATGGGTGCTAAGCCTTGCATAGCCTGGACATTTTTTCAGATCGATAAAGATGACCCAACTCGTGTTATCTGTAACATTTGTCAGCAAAAGCTAAGTAGAGGCCAAAAAATACATAGTTTGAGTACTTCGTGCATGAACCGGCACATGGACATGAAGCATAAGTTGCAGTGGGAAGCTCAGTGTGCTACAATGCAGCCTAGCCGGCCGGGCCAACCACCGTCTGCCATATCTTGTGCATCCGCGGCCTCTTCATCCTCTGTGACTGGGGGGACAGCAGTCACACCTGTTTTGGGGCGCAGACCTGCCACCTCTTTACCCGCAACAGCCAGCGTGATTGGCAGGTCATCATTTTCTTTGGAGGTGGTAACACCAGCTGGTGTTGAGCGCTGTCCGACATCGATAGCACCACCTTTGGATCAAGGCAACCTAACATGTCCGCCTGCATCTTCCTCACAGACCGGCAGTTTGCCGGGGACACCCTTATCAACCCCGTCTAAGCACAATAGCCAGCCCTCGGTCCCTCAGATGTGGACAAGTAAAAGACCATTTCCTCCTAGCCATGAGAAAGGTAAGAGGTTGAATTTCACCATCTGCAAGCTCTTGGCTACAGAAATGCTGCCTTTCCGCCTGGTGGACACAGAGGATTTTCGAGACCTTATGTCCGTCGCAGTGCCCCAGTAGCAGATGCCCAGTCGGCACTACTTCTCAAAGAAATGTGTGCCTGCGCTCCACCAGCATGTCGCACACAACATCACCGCTTCTTTGAGAAACTCTGTGTGTGACAGGGTGCATTTCACCACAGACACTTGGACGAGTAGGCATGGACAGGGGCATTACATGTCACTGACTGGGCACTGGGTAACTATGGTGACAGCAGGACAAGGGGCTGCTGTCCAAGTCTTGCCGTCCCCACGAGTTGTGCGTCAATCCTCTTTATGTCAAAGTTCCTCCACTGCTTCTGCCTCCTCAACCTCCTCTCGGTCTTCCACCTGCACCCAAAGCCTGTCTGGTCATGCCACAAGCTTTCTAACTGCGCAGAAGGGATCCTGCACACCTCCTTACTATGCTGGCAGTAGGGCTCAACGTCATCAGGCGGTTTTTACTTTGAAATGTCTGGGAAATGTGAGTCACACAGCTGAGGAGTTGTGGTCAGCTCTGTAGAACCAATTTCATGAATGGTTGTCTCCACTGGATCTGAAACCAGTGAAGGCCGTGTGCGACAATGCTGCAAACCTGGGTGCGGCCCTTCGCCGGGGCAATGTCACACACGTGCCTTGTATGGCTCACGTGTTGAACCTGGTTGTCCAGCAATTTTTAGCCCACTATCCCAGACTAGATGGCCTTCTGCAGAGGGCACGGTCGCTGTGTGCTCACTTCCGCCGTTCGCATCCCGCAGCTCAGCGACTTACATCTCTACAGAAGTCGTTGGGCCTGCCAATTCACCGGCTAAAATGCGATGTGCCTACCCGGTGGAATTCAACTCTGCACATGTTGCAGCGACTGTGGCAGCACCGACAAGCCCTGGTGCAATACGTTCTGACGTATAGCCTGGGCCAACGAGATCCAGAGGTGGGGCAAATCACGCTGGAGGAGTGGTCTCAGATCAGGGACCTATGCACACTTCTGCACAGTTTTGAAATGGCGACGAAGATGTTTAGTGCTGACGATGCCATTATCAGCATGACTATTCCGGTGATTTACATGCTGGAGCACATGTTAAACAGAATTCGGAGTCAGGTGGTGGCACAAGAGGAGGTGGAGGAAGTAGAGGAGGAGGAGTTGTATGCGGAAGGGCTAGCATCTGCAAGGTCCAGACGGTCGGCAGCACCAAGGCGGCAGGCATGTGAGGATGGGGGAGATGGTTTTACCAGGGCGCATGGTAGCAGCCAAACTAGTGAGGAAGGTGCAGGAGCCCAGGAAGAAGTGGAGGACGAACTGATGGAAGACTCATCAGATGAGGGAGACCTTGATCACATTTCTGTTGTGCGAGGTTGGGGGGAGAGGACAGAGGAAGGAAGCATGATTGTTACCTCGCCACCAACACAACAGGGACTTGGTGCTCCTGGATGCGCAACACACATGAGTGCCTTCTTGCTGCACTACCTGCAACATGACCCTCGAATTGTGAGAATTAGAGATAATCCTGACTACTGGGTTGCCACACTGTTAGATCCCCGGTACAAAAGTAAATTTGCAGAAATTATTCCTGCCATAGAAAGGGATGCACGCATGCAGGAGTATCAGCAGAGACTGTTGCAGAATCTTACATGTGCTTTTCCACAAAACACCAGTGAATCTCACAGTTCCAATTTGCCAACCGTGGGACCGTCAAGTGTTCGGCACTCAAACCGTAACAGAACCACAGTATCTGCTGGTAACATCAATTTTGCGGAATCATTTCACCACTTTTTTAGCCCATCCTTTGCAAGGCCACAGGAGACAAGAAGTCTGACACATAGTCAACGCCTAGAGACGATGGTACAGGAGTATCTCCAAGTAAACATTGAAGCCATGACTGTGTCACTGGACCCTTGCTCTTTTTGGGCTTCCAATCTGGATAAATGGCCGGAGCTAGCCACTTACGCCTTGGAGATCTTGTCATGCCCCGCAGCCAGCGTTCTGTCTGACCGTGTGTTCAGCGCTGCTGGTGGTGTGCTGACAGATAAGCGCACACGGCTCTCCACTGATAATGTAGACAGACTCACGTTCATAAAGATGAACAAATCATGGATCCGAAACGACTTTTCTACCCCTGTGTCATCCTGGGGAGAGTAAAAGCTTGATGATTGGTTAAAATCACCCTACCAACCGTTTTAAGCTTTCAAATTACTAATCATGTTTATCTGTATCTTGGCTGGAAAATAATTTGGGCTTTGTAGCAGTGTGCAGCACTGATTCTATTAAGCCATCTATAATAATCTCCACCAGATTTAAAATTACTAATCATGTTTATCTGTATCTTGACTGGAAAATAATTTGGGCTTTGTATCAGTGTGCAGCACTGATCCTATTAGGCCATCTATACTAAGCTCCACCAGATTTAAAATTAATAATAATATTTAGCTGCATCTGACACGCCCCCTGGGCCAGTGCTGTTAGGGATACCCGGAGCCGGATCAGATGGGGGTTGTAGTCTCCGAGTGGCTGTGACCCGGTCCGTGCCCAGGGTGTCAAACTCAGTGTGTGGCAGTCCTTATAGATGTTACTAGATGTTCTTTTGTGTCGACTACGCCACCCGTTGAATTGCGGTCAATACGGCCGCCGCTGCAGCAGGGTCCGCTGAGGCTGGTGATGTGTGTGCAGCTTAGGTAGTATAACCCCCAACGGGAGGGGTATAGCCTCAGGGGGTCAGTTGCAGAGGATGGGGGTTGTGGTGGTGCAGCGAGGATGGAAATGAGACTCAGAGTCGGGCTGTGCAGTTCAGGGTTTTTACTTACTGCAGTTGTTCTGGTCACTCCGGCCTTGAGTGACCACCCGAGCCGTGCTGCGTCCACCAGGTCCTGGACTCGGCCAACCCCCAGGCAGTTCTGGAGCGTGGTCTTGAGCTCCCTTTCTGTCCTGTCCTCTTCTCTGGCCTTCCCCACCAGGGATCCACCTATGTCCGGCTCCCTCGGGCCTCTTGGTGGTAAACCCTTGTCTCTGGGTTCCCTGACCCTATTCCTGGTCTGCCTTCCGGGTGGATTTAGTGGGTGATCGTGGCAGATCCTGCCCACGACCTCCGGTTCCTGGCTAAGGTGTGCTGTAGCCTCTGCCAGCTTGGGATCCGGTACCCTGTTGCCAACTCTTCACCCTCTGGTCTAATTTGGGCTCTTGGAGTTCCTTCTTTCTCCCCCTCTGGGTCTTTCTTTCTCCTCTCTCTCTCTCTCTTGGCCTTGGAGCTGCTCTTCTCCTCTGCTCAACTCTGACAGACTGACCTCACTCTGCAAAAGACTGACGTCTCACTGACTGACCCTGATCTAAGATGGTTCCCACCTTATATACTCCCTCTATGTGTGAGCTCAGGTGACCAGCACCCAATGAGCTCCTAGCTTTACCCAGGCTGCTCCCCCTATCTGCCCCTACACTACTGGGATGTTCCACCCCCCTCCCACTCCAGCCAGGAACAGACACTGTCGTACCTGCACATTTCTCTAGTGGGAGTACCATCGGTCTGCTCCCCGGAAATGGGATGTGTGTAGTGCATGCAGCCTACTGAGCTCAGTTCCACACTCCATCCTTACCCGGGAGTGGAATATCACACCTCTGGCTTGAGGTGCAATACCCCTGTAGCAGCCGAATCCTCAGGGTGCTACATTCCCCCCTGGTAAATCACAGCACGTCCTCGGGCTGTAAGATATAAACATCCACAAACATACATTTTTTTCATAAAACATAAACATATAAAACATATAAAACATCACATATATTATCAGCAATAAACTTTTCATATAAATAACATTCTTGTTTCTGGTTCCTCCGGTCACGGTGCAACTTGTGACCGGGTAAAGTGCGACAGTCTCTTGAAGAAACACGGTTTCCTATAAAACCGGTAGGGGGCGCTTTAGGAAGCGCAACTATATACAAGGGGATATGGCCGCTCTCAGTCCTCGGCCAGGTATTAGGGAGGATTGACCGCTCTCAGTCCTCGGTCAGTGGGAATAGGGACACACGGGGTTAACAGTTCAATTGGCTGGTCCCAACAGGGACTATATTTTAACTAGAACAGTTCTTATACCCTGACGGGTAACTATGTACAGTCTCTCTCTACCGTACTTCAATGACGGCGTCCTCCTGCTCTTTCTTGTTGGTTGGTTTCAGTTTCAGACCCGTCCGGGTCCTCTTGCTCCTCCTCACACCGCAGCTCCTCCTCCGTCAGGCGATGCACATGGAGGGCGTAGGGTCCTTTGGCACACTTGTGCCGGGTGAAGGTGACCTCGTCCCCTACGTACAGGTCACGACCTCTGTGTCCCTCCGGCAGATGGCTTTCTACGTCTCTGCGGGTTACAAAGACGTCGCCGGGGGTCTGATGGTCTCTGATAAAGCCCCATCCGTGCTGCATATTGAACTTTATCACAGTCCCGGTGGAAGGGGGACCATGTGCTGCACGGGGATTCCTCCTGGTCCGGCTCTTCTGCTCCGCGCTCCTTATCTGCGCTTGCTGTTCCCGGACCCGCCTCTCACTCCGCTCCCTCTCGAAGACCTCGAGCTGCTGCCGGCAGCACTCTGCACGCTCTGCTGCGGCCGCCCGAGTCTCCTGAGTGAACCCCATGAGGTCTTCTCCGGTGGGGTCCCACTCGAACTGTACCTCCTCCAGCGGGGGCGAGGTCCTCTTTACAGGCTTCGGAGCCGGAATCAGGGGCTCGCACATGGGCCTTGCTCTCTGGAGTTCTAGCTGAATGTACTCCTGGGGCCAGATGAAGGGCTGCCCATCCGGGCACGTATGCTGGGCAAATAGATCTTCACCCAGGTGCGGCACTCGAGATGTTGAGGGCGCGTTGATGGTAGCGGCGCCCGGGTTGACCAGGCCTTGCGACCAGGCCTGGGGCACCTTAAAGGCAAAGGGCACCGTAAGAACGGTGGCGCCCTGGGTTATTCGGCCCTGCGACCAGGCCGGTGGCTCCGCGGAGGTAGGGGGCGCTGTTGGTATTGCGGCGCCCGGGGGTACTAGGCCTTGCGACCAGGCCGGAGGTATTTCCTGCTTGGCCACGCTCGAGGTCGAGGCGTGTGACGTCACAGGGGTCGCGGCCGCGGTTTCCGGTTGAGGCCTAGTCGGTGGTGGTGACGATGCAGCGACGGGCACGGCAGGGGGAATTTCGGGCTCTGCGACGGGGAGCTGGGGCAGGCACGCGGTTTCCCGGCTCGGGGTATAGACGTCCCCTTTACCTGCCTCCTTTCGTTCGGCTCCCTTCTCGGCGCCGTCTCCGGCCTTCAGTCCTCCTGCGCCATCCTCAGAGGCGGTCGGTCTCCTCGTCTCGGGTGGCGTGCTCCGCTGACGGGTTCCGGTCTGCTGGGCCATCTCTCGGCTCCACTCCGCCAACGTCTCTCGCTGCACCCGGGCCATCCTCCGTGCGAGGCCCTCCAACGCGGTCTGTGCACACTCCCGGTCTCGGGGGAGCTGTGCTAGGATCTCCAGCAGGCCTTCTGGAGTGGCGACCTGCAACAGGCTCCTGACCACTGGGTCGGTGCTGCCTGACTCTCCCTCCATCTCCGGGTAGGCTCTCTCTGGACTCTCTTCCAGACGTCCCGTCTCCGGGTGCGCTCTCTCCAGACTGCTCCAGGCTGCACCCATCTTTGTTCTCTTCTTCTGTCTCCGCCCACATCGAGGGTGGTCCCGGGGCAACTTCAGTTCCAGGGGCAGTTCTCTCACGCTGATGGACACTTCCAGCATCACAGTCTCTGTTGGTGGGCGCGGTTTCCGCTTTTGGCGCCATTCTTCGACCTGGCCCACGATGGGAGGTGGCCTTTTGCCACCCTCTGGCACGCCCATAATGGCGTCCGCTCTTCCAAGGCGGGAAATCTTCGGAAATGGCGGGAATCGTCTCCCAGTGGCGGGAAACTCCATGGATGGCGGGAAAAAGCTGCAAATGGCGGACAACCGGCGGGAAACGACCTGTGATGGGGTCCGTTGGCGGGGACCCTCCGGAACCGGCGGGAGACTTCTTTTTAAGGTAACGGTGTACTTTTCTTCAGGCACGCAGTACCCGGTTGTTGCGGGCACGTTATCCTGCCGACTACGCCAAAGTTGACGCGCCCCCTGGGCCAGTGCTGTTAGGGATACCCGGAGCCGGATCAGATGGGGGTTGTAGTCTCCGAGTGGCTGTGACCCGGTCCGTGCCCAGGGTGTCAAACTCAGTGTGTGGCAGTCCTTATAGATGTTACTAGATGTTCTTTTGTGTCGACTACGCCACCCGTTGAATTGCGGTCAATACGGCCGCCGCTGCAGCAGGGTCCGCTGAGGCTGGTGATGTGTGTGCAGCTTAGGTAGTATAACCCCCAATGGGAGGGGTATAGCCTCAGGGGGTCAGTTGCAGAGGATGGGGGTTGTGGTGGTGCAGCGAGGATGGAAATGAGACTCAGAGTCGGGCTGTGCAGTTCAGGGTTTTTACTTACTGCAGTTGTTCTGGTCACTCCGGCCTTGAGTGACCACCCGAGCCGTGCTGCGTCCACCAGGTCCTGGACTCGGCCAACCCCCAGGCAGTTCTGGAGCGTGGTCCTGAGCTCCCTTTCTGTCCTGTCCTCTTCTCTGGCCTTCCCCACCAGGGATCCACCTATGTCCGGCTCCCTCGGGCCTCTTGGTGGTAAACCCTTGTCTCTGGGTTCCCTGACCCTATTCCTGGTCTGCCTTCCGGGTGGATTTAGTGGGTGATCGTGGCAGATCCTGCCCACGACCTCCGGTTCCTGGCTAAGGTGTGCTGTAGCCTCTGCCAGCTTGGGATCCGGTACCCTGTTGCCAACTCTTCACCCTCTGGTCTAATTTGGGCTCTTGGAGTTCCTTCTTTCTCCCCCTCTGGGTCTTTCTTTCTCCTCTCTCTCTCTCTCTTGGCCTTGGAGCTGCTCTTCTCCTCTGCTCAACTCTGACAGACTGACCTCACTCTGCAAAAGACTGACGTCTCACTGACTGACCCTGATCTAAGATGGTTCCCACCTTATATACTCCCTCTATGTGTGAGCTCAGGTGACCAGCACCCAATGAGCTCCTAGCTTTACCCAGGCTGCTCCCCCTATCTGCCCCTACACTACTGGGATGTTCCACCCCCCTCCCACTCCAGCCAGGAACAGACACTGTCGTACCTGCACATTTCTCTAGTGGGAGTACCATCGGTCTGCTCCCCGGAAATGGGATGTGTGTAGTGCATGCAGCCTACTGAGCTCAGTTCCACACTCCATCCTTACCCGGGAGTGGAATATCACACCTCTGGCTTGAGGTGCAATACCCCTGTAGCAGCCGAATCCTCAGGGTGCTACACATCTAGCCCGGAAAATAATTTTGGGGCTCCGAGATGCGCAAGACACATAAGTGCCTTCTTGCTGCACTACCTGCAACATGACCCTCATATTGTCAGAATTCGAAGTAATCATGACTACTGGGTTGCCACACTCTTAGATCCCCCAAACTTTTTGATCAACCTTTTCATTTTAATAAAGACCAAAAAAATGGTCATTTTTGAAATTATAAGCATTAGCAGGTTATTAGAAACTGAAATCAAACAGTTTTCAACTCAAAACTTTATTCTAGGTGATGTTACATTTTCACATAGGACCCCTTGTTCGAAAGGAGCTTCTGAACTCTCTCGTCCATTGAATTTGTCAGGTTTTGGATGGTTTCTGCTTCAATTGTTTTGCATGAGGACAGAATACCCTCCCAGAGCTGTTGCTTAGATGTGAACTGCCTCCCGCCATCATAGACACTCCTTTTGATGATGCTCCAGAGGTTCTGAATGGGGTAGAGGTCAGGGGAGCATGGGGGTCACACCATAAGTTTGTCCCCTTTTATGCCCATATCAGCCAGAGATGCAGATGTTTTATGTGCAGCATGAGATGGTGCATTATCATGCAAAAAATGATCTTGCTGTGAAATACACGGTTCTTCTTCTTGAACCATGGCAGGAAGTGCTGTTTGAGAAAATCCACATACATTATGGAGTTCATCTTTAGCGCCTTCAGGGATCCTAAAGGGGCCGACAATCTCTCTCCCCATGATTCTAGCCCAAAACATTACTCCACCTCCTCCTTGTTGGCGCTGTAGCCGTGTTTGCGTGGGGTGTCCATCAACCAGCCATCCTCCACTCCATCCATCTGGAACATCGAGCGCTGCACGGCACTCATCCATGAACAAAACAGTTTTGAAATCAGTCTTCATGTAATGTTTGGCCCACTGGAGCCGTTTCTGCTTGTGTGAAGTGGATAGAGGAGGTCGACAGGATGGCGTATGCACAGCTGCAAACCTCTGAAGGACCCTGCATCTTGTTGTTCGGGGGACGTTGGAGGCACCAGCAGCTTCAAAAACTTGTCTGCTGCTATGACAAGGCTTTTTTGCCGCTGCTCTTTTAACCTGACGTAATTGCCTGTAGGAAAGAGTCCTCAATTTGCCCTTATCAGCACGCACACGTGTGTACTGTGAATCAGCTACATACTTCTTGATTGCCAAGACACTTCATCCTGATCATCGCACAATGTTGATTGTAGTCATGCCTTGACCTAAACACTCCACAATTTGTTGCTTCTCAGCAGCCGACACATCCTTTTTCTTTCCCATTTTGGCAGAAAATGTAGGCTGCTTAATAATGTGAGACAGCCTTCTTAAGTAGTCTTGCCTTTCATTGGACACACCTGCCAAACTAATTAGCACAGGTGTCTGCAATTGCTTACAGTGATATAAAGAGCCCTGACACACATCACCATCAATGAGTTTAACTGACAAACAAACAAATTCTTCCCTTATCACTCCTAAACACTTTTTGCATAATAATTTGGAACACAGTGTACATGTGCTTTTCCACAAAACACCAGTGGTTCACGTAGTGAATCTTATAGTTCTAACTTGCCAACCGTGGTCTGTATGGAGTTGTTCAATAAAGGGCCCAAAATTAAGATAACATAGATGGGAGAGGTCTCTATGAATAGGAATTCCTAAATATTTGATATCCTGTGAGGGCCAGGCAAAGGGAAAGTTGGACTGGATGGAATACTATATGGATTTGGGGAGGGAGACATCGAGGGCCTCAGACTTCACTGCATTGATTTTAAAATTTGACCATGTAACAAAGTGATCTATTTCAGCCATAACAGCATGGATGGATATATGTGATTGAGTGATATATACTAGGACATCATCAGCAAATAGAGAGCACTTGTACTCGGTGCCTCCCACCTCAATCCACCTAATATTGGGGTTATGGCGAATTGATGAGAGCAGGTGCTCCGTCACTAGGATGTATAAGAGAGGGGACAGAGGACATCCCTGCCTTGTCCCATTGGTGATTGTGAAAGGTGATGAAAATGTTCTGATGCACCCCCTGGGACTTGGGACACCCGGAGCCGGACCCTTTTTGGTGGATGCTGGTGGTTGTAGTCTTCGTGGCGGCGACCCGGTTCCGTGGCTCAGGGTGGTCAAACCAGTGGCGGAACTATTTATGTGGTTTTGATGTTTAAATGTCCGACTACGCCACCCGTGGATTGCGGTCAGAGTGAACCGCCGCTGCAGGGCAGACCGCTGAGGCTGGTGTTGTGGGTGCAGCAGAGCGTAGCATAACTCCCCACGGGAGGAGTATAGCCTCAGGGCAGTGTATGCGGAGGATGGGGGTGATGGTGCAGGGCAGCAGCAGTAACGACACGGAATCAGTGATGCAGTCCAGGGCCTTTACTCACAGTTCTTATTATCCAGACCACGTCTGCAGGTAACGGCTGCCCACGTCGTACTGTGCTCACCAGGTGAGGGGCTCAGACAACTCCCAGATAACTTTGGAGCGCTTCACAGGACCCCCTTTGTGTGTCCTTTGTCTGGCGTTTCTTACCAACCCTTCTGTCCGGCTGCCTCGGGCCTCCTCTTGGTAAACTTGGCGCCAGTTTCCCTGACCCTATGTGGTGCCTTCCTAGCGGGTGTAGCGAGGGGCTGCGCCACATAAAATGTCACAGCCTCCGGTTTCGAGCTGAGGGTCGTTTCCTGCCTCCACTAGTTTCGGGGACCGGTCTCCCCCTTTGGCCTGACCCCTCCACGCAGGTGGATTCGGGCGTGCGGTGGCGACTCGCCCGTCCGCACCCCTGGGATCCCTTCATTCCTCGTTCCTGGAGCCTTCTCCGCTCCTCTTCCTTCCTTCTCCCTCTTCCAGGCCTGGGCCTCTGTTACTAGGCCCACCTCCGGAGCAGAGCTCATGCAGAGCCCCTGCTCCCTGCCACTTCTGCTCAGACTTCTCTGCACTGAACTAAGATGGTGCCCACCTTTTATACTCCCTTCACAATGCACCCAGGAACTGCTTCCTCCCTGCTCCTGCACTACAGGGTTCCCCTTCCTCAGTGTTCCCTCCCCCCACTCCAGCCAGGGACAGGGACTCTCGTGCCCATCTCAGAGGCATATTGGTCGCCCTGCCCCATGGCAATGTGGTGTAATGCATGCAGGTGTCGGGTCCTGATCCACACTCCATCCTTACCTGAGAGTGAGATATCACACCTCTGGGTGAGGTGCAATACCTCTGTAGCAACCGAGCCCTCAGGGTGCTACAGTTCCATTTATCTTCAGCCTAGGTGACGTATTGTGATACAGGGCCGTGATTTTGGCTATAAAAGGGTCCCCTAGACCCCTACCTCAAGCTTTTTAAGAGAATCATATATGGCGTGCCAGGAGACTCTATGGAATGCTTTCTCAGCATCCAACGAGAGTATCTAATTACAAATTTTTAACTGCATCTAGCCCAGGAAATACTTTGTGCCTAGTAGCAGTGTCTGCTAGTCAGCGGATTATCCCGGCTGTTAAGCAAGCTACACCACCTGTAGTTTGGACACTTAATTTTTTCAAAGGAAATGCTTCGGGACCACGGGATACTCAGTGAAGAGCATCAGGAGGCACCCCAAGGCATAGGGGCTGGGACTGGCAGTAGGATGCCTTGCGGTGGACAGCCGAGCTCGATCCTTATAAAAGCTTTTTAACTGCAGCAGCTTTAGTGGACGCTACTGGAGCTGGAATTACGCGGCTGCTGGCATGAGACTTGCCCTCCAATAGATCCTTGTAAATGGATTTAAAGTGTATTCATTCAAATTAGAGAGACAATTTAAATTAAAAAGCTTAGAGCTGCCTCCACCACAGGGGGGCTCGCTCGACCCACCAGCGGACAGGCACCAGTATTGGGAGAGGGGGGCTGGCCGTCAGGGTTCACCGCGGCTCTGGCACAAACCCGGCGACACGGAGGTGGCACGGGCAGGAGCGGACTGAACGTGTCGGCTTCTCACTTTTTGGATTTTAGAAGGGCATGACATGCCTATATCTGTGTCTCCCCCTCCTTTTACTCCTCCACCTCTTTTCTTTTCGCATGACTATATGTACTTATCACTTTTCCATGTGTTAGTTGTGTCTTCTGAGCAGTTTGTCAGCTTTTGGACACCTTTGAAGGTGTTTTCTATGTGTTTCTATGTGTTTTTGTTTGCCTGCCATTGGTTTTAACGGTGTTCGAAGGTGTTCGACGAACAGTTCGACGAACAGTTCGGCGAACACACGGGTGTTCGACGAACCGAACCGAACTCGAACACTACGGGGGTGGCTCAACACTACTTATAATGTTTTATGAAAAAAGTATTTTGCAATGTAACTGTTATGTTCTGCTACCAGAGCTAAGGAAAGAGAGGAGATCTGTCCCTACGATAGAACTCAGCTGAATACCTACGATGTAACAGGGAACCTGATCCTGCGATCAGACCTGCTAAAGTCCTAAGCTAGTCTGTACGGAGACCTATAGATGTGGGGAAGGAATCCCTACAAGTACTAAGGACTGGGAGGAAAATGGGACACCTCCTAACAGAAATAGTAGCAGACAGACAAACAAACAAAATATATAGAACACTGAGGTCCGTAGACCAAGCAAACTAACAGAGTTAGATACAGAGCACAGGCTAGCTAGAAAGTAGTTATACAATGAAGTCCAGCAAAGCCAGAAGGGCGGAGCAGGATTAAATAGGCCAACAAGGTCATGTGACCAGCAAAGGAAAAAACCTAAGAGCAAGGTTCTAACAGTACCCCCCCTTCTAAGAGGATCCTCCGGATCCCCTAGGACCAGGCTTATCAGGAAATCTCCTGTGAAACGCTCTGATAAGTCTGGACGCGGAAACATCATCTGACCTCACCCAAGAGTTATCCTCGGGTCCGAAACCTTTCCAGGCCACAAGATACTTCAAACTACCTCTATACCGTCTAGAGTTAAGGATGCGAGAAATTTCATATTCCCCGTCCTCCACCACCGGAGGAACAGAGGCAGAGGCGTCACCATCCGACACAACAGCTTTTTTTAACAGAGAGACATGAAATACCGGATTAATTCTCCAGGAGGTAGGAACCTCCAACCTAACAGCAGATTGGTTGACAACCTGAAGCACCTTAAAGGGCCCTACAAACTTGGGACCCAATTTCTTAGAAGGAATCCTCAACCGCAGATTCCTAGAGGACAACCAAACCATGTCACCAACAGCGAACAAAACCTCCTGTCGTTTCCTATCAAAGTAGTCTTTAGATTTTCTGTTGGCCTCCTGAAGATTACCACGCACATCTGTCCAAACTCTCTCCAAATCGCCGGAAAAATTCTCCTCCTCAGGCACAGCAGATACCAACTTGGAGAACGACCCAAACGACGGATGTCTCCCAGAACAACAAAAAAAAGGCGAACAACCAGCAGAAGAAGATGTATGATTGTTCAGAGCAAATTCAGCAAGTGGCAGAAACTCAGACCACCCCTCTTGATTGTCTGCCACAAAACAACGCAAGAACTGCTCAACATCCTGGTTTTTCCTTTCTGTCTGGCCATTAGATTCAGGATGATATCCGGACGAGAACGACAAATGAACTCCCAACCTGTCACAAAAGGCACGCCAAAAACGAGCCATGAACTGAGGACCCCTATCAGAAACAATGTCAGTAGGAGCGCCATGAAGTCTGACAATTTCCTTGACAAAGGCCTTAGCGAGAGTTTTAGCGCAGGGCAGTTTGACGAAGGGAACCAAGTGACACATCTTGCTAAAACGGTCCACGACCACCCAGATGACAGTAAAACCCTCAGAGGGGGGAAGGTCAGTTATAAAGTCCATAGCCAAATGTGTCCAAGGAGCACTGGGAACCTCCAAAGGACAAAGCAACCCCGCAGCAGGAGTATGTGAGGACTTAGATCTAGCACATATAGTTGTAACGGGTCTGGGAGGCGGAACCTCTGAGCTACTATACAAGGGGGCGGTCCTTGTAAGGGAGCGGGTGGCGACCAGGCAGGCAGTCACAGCAGGTGACCGGGACAGTCTCTGGGTGTATGGGCAGGAGGTCACGGCAAGTGACCGGGACAGTCTCTGGAAGAACGGGCTGGAGGTCACAGCAAGTGACCGGGGCAGTCTCTGGGTGAACGGGCTGGAGGTCACGGCAAGTGACCGGGGCAGTCTCTGGGTGAACGGGCTGGAGGTCACGGCAAGTGACCGGGGCAGTCTCTGGGTGAACGGGCTGGAGGTCACGGCAAGTGACCGGGGCAGTCTCTGGGTGAACGGGCTGGAGGTCACGGCAAGTGACCGGGGCAGTCTCTAGGTAAAGGGTAGGTACGACCTGTGATGGCTGAACCTCCAGGTAGGCTAGCAAGGCAGAAGGAGGATGTGTGCTCCCAGGTGAGCAAGCGAGAGTCTCTGGAATAGCAGGTGGTCACAGCACGTGACGGCGAAGCCTCCAGGTAGGCAAGCAGGCAGGTAGCGGAGAAGCGCTCCCAGGTGAGCGGGCAAGAGTCTCTGGAATAGCTGGTGGTCACAGCACGTGACGGCGGAGCCTCCGGGCAGGCAAGCAGGCAGGTAGCGGAGGAGCGCTCCCAGGTGAGCGGGCAAGCTGGTCCATAGACAGACTGACAGGAGTAGAAAGGCAGACCGTCGGACCTCAGGCTAGCAAGCAGGCAAGTAGCTGATGTGCGCTCCCAGGTGAGCGGGCAAGCTGGTCCTTAGACAGACTGACAGGAGTTGTAAGGCAGACCGTCGGACCTCAGGCTAGCAAGCAGGTAGCAGGAATAACTGGCAGGAAACAGACAGCAAACTGGCAGGACTCTGGCAGGAATCAGGCAGGTAACTGGCAGGTAACTGGCAACGGGACCTGAGGGCTGAAGCAGAGTAGAACAGTGCAACAACATTGCTCGGGCACCTCCATTTTGGAGGAGGTGCCTTATATATGGTGAAGTCCTCCGGCCATTGGCCGGGGACTCCTTAGGACGGCGCGCGCGGCCCCTTTAAGAGGGAGGGAGAGCGCGCGAGCGCCCTAAGCACAGTGGCCGGGAAGGAGCGCGCGCTGCCAGCAGAGTGGGAGGAGGACGCCGGGCACGGAGCAGGGAGGTGAGGGGAACAGCGTCCCTGCCTAGCAGAGGGCAGGGACGCCGGCGCTACAATAGTACATTGACGCACCCACTTAATGACTTCCTTCTGCCATCCAGGCCACCAAAAACTGCGACCCACCAGTCTCTTGGTCTCAGAGATTCCGGGATGACCTGCCAACCGAGATTCGTGACACTCAACAAACAAATCTCTCCTAAAGGTCCCAGGCACAAACAACCTCCCATGAGGAGTGTTAGATGGGGCATTCTCCTGTGCTTTAAGAATCTCATCTTCCAAAACGGAGTCCAAAGCAGCTATCACAACACCTTCTAGTAAAATGTTCTCCTCTTTCTCAGCACCGACTATGGGAGAAAAACTGCGAGACAAGGCATCCGCCTTAACATTCTTAGTACCAGGGATGTAAGTAACGGAGAAATTAAACCGCGAGAAAAACAGTGCCCACCTAGCCTGACGGGCATTCAGGCGCTTGGCAGCATCAAGATAAATCAGATTTTTATGATCCGTAAGAACCTGAACGGGAAATTCCGCACCTTCCAAGAAGTGGCGCCAGTGTTCAAATGCGAGTTTAATAGCCAATAATTCCCGATTACCAATATCGTAATTCAGTTCAGTCTCCGAAAATTTTTTTGAAAAAAAGGCACAGGGATGTAATCCATCCCCGTTATCCTGAGACAATACTGCGCCAACCCCCACAGAGGAAGCATCAACCTCAACCAAAAACGGCTTAGTCACATCAGGCTGCATAAGGATGGGAGCAGAGGTGAACCTCTCCTTGAGATACACAAAAGCTTCAATGGCCTCAGAAGACCACTGAACCGCATCAGCACCTTTCCTGGTGAGATCGGTCAGAGGTTTGACAATACTAGAAAAAATTTTTATGAATTTTCTGTAATAATTGGCGAAACCTAAAAACCTCTGTATTGATTTCAAACCAATAGGCCTAGGCCATTCCTGTACAGCTTGAACTTTAACCGGGTCCATCTCAAAACCTTCGCTGGAGATAATGTAACCCAAAAAACTAATTCTCTGTACAGCGAACTCACATTTCTCCAGCTTAGCAAAAAGCGAATTGTCCATTAACAACTGTAATACCTCACGTACGCTCCGCCAATGAGACTCCAGATCCGGCGAATAAATCAAAATGTCATCCAAATACACAACCACATTTTTGCCGATCAAAGGTCTAAGGATGTCATTAATAAGATTCTGAAAAAATGCAGGAGCATTAGTAAGACCAAAAGGCATAACCAGATTCTCAAAATGACCCACAGGAGTGTTAAAAGCAGTCTTCCATTCGTCACCCTCCTTCATGCGCAACAGATTGTATGCCCCCTTAAGGTCAATTTTAGAGAACCACTTGGCCCCCATTAACTGGTTAAACAGATCAGGAATCAATGGCAGTGGGTAAGGATTGCGTACAGTAATTTTGTTAATCTCACAAAAATCCAGACAAGGACGTAAACCGACGTCCTTTTTTTTTACAAAAAAAAATCCAACCGCCACAGGAGACTTAGAGGGCCTAATGTGACCGGCGGCCAAACTTGTCTGTATGTATTCCTCCAAAGCTTTCCTCTCAGGAATAGTAAGGTTAAATAAACGACTTTTAGGAAGAGTCGCTCCAGGGACAAATTCAATAGAACAATCATAGTCTCTATGGGGAGGCAAAACCTGCGATTCCTTCTCAGAAAAAACTCTCCAAAAATCCTGAATAGGAACAGGCAATTCCCCCCTATCCAAAGCTGCAATACGCCCGTTACAACACTTGTCATAACATTTATGGCTCCAGGATTTAATTTCACTGGTAGACCAATCCAGTACAGGATTGTGAAATTTTAACCAGGGCAATCCCAATATTACTGGAGAAGGCAAGTTATTCAAAACTACCAAATCCAATTTCTCATGGTGAACACCATTAATAGTGAGAGGAAATTCACAGACCTTGAGAGTAATATTCTTCAAAGGGGAACCATCCACAGAAACCACAGCAATGGGGGATGATAAAGGTTCGGGTTTTAAATTGAGTCTTTCCAAGAATCCCCCATCAATTACATTCAGAGTAGACCCACAATCAACAAACACCCGAAATTCCATTAATTTTTCCTGAGCAATCGTGGAAGCAGCTAAAAATACACCCTTGGAATTTAAACAGGCAATACGGGCATGACTGACCATTTTTTTTTCTTTCTTCATACGAAGCTCACAGCCTTTAATCAAATGACCAGATTTTCCGCAATAGAAACACAAGCCTTCAGAAAATCTGCGATCTTTTTCTTGAGAGCGAGGTGCCACCGATCCAATCTCCATCGGTTCACCACTGTTAGTACACACATTCTCATAACCAGAAACTGACATAGTAGAGGATTTGCTCTCATTAACCCTTGCACGCAGTCTCCTATCCACCCGTATAGCTAATTGCATAGCCTGTTGCAAATCTTCAGGTGTAGGATAAGCAATTAGCAGGTCTTTAACCCTTTCATTGAGCCCAGCAAGAAATAGACTTTTCAGAGCAGAATCGTTCCACCCTGTTTGAGTAGACCAACAACGGAAATGAGTACAATATTTTTCCACATTACCTGATCCCTGTTTCAAACGTCTCAACTCAGTCTCAGCTGATGCGACACGGTCAGGATCATCATATAATAGCCCCAAAGCAGAAAAAAAACTATCCACTGATCTGAAGCATGTATCACTAGGTTGCAAAGAAAAGGCCCACTCCTGAGGCTCTTTGCGCAAAAGTGACATTATGAACCCTATGCGCTGGGATTCATCCCCAGAGGACTTGGGTCTCAAATGAAAATACAATAAGCAAGCATTTTTAAATGAAAAAAATTCTCGGTGTTCACCAAAAAATAAATCCGGCAAACATACCTTAGGCTCCAAGAAATGTGCTCCAGGACAGTTACTCACGTGCTGACGGAGCTCGGCCACCTCCAGAGAGAGTCCCTGCAGGCGATGAGCCAAATCCTGAACCGACACCATGATGGAACAGAAAAATCTTTCCTTAGAGAATTTGCAGGCTGGACTTACTGTTATGTTCTGCTACCAGAGCTAAGGAAAGAGAGGAGATCTGTCCCTACGATAGAACTCAGCTGAATCCCTACGATGTAACAGGGAACCTGATCCTGCGATCAGACCTGCTAAAGTCCTAAGCTAGTCTGTACGGAGACCTATAGATGTGGGGAAGGAATCCCTACAAGTACTAAGGACTGGGAGGAAAATGGGACACCTCCTAACAGAAATAGTAGCAGACAGACAAACAAACAAAATATATAGAACACTGAGGTCCGTAGACCAAGCAAACTAACAGAGCTAGATACAGAGCACAGGCTAGCTAGAAAGTAGTTATACAATGAAGTCCAGCAAAGCCAGAAGGGCGGAGCAGGATTAAATAGGCCAACAAGGTCATGTGACCAGCAAAGGAAAAAACCTAAGAGCAAGGTTCTAACAGTAACGTTTAAAGAAAGTGTACCTCCCATAAAGGGAAGAAATGTCTTATAAAATTTTGCATGTCATTTATCCCTGTTTTGCTTTATTCCAGCTCAAGGACGTGCTGTGTTTTACTGGGGGGGAATGTGGCGCCCCTGAGGGTTCAGTCGCCACAGAGGTACTGCACCTCACCCAGAGGTGTGGTGTCTCCCTTCTCTCAGGTAAGGAAGGAATGCTGCACGGAACCCCAACCACCTACATCCAACACAACACTGCTCCAGGCCAGCAGGAGGGGCAAAACGCAATGTAGTTTTCTGCTGAGCCCTGGCCCTGGCTGGAGTAGGGGGGAAACCCAAAGGTAGGGGGAACCAATAGTGGGTGTGGGTGGAGGAAACAGATACACGGAGCACATATACAGTAAGTATATAATAGGAAGCCATATTAGGTCTACAGGGAAGTTCTAGTGAGGGCTGTTCAGAGGAACAGTCCGGGAGCAGAGGCTCAGTCAGAGCTCTGCTCCACAAGTTAGGGCCCAGGATAGAGGCCCCGGAGGGGAGCAGGGAGCAGGCTCCATTCTACGTGAAAGATCCCAGGGGGTAGGGCGCGTGCAGGACGGCACCCGTACGCCCTGCTCCTGCCAGGTGTCAGGAAGGATCGGTTGCTACACTCAAAACCCCAGGGGGTCAGGTTGGTCCTGGATCCGACTTACAGGAAGGACTTCAGCATACCCGAGCGGGAATGAGAGTGGGCAGCGTAGGACAATGGTGAGAAGGACCGAGTGTGAAAAAGGTCAAGATAGGTACATATGAAAGTGGGGTTCCGCCAGGCATTCCTAAATTTGCTTGAGAAAGGATTGAACCCCTGCCCGGTGAACGCAGCGCGCCGAGGGAGGCCTTCACCTGCAAAGTGCATTTGTGAATTGCCTAAGAACTGTAAGTAAAACCGTGGATGACGGCATCGAACAGCCTCTGTCTGTTTCTTCACCAGCATCACTGATCCTCACCGCACTACAACGCCCAGCACACCATTCCACCATCTATCTATCTACACTGCCCTGAGGCCCGCTCCACCTGTGGGGAGCTGTACCATCTTTAGCTGCCTTGTCATCTGCCTCAGAGGACTGCTGCAGCGCTGGTGACCTTCACCAGACACCACAGGTGGCGTCACGAATCTCTCTGAACTTTATTAGCAATCACTACCCCTTTTGTGCACTGTCCGCCCTGGGCCAGCCACCGTGATATATACTGTCCCCAAACAGTAAGGCCCCGGGGGGCGCGACACATGCACCCCACATCCCCTCATTTAGTATGATTCCCCAAAAGCCCATTACTCTATATGATGCCCCTACAGCGCCTCACTTAGTACAGTGCCACCACAGTCACCCACTGAGTATGATGCTCCCACAGCCCCTTCACAGTATCGTGCACCACCCAACCCCTCATTTAGCTTTATGCCCCAAAAGACCCTGTCAATATGATACCACAAACCTCTCCCACATAATATAGTGACTCTACAGCCCCTCATTCAGCATGATGCTTCAAAAACCCTTCACACAGTATGATAAGGTTATGATTAGTGTTGAGCGAGTATGTTCTGTCCGAGTACGCTCGGGCCGAGCTCCGAGTATTTATAGCTGCTCGGTGATAAGGTTAAATCGCTCCCGTGTGCTTGATTTGCAACTGTTTGGCAGCTTTATTACATGTGAGGAATGTGTAAGAAATAGACATTCCTCACATGTAATAAAACTGTCAAACAGTCGCAAATCATGCACACGGGAGCGATTCAAGCATATCACCGAGCAGCTGTAAACACTCGGTGCTCGGCCCGAGCGTACTCGGCGAAAGAACAGAACAGAACATACTCGCTCAACACTAGTTATGATGTTCCAACAACCCCTCACTCAGCATTATGCACACCACAATCTCTCATTCAGCATGATGCTCCCACAGCCTCTTACTCAGTATGATACTACACAGCCCTCATTCAGTATCATGCACTTCTCAACCCCTAACTTAATATGATTACCCCAAAGCCCCTCACTCAAAATTATGTTCCACAAGCCCTTCATTCAGTATAATGTACCCCACAAACCTGCACTTTGTATGATGCCCCACAAAGCCCCTTAATCAATAAGATGCCCCAATAGCCCCCTACCCAGTTTGATGCCTTCATAGCCTCCAGTACAAGTATAATGGCCCCCATAGTCCTCCTCATAGGATGATAATGACGCGCCCCTGGGCCTGTGTCGCGCTGCGTTGCGCATGCGGGAGCTTACCCGGAGCCGGATCTCTTGAGGGTTGTAGTCTCGTGGCGGTGATCCGGTCCGTGCCCAGGGAGTCAGACTAAGTGGCGCTGTATCAGCGGTAGATGATGGACGACTACGCCACCCGTTGAATGCAGCTATGGAGCTGCCGCTGCAGGGCAGACCGCTGAGGCCGGTGGAAGGATGGTGCAGCGTGGATGGTATAACCCCCAACGGGAGGGGTATGGCCTCAGGGCAGCCGACGTGGATGATGGGGGTAGCAGGAACCACTCAGAGACGATGCGGTGTAGTTCAGTAGTTCAAGGTCTTTACTGGTGACAAAGATAGACCCTCCCGGAGTACTGGCTAGCGGTTGGGGCCTGGTCAGTCCTTGAGCAGATGGGATCTCCCCTGGCCAGGCGGAGTTGTAGGCCTCCCAAACTAACGATACTCTTCTGGCTACCTTGCTAGAAGCGAGTATAAGTAGCCCACGTCCCTGAGTGTACCGTGTGGTGCTCACCCGTATGGCCGGTGACTCGGGGCCTTCTAGTAGCTTCCGCTCCACGACGGCGGTGCTGGTCCCATGCGTGTGACCGTGCCTTCGGGTTTCTTGGCCAGAGGACCTGAAATCCCCTGCCTGACGGATTCTGCTGCTGGGTAGGAGTTAGTCCCCACAGCCTCGGACTCCGGGTCCGGTAAGAAATCTTCTCAGTCAGGGCGAGCTCTGCAGCTGCCAGCCCCTGACTCTTTGTAACACTGCTCCCACAGAGCTCCTGTTGTTTCTTCCTATGCTGCTTCTCTTCTCTACTTCTGGCATGGCCCAGGAGCTGGGCCCAGCCGGAGCCACAGCTCCCTGTCAGCCCTCCTGGCTGAACTCTCCCTCTCAACTCTCTAACCCTGCCTCAGCCCCAGGTTTATACAGGGGAAGTTCTTCCCCTCCCAGGAATGGGCAGGAGGTGTGGCATGCACAGGATCCCTGACCAAGAGACCTCCCACCTGCTCTCAGACATAACATTGCCGTTACTGTGGAAACCAGACCCCTGGGGTGCCACAATAACACCTCTTTATGATGTTCCCACAGCCTCCCACTAAGTATTATGGCTCACCACTCAATACGATGACTTGAAGTAAAGGACCCATACATATTAGATGTCTGGCAAACCATCGTTTTGTCGACAGCTATTTCTCCTAACTCCCTCATACACATGGATGTTATGTGGCACCCCTGAGGGTTCAGTTGCCACAGAGGTACTGCACCTCACCCAGAGGTGTGGTGTCTCCCTTCTCTCAGGTAAGGAGGGAGTGCTGCACGGAACCCCAACACCTGCATCCAACACTACACTGCTCCAGGCCGGCTGGAGAGGCAACATGCAGAGCGCAGCTGCTGAGCCCTGACCCTGGCTGGAGTGGGGGGATTCCAAAGGTAGGGGGAACCAGTTGTGGGTTGGGGTGGAGGAAGTAGTTAGAGGGAGCACTTTGGTAGGAGTATAAGATAGGGAAGCCATCTTAGGGTAGTGGTTAGATACTTCTGGAGAGCAGTTCAGAAGAACAGCTCAGGACAGTTCAAAAGAACAGTCCGGGAGCAGAGTCTCATTAGGAGCTCTGCTCCATAAGTGGCGCCAAGTCAGGAGGCCCAGGAGGAGAGCAGGGAATAGGCTCCGTTCTAAGAAAGGATCCTAGGAGGTACGGCGCGTGCAGGAAGGCACCCATACGCCCCGCATCTGTCAGAAGACAGAGGGATCGTAGCCGCATTCTAGTCCCCTGAGGGTCAAGCAAGTCTGTGTAACTCCGACGGACAGGAGGGACTTCAGAGTCCCTGGACAGGATTCAGAGTGGGCAGCACAGGGCAGGAGGGAGAAAGACCCAGTGTGAAGACGGTCAAAATAGGAACATGAGAAAGTGGGGTTCTGCCAGGTATTCCCAAGCTGCCTGAGGAAGGATTGAACCCCTGCCCGGTGAACGCAGCGCGACGCGGGAGGCCTTCACCTGTACAGTGCACCTGTGGACTGTCTTAAGAACTGTGAGTAAATCTCGTATGACTGCACTGTACTGCCTCCGTCCATTCTTTCATCGGCGCCATTGTTCCCCCTGCACTACAACGCCCAGCGCAACCCACGCTCTCCCACTTCACTGCCCTGAGGCCTGCTCCACCTGTGGGGAGCCGTCCCATCACAAGCTGCCCTAACATCTGCCTCAGAGGACTGTTGCAGCACTGGTGATCCTCACCAGGCACCACAGGTGGCGTCACGAACACTTTCCCAAATCCCCTATAGATCTCCCCATTTTTATTGACCGCCCTGGGTCACGGACCGGGCCAGCCACCGTGATAACCCCCATACCGGCAACCAGAGGCCTGGCTGCCGAGTACCCCACGGCCCAGGGGGCGCGTCAGCTCGGGCGTCACGAACAGCACGTATCGGCGGGTGAAGTGTGCCTAAAAAATTGTGTTATTGTACTGAATATGGCGCCCGCCCCAGAAGAACGGGCACCATTATGTGCGTGCTGAAGGACAACAAAATGGAACCTCCCATCGTGGGCCGGGTCCCGGAATGGCGCCAAAAGCCAACCCTGCCCCTTGCAACAGTGACTGTCCGCATAGATGTGTCCATCAAGGCAGGGAGGCCGTCAAAGGGAGTGACCGACAGCAGATCGTCATGGGGCCGCCCCCGAAAGAAGAGAGGAGGTGGAGAGAAGGAATGGAGACAAGGTGTGGCCTTATTCAGTCTGGCCAAACCGCACCCGGCAGCCAGGACGGAAGGATGCGAGGACCAAGCCTCCGCCTCTGACCTGCTGGAATGTCAAGCGGCTCCCCTCACCCTGGAGGGAGAAGCTGGAAAATTGTCCCCGGGGGATGCAGAGTTCATCCAGAATGAAGTCCTGGAGCTGGGCCAACAAGTGGAGCGGGCCCAGCAGGCAGCAGTTGCAAAGTGGAGGAGTGAGCTGCTAGGAAAATTGGCGGCGCGGCGGAAGACGGCACTGGATGGCGAAGCTTGCCGAGTGCCAGGAGGCCGCATACGACACAGGAGCAGGTAGGAAACCGTCCCCTGTCCCGGGCGCTGTATGCGCCGACCTGCTCCTGGGCCTCATCCACCAGCACTCCCCGTGTGCTGCCGTACCCTGGCTGGAACAGCTGTGCAGCCCAGAACCTCCACCCCCGGGCGCTGAACCAGAGGATCTCCCATGCAGTGCCCATCCAGAACCTCGACTCCCGGGCGCTGAAGCTGCGGGCCTACTACTGGAAGCCCTTCCGCCACCTCCACCTCCGGCACCCGAGTGGGTATACGGTGCATGGGTCTTTGATTGGTCCGCCGGTTTGAGGACCAGCAGCCGTGCCCACTCCTCCCAATACCCGCAGCCCCCGGTTGCCTGCCCCAGCGGAGAAGAGTTATGCTGGGAAAACCGGGGGGGGGGACCTGATGGGGTTCACACAAGAGACTGAGGCCGCCGCCCTGCAGAGGAAAGAGTTCTGCAGGTGGGAGCTCTGGCAACTGGAGAGGGAGCGACGTGCGCGGCTGTGAGCGCCTGGAGGCCAGAGACAAGGCCGCCAAGGCTCAGGTCCGCCAGGTGGAGTCAGCCCACCCCAGCCCCCGTGAGGAAGGCCTCGTGGTGAAGTTCAACCTGAAGGCTGGGTGGGGCTTTATCAGGAGTCCTGATTTCGAATGGGACATATTTGTAAACCGGCGGGATGTGGAGCCTGAGCTGGAGGAAGGCCATCCCGACCGGAACCTCTATCCGGGGGACCACGTCATGTACACCCAGCACCATGGTGAACGTGGCTGGTACGCCCTGCACGTGTATCGTGTCAGCGACGACACACCCCTGCAGGAAATCCCTCATGACCCGGCTGGGTCAGGGAAGAATGAAAAGTTCCCCAGGCTGGGTCCCCACTATTGTGCCAGCAGGTGGGACTGAGCACTAATTGTATATAGTCACCCGTAAGGGCGCAGTGTTGAGAGTTGAAAATAGTATTTTGCCTTACAGTGTGTGTTTACTTAAGTACCCGCCAGGGTAAATAGACTTGTAGGCTGGTGACAGTGAACGGCCAAGAACTTGCATTGTAAATAGTTCCGCACTTCTTAAAGTGCACCCTATTGGTTTTATAGTAATAACCATGATCACAGAACGAAAACCCGTTTGGCGTGGCAGAAGCCGTGGTCCAACTCCAGGATCGCCTATGCCCTGCAGCCACGCCCAGGGTGTGAGGCGTCAGGCTGTTGCTAGATTCAAAATGGGTACAGAACCTACTGTGGTCTCCCATTCTGGTCTAGCCAGGGCTGATGCTGCTCAGCATCATCAACAATAGAGATGAGCGTTGTTCTACTCGAACTGTTCGCCAATCTCAAATTCGAGCTGTTTTGGGCGGTGTTCGAGCCGGTCGGCGAACACGAACAATTTGAGAAAAATTCGGCTGTTCGAGGTTATGTTCGATAACTGTTCGTGCACCAAAATCATAACTGGATTTTTTCTCAGTAATGATGAAAATTAATGTTAATACGCAGTTTGAGTGTACAGCGGGGCGGGGGGAGGGGCAGGGGATGGATCTCTGCAGGAACAATGAAGATCTCCATTTTTTTTTCTCTTTCCCGCATTTGCAGTGGGGAGGTGCAATCTGTCAGCCTATCAGCAGCGCACACACGGAGCGAAGTGCTTTTTTTCACACAAGCAAGGGCATGTGTGATTGGCAGTGTATGTCACATGTCCTTGCCCTATAAGACCAAGCCATTTTCCCCGTCGCCACCATTTTCTCACTGCTGCAGCTGCATGTTAGACGGCACCGCTGTTACTGTGTGCGCTATACCTTGTTAATTTCAAGCCAATTTTCGCACAAATATACAGATAGCTTGGGAGTAGGGAATAGTTGTGATTGCAGTCCTTTTAAGGACTAGGTTACAGCATTTCCTACGACTTTTATCAGGCAGGTCTGTGCTCTTAAATAGATAGATTGTGGGAGTAAAGACTAATTGTAATTGCAGTCCTTTTCAGGACTAGGTTACATCAGTTCCTATCAGTTTTTACCAGGCAGGTCTGTGCCAGTGCTGTGCAAGTTTTTTTCACAGCATTTGGCTGAATCTAGCAAAGCTAATCCTTTTTGGCCTATTGCAGAGTGTGTTAGTCAGTGGAGTAGCCTATCTGTGTTGCAAGATATACCACCTGTGTATAGAATACCAATTTTTTTACTGCACCTAGTGAAGTAAAATCTTTTGGGCATAGCATCATTCTATTAGTCCATCTATACTGACCTCCATCAGGTTGCAAACTGAATATAATTTTTTTCTGCATCTAGCTCTGAAAAAATATTTGGGCTTCTAGCAGTGTGTGGGACTTGGTCTATTAGTCCATCTATACTGACCTCCATCAGGTTGCAAATTAAAAATAATTTTTTTCTTCATTTAGCTCTGAAAAAATATTTGGGCTTCTAGCAGTGTGTGGGACTTGTTCTATTAGTCCATCTATACTGACCTCCATCAGGTTGCAAATTAAAAATAATTTTTTTCTGCATCTAGCTCTGAAAAAATATTTGGGCTTCTAGCAGTGTGTGGGACTTAGTCTATTAGTCCATCTATACTGACCTCCATCAGGTTGCAAATTAAAAATAATTTTTTTCTGCATCTAGCTCTGAAAAAATATTTGGGCTTCTAGCAGTGTGTGGGACTTGGTCTATTAGTCCATCTATACTGACCTCCATCAGGTTGCAAATTGAATAAAAAAAATTTCTGCATCTAGCTCTGAAAAAATATTTGGGCTTCTAGCGGTGTGTGGGACTTGGTCTATTAGTCCATCTATACTGACCTCCATCAGGTTGCAAATTAAAAATAATTTTTTTCTGCATCTAGCTCTGAAAAAATATTTGGGCTTCTAGCAGTGTGTGGGACTTGGTCTATTAGTCCATCTATACTGACCTCCATCAGGTTGCAAATTAAAAATAATTTTTTTCTTCATTTAGCTCTGAAAAAATATTTGGGCTTCTAGCAGTGTGTGGGACTTGTTCTATTAGTCCTTCTATACTGACGTCCAGCAGGTTGCAAATTGAATATAATTTTTTTCTGCATCTAGCTCTGAAAAAATATTTGGGCTTCTAGCGGTGTGTGGGACTTGGTCTATTAGTCCATCTATACTGACCTCCATCAGGTTGCAAATTCAAAATAATTTTTTTCTGCATCTAGCTCTGAAAAAATATTTGGGCTTCTAGCAGTGTGTGGGACTTGGTCTATTAGTCCATCTATACTGACCTCCATCAGGTTGCAAATTAAAAATAATTTTTTTCTGCATCTAGCTCTGAAAAAATATTTGGGCTTCTAGCGGTGTGTGGGACTTGTTCTATTAGTCCATCTATACTGACCTCCATCAGGTTGCAAATTAAAAATAATTTTTTTCTGCATCTAGCTCTGAAAAAATATTTGGGCTTCTAGCAGTGTGTGGGACTTGGTCTATTAGTCCATCTATACTGACCTCCATCAGGTTGCAAATTAAAAATAATTTTTTTCTGCATCTAGCTCTGAAAAAATATTTGGGCTTCTAGCAGTGTGTGGGACTTGGTCTATTAGTCCATCTATACTGACCTCCATCAGGTTGCAAATTAAACATAATTTTTTTCTTCATTTATCTCTGAAAAAATATTTGGGCTTCTAGCAGCGTGTGGGACTTGTTCTATTAGTCCATCTATACTGACCTCCATCAGGTTGCAAATTAAAAATAATTTTTTTCTGCATCTAGCTCTGAAAAAATATTTGGGCTTCTAGCAGTGTGTGGGACTTGGTCTATTAGTCCATCTATACTGACCTCCATCAGGTTGCAAATTAAAAATAATTTTTTTCTGCATCTAGCTCTGAAAAAATATTTGGGCTTCTAGCAGTGTGTGGGACTTGGTCTATTAGTCCATCTATACTGACCTCCATCAGGTTGCAAATTGAATAAAAAAAATTTCTGCATCTAGCTCTGAAAAAATATTTGGGCTTCTAGCGGTGTGTGGGACTTGGTCTATTAGTCCATCTATACTGACCTCCATCAGGTTGCAAATTAAAAATAATTTTTTTCTGCATCTAGCTCTGAAAAAATATTTGGGCTTCTAGCAGTGTGTGGGACTTGGTCTATTAGTCCATCTATACTGACCTCCATCAGGTTGCAAATTAAAAATAATTTTTTTCTTCATTTAGCTCTGAAAAAATATTTGGGCTTCTAGCAGTGTGTGGGACTTGTTCTATTAGTCCTTCTATACTGACGTCCAGCAGGTTGCAAATTGAATATAATTTTTTTCTGCATCTAGCTCTGAAAAAATATTTGGGCTTCTAGCGGTGTGTGGGACTTGGTCTATTAGTCCATCTATACTGACCTCCATCAGGTTGCAAATTAAAAATAATTTTTTTCTGCATCTAGCTCTGAAAAAATATTTGGGCTTCTAGCAGTGTGTGGGACTTGGTCTATTAGTCCATCTATACTGACCTCCATCAGGTTGCAAATTAAAAATAATTTTTTTCTGCATCTAGCTCTGAAAAAATATTTGGGCTTCTAGAAGTGTGTGGGACTTGGTCTATTAGTCCATCTATACTGACCTCCATCAGGTTGCAAATTGAATAAAAAAATTTTCTGCATCTAGCTCTGAAAAAATATTTGGGCTTCTAGCGGTGTGTGGGACTTGATCTATTAGTCCATCTATACTGACCTCCATCAGGTTGCAAATTAAAAATAATTTTTTTCTGCATCTAACCCAGCCAATAGTTTTGGCCTAATACCACAGTTTGGCCACTCAGCTCTGCTCGGTTACCATCCATTGTTTTTTTGTGCAAACAACTCCAGAGTTGTGAATTAGTTAACCACCAAAATGAGTGGAAAAAGGCCTGCTGCTGGTGGAAAGGGGAATAGGCGTGTTGGGAAGGGGAAAAAAGGTTGTGTCCGTGGGGTAGGTGCAGAAGAAAGACCATCTTCCAGCCAAACTAAAATGTCTACTTCTTTTAGCGGACAATGTGATAAGATCCCTTTCTTACGGCCACGCCAATCGCTACAAATTCCAGATGAGGCACAAAAACAGCAGGTGCTTCAACGGATATCAAGTGCTCCTTTAAGTGGGCTCTCCTCCACATCAACTTCAACATCACAAATACTCCAGTCCTCAAAGGTGTCACCCAAATCGCACTTGCTTCCTCACAGCTCCCAAATCTCCAGCTGCCCGTCTGAGTATGAGGTAGAACAGATGGTTGAGTCTGCAGAGCTGTTTACTCATACTATAGCCTGGGAATCAGAGGTCGACTCCAGCGCTTCTGTGAATCCAGACGAGGAAATGATCTGCACTGATGCCCAGAATCTTTATGAGTCGGATCCAGGACCAGACGCAGAAGGTTCTGACCATAATGTAGACCCTCATTCCCAAACTGTAACTCCTGTTGGTGGAGACAATGAGGAAGACGATGATAAGACTCAAATACCTGATTGGAGCGACAACTTTAGTTTTTTGTCAGGGCAGGAACAGGTTGGCTCTGAGGACGACGGGTGTGATAACGCACAGGGTGATGATGATGAGGTCGGAGATCCCACTTACTGTCAACCCACAGTCAGCCAAGAGATGAGGTCAGCAGAGGAGGTGGAGGAAGATGCTAGTGACGACGAGGTCAGGTTGCGCCTTCCTGGACAGAGACGTAGTACTGGAAGCACGTCAACAACTGCATCCTCAAACACAACTCTGCCTCTCACCACAAGTCGTGGTGGCTCTTCAGGTCGCATGGGTGCTAAGCCTTGCATAGCCTGGGCATTTTTTCAGATCGATAAAGATGACCCAACTCGTGTTATCTGTAACATTTGTCAGCAAAAGCTAAGTAGAGGCCAAAAAATACATAGTTTGAGTACTTCATGCATGAACCGGCACATGGACATGAAGCATAAGTTGCAGTGGGAAGCTCAGTGTGCTACAATGCGGCCTAGCCGGCCGGGCCAATCACCGTCTGCCATATCTTGTGCATCCGCGGCCTCTTCATCCTCTGTGACTGGGGGGACAGCAGTCACACCTGTTTTGGGGCGCAGACCTGCCACCTCTTTACCCGCAACAGCCAGCGTGATTGGCAGGTCATCATTTTCTTTGGAGGTGGTAACACCAGCTGGTGTTGAGCGCTGTCCGACATCGACACCTTTGGATCAAGGCAACCTAACATGTCCGCCTGCATCTTCCTCACAGACCGGCAGTTTGCCGGGGACACCCTTATCAACCCCGTCTAAGCACAATAGCCAGCCCTCGGTCCCTCAGATGTGGACAAGTAAAAGACCATTTCCTCCTAGCCATGAGAAAGCTAAGAGGTTGAATTTCACCATCTGCAAGCTCTTGGCTACAGAAATGCTGCCTTTCCGCCTGGTGGACACAGAGGATTTTCGAGACCTTATGTCTGTCGCAGTGCCCCAGTACCAGATGCCCAGTCGGCACTACTTCTCAAAGAAAGGTGTGCCTGCGCTCCACCAGCATGTCGCACACAACATCACCGCTTCTTTGAGAAACTCTGTGTGTGACAGGGTGCATTTCACCACAGACACTTGGACGAGTAGGCATGGACAGGGGCGTTACATGTCGCTGACTGGGCACTGGGTAACTATGGCAACAGCAGGACAAGGGCTGCTGTCCAAGTCTTGCCGTCCCCACGAGTTGTGCGTCAATCCTCTTTATGTCAAAGTTCCTCCACTGCTTCTGCCTCCTCAACCTCCTCTCGGTCTTCCACCTGCACCCAAAGCCTGTCTGGTCATGCCACAAGCTTTCTAACTGCGCAGAAGGGATCCTGCACACCTCCTTACTATGCTGGCAGTAGGGCTCAACGTCATCAGGCGGTTTTTACATTGAAATGTCTGGGAAATGTGAGTCACACAGCTGAGGAGTTGTGGTCAGCTCTGGAGAACCAATTTCATGAATGGTTGTCTCCACTGGACCTGAAACCAGGGAAGGCCGTGTGCGACAATGCTGCAAACCTGGGTGCGGCCTTTCGCCGGGGCAATGTCACACACGTGCCTTGTATGGCTCACGTGTTGAACCTGGTTGTCCAGCAATTTTTAGCCCACTATCCCAGACTAGATGGCCTTCTGCAGAGGGCACGGTCGCTGTGTGCTCACTTCCGCCGTTCGCATCCCGCAGCTCAGAGACTTACATCTCTACAGAAGTCGTTGGGCCTGCCACTTCACCGGCTAAAATGCGATGTGCCTACCCGGTGGAATTCAACTCTGCACATGTTGCAGCGACTGTGGCAGCACCGACAAGCCCTGGTGCAATACGTTCTGACGTATAGCCTGGGCCAACGAGATTCAGAGGTGGGGCAAATCACGCTGGAGGAGTGGTCTCAGATCAGGAACCTATGCACCCTTCTGCACAGTTTTGAAATGGCGACGAAGATGTTTAGTGCTGACGATGCCATTATCAGCATGACTATTCCGGTGATTTACATGCTGGAGCACATGTTAAACAGAATTCGGAGTCAGGTGGTGGCACAAGAGGAGGTGGAGGAAGTAGAGGAGGAGGAGTTGTATGCGGAAGGGCTAACATCTGCAAGGTCCAGACGGTCGGCAGCACCAAGGCGGCAGGCATGTGAGGGTGGGGGAGATGGTTTTACCAGGGCGCATGGTAGCAGCCAAACTAGTGAGGAAGGTGCAGGAGCCCAGGAAGAAGTGGAGGACGAACTGATGGAAGACTCATCAGATGAGGGAGACCTTGATCACATTTCTGTTGTGCGAGGTTGGGGGGAGAGGACAGAGGAAGGAAGCATGATTGTTACCTCGCCACCAACACAACAGGGACTTGGTGCTCCTGGATGCGCAACACACATGAGTGCCTTCTTGCTGCACTACCTGCAACATGACCCTCGAATTGTGAGAATTAGAAATAATCCTGACTACTGGGTTGCCACACTGTTAGATCCCCGGTACAAAAGTAAATTTGCAGAAATTATTCCTGCCATAGAAAGGGATGCACGCATGCAGGAGTATCAGCAGAGACTGTTGCAGAATCTTACATGTGCTTTTCCACAAAATACCAGTGGTGCACGTAGTGAATCTCACAGTTCCAACTTGCCAACCGTGGGACCGTCAAGTGTTCAGCACTCAAACCGTAACAGAACCACAGTATCTGCTGGTAACATCAATTTTGCGGAATCATTTCACCACTTTTTTAGCCCATCCTTTGCAAGGCCACAGGAGACAAGAAGTCTGACACATAGTCAACGCCTAGAGACGATGGTACAGGAGTATCTCCAAGTAAACATTGAAGCCACGACTGTGTCACTGGACCCTTGCTCTTTTTGGGCTTCCAATATGGATAAATGGCCGGAGCTAGCCACTTACGCCTTGGAGATCTTGTCATGCCCTGCAGCCAGCGTTCTGTCTGAACGTGTGTTCAGCGCTGCTGGTGGTGTGCTGACAGATAAGCGCACGCGGCTCTCCACTGATAATGTAGACAGACTCACGTTCATAAAGATGAACAAATCATGGATCCGAAACGACTTTTCTACCCCTGTGTCATCCTGGGGAGAGTAAAAGCTTGATGATTGGTTAAAATCACCCTACCAACCGTTTTAAGCTTTCAAATTACTAATCATGTTTATCTGTATCTTCACTGGAAAATAATTTGGGCTTTGTAGCAGTGTGCAGCACTGATCCTATTAGGCCATCTATAATAAGCTTCACCAGATTTAAAATTAAAAATAATTTTTAGCTGCATCTAGCCCGGAAAATAATTTTGGGGCTCCGAGATGCGCAAGACACATAAGTGCCTTCTTGCTGCACTACCTGCAGCATGACCCTCATATTGTCAGAATTCGAAGTAATCATGACTACTGGGTTGCCACACTCTTAGATCCCCCAAACTTTTCGATCAACCTTTTCATTTTAATAAAGACCAAAAAAATGGTCATTTTTGAAATTATAAGCATTAGCAGGTTGTTAGAAACTGAAATCAAACAGTTTTCAACTCAAAACTTTATTCTAGGTGATGTTACATTTTCACATAGGACCCCTTGTTCGAAAGGAGCTTCTGAACTCTCTCGTCCATTGAATTTGTCAGGTTTTGGATGGTTTCTGCTTCAATTGTTTTGCATGAGGACAGAATACCCTCCCAGAGCTGTTGCTTAGATGTGAACTGCCTCCCGCCATCATAGACACTCCTTTTAATGATGCTCCAAAGGTTCTGAATGGGGTAGAGGTCAGGGGAGCATGGGGGTCACACCATAAGTTTGTCCCCTTTTATGCCCATATCAGCCAGAGATGCAGATGTTTTATGTGCAGCATGAGATGGTGCATTATCATGCAGAAAAATGATCTTGCTGTGAAATACACGGTTCTTCTTCTTGAACCATGGCAGGAAGTGCTGTTTGAGAAAATCCACATACATTATGGAGTTCATCTTTAGCGCCTTCAGGGATCCTAAAGGGGCCGACAATCTCTCTCCCCATGATTCCAGCCCAAAACATTACTCCACCTCCTCCTTGTTGGCGCTGTAGCCGTGTTTGCGTGGGGTGTCCATCAACCAGCCATCCTCCACTCCATTCATCTGGACCATCGAGCGCTGCACGGCACTCATCCGTGAACAAAACAGTTTTGAAATCAGTCTTCATGTAATGTTTGGCCCACTGGAGCCGTTTCTGCTTGTGTGAAGTGGATAGAGGAGGTCGACAGGATGGCATATGCACAGCTGCAAACCTCTGAAGGACCGTGCATCTTGTTGTTCGGGGGACGTTGGAGGCACAAGCAGCTTCAAAAACTTGTCTGCTGCTATGACAAGGCTTTTTTGCCGCTGCTGTTTCAACCTGACGTAATTGCCTGTAGGAAAGAGTCCTCAATTTGCCCTTATCAGCACGCACACGTGTGTACTGTGAATCAGCTACATACTTCTTGATTGCCAAGACACTTCATCCTGATCATCGCACAATGTTGATTGTAGTCATGCCTTGACCTAAACACTCCACAATTTGTTGCTTCTCAGCAGCCGACACATCCTTTTTCTTTCCCATTTTGGCAGAAAATGTAGGCTGCTTAATAATGTGAGAGAGCCTTCTTAAGTAGTCTTGCCTTTCATTGGACACACCTGCCAAACTAATTAGCACAGGTGTCTGCAATTGCTTACAGTGATATAAAGAGCCCTGACACACATCACCATCAATGAGTTTAACTGACAAACAAACAAATTCTTCCCTTATCACTCCTAAACACTTTTTGCATAATAATTTGGAACGCGGTGTACATGTGCTTTTCCACAAAACACCAGTGGTTCACGTAGTGAATCTTACAGTTCTAACTTGCCAACCGTGGTCTGTATGGAATTGTTCAATAAAGGGCCCAAAATTAAGATAACATAGATGGGAGAGGTCTCTATGAATAGGAATTCCTAAGTATTTGATACCCTGTGAGGGCCAGGCAAAGGGAAAGTTGGACTGGATGGAATCCTATATGGATTTAGGGAGGGAGACATCGAGGGCCTCAGACTTCGCTGCATTGATTTTAAAATTTTACCATGTAACAAAGTGATCTATTTCAGCCATAACAGCAGGGATGGATATATGTGATTGAGTGATATATACTAGGACATCATCAGCAAATAGAGAGCACTTGTACTCGGTGCCTCCCACCTCAATCCACCTAATATTGGGGTTATGGCGAATTGATGAGAGCAGGTGCTCCGTCACTAGGATGTATAAGAGAGGGGACAGAGGACATCCCTGCCTTGTCCCATTGGTGATTGTGAAAGGTGATGAAAATGTTCTGACGCACCCCCTGGGCCTTGGGACACCCGGAGCCGGACCCTTTTTGGTGGATGCTGGTGGTTGTAGTCTTCGTGGCGGCGATCCGGTTCCGTGGCTCAGGGCGGTCAAACCAGTGGCGGAACTATTTATGTGGTTTTGATGTTTAAATGTCCGACTACGCCACCCGTGGATTGCGGTCAGAGGGAACCGCCGCTACAGGGCAGACCGCTAAGGCTGGTGTTGTGGGTGCAGCAGAGCGTAGCATAACTCCCCACGGGAGGAGTATAGCCTCAGGGCAGTGTATGCGGAGGATGGGGGTGATGGTGCAGGGCAGCAGCAGTAACGACACGGAGTCAGTGATGCAGTTCAGGGCCTTTACTCACAGTTCTTATTATCCAGACCACGTCTGCAGGTAACGGCTGCCCACGTCGTACTGTGCTCACCAGGTGAGGGGCTCAGACAACTCCCAGATAACTTTGGAGCGCTTCACAGGACCCCCTTTGTGTGTCCTTTGTCTGGCCTTTCTTACCAACACTTCTGTCCGGCTGCCTCGGGCCTCCTCTTGGTAAACTTGGCGCCAGTTTCCCTGACCCTATGTGGTGCCTTCCTAGCGGGTGAAGCAAGGGGCTGCGCCACATAAAATGTCAGAGCCTCCGGTTTCTAGCTGAGGGTCGTTTCCTGCCTCCACTAGTTCGGGGACCGGTCTCCCCCTTTGGCCTGACCCCTCCACGCAGGTGGATTCGGGCGTGCGGTGGCGACTCGCCCGTCCGCACCCCTGGGATCCCTTCATTCCTCGTTCCTGGAGCCTTCTCCGCTCCTCTTCCTTCCTTCTCCCTCTTGCAGGCCTGGGCCTCTGTTACTAGGCCCGCCTCCGGAGCAGAGCTCATGCAGAGCCCCTGCTCCCTGCCACTTCTGCTCAGACTTCTCTGCACTGAACTAAGATGGTGCCCACCTTTTATACTCCCTTCTCAATGCACCCAGGAACTGCTTCCTCCCTGCTCCTGCACTGCAGGGTTCCCCTTCCTCAGTGTTCCCTCCCCCCACTCCAGCCAGGGACAGGGACTGTCGTGCCCATCTCAGGGGCATATTGGTCGCCCTGCCCCACGGCAATGTGGTGTAATGCATGCAGGTGTCGGGTCCTGATCCACACTCCATCCTTATCTGAGAGTGAGATATCACACCTCTGGGTGAGGTGCAATACGTCTGTAGCAACCGAGCCCTCGGTGCTACAGTTCCATTTATCTTCAGCCTAGGTGACGTATTGTGATACAGGGCCGTGATTTTGGCTATAAAAGGGTCCCCTAGACCCCTACCCCAAGCTTTTTAAGAGAATCATATATGGCGTGCCAGGAGACTCTATGGAATGCTTTCTCAGCATCCAACGAGAGTATCTACTTACAAATTTTTAACTGCATCTAGCCCAGGAAATACTTTGTGCCTAGTAGCAGTGTCTGCTAGTCAGCGGATTATCCCGGCTGTTAAGCAAGCTACACCACCTGTAGTTTGGACACTTAATTTTTTCAAAGGAAATGCTTCGGGACCACGGGATATTTAGTGAAGAGCATCAGGAGGCACCCCAAGGCATAGGGGCTGGGACTGGCACTAGGATGCCTTGCGGTGGACAGCCGAGCTCGATCCTTATAAAAGCTTTTTAACTGCAGCAGCTTTAGTGGACGCTACTGGAGCTGGAATTACGCGGCTGCTGGCATGAGACTTGCCCTCCAATAGATCCTTGTAAATGGATTTAAAGTGTATTCATTCAAATTAGAGGGACAATTTAAATTAAAAAGCTTAGAGCTGCCTCCACCACAGGGGGGCTCTCTCGACCCACCAGCGGACAGGCACCAGTATTGGGAGAGGGGGGCTGGCCGTCAGGGTTCACCGCGGCTCTGGCACAAACCCGGCGACACGGAGGTGGCACGGGCAGGAGCGGACTGGCCGTCTCGGCTTCTCACTTTTTGGATTTTAGAAGGGCATGACATGCCTATATCTGTGTCTCCCCCTCCTTTTACTCCTCCACCTCTTTTCTTTTCGCATGACTATATGTACTTGTCACTTTTCCATGTGTTAGTTGTGTCTTCTGAGCAGTTTGTCAGCTTTTGGACACCTTTGAAGGTGTTTTCTATGTGTTTCTATGTGTTTTTGTTTGCCTGCCATTGTTTTTAACGGTGTTCGAAGGTGTTCGACGAACAGTTCGACGAACAGTTCGGCGAACACACGGGTGTTCGACGAACCGAACCGAACTCGAACACTACGGGGGTGGCTCAACACTAATCAACAACGCCAACACCTAGCTGGTCCACTAGATGTACAGATTGTCTCTTGGGTGTTTGTGCCTAGCAATGTTAAGCATAGCTTGCGGAGGGAGACAGGGCTCTTGGAGTTTAAGTCCAGGATTCGCCGCACTGAGCATGCTCGTGACCTGGCGGACCGTGATTGGTGGTTTGGCAACCACCTGACCCGGTGACCTGGCACCGCCTGATTGGTCCACGGGTGGCATCACCAATGACTTTAGTCTTTAAAAGGCCCGCCCACAAACATGGCGGCGCGCTCTGATCATTGAGCATGTGATGCTGTTTTGTGGACGGCTGTGTTCCACGTAGTTTCCATCGGCAGGTGTAGTGGAAATAGGCAGGCTAGTGGAAACAGGCAGGTAGCTTCGTCTTGCAGTCTGGCTCTGCCAAAGGGGTCGCCTAACACCCCGCGCAACCTGCAGACGTCCTATCCATGGCTATCACCTGTTTGCCACATGGAGTAGTACCCTTCAGTCCGGTAGCACGCCGGCTGGAGACACGTGTACCCGTCAGCGTAGTCACACACGCATCCTAGCGCCGCCAGTGTAGTCCCTGTGCAGTAACAGGACTACAGATAGTTTTTCACCGCACATCTCTCGTGCTGCTAACGGAGATAGTGCGAATTGCTATACCCGTTCCAGTGTGCAGTAACATGGAAGGGTTTATCATTTAAGTTGGTTGCTTTCCTTTTCACCTGGAAAGTGTTCGGCAGCAGTCCACCAGGCTGCATCACGGACCCCAGGGTCGGTTGCGTTCCATTATATTAAAGTTGTTTGCAACCGCCCTCCTAACAGTATTAGAGCGCCAGGGTCTTGCTGAACATGGCCGACAACCAGCAACTGCTGCACTATATACAGCGAATTGAGGCCAGACTTAAGTCTCTGGAACAAGCTGTCCCAGTCGCTGATATCACTGCAGTAGCTACCCAGGCGGCTTCTCTAGCAGCCAATATAATTAACTCGGCTGCGGTGAATACTACAACCACTGCAAGTGCCCCATTACCCCATTTTGCTCTCCCGGAAAAATTTTCTGGAGACAGTAAATTCTGCAGGGGTTTTTATTAATTTATGCTCCATTCACTTGGAGATGATGGAGGCACGGTTCCCCTCCGAAAGAGCCAAAGTGGGTTATGTCATCTCGTTACTCTCCCACAGGGCTCTGGAGTGGGCTACTCCTCTTTGGGAGCGGAATGACCCGGTAGTGGCTAATGCGGGTCTCTTTCTTAATACCTTAAAGAGTGTTTTCCTAGGTCCTCAGGTCACGCATGATACGGCTCTTAAGCTTCTTGCGTTGGTCCAGGGTTCGGTCACCGCCAGCCACTATGCCATCCAATTCAGAACCTTAGCGGCTGAATTGGACTGGTCTGAGCGGTCCTTAATCCCGGTGTTCTTGAAGGGTCTGGCTGGGCATATTAAAGATGCTCTATCTACTAGAGAGATTCCAACCTGCCTGGAGGAGTTAATATCTCTCGCTAACCGAATTGATTTGCGTCATGCAGAACACAAGTTAGAGCTGGAGGTCGCCAGACCTCAGTATCGGACCCATTTCCAAACCCGAGACTCTCGACCCAGAGTCTGAGGCTATGGATGTATCCCAAACTGAGTCTAGCCCTTCTTGTTCCCAACCTGCACATCTCTTGGAGTCACCCGTTAATAAGGATTCCATGCAGTCGGGTAAACGAGTGTGTCTAACCACCATTGGAGGAGGTGTGTTAGATTCTGGGGCTTCTTCCTCCAAATTATTGTATAAGGTGTCCTTGTCCTTCAGAGCAACCGCTGTTACTGCCAAGATGTGGGTGGATTCTGGCGCCGACGGCAATTTTTTGTCATCTACGTTTGCCCAGAGACATACTATCCCTATAGAGTTACTGCCAAGACCAATGAACATTAGGGTAATCAACGGTTCATTCCTGGACACGCAAATCACCCACCAGTCGATTCCCCTCATCATGTCATTTCCTCAGGGTCACCGGGAGGTTATCTCCTTTCTTATTATTCCCGGGGGATTAGATGAGGTGTTATTGGGACTTCCATGGTTACGTTGTCACACTCAACACATTGACTGGAATACGGGGAGAATTTCTTCCTGGAGTGAGAATTGTGTGTCTCAGTGTATGGTTACAGTCATCCGGAGGGTAGTCTCTGATCCTTCTACCAATGTGGCCCCCGACACAGATCCTCTGTCTGTCTCCGAGACCCAGGTCTTGTCAGATTATGTCAAAAAGAACCAGGTTCCTTCAAGGAGGACGTTTGTTCCCCCTAATCTACAAAATGAGGTGCTCTCCTGGGCTCATTCCCCTAAGATCGGAGCCCATCTTGGGGTCAAACGTACCACTAAGTTCCTTCAACGGTCCTATTGGTGGCCCCGGTGGCGCCAGGACGTCAAGGAATTTGTTCTCGCGTGTGCCTTCTGTGCGAGAGATAAATCATTCCGTCAAAGTCCGGCTGGTCTTCTCCATCCACCATCTGTGACGGACTCCACAGATAGAGAGTCGGTTGACACTTCTCGTCGTCCTGCCCCCGTATTCTACCCGGGCGACAGAGTGTGGCTCTTGGCCCGCAATACTAGATTATGCGGGAGATCTGCTAAGTTTGCTCCTCGCTTTATTGGTCCATTCAAAATTTTGGCCCAAGTAAACCCTGTAATGTACCGGTTACAGTTACCACGACACCTGAGGAGTCACGACACTGTCGCTCTTTAGACCCGTTCACCTGTCAAAACTCGCTGAACCCCAACCTGCTACAGACACCAGGGGTGATAATCTCAAGCTGCAGGGTATTATGGGGTCTAAAATGGTTAGTGGGAAAAAAGGGTACCCTGTGCACTGGAGGAGTCACGGATCTGAGGATCTTCCCTGTGAACCACATTCATGCTCTCCTGCTCGTTGAGGAAAATTAGCATCAAGTGGAGTGGGATGTTAGAAACAGGGATAATGTTAGGCATTGGGCTATTGCTGGATTCGAAACTGGTCCAGAACCTTCTGTGGTCTCCAATTCCAGTCCAGCCAGGGCTGATGCTGCTCAGCATCGTCATCAGACCCAATGCCTAGCTGGTCCACTAGATGTACAGATTGTCTCTTGGGTGTTTGTGGCTAGCAATGTTAAGCATAGGTTGCAGAGGGAGACAGGGCTCTTGGAGTCTAAGTCCAGGATTCGCCGCACTGAGCATGCCCGTGACCTGGCGGACCGTGATTGGTGGTTTGGCAACCACCTGACCCAGTGACCGGGCACCGCCTGATTGGTCCACGGGTGGCATCACCAATGGTGCGACGGTGGGCAGGGCTTAGTCTTTAAAAGGCCCGCCCACAAACATGGCGGCGCTCTCTGATCATTGAGCATGTGATGCTGTTGTGTGGACAACTGTGTTCCACGTAGTTTCCATAGGCAGGTGTAGTGGAAATAGGCAGGCTAGTGGAAATAGGCAGGTAGCTTCGTCTTGCAGTCTGGCACTGCTAAAGGGGTCGCCTAACACCCCGAGCAGCCTGCAGACGTCCTATCCATGGCTATCGCCTGTCTGCCACATGGAGTAGTACCATTCAGTCCGGTAACACGCCGGCTGGAGGCACGTGTACCCGTCGGCGTAGTCACACACGCATCCTAGCGCCGCCAGTGTAGTCCCTGTGCAGTAACAGGACTACAGATAGTTTTTCACCGCACATCTCTCGTGCTGCTAACGGAGATAGTGCGAATTGCTATACCTGTTCCAGTGTGCAGTAACACAGAAGGGTTTATCATTTAAGTTGGTTGCTTTCCTTTTAACCCGGAAAGTGTTCGGGAGCAGTCCACCAGGCTGCATCGGTTGCGTTCCATTATATTAAAGTTGTTTGCAACCGCTCTCCTAACGCAGGGCCTACGTTGAGGGTTTGCGGACGGGTCCCTCATGCTGCTACTTGTTGCACTTATTGAAAAAGGAAAATGTTATTTAAGAAAGTTTTATAATGTCTCTGAAAAATGTAACCTGTAACGTTTAAGGAAGATGTGCCTCCCATAAAAGGAAGAAATGTTGAGTTTTACAATCTTATATGCGGGTGCATCTAAAAATTTGCATGTCATGTATACCCTGTTTTACTCTGTTCCAGTCCGTGGACGTGCTGTGTTTTACCGGGGGAAAATGTGGCGCCCCTGAGGGTTCAGTCGCCACAGAGGTAATGCACCTCACCCAGAGGTGTGGTGTCTTCCTTCTCTCAGGTAAGGAGGGAGTGCTGCACGGAAGCCCAAACACCTGCATCCAACACTACACTGCTCCAGGCTGGCTGGAGGGGCAACATGCAGAGTGCAGCTGCTGAGCCCTGACCCTGGCTGGAGTGGGGGGAACCCAAAGGTAGGGGGAACCAGGTGTGGGTGGAGGAAGTAGTTAGAGGGAGCACTTTGGTAGGAGTATAAGATAGGGAAGCCATCTTAGGGTGGTGGTTAGATAGTTCTGGAGAGCAGTTCAGAAGAACAGTCCGGGAGCAGAGTCTCATTAGGAACTCTGCTCCATAAGTGGGGCCAAGTCAGGAGGCCCAGGAGGGGAGCAGGGAGAAGGCTCCGTTCTAAGAAAGGATCCTAGGGGGTACGGCGCGTGCAGGAAGGCACCCGTACGCCCCGCATCTGTCAGAAGACAGAGGGATCGCAGCCGCATTCTAGTCCCCTGAGGGTCAAGCAAGTCTGTGTAACTCCAACGGACAGGAGGGACTTCAGAATACCCGAACAGGATTCAGAGTGGGCAGCGCAGCGCAGGAGGGAGAAAGACCCAGTGTGAAGATGGTCAAAATAGGAACATGAGAAAGTGGGGTTCTGCCAGGTATTCCCAAGCTGCCTGAGGAAGGATTGAACCCCTGCCCAGTGAACGCAGCGCGGCGCGGGAGGCCTTCACCTGTACAGTGCACCTGTGGACTGTCTTAAGAACTGTGAGTAAAATCTCGGATGACTGCACTGTACTGCCTCCGTCCATTCTTTCATCGGTGCCATTGTTCCCCCTGCACTACAACGCCCAGCGCAACCCACGCTCTCCCACTTCACTGGCCTGAGGCCTGCTCCACCTGTGGGGAGCCGTCCCATCACAAGCTGCCCTAACATCTGCCTCAGAGGACTGTTGCAGCGCTGGTGATCCTCACCAGGCACCACAGGTGGCATCACTAACACTTTCCCAAATCCCCTATAGATCTCCCCCTTTTTACTGACCGCCCTGGGTCACGGACCGGGCCAGCCACCATGATAACCCCCATACCGGCAACCAGAGGCCCAGCTGCCGAGTACCCCACGGCCCAGGGGGCGCGTCAGTTACTGCTGCCTCTTAGCCATTGCTTCAGCAATTATATACAGGCTGCAGTGGAGACACCACGTCATCAAGTTGCTGGGAAGTGCGGGGGAAAAAAAGAAACAGGAATAGAAGGACCGCTGGTAGTAAGAGTAACCAGAGGGTTGCAAAAAATATAACATTTTTATTAAATTAAAACATGCTACGTTGCATTTCCAAACCGATCAGGTTCCTTCATCAGGCAGATGTCACATCATCAAGATCTCTGCTACCAATCTTCAGGCGCAGCAGCTCTGCCCAAGTAACAGGTGATTTTATTATTTATAGGAAAGTTGCCACAAACTAGTAAAATGAATAACTAGATATTTTGAAAGTTCGTTGATCTTTTTTCATCATTTACATACCATTAACCTGTCTATCCATCATGTGATTTCCATAATTCCATGACTTTTCCTTCTAGGTTTTGCAATTTCAAAGTTAAGAAGTGTAATTAAATACATATTAATTGATTATAACTAGTCTGCTGTGTTACTTATTTTTAATGTATTCAATGCACATTGGACTAAAACAGGCACATTGTGATCTTAGTAAATTCCGTCTTTGGTGTTTTATTGCTTAATCTTCTGTATTTTTTTCTAGCTATCTTTGCAAAACCAAACACTTGTAACACAACTAATGTAAAGACCCCTCCACCCATAGCTGCATGTCAGACGCAAATGACGTATTTTCTTACCTTGGAGTTTGTGTCCCCTTCAATTCTAAACAATCACCTTTGTGATAGGATTAGCTATTCCAAAAACATTCAGATTGTAAAGTCTTCAAGATAATATCTTTAAGGACAAAAAAAACAAATTTAATCACAAATTGTATTAAACAATGTAAACTCAGTTTATTGCATTCAATGTTTGTCTGAACATTCAGTTTAAGATTTCCAATTTTAAGTGATAAATGCAAGATATACAGTAAAGTTTCCATTGTAGGCTAATGTTTCTGTTCTTTAATGTCTGACCTCCTTTCAGACACCAGTCTAGGACCCCTATAGAGTTCTTTCCTAGATAGTGAGTCATGAGGGTAGGAGGGTGGGGAAAGTTCTGCTGTATTGGCACCAATTCCAATTGTATATTGGGCATTGTTGTATTAGGAAAAATTGGACCAATTTAGCTTATGAAAATTTTTCATATTCACGATCCAAGGATTTAAAATAATGTGAAACAAAAGTGGGTTCAAAATGGTCATTGTTAGGCGTCGGTCTTGTGCTGGATTCGAAATGGGTACAGGACCTTCTGTGGTCTCCCATTTCAGTCCAGCTGGGGCTGATGCTGTTAAGCATCACTGCCAGCCTCAACGCCTAGCTGGTCCGCGAGCACTGTTTATCTCCCAGGTTGCTGTGCCTAGCAATGTTAAGCCTGGGTTGCAGAGGGAGACAGGGCTTGTGGAATCTGTCCAGGATTTGCCGCACTGAGCATGTCCGTGAGCTGGCGGATCATGATTGGTGGGTTGGCACCCACCTGACCCGGTGACCTGGCACCGCCTGATTGGTCCACGGGTAACGTCACCTATGGGGCGTCGGTGGGCAGGGCTTAGTCTTTAAAAGGCCCGCCCACAAACATGGTGACGCACTCAGATCATTTGAGCTTGTGATGCTGGTGTGTGGACGACTGTGATCCACGTGTAGTTTCACTAGGCAGGTTAGATCCATAGAAGCAGGTAGCTTCGTCTAGCAGTCTGGCTCAGCCAAAGGGGTCGACATACACCCCGGGCAGCCTGCAGACGTCCTGTTCACTAGAGATGAGCGTTGTTCTACTCGAACTGTTCGCCAATCTCAAATTCGAGCTGTTTTGGGCGGTGTTCGAGCCATTCGGCGAACACGAACAATTTGAGAAAAATTCGGCTGTTCGAGGTTATGTTCGATAACTGTTCGTGCACCAAAATCATAACTGGATTTTTTCTCAGTAATGATGAAAATTAATGTTAATACGCAGTTTGAGTGTACAGCGGGGTGGGGGGAGGGGCAGGGGATGGATCTCTGCAGGAACAATGAAGATCTCCATTTTTTTTTTCTCTTTCCCGCATTTACAGTGGGGAGGTGCAATCTGTCAGCATATCAGCAGCGCACACACGGAGCGAAGTGCTTTTTTTCACACAAGCAAGGGCATGTGTCATTGGCAGTGTATGTCACATGTCCTTGCCCTATAAGACCAAGCCATTTTCCCCGTCGCCACCATTTTCTCACTGCTGCAGCTGCGTGTTAGACGGCACCGCTGTTGCTGTGTGCGCTATACCTTGTTAATTTCAAGCCAATTTTCGCACAAATCTACAGATAGCTTGGGAGTAGGGAATAGTTGTGATTGCAGTCCTTTTAAGGACTAGGTTACAGCATTTCCTACGACTTTTATCAGGCAGGTCTGTGCTCTTAAATAGATAGATTGTGGGAGTAAAGACTAATTGTAATTGGAGTCCTTTTCAGGACTAGGTTACATCAGTTCCTATCAGTTTTTGCCAGGCAGGTCTGTGCCAGTGCTGTGCAAGTTTTTTTCACAGCATTTGGCTGAATCTAGCAAAGCTAATCCTTTTTGGCCTATTGCAGAGTGTGTTAGTCAGTGGAGTAGCCTATCTGTGTTGCAAGATATACCACCTGTGTATAGAATACCAATTTTTTTACTGCACCTAGTGAAGTAAAATCTTTTGGGCATAGCATCATTCTATTAGTCCATCTATACTGACCTCCATCAGGTTGCAAATTGAATATAATTTTTTTCTGCATCTAGCTCTGAAAAAATATTGGGTTTCTAGCTGTGTGTGGGACTTGTTGTATTAGTCCATCTATACTGACCTCCATCAGGTTGCAAACTGCATATATTTTTTTCTTCATCTACCTCTGAAAAAATATTGGGCTTCTAGCTGTGTGTGGGACTTGTTCTATTAATCCATCTATACAGACCTCCATCAGGTTGCAAACTGAATATATTTTTTTCTGCATCTACCTCTGAAAAAATATTGGGCTTCTAGCTGTGTGTGGGACTTGTTCCATTAATCCATCTATACAGACCTCCATCAGGTTGCAAACTGAATATATTTTTTTCTGCATCTACCTCTGAAAAAATATTGGGCTTCTAGCTGTGTGTGGGACTTGTTGTATTAGTCCATCTATACTGACCTCCATCAGGTTGCAAACTGAATATATTTTTTTCTGCATCTACCTCTGAAAAAATATTGGGCTTCTAGCTGTGTGTGGGACTTGTTCTATTAATCCATCTATACAGACCTCCATCAGGTTGCAAACTGAATATATTTTTTTCTGCATCTACCTCTGAAAAAATATTGGGCTTCTAGCTGTGTGTGGGACTTGTTGTATTAGTCCATCTATACTGACCTCCATCAGGTTGCAAACTGAATATATTTTTTTCTGCATCTACCTCTGAAAAAATATTGGGCTTCTAGCTGTGTGTGGGACTTGTTCTATTAGTCCATCTATACAGACCTCCATCAGGTTGCAAACTGAATATATTTTTTTCTGCATCTACCTCTGAAAAAATATTGGGCTTCTAGCTGTGTGTGGGACTTGTTGTATTAGTCCATCTATACTGACCTCCATCAGGTTGCAAACTGAATATATTTTTTTCTGCATCTAGCTCTGAAAAAATATTGGGCTTCTAGCTGTGTGTGGGACTTGTTCTATTAATCCATCTATACAGACCTCCATCAGGTTGCAAACTGAATATATTTTTTGCTGCATCTACCTCTGAAAAAATATTGGGCTTCTAGCTGTGTGTGGGACTTGTTGTATTAGTCCATCTATACTGACCTCCATCAGGTTTCAAACTGAATATATTTTTTTCTGCATCTACCTCTGAAAAAATATTGGGCTTCTAGCTGTGTGTGGGACTTGTTCTATTAATCCATCTATACAGACCTCCATCAGGTTGCAAACTGAATATATTTTTTTCTACATCTAGCTCTGAAAAAATATTTGGCCTTCTAGCAGTGAGTGGGACTTTCTCTATTAGTCCATCTATACTGACCTCCATCAGGTTGCAAATTGAATATAATTTTTTTCTGCATCTAACCCAGCCAATAGTTTTGGCCTAATACCACAGTTTGGTCACTCAGCTCTGCTCGGTTCCCATCAATTGTTTTTTTGTGCAAACAACTCCAGAGTTGTTAATTAGTTAACCACCAAAATGAGTGGAAAAAGGCCTGCTGCTGGTGGAAAGGGGAATAGGCGTGTTGGGAAGGGGAAAAAAGGTTGTGTCCGTGGGGAAGGTGTTAAAGCAACAGTAACATCTGCAGAAGAAAGACCATCTTCCAGCCAAACTAAAATGTCTACTTCTTTTAGCGGACAATGTGATAAGATCCCTTTCTTACGGCCACGCCAATCGCTACAAATTCCAGATGAGGCACAAAAACAGCAGGTGCTTCAACGGATCTCAAGTGCTCCTTTAAGTGGGCTCTCCTCCACATCAACTTCAACATCACATATACTCCAGTCCTCAAAGGTGTCACCCCAATCGCACTTGCTTCCTCACAGCTCCCAAATCTCCAGCTGCCCGTCTGAGTATGAGGTAGAACAGATGGTTGAGTCTGCAGAGCTGTTTACTCATACTATAGCCTGGGAATCAGAGGTCGACTCCAGCGCTTCTGTGAATCCAGACGAGGAAATGATCTGCACTGATGCCCAGAATCTTTATGAGTCGGATCCAGGACCAGACGCAGAAGGTTCTGACCATAATGTAGACCCTCATTCCCAAACTGTAACTCCTGTTGGTGGAGACAATGAGGAAGACGATGATAAGACTCAAATACCTGATTGGAGCGACAACTTTAGTTTTTTGTCAGGGCAGGAACAGGTTGGCTCTGAGGACGACGGGTGTGATAACGCACAGGGTGATGATGATGAGGTTGGAGATCCCACTTACTGTCAACCCACAGTCAGCCAAGAGATGAGGTCAGCAGAGGAGGTGGAGGAAGATCCTAGTGACGACGAGGTCAGGTTGCGCCTTCCTGGACAGAGACGTAGTACTGGAAGCACGTCAACAACTGCATCCTCAAACACAACTCTGCCTCTCACCACAAGTCGTGGTGGCTCTTCAGGTCGCATGGGTGCTAAGCCTTGCATAGCCTGGGCATTTTTTCAGATCGATAAAGATGACCCAACTCGTGTTATCTGTAACATTTGTCAGCAAAAGCTAAGTAGAGGCCAAAAAATACATAGTTTGAGTACTTCATGCATGAACCGGCACATGGACATGAAGCATAAGTTGCAGTGGGAAGCTCAGTGTGCTACAATGCGGCCTAGCCGGCCGGGCCAACCACCGTCTGCCATATCTTGTGCATCCGCGGCCTCTTCATCCTCTGTGACTGGGGGAACAGCAGTCACACCTGTTTTGGGACGCAGACCTGCCACCTCTTTACCCGCAACAGCCAGCGTGATTGGCAGGTCATCATTTTCTTTGGAGGTGGTAACACCAGCTGGTGTTGAGCGCTGTCCGACATCGATAGCACCACCTTTGGATCAAGGCAACCTAACATGTCCGCCTGCATCTTCCTCACAGACCGGCAGTTTGCCGGGGACACCCTTATCAACCCCGTCTAAGCACAATAGCCAGCCCTCGGTCCCTCAGATGTGGACAAGTAAAAGACCATTTCCTCCTAGCCATGAGAAAGCTAAGAGGTTGAATTTCACCATCTGCAAGTTCTTGGCTACAGAAATGCTGCCTTTCCGCCTGGTGGACACAGAGGATTTTCGAGACCTTATGTCCGTCGCAGTGCCCCAGTACCAGATGCCCAGTCGGCACTACTTCTCAAAGAAAGGTGTGCCTGCGCTCCACCAGCATGTCGCACACAACATCACCGCTTCTTTGAGAAACTCTGTGTGTGACAGGGTGCATTTCACCACAGACACTTGGACGAGTAGGCATGGACAGGGGCGTTACATGTCGCTGACTGGGCACTGGGTAACTATGGCAACAGCAGGACAAGGGGCTGCTGTCCAAGTCTTGCCGTCCCCACGAGTTGTGCGTCAATCCTCTTTATGTCAAAGTTCCTCCACTGCTTCTGCCTCCTCAACCTCCTCTCGGTCTTCCACCTGCACCCAAAGCCTGTCTGGTCATGCCACAAGCTTTCTAACTGCGCAGAAGGGATCCTGCACACCTCCTTACTATGCTGGCAGTAGGGCTCAACGTCATCAGGCGGTTTTTACATTGAAATGTCTGGGAAATGTGAGTCACACAGCTGAGGAGTTGTGGTCAGCTCTGGAGAACCAATTTCATGAATGGTTGTCTCCACTGGACCTGAAACCAGGGAAGGCCGTGTGCGACAATGCTGCAAACCTGGGTGCGGCCCTTTGCCGGGGCAATGTCACACACGTGCCTTGTATGGCTCACGTGTTGAACCTGGTTGTCCAGCAATTTTTAGCCCACTATCCCAGACTAGATGGCCTTCTGCAGAGGGCACGGTCGCTGTGTGCTCACTTTCGCCGTTCGCATCCCGCAGCTCAGCGACTTACATCTCTACAGAAGTCGTTGGGCCTGCCACTTCACCGGCTAAAATGCGATGTGCCTACCCGGTGGAATTCAACTCTGCACATGTTGCAGCGACTGTGGCAGCACCGACAAGCCCTGGTGCAATACGTTCTGACGTATTGCCTGGGCCAACGAGATCCAGAGGTGGGGCAAATCACGCTGGAGGAGTGGTCTCAGATCAGGGACCTATGCACCCTTCTGCACAGTTTTGAAATGGCGACGAAGATGTTTAGTGCTGACGATGCCATTATCAGCATGACTATTCCGGTGATTTACATGCTGGAGCACATGTTAAACAGAATTCGGAGTCAGGTGGTGGCACAAGAGGAGGTGGAGGAAGTAGAGGAGGAGGAGTTGTATGCGGAAGGGCTAACATCTGCAAGGTCCAGACGGTTGGCAGCACCAAGGCGGCAGGCATGTGAGGGTGGGGGAGATGGTTTTACCAGGGCGCATGGTAGCAGCCAAACTAGTGAGGAAGGTGCAGGAGCCCAGGAAGAAGTGGAGGACGAACTGATGGAAGACTCATCAGATGAGGGAGACCTTGATCACATTTCTGTTGTGCGAGGTTGGGGGGAGAGGACAGAGGAAGGAAGCATGATTGTTACCTCGCCACCAACACAACAGGGACTTGGTGCTCCTGGATGCGCAACACACATGAGTGCCTTCTTGCTGCACTACCTGCAACATGACCCTCGAATTGTGAGAATTAGAAATAATCCTGACTACTGGGTTGCCACACTGTTAGATCCCCGGTACAAAAGTAAATTTGCAGAAATTATTCCTGCCATAGAAAGGGATGCACGCATGCAGGAGTATCAGCAGAGACTGTTGCAGAATCTTACATGTGCTTTTCCACAAAATACCAGTGGTGCACGTAGTGAATCTCACAGTTCCAACTTGCCAACCGTGGGACCGTCAAGTGTTCAGCACTCAAACCGTAACAGAACCACAGTATCTGCTGGTAACATCAATTTTGCGGAATCATTTCACCACTTTTTTAGCCCATCCTTTGCAAGGCCACAGGAGACAAGAAGTCTGACACATAGTCAACGCCTAGAGACGATGGTACAGGAGTATCTCCAAGTAAACATTGAAGCCACGACTGTGTCACTGGACCCTTGCTCTTTTTGGGCTTCCAATCTGGATAAATGGCCGGAGCTAGCCACTTACGCCTTGGAGATCTTGTCGTGCCCCGCAGCCAGCGTTCTGTCTGAATGTGTGTTCAGCGCTGCTGGTGGTGTGCTGACAGATAAGCGTACGCGGCTCTCCACTGATAATGTAGACAGACTCATGTTCATAACGATGAACAAATCATGGATCCGAAACGACTTTTCTACCCCTGTGTCATCCTGGGGAGAGTAAAAGCTTGATGATTGGTTAAAATCACCCTACCAACCGTTTTAAGCTTTCAAATTACTAATCATGTTTATCTGTATCTTGGCTGGAAAATAATTTGGGCTTTGTAGCAGTGTGCAGCACTGATTCTATTAGGCCATCTATAATAAGCTCCACCAGATTTAAAATTACTAATCATGTTTATCTGTATCTTGACTGGAAAATAATTTGGGCTTTGTAGCAGTGTGCAGCACTGATCCTATTAGGCCATCTATACTAAAGCTTCACCAGATTTAAAATTAATAATAATTTTTAGCTGCATCTAGCCCGGAAAATAATTTTGGGGCTCCGAGATGTGCAAGACACATAAGTGCCTTCTTGCTGCACTACCTGCAGCATGACCCTCATATTGTCAGAATTCGAAGTAATCATGACTACTGGGTTGCCACACTCTTAGATCCCCCAAACTTTTCGATCAACCTTTTCATTTTAATAAAGACCAAAAAAATGGTCATTTTTGAAATTATAAGCATTAGCAGGTTATTAGAAACTGAAATCAAACAGTTTTCAACTCAAAACTTTATTCTAGGTGATGTTACATTTTCACATAGGACCCCTTGTTCGAAAGGAGCTTCTGAACTCTCTCGTCCATTGAATTTGTCAGGTTTTGGATGGTTTCTGCTTCAATTGTTTTGCATGAGGACAGAATACCCTCCCAGAGCTGTTGCTTAGATGTGAACTGCCTCCCGCCATCATAGACACTCCTTTTAATGATGCTCCAAAGGTTCTGAATGGGGTAGAGGTCAGGGGAGCATGGGGGTCACACCATAAGTTTGTCCCCTTTTATGCCCATATCAGCCAGAGATGCAGATGTTTTATGTGCAGCATGAGATGGTGCATTATCATGCAGAAAAATGATCTTGCTGTGAAATACACGGTTCTTCTTCTTGAACCATGGCAGGAAGTGCTGTTTGAGAAAATCCACATACATTATGGAGTTCATCTTTAGCGCCTTCAGGGTTCCTAAAGGGGCCGACAATCTTTCTCCCCATGATTCCAGCCCTAAACATTACTCCACCTCCTCCTTGTTGGCGCTGTAGCCGTATTTGCGTGGGGTGTGCATCAACCAGCCATCCTCCACTCCATCCATCTGGACCATCGAGCGCTGCACGGCACTCATCCGTGAACAAAACAGTTTTGAAATCAGTCTTCATGTAATGTTTGGCCCACTGGAGCCGTTTCTGCTTGTGTGAAGTGGATAGAGGAGGTCGACAGGATGGCGTATGCACAGCTGCAAACCTCTGAAGGACCCTGCATCTTGTTGTTCGGGGGACGTTGGAGGCACAAGCAGCTTCAAAAACTTGTCTGCTGCTATGACAAGGCTTTTTTGCCGCTGCTCTTTCAACCTGACGTAATTGCCTGTAGGAAAGAGTCCTCAATTTGCCCTTATCAGCACGCACACGTGTGTACTGTGAATCAGCTACATACTTCTTGATTGCCAAGACACTTCATCCTGATCATCGCACAATGTTGATTGTAGTCATGCCTTGACCTAAACACTCCACAATTTGTTGCTTCTCAGCAGCCGACACATCCTTTTTCTTTCCCATTTTGGCAGAAAATGTAGGCTGCTTAATAATGTGAGACAGCCTTCTTAAGTAGTCTTGCCTTTCATTGGACACACCTGCCAAACTAATTAGCACAGGTGTCTGCAATTGCTTACAGTGATATAAAGAGCCCTGACACACATCACCATCAATGAGTTTAACTGACAAACAAACAAATTCTTCCCTTATCACTCCTAAACACTTTTTGCATAATAATTTGGAACACAGTGTACATGTGCTTTTCCACAAAACACCAGTGGTTCACGTAGTGAATCTTACAGTTCTAACTTGCCAACCGTGGTCTGTATGGAGTTGTTCAATAAAGGGCCCAAAATTAAGATAACATAGATGGGAGAGGTCTCTATGAATAGGAATTCCTAAGTATTTGATACCCTGTGAGGGCCAGGCAAAGGGAAAGTTGGACTGGATGGAATCCTATATGGATTTGGGGAGGGAGACATCGAGGGCCTCAGACTTCGCTGCATTGATTTTAAAATTTGACCATGTAACAAAGTGATCTATTTCAGCCATAACAGCATGGATGGATATATGTGATTGAGTGATATATACTAGGACATCATCAGCAAATAGAGAGCACTTGTACTCGGTGCCTCCCACCTCAATCCAGCTAATATTGGGGTTATGGCGAATTGATGAGAGCAGGTGCTCCGTCACTAGGATGTATAAGAGAGGGGACAGAGAACATCCCTGCCTTGTCCCATTGGTGATTGTGAAAGGTGATGAAAATGTTCTGACGCGCCCCCTGGGCCTTGGGACACCCGGAGCCGGACCCTTTTTGGTGGATGCTGGTGGTTGTAGTCTCCGTGGTGGCAACCCAGTTCCGTGGCTCGGGGCGGTCAAACCAGTGGCGGAACTATTTATGTGGTTTTGATGTTTAAATGTCCGACTACGCCACCCGTGGATTGCGGTCAGAGTGAACCGCCGCTCCAGGGCAGACCGCTGAGGCTGGTGTTGTGGGTGCAGCAGAGCGTAGTGTGGCACCCCAGGGGTCTGGTTTCCACAGTAATGCAATGTTATGTCTGAGAGCAGGTGGGAGGTCTCTTGGTCAGGAATCCTATGCATGCCACACCTCCTGCCCAGTCCTGGGAGGGGAAGAACTTCCCCTGTATAAACCTGGGGCTGAGGCAGGGTTAGAGAGTTCAGAGGGAGAGTGCAGCCAGGAGGGCTGACAGGGAGCTGTGGCTCCGGCTGGGCCCAGCTCCTGGGCCATGCCAGAAGTAGAGACAGAGAAGAGAAGCAGCTATGGGAAGAAACAACAGGAGCTCTGTGGGAGCAGTGTTACAAGGAGTCAGGGGCTGGCAGCTGCAGAGCTCGCCGTGACTGAGAAGATTTCTTACCGGACCCGGAGTCCGAGGCTGTGGGGACTAATCTTTACCCAGCAGCAGAAACCGCCCGGCAGGGGATTTCAGGTCCTCTGGCCAAGAAACCCGAAGGCACGGTCACACGCATGGGACCAGCACCGCAGTCGTGGAGCGGAAGCTACTAGAAGGCCCCGAGTCACCGGCCATACGGGTGAGCACCACACGGTTCACTCAGGGACGTGGGCTACTTATACCCGCCTCTAGCAAGGTAGCCAGAAGAGTACAGTTAGTTTGGGAGGCCTACAACTCCACCTGGCCAGGGGAGATCCCATCTGCTCAAGGACTGACCAGGCCCCAATCGCTAGCCAGTACTCCGGGAGGGTCTATCTTTGTCACCAGTAAAGACCCTGAGCTACACCGTACCGTCTCCGAGTGGTCCCTGCTACCCCCATCATCCACGTCGGCTGCCCTGAGGCCATACCCCTCCCTTTGGGGGTTATACTATCACGCTGCACAATCCTACCACTGGCCTCAGCGGTCTGCCCTGCAGCGGCAGCACCTTCGCTGCATTCAACGGGTGGCGTAGTCGTACAACATCTACCACTAATACAGCGCCACTTAGTCTGACTCCCTGGGCACGGACCGGGTCACCGCCACGAGACTACAACCCTTAACAGATCCGGCTCCGGGTAAGCTCCCGCGTGCGCAACGCTGCGCGACACAGGCCCAGGGGTGCGTCAGTAGCATAACTCCCCACGGGAGGAGTATAGCCTCAGGGCAGTGTATGCGCAGGATGTGGGTAATGGTGCAGGGCAGCAGCAGTAATGACACGGAGTCAGTGATGCAGTCCAGGGCCTTTACTCACAGTTCTTATTATCCAGACCACGTCTGCAGGTAACGGATGCCCACGTCGTACTGTGCTCACCAGGTGAGGGGCTCAGACAACTCCCAGATAACTTTGGAGTGCTTCACAGGACCCCCTTTGTGTGTCCTTTGTCTGGCCTTTCTTACCAACCCTTCTGTCCGGCTGCCTCGGGCCTCCTCTTGGTAAACTTGGCGCCAGTTTCCCTGACCCTATGTGGTGCCTTCCTAGCGGGTGTAGCGAGGGGCTGCGCCACATAAAATGTCACAGCCTCCTGTTTCTAGCTGAGGGTCATTTCCTGCCTCCACTAGTTTCGGGGACCGGTCTCCCCCTTTGGCCTGACCCCTCCACGCAGGTGGATTCGGGCGTGCGGTGGCGACTCGCCCGTCCGCACCCCTGAGATCCCTTCGTTCCTTGTTCCTGGAGCCTTCTCCGCTCCTCTTCCTTCCTTCTCTCTCTTCCAGGCCTGGGCCTCTGTTACTAGGCCCGCCTCCGGAGCAGAGCTCATGCAGAGCCCCTGCTCCCTGCCACTTCTGCTCAGACTTCTCTGCACTGAACTAAGATGGTGCCCACCTTTTATACTCCCTTCTCAATGCACCCAGGAACTGCTTCCTCCCTGCTCCTGCACTACAGGGTTCCCCTTCCTCAGTGTTCCCTCCCCCCACTCCAGCCAGGGACAGGGACTGTCGTGCCCATCTCAGGGGCATATTGGTCGCCCTGCCCCACGGCAATGTGGTGTAATGCATGCAGGTGTCGGGTCCTGATCCACACTACATCCTTACCTGAGAGTGAGATATCACACCTCTGGGTGAGGTGCAATACCTCTGTAGCAACCGAGCCCTCAGGGTGCTACAGTTCCATTTATCTTCAGCCTAGGTGACGTATTGCGATACAGGGCCGTGATTTTGGCTATAAAAGGGTCCCCTAGACCCCTACCCCAAGCTTTTTAAGAGAATCATATATGGCGTGCCAGGAGACTCTATGGAATGCTTTCTCAGCATCCAACGAGAGTATCTAATTACAAATTTTTAACTGCATCTAGTCCAGGAAATACTTTGTGCCTAGTAGCAGGGTCTGCTAGTCAGCGGATTATCCCGGCTGTTAAGCAAGCTACACCACCTGTAGTTTGGACACTTCATTTTTTCAAAGAAAATGCTTCGGGACCACGGGATACTCAGTGAAGAGCATCAGGAGTAGAGATGAGCGGTGTTCGACTAGAACTGTTCGCCAATCTCAAATTCGAGCTGTTTTGGGCGGTGTTCGAGTTGTTCGACGAACCCGAACGATTTGCAAAAAATTCGGCTGTTCTAGGTTATGTTCGATAACTGTTCGTGCACCAAAAGCGTGTCCTGCATGTCTGGCGCTATTTAGAGCACCAATCATGCAGGGATTGTCTGCCACTCACTGTAATGCCACAGCCATGGTGGTTGTGGCATTACAGTGATTGCCCAAATCGATGGGAACAGTGCCAACAGTGAAACATGAAAAGCCGGCAATTCAGCAGCGGCGTACACCGGTACCCGACAATTTAGAACCGAAAGAATAGAGCTTCACACATAGATTAGATAGATAGAAACATGTCAGCCACATATATACGAAGTACAGTGAAAGTGCTGCTTACTATACTTGTCATTTAGCGTAAAGGATTTATCAAAAAAAATAATAGTGTTTTCATGCACCGTCTCTTTAAGAAAGCCGGCCAGCAATTCAGCATCTGTACCCGACAATTTATAACAGACAGAATAGAGCTTCACACATAGATTAGATAGATAGAAACATGTCAGTCACATATATATGAAGTACAGTGATAGTGTTGGTTACTGTACTTGTCATTTAGTATTAAAATAAAGGATTTATTATTAAAAAAATTGGCGTGTGGTTCCCCTTAATTTTAGGCTCTAGCGGAGGTTAAGCAGACAGCTGGGGCAGATGTTTGAAGCCTGGGAAGGGGGTAATACCCACGGAGCTTCCCAGGCTACTAATATCAGACCCCAGCTGAATACATAGCCTTTACTAGCTATTAAAATGGGGGACCCCCCCAAAAAAATGACGTGGGGTCCCCCCTAATTTAATAGCTAGCAAAGGCTAGGCAGACAGATGGGGGCTGATATTAATAGCCCAGGAAGGGAGCCATGAATATTGGCCCCCTCCCAGGCTAGAAACACCAGCCGTCAGCCGCCCCAGAAATGGCGCATTCATAGGATGCGCCAATTCTGGCACTTAGCCTCGCTCTTCCACGCTGCCCTGGTGCGGTGGCAGGGGGTAATAGGGCTGGGGTTGATGTCAGCTTATAATGCCAGCTGACATCAAGCCCAGGTTAGTAATGGAGAGGCGTCTATAAGACACCCCCATTACTAACCCCATAGTCAAAGTTAAAAAAAACACAAACACCCAGAATAAAGTCCTTTAATTGAAATAAAGACACAATTCTTTATTGTTCTAAATTAAACCATACTTACCGTCACGCCCATTCCAGCTGAAGCCAACGATCTCCTGCAATAAAAATAAAATAATAAAGCAACCTCATCCTTACCTTTCCATGGTTCCCACGACAGCTTCAGCTCTGCTACATCGAGATGACAGGCTGGACCGCAGCAGAACGCCGCCATCCAGCCTGTCATCCCGCAGACACTGAGAAGAGCAGGCATGCTTGCGCTCCACATTGTCTCTCTGTGACGGCATAAAGATGAGCCGAGGTCATGTCCAATGAACTCGGCTCACCTCATGTACGTTACTGACAGCGTGGGAGAATTCTCCTGCACTCAGCACTTCAGCGTGAGAATTTTCCCACGCTGTCAGTGACGTGCATGAGGTGAGCCGAGTTCATTGGACATGACCTCGGCTCATCTGGATGCCGTCACAGCGAGACACTGAGGAGCGCAAGCATGCCTGCTCTTCTCAGTGTCTGCGGCATGACAGGCTGGATGGCAGCGTTCTGCTGAGGTCCAGCCTGTCATCTCGATGTAGCAGAGCTGAAGCTGTCGTGGGAACCATGGAAATGTAAGGATGAGGTTGGTTTATTATTTTTCTTTTATTGCAGGAGATCGTTGGCTTCAGCTGGAATGGGCGTGATGGTAAGTATAGTTTAATTTAGAACAATAAAGAATTGTGTGTTTATTTCAATTAAAGGACTTTATTCTGGGTGTTGTGTTTTTTTTAAATACTTTACTAGAAATTCATGGCGGTCATGTCTAATACTGGCGTGACCCCATGAATTTTGGGCTTGGGGCCAGCTGATAATACCAAGCTGGCCCTAACCCCTTTATTACCCAGTGAGCCACCGCACCAGGGCCCTGGATGAGTTGGGTACAGCGCCAGAAGATGGCGCTTCTATGAACGCGCCATTTTCCGGGGTGGCTGCGGACTGCAATTTGCAGCGGGGGGGGCCCAGAAAGCTTGGGCCTCCCTGCGCTGCAGATTCCAGCCCCCAGCTGCCTAGTTGTACCTGGCTGGACACAAAAATAGGGCGAAGCCCCACGTATTTTTTTTTTAATTATTTCATGAAATTCATGAAATAATTAAGAAAAAAAGGCCTTCCCTATATTGTTGTGTCCGGCCAGGTACAAATAGGCAGCTGGTGGTTGGGGGCAGCCCATTCCTGCCTGCTGTACCTGGCTGGACACAAATATAGTGCGAAGCCCCACTTCAATTTTTTTAAATTATTTCAGGAAATTCATGAAATAATTAAAAAAAAATTGACGTGGGGCTTCGCACTATATTTGTGTCCAGTCAGGTGCATCAGGCAGGAACGGGCTGCCCCCAACCACCAGCTGCCTATTTGTACCTGGCCGGATACAACAATATAGGGAAGCCCTTTTTTTCTTAATTATTTCATGAAATAATTTAAAGAAAATTGACGTGGGGCTTCGCCCTGTTTTTGTGTCCAGCCAGGTACAACTAGGCAGCTGGGGGCTGGAATCCGCAGCGCAGGGAGGCCCAAGCTTTCTGGGCCACCCCCGCTGCAAATTGCAGTCCGCAGCCACCCCGGAAAATGGCGCGTTCATAGAAGCGCCATCTTCTGGCGCTGTACCCAACTCATCCAGGGCCCTGATGCGGTGGCTCACTGGGTAATAAAGGGGTTAGGGCCAGCTTGGCATTATCAGCTGGCCCTAAGCCCAAAACTCATGGGGTCACGCCAATATTAGACATGACCACCATGAATTTCTAGTAAAGTATTTAAAAAAAACACAACACCCAGAAAAAAGTCCTTTAATTGAAATAAACACACAATTCTTTATTGTTCTAAATTAAACCATACTTACCATCACACCCATTCCAGCTGAAGCCAACAATCTCCTGAAATAAAAGAAAAATAATAAAGCAACATCATCCTTACCTTTCCATGGTTCCCATGACAGCTTCAGCTCTGCTACATCGAGATGACAGGCTGGACCGCAGCAGAACGCTGCCATCCAGCCTGTCATCCCGCAGACACTGAGAAGCGCAGGCTTGCTTGCGCTCCACAGTGTCTCTCTGTGAGGGCATCCAGATGAGCCGAGTTAATGTCCAATGAACTCGGCTCACCTTATGCACGTCACTGACAGCGTGGGAAAATTCTCCTGCACTCAGCGCTTCAGCGTGGGAGAATTCTCACGCTGAAGCGCTGAGTGCAGGAGAATTTTCCCACGCTGTCAGTGACGTGCATGAGGTGCGCCGAGTTCATTGGACATGAACTCGTCTCATCTTTATGCCGTCACAGCCAGACACTGCAGAGCGCAAGCATGCCTGCGCTTCTCAGTGTCTGCGGGATGACAGGCTGGATGGCAGCTTTCTGCTGCGGTCCAGCCTGTTATCTCGATGTAGCAGAGCTGAAGCTGTCGTGGGAACCATGGAAAGGTAAGGATGATGTTGCTTTATTATTTTTCTTTTATTGCAGGAGATCGTTGGCTTCAGCTGGAATGGGCGTGATGGTAAGTATGGTTTAATTTAGAACAATAAAGGATTGTGTCTTTATTTCAATTAAAGGACTTTATTCTGGGTGTTTGTGTTTTCTTTTAACTTTGACTATGGGGTTAGTAATGGGGGTGTCTTATAGACGCCTCTCCATTACTAACCTGGGCTTGATGTCAGCTGGCATTATAAGCTGACATCAACCCCAGCCCTATTACCCCCTGCCACCGCTACAGGGCAGCGTGGAAGAGCGAGGCTAAGTGCCAGAATTGGCGCATCCTATGAATGCGCCATTTCTGGGGCGGCTGACGGCTGGTGTTTCTAGCCTGGGAGGGGGCCAATATTCATGGCTCCCTTCCTGGGCTATTAATATCAGCCCCCAGCTGTCTGCCTAGCCTTTGCTAGCTATTAAATTAGGGGGGACCCCACGTCATTTTTTGGGGGGGGTCCCCCATTTTAATAGCTAGTAAAGGCTATGTATTCAGCTGGGGGCTCATATTAGTAGCCTGGGAAGCTCCGTGGGTATTACCCCCTTCCCAGGCTTCAAACATCTGCCCCAGCTGTCTGCTTAACCTCCACTAGAGACTAAAATTAAGGGGAACCCCACGCCAATTTTTTTTAATAATAAATCCTTTATTTTAATACTAAATGACAAGTACAGTAACCAACACTATTACTGTACTTCATATATATGTGACTGACATGTTTCTATCTATCTAATCTATGTGTGAAGCTCTATTCTGTCTGTTATAAATTGTCGGGTACAGATGCTGAATTGCCGGCAGGCTTTTTTAAAGAGACAGTGCATGAAAACACTATTATATTTTTTAATAAATCCTTTACACTAAATGACAAGTACAGTAAGCAACACTGTCACTGTACTTCATATATATGTGACTGACATGTTTCTATCTATCTAATCTATGTGTGAGGCTCTATTCCTTCTTGTCTAAATTGTCGGGTACCGGTGTATGCCGCTGCTGAATTGCCGGCCGGCTTTTTTAAAGAGAGTGTCTTCTGAGCAGTTTGTCAGCTTTTGGACACCTTTGAAGGTGTTTTCTATGTGTTTCTATGTGTTTTTGTTTGCCTGCCATTGGTTTTAACGGTGTTCGACGGTGTTCTAAGGTGTTCGACGAACAGTTCGACGAACAGTTCCTCGAACATCCCGGTGTTCGATGAACCGAACCGAACCCGAACACTACGGGGGTGGCTCAACACTAATCAGGAGGCACCCCAAGGCATAGGGGCTCGGACTGGCAGTAGGATGCCTTGCGGTGGACAGCCGAGCTCGATCCTTATAAAAGCTTTTTAACTGCAGCAGCTTTAGTGGACGCTACTGGAGCTGGAATTACGCGGCTGCTGGCATGAGACTTGCCCTCCAATAGATCCTTGTAAATGGATTTAAAGTGTATTTATTCAAATTAGAGAGACAATTTAAATTAAAAAGCTTAGAGCTGCCTCCACCACAGGGGGGCTCGCTCGACCCACCAGCGGACAGGCACCAGTATTGGGAGTGGGGGGCTGGCCGTCAGGGTTCACCGCGGCTCTGGCACAAACCCGGCGACACGGAGGTGGCACGGGCAGGAGCGGACTGAGCGTGTCGGCTTCTCACTTTTTGGATTTTAGAAGGGCATGACATGCCTATATCTGTGTCTCCCCCTCCTTTTACTCCTCCACCTCTTTTCTTTTCGCATGACTATATGTACTTGTCACTTTTCCATGTGTTAGTTGTGTCTTCTGAGCAGTTTGTCAGCTTTTGGACACCTTTGAAGGTGTTTTCTATGTGTTTCTATGTGTTTTTGTTTGCCTGCCATTGGTTTTAACCGTGTTCGAAGGTGTTCGACGAACAGTTCGACGAACAGTTCGGCAAACACACGGGTGTTCGACGAACCGAACCGAACTCGAACACTACGGGGGTGGCCCAACACTACTGTTCACGGCATTTGTCTGTCAGACACATGGAGTAACACCCTGCAGTCCGGTAGCACGCCGGCTGGAGGCACGTGTACCCATCGGCGTAGTCACTCGCGCATCCTAGCGCCAACCCCTACTGCGTAGCGCCTGTATCGAAGACAGGGCCACTGCTTCTTCCCCGGTCGCACGTCTCCCTGCGGTTCTTGGAGATTGTGTGAACCGCTGAAACCGGCTCCGTGTGCTTTAACACGGAGTGGTTTATCAGTTCAGTAGGTGCTATCCCGGACGCTCTTCTCCCGTGCAGTTAACGGAGATAGAGCTTACCGCTATACCAGTTCCTGTGTGGAGAAACACGGAAGGGTTTAATATTTAAGTTGTCGCTTTCCTTTCCACCCGGAAAGTGTTTGGCAGCAGTCCTCCAGGCTGCATTGCGGACCCCGGGGTCGGTTGCGTTTCATTAAATTAAAGTTGCTTGCAACCGCCCTCTTAACAGTATCTGAGCGCCAGGGTCTTGCCGAACATGGCCGACAATCAACAACTGCAGCGTCATATACAGCAACTGGAGACCAGACTTAGAACTCTGGAACAAACTGCTTCGGTGGCTGATATCACTGCAGTAGCTACCCAGGCGGCTACTCTAGCAGCCAATATCATTAAATCGGCTGCGGTGAATACTGCAACCACTGCAAGTGCCCCATTACCCCGGTTTGCTCTCCCGGAGAAATTTTCTGGGGATAGTAAACTTTGCAGGGGTTTTATTAATGTATGCTCCATTCATTTGGAGATGATGGAGGCACGGTTCCCCTCCAAAAGAGCCAAAGTGGGATATATCATCTCATTGCTTTCCCACAGGGCTCTGGAGTGGGCTACTCCTCTATAGGAGCGGAACGACCCGGTTGTAGTAAATGCGGGTCTTTTCCTTAAGACCCTAAAAAGTGTTTTCCTGGGTCCTCAGGTCACACATTATACGGCTCTTAAGCTCCTTGCATTGGTCCAGGGTTCGGCCACTGCCAGTCACTATGCCGTCCAGTTCAGAACCTTAGCGGCTGAACTGGATTGGTCTGAGCGGTCGCTTATCCCGGTGTTCTCGAAGGGTCTGGCCGGGCATTTTAAAGATGCTTTATCTACCAGAGAGATTCCAACCTCTCTGGAGGAGTTAATATCTCTCGCTGACCGTATTGACTTGCATCATGCAGAACACAAGTTAGAGCTAGAGGTTGGCAGACCTCAGTATCTGTTGGCACCAGGCGTCTTTAGATCCAGTCCCAAGACTCTCGACCCTGAGCCTGAGGCTATGGATATATCCCGGACTGAGTCTAGTCCCTCTCGTTCCCGACCTGCACATCTCTTGGAGCACCCCGTAAATAAGGGTTCCAAGCAGTCGGTAAAACGAGTAGGTCTTACCACCGTTGGTGGAGGTATATTAAATTCCGGGTCTTCTTCCTCCAAGTTATCATATGATGTGACATTGTCCTTTGGTAAATCTGCAGTTACTGCCAAGGCTTGGGTGGACTGTGGTGCTGAGGGCAATTTTTTATCATCTACATTTGCCTAGAGGCATGCCATCCCTATTGAGCTACTCTCTACTCCAATGAACATTAGTGTTGCCAATGGTTCACTCCTGGATGTGCAAATCACCCATCAGTCGATCCCTCTCACCATGTCATTTCCTCAGGGTCACCGGGAGGTTATCTCTTTTCTTATTATTCCCGGTGGATTAGACGAGGTGTTATTGGGTCTTCCCTGGTTACGTTGTCATACTCCACACATTGACTGGAATACGGGGAGAATTTCTTCCTGGAGTGAGAATTGTGCATCTCAGTGTTTGGTTAAAGTCACCCAGAGAGTAGTCTCTGAGCCTCCTATCATTGCGACATCCGGTACAGATTCCTTGTCTGTTACCAGGACCCGGGTCTTGTCAGATTATGTCGCAAAGTACTCTCAGGAAGAGAGGGTGGCTGCAGTGTCCTCCAACCCGGTTCCGTCGGGGAGGACGTTTGTTTCCCCTAATCTACGGAGTATGGTGCTCTCCTGGGCTCATGCCCCTAAAACCGGAGCTCACCTGGGGGTCAAACGTACCACTAAGTCCCTTCAACGGTCCTATTGGTGGCCCCAGGTCGTCAAGGACTTTGTTCTCGTGTGTCCCCTCTGTGCGAGAGATAAATCTTTCCGCTAGAGACCGGCGGGTCCTTTCCCTCTGTCAACCGTGAAGTATCCCACACATAGAGAACCGGTTGTCACTTCTTGCCATCCAGCTTCCCTCCCTAAAAAAGGGTATCCTGTACACTGGAGGGGTCACAGTTTCGTGAATCCTCTTCTCTGACCAGATGGACCACAACCTAGCTCCCCGGCTCATGGAGGAAAATGAGCGTCAAGTGGAGGGGGATAATGTTAGGTGTCGGTCTGGTGCTGGATTTGAAATGGGTCCAGAACCTTCTGTGGTCTCCCATTTCAGTCCAGCTGGGGCTGATGCTGCTTAGCATCACCAACAGCCTCAACGCCTAGCTGGTCCGCAAGCACTGTTTATCTCCCAGATAGTTGTGCCTAGCAATATTAAGCCTGGGTTGCAGAGGGAGACAGGGCTTGTGGAATCTAAGTCCAGGATTTGACGCACTGAGCATGTCCGTGACCTGGCGGATCATGATTGGTGGGTTGGCACCCACCTGACCCTGTGACCTGGCACCGCCTGATTGGTCCACGGGTAACGTCACCTATGGCGCGTCGGTGGGCAGGGCTTAGTCTTTAAAAGGCCCGCCCACAAACATGGCGACGTGCTCAGATCATTTGAGCTTGTGATGCTGTTGTGTGGACGATTCTGGTCCACGTGTAGTTTCGCTAGGCAGGTTAGCTCCATAGAGGCAGGTAGCTTCGTCTAGCAGTCTGGCTCAGCCAAAGGGGTCGCCATACACCCCGGGCAGCCTGCAGATGTCCTGTTCACGGCTATTGTCTGTCAGACACGTGGAGTATCTCCCTGCAGTCCGGTAGCACGCCGGCTGGAGGCACGTGTACCGGTCGGCGTAGTCACTCACGCATCCTAGTGCCAACCCCTACTGCGTAGCGCCTGTATCGAAGACAGGGCTACTGCTTCTTCCCCGGTCGCACGTCTCCCTGCGGTTCTTGGAGATTGTGTGAACCGCTGAAACCGGCTCCGTGTGCTTTAACACGGAGTGGTTTATCAGTTCAGTAGGTGCTATCCCGAACGCTCTTCTCCCGTGCAGTTAACGGAGATAGAGCATGCCGCTATACCCGTTCCTGTGTGGAGAAACACGGCAGGGTTTAATATTTAAGTTGTCGCTTTCCTTTCCACCCGGAAAGTGTTCGGCAGCAGTCCTCCAGGCTGCATTGCGGACCCCGGGGTCGGTTGCGTTCCATTAAATTAAAGTTGTTTGCAACCACCCTCCTAACAGGTCACTATACGCCTAGATAAATTAATTAACTCATCTAGGCGTGGGATCACATCTGAAGGGTTCTGCTGTTTTGACACAAACGAGAAATGAAAATGTGACATTGTGCCCCCAATCTATTCCACACAAATTTGCACTCCTAAAATCACATGGAACTCCTTTATTTCCAAGCCCTGCCCTGTGCCCATACAGTAGTTTCCAAGGACATGTTCGGTAGAAAAATGCATAACACGTTTCTGGGTGTACTTACTTTCTTTACCTCTCATGAAAATGGAAAAAGGAGGTGACAGCAACATGTTGGTTGGAAAAAATATGAACATTTTTCATTTTTTTTAAATTCCACATTGCTTTCATTTCAATGAAGTACCTGAAGAGATCACAAACTTCCAGAAAGTAGCTTAGAATACTTTGAGGGGTTATATTTGAAAAATGAAGTCTTATTTGGGGTTTTCTAACATACCGAAAACTCAAAGTCACTTCAAATGTGAACAGGTCCCATGAAAAATAAGTTTTGTACATTTTGTTGAAAATAAATAAATAAATAAATAAATGAAAATGACCAATGAAGTAACACATGTCACATTTAAGAAATAGGGACAAACCATTATGTCCATTAACACCTTGCTGACATGGCTATTTTCCATTGTTGCGTTTCTGCTTTTTCCTCTTCTTCTTCCGAGAGCCTTAACTTTTTTATGTTTCCATAGATATAGCTATTTGAAAGTTTGTTTTTTTGTGAGTTGAGTTGTACTTTTGAATGACACCAATCATTTTATCATGTAATGTACTGGAAAATGGGGACAAAATGCCAAGTGCGACAAAATTAAGAAAAAAAAGCGCTATTCCCCATTTGTATTGTAAGTTTTTTTAGGTTTTTTTATTTACTATTTTCACTATATGATAAAACTGACTTGGCAATCTGATGTTACTATGTAACCATTAGTGTTATTTGAATTAGAATGTGACAACATTGTGTTTGGACAAGGGGGCGGAGCTATTACCATTCACTGAACCCTCTCCCAAATGTAGTGTCCCAGGCCTATTTAAAGAGGCCTCTTCCATCTGCTTCTCACTTCTTACCTGTAGTCATACAGAAGCGAGGACCACCATGCAGGCCACTTACCTTCTCCTCCTCTGCTGCGTGACCCCCATATTTTCTGCACCTCGTAAGTCCAGTTCCTTTATCTATTGTCTGATTTCTTACAGCTTCTTAGTATACAGTTATATGAAAAAGTTTGGGCACCCCTATTAATCTTAAGCTTAATGTTTTTAAAAAATTGGTGTTTTTGCAACAGCTATTTCAGTTTGATATATGTAATAACTGTTGGACACAGTAATGTTTCTGCCTTGAAATGAGGTTTATTGTACTAACAGAAAATGTGCAATCTGCATTCAAACAAAATTTGACAGGTGCATAAGTATGGGCACCCTTATCATTTTCTTGTTTAAAATACTCCTACCTACTTTTTACTGACGTACTAAAGCACTTTTTTTTGTTTTGTAACCTCATTGAGCTTTGAACTTCATAGCCAGGTGTATGCAATCATGAGAAAAGCTACCGTACTTAAAGTGGCCACTTGCAAGTTGTTCTCCTGTTTGAATCTCCTCTGAAGAGTGGCATCATGGGCTCCTCAAAACAACTGTCAAATGATCTGAAAACAAAGATTATTCAACATAATTGTTCAGGGGAAGGATACAAATAGCTGTCTCAGAGATTTAACCTGTCAGTTTCCACTGTGAGGAACATAGTAAGGAAATGGAAGAACACAGGGACAGTTCTTGTAAAGGCCAGAAGTGGCAGGCCAAGAAAAACATCAGAAAGGCAGAGAAGAAGAATGGTGAGATCAGTCAAGGACAATCCTGAGACCACCTCCAGAGAGCTGCAGCATCAACTTGCTGCAGATGGTGTCACTGTGCATTGGTCAACTATACAACGCACTTTGCACAAGGAGAAGCTGTATGGGAGAGTGATGCGAAAGAGGCCGTTTCTGCAAGCATGCTACAAACAGAGTCAGCAGAGGTATGCAAAAGCACATTTGGAGAAGCCAATTTCTTTTTGGAAGAAGGTCCTGTGGACTGATGAAACCAAGATTGAGTTGTTTGGTCATACAAAAAGGCGTTATGCATGGCGCAAAAAAACACGGCATTCCAAGAAAAACACTTGCTACCCACAGTAAAATTTGGTGGAGGTTCCATCATGCTTTGGGGCTGTGTGGCCAATGCCGGCACCGGGAATCTTGTTAAAGTTGAGGGACGCATGGATTCCACTCAGTATCAGCAGATTCTTGACAATAATGTTCAAGAATCAGTGATAAAGTTGAAGTTACACAGGGGATGGATCTTTCAGCAAGACAATGATCCAAAACACCGCTCCAAATCTACTCAGACATTCATGCAGAGGAACAATTACAATGTTCTGGAATGGCCATCCCAGTCCCGAGACCTGAATATCATTGAACATCTGTGGGATCATTTGAAGAGGGCTGTCCATGCTCGGCGACCATCAAACTTAACTGAACTGGAATTGTTTTGTAAAGAGGAATGGTCAAAAATACCTTCATCCAGGTTCTAGGAACTCATTAAAAGCTACAGGAAGCGACTAGAGGCTGTTATTTTTGCAAAAGGAGGATCTACTAAATATTAATGTCACTTTTCTGGTGAGGTGCCCATACTTATGCACCTGTCAAATTTTGTTTGAATGCAGATTGCACATTTTCTGTTAGTACAATAAACCTCATTTCAAGGCAGAAACATTACTGTGTCCAACAGTTATTACATATATCAAACTGAAATAGCTGTTGCAAAAACACCAATTTTTAAAAAACATTAAGCTTAAGATTAATAGGGGTGTCCAAACTTTTTCATATAACTGTATGTAATAGTTATATCATAATATCTTATGCTCTAGTGGTGTAATCCCGTAAGAATATAAATTCAAAATCAATGTCTTCAATTAATTAAACAATCAAATACACAATGTTCAATTAGATGTATCCATTGCCTGACTTCTTTTGGTGCATTTGGCGTGGATAGAAAATCATTGTTCTCAGCAGCACATGTTCTTTTCACAAAGGACGATGTACTGCCGAGAATGATGATTTTTAGCTTTGGGCACAGCTTTGACTGCACTGTCTGAATGCAACATGAAAATCAATGGCAAATATAAGGTTGATCCTGGGGTGGGAAGAAAAGAAAAGAGAACCAGATATTCAATGTTCTTTATATGTGGTATTCTGGGACTCCGTGCTAAATTTATAATGGGATCCCAAACTATTATAAGGGATACAAAGAGGCCGATTCAATAAGACTGCAGTGCTCAATGAAGCATTTGCTGGAGTACAATATGCAAAATTCCTTGAAGAGGTTCATGTCACTTAAAGAATTACGTGTGTTCTCTCTGGTGTACTAGAAATGCTACTCCTGTCAGTGACTGGAGCAGCATTTCTGGAGTAAAATTACCAGTACTTTTGGTTAATTTGATGGGCAGACGTAGCTATACTCTGTCCTGCACACAGTCCTCCCTAGCTCTGGCTATTTTTGCAGGGCTGATTCAAACTGGCATTTAAGCACCAAAAGTTGGAAACCTTTTGCTCAACTCCACATTGCGCAAAACATTTGTGAGTTTTCAAGGAATATTACACCAGTTTTCTGGTGTAAGCCATTGATGAATCGCCCCCTTAGCATTTTTCTCTTTACTATGCAAACCATCAGCAAATTGTGCCCTAAAAGTAGTTGGCTATAAAAGCTCTAAAACTAGTTGAAGAGCACAACAAAGCTTAGATATATATGTATACTAGCTATGAGGTGGCATAAGGAACACAATGGCTGGCTTCTTGCGTGTCTACCATGTTGTCACATGTACCATTGTGAAACATTTGCTGCAATTATTGACATTTTCACAAGGTAATAAACTCAATCTCTTCCAATATTCTCTTTTATAATCTATTTTTTTACAACATGAAGAAGCCCCAGCACATTGTATTCCTTAACACACAGAAGTGCTTTTGGAAACTAATCTGCCTGTCATTTTATAAACCTACATTTGGATGCTGAGCACACACAAATTGTATAAAACCAAATACTTTTATTAACACATTTATAAAAAATACAACATATTATACAGTATACAAAAAACGCATAGCAGTGATGAAAGATGCAGATTCAAGTAAAACCAGGTGGAAGTAGTCCAGGGTAAGACAAACTATGATGTCCAAATGTCTCAAAAAGGAGTACAGATATTGTTTTCCCAGTAAAGGAGGAATGAGGATGTAGTCCACAGTGCAGGCTGTTTAATCTGTAACTTCCTGATAAGTTGATCACTTAATATCAGCAGGAAAAATATATTTATCACATAAAGTGTCACCCTTAATATATATATATATAAGGGACCAAAATAATTCCTGTATACAAATGTAATACCATCATACTGTTGAATGGAGGGGAAACATATTGTTATCGGACTGTATTATGTTCTATCATGAATAACATATTGTTCTAAGGCTGTGTGCCCACTATGTGTTTTCCAAGCTTTTATGCTGCGGAATTTCTTGGTAATCCGCCCCCCATGGTCCCCAATGACAAGCCACAATGTCAATGCCCATGCTGCGCTCAAAAATCCGCAGCATGTCCATTAATTTTGTGGACACGCAGCATAATTGCCGCCATTGACTTGTATTGAAACGTATAATATCCGTGGAAGTACATTTGTACACACGGATATTATGCGTTTCTATGTGCGGATGGTACCCAGGTCTGGAGAAGAGGAGACTCATCCAGACCTGGGTACCATAGAAACTGTAAAAAAAAGAATTTAAAATAAAAAATAAAGTTTATACTCACCTTCCAATGATCTCCCGGTGTTTTGTCCGCTCCGTCCGGTCTATTGCAATGCTCGCGCTGTTGTGAAGGACCTGCGATGACGTCACTGAGTCATGTGACCCATCACATGACTCAATGACGTCACCGCAGGTCCTTCACAACAGCGCGAGCTGCCCAACACACCAGACGCAGCGGAGATAACACCAGGAGGAAAACGGAAGGTGAGTATAAACTTTATTTTTTTATTTTTTACCATTCTTATTCTTTTTTTTTAACTAACTTGGTCACACTACTATAAATACATGCCGGCTGCATGGATTTATATAGTGTGAACAAGTTGTCAAGCACTTTTCTGAGTGATGCTAAAATCGCTTGGAAAAAACGCTTCATAACCCGCATGCAGAAATGCATGTGTAGCACCCTGAGGATTCGGCTGCTACAGGGGTATTGCACCTCAACCCAGAGGTGTGATATTCCACTCCCGGATAAGGATGGAGAGTGGAACTGAGCTCGGTAGGCTGCATGCACTACACACATCCCATTTCCGGGGAACAGACCAACGGTACTCCCACTTAGAAATGTGCAGGTACGACCGAGTCTGTTCCTGGCTGGAGTGGGAGGGGGGTGGTACATCCCAAGTAGTGTAGGGGCAGATAGGGGGAGCAGCCTGGGTAAAGTTAGGAGCTCATTGGGTGCTGGTCACCTGAGCTCACACATAGAGGGAGTATTTAAGGTGGGCACCATCAAAGATCAGGGTCAGTCTGTCAGAGTCAGTCAGTCAGTCAGCCTCTGCAGAGGAGTGAAAGAGAGCAGAGGAGCAGAGCGGCCTGAGCCAGAGTGAGAGAGGAGAAGAAAGAGAGACCCAGAGGGGGTAAAAAGAAAGGACTCTAAGAACCCAAATTCAATCCCGGGTGAAGAGTCGGCAATAGGGTACCGGAGCCCAAACTGGTGGGGGCAAAAGCACACCCTAGCCAGAGACCGGAGGCCGTGGGCAGCGTCTGCCACGGCCACCCACCACATCCACCTCGAAGGCAGACCACGTGGAGGGTCAGGGAACCCAAGGCCAAGGGTCTCCCAACAGAAGGCCCGAGGGAGCTGGACCTAGGTGGATCACTAGTGGGGACGGCCAGAGGAAAGGACAGAAGGAGAGCTCAGGGCCACGCTCCGGACTTGTTTGGGGGTTTGCTGGATCCAGGACCTGGTGGACGCAGCACGGCTCGGGTGGTCACTTGAAGCTGGAGTGACCGGAACATCAGCAGTGAGTAAATACCCTAAACTGCACAACCCGACTCTGTCTTCATTACCATCTATGCTGCACCACCACAACCCCCATCCTCTGCACCTGACCCCCTGAGTCTATACCCCACCCGTTGGGGGTTATACCACCAAAAGCTGCACCAACACCATCGGCCTCAGCGGACCCTGCTGCAGCGGCGGCCATAGTGACCGCAATACAACGGGTGGCGTAGTCGACATTAAGAACTTAATAACATCTGTAGGACTGCCACATACAACTGAGTTTGACACCCTGGGCACGGACCGGGTCACAGCCACTCGGAGACTACAACCCCCATCTGATCCGGCTCCGGGTATTCCCCTAAAGAATATGGCCCAGGGGGCGCGTCACATGCAAAGACGCTTGACAAACGCTTCTACCTGGCGGGAAAAACGCATGTAAAAAACGCATGCGTTTTTCCTGCCGGGGAGAAGCGTAAAAAATATGCAGCATTTCTGCATCGTGGGCACATAGGTCATAGCACAGCCTTAGGCTATCAGGAAAAGTATACTGTTATCAGGCTATGATGTGTCCGTGACACCATACAAACAAGTCAGGCAACACTCCTTCCATCTGGAAAAATAGACCATTTGTCAAAGAAGACTTACCCATGTAAGCATATATTCGTGCGGACCACCATCAAGAAACAACCCCAAAGCACGTTTGCCACTTGCTGGCTTTCTCAAGCGCAACTTACATGGGCAAGTCTTCATTGACAGATGGTTTATTTTTCCAGTTGTAGGGGGTGTTGCCTGACTTGTTTGTATGGTGTCAGTGACACAGCATAGCCTGATAACAATATACTTTTCCTGATAGGACATAGCACAGCCTGAAAACAATGTTATTCATGATAGGACATAATACAGTCCGATAACAATATGTTTCCCCTCCATTCAATAGTATGAGGATCTTACATTTGTATACAGGAATTTTTTTGGTCCCATATATATATTAAGGGTGACACTTTGTGATAAATATACAGTATTTTTCCTGTTGATATTAAGTGATCAACTTATCAGGAAGTTACAGATTAAACAGCCTGCACTGTGGGCTACATCCTCATTCCTCCTTTACTGGGAAAATAATATCTGTACTCCTTTTTGAGACATTTGGACATCATAATTTGTCTTACCCTGGACTATTTCCACCTGGTTTTACTTGAATCTGCATCTTTCATCACCTCTATGCGGTTTTTGTATGCCATACAACATGTTGTATTTTTTATAAATGTGTTAATAAAAATATTTGGTTTTATATGATTTGCGTGTGGTGTATTGGATGCTCAGTATCCAAATAGAGGTTTATATGATGGGTAACCCAATGCATAATTTTGTTTGATATTATATGTGGGGAGAAGAAATTATAGATGTCTCCAGCCAATATAAATTTGATATACTATTTAAAATATATTTGAATCTGCCTGTTATTTTTGTATTCTTTTTTTTCTGATATTCAGTAATTATGAAATTGATGGCTGCTAACTGCTGATCTTTTTAGTTTTTGAAGGATCTGGATTAGGATCTGGCCAGGAATTTGGCATAATAATCGCTCAAGATAAAGGATCTGGCATTGTCATCATTCCAGAAGAAGGATCTGGTGCAGTAATCGGTCAAGATGAAGGATCTGGCATTGTCATCATTCCAGAAGAAGGATCTGGTGCAGTAATCGCTCAAGATGAAGGATCTGGTATTGTAATCACTCCAGAAGAAGGATCTGGTGCAGTAATTGCTCAAGATGAAGGATCTGGCATTGTCATCACTCCAGAAGAAGGATCTGGTGCAATAATCGGTCAAGATGAAGGATCTGGCATCTGTAAGGGCAAACAGGGTAATGGGATGTATCAGAAGAGGTATAGCTGCAAAGGATGAGAACATTGTTCTTCCACTGTACAAAGCACTGGTCAGACCACACTTGGAATACTGTGCTCAGTTATGGGCCCCAATATATAGAAAGGATATAAATGAGCTTGAAAAGGTACAAAGGAGGGCAACAAAATTAATAAAGGGAATGGAGGGACTGCAATACCCAGAGAGGTTGGCAAAACTAGGACTATTCAGCCTGGAAAAGAGAAGGTTGAGGGGGGACATAATAAATGTGTACAAATATGTTAGGGGACAGTATAGAGATCTTGCCCGGGATTTGTTCAAAAGGAGGGATATTACGGTAACAAGAGGGCATTCACTAAGACTGGAAGAGAAAAGGTTTCAGCACCAGCATAGGAAGGGGTTCTTTACGGTAAGAGCAGTGAGAATATGGAATTCACTGAGTGAGGAGACGGTAATGTCAGATTCACTACACCAGTTCAAGCGGGGACTAGATGCATTTCTAGATACCAGGCAGATTTCAGCGTATACTTAAAAATAGAATAAAATAGTAGTTTGATACAGGGATTTATTCTGACTGCTGGTTTCAGAGTCGGGAGGGAATTTTTCCTCAGGTGAAGATTGGCTAAAACATTTGGGGTTTTTGCCCTCCTCTGGATCAACTTTAGCAATTACAGAACTAACAGGTCGAACTTGATGGACGCAAGTCTTTATTCGGCTTTATTATGTAATCATTCCTGAAGAAGGATCTGGAGCAGTAATCGGTCAAGATGAAGGATCTGGCATTGTAATCACTCCAGAAGAAGGATCTGGAGCAATAATCGCTCAAGATGAAGGATCTGGCATTGTAATCACTCCAGAAGAAGGATCTGGTGCAGTAATTGCTCAAGATGAAGGATCTGGCATTGTCATCACTCCAGAAGAAGGATCTGGAGCAGTAATCGGTCAAGATGAAGGATCTGGCATTGTAATCACTCCAGAAGAAGGATCTGGTGCAGTAGTCGCTCAAGATGAAGGGTCTGGCATTGTTATTATTCCAGAAGAAGGATCAGGCTTTGGTTCTTTCTCTAAAAAATAAAATGGTAAAATGCAAACTAACAGAAAGTCTGATCACATCCAGGAATGGAGAAGCTTCGTGTGATTCCTGCTTTTATGCGTTTTTATGTACCGAATTCAACAAATCCTTAAAATTTTTTAACTAATCCTATTTGCACTGTATTCATGCATTTGCCATGTGCCCTTTATCCAGTCAACAGTTAAATGAGATTTACAGTAACTTGTATTTTTTGTAATAAAATTTATATCTTTTATTATATACAGTACAGAATTTTAATTTGCATGATTGTATAAATCTTCTCAAGTGCCAAGAGGTGGGCAGGAGGAGAGTGTGCCGAGCATTGCATCACGAGGTCTTCTATGATACCCGATGACACAATACAGCCGACCAATCACAGTAAGGCTAGTAGCCAACATGGCTACAGCATTACTGGGTATGACCGACAATCCGCACATGTTTAGTGGCTGTCTAACACCATGAAACATGCAGGACTTGGACTCGAGCATGGCACTCGAGCACCCGCAATACTTTATCTACTAACGAGCATGCCCGAGCACCCCAATGCTCGATCGAGTATCGAGCAGTACAGAGCACACTCATCATTGGTCCCCACAGCTCCATAATATACACTGTATATTGGCCTCTGTAGCGCCGGTGTCCCTGCCCTCTGCTAGGCAGGGACGCTGTTCCCCTCACCCCTCTGCTCCGAGCCCGGCGTCCTCCTCCCGCTCTGCTGGCAGCGCGCGCTCCTTCCCGGCCACTGTGCTTAGGGCGCGCACGCGCTCCCTCCCTCTTAAAGGGGCCGCGCGCGCCGTCCTAAGGAGTCCCCGGCCAATGGCCGGAGGACTTCACCATATATAAGGCACCTCCTCCAAAATGGAGGTGCCCGAGCAATGTTGTTGCACTGTTCACTACTCTGCTTCAGCCCTCAGGTCCCGTTGCCAGTTACCTGCCAGATTCCTGCCAGTTTGCTGTCTGATTCCTGCCTGATATTCTGCTTACCTGCCTGCTAGCCTGAGGTCCGACGGTCTGCCTACCGACTCCTGTCAGTCTGTCTAAGGACCAGCTTGCCCGCTCACCTGGGAGCGCTCCTCTGCTACCTGCCTGCTAGCCTGAGGTCCGACGGTCTGCCCTCCAACTCCTGTCAGTCTGTCTATGGACCAGCTTGCCCGCTCACCTGGGAGCGCACATCTGCTACCTGCCTGCTAGCCTGCCTGGAGGCTCCGCCGTCACGTGCTGTGACCACCTGCCATTCCAGAGACTCCTGCCCGCTCACCTGGGAACGCACACCTGCTACCTGCCTGCTGGCCTACCTGGAGGCTCCGCCGTCACGTGCTGTGACCACCTGCCATTCCAGAGACTCCTGCCCGCTCACCTGGGAGCGCACACCTGTTACCTGCCTGCTAGCCTACCTGGAGGCTCCGCCGTCACGTGCTGTGACCACCTGCCATTCCAGAGACTCTCGCTTGCTCACCTGGGAGCACACATCTACCATCTGCCTGCTAGCCTACCTGGAGGCTCTGCCATCACAGGTCGTACCTACCCTTTACCCAGAGACTGCCCCGGTCACTTGCCTTGACCTCCTGCCCGTTCATCCAGAGACTGTCCCGGTCACTTGCCGTGACCTCCTGCCCGTTCATCCAGAGACTGCCCCGGTCACTTGCCGTGAGCTCCTGTCCGTTCATCCAGAGACTGCCCCGGTCACTTGCCGTGACCTCCTGCCCGTTCATCCAGAGACTGCCCCGGTCACTTGCCGTGACCTCCAGCCCGTTCACTCAGAGACTGTCCCGGTCACCTGCTGTGACTGCCTGCCCGTCTTCCCTGGTCGCCACCCGCTCCCTTACAAGGATCGCCCCCTTGTATAGTAGCTCAGAGGTTCCGCCTCCCAGACCCGTTACAGTTTGCTCGGGCCATGGAACCCACTGGCACCCAAGCTCCCTCACTCTCGGACCTGTGTCATGAACTGTCCCGTCAGAGGTCCCAACAGGAGTCCATCCTGGGTCACCTGCGGAATGTCAATACTCGCCTGGACACTCTGACTGCTCCACCAGCAACCACCGCCAGAGCCATGACTCGCAATCCGGCAGCTCCGCTGCCCACCAATACTATGATATCCTACCTCGGACCCCGGCTTTCTGCACCTCCTCGTTTCGGAGACGACTCCGCTCAGGCTCGGGGCTTTATAAATCAGTGCACCCTGCACTTTGAACTCCTGTTCCACCAGTTTAACTCCGACCGGGCCAAAATTGCCTTCATCATGTCCCATCTCACCGGGGAGGCCCTGGCCTGGCTAAATCCTCTATGGGAGAGAGGAGACCCCCTGGTGTCCAACTTGCCTGCCTTTCTCACGGCTTTCCGGAAAGTCTTCGACGAACCTGGACGGAAGACCTCATCTGCATCATCTCTGCTACGCCTCCGTCAGGGAAGTCTCACCGTGGGCCAATATGCCATACGGTTCCGTACCCTTGCCTCGGAGCTGGCCTGGGATAACGACGCTCTGGTATCTGTCTTCTGGGAGGGTCTGTCCGGCCGTATCAAAGATGAACTCGCCGGTCGAGACATTCCTACCACTCTCGATGACCTAATAACTCTTGCCACCCGGATTGACCTACGGTTCCAGGAGCGTGCCAAAGAAGTCACCCGTGAGAGGAGGTTTCCACGTCTAGCTCCTACTTTTCAGAAATCCGTCACTCCCTCCATCTCTCCCCAGGTACACTCTCCTGAGTCTATGCAGGTCGACCAGACCAAGATGGTCAAAACCCGTCAGGACTTACGCCGTGCCGAGGGGAGCTGCTTCTACTGTGGCAGTAAGGAGCACCGGATCCGTGCCTGCCCAGAGAGGTCGGGAAACGCCTGTGTCTAGGTTCGCTCAGAGAGGTCGACCTAGACAAGAATAAATCCTCTCCATCTCTGCTGCTGTCAGTCTCAATTATCTGCGGGGAGAATCGTTATTTCGAACTAGCCCAACTTGACTCTGGAGCGGCCGGGAATCTTATTTCACAGGCCCTGGTAGAAAAATACCGCATTCCCACCAAACCTCTGGCTATACCATTATCTGTCGCTGCTGTGGATGGGGGCCTCTTACCACGTCCCATCCAACTCATCACCGAATCCGTAACTCTGCAGGTGGGAATGCTGCATTCTGAGAGCATCTCTTTTCATGTTCTGCCTGGACTCTCTCACGCCCTCTTACTAGGTCTACCTTGGTTCCAGAGACATGCACCCGTGCTTGACTGGCAGACCGGAGAGGTCCTTCGCTGGGGACAGGACTGTCATAAGACTTGTTTGGTTCCTGTTCATCCCGTCCGTCCTTCTCCTACCCCAACTAATCTACCTGGACTTCCGATTCCCTATTGGTCATTTGCTGATGTCTTTAATAAAAAGGAGGCAGAGACATTACCCCCTCATAGACCATACGACTGTCCTATCGACCTGTTACCCGATACTACGCCTCCCCGTGGGCGTATTTACCCATTGTCCGCTGCTGAGACCCGGTCGATGTCCGAATATATTGAGGAGAATTTGGCCAGGGGATTCATCCGGAAATCTACCTCCCCGGCGGGAGCAGGCTTCTTTTTCGTAAAAAAGAAGGACGGCTCTCTCCATCCCTGTATAGACTATAGAGGCCTTAACCAGATCACGGTGAAGAATAAGTACCCCCTTCCGCTCATTCCAGAATTATTTGATCGTCTGAGGGGGGCTAGAATCTTCACCAAACTGGACCTCCGTGGGGCGTACAACCTGGTCCGTATCCGTCAAGGGGATGAATGGAAGACTGCATTCAACACCCGGGACGGCCACTATAAATATCTGGTAATGCCCTTTGGTCTCTGTAACGCTCCTGCCGTCTTTCAAGAGTTGGTCAATGACATCTTCCGGGACCTTCTCTACTCCTGCGTAGTGGTGTACCTGGACGACATCTTGGTCTTCTCTCCGGATCTCCAGACTCACCGGAGAGACATTCGTCAGGTCCTGCTCAGGCTCAGGCAGAATCACCTCTTCGCTAAATATGAGAAGTGCCTCTTTGAGCAGACCTCGCTTCCGTTTTTGGGCTACATTATTTCTCAGACCGGCCTTCGAATGGATCCAGAGAAACTGTCTGCCATCGAGAAATGGCCCCGACCGGAGGGGTTGAAGGCCATTCAGCGGTTCCTGGGCTTCGCCAACTACTACCGCCTCTTCATACCGCACTTCTCTTCCCGGACTGCCCCAATTTCCGCGCTCACCCGTAAGGGCACTAATCCCAGAGAGTGGCCACCCGAAGCAGAGGAGGCCTTTCTTTCCTTAAAACAGGCCTTCTCTTCCGCCCTGGTGCTGCATCGCCCAGATGGCAACAAGCAGTTCTTCCTGGAGGTTGACGCCTCCTCCTCTGGAGCCGGAGCGGTACTTACCCAAAAATCATCTTCCGGGAGAATGGTAACTTGTGGCTTCTTCTCCAAACTCTTCTCCTCTTCTGAGCGCAACTATTCCATAGGAGATCGAGAGTTATTGGCCATCAAGCTGGCATTGGAGGAGTGGCGTTACCTGCTCGAAGGGGCTCTTCACCCGGTAATAATTTACACTGACCACAAGAACTTGGCTTACCTCCAGCATGCCCAGAGACTTAACCCGCGCCAAGCTCGGTGGTCCTTGTTTTTTGCTCGCTTTGATTTTATTCTTCATTTTCGCCCGGCTGACAAAAACATCAAGGCGGACGCCTTGTCCCGATCCTTTCTGGTGTCTGATCTCGAGGAGGAACCGAAACACATCATCGATCCCGCCAGAGTAATGCAAGTGGCTCCCGTGAGTCTAAATCGTCTCCCTCCCGGTAAGACGTTCGTATCAGTACCTGATCGGGAGAAGATCCTACACTGGGGTCACTCGTCTAAACTAGCTGGCCACGCCGGTCAGAAAAAGACCCTCCAGCTTATTACCCGGCACTACTGGTGGCCTACCCTGCACAAGGACGTAATAGACTTTGTTTCTGCCTGTGTGTCCTGCGCCCGCAACAAGGTTCCGAGACATCTGCCAGCCGGTCGCCTCCTTCCGCTCCCAGTACCTGCTGCCCCCTGGCAGCATATAGCAATGGACTTTATAACTGATCTCCCCGTCTCTGCCGGTTGTACGGTCATTTGGGTGGTCGCTGACCGCTTTTCCAAGATGGCTCATTTCGTTCCCCTGCCAGGCCTCCCATCTGCACCCGAGCTGGCTAAAGACTTTATTCGCCACATCTTCCATCTTCATGGCCTGCCCCTCCACATCGTGTCGGATCGTGGGGTACAGTTCACCTCACGCTTCTGGAGAGCCACTTGTAAACTGCTAGACGTCACCCTGGACTTCTCCTCCGCTTACCACCCACAGTCTAATGGTCAAGTGGAGCGGATCAATCAGAACCTGACCAGTTACCTCCGGCACTTCGTTAATGCCCACCATTCAGACTGGGTGGATCTCCTGCCATGGGCCGAATTTTCTTACAACAATCACGAGAGCGAATCTTCCTCCAAATCTCCGTTTTTTGTTGTCTTCGGTCAGCATCCTCGGATCCCATTTCCCGTCTCCACCTCGGTGGACAATCCGGCTGCGGAATCTCTTGTTAACAAATTTTCCTCCATATGGGAGAGTACCCGATCCGCACTCCTTCTGTCATCCGAGCGTATGAAAAGACATGCTGACAAAAAACGTCTGGATCCTCCTCAATTCCGTCCAGGGGATAAGGTCTAGCTCTCGTCCAAGTATGTCCGGCTCAAGATTCCTTCCTATAAGTTAGGGCCTCGGTTCATCGGTCCTCTGGAGGTCATCAGTCAGATCAACCCGGTGGCCTATAAATTGAAACTCCCGGCCAACTTGCGGATCCCTAACTCCTTCCATGTATCTCTCCTCAAACCTGTGGTACTTAACTCTTTTTCCAAGTCTACAGGTACGCCTCCTGCTCCGGTTTCCGCTGAAAACGAGTTTGAGGTAGAGAACATTCTGGCCACCAAAAGGGTAAGAGGGAAGACCTTTTTTCTAGTAGATTGGAAGGGGTTTGGTCCTGAGGAGAGAACGTGGGAGCCCCGGGAGAACATCCATGCCCCTCTCATCCTAGCTAAATTTCTCTCTGGCCTAAAAAAGGGGGGGCCTAAAGTGGGGGGTACTGTAGCGCCGGGGTCCCTGCCCTCTGCTAGGCAGGGACGCTGTTCCCCTCACCCCTCTGCTCCGAGCCCGGCGTCCTCCTCCCACTCTGCTGGCAGCACGCGCTCCTTCCCGGCCACTGTGCTTAGGGCGCGCGCGCGCGCGCTCCCTCCCTCTTAAAGGGGCCGCGCGCACCGTCCTAAGGAGTCCCCGGCCAATGGCCGGAGGACTTCACCAGATATAAGGCACCTCCTCCAAAAAGGAGGTGCCCGAGCAATGTTGTTGCACTGTTCACTACTCTGCTTCAGCCCTCAGGTCCCGTTGCCAGTTACCTGCCAGATTCCTGCCAGTTTGCTGTCTGATTCCTGCCTGATATTCTGCTTACCTGCCTGCTAGCCTGAGGTCCGACGGTCTGCCTACCGACTCCTGTCAGTCTGTCTAAGGACCAGCTTGCCCGCTCACCTGGGAGCGCTCCTCTGCTACCTGCCTGCTAGCCTGAGGTCCGACGGTCTGCCCTCCAACTCCTGTCAGTCTGTCTATGGACCAGCTTGCCCGCTCACCTGGGAGCGCACATCTGCTACCTGCCTGCTAGCCTGCCTGGAGGCTCCGCCGTCACGTGCTGTGACCACCTGCCATTCCAGAGACTCCTGCCCGCTCACCTGGGAACGCACACCTGCTACCTGCCTGCTGGCCTACCTGGAGGCTCCGCCGTCACGTGCTGTGACCACCTGCCATTCCAGAGACTCCTGCCCGCTCACCTGGGAGCGCACACCTGTTACCTGCCTGCTAGCCTACCTGGAGGCTCTGCCGTCACGTGCTGTGACCACCTGCCATTCCAGAGACTCTCGCTTGCTCACCTGGGAGCACACATCTACCATCTGCCTGCTAGCCTACCTGGAGGTTCTGCCATCACAGGTCGTACCTACCCTTTACCCAGAGACTGCCCCGGTCACTTGCCGTGACCTCCTGCCCGTTCATCCAGAGACTGTCCCGGTCACTTGCCGTGACCTCCTGCCCGTTCATCCAGAGACTGTCCCGGTCACTTGCCGTGACCTCCTGCCCGTTCATCCAGAGACTGCCCCGGTCACTTGCCGTGACCTCCTGCCCGTTCATCCAGAGACTGCCCCGGTCACTTGCCGTGACCTCCAGCCCGTTCACTCAGAGACTGTCCCGGTCACCTGCTGTGACTGCCTGCCCGTCTTCCCTGGTCGCCACCCGCTCCCTTACAAGGATCGCCCCCTTGTATAGTAGCTCAGAGGTTCCGCCTCCCAGACCCGTTACAGCCTCCAGTAGTCCCCACACTAGCCTTCAATCTGTAATGGCGCCCATACAAACACTGTGTAATGTATCCCACACTTTATAAGGACCCCCAAAGATGTCCCTACAATGTATGAGAGCATTCCACACTGTATGAAGGCCCCCGACAGTAGCCCCACACTGTGCACACTTAGTATGATGGCCCACAAAGGCTCCCACTTAGTATTATGGCCACCAAAATCTCCTAGTATGACCCCCACTCAGCATGATGGCTTACACAGCCCATCACTTAGTATGCTGGTGACTCGCCCACTGGGCCGAGGGGTACCCAGAACCGGGCCTTTTAGTGTACAGTGCTGATGGGGGTAGTAGTGGCAACCCGATCCCGTGGCTCAGGGTGGTCAGACCAAATGTTGAGGCAGTCTATTTATAGATTTGTGAATGTCCGACTACGCCACCCGTGGATTGTTGTCAGAGATAACCGCCGCTGCGAGGCAGACCACTGAGGCTGGTGTTGGTGTGCAGCACAGGGGTAGGACAACTCCCCACGGGAAGAGTGTAGCCTCAGGGCAGTGTAGGTGAATGCTGGGGGTAATAGTGCAGGCCGCAATAGTAAGAGTTCAGAGTCCGCTTCAAACAGTCCAGCGTCTTTATTGTAGGTGTTATTAATGACCCAACAGTAGTACCGGTTAGGAATGGGCCTGGGTGTCTGAGAACATTCGGGCGAGCCCCACTGGTCAAGGTGAGTGTGTAGGCCTACCGTTCTCTCTATGCTATTTCTGACTATCCCCCTCTTCGTGGTGTAATAGCCCACGTCCCTGAGCTGGCCGTGTACTTCTCGCCTGTATGGCTTGCGACTCGGGCCTTGTGTACCTTTTGCTTTATCCTCACTGTACTGGTCCCTCTGTGTGGCAGAGCCTCCAGGCTTCTTAGGCCAAGGGACCTGAAATCCCTCGCGGGTTGGTTCTCTGCTGCTGGGCTTACAACCCTGACAGCCTCGGACCCCAATGTCCGGTTGTGTGATTCTCTCAGCCAGGACCGGCTCTCGTCGCCTCTGTCCCTGGCTTGCAGTTTCTCCTCTGCCTCACAGACTCCTCAGCTACAGCTGAACTGTCCCTCCTTCTCTGGGACTAGTCTTAGTCCTGAGCTAGGTCGTCCAGTTCTCTCTAACCCTGCCCCCAGTTCCAGCTTTTATAGGGGCAGCCGCTCCCCCTACTAGCCTGGGACACGAGGTGCTGTATGCTAATTTTCCCTAACCAGGGAACCTCCCTCCTGCTCTCAGACACAGCCTTTATTATTTGTGGCATCCAGGCCTGGGGTGACACATTCCCCCCTAGTAAAATTTAGTACTCCGGACTAAACACAATTTTAGGGAACACAAATACAGGGTATAAACAATAACATACGTACAAGTACATTTTGTCCTTAAGGCCACGGTGCTTCCGTGACCGGGTGTCCATATAACCCATTAAGGTGAAGTTTTGAATGGTGCGGGTACCTGTCTCCATAAACCCTAAGTTCCTGGCCTTGGGCGTGGTGACAAGGCTGAGCTACCTACTTTGGGCCACAAGGGAGCCACGCTGGACAGGTTTTTCTTCTGTGGCCATCTTTGCAAGAGGGCACCAGGTGCAACTATCTACAAGACGGTTCCGGCCATTCAGTGTCCATGACCTGTCAGTCCATTGTATCTAGGAAAACTGGGAAAACAGTATTAATAACCAGGTAACAAATATAAAACATTAACTATATACTTTACATTTAGATCTTCCAGCGAGCTGGTATTTGTCCCCTAGTGCTCCGGGTTGACCAGCGTAACCCACTGTCTGGTGGTGGTCTAACCTGGCTTTGCCCACTAGCATTTAGGGTACAGCTACTAGCTGGGTTTACAGGCAGGGCAGGTAGCTGTCTGCAAGTCCTTTGGCTTACCGCAGGCATGGCAGGCTCACTGTCAGCAGAGGGTTGACTCTCCTGGGCTGCTGGCATAGGATCTTCTGCCTCCGGGGCTGCTTGTTCCTCTTGTTCTTCCTGCTCTCCTGTAGGTTCCTGCTGGGTTGGCTGAAGGAAGTGTAGGACGGGTACCACTATTGCGTCGTTTATCCGAGTCCAGGACCAGGAAAACTCTCCAAGAACTGTGCTGATCATTTCTTCCTTGTCCTCTGCGGGTTCAAGGTCATCTTGATCTTCTCCTGCACTCTGTAGTTGCTCGGGGCACCGTTTTATGTGGTCTCTGGAGACAGTGCTAGTGGTTTCTCCTCCATCCTTGGTAATTACACATACCTTCGGGTTGTTGTGGTCGGACTGCAATACTGTGTACGGGTCGCTCTCCCACTGGCCATCTAGCTTGTGAAGCCTTCTCTTCTGCTTCAGGACCTGCTCTCCAGGTTCCAGGGGACCAGCAGGGGCGTGTTGGTTGAAGAGCCTCTCTTGCTTTTCTCTCGCTTGAGCCAGACTCCTCTCCACACTCTCCTGTACCTTCTTGTACTGTAGCCACCGTTACATATCCCAGTCCGCATCTGGGGAGGTGTCCTCGGGTGTCAGGACTCCCTTCTCCAGGTCCATAGGAAGCTTACCTGGTCTTGCTAGCATCAGGTAAGCCGGGGTACAATTGGTAGCATTCACCGGGATATGGTTGTATAAGTCTATCAGGTCTGGCAGCTTCTCCGGCCACAGGCTGCGTTCTTCCAGGGGCAACATCTTGAGGAGATCAATGACGATATTATTCATTTTCTCACACAGCCCGTTGGTTTGCGGGTGGTAAGGCATTGTCCGAATCTTCTTACAGCCGTAGAGGTTGCAGAACTCCTGGAAGACTTCAGCCTCAAACGCTGGACCTTGATCTGTCAAGACCTGTTCCGGATACCCGTGTGGATGGCAGAAGTGTTGTTGGAAGGCTCTGGCCGCTGTTTGGGCTGTCAGGTCTTTAACAGGAACCACCACCAGGACCCGGGAATATTGGTCCACTATTGTCAGGGCATAGACGTAGCCCGACCGGCTTGGAGTCAATTTCACATGGTCCAGAGCTACCAGCTCAAGAGGCTGCCTGGTGACGATGGGCCTCAAGGGTGTCTTCTGGCTGGTACTGTCCTTCCTTCTGAGGTTACATGGGCCGCAGTCCCTGCACCACTTCTCTATGGCCCCTCTCATACCGACCCAGAAGAACCGCTCTCTCAGTAGGAACTCCAGTTTCTTCCACCCGAAGTGTCCCGCTCTGTCATGGTAGGCCTCCAGGACCATTGCTGCATCTCGTCTTGGGACCACTACCTGCCAGGTCAGCTGGTGCGTCCGGTGGTTGACAAGCCTTCTGCACAGCTTACCTTCGTAGAGGAATAGCCTGCTTTTCTCCTTCCATAACTGCTTGGCTTCCTCTGGAGCGTCCGGGCCAGGGCTAGCATCTGCCTGGGTTAACAGGTCTTTCACCAGGCGAATCGCAGGGTCACCATCTTGCATTTCAGCCCAGCCATGGTGGGGTAAGGGGTTGAACATGACGGTGGTTAGGTCTTTGTCTCTTACCCAGTGAGAATACTGAGTGGCCCCATACCGGTGGAACGCAGGGAGCTCTACTTCCTCCAGCTCTTCCGAATCTTCTTCTCCTTCGGGTAGGTGGGGCATTCTTGATAGGGGGTCTGCATTGGCGCTGGTTCTGCCTGCCCGGTATTTGATTGTCAAGTCATAATTTGATAGCCGGGCCATCCACCGCTGTTCTAGGGCACCTAGTCTTGCATTGTTCAGATGTGTCAACGGGTTGTTGTCCATGTACACAGTGAACTTTGCGGAGGCCAGGTAATGTTTAAACCGTTCTGTGACGGCCCACACCACTGCCAAGAATTCTAGCTTGAAGGAGCTGTAATTCTCCGGGTTTCTTTCAGTGGGCCTCAGCTTTCGGCTGGCGTACGCGATCACCCTTTCTCTGCCCTGTTGGTTCTGTGACAGTACAGCTCCCAGTCCCACATTACTGGTGTCTGTGTGGAGGATAAAAGGCTGGCCATAATCGGGGTAGGCCAGGATCTCATCCCCCGTGAGGACCATCTTCAACTGGCGGAAGGACTCCTCTTCCGGCTTGTCCCACTTGAAGGGTGGCTTGTGATGTCTGGATTTAGACTGACCTATCAGGAGGTCCTGCATTGGAGTTGCCATCTTTGTGAACCCAGGGATGAACCTTCGGTAGTAGCCAATGTGGCACCCCAGGGGTCTGGTTTCCCACAGTAATGTAATGTTATGTCTGAGAGCAGGTGGGAGGTCCTTTGGTCAGGGATCCTGTGCATGCCACACCTCCTGCCCAGTCTTGAGAGGGGAAGACCTTCCCCTATATAAACCCGGGGCTGAAGCAGGGTTAGTTAGTCAAGGAGAGTAGAGACAAGAAACAGTCACAGGAAGAAACAGCAGAAGCTCAGTGGGAGCAATACTACTACAAGTCAGGGGCTGGCAGCTGCAGAGCTCGCCCTGACTGAGAAGCTTTCTTACCGGACCCGGCGTCCGAGGCTGTGGGGACTAACTCTTACCCAGCAGCAGAAGCCGACCGGCAGGGGATTTCAGGTCCTCAGGCCCAGAAACCCGAAGGCACGGTCACACGCGTGGGACCAGCACCGCCATCGTGGAGCGGAAGCCATTAGAAGGCCCCGAGTCACCGGCCATACGGGTGAGCACCACACGGTACACTCAGGGACGTGGGCTACTTATATCCGCTTCTAGAAAGGTAGCCAGAAGAGTACAGTCAGTTTGGGAGGCCTACAACTCCGCCTGGCCAGGGGAGATCCCATCTGCTCAAGGACTGACCAGGCCCCGTTCACTAGCAGGTACTCCGGGAGGGTCTATCGTTGTTACCAGTAAAGACCCTGAATTACACCGCACCGTCTCTGAGTGGTTCCTGCTACCCCCATCATCCACATCTGCTGCCCTGAGGCCATACCCCTCCCGTTGGGGGTTATACCATCTACGCTGCACCATCCATCCACCGGCCTCAGCGGACTGTCTTGCAGCGGCAGCTCCATAGCTGCATTCAACGGGTGGCGTAGTCGTCCTACATCTACCGCTGTTACATCGCCGCTCAGTTTGACTCCCTGGGCACGGACCGGGTCACCGCCACGAGACTACAACCCTCAAGAGATCCGGCTCCGGGTAAGCTCCCGCGTGCGCAACGCAGCGCGACACAGGCCCAGGGGCGCGTCAACTTTGGCGTAGTCGGCAGGATTTCGTGCCCGCAACCACCGGGTACTGCGTGCCTGAAAAAGAGACTTTTCAAACTTACCTGTGGTGAAGATTCCCGCCATCCGGCGCCATCTTCAGCCTTCTTCCCGCCATCGGTGAAGTTTCCCGCCATCCAGCGCCATCTTCTGCCTTCTTCCCGCCATCCGTGGAGTTTTCCCGCCATTGGACGCCATCTTGAGGACGCCGCGCGGGAAGAAGAGGGGCGTGGACTCCGAAAGCGCGCGAGAACTGAAGCCCCGCCTCACGTCCGGACGTTGCGTAAGGTCCTGGAAGGAGCCCAGCAGACGCCGACGTCACAGGAGCGCGACGGAAGGTCCTCAACCCTGACGATCCACTGCGGAGCCGCGGCCTACGGAACAGGATCATCGCAAGGTAGGCCACGGTCCACTAGGGGGGAGGAAGATGTCGGATACGGAGGAGAGCTTCACTGCCTCAACCCCCGCCAGCGCTACCGCTGCTGCAGTTATGCCCTTCACCATGCCCTATATCCCGGGAGCAGCTTGGCTACCCCAGTACTCAGGGGAGTCACATACTCTGCATGACTTTAGAGAAAAGCTGGATAGCCTCTTCCAGGTGTACCCCCTCACAGAAGAGCAAAAAGTGAGCATCCTGGTGGCCCAACTAACCGGGGCAGCCAAAAGGGAAGTAAAATCCTGGCCACCTGGGAGGAAGACTGTCGCAGGGATACTAACCCGGCTGAAGGACACCTTTGATACCCGCACCTCAGCCGAGATTAAGCTTAGATTCTACGGGTGCAAGCAGCGAGCGCATGAGAGTATAAGGGACTATGCACTAAACCTACAAGAGGCCCTGAGGGCCATTAAGCAGACCGACCCTGATGGAGTGGGAAACGAGGACAGGCTGTTGACCGAACAGTTTATAGAGGGACTGTATTGTAATACCCACCGAACCCAGTTGCGGGCAATGGCCTTACAGGATCCCCATCTGGGCTTTGCACAGTTCAAGGACAGAGCCATCCGGGTGCTCCGAGAACCGGCACCGGGTGGCGTTGTGACCCACAAGCGCCCTGCTATCACTTACCACCAGGAGGCGGCGCCCTTGTCGGCAGGGCCTGTGGCAGCTGATGCGCAGGCTTTGGACAATGACCCGGCTCCAGACCTACACCATCAGGTCCAAGAGCTAGCTAAGAGCGTTGCTGCGCTAACCCGAACTGTGCAGTCTTTACAGGCTTCCACCCCAGGGAAGATCCAGCTGGCATCCGGACCGGAGGACATCCCGTGGCGTCGACCAAGGAGGACCCCACCGGCCAGAGGAAGACCCAGTGACCGATACAGCGAGGACGGACGACCCATCTGCCGCCGCTGCAATCGACCTGGACATATGGCAAGGTACTGTTCTTTAAACGGGCACAACCTGGGGTAGAGGGCCAACCCCCAGGAAAAAGATCACCAGGCCCATCGAACTGGCGCGACAGATATGTGGGAGGACGTCCAGTCTTGCCTGTGGTACTGGATGGCATTCCCATGAGTGCCCTACTGGACACCGGGTCACAGGTCACCACCATCCCGTACGTGCTCTTTAAGCAGTACTGGAATGACTCGGATATTACCCGCTACCCTGACGACGACTTGAGTATCATCGCCAGCAATGGCCAGCCCGTGCCACAGATCGGATTTAAAGAGGTGACCATCAAAATCGGTAGAGTCGAACTGGCAGCACAGGGACTGATCATTGTAGATATTGACAAACATGAGAGTCACCCAAAAATAACTCTAGGAACTAATGTAATTGAAAATTGTCTTGCAGAGGTGATTTTCCTTTTACAGCAGGTTGCCAAGAACGCCAGCTCCGGCGAGCAGCGGGTGCTCCAGAAAGAGATCCGGGCATTGATGCGACGGCAACAGGTGGAACTCTCCGGCGGTGAGATTGGTAGCGTAAGAATGTGTGACCCTTTTCCTATTGCCATGCCCCCAAAAAGTGAAATGATGATTTGGTGCCGGGCAGCTATTGGTCTGAGAGGTAGAGATTACCAGGCAATGGTAGAACCAGTTTACTCGGACAGTAGGCCCACCATTTTGACAGCACGGGGGGTGGTTGATGTACGCCATGGGAGAGTGCCCGTTCGCATAATAAATATCGGGGAGAGGGAAGTGTACCTGCCCCGGTATGCCACGCTAGCCAAATTATATACCATTAACCAAAATTCTATACAATCTGTGGAACCCTTGCCTCCATCTCACCCGGAGGAAGGTAACGGCTCTAAGAAAAACATGGAGGACTGGTGTCAGCAACTACATCTGGGTACTGACTCCACTCCCGCACACCAGAAACAAGGAGTCTATCGGATGGTTCAGGAGTACGAGAGAGTGTTCAGTAAACACCCGTTAGACTTCGGGCGAGTCAAGGGGGTAGAACACCACATCCCCACGGGAGACCATCCTCCTATAAAAGAGAGGTATCGACCCGTACCCCCTGCCCACTACCAACACGCCAAGGGGATGCTTAGAGACATGAAGGAGGCTGGGGTGATCAGGGATAGCTGTAGCCCCTGGGCAGCTCCACTAGTCTTAGTCCGAAAGAAAGACAACACCATGAGGATGTGTGTAGATTACCGGAAAATCAATCGTATCACACACAAGGATGCGTACCCCTTACCAAGGATAGAGGAGTCATTGGCTGCTTTAAGATCTGCTAACTTCTTCTCTACCTTGGATCTCACTAGCGGGTACTGGCAGGTTCCTGTAGCAGAGGCGGACCGGGAGAAGACCGCATTCACCACCCCGATGGGACTTAGCGAGTTCACCTGCATGCCGTTCGGACTCTGCAACGCACCGGGAACCTTCCAACGACTAATGGAGTGTTGTCTGGGCCACAGAAACTTCGAGACGGTCCTGTTGTACCTGGACGATGTCATTGTATATTCTAAGACGTATGAGGACCACCTGAAACACCTGGCGGAAGTGTTCGAAGCTCTGGCAAGTTACGGCCTAAAGGTGAAACCCTCCAAGTGTCACCTCCTGAAACCAAAGGTGCAGTACCTGGGACACGTGGTGAGCGCTGACGGAGTGGCTCCCGACCCTGATAAGATCACCGCAATTAAGGAATGGCCAAGCCCCTCCAGCGTAAAAGAAGTGCGGCAGTTCCTCGGGTTGGTAGGCTACTACCGAAGGTTTATTCCCGGTTTCACCAAAAAGGCAGCACCTATGCAGGACCTCCTGATAGGCCAGTCCCGGAAGGCCAAGAACCAGAAGCCGCCCTTCAAATGGGAGGAGCTGGAAGAAGAGTCCTTCCGCCAGCTGAAGATGGCCCTCACGGGGGACGAAATCCTGGCGTACCCGGATTATAGCCAGCCCTTTATCCTCTACACCGACGCCAGTAACATCGGGCTAGGAGTCGTACTGTCCCAGATCCAGCAGGGGAAGGAACGAGTAATTGCCTACGCCAGCCGAAAACTGCGACCCACCGAAAGGAACCCCGAGAATTACAGCTCATTTAAGTTAGAGTTCCTGGCTGTAGTATGGGCAGTCACCGAGCGCTTTAAGCATTACCTCGCTTCTTCCCGGTTCACCGTGTACACGGATAACAACCCGTTGACACACCTGGACACGGCAAGACTCGGTGCCCTGGAGCAGAGGTGGATGGCCCGTCTGTCCAACTACGAGTTCACAATCAAATACCGGGCAGGACGCTCCAATACCAACGCGGACGCCCTGTCCAGGATGCCCAACCTGCCGGACGGAGGAGAAGATCCGGAGGGACTGGAAGAAGTTGAACTCCCTGCGTTCCACCGTCATGGGACTATCCAGTATTCCCACCGGGTAAGGAGTAAGCAGGCTGCTACGTTGAACCCCTTACCCCACTACAACTGGGCGGAAACGCAAGACAGCGACCCTGCCGTCCGACTGGTGAAGGAGATGCTGACTCGGCCGGAGGCTCGCCTTGAACCAGACGCTCCGGAGGAAGCCAAACAACTATGGGCAGAGAAGAGTCGACTGTTCCTTTACAAAGGGAAGTTGTGCCGCAGAATGGTTAACTCCCGGACGCATGAATTACTCTGGCAAGTAGTGGTGCCACGAAGAGACGCAGCCATGGTGATGGAGGCATACCACGACGGAGCTGGACACTTCGGGTGGAAGAAGCTGGAGTTCCTGCTGCGCGAGCGGTTCCACTGGGTAGGCATGAGGGGAACCATCGAGAAGTGGTGCAGAGACTGTGGCCCGTGCAACCTGAGAAGGAAGGACCGTGCCAGCCAGAAGACTCCCCTGCAGTCCAACGTCACCCGGCAACCGTTGGAACTGGTAGCCTTGGATCATGTAAAACTGACCCCAAGCAGAAGTGGCTACGTCTACGCGTTAACCATCGTGGATCATTACTCCCGGTTTCTGGTTGTCGTCCCCGTCAAGGACTTAACGGCTCAAACAGCAGCTAGAGCCTTCCAGCAGCACTTTTGCCGTCCACACGGGTACCCGGACCAAGTGCTGACGGACCAGGGACCTGCCTTTGAAGCGGAGGTCTTCCAGGAATTCTGCAATCTGTATGGCTGCCGGAAGATAAGGACGACACCCTACCATCTGCAAACTAATGGACTTTGTGAGAAAATGAACCAGGTGGTAATGGATCTTCTAAAAACGTTGCCCCTGGAAGAACGCAGTCTGTGGCCTGAGAAGTTGCCCGATCTGGTGGACCTATACAACCACATCCCGGTAGGTTCCACCAACTGTACCCCGGCTTACCTAATGAGGGCAAGACCTGGTAAGTTACCTGTTGACCTGGAAATGGGAGTCCTGACACCCGAGGACACTTCACCAGAAACAGACTGGGACACAGAGAGGCAGCAGCAGTACCGGAGAGTACAGGAGAGCGTGGAGCGAAGTCTCTGTCAGGCTAGGGAAAGACAAGAGAAAACTTACAACCAGTATGCTCCCGCTGTTCCCCTGGTACCCGGAGAGCAGGTCTTGAAGAGGAAGAGACGGCTCCACAAGTTGGATGACCAGTGGGAGAAGGACCCGTACACCGTACTGCCCTCAAGCCACGAGAACCCGAAGGTTTGTACCATCAGTAAAGACGGAGGGGAAACCACAGCCATTGTATCCCGGGACCACCTGAAGAAGTGTCCCGAACAACTGAGGAACCCTGAAGAGGAACAAGAAGACCATCGACCCGTAGAGGAAAGGGAAGATATGGTTAGTACTGTGCTCGGGAACTTCCCTCGGTCTTGGACTCAAGTCAATGGTGCAGTTGTGGTACCCGTACTCACCTTCCTCCAACCAGCATCCCAAGCACCTACGGAGCAACAGGTAGAGCTGGAAGAACAGCCGGTCCAGGAGGCAGAAGACTCCACACAAGCAGAACAGGAGGATCAACCCTCTGCTTATAGTGAGCCTGCCGTACCCCTAGTGAGACAAAGAGCCGGTAGACAGCTGCCCAGTTTACCCTTGACAGCTCCTACACCCTGTAGTTCAGGGCCAGACAGTCAGCTCCGTAGGTCCACTAGGGCCACTAGAGGCCAGTTACCCGCACGCTGGAGGATTTGAAGTGTATAAATTGTTTTATTTATGTTTATCTGTGTATTGTTGCTTGTGTATAATTTTGTGTTTCCAGTTATTTTTAGGAATCCTTGGTGGATTTACCGGGAATCCTTGTACATAGTTGGAGCGTAACCCAGGATGGACTAGAGACTGTTAAGGACTCGGGGTAGGACAGACCCCTACATGGTTACGTCTCCCTGTTTTGGTGAAATGGACACCTTGCTTTCTTCAAAGACTGCACCCGGTTACGGACATGCCGTGACCACCTTTATGTGTTTCTTATTGTATTGTTATTGTTATATCTTGTTATGTTTTTCTAAAATGTGTTTAGTCCCGGAGTACTAAATTTCACTAGGGGGGAATGTGGCACCCCAGGGGTCTGGTTTCCCACAGTAATGTAATGTTATGTCTGAGAGCAGGTGGGAGGTCCTTTGGTCAGGGATCCTGTGCATGCCACACCTCCTGCCCAGTCTTGGGAGGGGAAGACCTTCCCCTATATAAACCCGGGGCTGAAGCAGTGTTAGTTAGTCAAGGATAGTAGAGACAAGAAACAGTCACAGGAAGAAACAGCAGAAGCTCAGTGGGAGCAATACTACTACAAGTCAGGGGCTGGCAGCTGCAGAGCTCGCCCTGACTGAGAAGCTTTCTTACCGGACCCGGCGTCCGAGGCTGTGGGGACTAACTCTTACCCAGCAGCAGAAGCCGACCGGCAGGGGATTTCAGGTCCTCAGGCCCAGAAACCCGAAGGCACGGTCACACGCGTGGGACCAGCACCGCCATCGTGGAGCGGAAGCCATTAGAAGGCCCCGAGTCACCGGCCATACGGGTGAGCACCACACGGTACACTCAGGGACGTGCGCTACTTATATCCGCTTCTAGCAAGGTAGCCAGAAGAGTACAGTCAGTTTGGGAGGCCTACAACTCCGCCTGGCCAGGGGAGATCCCATCTGCTCAAGGACTGACCAGGCCCCGTTCACTAGCAGGTACTCCGGGAGGGTCTATCGTTGTTACCAGTAAAGACCCTGAATTACACCGCACCGTCTCTGAGTGGTTCCTGCTACCCCCATCATCCACATCTGCTGCCCTGAGGCCATACCCCTCCCGTTGGGGGTTATACCATCTACGCTGCACCATCCATCCACCGGCCTCAGCGGACTGTCTTGCAGCGGCAGCTCCATAGCTGCATTCAACGGGTGGCGTAGTCGTCCTACATCTACCGCTGTTACATCGCCGCTCAGTTTGACTCCCTGGGCACGGACCGGGTCACCGCCACGAGACTACAACCCTCAAGAGATCCGGCTCCGGGTAAGCTCCCGCGTGCGCAACGCAGCGCGACACAGGCCCAGGGGCGCGTCACCTACCAACCCGAGGAAATGCCTTACTTCTTTGATGTTAGAGGGGCTTGGCCAGCTCTTGATTACTGTAACCTTGTCGCGGTTGGGGGCTACACCCTCTGCACTCACCACGTGTCCTAGGTACTGTACCTTCGGTTTCAACAGGTTTGAGGGCTTCACCTTCAGGCCAAAGCCTGCCAGGGCTTCGAACACCTCTGCCAGGTGTTTCAGATGGTCCTCGTAGGTCTTTGAATATACAATCACGTCGTCCAGGTAAAGTAGAACCGTCTCAAAGTTTCGGTGCCCTAGACAGCACTCCATCAGCCCCTGGAAGGTCCCGGGTGCATTGCAGAGCCCCAATGGCATACAGTTGAATTCACTTAATCCCATCGGGGTGGTGAAGGCGGTCTTCTCCTTGTCAGCCTCTGCCACAGGAACCTGCCAGTACCCGCTAGTAAGGTCCAAAGTAGAGAAGAAATTAGCTGATTTTAGTGCGGCCAAAGACTCCTCTATTCTAGGCAACGGGTATGCGTCTTTATGGGTGATACAATTGACTTGTCTATAGTCCACGCACATTCTCATGGTACCGTCTTTTTTTTTTACCAGAACCAAGGGGGCTGCCCAGGGGCTACAGCTGTCTCTAATGACCCCGGCCTCTTTCATTTCCCTCAGCATGCCATTTGCGTTCTGATAGTGTGCGGGGGGTACAGGTCTGTATCTCTCTTTTATTGGTGGGTGGCTCCCCGTGGGGATGTGGTGTTCTACCCCTTTCACTCTGCCGAAGTCTAGCGGGTGCTTACTAAAGATTCTCTCATACTCCTGAGGCACCCGGTAGACTCCTTGTTTTTGGTGCAAGGGAGTGGAGTCAGCACCCACGTGGAGTTTCTGGCACCAGTCCTCCTTGGGTTTCTGGGAGCCATTACCCTCCGCCTGGGGAGATGGAGGAAGGGTTCCACGGCCCTGACAGCATTGTGTTCAACGGTATACAGTTTGGCTAGTGTAGCGTACCGGGGCAAGGGTACTTCCCTTTCCCCAATGTTTAAGATCCGGACAGGCACCCTTCCATGGCAGACATCAACCACCCCCCGGGCTGTCAAAATGGTGGGCCTGCTGTCTGAGTACACGGGTTCTACCATGGCTTGGTAGTCTCTCCCTCTTAACCCGATTGCAGTCCGACACCAGATCATCATTTCACTTTTGGGAGGCATGGCAATGGGGAACGGGTCGCTCATCCTCACACTACCGATCTCACCACCAGACAGTTCTACCTGTTGCCGTCTCATCAGGGCTCTTATCTCTTTCTGGAGGACCCTCTGTTGGCTGGAGCTCGCATTCATCGCCACCTGCTGCAAAATTACAATTATTTCTGAAAGACAATTTTCAATCACGTTAGTACCCAAGGTTATTTTAGGGTGACTTTCTCGACGGTCAATGTCCACAATGATCACTCCCTGTGCCGGCAGTTCAACTTTACCGATCTTAATGGTCATCTCTCTGAACCCCACCTGCGGCACCGGCTGGCCATTGCTGGCGATGATGCTCAAGTCATTGTCTGGATAGCGGGTTATGTCAGTGTCGCTACAATACTGCTTAAAAAGTACATAGGGGATGGTAGTTACATGTGACCCGATATCCAGCAGTGCACTCATGGGATACCGTCCAGCACTACGGGTAAAACTGGGCGTCCCCCCACGTACTTATAACGCCAATTAGACGGGCCTGATGACCTTATGCCTGGGGGTTGGCCCTCTGCCCCAGGTCGGACCCATTTAAAGTACAGTACCAGGCTATGTGTCCCGGCTGGCTGCAACGGCGGCAAATCGTCTGTCCATCCTCAGTGTAACGGTCGGTGGGCCTCCCTCTGAACGACGGGATCCTCCTCTGTCGACGCCACGGGACATCCTCCGGACTGGAAGCCAGCTTGATTGGTCCTGACGGGTCCATCTGTAACAACTGTACGGTCCTGGTCAATGCAGCAACTCTCTTTGTTAGTTCTTGGACCTGATGGTGCAGGTTTGCAGGCGGGGATGGGTTTAGGACCTGCGCATCAGCCCCCACAAGGTCTGCGGGGGAGGGCGCCGCCCCCTGGTGGTAAGTGATGGCAGGGCGCTGGGAAGCTACAGCGCCACCCGGTGCAGGTTCTCGGAGCACCCGGATGGCCCTATCTTTGAACTGTGCAAAAGTCAAATCGGGGTTCTGTAGGGCCATGAGATGCAGCTGGGTTCTGTGGGCGCTGGACAGCAGACCTTCTATGAACTGGTCAGTCAACAATTTATCTGTATCCTGCACGCTGCCAGGGTCAGCTTGCTTAATTGTCCCCAGGGCTTCCTGTAAATTTAGGGCATAATCTCTGATGCTATCTTGAGCTCGCTGCTTACATCCATAGAACCGCATTTTGATTTCTGCTGAGGTACGGGTATCAAAGGTGTCCCGTAGATGGGTCAGAACCCCCCTTACAGTCCTTTTCTCCTCAGCTGTCCAAGATTTTACCTCCCGCTGGGCCGCACCAGTTAACTGCCCTATCAGTATGCTTACTTTCTGTCCTTCTGTCAGAGGATAAACTTTGAACAGGCTATACAGTCTTTCTTTAAAGTCGCCCAAGGTATGCGACTCGCCGGCATACTGTGGCAGCCAGGCCGCTCTGGGGATATAGGGCATGGAAAACGGCATCACAGCTGCAGCGGCTACGCTGGTGGTAGAGGGTCCCTCCGCGTCCGACATCTTCCTCTCCCCTAGTTAACCGTGGCCTACCTTCCGGCGATCCTCTTCTGTAGGCCGCGGCTCCGCTCGCGATGTTCTGGGTGAGGATCTTGCGTCGCGGGGTGATTACGTCTGCGTCCGCTGGATCTCCTTCCAGGACCTTGCGCAGCGTCTCAGCATAGGGCGGGGCTTCAGGTCTCGCGTGTTTTTGACGTCCACGCCCCTCTTCTTCCCGCGCGGCGTCCCGAAGATGGCGCCCGATGGCGGGAAACGGCTCCGGATGGCGGGAAACTTCACTCAGGTATGTATAAAGTCTTTTTCAGGCACGCAATACCCGTTTGTGGCGGGTTGGTCACAATCATGCCGACTACGCCGAAAGCTGACTCGCCCCCTGGGCCGTGGGGTACCCAGAACCGGGCCTTTTAGTGTACAGTGCTGATGGGGGTAGTAGTGGCAACCCGATCCCGTGGCTCAGAGTGGTCAGACCAAATGTTGAGCCAGTCTATTTATAGATTTGTGAATGTCCGACTACGCCACCCGTGGATTGCGGTCAGAGATAACCGCCGCTGCGAGGCAGACCACTGAGGCTGGTGTTGGTGTGCAGCACAGGGGTAGGACAACTCCCCATGGGAAGAGTGTAGCCTCAGGGCAGTGTAGGTGAATGCTGGGGGTAATAGTGCAGGCCGCAATAGTAAGAGTTCAGAGTCCGCTTCAAACAGTCCAGGGTCTTTATTGTAGGTGTTATTAATGACCCAACAGGAGTACCGGTTAGGAATGGGCCTGGGTGTCTGAGAGCATTCGGGCGAGCCCCACTGGTCAGGGTGAGTGTGTAGGCCTACCGTTCTCTCTATGCTCTTTCTGACTATCCCCCTCTTTGTGGTGTAATAGCCCATGTCCTTGAGCTGGCCGTGTACTTCTCGCCTGTATGGCTTGTGACTCGGGCCTTGTGTACCTTTTGCTTTCTCCTCGCTGTACTGGTCCCTCTGTGTGGCAGAGCCTCCAGGCTTCTTAGGCCAAGGGACCTGAAATCCCTCGCGGGTTGGTTCTCTGCTGCTGGGCTTACAACCCTGACAGCCTCGGACCCCAATGTCCGGTTGTGTGATTCTCTCAGCCAGGACCGGGTCTCGTCGCCTCTGTCCCTGGCTTGCAGTTTCTCCTCTGCCTCACAGACTCCTCAGCTACAGCTGAACTGTCCCTCCTTCTCTGGGACTAGTCTCAGTCCTGAGCTAGGTCGTCCAGTTCTCTCTAACCCTGCCCCCAGTTCCAGCTTTTATAGGGGCAGCCAGCTCCCTCTACTGGCCTGGGACACGAGGTGCTGTATGCTAATTGTCCCTAACCAGGGAACCTCCCTCCTGCTCTCAGACACAGCCTTTATTATTTGTGGCATCCAGGCATGGGGTGACACACTGGCCCTACAGTCCACCCCCTACTAAGCATGATGACCCCACAACCATTAGTTAGCATGATGTACCTCACACCTCAGTTAATATGATTCTCTCACAGTCATAGCCCCTCACTCAGTATGATGAACTCCACAGCCCCTCTAGGTATGATGCATCCCACAGACCCTTACAGAGCATGATGTCACCAAAGCCACCCTTTCAGTATGATGTTCCAGAGCTCCTCACTCAGTATCATGCACCGCCCAACCATTCATTTAGTATTATACACCAAAAGACACTGGCAGGACGATGCCACCAAAACCCTCCTACATAATATAATGCCCCTATAGACCCTCATTCAGTATGATGCCCCTAAAACCCATCGCACAGTATGATAACCTTCACAGCCTCCCACTTACTATGATGTTCTGACAGCCCCCCACTCAGTATTATGCACACAACTAGAGGCATAACTAGGAAGGTGGGTAGCCTGTAGGGGGCACAGTCGGCCCAGTTAATGCGGCTGTCAGAAGTATCTACTCCGGTGGCTGCATTCTGCCGCCCCCCAGACTGGAATCGGCAGTTCTCTGAGCCGGCTGTCAAGCTGACAGACGGCTCACAGAATGTGCAGCACGCCGGCTCCAGTGTTCAATTGTACTCGCGTCTTTCGGATGCGAGTACAATTGAAGCTCTGACTGCTAGGTCAGTTCGACGTCAGCAGCATGATCAGGTCATGTAATCACGCTGATGACGTCACTTGCCAGCACACAGACGCGCGTAGAACATTGGTGGTAAGTTCTCCACATTAGTGTAGCTGAAGACACCGAAGATTAAATGTAACAGAGGGGGGTTGATTTAGGGTGAGATAGATTTACTGTGTGTGTGGGGAGATTTAGTGTAACGTGGCTGGAGGAGATTTAATTTGTTGGGGTATTTATTGTGTGGGGGTATTTACTGTGTGTAGGGTTATTTACTGTTTGTGGAGGTATTTACAGTGTGGGGGTATTTACTGTGGGGGTGTTTACTTTGTGGAGGTATTTACTTTGTGGGGGTATTTACTGTTTAGGGGATATTTACTGTTTAGGGGGTATTTACTGTGTAGGGGGTATTTACTATGTGGGGAGATTTACTGTGTGGGGGAGATTTACTGTGTGGGGAGATTTACTGTGTGGGGAGATTTACTGCGTGGGGGAGAATTAGTGTAACGGGGCTGGGAGGATTTACTCTGGTGGGGGAGATTTACTGTGGTGGGAGAGATTAAGTGTAATGGGGGCATGATTTGAGGACACAAGTTTGGGGAGCAAGGAGGAATTTCAAGACACAGTATGAGGAGCAATGGGTGAGATGAGGGCATGTATGGGGGGGATGAGTGCAGACACAGTATGATAAATGGGGGGATCGGTGAGGACACAATATGAGAAGCAAGAGGAAATTGTATGCAAGCACAGTATGCGGAGCGAGGGGAGGGGTGAAGACACCATATGGGGAGTTGGGGGGATGTTTGAGGAGGCAGTATGGAAAGTGAGAGAGTAAATGTATGAGGAGGGGAATAGTGTGAATAGACAGTATGGGGGTAGAAAAGTGTGAGTGATGTGAGGCAGTGAGGAATTATATGCGAGGGACGATATGTATCCCACAGAATGCGCACAGAAGCATATTGAACCCGCTGGAGTGCATTGCAATCACAGACATAGCTGTGGTTGTAGTGCAGAATAAAAGTAAGTTTGAACTTGGCAAACTATTTGACCAAGGGAGATTTAGTAAAACCCGGCATGGGCTTTTATTTTTGGAGTGGACTACAGGATGGCAGTGAGGCGGTCCACTTCCTCCTGCCTGAATCTTGCATGTGGCTCATGTCCACGGCTTTGATTTAAAAACCTGTAGCAAAGGTTTGGGTGTGTCAGTTTTGTGCTTGCAAGCTGCAGTGCTGGAGGCTCTGCAATACTGGCCTGTGGGACCTGAACACAAGAGCCCAAGCAGGCAAAGCTTCTGACGCACTTCAGAGCGACACGGCGGCGTAGTCGCCCACAGCAACAGGTTTGGAAATGGACTGTTCTTTGTTGATCCAGCTGCAAACCAGAGGATACCGTTTGCCTTTAATTTGTGAGTTTGGGAAATAAAGAGGTTTAAGTTGAACTGTACTTGGGTCACTGCCTCATTACTGCACAGTGTGAACACCGCCGCACTACATTGTGCTGGAGAATGCGGGCAGTGTGAACTGAGGCATACCCCGAAAACTACATGTCCATGATTAAGCCAGCAAAGCTACAGCTCAGGCCTGCAGACAAAATGGAGGAACTGCTAAGGCAATTGGTCCTCACTCAGTGGCAACAGCAGGAGCAGTTCCAGCAGCAGCAGTGCACTAATGACATGATCGTGCAGCAGATTGCGGCCCTGCATGAGGCACCCCCATCACCGACCCCGAAACGTCGTGAGGACCTGTACAAGGTTCGTTCAGCATTGCGGAAGCTGAGTCCGGAGGACGACATGGATTACTTCCTACGAGCGCACTGTGGAGTGGGAGAACGGCTGAAGAGGTGGCTCCATTCCTGATGGGCGACGCACTGAAGGCCTACTTTGACCTCAGTCTGTAGGATGCCCAGGACTATGGGAAGCTGAAAGGTGAGATCCTTGCATGACTGGGGGTTAATACTTATGTGAGAGCCCAACGGGTGTTTTCATGGACCTTTGTGGAGGCCCGACCCAGCAGGTCTTAGGCATATGACTTGTTGCAGCTAGTTAAAAGGTGGCTCCAGCCAGAGACCTTGACCCCGTTCCAGATGGTAGAGAGGGTGGTGTTTGACCGGCTTGTGAGAACTCTGCCCTCCGCTATACAGCGTTGGGTGAGGCAAGGGGACCTGGGCACTCTGGACAAGGTGGTTAGCCTTTGTTGTTTGCCTTTGTGTTTGCCATGTTCTGTCGCCTTGAGCTGCCTAAGGAGATCCTTATGGATCAGGGGACTCCTTTTATGTCCAAAGTGACAAAGGATCTGTGCAAGCTGCTAAAAATAAAACAGTTGAGCACATCGGTGTACCATCCACAGACCGACGGTTTAGTCGAACAGTTCAATAAAACCCTTAAGTCCATGCTAAAAAAGGTGGTTTCCAAGGATGGGAGGGATTGGGACATGTTATTTCCTTATTTAATGTTTGCTGTCCGCAAAGTACCACAGACTTCCACGGGGTTCTCACCCTTTGAGCTGTTGTATGGCAGGCATCGAAGGGGCCTGCTGGACATAGCCAAAGAGACATGGGAACAGGAGCCTACCCCACATAGGAGTATAATAGAACATGTGGCAAGTATGCAGGACCGGATTGCAGCGGTCATGCCCATAGTAAAGGAACACCTCCTGGATGCTCAAGCAGCGCAGAGCCGAGCATATAATAGGTTAGGCCCTTTAAAGAAGGGGATCGGGTATTGGTATCAGTGCCAGCTGCAAGGAGTAAGCTCTTGGCCAAGTGGAAAGGGCCATATGAAGTCCTGGAAAAGGTTGGGGAGGTGAATTACAGAGTGTACCTACCCGGGAAGAGGAAACCCAAACAGCTTTATCACATAATTCTGCTTAAAGCCTGGAAAGACCGGGAGTGTATGATTACAGATGCGACTCCGATCGTCTCATCTGTGGACCCTCCAACGCCGGCTGGGAGGAGGCCGCAGGATTGGTAAAGATAAGTGATGCTCTCACTAAGCAGCAGAGGCAGGAGGCTCGGAGATTAGTGCAGCTGAATACGGACGTATTCTCCGAACTACCCGGCCGCACCTCTATCATCCAACATGACATAGTCACCAAGCCTCGGGTGAGGGTGCAGATGAAACTGTACCGTGTGCCAGAATCCCGGAGGCAAGCCATCGTGACTGAAGTGAAACAAATGCTCCAGTTAGGAGTCATCGAGGAATCCAGGAGTGAGTGGGCTAGCCCCATTGTGCTGATTCTGAAGCCAGACGGATAATTACGATTTTGTAATGACTTCCGTAAATTGAATGAGGTGTCAAAATTTGACCTTTATCCAATGCCTTAGGTAGACGAACTGATCGAGAGACTGGGGCAGGCCCAGTACTTCACCACGCTCGATCTGACTAAGGGTTACTGGCTGGTGCCACTGACAGAATCAGAGAAAGAAAAGAACGCTTTCGTAACACCAGAGGGCCTCCATCACTATGTCGTCTTGCCTTTTGGATTACATGGGGCTCCGGCCACTTTCCAGAGGTTGATGGACACAGTGTTAGAGCCTCATCAGAATATTTAGATGATATCATCATCTTTAGTACCAACTGGCATATCCACCTGTCCCAGGTACAAGTGATGCTGAATTCACTCAGAGTGGCGGGATTAACAGCGAACCCAAAAAAATGCGTGATAGGTCTCGAGGAAGCCCGATACTTAGGGTATGTGATTGGCTGTGGGGTTATCAAACCCCAAGTAAACAAGATTGAGGCCATTCAAAACTGGCCCAGGCCTTTGCCTACCAAACAGGTGAGAGCATTCCTTGGCATCATTGGGTACTACCGGCGGTTTATACCTAATTTTGTTGGGAGATCGGCACCCCTGACAGATCTCCTAAAGGGGAAGAAGTCAGTCATGGTTCAGTGGAACCCTCAGGCGGTGGTGACATTCCAGTCCATGAAGTTGGCATTGTGTGGACAGCCGGTCCTCACAAGCCCCAACTTCAAGAAATGCTTCATCGTGCAAACGGATGCCTCTGAGGTTGGCCTAGGAGCGGTACTGTCACAAGAGGTGAATGGAGAGGAACATCCGGTCACCTACTTGAGTAGGAAACTTACCCCGTCAGACAAAAATTATAGCATAGTGGAGAAGGAGTGCTTGGCTATTAAATGGGCCTTGGAGTCCCTATGCTATTATTTGCTCGGGCGACAGTTTCGCTTGGTGACGGACCATTCACCCTTGGTCTGCATGAAAAATGCCAAGGAGAGAAATGCTCGATTCACCAGATGGTTCCTGTCATTGCAAAATTTTAGTTTCTCAGTGGAACATCGAGCGAGGAAGTCGCAGGGAGATGCGGATGCCCTGTCACGGGCACCCTGTATAGTGACAAGTGTTCAACCCCACAAGTTTGAACAGAGGGGGGGGGATATGTGAGGCAGTGAGGGGAATTATATGCGAGGGACGATATGTATCCCACAGAATGCGCATAGAAGCATATTGAACCCGCTGGGATGCATTGTAATCACAGACATAGCTGTGGTTGCAGTGCAGAATAAAAGTAAGTTTGAACTTATGCAAGCTATTTGACCAAGGGAGATTTAGTAAAACCCGGCATGGGCTTTTATTCTTGGAGTGGACTACAGGATGGCAGTGGTTCGGTCCACTCCCTCCAGCCCGGGACTTGCATGTGGCTAATGTCCACAGTTTTTATTTAAAAACCTGCAGAAAAGGTTTGGGAGTGTCAGATTTGTGCTTGCAAGCTGCAGAGGTGGAGGCTCTGCAATACTGGCCTGTGTGACCAAAACACAGAGCCCAAGAAGGCAAAGCTTCTGACGCACCTCAGAGTGACACGGCGGCATAGTCGCCCATGGCAACGGGTTTGGAAACGGACTGTTCGTTGTCGACCCGGCTGCTAACCTAAGGATACCATTTGCCTTTAATTTGTGAGTTTTGGAAATAAAAATGCTTAAGTTTAAGTGTACTTGGGTCAATGCTAATGTTGAGCGAAAATGCTCGACACTGCTCGGTACTCGCCCGAGCATCACGCTACTCGGGATGTTCGGCGAGCACCGAGCATTTCCGGGTTACTCGGGTGGGAGCTCGGGTCTCCGCCCTGCATGTTTGACGCTCTTTACAGAGCCAATGAACATGCAGGGATTGCCAGCCAGTCACTGTAATGCCGCAGCCATGTTGGTTGTGGGCATTACAGTGATTGGCTGGCCGCACAGCGTCACCTCGAGTATTTAAAACCGGGCGCCGCCATCTTGGACACAGTCGCTCCGGATCAGACAGTGTAGGGACAGCGCTGCTGATTTAGGGAGAGATATAAACTGCGAAATAGTTAGTGTAGGGTCTGTAAAGGCTGCCAGATCAAACAAACAGTCCTTCTCAGGACTAATATCCATCCCAGATATCAAGCAGGCAGGCTGTATAGGAGACGCAGTGGTTATACCAGCAAACGCTGAATTACAGTCCTGTGTGCTGATCCTGTTGCTGAAATTGCTGGACTTAGCTCCAGGTCTCAGGGGACAGGAAAAATCCTTTTTTTTTCATCTAAATCCTCCTTTTTTTTTCCTCCTTCACACTGTACAAATACCCGTCCTATTAACCTTTTGGTGTCCCCCCCCCCCCCCAAAAAAAAAAGCGTGTCTCTGATTTTTCAGGCACAAATATATCTGTTGAAAGTAGTCAAGTGTAGGCTAGAGAAACAGAAGTGTTGTTTTGCACTTCCACGGTTCAAACCTCTGTATTATCCACTTTTGGGCCATTTGTATCTAAAAAAAAACAGTTTGAGTGTGTCGCTCTCTGTTCAGCCGCAAATCTATATATTTAAAAAAGTCTGGTATACCCCAGTAAACAATAACTGTGGTTTTGCCATCCCACGGTAAAAAATCTCTATTATTCAGGTTTTGATATATTTTCCATAAAGAAAAACAGTAGTGTCTCCTGACTGTTGTGACACAAAAATATATCTGTTGAAAATAGTCTGGTGTAGGCAAGATAAATCCCAGTGTGGTTTTGCAGTTCCACGGGTCAAATCTCTGTACTATCCAGTTTTGGGCCTTTGGTATCTAAAAAAAACAGTTTGAGTGTGTCGCTGACTGTTCAACCGCAAATCTATATATTTAAAAAAGTCTGGCATACCCCAGTAAACAATAACTGTGGTTTTGCCATCCCACGGTAAAACATCTCTATTATTCAGGTTTTGGGATTTTTTACGTAAAGAAAAACAGTAGTGTCTCCAGACTGTTGTGACACAAAAATATATCTGTTGAAAATAGTCAGATGTAGGCCAGACAAATCCCAGTGTGGTTTTGCAGTTCCACGGGTCAAATCTCTGTACTATCCAGTTTTGGGCCTTTGGTATCTAAAAAAACACAGTTTGAGTGTGTCGCTCACTGTTCAGCCGCAAATCTATATATTTAAAAAAGTCTGGTATACCCCAGTAAACAATAACTGTGGTTTTGCCATCCCACAGTAAAAAATCTCTATTATTCAGGTTTTGGTATATTTTCCGTAAAGAAAAACAATAGTGTCTCCTGACTGTTGTGACACAAAAATATATCCGTTGAAAATAGTCTGGTGCAGGCCCGACAAATCCCAGTGTGCTTTTGCAGTTCCACGGGTCAAATCTCTGTACTATCCAGTTTTGGGCCTTTGGTATCTAAAAAAACACAGTTTGAGTGTGTCGCTCACTGTTCAGACGCAAATCTATATATTTAAAAAAGTCTGGTATACCCCAGTAAACAATAACTGTGGTTTTGCTATCCCACGGTAAAAAATCTCTATTATTCAGGTTTTGGTATTTTTTACGTAAAGAAAAAACAGTAGTAGTTTCTCCCTGATTGTTCAGATTGTTTCAAAGAGTCGGGTGTAGGCCAGAGAAATAGAACTGTGGTTTTCCTCTTCCACGGTTCTAATCTACTTTTTATTACCGTTTTTCCATTGATAGTGCAAGTGTAAGCTATTTTACTTCCTTTACAATGGGCAAGACGCGTGGCAAGGGACGTGGAAGTGGACGTTCTGGTGATGGTTCGTGCAGAGGACGGGGCCGTGGCCAAGGTGAAAATGTGCCACAACCAACAGCCACATCTTCTTGCTCCCACTTCTTGACCGAATTACTAGGGAAGCACAGAACAACACCAGTATTGAGAACTGATCAGTGTGAACAGGTTATTAATTGGATAGCATATAATACTTCCAGTTACCTGGGCACCACCACCTCCGGTCTGTCTTCCACAAGGTCAACTCTTAGTAGCCGTGAGTCTCGACCGCATACTCCTCCTCACCCTGATGCTCCTCCCACCATGCCGAGTATCATCAGACAGCAATTGATCCCAGACTTGGACACTCTGAAGAGCTGTTCACTGGTCCATTTCCATATTTGTGCCCCTCGCCTGATACGCTTGAAGTGGTGGAAGAGGAGATCCCATGTAGCGATGCCCAAATATTTGAACAGCCACAAGAGGTCACAAGAGGTGGACGATGACGAGACACAAATGCCAGGAAGTGAGGAGGAGCATCGTGGTGCGCAAGTGGAAGAGGAGGAGGTGGTGGATGATCTAGTAACTGACCCAACGTGGCAGGAGGACATGCAGAGTGAGGCCAGCAGCACACAGGGGGAGGGAGGCAGAGTACCCCAACAGGCAGGAAGAAGCAGTGTGGTGGCCGCAGACAGAAGGCGGGCAACCGTTCCCCGTAACACCAACACGAGGGACGTTGCCAGTACAAGCGGTAGGTCTTCCAGAGTCTGGAATTTTTTTAAAGACTCTGCTGATAACCCCAAAAAGGCCATATGTTCCACCTGCCATGCCAGCATCAGCAGGGGTGACAAAACTACCAGCCTGACCACCACCAGCATGATCAGGCACATGGCAGCAAAGCACCCGACTTTGTGGGGCGAAGCCCAGGGTCCACGACCAGTGTCAGCGGGTGTCACCACTGCTTCTTCCACTGTTGTGCGTGCAATAGAACCCCCTGTTGTGTATGCAAGGCAATCCCCTGTCCATACTGCATGTAAATATGCCCCCTCCTCTCAGTCTTCACTTGTTATGGCAGTTTCTCAAGAAACAGCATCAACGTCCACGTCCACGTCCCACCGCAGCGTTCAATTGTCCATATCCCAGACCTTTGAACAAAAGCGGAAATTCGCAGCTAACGCCCCACAGGCCACAGTTCTAAATTCTCACATTTCACAACTGCTTGCTATATAAATAGACAGACCGAACTGTATGGATATATAGCATAACTCTAGTCAGGGTACTCCCAAGTGAAATATACAGCCTACAAAATTGGAGTAATTTCCCAAATCAAATGTAAATCCATATTAATATATAAAAAACACTTTATTTCACGACTGCTTGCATTGGAAATGCTGCCTTTTAGGCTGGTGGAGACGGAATCCTTCCGCAATCTTATGGCGGTGGCCGTCCCTCGGTACTCGGTCCCCAGCCGACACAATTTTGCCCGATGTGCCATCCCCGCACTTCACAAGCACGTGTTCCAAAGCATCTGCTGTGCCCTCAACAACGCAGTTACTGGGAGAGTCCACCTGACAACGGACATGTGGACAAGAGCTTGTGGCCAGGGATGGTGCATCTCTCTGACGGCACACTGGGTAAACATAGTGGAAGCCGGGACCCAGTCGGACCTTGGGACGGAACACATCCTCCCCACACCGAGGATTGCGGGCCCTATGTCAGTCAGAGTGGCCCCCACAGTGTACAGCTCCTGCGCATCCTCCTCCTCCTCCTCATGTTCAGCCTCCATCTCAGATATCACCACATCAGTTACAAGCTGGAAGCATTGCAGTACTGCCTCCGCCAAGCGGCAACAGGCTGTGCTGAAACTCATAAGCTTAGGTGATAAACCTCACACTGCTTGTGAGTTGTGGACAGTTGTGAAAGAGCAGGCAGATCTGTGGCTGAGACCGCTGAACCTACATCCCGGCATGGTCGTGTGTGACAATGGCCGTAACCTGGTGGCGGCTCTGAGGCGAGGTGAGATCACACACGTACCATGCCTGGCTCATGTGCTTAACCTCGTGGTTCAGCGGTTTCTTAAATCGTACCCCGAGTTGCCAGATCTGCTCGTGAAAGTACGCCGCCTGTTAGCTCATTTTCACAAGTCGGCTACAGCTTCCGCCGCCCTTGTTGTGTTGCAACAGCGTTTGCAGCTTCCGGCACACCGACTGGTGTGTGATGTCCCCACATGTTGGAACTCTACCCTCCACATGTTGCAAAGGATTTGTGAGCAGAAGAGAGCAATTGTGGAGTACCAGATGCAACAAGGCCATCGATATTCAGGTCAGACTCCACACATAAGACCTCAGGAGTGGACCTGGATGTCTGACATATGTACCATCCTGACAAACTTTGAGGAGGCCACCAAGATGGTGAGTGGCGATGACGCCATCATTAGTGTCAGCATCCCACTTGTCTGTCTTTTGCAACGCTCTCTGCAGAGAATTAAAGAGGAGGCATTGCAGCCAGAGTATGATGAGATGGATCAAGAAGCCGTAGTGGGCGATTACACACAGCCCAGCCTCATCTCATCCCAACGTGCATTGGGGGACAATGAGGAGGAGGAGGAGGAAGAACAGGAGCTGCTATCATGCGCTGTTGACGGTAGTACCTGTACAAGTGTCATACCGTCGGTTCAGCGTGGGTGGCCTGAGGCCCGGGGGGAGGAGGAGGAGGAGGAGGAGGAGGAGAGCATGGTCAGTCGTCATCTTGGTGAGGACACGGAAATCTTGTCCGTTACCAGTCTGGCACGCATGGCTGACTTTATGTTACGCTGCCTTAACCGTGACCCTCACGTTGTCAAAATGTTGGGTGACAGTCATTACTGGATGGTGACACTTTTAGACCCCCGCTACAAGGAGAACTTTCACTCTCTTATTCCTGAGGTGGAGAGGTCTGCAAAAATACGGCAGTACCAGAAGGCCCTTGCTGCAGAACTCTTAAAAAAAATCCCATCTGAACACGCTAGCAGCAGAGGTCACAGTTCGTTGCCCAACCAAGGCGTACAGGCGAGAGAGATGCAACTCCAATACAGCAGAGGCAGGGAAACACTGTCAACGTTCTGGGAAAGATTTCTGACACCCGCCCAGCTTATAGGCCCTGAGGCGCGGGGTACTCTCACAAGGAGTGGAAAGTTTCAAAAGATGGTGAGGGAGTACCTTGCCGACCGTACCAGCGTCCTCCGTGATTCCTCTGTGCCTTTTAATTATTGGGTATCCAAGCTGGACACTTGGAATGAACTCGCTCTGTACGCCTTGGAGGTCCTGGCCTGCCCTGCCGCTAGCGTGTTATCGGAGCGTGTTTTTAGTGCTGCTGGGGGAATTATAACTGATAAGCGCACTCGCCTGTCAACTGACAATGCTGACAAGCTGACCCTTATCAAAATGAACAAGGGCTGGATTGTGCCAGACTTCTCATCACCACCAAATGACAGTAGAGTAACATAAAGTCAAATCCACTGTGTTATTTCGGGAGGTGTATTCACATGCACCGCTTCACACCCACACATGGGTATACGCTTCCTCATTTCGGCTGTTTTATGTTCTTCTCCTTATCCTCAGCCTCCACCACCACTATACCACCAGGGTGCCAGTATTGCAAGTTCCTCCGTCCTTATTTTGTCAGCTTTTGCTTGGAAGGCATAAGCAAAGACTGTGGGAGACCCACTCCCCAATAATGGGACTTATGTTTGTAATATGCTGTACTGCATGGCTCTTGTAAGGGGCATTGCAAGTTGCTCCGTCCTAATTTTTGGAAGCTTTTGCTTGGAAGGCATAAGCAAATCCTATGGGAGACCCACTGCCCAATAATGGGACTTATGTTTGTAATATGCTGTACTGCATGGCTCTTGTAAGGGGCATTGCAAGTTGCTCCGTCCTAATTTTTGGAAGCTTTTGCTTGGAAGGCATAAGCAAATCCTATGGGAGACCCACTGCCCAATAATGGGACTTATGTTTGTAATATGCTGTACTGCATGGCTCTTGTAAGGGGCATTGCAAGTTGCTCCATCCTAATTTTTGGAAGCTTTTGCTTGGAAGGCATAAGCAAATCCTATGGGAGACCCACTCCCCAATAATGGGACTTATGTTTGTAATATGCTGTACTGCATGGTTCTTGTAAGGGGCATTGCAAGTTGCTCCATCCTAATTTTTGGAAGCTTTTGCTTGGAAGGCATAAGCAAATACTAGGGGAGACCCACTCCCCAATAATGGGACTTATGTTGGTAATATGCTGTACTGCATGGCTCTTGTAAGGGGCATTGCAAGTTGCTCGGTCCTAATTTTTGGAAGCTTTTGCTTGGAAGGCATAAGCAAATCCTATGGGAGACCCACTCCCCAATAATGGGAATTATGTTTGTAATATGCTGTACTGCATGGCTCTTGTAAGGGGCATTGCAGTTCCTCATAATTTTTGGAAAGCCTTCCATTCACTGCTTAGGCCAACAGTGGATAGGAGACCCAGTTGCTATAAATGGAAAAAAGGTTTAGTTAAGGCCCTCTGACCTCCATGTCATTTCCAAGGGGCATTGGAGTGGCTCGAAATTTTTGGTAGGCATTGCACTCACTGTATGCCCTATAACTGTGTAGCCGAACCGCTCCTTTTGTTACAGAAACATATCCTACAAGACATATCTGGTTGACTGGCCTGATATTGATGTGAATGGTCCCCGTTCCTCCTGCTCTTTCTCCTTTGCCACTACCTCATCCATCATTTATCACCTGAAGCTTTGTTTTAACGGGAGTCATAGAACTTGGATAGTAGCAGGAAAACATCCAGCAATCCTCGGAGGAGGTAGGATATGCGCCAAAACGCTGACCACCTCAGGCCTAGCCGCTACTACATACATGCGCTTGCATTACAACAAAACAAAGCAGATGCTAACTTCTATCATCCTCATCATGCTCCTCACCTTGGCACTCTCAACTCCCCTGATGGAGAAGCCAGGGCCCACCGGAGGAGTCTGGTTGTCTGGTGGGCTCGGCCAATGCTGCCCTAAAGCAGGCCAGGCTAAGAAAAGTGTGGGAAAGGTTACCGGGACAAATAGGGGTGGCTGGGGACCGAGCATGGACACCCGGCCGCCCCCTGGAGGCTGGGGAGCAAGCGGGGACATCCGGCCACCGGGCGGCTGGGGACTGAGTATGGATACCAGGCCGCCGACGCAGCCATGGCGTGGTGGCCAGATTCCGCCTCCACATGCCTAAAAGGCCCAATTTAAAGTGCAAGCAAGCAAGCAGCATGGTATTGCAGACTGGGGGTGGGTGGGTGGCAGGCTGCATGCTTGCGCTTGCATTGCAAGGAATGGGAGAGGTACAATTGAACACTGCCCTGGGACAAGGACTTGAACGGGGATAGTTGCAAGCCTGCAACGACAGGTGCAGGGTGGGAGGCATCTTCGCATGTACCATGAACAGGGGTTTGGCATGCACACACTACAGCGGAATAAGCTCTCCTTCCCACTAAATGCACTGGGGAGGGCACAGGTAATGTTTTGGTATATGTGCTTAATCTGATGATTAAGGCACACCAGGACAAATAGGGGAGGCTGGGGACTGAGTATGGATACCTCGCTGCCGAAGCAGCCATGAGGTAGCGGCCAGCTTCGGCCTCCTCCAAACTAAAAGGCCCCATTTCAAGTGCAATCTAGCAGTAAGGCATTGCAGTCTGGGGGTGGGTGGGTGGCAGGCTGCACACTTACACTTGCATTAAAAGAAAACAAAGCAGATGCTAACTTCTGTCATCATCATCATGCTCCTCACCTCGGCACTCTCAACTCACATGATGGAGAAGCCTGGGCCCACCGGAGGAGTCTGGTTCTCTGGTGGGCTCGTCCAATGCTGCCCTAAAGCAGGCCGGGCTAAGAAAAGTGTGTGGGGGGATGTTCCAAGGAGAAATAGGGGCGGCTGGGGACCGTTTATGGACACCCGGCTGCCCCCAGGCGGCTGGGAACCGTGTGTGGACACTCGGCCGCCGGGCGGCTGGGGACTGAGCATGGACACCCGGCCGCCGGGCAGCTGGGGACTGAGTATGGATTCCAGGCCGCCAACGCAGCCATGACGTGGTGGCCAGATTCCGCCTCCACATGCCTAAAAGGCCCAATTTCAAGTGCAAGCAAGCAAGCAGTATAGTATTGCAGCCTGGGGGTGGGTGGGTGGCAGGCTGCATACTTGCACTTGTATTGCAAGGAATGGGGGAGGTACAATTGAACACTGCCCTGGGACTAGAACTTGCACGGGGATAGTTGCAAGTCTGCATCTTCTGATGCGGCAAGGATCACTTATGATGGGCACACTTTTAGACAGTGACCTGGGAGTCAGAGATGCTTCCTGGGGTCTTCCCCATGCTGTTGCCATGTCTTTTCAGCACTTTATTCATGTGTCACACAGCACATGGCCAGATAAGGTTGTAAAATGTTAAAATGACATTTCCCGGTGAATGCATTTGTCACAGTTGAAAGCAATACAAAAGTGCAAAAACGCATAAAAAATGCTACTTGTGAACATAGCCCAAGGTGTGGAGGAGTATTTTTGTTTTTGGTTGTTTATTTTACCTTATACTCAAGTCTTTACCCTGGAAAAGAAATTCCTTAACATATTTCACAGGAAAAAAGTTTCAGTTTCGTTTTTGAACGTTTTATTGTGAGCCTGTAAAAGTGGCTTAATACCTCTGACCACGTTGTTGACAGCAGTGACCTGGGCGTCAGAAATGCTTCCTGGGGCGATCCCCATGCTGTCCCCATGTCATTTGAGCACTGTCACTATCGTTTTGGGTACTTGTTAGGCTTTTAAAAGACTGCCGGGGGTGCCGCCGCAAAAATGCTCGGGTCTCCCATAGACTAACATTGGGCTCGTTGCTCGGGTCGAGCACCTGAGTATCACGGCGAGCTTGGTCCGAGCTTCGAGCACCCGAGCATTTTAGTGCTCGATCAACACTAGTCACTGCCTCATTATCGCAGAATGTGAACACTGCCGCACTACATTGGCCACAGAATAAAGACTGGGTAGTGTGTGTAGGAGGGAGGTAGCATGGGGGGACAGAGTAAGGGAATATTCAGTAAGCCAAAGAAGGGGAGTGTTGTGAGGTGGCATAGTAAAGAAACTAGGGCCTATAGGGGGGAACCCAGTGTCAGAGAAAAGTGTGAAGATTGGGCCCAGTATGGTAAGGAGGGAGCAGTGTGGAGGGCATGTACCATACGAGGGACAATGTGGGGGTCATATTTTGTGCAGGGAATATAGTGAGGGGCAATTATTTATTCAGGGGCTCAGTGCAGGGCAGATATTTTTATTCAGGAGCATTATAATGACACTGCTATCTTTAAGAACAAGCTGTGGATGAGAAAACTCATCATATTTTCTGGACAAGATGAAGAAGAAAAGAAAGACAACAACTCCAGAGACAATGTTATCTATAAGATACATGGATGTAAATGTTTTTTGTGATATTGACTAATTCTCATATTTTTATTTATGTTAAGAGCATTAAAGGGGTTGTCCAAGTTTGTGATGAGTCTCCAGTCATTCTATGTGAGGGCAGAGTTCTGAATTCTTACAGTGTGCACTGCATGCTGTCAGGATTCTCTCATTTCATGTAGTTTCAGTGGCATCACTCCCTTGGGAATTACCAGGAGTATCTTTTCTCTTGCCTCTCCTGAAACATTTTCCCCGCCCTGTTAGAAGAGCCGTTGCAATAGGAGCACAAGTGCTTAAACTTGTAACCATTTCTGAATTTGCACTGACTTTTGTTAAATTGCCAGCATACTCCCGGCTTTTGTCCTCCCCCTGGCTGCGTCGCCTGATTGGAAGCTCCTGAAGTTCCTGTTTGGCCGGGTAAGCCGGCCTCTCCTTGAAATGTGTGCCCGAACCTGACTGGTGCCATGACCCGTAACCATAGTCCTATATCTTTTTGGTCCCACCTAATCGCTGGCCTAACTGCTTTCCTTTGACGAAACTGTTCGTCATATCTAAGCCATGTCTGGCCCCTGTATCCTCTGTAAGCTTCACCTATAGAGTCAAGGTGGAAAAAAAGGCCAGAGCAGTACGCTGGAACCTTTTCCCCTATTACGCTGGACAAGCTTGCATCCAGTTGACGAACATTTGAGGGATCAAGCGCCACCTTCGCTTTAACTCATCCTCCTTAGTGCCATCCTCACTCCTCTTTTTGTCCAGGTTAAACTTTCCCAGGAGCAACAGTGAGACTATCTCAATATACTCGTCCCGCCATATTTGTTCTTTCGAACAATTGAACAATATTGAACATTTGAACAATATTTACAGCCCCAAAATCATATGGTAAGGTCGATTTATCGAAGACCTCCTCCTGGTGTGGGGAGGCACACAGGAGGAGGCGTTGAAATTTGAAGAAAATCTCAACAACAATGATTTCAATTTGAGATTTACACATTGGTTTGATTCTAGAGAAATACATTTTTTGGATCTTAAATTAAACGGTAACAAATATCTGAATACAGTAAAAATAACACCCTATAGAAAAGAGACTGCTAGTAATAGTATTCTGCAGGCCAATTCTTACCACCCGCCGCATATGGGGAATTAATTAGGATGAAACAAAATTGTACGGATAATACTGAATTTGATAGGGAGGCCAGTGAAGTTTGTGACAGATTGGCAAAAAGAGGTTATCCTGACTGGAATCTTAAAAAAGCATACAAAATGGTACCTAGCCTAGAACGTAAGGATCTTCTCAAAAATAAGGGGCGAAAAAAAGATTTGGGATGTGAAACTTCCAGTGTAACATTCTCTACAACTTATAGTCCGCAGTATAACAAAGTGGTGTCCATTATAAAGAAATACATACCAATGTGACACCAGGATCCAAGGCTTAATAAAATTCTTACCAAGGTTATTCGGTTTGTGGCTAAGAAAGCCCCCACGCTGGGTACCATCCTGTCCCCCAGTCTTTTCCTGAGTGAAGAGCATAGGCATTCTGAATCTACTACTTGGTTAAACCTTAGTGGTGTTTTCAAATCCGGAGGGAGCCGCTGTAAAGCGTGTCCACACGCAGTGAAAAAGGATACTTTTACTTCACTACATAATAATTGTATGTATAAAATACATGACTTTATTAATTGCAGCACGCCCTGGGTTACATACCTTGTTGAATGTATTACATGTAGCATCCAATACATTGGTTGCACTACCGGCCCTTTGAAAGTACGGGTTAGAAGACACATATCTGATGAGGTTAATCCTTTGGCCACAAATATTTCAGCAGTGTCAAAACACTTCCGAACGTTCCAAAAAGTGGCAAGTGGGGTAATAGGGTTGGGGTTGATGTCAGCTTTGCATTGGCAGCTGACATGAAGCCCAGGTTAGTAACGGAGAGGCGTGAGTCACCGCGAGTCACCACCATTTTTTTCAGAAATTGAATTATTTATTACTAAAGTACATGTACAGTAAGCTACACATGCAAATCACTGATTATATATTTCACTCGCATATCTTTCTGTATGTATGTATCTATCTATCTTTATATCTAGCTAATATATATGTATATATGTGACGCGCCCCCTGGGCCGTGGGGTACCCAGAGCCGGGCCTGTGGATCCTGGGGGTTGTAGTCACCGTGGCAGCGACCCGGTCCGTGACCCAGGGCGGTCAAACCAGGGTAATTTATGTATAATCCGAGTACGCCACCTGTGGAATGCGGTTATTGGCAACCGCCGCTGTGGAGCAGTACGCTGAAGCTGGTGGTATGTGCAGCAAGGTGATGTAACTCCCCACAGGAAGAGTGGAGCTTCAGGGCAGCGCGTATGGATGATGGTGGTAGTAGTGCAAGGTATCAGTAATGACAACACGGAGTCTTTGCAGTGCAGTCCCAGGGTCTTTACTGTTGGCAATTATATGGGCCCCAACGGGAGTACCGGCTAGTGATGAGGGCCTGGTCAGTCTGGGAACAATCATAGAGTCCTCCTGGCCAGGTAGAGTTGTAGGCCTGCCGTTCTGACTATACACTTTGGCTATCCAGCTTATAGTCGTGTTGTAGCCCACGTCCCTGAGTGTAACGTGCTGCGCTCACCCGTATGGCTGGCGACTCGGACCTTGTGTATTCCTCGCTCCTCTGTGGTGATACGGGTCCGTTCGTGTGGCTGAGCCTCTGGGCTTCTGATGGGCCAGGAGACCTGCAATCTCCTGCCCTGCGGTATCTGCTGCTGGGTATGCAATCCCCTCAGCCTCGGACTCCGGTGTCTGGTTTCTTGTGTGCTCCAGCTAGGACGAGATATCTCCAGCTTCAGTCCCTGGCTCCTTACTCCTTTGTGTCCTACTTGACTCCTGACACTAGACTAAACCAACCCCGCCTCCAGATCCAGTTATATAGGGCAGGATCCTCCCCTTTCTGGTCTGGGGCAGGAGGTGTTGCATGTAATGTGTTCCTGACCAGGAAACTCCTGTTTTGCTCCCAGACATGGTATTACTACCACTGTGGCAACCAGTCCCTCTGCGATGCCACATTCCCCCCTAGTAAATTTCAGTACTCCGGGACTGAGCATATTTTGCAAAAATATAACAGATAACAATACATGAACATATTTACAAGCATTACTGTCTTTTTAGGTCACGGTAGCATCCGTAACCAGGTGTCCATTCCACTGAAGAAGATGTAGTTTGAGGGACCCATCCCAAACCCTCCATGGAGGCCCTGGGGTGGCTACAGGGCATTGATGATCCGGATGTTGGACCACGTCTTCAGCCACCTCCACGGGTTTTTGTTCTGTGGTCTGGCACCAAGGGGCACTTTTACAGGTGCAACTATTTACAAGGTAAAGTTTTTGGTTATTCACTGTCCATAACTTAAAAGTCTTTGGACCCTGTCGGGTAACTGGAAAAACACAATTAGTACATACATATACAACATTTCAACATTTGCAATACTACAGTTATAGGTTACATCTAATTCCTCCAGCGGGCAGGGATTTGACCTTTGGTGCTTCTGGTAGATCTACGTACCACACTGTCTGTCTGTGTTCTACCTTGGTCCCCTGTATTTACCCCTGGTGTGGTGGGCTCAATGTTCACCTCACTACAGGTGTTTGGAGGTGTCTCTGGTAGGTTGGGCTGCTTCCTACGGATCCTTTGGCTTACCGTGGGTACGACAGGCTTGCTACTAGCAGAGGGTAGATTCTCCTGGTCTGCTGATGAGGAATCTTCTGTCTCCGGGGCCAATGGTTCTTCCCACTCTACTGGGACTTCTACAGCTTTACATTTATATATAATTATGGTAGGGTATGAGATATATTTTTGTCTTGCTTCTTTTTTGCTAGTGTGAACATGCCTCTGTTTCTTGTATGTCTGCCATCTTAGACCTCAGTTCACATTGTCTGGTTTTTTGACTTGTTTGCATTCTGTGCAATTTAAGGGTGTGGCATGCCCTTTGTTGAGCTGATTGGTATATATGTAGCTTACCACGGGCCTAGGTGGTCTGGAGTTGGGACCCGGTCCTATTTGTCTACCCTTTTATATGCATTACTTCAACTTTGATATACAGTAAGGTTTTTAATATAGGCAGTATAGGTACCGTCCCAATTTAGGGTCACCTTGCCGCTGGTGGGACGGCTTGTATACTTTTTTTGATCAAAAATAGTTCACTAAGTACCCTATATTTATTATGCAATTTTGCTTTACATTTATATATAATTATGGTAGGGTATGAGATATATTTTTGTCTTGCTTCTTTTTTGCTAGTGTGAACATGCCTCTGTTTCTTGTATGTCTGCCATCTTAGACCTCAGTTCACATTGTCTGGTTTTTTGTCTTGTTTGCATTCTGTGCAATTTAAGGGTGTGGCATGCCCTTTGTTGAGCTGATTGGTATATATGTAGCTTACCACGGGCCTAGGTGGTCTGGAGTTGGGACCCGGTCCTATTTGTCTACCCTTTTATATGCATTACTTCAACTTTGATATACAGTAAGGTTTTTAATATAGGCAGTATAGGTACCGTCCCAATTTAGGGTCACCTTGCCGCTGGTGGGACGGCTTGTATACTTTTTTTTGATCAAAAATAGTTCACTAAGTACCCTATATTTATTATGCAATTTTGCTTTACATTTATATATAATTATGGTAGGGTATGAGATATATTTTTGTCTTGCTTCTTTTTTGCTAGTGTGAACATGCCTCTGTTTCTTGTATGTCTGCCATCTTAGACCTCAGTTCACATTGTCTGGTTTTTTGACTTGTTTGCATTCTGTGCAATTTAAGGGTGTGGCATGCCCTTTGTTGAGCTGATTGGTATATATGTAGCTTACCACGGGCCTAGGTGGTCTGGAGTTGGGACCCGGTCCTATTTGTCTACCCTTTTATATGCATTACTTCAACTTTGATATACAGTAAGGTTTTTAATATAGGCAGTATAGGTACCGTCCCAATTTAGGGTCACCTTGCCGCTGGTGGGACGGCTTGTATACTTTTTTTGATCAAAAATAGTTCACTAAGTATCCTATATTTATTATGCAATTTTGCTTTACATTTATATATAATTATGGTAGGGTATGAGATATATTTTTGTCTTGCTTCTTTTTTGCTAGTGTGAACATGCCTCTGTTTCTTGTATGTCTGCCATCTTAGACCTCAGTTCACATTGTCTGGTTTTTTGACTTGTTTGCATTCTGTGCAATTTAAGGGTGTGGCATGCCCTTTGTTGAGCTGATTGGTATATATGTAGCTTACCACGGGCCTAGGTGGTCTGGAGTTGGGACCCGGTCCTATTTGTCTACCCTTTTATATGCATTACTTCAACTTTGATATACAGTAAGGTTTTTAATATAGGCAGTATAGGTACCGTCCCAATTTAGGGTCACCTTGCCGCTGGTGGGACGGCTTGTATACTTTTTTTGATCAAAAATAGTTCACTAAGTACCCTATATTTATTATGCAATTTTGCTTTACATTTATATATAATTATGGTAGGGTATGAGATATATTTTTGTCTTGCTTCTTTTTTGCTAGTGTGAACATGCCTCTGTTTCTTGTATGTCTGCCATCTTAGACCTCAGTTCACATTGTCTGGTTTTTTGACTTGTTTGCATTCTGTGCAATTTAAGGGTGTGGCATGCCCTTTGTTGAGCTGATTGGTATATATGTAGCTTACCACGGGCCTAGGTGGTCTGGAGTTGGGACCCGGTCCTATTTGTCTACCCTTTTATATGCATTACTTCAACTTTGATATACAGTAAGGTTTTTAATATAGGCAGTATAGGTACCGTCCCAATTTAGGGTCACCTTGCCGCTGGTGGGACGGCTTGTATACTTTTTTTGATCAAAAATAGTTCACTAAGTACCCTATATTTATTATGCAATTTTGCTTTACATTTATATATAATTATGGTAGGGTATGAGATATATTTTTGTCTTGCTTCTTTTTTGCTAGTGTGAACATGCCTCTGTTTCTTGTATGTCTGCCATCTTAGACCTCAGTTCACATTGTCTGGTTTTTTGACTTGTTTGCATTCTGTGCAATTTAAGGGTGTGGCATGCCCTTTGTTGAGCTGATTGGTATATATGTAGCTTACCACGGGCCTAGGTGGTCTGGAGTTGGGACCCGGTCCTATTTGTCTACCCTTTTATATGCATTACTTCAACTTTGATATACAGTAAGGTTTTTAATATAGGCAGTATAGGTACCGTCCCAATTTAGGGTCACCTTGCCGCTGGTGGGACGGCTTGTATACTTTTTTTGATCAAAAATAGTTCACTAAGTACCCTATATTTATTATGCAATTTTGCTTTACATTTATATATAATTATGGTAGGGTATGAGATATATTTTTGTCTTGCTTCTTTTTTGCTAGCTCCCTGAGGGGCTGGTTGGAGAAATGTAAGGACTGGCACAACAATGGCATTATTCACTTGCGTCCATGACCGGGGAAATTCTCCGAGTACTGTGCTGACCATTTCTTCCACTTCCTCTGCGGGTTGAGGGATATCTTGGCCTTCTTCAGCATGCTGTAGCTGCTCGGGACATTTCTTCAGGTGGTCTCTGGAAACTGTTGCTGTCGTTTCTCCTTCATCCTTACTTATGAGGTACACCTTGGTGTTATCATGACTTGATGGTAGAATGGTGTACGGCTCTTTTTCCCACTGGTCATCCAATTTATGGAGCCGCCTTTTTCTCTTTAGGACTTGCTCTCCCGGTGACAAGGGGGCAGCAGGTGCATGTTGATTGTAAGTCTTCTCTTGCCTTTCTCTTGCTTGGAACAGAATTCTTTCAACACTTTCTTGTACCTTACGGTATTGCTGTTGCCGCTCAGTGTCCCAATCCGCATCCAGTGAGGCGTCCTCTGGTGTCAGAACTCCCATATCCAGATCGATGGGCAGCTTACCAGGTCTCGCTCTCATCAGGTAAGCTGGTGTGCAGTTGGTGGAATTCACTGGGATGTGGTTGTAGAGATCCACCAGGTCTGGCAACTTTTCTGGCCACAGGCTGCGTTCCTCCAGGGGCAATGTCTTCAGTAGGTCTATCACCACCTGATTCATCTTTTCACACATCCCGTTGGTCTGGGGGTGATAAGGCGTTGTTCTGATCTTCTTGCAGCCATACAGGTTGCAGAATTCCTGGAATACTTCTGCTTCGAAGGCTGGACCTTGGTCAGTTAGCACACGTTCTGGGTAACCATGTGGGCGGCAGAAGTGCTGTTGGAAAGCTCTGGCTGCTGTCTGAGCCATCTGGTCCTTTACTGGCACTACTACCAGGAACCGGGAGTAGTGGTCTACGATGGTGAGAGCGTAGACATAGCCTGACCTGCTCGGGGATAGCTTCACATGATTCAGGGCTACCAGTTCGAGTGGCTGCTTGGTGATGATGGGCTGCAGGGGAGCCCTCTGGCTGTCACGGTCTTTTCTTCTCAGGTTGCATGGTCCGCATTCTCGACACCACCTCTCGACTGCTTTCCTCATGCCAACCCAATAGAACCGTTCACATAGCAGGACTTCCAGCTTTTTCCATCCAAAATGTCCCGCTCCATCGTGGTACGCTTCCAGGACCATAGACGCATCTCGCCTCGGGACTACCACCTGCCAGACCAGCTCATGTGTCCGGGAGTTGACAGTTCTTCGACACAGCTTCCCTTCATAAATGAACAGCTTGCCCTTTTCTTTCCACAGCTGTTTGGTCTCTTCTGGAGCATCTGAATCAGGGTATGAGTCAGCTTGTGTCAGCAACTCTTTGACTAGGCGAACAGCAAGGTCACTGTCTTGTGTTTCTGCCCATCCATGGTGGGGCAATGGATTGAACATGGTTTCTCTATTGGCAAAGCACCTGCTCTTCACACAATGGGAGCACTGCTTTATCCCATGGTGGTGGAACGCGGGGATTTCTATCTCTTCCAGCTCCTCTGGGTCTTCTCCCCCGTCTGGCAAGTTAGGCATCCTGGACAGAGCATCTGCGTTTGCATTCTTGTGCCCGGTACTTGATGGTGAATTCGTAATTAGACAGTCGGGCCATCCATCTTTGTTCCAGGGCACCAAGTTTTGCAGTGTCCAGGTGTGTCAGCGGGTTATTATCCGTGTACACAGTGAATTTGGAAGAGGTGAGATAATGTTTGAAGCGCTCAGTCACAGCCCAGATGATGGCAAGGAACTCCAACTTGAAGGAGCTGTAGTTTTCTGGGCTTCTTTCTGTGGGCCTGAGCTTCCTGCTGGCGTAGGCTATCACCCTTTCTCTGCCTTGCTGGATCTGGGACAGCACCGCTCCTAGTCCCACGTTGCTTGTGTCCGTGTGAAGGATGAAGGGTTGGCCATAATCAGGGTAGGCCAGGACCTTGTCTCCTGTTATGGTCATCTACAACCTGGTGAAGGACTCATCTTCCAGCATGTCCCATTTGAATGGTGGTTTCTGGTTCTTGGCCTTCCTGGACTGGCCTATCAGGAGGTCCTGCATGGGTGCCGCCATCTTGGTGAAGCCTGGTATAAACCTTCGGTAGTAGCCTACCAACCCGAGGAACTGCAGCACTTCTTTGATGGTGGAAGGTCTCGGCCAGTCCTTGATTACGGTGATCTTATCGGGGTCTGGTGCTACACCGTCAGAGCTTACCACATGTCCTAAGTACTGTACTTTGGGCTTCAGCAGGTGGCACTTAGACGGCTTCACCTTCAGGCCAAAGCCAGCCAGGGCTTCAAACACTTCCGCCAGGTGCTTCAGATGATCCTCATATGTCTTGGAGTATACTATGACGTCATCCAGGTACAGCAGGACTGTCTCGAAGTTCTTATGCCCTAGACAGCACTCCATCAACCGCTGGAAGGTTCCTGGGGCGTTGCAGAGCCCGAATGGCATGCAGTTGAACTCGCTGAGGCCCATCAGGGTGGTGAATGGGGTCTTTTCCTTATCCGCCTCTGCTACAGGAACCTGCCAATACCCACTAGTAAGATCCAAAGTAGAGAAATAATTAGCAGATTTTAACGCAGCTAGTGACTCCTCTATCCTGGGTAGCGGGTATGCATCTTTATGTGTGATGCGGTTAATTTGCCTGTGGTCTACACACATTCTCATTGTGCCATCCTTTTTCTTTACAAGAACTAATGGAGCTGCCCATGGGCTACAACTGTCTCTTATTACCCCAGCCTCCTTCATCTCTTGCAACATCCCTTTGGCATTTTGGTAGTGTGCTGGCGGTACAGGCCGGTACCTTTCTTTAATGGGTGGATGGTCTCCTGTGGGGATATGGTGTTGAACCCCCTTTACCTGCCCGAAGTCGAGTGGGTGTTTACTGAAGACCCTTTCATACTCTTGGACCACCCGGTATACTCCTTGTTTTTGGTGTTGAGGGGTGGAGTCAGTGCTCACAAGCAGCTTCTGACACCAGACCTCCATCTGTCCCTCGGAGCCATTACCCTCCGCCTGGTTGGATGGAGGTAAGGGTTCCACTGTTTTTATAGCATTTTGATTGACGGTAAATAGCTTGGCTAGGGTGGCATACCGGGGCAAATGGACTTCTTTTTCCTCAATGTTCAGGATGCGGACTGGCACTCCCCATGGCGGACATCAACCCCCCCCCTGGCTGTCAAAATGGTGGGCCTACTGTCAGAGTAGACGGGCTCTACCAGGGCCTGGTAATCTCTACCCCGGACACCGATTGCTGCCCGGCACCATATCAGCATTTCACTTCTTGGGGGCATGGCAATAGGGAATGGGTCACTCATCCTGACACTGCCAATTTCACCACCAGACAGTCCTACCTGTTGTCTTTTCGTCAGGGCTCTGATCTCTCTTTGTAGAACCCACTGCTGGCTGGAACTGGCGGTCTCCGCAACCTGCTGTAACAAGACAATTATTTCTGCAAGACAATTTTCAATGACATTAGTGCCTAGGGTTATCATAGGATGACTTTCTCGGCGATCAATGTCGACAATAATCAGTCCTTGTGCTGGCAGTTCGACTTTGCCAACCTTTATGGTCACTTCTTTGTACCCCAACTGAGGTACGGGTTGAACATTATTAGCATAAATACTCAAATGTTCGTCTGGACGGCAGGTAATGTCCGAATCAGTCCAGTACCGTTTGAAAAGAATGTAAGGGATGGTGGTCACCTGGGACCCAGTGTCCAGCAACGCGCTCATTGGAAAGCCGTCCAGCACGTTAGGTAGGACTGGTCGTCCTCCCACATATTTGTCTCGCCAGCTTGATGGGCCTGGTGGTCTTACGCCTGGGGGTTGGCCCTCTGCCCCAGGTTTTGCTCGTTTAAATGACAGTACCTTGCATAATGTCCTGGCTGGTTGCAGCGGCGGCAGATGGGTTGTCCGTCATGGTCGTAGCGGTCGCTGTTCCTCCCTCTGGATCGTGGAATCCTCTTCTGCTGACGCCACGGGACGTCCTCCGGACTGGAAGCCAGCTGGATCTTTCCTTTGGGATACACCTGCAAGGACTGCACAGTTTTGGTTAGCACAGCTACACTTTTAGTTAACACTTGGACCTGATGGTGCAGGTCTGTAGACGGGGCATTGTCCAGAGTTTGTGCATCAGATCCTACAGGCTCCGGGGAAAAGGGTGCCACCTCCTGGTGATAGGTGATAGCTGGGCGCCGGTGAGCTGTAGCGCCACCTGGTGCTGGTTCCCGTAGCACCCGGATGGCCCTGTCCTTAAATTGAGCAAAGTCCAAGTCAGGGTTTTGCAGAGCCATTATGCGCAGCTGGGTTCGGTGGGCGCTGGACACTAAACCCTCAATAAACTGTTCGGTTAACAGTCTGTTTTCATCACGCACACTGTCAGGGTCTACCTGTTTGATGGCCCTCAGCGCCTCCTGCAGGTTTAAAGCATAATCCCATACACTGTCCTGTGCCTGTTGTTTGCACCCATAAAACTTCATCTTTATCTCTGCCGTAGTACGGGTGTCAAAAGGGTCCTTTAGGCGGGCCAGTATCTCTTTTACAGTCCCTTTTTCTCTGGCTGACCAGGATTTTACTTCTCTCTGGGCTGCACCAATCAACTGGCTTATGAGGATGCTCACTTTCTGCTCCTTGGACAGGGGGTATACTTTAAATAAACTGCTTAGTCTCTCCTTGAAGTCACTCAGGGTGTGCGACTCTCCTGAGTACTGGTGCAACCACGCCGTCCCCGGTATATATGGCATGGAGAATGGCATTACCACGGCAGCGGCCACGCCGGTAGTTGAAGTTCCCTCCATATCGGACGTCTTCCTCCCCCCTAGTGAACCTTGGCCTACCTTCCTTCTCTTTTCTTCCGTAGGCCGCAGTTCCGCAGGCGATGGTCTCTGTCGAGGACCTGGCGTCGCACGCATTTGACATCAGCGTTCGCTGTGGCTCCTTCCAGGACCTGGCGCTGCGTCCGTGCGTGGGGCGGGGCTTTGGACTTCACGCGTTTCCAGCGATCACGCCCCTCTTCTTCCCGCGCGGCGACTTGAAAATGGCGGACAATGGCGGGAAATCTTCACCACGGAATGCGACACAGTCTGTGAAGGCGTGCAGTACCCGGTGGTAGCGGGCACGCAATCCTGCCGACTACGCCAAAGTTGACGCGCCCCCTGGGCCGTGGGGTACCCGGAGCCGGGCCAGTAGATGCTGGGGGTTGTAGTCACGGTGGTGGCGACCCGGTCCGTGACCCAGGGCGGTCAAACCAGGGTAGTTTATGCATAGTCCGACTACGCCACCTGTGGAATGCGGTTATTGGGAACCGCTTCTGCGGAGCAGTCCGCTGAAGCTGGTGGTATGTGCAGCAAGGTGATGTAACTCCCCACAGGAAGAGTGGAGCTTCAGGGCAGCGCGTATGGATGATGGTGGTAGTAGTGCAAGGTATCAGAAATGACAACACGGAGTCTTTGCAGTGCAGTCCCAGGGTCTTTACTATTGGCAATTATATGGGCCTCAACGGGAGTACCGGCTAGTGATGAGGGCCTGGTCAGTCTGGGAACAATCCTAGAGTCCTCCTGGCCAGGTAGAGTTGTAGGCCTGCCATTCTGACTATACTCTTTGGCTATCCCGCTTATAGTCGTCTTGTAGCCCACATCCCTGAGTGTAACGTGCTGCGCTCACCCGTATGGCTGGCGACTCGGACCTTGTGTATTCCTCGCTCCTCTGTGGCGGTACGGGTCCTTTCGTGTGGCTGAGCCTCCGGGCTTCTGATGGGCCAGGAGACCTGCAATCTCCTGCCCTGCGGTATCTGCTGCTGGGTATGCAATCCCCACAGCCTCGGACTGCGGTGTCCAGTTTCTTGTGTGCTCCAGCTAGGACGAGCTATCTCCAGCTTCAGTCCCTGGCTCCTTACTCCTTCATGTCCTACTTGACTCCTGACACTAGACTAAACTAACCCCACCTCCAGATCCAGTTATATAGGGCAGGATCCTCCCCTTTCTGGTCTGGGGCAGGAGGTGTTGCATGTAATGTGTTCCTGACCAGGAAACTCCTGTTTTGCTCCCAGACATGGTATTACTACCACTGTGGCAACCAGACCCTCTGGGGTGCCACATATGTATATACACTGCTCAAAAAAATAAAGGGAACACTCAAATAACACATCCTAGATCTGAATGAATGAAATATTCTCATTGAATACTTTGTTCTATACAAAGTTGAATGTGCTAACCAATGGAGGCCTGGATTTGGAGTCACCCCCAAAATTAAAGTGGAAAAACACGCTACAGGCTAATCCAACTTTGATGTAATGTCCTTAAAACAAGTCAAAATGAGGCTCAGTATTGTGTGTGGCCTCCACGTGCCTGTATTACCTCCCTACAACGCCTGGGCATGCTCCTGATGAGGTTGTGGATGGTCTCCTGTGGGATCTCCTCCCAGACCTGGACTAAAGCATCCGCCAACTCCTGGACAGTCTGTGGTGCAACGTGACGTTGTTGGATGGAGTGAGACATGATGTCCCAGATGTGCTCAATCGGATTCAGGGCTGGGGAACAGGCGGGCCAGTCAATAGCTTCAATGCCTTCATCTTGCAGGAACTGCTGACACACTCCAGCCACATGAGGTCTGGCATTGTCCTGCATTAGGAGGAACCCAGGGCCAACCGCACCAGCATATGATCTCACAAGGGGTCTGAGGATACTTAATGGCAGTCAGGCTACCTATGGCAAGCACATGGAGCGCTGTGCGGCCCTCCAAAGAAATGCCACCCAACACCATTACTGACCCACTGCCAAACCAATCATGCAGAAGGATGTTGCAGGCAGCAGATCGCTCTCTACGGCGTCTCCAGACTCTGTCACGTCAGTCACATGTGCTCAGTGTGAAGCTGCTTTCATCTGTGAAGAGCACAGGGAGCCAGTGGCGACTTTGCCAATCCTGGTGTTCTGTGGCAAATGCCAAGCGTCCTGCACGGTGTTGGGCTGTGAGCACAACCCCCATCTGTGGACATCGGGCCCTCATACCACCCTCATGGAGTCAGTTTGTAACCGTTTGTGCAGACAAATGCACATTTGTGGCCTGCTGGAGGTCATTTTGCAGGGCTCTGGCAGTGCTCCTCCTGTTCCTCCTTGCGCAAAGGTGGAGGCAGCGTTCCTGCTGCTGGGTTGATGCCCTCCTGTGGCCCCCTCCACATCTCCTGGTGTACTGGCCTGTCTCCTGGTAGCGCCTCCAGCCTCTGGACACTACGCTGACAGACACAGCAAACCTTCTTACCACAGCTCGCATTGATGTGCCATCCTGGATGAGCTGCACTACCTGAGCAATTTCTGTGGGTTGCAGAGTCCGTCTCATGCTACCACGAGTGTGAAAGCGCAACCAACATTCAAAAGTGACCAAAACATCAGCCAGAAAGCATTATTACTGAGATGTGGTCTGTGGTCCTCACCTGCAGAAACACTCCTTTATTGAGGGTGTCTTGATAATTGCCAATAATTTCCATCTATTGTCTATTCTATTTGCACAACAGCATGTGAAATTGATTGTCAATCAGTGTTGCTTCCTAAGTGGACAGTTTGAGTTCACAGAAGTTTGATTTACTTGAAATTATATTCTGTTGTTTAAGTGTTCCCTTTATTTTTTTGAGCAGTGTATATATATATATATATATATATATATATATATATATACACACATATATACTGTATATACTGTATATATAAAGAATATTTCCTTGGAAAACTACTGTATATGTAAATGACATGGAGAATTCCTCTATGTAAAAGCTCATGTTAAAATAGCATTGCAATCGGATTGCATTTGCATGTCAATTGGATGTTAATCGATGCTAGGTGAGAAAAATCGCACCGTACTCTCATGATAATCGCATGACACTAGTCCAATTTTTCTGGACCGATATCGGACCTCTTTTTTACGGTGATGGGTATGAGCCCTTAGTATGATGCTCTAAAATTATGATTCTTCCCATAGCTCCTCACTCAGTAGAATTCACCCACAATGCCTCACTTATTATGATACCCCAAAGTATCTCATTCGATATGTAACTCCATAGCCCCCCACTCAGTATGATGCACCCAACAATCTCCATATTTACATTCTATGGTCATGATGAAGAGGTTAACAACTTCTGTGTACTTTATGGAAAAAAACAGCCTATTTTCAATAAAAGACATCGAATTGTGATCATGGTATCTGGGATCAAACTGACCTGCAAGAGGAATAAACCATAATTTTCATACTTTAATGAGACTGAGCTCAAGTAAAGACCCCATACACATTAGACAGCTGTTGGCAGGATGATCTCCTAACTCCCCCATACACACAGATGTTACTACTGCCTCTCTGCCATTGCTTCAGCAATTGGTGACTGACTGCTGTGGTGACTTCACATCATCAAGTTGCTGGAAAGTGCAGTAAAAAAAGGAACAGGAATAGAGGTACCGCTGTCAGTAGGAGTAATCAGAGGGTTGAAAAAACATAACATTTTTATTAAATTAAAACATACTATGTGTGGCACCCTGCTGTTCACAGGTACCACAGGACCCAAAAGGGTGCATGGACAGACTTCTCCACAAGAGGCCCTCATTACATACAAACACCTCCACCCTTCCACCTCATACCACCAGAGGGAGCCCGTTAGGGATATATATATGGAGGATGGAGCCAGGCAGTTCAGTCAGTCAGAAGTTGAGTCTGAGGAGAGTGTGCTGCCACTGAGAGCAGTGAAGACGCAGCACATCTGCTGCTGGATTGAGGGCCCCGAGTGTGGCCGGAGGCAAAGAGGAGAGGAGTTGAGGGGGCAGAGGAGCATCATAGGCTCACCCCGAGTATACAAACCGGACACCGGGTCCGCGCCTACAGGGTCCCTTTATACCCAGTTGGGATCACCGGCATACCAGTAGGACTACAAGTCCCTGGCCGACCTGAAGCTAAACCCATTACAGGACCAGGAACCACGAAGGCCCCGGCGCCCAGGGATAGTGGTTGCCAGCGGAAGGTCCTACTACCAAGCGACAGGTGAAGGAACAGCACGACACATAAGCTAGGCCCAGTTGCAGGCTGGCCAGGAGCATAGAGAGAGGGAAACACAGACTAGGAGGCCTTATACCCGCTCACTGGGGAGAAGTCCTGAAGTGCACCCTTCCTACCGAGTACCCTGGACCGCACCTGACATCCGTACTAGTAAAGGTATTGAAGCGAATCCCCTGTCTCTGTCAGGTACTCCTGCTGCGCCATCCCGACTGCACTACAAGCCCCAGCATCACCACCCACAATCAAACTCTACACTGCCCTGAGGCCCGCTCCACCTGTGGGGAGCTGTTCCATCCTAGCTGCCCTATCAACTGCCTCAGAGGTCTGCAGCAGCGCTGGTACAAATTACCAGAAACCACAGGTGGCGTCACGATCAAACTACAAATCCCATATAAACTATCCCCTTTTGTTGACCGCCCTGGGCCACGGACCGGGCCAGCCACTGTGACATATTCCCCCCAGCATCCATAGGCCCGGACACCGAGTACCCCACTGCCCTGGGGGCGGGTCACTATGCATTTCCAAATTGATCAGGTTTCTTCATAAGGCATCATTTCAAGTCATCAAGGGTTCAGCGGGCTCAGCAGCTCTGCCCAAGTTAAAAACAGATGATTTTATTTTTTTACCAAAGTCACCACAAACTAGTACAAAAAATAAAAGGTAAAAATCTCTCTAATAGTCTATGGTAAGGACAGGCCATGACTGCTTTTACCCCCAGAAGACCTAGAAAGTCATTTTTTTTTCAGTAAGGCAGAACATGATAATAATCTTTATTTTTATATAGCGCTAACATATTCCACAGCACTTTACAAACATCATCATTGATGTCCCCATTGGGGCTCACAATCTAGGTTCCCTATCATTATGTCTTTGTAGTGTGGGAGGAAACCGGAGAACCCAGAGGAAACCCACCCAAACACGGGGAGAACATACAAACTCTTTGCAGATGTTGTCCTTGGTGGGGTTTGAACCCAGCACCAAGGCTAACCACTGAGCCAACATTGCTCAGACAACCATTAATAACCTCATTGATAGCAGCCAAGGTGTGTAAGTGCGGGGATTCCTGTGCATTGCGCTCATGCTTGATACTAAATAAATAGATATTTTGAAAAATTGTTTATATTTTTTCATTGTTTCTATATCATTAACCTGTTTATCCCATCCAGGCCTGGTGTCGCAGACTCGCCCCCTGGGCCGTGGGGCACTCGGAACCGGGCAGTAGGGAGACAATGGTTGTAGTAGTGGCGACCCGGTCCCGTGACTCAGGGTGGTCAGACCAGTGGCAGTCTTTTAGATGTTTTAAGTGATGTCCGACTACACCACCCGTGGATTGCGGATATTAGGAACCGTAGTGCTGCAGCTCCTCCTCGGTGAGCCAATGGACATGTAGGGCATATGGTCCTTTTGCGCCCTCGTGTCGGGTAAAGGTGACCACATCACCAGGGTAGAGGTCACGGCCACGGTGTCCCTCCGGTAGGTGGCTTTCAACGTCCCTGCGGGTTACAAAGACGTCGCCTGCCGTTTCCGGGCCCCTGATGAAGCCCCAGCCGTTCTTCATATGGAATTTAATTATGGTCCCGGTGATTCGGGGACCGCGGGCGGCCCGGGGGTCCTGACGGGCTTTGCGTTTTTGCTCCGCGCTTCGGGCCTGGAGCCGCTCCTCCCTGACGCGCCTCTCCCGCCGTTCCCATTCGAAGGTCGCCAGTTGCTGCTGACAAGCCTCCAGACGACGGACCGCGTCTGCCCGGGTCTCTTGAGTGAACCCCATCAAGTTCTCGCCGGCGGGGTCCCACTCAAATTGGGCGTCCTCCAGTGGGGATAGGGTGACCTCTACGGGCTCTGGAGCCGGTATCAGAGGCTCGCACGGGAGCTGGGTTTTCCATGGCTGACTGCTGGTCACTTCAACCGGCCACTCCATCGGCAGTCCATCCGGACTGGTATGATGTGCAAATAGGTCCACGCCCAGCGATGGTATAGTGGGGGGACCTGGTCTGGGAGCAGCGCCCGGGGGCACTCGGCCTTGAGACCAGGCCGGGGGTCTTCTGTTCACGTCTGGTGGCGGCCCAACCCGGGAAGGGGGTGCCGGTGGGGTAGCGGTGCCCGGGTTGACCAGGCCTTGCGACCGGGCCGATGACGCTTCCTTCTTTACGGTGCCCGGGGTCAAGGGGCGTGGCGTTGGGTGGGGCGCGGCCGCGGCGCTCGACGCTTGAGGCCTAGCTGGGAGCAGTGGCGGCGCGGCAACAGGCGCGGTGAGTGGGGCTTCGGGTTCTGCGACGGGAGGCTGGGGCAGGCTTGCGGTTGCTGGGCCTGGGGTGGTGACGTCCCCTTTACTTGCCTCAGTCCTCGTGGCTCCCTCCGCTGCGTCGCCTCCGGTCCTCTCTCCTCCTGCGCCGTCCTCAGAGCCAGGCAGACTCCGGGGTGCGGTTAAGGCCTGTCGCTGGTGGATTTCGGCCTGCCGGGCCAGTTCCTCTCTCCATTCGGTGAGTGCACCCCGCTGCTCCCGGACCATCCTCCGCTCCAGGTCCTCCAGTGCAGCTTGCGCACGCTCCGGGTCTCTGGGGAGTTGCGCTAGGATCTCTGCCAGGCTACAGGGCGGTTCAGCCTGCAGCAGGCTCCGGGCCAAGAGGTTAGTGTTCTGGAAAGCGTCCATTCCCGGGTGCGGTCTGTCTAGACTGATCCAGACCGCGCCCTGCCCCACAGTTTTCTTCTCTTCCCACCCCCATTGGGGGTGGTCCCGGGGCAACTTGGTAACGATCACTTTCAGGGGCAGCCCCCCCACTTTGATGGACATCTCCACAGCCGCGCTCATGGCTGTTGGGGGAGGGCTCCTTCTTTGGCGCCATTCTGGGACCTGGCCCACGATGGGAGGCGGCCTCCTGTGGTCTTTTGGCGCGCACATTATGGCGCTCGTTCTTCTGGGGCGGGCGCCATTTTCCAACACAGTCAATCTCAATAAAACAGTCTCTTTCTCTTCAGGCGCGCAGTACCCGTTGTTAGCGGGCACGAAATCCTGCCGACTACGCCAAAGCTGACTCACCCCCTGGGCCGTGGGGCACTCGGAACCGGGCAGTAGAGAGACGATGGGGGTAGTAGTGGCGACCCGGTCCCATGGCTCAGGGTGGTCAGACCAGTGGCAGTCTTTTAGATGTTTTAAGTGAAGTCCGACTACGCCACCCGTGGATTGCGGCTATTAGGAACCGCCGCTGCATGGCAGACCGCTGGGGCTGATGATGTATGCAGCTGGGATGGTGTGACTCCCCACGGGAAGAGTGCGGCCCCAGGGCAGTGTAGTGGATGGTGGGAGTGATGGTGGTGAGAGTCCCAGTACCGGTAGTGCCGGAGGAGCGAAAAAGCACACAGACAACGTACTGCAGTCCAGGGTCTTTACTCACGGTTAATATCCAAGTCACTTCAGCTGGCAATGACTGCCCGAGCTGTGCTGCGTCCACCAGGTGAGGGGCTCGGTCAACTCCCAGGCAGCTCGGAAGTATGGCTCAGGACCCCCTTCAATCCTTCCTCTGGCCTGCCTCACCAGTGACCCACTTTTGTCCTGCTGCCGCGAACTTGTGCGGGTAAACGTGGATCCCGTTCCCCGCTGTTCTATATGGTGCCTTCCTAGCAGGTTTAATGAGGTGTCGCACCAATAAATGATCACGACGTCCGGTCTTTGGCTGAGGGTAGTTTCTCCTCCACCAACTTGGGATCCGGCACCCTTAATCTGCCTGACCCTTCACCCTGTATTCTCGTGGGTTCTTAGGGTCCCTTCTTCCTTCTTGTTCCTGAGCCCTTCTGTTTCTTTCTCTTCCTCTTCCCTTCTCTGTTCCTCCTTCTTCTCCTTTCTCGTGGAGCTGGGCTGAGAGAAAACCACAGCTCCCCTTCACCTCCTCTCTCTCTCTCCACTCTCCTCCTCGGCCTCTCCCTAGGCCCACTCTGGAGTAGAGCTCCTACAGAGCCTCTACTCCCTGTCTTCTCCTCTCTCTGCACAGACTGAACTGCTATCCTAAGATGGTGCCCACCTTTTATACTTCCCTCTAGCCATGAGCCCAGGTGACCAGCAACCAATGGGCTCCTACCTACGCTCAGGAACCGTCCCTTATCTGCTGCAACATCAGTGGGTATTCCTCCACCCTCCCCACTCCAGCCAGGGACATGGTCTGTCGTACCTGCAATTCTGTCTAATGGGAGTACCGTTGAGCTGTCCCTCGCAGTTAACTGAGCCCTGGTCCATACTCCATCCTCACCCGGGAGTGGAATATCACACCTCTGGCAGAGGTGCAATACCCCTGTAGTGGCCGAGCCCTCGGAGCGCTACATCAGCACCCGGCACACTATGGGACACCTGAGCGGAGGAGTCCGATGCCAGCACCCGTGACTGGGCCCCCTCCTGCTTGCCCAGGGCCTCGACACAACACTTACCACTCCCCGTGCCTTCGCAGCAGGTCCTGTTTCTTCCACGGCTCCTGACTGTGACGTCTCAGGTCAGAGGGCACGATGACATTTTTCCACCACGCCCTCTGATCAACAGTCACAGCGCAGAGCGGGAAGATGGCGACACGGAGGAGTCTGGAGCAGAGCAGCGGCAGCAGGTGAGGAGAGGTGAGGTGAGTGTTTGATTTTTTTTTTTTTTTATGTATGGAGGCATGGGGCATTATATGGTGGCACAGCCTGCATGGGGCATTATATGGGAGCACAGCCAGCATGGGGCATTATATGGGGGCACAGCCTGCATGGGGCATTATATTGGGGAACCTGCATGAGGCATTATATGGGCGCACAGCCTGCATGGGGCATTATATGGGGAACCTGCATGGGGCATTATATGGGTGCACAGCCTGCATGGGGCATTATATGGGGGCACAGCCTGCATGGGACATTATATGGGAGCACAGACTGCATGGGGCACTACATAGGGGCACAGCCTGCATGGGGCTTTACATGGGGCACCTGCATGGGGCATTATATGGGGGCACAGCCTGCATGGGGCATTATATGCAGAGGCGGATTATAATGAGGGCAATCTGGGCTACCACCCGGGGCCCCAAGCTCCAGGGGGCCCATGGCCAGACTGGCCTCATTATAATGTTATGTGCGCCGCCCGTAGGACAATGCAGCAGAAGCGAACACGCAGCGGGCTCTGCCTGCCCAAGCCTACTGTACTCACGCGTGGAGCCCTTGGGATTCCCGGCTGTCGGATCCTGCACTGCAGCTCCTGTGGTGCTCAGTGCTGGCTCCGCCCCCTGCTTGTCTTGTGCTCAGTGCTGCCTTTCTTCCTGCTGCTGGCAGCTCCTGGTGATGGTAAGAAGCAAATAGCTGCTTCCTGTTCTTTGAGAGAATAACTTGGGCATGTCACCCTGTGGGCAACAGAGTATGTGACCATGGGGGGGTGGTCACAAGGCATATGACCATGGGGGAGCTACAGGGTATGTGACCATGGGGACTGCAGGGTATGCGACCATGGGGGGGCCGCAGGGTATGTGACCATGGGGGGGCTGCAGGGTATGTGACCATGGGGGGCAGCAGGGTATGTGACCATGGAGGGCAGCAGGGTATGTGACCATGGAGGGAGGTGCATGGTTTGTGACCATGGGGGCAAGCAGGGTATGTGACCAAGGGAGGGCAGCAGGGTATTTGACCAACGAAGGGCTGCAGGGTATGGAACCATGGGGGGCTGCAGGGTATGGGACCATGGGGGGCTGCAGGGTATGTGACCATGGGGGGGCAAGGTATGTGACCATGGGATGGCTGCTGGGTATGTGACCATGGGAGGAGGGCTGCAGGGTATGTGACCATGGGGGGAGGGCTGCTGGGTATGTGACCAAGGGGGATGGTCACAAGGCATATGACCATGGGGGAGCTACAGGGTATGTGACCATGGGGGCAGCAGGGTATGTGACCATATGGGGGCTGCAGGGTATGTGACCATGGGGGCTGCAGGGTATGTGACCATGGGGGGGCTGCAAGGTATGTGACCATGGGGGGGCTGCAGGGTATGTGACCATGGGGGGGCTGCAGGGTATGTGCCCATGGGGGGCAGCAGGGTATGTGACCATGGAGGGAGGTGCAAGGTATGTGACCATGGGGGCAGCAGGGTATGTGACCATGGGGGGCTGCAAGATATGTGACCATGGGGGGCTGCAGGGTATGTGACCATGGGGGGACTGCAGGGTATGTGACCATGTGGGAGGGACGCAAGGTATGTGACCATGGAAGGCAGCAGGGTATGGGACCATGGGGGGGCACAAGGCATATGACCATGGGGGGGCTACAGGGTATGTGACCATGGGGGGGCTACAGGGTATGTGACCATGGGGGGGCTGCAGGGTATGTGACCATGGGGTGGCTACAGGGTATGTGACTATGGGGGAGGTGCAAGGTATATGAACATGGGGGGCAGCAGGGTATGTGACCATGGGGGGGGCTGCAGGGTATGTGACCATGTGAGGGGAACTCAAGGTATGTGACCATGGGGGCAGAAGGGTATGTGATCATGGGTGGCCTGCAGGGTATGTGACCATGGGGGGCAGCAGGGTATGTGACCATGGGGGGCAGCAGGGTATATGATCATGGAGGGCTGCAGGGTATGGGATCATGGGGGGCAGCAGGGTATGTGACCAAGGGAGGGCAGCAGGGTATGTGACCATGGGTGGGGGCTGCAGGGTATCTGACCAAGGGAGGGCTGCAGGGTATGGGACCATGGGGGGCAGCAGGGTATGTGACCAGGGGAGGGCAGCAGGGTATTTGACCAACGAAGGGCTGCAGGGTATGGAACCATGGGGGGCTGCAGGGTATGGGACCATGGGGGGCTGCAGGGTATGTGACCCTGGGGGGGCAAGGTATGTGACCATGGGAGGGCTGCAGGGTATGTGACCATGGGAGGAGGGCTGCAGGGTATGTGACCATGGGGGGAGGGCTGCAGGGTATGTGACAAAGGGAGAGCAGCAGGGTATGTGACCATGGGGGGGCCGCAGGGTATGTGACCATGGGGGGACACAGGGTATGTGACCATGGGGGGGGCGCCGGTTATGTGACCGCGGGGGCTGCTAGTGGCTGCATAGTATATTATCTTGGGGGCTACAGATTAATGTTATCCTGTGGGTTTGGGGGCTGCAAGGAGCTATGTAGGGGCTCATACTGTATGTATATGGCTGTGTGGGGGTTGATGTTGTATGTAGGGGGCTCATACTGTATGTTGGGGGCTCATACTGTATATTAAGGGACTGTGTGGTGTAATTGTATGTAGGGTACTGTGTTTATTCATACTGTATAAAGAGAGTTATGTGGGCGCTCATACTGTATCTATGGGGCTGTGTGAGGGTTCTTACTGTAGCTATGTAGGGGCTCATACTGCATATTGGGGGCTATGTGAGGGCTCATACTGTATATTGGGTGCTGTGTGTGGACTCATACTGTATGTGGGAGCTCATACTGTATATAGGAGGCTATGTGGAAGCTCATACTGTATATTGGGGGACTGTGTGGTGTCATATTGTATGTAAGCAGCTCATACTGTATATAGGAAGCTATGTTGGGGTCTCATACTGTATATTGGGGGACTGTGGTGTCATTGTAGGGGACTTTGTGTGGATTTATACTGTATAAAGGGAGTTATGTCGGAGCTCATACTGTATCTATGGGGCTGTGTGAGAGCTCTTACCATATCTAGGTAGCTATGTAGGGGCTCATACTATATGTAGGGGGCTGTGTGTGGGTTCATACTGTATATGGAGGGCTGTGTGGGGGCTCATATTGTATGTAGGGAGCTGTGTGTGGACTCATACTGCATGTACAGGGCTATGGGGGCTCATACTGTATGTAAGGGCTGTGTGTAGACTCATACTGTATGTACAGGGCTATGCTGGGCTCATACTGTATGTACGGGGCTGTGGTGGGCTTCTACTGTATGTACAGGGCTATGGGGGCTCAAACTGTATGTAGGGGGCTTTGTGTGGGCTCCTACTGTATATGGGGGGCTGTGTGGGTGCTCATATTGTATGTAAGGGATTGAGTGGGGGCTCATATTCTATGTAGGGGGCTTTGTGGGGCATATTGTCTGGGCCTGTGAGCTGTTATCCTCATTGCAGTTCGGCTTATGGTCTCCTTTTCTTGTCCTGATTGAAGGAATTCCCCGACGAATCCCTGAATGACCAAAAGAGGAGAAAAAGCGTCGGAAGAAGACGCCATGAAGCTAAGTACACAACTGTTCAGGCCATAAAGGGTCTATATATATAGTGTTGTATCTGCTGTTAGACAGATACAACACATGCGGGATTGCCTGTGTGTTAAGTGTTGTGGTTGTGTAACAGACGAAACATAACATGCAACCACAGGGACTCGAATATATTATCCGAGCACTACAAGATACTCGGATAACACCCGAGCATGCAGGGATAACACGTTATCCGAGCACATTCGCTCATCACTAATGTCTTTATGAATTGAGTTTTTAAAATAAAGAAAATTTTTTTTTTTAATGGTTTACATGTATGAAGGCCCCATAGATTGATTACTTTGGTTGTTTATTGAGGGGACTATGTGGGGGCTCGTACTGTATATAGGTTATGTCAGCATATTAATTCTGCTCAATATTAAGTGATACAAATTAAATTAAAAATAATTATAATTAATATGTTAATATTGAGCAGAATTAATTTCAGCCTATTGTTCGGCCTCCACAACAGTCACGGCCTCTCATAAGATAAGATAAGATATACTTTATTTATCCCGGAGGAAATTGCGGTATCACAGCAGCAGAACACAGATCTCGAACATGACACATATGATAACATAACATTTGGAATGCTTTAGACATTGCTTTTCAGACATTTGTTAAACACCCCCATAGCTGTTGGAACAAACGATCTCCTGTATTTTTCCTTTTTACACCTTAGTTGTATTAGGCGATTGCTGAATGTGCTCTTCTGTTTCGCAAACAGTTCATAAACCGGGTGTGTGTTGTTGCCCATTATAGCTCTGCACTTCTTCTTAATCCTATCCTCTACCACCTCTTCAAAAGTCCCAAGCTGTAGGCCCACCGTCGCGCTAGCCTTCTTTATAAGTTTGTTGAGCTTGTTGGCGTCAGCAACACGCACACTGTTACCCCAGCAAATTATTGCCGCAAAGGTGGCACTAGCCACAATGGATTGGTAGAACACCTCAAGCATTTTGCCACACACATTAAAAGACCTTATCTTCCTTAGGAAGTACAATCTACTCATCCCCTTCTTGTAGACCTTCTCCATGTGGCACTTCCAGTCTAGCTTGCTATCCAGGTAAACCCCCAAATATTTGAAACTGTCCACCATCTCCACATCCTGACCGTCAATGGTAACAGGTAGGCATACCTTCTTGCACCTTCCATAGCTCATCACCAACTCCCTGGTTTTCTTAACATTTAGTTCTAGATGGTTAGCCTGGCACCATACTGCAAAGTCCGCAACCACCCTTCTATATTCCTCTTCATCCTGGTCCTTCCCAATACCGCCAACTATCACAGAGTCATCCGAGTACTTCTGGAGGTGACAACGGTCTGATTTATACTGAAAGTCAGCTGTGTACAATGTAAAGAGGAATGGCGACAGCACTGTTCCCTGCGGGGCTCCGACACTGCTCAGTACACTATCTGATGTAGCCGTCCCCCACCTAACAAACTGTGGCCTATCCGACAGGTAGTCAATTATCCAATTCACAAGTCCCTCATCCACCGCCATTTTAATCAACTTTCCACGCAGTAAGAGTGGCTGTAATGTGTTGAACGCACTAGAGAAATCAAAGAACAAAGCACGCACTGTGGTTCCATCATTGTCCAAAAAGGAATGTACTGTTTGTAGCAGAGACGCTACAGCATCGTCCACCCCCAGTCCCTGCCGGTACGCAAACTGAAGAGCATCAGTATGCGCCATCACCCTCGGACACAAGTGAGCAAGTACTATTCTCTCCAAGGACTTCATCGCATGCGATGTTAAGGTCACCGGTCTATAGTCCCCCGGGGAAGCCGGGAAGGTAGTCTTGGGAACCGGCACTAGGCAGGAAGTCTTCCATAGCACTGGTACTCTCTTTGATTGTAAGCTCTGGTTAAAGAGATGCTGGAAGACAGTACACAACTCATTTGCACACACTCTGAGGACACGTGGACTCTGAGGACACACTCTGAGGACATGTGGCCCCTTCTGAAAATTAATCTCCCACCCCTGCCCTATTATGTATGGCGCTATGTTATATATTTTTCCCTTATGCTGTACATAAGGGAAAAATGTGCGCTCCGCAATACACTCACTGCTATTTCTGTCAGCAGGGTGGGCCCTCGCCTTCTAAACTGCCCGGGGCCCTGGCTACTCGTAATCCACCCCTGATTATATGGGGCACCTGCATGGGGCATTATATGGGGGCACAGCCTGCATGGGGCATTATATGGGGGCATAGCCTGCACGGAGCATTATATGGGGACCAGTATTCTGTATGCAGCATTATATGGAGTCCATTATTCTGTATGCAGCATTACATGGGGTCCATTATTCTGTATGGAGGACTATATGGGGCCCATTATTCTGTATGGAGCATTATTTGGAGTCCATTATTCTATATGGAGGACTATGTAGTGCCCATAATACTGTATGGAGCAATATATGGGGCCAATAATACTGTATGGAGGACTATATTGTCCGGTCTGCACTGTGCGCTGCGAGGATTCGCCGCTTTCTGAGCTATTGTAGAATTTACAATAGATATGTAATGTAAGTGAGTGAAATCTTTGGCATTATACTATATATATATTTCTCTGCGGTATCTGTGCATCATGAATCGTGGTACAGTACAGACCAAAAGTTTGGACACACCTTCTCGGTTAAAGATTTTTCTGTATTTTCATTACTATGAAAATTGTACATTCACACTGAAGGCATCAAAACTATGAATTAACACATGTGGAATTATATACTTAACAAAAAAGTGTGAAACAACTGAAAATATGTCTTATATTCTAGGTTCTTCAAAGTAGCCACCTTCTGCATGGATGACTGCTTTGCACACTCTTGGCATTCTCTTGATGAGCTTCAAGAGGTAGTCACCGGAAAAGGTTTTCACTTCACAGGTGTGCCCTGTCAGGTTTAATAAGTGGGATTTATTGCCTTATAAATGTGGTTGGGACCATCAGTTGTGTTGTGCAGAAGTCTGGTCGATACTCTGCTGATAGTCCTACTGAATAGACTGTTAGAATTTGTATTATGGCAAGCAAAAAGCAGCTAAGTAAAGAAAAACGAGTGACCATCATTACTTTAAGAAATGAAAGTCAGTCAGTGCGAAAAATTGGGAAAACTTTGAAAGTGTCCCCAAGTGCAGTTGCAAAAACCATCAATCGCTTCAAAGAAACTGGCTCACATGAGGACCGCCCCAGGAAAGGAAGACCAAGAGTCACCTCTGCTTCTGAGGATGAGTTTATCCCAGTCACCAGCCTCAGAAATAGCAGGTTAACAGCAGCTCAGATTAGAGACCGGGTCAATGCCACACAGAGTTCTAGCAGCAGACACATCTCTTCAACAACTGTTAAAAGGAGACTTTGTGCCGCAGGCCTTCATGGTAAAATAGCTGCTAGGAAACCACTGCTAAGGACAGGCAACAAGCAGAAGAGACTTGTTTGAGCTAAAGAACACAAGGAATGGACATTAGACCAGTGGAAATTTGTGCTTTGGTCTGATGAGCTCAAATTTGAGATCTTTGGTTTCAACCACCGTGTCTTTGTGCGATGCAGAAAAAGTGAACGGATGGTTCTAAAATGCCTGGTTCCCACCATGAAGCATGGAGGAGGAGGTGTGATGGTGTGGGGGTGCTTTGCTGGTGACACTGTTGGGGATTTTTTCAAAATTGAAGGCATACTGAACCAGCATGGCTACCACAGCATCTTGCAGCGGCATGCTATTTCATCCGGTTTGCATTTAGTTGGACCATCATTTATTTTTCAACAGGACAATGACCCCAAACACACCTCCAGGCTGTGTAAGGGCTATTTGACCAAGAAGGAGAGTGATGGGGTGCTACGCCGGATGACCTGGCCTCCACAGTCACCAGACCTGAACCCAATCGAGATGGTTTGGGCTGAGCTGACCCGCAGAGTGAAGGCAAAAGGGCCAACAAGTGCTAAGCATCTGTGGGAACTCCTTCAAGATTGTTGGAAGACCATTTCCGGTGACTACCTCTTGAAGCTCATCAAGAGAATGCCAAGAGTGTGCAAAGCAACCATCAAATCAAAAGGTGGCTACTTTGAAGAACCTAGAATATAAAACATATTTTCAGTTGTTTCACACTTTTTTGTTAAGTATATAATTCCACATGTGTTAATTCATAGTTTTGATGCCTTCAGTGTGAATGTACAATTTTCATAGTCATGAAAATATAGAAAAATCTTTAAATTAGAAGGTGTGTCCAAACTTTTGGTCTGTACTGTATGTGTTAAAGGGGTCCACTGAGATTCTTTCGCTCGGGGCCCACAAAAACCTGGAGCCGACCCTGATCCCATCATGTGATTTCCATAATTCCACAACTTTTCCTTCTCGGTGTTGCAATTTTAATGTTTAGACGTGTTATTGAATACATATAGTTTGATTACACCTTTAGTCTGCTGTGTTGCTTGTTGTTAATGCATTTAGCGCACTCTGGACTAAAACTGGCACATCAAAGTCTGATCTTAGTAAATCCCCTCTTTTATGTTTTATTGGTTAGGCTATGTACACATGTCCAGTAATGATCCATTAGAAAGGATCCAGCAGCGATCCATTGGCAAAAAAAGTTGTGCAGACACAACTTTTTAGTCCGTTTTTAAAAAACTGATCTCTGCTGGATCCGTTTTTTCAACATTAAAGTCTATAGAAAATGGGTCCGCTAATTAGCTGTCCGTTTTCTTCCATTTGTAAAGGATCTAGTAAGCAAAAAAAATAATCCTTTAGAAAAACGAATGGCTAATTAACGTTATTAACGTTAACAATTTAAAAAAAACAGATCCAGCAGAGATCATTTTTTTTAAAACGGACTAAAAAGTTGTGTCTGCACAACTTTTTCTTGCCAACGTATTGCTGCTGGATCCATTCCAAGGGATCACTACCGGACATGTGAACATAGACTAAATCTTCTGTATATTTTCTAGTTATCTTTTAACAGTTGCAAAACTAAACACTTGTAACACAACTAACATAAAAGACCCCTCCGCCCACAGCTGTATTTCAGATGCCAATGACGTATTTTCTTACCTTGGAGTTTGTGTCCCTTTCAATTTTAAATAGTCACCTTTGTGATAGGATTAGCTATTCCAAAAACATTCAGATTGTAAAGTCACCAAGAAATTATCTTTAAGGACAAAAAAGCAACGTAAACTCAGAATATCGCATTCAATGTTGTCTGCTCAGTCAGTAAGATTTCCATTTTTTAAATGATAAATGCAAGATATACAGTAAAGTTTCCTTTGTAGGCTAATGTTTCTTTTCTCAAATATTTGTCCTTTCATCATGTGTGCAGACCTCAGTCTAGGGTCCCTAAAGGGTTATTTTCTAGATAGTAAGTCAAAGGGTTACATGGGGGTGAGAGTGGGTTCTGATGTTTAGGCAGCAATTCCAATTGCATAGTGGGCATTGCTTTATTTTGAGAAATTGGCCAAATTTAGGTCATGAAAATTTTTCAATTTCATGTCCCCAGGAATTAAAATTATGGTAAGGAAATGTAGGTTCAAAATGGTCACTACACGTTTAGATGAGTTACTGAATTCATCTAGGTGTAGGATCACTTCTGGGGGCAATGAAAATGTGACAATGTGCCCCTAATCTATTCAAGACAAATTTGCACTCCATAAATCATATGGAACTCCTTTATTCCAAGCCCTGCCCTGTGCCCAAACAGTATTTTCCAAGCATAAATGGGGTATTGCCTATTTGATAAAAAATGTATAACTAATTTTAGGTGCACTTACTTTCTTTACCTTTTGTGAAAATAGAAAAAAATGAGGCTTATACAACTTTAGTTGAAAAAAAAATATTCCATTCCATATATCATTATTTAAATAAAGCACCTAAAGGGTTCACAAACTTTCTGAAAGTGGTTTAGAGTACTTTGAGGGGTGCAATTTGTAAAATGGGGTTTCATTTGAGGGTTTTCTGACAAACAGAAAATTCAAAGCCGCTTTAAATGTGAATAGATCCTTAAAAAATACGTTTTGCACATTTTGTTGAAAAAAAAATGAAAAATTGTTACTAAAATTTAAGTCTTCTAACGCACTAATAAAATAAGACATTTGAAAAGAATACTGACATAAAACAGACATATGGTAACTTATTTATAAACTATGTTGTGTAGTATGACCATTTGTTTTTAATCTGCAAATTTGTATCCATTTTTGGTAAATTTCAGATATTTTCATGAACAAAAAAAAAAATAACCACACATAATGACACATGTCCGATTTAAAAAATAGGGCTTTGTTGGTATTGAGGACAAACCATTATGTCCATTAAATCCTTTCTGACATGGTTAATTTCCGTTTTTGCGTTTCGTTTTTTTCTTCTTCTAAGAGCCATAACTTTTTTATTTTTCTCTAGAAATAGTTGTATGAAGGCTTGATTTTTTGTGGAAGGAGTTGCTCTTTTCAATGACACCATTAATTTTAACATGTGATGCTTTGGGAAGCGGAGGAAAAAATTCCAAGTGCGGCAAAATTGCAAAAAAAGTGCAATTTTGCCATTGGTTTTTGGATTTTTATTTACCATGTTCACTATGTGGTAATAATATGATTCTCCGGGTGAATACAATTCCGGAGATACCAAACATGCATTTTTATTAATTCAGTTGGTGAAAAAATTTTGAAATCTCTAAAACAAAAATTTTTACTTGTGTCGCCATTTTCCGAGACCTGTAACATTTTCAACTTTTGGTCAATGTGTGATGGCTTATTTTTTGAGCTGATGCTTTTATTGATACTATTTTGGGGTATTTTGCGTTTTGACCGCCTTAGTGCTTCTTTTTTTTTTTTTGCAGTGTTGCAGCATTCGAAAAAACTTTATTCTGGGGTTTAGATTTTTTTTTCTCATTTACTGATCTGGTTAATTTTATATTTTGATAGATCAGAAGACTTTTGTGAACATAATGGTACCAAATATGTGATTTTATTTATTTTTTAATGGGGTAAAAGCGGGTTGATTTGCATTTTTACATATATAGTTATATATTTTTGGATATATAAATTTAAAAACGTTTTTTAAATTTTTACTCTATTTGTTAGTCCCTTTAGGGGACTTGAAACGGCAACCATCCGATTGCTTGTCCTATACACAATAATACAACAGTATTGCTGTATATAGCAAAATCACGGTCTCCTATGAGCACCAGCCAGAAGCTGGCATTCACGAATACCATCATGACAGGCACAGGGGTCATAGCATCTCATTAATGACCTGTAATTGCATCATGGTGGCACCGATGGGCACATGGAATGACGCATCCCCCTCAAGGCATGCTGTAATTGTAGCTGTCAGAGATTGACAGTGGCATTTAATAGGTTAATAGCTTCGGATGGAGCTCTGCTCTACATGCGGCTTTTAGAGGCAGATTATGGCTGAATATCACAGCCGTAATCTGCTGGGAAAGATGTAAGCTCAGACCCTGAGCCTGCATCAAAGTCAAAGAGCCAGCATATGATTTAACTACCCAGCATACTGTATGTCGGACGGTAAGGGTTTAAAAAACATTCAGATAGCAAAAATTCTTAAAGCTATAATATGTGGTATCCATATCAAATGCACACTCAGGTGCTTATCTAAAATTCTAGAATTGCCATGTTGCAATATAAGCAAATAGTCATCTCATGAATAATGCCAATGTCCATAACCAGGATAGTCTAACCTGCAAAATATGCCAACCGCCAAACCGTCCACTTGTACGCTTAAAAAAATAATTCACAATCATTCTCAAGTAACTGCTGGATCATCCCCCATATTCTTTAAAACATGGTTTTTTTTCAGTATATAAACTAGGGGAGAACACTGATCTGGTTCCCCCTGATGAAGCAGGATGTGAAATGTGAGTTGGGATACAAGGCAGTGTGGCAGCACAAGGCAATGATGGTGTTTGGTGGGTATTTGCCAAGATGTGGTGGCTTTATAGGTCCATAGTAGGGTTTCACCATTGCATTCTGAAACATCACCTGGAACTTGGCTTGGGGTCCTGTTGCACATGTTAAATTATTTAGTGTTCTTACAATTTTATAGGATGGTATGCATTCTCTAATGGTAACTATTAAAAGGACCACCAGAGTCCCAGGGTTTGTAATGTGTTTTTTTTAGAGATTACTGACTGTCACTGTCTTTTTTATTTATTTTTAATAGATATTTTAGTATTGATTCTGTTGTACATTGTTATCTACAAGAACAGGAGTATTTGTAGGATCTATTGTAATTATAGGGGCTCTTGCTTTGTGGTATAAGGTAATACAGGAATGAGGCATCAGATTCAGGATTGGTCAGTAATTTCTATGTACACCATTATTGTGTACAGATCCGTAATATTGCAGTTTGCAGGAGCCCTGATGCTTTTTAGCCTAACACATATTTGTTAAAGTCTTAACATTATACAGATCATTACATTGCTGGTGCTACACAATATAGCTCCAGATGTTCAGAAGAAACCTTAAGAAACTTACAAAAATTACCAGCAATATAAATATAAATTACTACATAAATTAAAAAAATGTATGACGATGTGTAAATCCTAAATCCGATGTTACTATGGAACCATTAGTGTCATTTACATTAGAATGTGATAACATTGTGTTTGTACAAGGGGGCGGAGCTATTACTAGTCACTGCCCGCTCTCCTAAAAGTAGTGTCACAGTTCTATATAAAGAGGCCTCTTCCATCTGCTCCTCACTTCTTACCAGTAGTCATACAGAAGCGAGGACCACCATGCAGGCCACTTACCTTCTTCTCCTCTGCTGCGTGACCCGCATATTTTCCGCTCCTGGTAAGCATAGTTATACATAGTTATATATAGTTATGTATCTCATTCTCTCATCTTTCAGCTTCTTATTATATGTAATACTAGCTATTGAACCCGTTCTACGACCAAGGTGGCAAGCATTTTTATTGGTATATGGTCCCCTATCCTGGTCCATGCTCCCCCAACCTGGTCCATGCTCCCCCATCCTGGTCCCCCATCCTGTTATGTGCTCCCACATTCTGCTCTCCCATCCTGTTATGTGCCCCGCCATCCTGGTATATGCTCCCCCATCCTGGTATATGCTCCCCCATTCTGGTCCATGTTCCCACATTCTTATCCATGTTCCCCCATTCTGGTTCATGCTTCCCCATTCTGGGCTGTGCTCCCCCATCCTGGTTCCCCATCCTGTTATGTGCTTCCCCAATCCTGCTCCCCCATCCTGTTATGTGCTCCCCCATTCTGTTATGTGCTCCCCCATCTGGCTTCCCCATCCTGTTATGTGTTTCCCCCATCCTATTATGTGCTCCCCCATCATGTTATGTGCTTACCCCATTCTTTTATGCGCTTCCCCCATTCGGTTATGTGCTTCTCCATCCTGTTATGTGCTCCCCCATCCTGTTATGTGCTCCCTCATCCTGTAATGTGCTCCCCCATCCTGTTATGTGCTCCCCCATCCTGATATGTGCTCCCTCATCCTGTAATGTGCTCCCCCATTATGTTATGTGCTCCCCCATCCTGTTGTGTGTTTCCCCCATCCTGTTATGTGCTCTCCCATCCTGCGCCACCATCCTGTTATGTGCTCCCCCATCCTGTAATGTGTGCCCTCATCCTGTTATATGCACCCCATCCTGATCTATGCTCCCCCATCCTGGTATATGTTCCCCCATCCTGGTATATGCTCCCCATCCTGCTCCCCCATCCTGTTTTGTGCACTCCCATCCTGTTATGTGCACTCCCATCCTGTTATGTGAACCCCCATCCTGTTATGTGCGCCCCATCATAGTATGTGCTCCCCCATCCTGCGCCCCCATCCTGTTATGTGCTCCCCTATCCTGCACCCCCATCCTGTAATGTGTGCCCCCATCCAGTTATTTGCTCTCCATCCTGATCTATGCTCCCCCATCCTGGTATATGCTCCCCCATCCTGTTATATGCTCCCCATCCTGCTCCCACATTCTGTTATGTGCTCCCCCATCCTGTTTTGTGCTCCCCCATCCTGTTATGTGATCCCCCATCCTGGTCCATGCTCCCCCCCCATCCTCTTTTGTGCTCCCCCATCCTGTTATGTGCTGCCCCCATCCTGTTATGTGCTCCCTATCCTGTTATGTGCTTCCCCATCCTGTTATGTGCACCCCCATCCTGTTATGTGCACCCCCATCCTGTTATGTGCACCCCCATCCTGTTATGTGCACCCCCATCCTGTTTTGTGCTCCTCTATCCTGTCTTGTGCTGCCACCATCCTGTTATGTGCTCCCTATCCTGTTATGTGCTTCCCCATCCTGTTATGTGCACCCCCATCCTGTTTTGTGCTCCCCCATCCTGTTTTGTGCTCCCCATCCTGTTTTGTGCTGCCCCCATCCTGTTTTGTGCTGCCCCATCCACTTTTCTGCTGCCCCTATCCTGTTTTGTGCTGCCCTTATTCTGTTTTGTGCTGCCCCCATCCTGTTTTGTGCTCCCTATCCTGTTATGAGTTCCCCCATCATCCTATTATGTGCTCCACTATCCTCCATCAATTAAAAAAAAACACTCCTACTCCTTTCCATCTTTCCCCTGCAGTGCATCGCCTGTGTTATTTTACTAAAATGACGCCAGAATCAGCGCCTGCATAGAGTGCTATCTGGCTTCATTTTAGTGAAGACACATTTGCAGAGTGTATTCAACAAAATGGCGCCGGAGTACGCGTGTGCACGTACCGCGCTGTCCGGCTCCATTTAGTTGAAGACACACTTCAAATACCTACGCCTATTCCGACGCCGCACTCCTCCCCCGGCCTCCGGCCTGAACAGAGGAACCGCAGCAACACTCCTCCTGGTCAGGTATTTGCTTATACCTATGCCTATGCATACCGGGACCTCCGGCGCTATATACTCCTCTTACCTGTCACCTGTAACTGCTGGATGCGTTCTTCTGTCTGGGGCCAGACTGTGCAGGTGCGATATAGAGGCTTCGGACAGACGGACACATCCCTGATTATATTATAGATTTGTATCCTAGTATCTTATGCTCTAGTGTTGTAAAAATATAAATTCAGCAAAAATTAATTAGATTATCTTCAATTAATTACACTATCAATTACATAGTCTTCTATGGGGAATATAAATCTAGCATCAATGTATCTATTGCCTTGACTTCTTATGGTGCAGTTACACTAGCCGACCCATGGCCAGTAAATGACTGTTGATCGGCTACATAGAATCCAATCAGTGGCCGTTTAATAGCCTGTTTAGGCAGGCTGACCGCACTTTCATGCAGATAAAATGATCTTTCTGTGTGGATAGAATATCATTGTTCTCTGCAGCACGTCTTATTTTACATGATGTGCTGCCGAGAATGATGATTTTTAGTTTTGGACACTACTTTCACTGCTTTGTTTGAATGCAACATAAATATAAATGGCAAATGTATGGTTGATCAAGGGTAGCTGGGAAAAAAAGAGAACCAGACATTTAATGTTCTTTATGTGTGCTAGCATTTGAGGACACCAATGGGTAAGATAATTTTTGCTGATGAGTCTTCATATAAGAAACATGTCTGTTATTGTCCCCCCTCCACATACTGTACATGTTATAGAGTTTGCAACTTATTATCTGATCATTCTATTGCTACAATTTTGTGATTACTGCCAGAGTACTATAGTAGTTGTATAGCATGTAATGGGACCCCAAATTATTAGGTGGAATATAAAAGGGCCGATTCATTAAGACTGGTGTGCACAATGAAGCCCTTACTAGAGTACAATGTGACAAATTCATTAAGAAATAATACATCAAGGTGCAAGCTCTCCTTTAGGGACGAAAATTGCTAAAAAACACATTACCCAAAGGGTAAAAGGACCCTATTTAAGGGATATGCTAAAAAATAACATTACATTTTGCCATTTAAAAGTGGTCAATGCAATTTAAAACTACTATAGTGGACTTGTATTATTCCAGTGTGTAAGGGAATCTCTTGATATTGGAGTCCCTCTAAGGCTGTGTGCCCACGTAGCATTTTTCAAGCGTTTTTGATGCGGAATTTCCGCAGCGTAAACGCTTGAAAAACGCTTGGTAACACGCACCCCATGGTCCCCAATGGGATTCCGCAAGTTCTATGCACATGCTGCGGATTTTTCCGCAGCGTTTATGCCGCGTTCAAAAATCCGCAGCATGTCATTTAATTTTGCGTTTCCGCAAGCAGAATTGCCTTTGTTCAATGCATAAAAAACGCAAGGCAATTCCGCATGTGGAAAACGCGTGATAAACGCGCGAAAAACGCGCGATAAACGCGTGCGGAATTCCGCATGCATTTTTCCGGGAGAGGACTTGCATTTATGCAGCAGAAATTTTCTGCTTCATAAATGCAACGTGGGCACATAGCCTTATACCAGCTACAATTCTTTAGACTTTTCTATATACATGTATTTTCAAACCTAGATCAAGGCTGCAGTCCATAGATCTATATAGCACTCTCTTAGGCTGTGTGCCCACGATGCGTTTTTGGTGCGTATTTTGGTGCGTAAACGCTCCAGAAACGCATTGCATACCTTATCCCATGACTTCCTATGACATTCTGCAAGTTCTGTGCACATGGTCAGGATTTTTTCTGCGCAGATTTTACTCGCAGAAAAAATACGGACATGACAAATTCTTGTGCGTTTCTGCATGCGTATTTGCCTATACAATGCATTGGAAAAACGCATGCAAATACGCGTCAAAAACGCATGTAAAAAACGCATGCGTTTTTCTGCCAAGGAGATGCAGAAATGCTCAGGAAAATTTCTGCTTAATTTCTGCATCGTGGGCACTAAGCCTAATATATTCACTTCTCTTTCCTACAAGTTCCACTAGAGAAACTTAAATACACACATATATAGCTCCCCCAACCACTTTTAATGGCAAAATTACTAAAAGTTATTTTTTAGCATATCCATTAAATAGGGTCCTTTTACCCTTTGAGTAATATATGGTTTAAAATTCATTAAGAGGCACACGTCACCTAATGAATTCTGCTCATGTCCTCTGTGGTGTTCTCCTTGTGCCTTGCCCAAAATGCCATTCCAGTCATACTTTTGGTGAATTTGAAAGTAAATTTAAAGTGGAAAACACCAAAAGTTGCAAAATTGTTTGTGAAACTCTGCATTGTGCAAAAAAATTGTGACTTTTTAAATCCTTTTACTACAGTATTCTGGCATTAAAAACTTTAATGAATCCCCTCCTTAATATTGGTTTCTTTACTAAGCAAAATATCACAGAATAATGCCCTAAAAGTGTTCAGCTATGAAAACTTGTCTAAAACGAGCACAAAACAAAGCTTATAGAGGTTGTCCACTACTTTTACATTGACGATCTATCCTTAGGATAGGTCATCAATGTCTGATCGGCCAGGGTCCGACACTCGGCAACCCCGCCTATCGGCTGTTACCGGTGGTGGCTTAGTACTACACATCCACCTCCTATTCCAATCAATAGGAAGTGAATGAGCAGTCCAACTACCCCAAAATGGTATCGATAAAAACTTCAGCTCGGTGCACAAAAAATAAGCCCTCACCCGGCCCCAGATCCCGAAAAATAGAGACACTGAATACTGCGCCAATTGTTTTTTGTTTGTTTTTTTACAAACTTTGGATATTTTTTTCACTACTTAAATAAAAAAGAACCTGTACATGTTTGGTATCTACAAGCTTGTAATGACCTGGAGAATCCTAATGGCAGGTCAGTTTTAGCATTTAGTGAACATGGTAAAAAAAAAACAATTGTGGAATTGCACTTTTTCTGCTATTTCACCGCAAGAGGAATTTTTTTTCTGTTTTCCAGTACAAGATATGGTAAATGCAATGGTGTCATTTAAAAATACAACTCGTCCTGCAAAAAAACAGGCCCTCACATGGCCATATTGACTGAAAAATAAAAAAGTTATGGCTCTGGGAATAAGGGGAGCAAAAAACAAAAACAGACAAATTGAAAAACCCATGGTCCTAAAGGGGTTTTAAATATATCTGTGAATGTATACTAACTATGAGATGGCATAGGGAGCAGAATGGCTGGCTTTTTGCATGTCTACCATTGTCATTGATAAATTTACTGCATTTAGTAACATTTTCGCAGACTAATAAATCAACGCACTCTCTCTGATAATATTGATGAATTTCCCCCTTTGTTCTGTTTTATAATCTAATTCTTCCCACATGAAGCAGTCGCAGCACATTGTGTTCCTTAACACACATATTTTTGTAGTCAATTTTTTTTTTCTGCTATTTAGTAACTAATTATGAAATTGATGGCTGCTAACTACTGATCTTTTTTAGTTTTTGTAGGATCTGGATTTGGATCTGGCCAGGAATTTGGCACAATAATCGGTCAAGATGAAGGATCAGGCATTGTCATCAATCCAGAACAAGGATCTGGTGCAGTAATCGGTCAAGATGAAGGATCTGGCATTGTAACCACTCCAGAAGAAGGATCTGGTGCAATAATTGGTCAAGATGAAGGATCTGGCATTGAAGGATCTGGTGCAATAATCGGTCAAGATGAAGGATCTGGCATTGATGGATCTGGTGCAATAATCGGTCAAGATGAAGGATCTGGCATTGTAATCACCCCAGAAGAAGGGTCTGGTGCAATAATCGGCCAAGATGAAGGATCTGGCATTGTCCTCACTCCAGAAGAAGGATCTGGTGCAATAATTGGTCAAGATGAAGGATCTGGCATTGAAGGATCTGGTGCAATAATCGGTCAAGATGAAGGATCTGGCATTGTAATCACTCCTGAAGAAGGATCTGGTGCAGTAATTGGTCAAGATGAAGGATCTGGCATTGAAGGATCTGGTGCAATAATCCGCCAAGATGAAGGATCTGGCATTGAAGGATCTGGTGCAATAATCAGTCAAGATGAAGGATCTGGCATTGTCATCACTCCAGAAGAAGGATCTGGTGCAATAATTGGTCAAGATGAAGGATCTGGCATTGAAGGATCTGGTGCAATAATCGGTCAAGATGAAGGATCTGGCATTATAATCACCCCAGAAGAAGGATCTGGCGCAATAATCGGTCAAGATGAAGGATCTGGCATTGTCATCACTCCAGAAGAAGGATCTGGTGCAATAATTGGTCAAGATGAAGGATCTGGCATTGAAGGATCTGGTGCAATAATCGGTCAAGATGAAGGATCTGGCATTGTCATCACTCCAGAAGAAGGATCTGGTGCATTAATTGGTCAAGATGAAGGATCTGGCATTGAAGGATCTGGTGCAATAATCGGTCAAGATGAAGGATCAGGCATTGTAATCATCCCAGAAGAAGGATCTGGTGCATAATCAGTCAAGATGAAGGATCTGGCATTGTAATCACCCCAGAAGAAGGATCAGGAATTGCTTCTTTCTCTAAAAAATAGAATAGTTTGAAATGTATACTGAAGTGAGCAGGAAATCTGATCACATCCGGGAATTATGAATGTTTTATTGTTTATTGTGTTTTATTTACATAATTAATTATATAAATCCTAAAAAAGGCAATGTAATCCTATCTTCACTGTATTCATGCATTTCTTATGTGCATCCAGTCAACATTTGAATGAGAATTTCAGTATCTTGTATTTTTTGTAATAAAATTTAATTTAAATTAAATTTTTGTAATAAAATCTTTTAATAGATACAGCATTTTATTTTACATGACTTGTAAATATTAGAATTAGAAAATTGATAATATTAATGGAAAAACATTGGGCCCAATTCAGCAAATCTTTTATGCCAGATATCGGGCATAAGAGCTTTGATCATTTGTAAAATTTTTGCACAACACAAGTTTATGAAAAAGTTTTGCAACTTGTATAATTTTTTCGCAAGCTTTGCCCACCTTCGCTTAAACAGGTGGAGCTGGGGCAGGACAGGTGATGTACATGAAATGTGATGGTATGCTGCAATTAACCAACACACCATCACAAATTTACCAAAACCCTCTTATTAACACAAATATAACACCCACAAATATAAATTTGAGCTGGATGGAGTATCTATTCTCTATACCAGAACACCCACCCTAGAAGCAGGGGCATACATAGAAATCACCTGAAAAGTTGGACCCTCCCTCATTCCTCACAAAAAATATTTGTCAAAGTAGGTCATATTTCAAAACTTTTATAACCAGGGAGGACATGTATTTTGGCATTTACAAAGTAATTATACCCATATGATACCCTATACATAGTATGATGCTCCCAAAAAAATGTCCCTAACCACACACAGTATGATATCCCTATAATGAATTCCCCCACAATTTTACCCCACAGTCAACCCACACATACAGTAGGAAGCCCCCATGTCCGTATTGTACCCCCATAGAATTATGTTCCAAAAGTGCCTCCCCCACAGCATGATGTCTCCACAATTCCTCAATTCATAGTATCATGGCCTCACACAGTATTATGGCCTTAGTATAATACCCCTACAGAACATCACACAAGTATCATGGCCCCCCACACAGTATGGTGCCCCCTCAGTATGATACTCCCACAGCCCTCACTCAGTATAATGAATGACCGCTCACTAAGTAAATGATCCTCCCACACAGTGTTGAATCCACAGCCCATCACTTAGTATCTTGGCCCCCATAGCCCCTAATATGACCCCACACCCCCACAGCACCTCACTCAATATGATGGCCTCCATAGACCCTCATTTAGCCTGATGTCTCTGCAGTCCCCCACTCAGTATGATGCCTCTACAGCCCCCCAAACAAGTATAGCCACCCTTAGCTTCTCACACAGAATAATGACACCTCAGTATCATGTTCTCACTGCCTCCACACAGTATGATGGCCCACTAATCACTGTGATGGCCTCCACAACCCCTCACTTAGTATGATGGTCCACAAAGACTCCCACTTCGTTAGAAGGCCTCCACAACCCCTTTACTTTGAATGCTGGCCCCACAGCCTACCCCCACTCAACATGATGACTCCAAAGTCCCCCACTCAGTCTAGATGGCCTCCAAAATTCCTCTCACACTTGGATGAGGCTGAGCTGAAGTAAAGGCTCCACACATATTAGCTGTTGGCAAAATGATCCATCAGCAGACCGCTATCTCTCGTAACTCCCCCATATACAGTACAAGGAGGCTCATCTTGAACGAGAGGTCCTATGTTCTCGGAGTCTCCTCTGGCAATGTCTTATCTCCTGGAGAACAAAAAGTATTAGCCATTTAAATTAAACAGGTGAGATCTTTCTCTCATCATCTGATGAGGGAGAGTCGGGAGACCCCCATACACATTAATGGGACTTTTAGTTAATGTGTTTGGTGGTCTTAGCAGCCTTAGCTGAAACAAAGTCTTTGTGCCTGGATATATACTGAAGCCGAAAATGTCTGGGAAGCCATGAACCTTTTGTGTTTGAAGATCAGACAAACAAGATTTTAATCTCATTAAATGAGTTTTCGGCTTTATACTTTTTTTTTTTTTACTAATTTAACATGGTTGTGCTAAAAAATAATAAGATAATCTGTTACTTATCCTCTCCATATTCAGCGCTGCCTCTCTGACACTGCTCGGCATTGGTGTACAGGCTGCAGCCAATCAGCGCGCTCAGCAGCACTGCAGATCTAAGAAACAGCTGATTTTATTATTTTTAACACAGTCACCACAAACTAGTAAAAAAAATAAATAAAAGGGAATAGCTCCCTAATGGACTATGGAAAGGACAGGCCATCAATAGCATTCCGCCAAACGCAGTAGACCATGCGGCCGCTATGGGGCTCCTGAGTCTGGGCGGCCCCGTGCCAGCGCCGACACTGGGCCTGCTCGCATCGTACTTTCAACTATTTTGGTGTCCTGGATACAGTTGAAAGCAATTAATGGAGAGGGAGCATCAGCTGACGCTCCCTCTCCCATCATTCCCCTTCTGTGTCTGAGCTCTGTGACATCTCAGCGCAGATGGCGCAATGACATCACTACAGAGCACCCTCTGTGTCAAGCGGTGCAGAGGATCAAAGACGCTGAGGAGACCAGAGCAGCGGGGGAACAGAGAGAAGTGAGTATTTGATTATTTATTTTTTCTGTAGGTAGCATTATATGGGGCCCATCATACTGTATGGAGCAATATAGAGGGCCCATTATTCTGTATAAAGCATTATATGGAGCCCATTATTCTGTATGGAGTAATATAGGGGGCCCATTATACTGAATGGAGTAATATATGGGGCCCATCATACTGTACGGAGCAATATAGGGGGCCCATTATACTGTATGGAGCAATATAGGGGAAGACCAAGATAACCCTCAACCCACGGAAGAAGTGGAGGAAGTGGTCCAAACAGTACTCGGAGAATTTCCCCGGTCGTGGACACAAGTGAACAATGCAATTGTCGTGCCAGTCCTTACCTTTCTCCAACCAGCCCCTCAGGAAGCTGCAGAAGTCTCAGAAGAGTTGGGAGAACAGTTGGCCCCAGAGACAGAAGCCTCATCAACAGCAGATCAGGAGAATCTACCCTCTGCTAATAGCAGGGCCGTAACTACAACCGGGGCAGCCGGGGCACTGCCCCGGGGCCCCAACCACCCAAGGGGCCCCAAACTGATTGTAAAAAATTGTATTCTAATACTTTAATTTCTCATAAAATACACAGCTCCTATATTCCTGTCAGACAATGTCACCCGGAGGACAGGAGAGACTATCATTTCAATAATTTCCAGGAGCTCTGCCAGCTGTCAATGAATGGAAACCTGCACTGGCCTGGAGAGTCTCATAGCACAAGATTTGTAACAATATGTTAGTCTGGAGATCACAGAGAGTTGGCAAGGCAGGCACAGTGCACACTGACTGTAACAAACTCTCAGCATCATTGAGAGGAGACAGTCTCAGCAGACACAAATATCTCTGTGACAAACTGTGAGAAGCCCTGCTATTTAATAAACATATACAGTTATTTGAAAATTGTGCAATATTTGGAATTATTCACCTTATTAATTTTCCAAACATATTCACTGAATATTTAACTTCTAAAACTTGCATCATAAACAACAAAATCTATTAAAGGTCTTGCGGAACGTGGTGAAGCCTGTGTGTTGTATACAACAATGCGTAGCAGGCTTCACCACGTTCCGCACAACCTCTAGTGATTGAAATGTTGAGGGGCCCCACTATGAAGTTTTGCCCCGGGGCCCCGAAGTATATAGTTACGGCACTGGCTAATAGTGAACCTGTCGCACCCACGGTGAGCCAAAGAGTTCGTAGGAAATTGCCCAACCTACCAGTACTACCTCATACCACCTGTAGTGCAGTTCACACTGAACCCACCACACCAGGGGTAGACACAAGGGACCGGGGTAGAGCAGTGACAGATAGTGTACTCCGTAGATCCACCAGAAGTACAAGAGGTCAGCCCCCTGCCCGTTGGAGAATTTAAAAATGTAAAGTTTCAAGTATAAGAATATTAAAATGTATGCTGTATATAGTTACCCCTAAGGGCATGCCAGAGACATTACAAATTTGAAATGTTTTATGTGTGTTTATCCAGTTACCCGAAAAGGGTACAAAGGCTTTTAGGTTATGGACTGTGAATAACCAAAGAACTCTCCATTGTAAATAGTTGCACTTGTTAAAGTGCCCCTTATTGAAAGACCACTGAACAAAAACTCGTTGGAGGTGGCCGAAGACATGGTCCAAAACCTGGATCATCTATGCCCTGCAGCCACCCCAGGGCCTCCGTGGAGGGTTTTGGACGGGTCTCTCAAATTACACCTTGCACCGTGGAATGGACACCTGATTGCAGATTATACTGTAACCTATCAAGGACTGTAATGTTTGTAAATTTTCTAATGTGCCTGCTATTGTTAATGCTATTGTTACTTTTGAAAAATATGTTCAGTCCCGGAGTACTGAAATTAAGTAGGAGGGAATGTGGCACCCCAAGGGTCTGGTTGCCACAGTGGCATTGCTTCCCTCAAATGAGGCAATTCCATACCTGGAGGCAAGCAGGAGTTCTTTTAGCCAGGTACACAATACATGCAACACTTCCTGGATCTAGACCAGCAAGGGGAGGACCCTCCCCTTGGCAACTGGATCTGGAGGCGGGGTTAGTCTAGCTTGGTGCAGAGAGTTGAGTTTAGGACATTGAAGAGAGAGGAGCTAGGGACTGGAGCTGGAGATAGCTCGTCCTTGCTGGACTACACAAAGAACAGGACACCGGAGTCCGATGCTGTGGGACCCTTCAGGCCCAGCAGCAGATACCGCAGGGCAGGAGATTGCAGGTCTCCTGGCCCCCATCAGACGCCCGGAGACTCAGCAGCACAGAGGGACCAGTACCGCCACGGAGGAGCGAGGCATGTGTAGCGCCCCGAGGACTTGGTCGCTACAGAGGTATTGCACCTCATCCAGAGGTGTGATATCCCACTCCCGGGTAAGGATGGAGTATGGATCAAGGCTCAGTAGGCTGCATACAGCACACACACCCCAATTCCGAGGGACAGCTCAACGGTGCTCCCACTAGACAGAAGTGCAGGCACGACAGCATCTGTCCCTGGCTGGAGTGGGGAGGGGGGTGGAATACCCAGTGCTGTAAGGGCAGATAGGGGTTGGGTCCTGAGCATAGGTAGGAGCCCATTGGTTGCTAGTCACCTGGGCTCATGGTGAGAGGGAGGTATAAAAGGTGGGCACCATCTTAGATCTAGGTTCAGTCTGTTCAGTCTGTGAGGAGAAGTGGAGAAGACAGGGAGCAGGGGCTCTGTAGGAGCTCTGCTCAGAGGCGGGCCTGAGAAGAGGCCGGGGCCAGAGAGAGAGAGAGGAGAAGGAACAGTGGAAAGGAAAAGGGAACAAGACCAGAACAGAAGTAACAAGTGAAACAGAAAGGCTCAGGAATGAGAAGGAAGAGAGAACCCTAAGGACCCAGGAGATTGCGGGTGACGGGTTGGCAGAACAGGGTACCGGATCCCAAATTGGTGGAAGCAAATCATCTTCAGCCAAGAACCGGAGGTCGTGACCAGCCCTTGGTGCGACCCCTCGCTACACCTTGCTACGAAGGCATACCATAGAGGGTCAGGGACGTGGGCACGTAGCCCTCCCAAGAGAAGGCCCGCGGGAGCTGGACATAAGCTTGGTCACTGGTGGGGCACGAGCCAGAGAAAGGACGGAAAGGAACTTTGAGACATACTCCAGAAAGACCTGGGAGTTGACCGAGTCCCCTGCCTGGTGGACGCAGCACGGCTTGGGTGGTCACTGCTTCGCGAGAGTGACCTGGAGAATACAAACTGTGAGTAAAGGACATTGGATTGCAACACGTTGTCTGTGACTTCTTGCTCCTCCGGCACTGTTGGTATTGGGACTATCTGCACTATCATCCCCACCATCCACGACACTGCCCTGGGGCTGTACTTTTCCCGTGGGGAGTCACACTACCTAAGCTGCATACATCTTCTGCCCCAGCGGTCTGCCTTGCAGTGGCGGTCCGCGCTGACCGCATTCCACGGGTGGCGTAGTTGGACTATTATCTCACTAATAAGACTGCCACTGAATTGACCACCCCGGGCACGGACCGGGTCAGCGCCACGGAGACTACAAGCCCCAGCGATCCGGGTCCGGGTATTCCCCACACACACGTCTACGCACGACACAGGCCCAGGGGGCGCGTCAACTTTGGCGTAGTCGGCAGGATTGTAACCAACCCGTCACCGGCGGGTATTGCGTGCTTGAAAAAGACTGTATTATCGAAGATTAACTCTATTGAAAATGGCGCACGCCCCGGCAGAACGGGCGCCATAATGTGCGCGCCAAAAGATAACAGGAGGCCACCTCCCATCGTGGGCCAGGTCCCAGAATGGCGCCAAAGAAGGAGCCCGCCCCCACCAGCCATGAATGCGGCTGTGGAGGGCTGCCCCTGAAACTGACTGTCACCAAGTTGCCCCAGGACCACCCCCAATGGGGGCGGGAAGTGAAGAAAACTGTGGGGCAGGGCGCGGTCTGGATCAGTCTAGACAGACCGCACCCAGAAATGGAGGAAGCACCCAGCAGTACCAACACCTTGGTCCGGAGCCTGCTGCAGGCCGCACCGCCATACAGCCTGGTGGAGATTCTGGCGCAGCTCCCCAGAGACCCGGAGCGTGCGCAGGCTGCGCTGGAGGACTTGGACCGGAGGATGGTCCGGGCGCAGCAGAATGCGCTGGCCGAGTGGAGAAGAGAGATGGCCCGGCAGGCTGGAACCCGCCAGCAGGAGGCGCCACCCGCAACCTGGAGCACGCCTGCCTCCGAGGATGGTGCAGGAGGGGCGAAGGCCGGAGACGATGCCGCGGAGGGAGCCGCGAGGACTGAGGCAGGTAATGGGGATGTCACCACCCCGAGCCCAGCAGCTGCAAGCCTGCCCCAGCCTCCCGTCGCAGAGCCCGAAGCCCTACTCACCGCACCCGTTGCCGCGCCGCCACTGCTCCCAACTAGGCCTCAAGCGTCAGGAGCCGCGGTCACGCCCCGTTCCGCACCATGCCCCTCGACCCCGAGCGCAGCAAAAGAGGAAGTGCCACCCGTCTGATCGCAAGGCCTGGTGAACCCGGGCACCGCTGCCCCTCCAGCACCCTCTTCCTCAACAGTGCCACCCCCAGGTCCGACCGGAAATTCCCCGGCCTGGTCGCAAGGCCGAGTGCCCCCGGGCGCTGCTCCCCGACAACGGCCCGTGGTGCCACCCCTGGGCGCAGACCTCTTTGCGCAACATACTGGCCCGGACGGGCTGCCCTTCGTGTGGCCACCGGAATACGTCAACCCCCGTCTCCGGAGAGAGCAACCCCTGCGTGAGCCTCTGATCCCGGCTCCGGAGCCTGCCAAAATCTCTCCGCCCCCGCTGGAGGACGCTCAATTTGCATGGGATCCCACCGGTGAGAATCTCATGGGATTCACCCAGGAGACCCGGGCGGACGCAGCCCGGCGTGAGGAGAGCTGCCGTCAACAGCTGGAGGTATTTGAGAGGGAACGGCGGGGGAAGCGGATCCGAGAGGAACAGCTGCAGGCCCGGAGCGCGGAGCAGAAGCGCAGGGCCCGACAAGACCCCCGAGCCGCCCGCGGTCCCCGAGTCACCGGGACCGTAATAAAGTTCCAGCTGGAGCATGGCTGGGGCTTTATCAGAGACCAGAGAACCCCCGGCGATGTCTTTGTCACCCGCAGGGACGTCGAGAGCCACCTGTTGGAGGGACACCACGGACGTGATCGCTACCCGGGCGATGTGGTCACCTTCACCCGGCACAAGGGTGCCAAGGGACCGTACGCCCTCCACGTTCACCGGCTCACGGAGGAGGAGCTGCAGTACGACCAGTAAGAGGAAAGCCAAGAGGACCCGGACGGGTCTGAAGACTACCCTCAGGAGGGAGCGCAAGGAGGACATAGCTATTAAAAGAAAGTAGCATGAGTAAGGAACTGTACAAAGTTACCCATTAGGGTACAAGGACTGTTTTTCTTTTGAACTGTTAATAAGTGTGGTCCCCGTTGGGACAGCTAAAAGACTGTCACCCGTTTCCAAGTTACCCCCTTCCTTACCTGGCTGAGGACTGAGAGCAGCCACTCCCCCCCTTTCTAACCAGCCGAGGACTGGGAACGGCCAACCCCTTGTAAATAGTTGCGCTTCTTAAAGCGCCCCCAACTGGTTTTATAATGAAACTGCACCTCTACCTCAAGCACCTTTGAGAACAGTGAATACCTGGTTGCCAGTTTCACAGCAGCCAGAAGTCAAGAATGTGTTTTTGAAGAATGTTTTACTTGCAAAAGTTTTATAATGTGTTTTATGGTAAAAGAGTTCCGGAAGTAATAACCAGAAGTGTTTCATCAGAGTGTTTCCCATGAAGGGAATTGTACAAGTGTGTCTGTTTCCTAATGTAAGCTGTTATTGAAAAAGTTTTTGCATAACTTGTGAATTGTTTTTGCTCTGTTCCTGCCCGAGGACGTGCTGTGCTTTACCAGGGGGGAATGTAGCGCCCCGAGGACTTGGTCGCTACAGAGGTATTGCACCTCATCCAGAGGTGTGATATCCCACTCCCGGGTAAGGATGGAGTATGGATCAAGGCTCAGTAGGCTGCATACAGCACACACACCCCAATTCCGAGGGACAGCTCAACGGTGCTCCCACTAGACAGAAGTGCAGGCACAACAGCATCTGTCCCTGGCTGGAGTGGGGAGGGGGGGTGGAATACCCAGTGCTGTAAGGGCAGATAGGGGTTGGGTCCTGAGCATAGGTAGGAGCCCATTGGTTGCTAGTCACCTGGGCTCATGGTCAGAGGGAGGTATAAAAGGTGGGCACCATCTTAGATCTAGGTTCAGTCTGTTCAGTCTGTGAGGAGAAGTGGAGAAGACAGGGAGCAGGGGCTCTGTAGGAGCTCTGCTCAGAGGCGGGCCTGAGAAGAGGCCGGGGCCAGAGAGAGAGAGAGGAGAAGGAACAGTGGAAAGGAAAAGGGAACAAGACCAGAACAGAAGTAACAAGTGAAACAGAAAGGCTCAGGAACGAGAAGGAAGAGAGAACCCTAAGGACCCAGGAGATTGCGGGTGACGGGTTGGCAGAACAGGGTACCGGATCCCAAATTGGTGGAAGCAAATCATCTTCAGCCAAGAACCGGAGGTCGTGACCAGCCCTTGGTGCGACCCCTCGTTACACCTTGCTAGGAAGGCATACCATAGAGCAGAGGTCCCCAACCGCCGGTCCGCGGACCAGGACCGGGCCGTTGGGGTTTTTCAGCCGGTCCGCGGGGAGAGGGGGCCCCTCCAGCCTCCAGCAGGGCCGCCATCAGGGCATGACTGCCCTGACTCCAGTATGGGGCCCGGCCGGTAGGAGCCCCCTCGGAGCCCCCCTCTTGTGCGTCTCTCTCCTCATGGGGCCCCCGGCCGCATGCTAAGCGCCGGGTCCGGGACATCTTAGCGCTGCGCTGCTGCGGCAGCACCTTCATGATTCCCCTGACTTCCGGTCATGTGACGGCGCCGTCACATGGCCGGAAGTCAGGAGAACCTGGTGTCAGCGATTTGGACGAGCGCCAGGATTCTGCAGGGATCGCATGGGGGTAAGTATAACAAGTTTTATTTTTTTTTAAATACAATTAACTAGGAGTGGGGGGAATGGGAGATGCACATGGGGGGAGGGGAGAGATGAGAGATGCACATGGGGGAGGGGAGAGATGAGAGATCCACATGGGGGGAGGGGAGAGATGAGAGATGCACATGGGGGAGGGGAGAGATGAGAGATCCACATGGGGGGGAGGGGAGAGATGAGAGATGCACATGGGGAGGGGAGAGATGAGAGATCCACATGGGGGGAGGGGAGAGATGAGAGATGCACATGGGGGGAGGGGAGAGATGAGAGATGCACATGGGGGGAGGGGAGAGATGAGAGATGCACATGGGAGGGAGGGGAGAGATGAGAGATGCACGGGGGGGTGAGAGATGCACGGGGGGGTGAGAGATGCACGGGGGGGATGAGAGATGCACGGGGGGTGGATGAGAGATGCACGGGGGGGTGAGAGATGCACGGGGGGGATGAGAGATGCACGGGGGGTGGATGAGAGATGCACGGGGGGGTGAGAGATGCACGGGGGGATGAGAGATGCACGGAGGGGATGAGAGATGCACGGGGGGTGGATGAGAGATGCACGGAGGGGGATGAGAGATGCACGGAGGGGGATGAGAGATGCACGGGGGTGAGCTGCACATGGGGGGGTGAGAGATGCACATGGGGGGGTTATGTTTACATAACTTTGTTGCCTTATGAAGGGCGGGGGGGGCCCCCAAAAATTTCTTGCACAGGGGCCCACTACAGTCTGTGTCCGCCCCTGGGATGAAGTAAATGCAGCTGAACAGCAGCTTTCAGGACAGCTGCCCTGTCCTGCTGCAGGGCGTGATGGGGCCTCAGTGATGCGGCTCCTGGCACAGCACATTATGTGGGGCTCCTGGCATAGCTCCTGGCGGGGACCTGGTCTACACTATATGATAAGTATGCACTAAACTCCAAATCCCTCCATTACCCCGCCCCCATATGACCAAAGCCCCGCCCACCCCACCCCCTCCTTGCTGGGCCATGGAAAAATGATCTTGCTTCAAGCCGGTCCCTGGTGCAAAAAAGGTTGGGGACCACTGCCATAGAGGGTCAGGGACGTGGGCACGTAGCCCTCCCAAGAGAAGGCCCGCGGGAGCTGGACATAAGCTTGGTCACTGGTGGGGCACGAGCCAGAGAAAGGACGGAAAGGAGCTTTGAGACATACTCCAGAAAGACCTGGGAGTTGACCGAGTCCCCTGCCTGGTGGACGCAGCACGGCTTGGGTGGTCACTGCTTCGCGAGAGTGACCTGGAGAATACAAACTGTGAGTAAAGGACATTGGATTGCAACACGTTGTCTGTGACTTCTTGCTCCTCCGGCACTGTTGGTACTGGGACTATCTGCACTATCACCCCCACCATCCACGACACTTCCCTGGGGCTGTACTTTTCCCGTGGGGAGTCACACTACCTAAGCTGCATACACCATCTGCCCCAGCGGTCCGCCTTGCAGCGGCGGTCAGCACTGACCTCATTCCATAGGTGGCGTAGTCGGACTATTATCTCACTAATAAGACTGCCACTGAATTGACCACCCAGGGCACGGACCGGGTCAGCGCCACGGAGACTACAACCCCCAGCGATCTGGCTCCGGGTATTCCCCGCACACACGTGCACGCACGACACAGGCCCAGGGTACGCGTCACATGTACAAGGCCCGAGCTGCCAGCCATACGGGTGAACACAGCAAGTTGCACTCAGGGATGTGGGCTACAACGCAGCTACAAGCAGGGAAGCCAAAGAGTATAGTAAGAACGGCAGGCCTACAACTCCACCTGGCAAGGAGGACTCTATGCTTGCTTCCAGGCTGACCGGACTCTTATCACTAGCCAGTACTCCAGTCCAGGCCTGTCTAAAGTGTTATCAGTAAAGACCCTGGGACTGCATCACACTGACTCCGTGTTTATTATTGACTTCCTGCACAATAACCACCATCATCCACACACGCTGCCCTGAAGCTACACTCTTCCTGTGGGGAGTTATACCACCCTTGCTGCCAAACCATCAGCTTCAGAGGACTATTCCGCAGGGGCGGCCTCATTAGCCGCACTCCACAGGTGGCGTAGTCGGACATTATATCACCTACATATATATATTACCCTTGGATTGACCGCCCTGGGTCACGGACCGGGTCACTGCCACTGTGACTACAGCCCCCAGCATCTACCGGCCTGGCACCGGGTACCCCACGGCCCAGGGAGCACGTCACAGGCACCCGGTGTAGTAGACTTTGGGCTTTGGAGTAAGTCGGGAGCATGCGCGCCCGGGTATGGAGGCGCCGCCAGGGGACCCAGGAGCGAGTCATCGCGGTCTGCGCCCTGGAAAGGGAAACTCTTCCTACCTGCTCCCGCGGCCGCTCCTGGGCTGCTCTCCGCCTCCTGGTCCTGGTTAGGCTCCGCTGGGGCTGGGGCGCTGCCGGTGGACTCCGGTGCTTTCTGCCGTTTCGCTCTCATCTTTTCCATCACCTCTCTCTTCCAGTTGGCGATGGCTGTTTGCTGGGCCTCTCTCACCCGCCGACTTAGCTCACAGATTTCGGCGTGGAGGAACTCTGCGTCCTCCAGGGATAGCTTACTGATCACCTCTCCCAAGGTAAGAGATGTCTCATCTTGCTGCAGGCCTGAGTACCAGGCTCACCTCCTTCCATATTGCCTGCCGGGTGTGGTCTGTCTAGTCTGTTTAAGACCACACCCTGTCTCCCAGTCTTCTTCTTTTTTCCTCTCCCCTTTCGGGGGCGGTCCCATGGCTGCTTGCTGTCGGCCACACCTGGGGGCAGCTCCCCCACCTTGATGGACACATCCACGTTCATGGTCACTGCTGCATGGGGCGTGCTGTATTTTTGGCGCCATTCTGGGACCCAGCCCACAATGGGAGGCGGTCTCTTGTTGCCTTTTGGTTCACACATAATGGCGCCCGTTCTTCTGGGGCGGGCGCCACATTCAGTATGTAACACAGTCTCTAGGCGCACAATACCCAGTGATAACGGGTGGGTTCATATCCTGTTCGTGACGCCAAAGATGACGCGCCCCCTGGGCCGTGGGGTACTCGGTGCCGGGCCGGTCGTTGCTATGGGAGATGTCACAGTGGCGGTGACCCAGTCCGTGACCCAGGGCGATCAATCAAAAAGGGATATATTTACAGGGGATTAATAGTTTATATACAAAGTTTGTGACGCCACCTGTGGTATGCGGCTATGTGGAGCCGCCGCTGCAGAGAAGGTCCTCTGGAGCTGATGTTAGTGCAGCAAAGCTGGTGTGGCTCTCCACAGGTAGAGCTTAGCTCCAGGGCAGTGTAGATGTTGTAGATGTTATAGGTGATGCTGGGCATTGTAGTGCAGGGGTGATGGCGCAGATAGTAATCACAGAGACAGTGGGGTGCAGTCTTCCGAGTTTACTCACAGTTATTAAGTTGATCAGGTTACAGCTTCCGGACTACAACCTCCCACATCGTGCTGCGTTCACCAGGCAGGGGTTCAGCAATCCCTCAGGTCAGGGCCGGCGTCAGCACCCGGTGTACCCGGGCAAGTGCCGGGGCCCTGGAAAATGAGAGGGGCCCACCGCCCACTCACTGTCGGGGCCCACCGCCCACCCACTGTCGGGGCCCACCGCCCACTCACTGTCGGGGCCAACCGCCCACTCACTGTCGGGGCCCACCACCCACCGCCCATTCACTGTCGGGGCCCTGGCCGCTTCCTCGGCACCTGTTCAGTGACGCAGGCGCTGCTTGATTGCCAGCACTTCAGACATGGCCGCGCACAGTGTGCTGTGTCTGCTAGTAATGACACGGCAGGATCGATGGCACTACACCTTTAATTGTGCTTGTGTGTCGCCCCTGCCGCGTCATTACTAGCAGAGACAGCCGCACAGCGCGCGGCTATGTCTGGGGGAGTGCCGGAAATCAACCACCGTCGGAGGTCCTGCACAGATGGGGGGGGGCGGCCCGGACCCGACCGCAAGTGGGCCCCTCTGATGGTCCAGGGCCATGAAGTCTGTGACACGCCGGGGGCCCTGCACTGCCCCATACCCGAGGAGCTGCTGGACAGGACACTGGACCGGGGACAGGTGAGTGAGGCTTCCCCAATCCCCATATTAAAAATATTTGTAATGGGTCTGTGTGAGTGCATGTATGTGAATGTCAGTGTGTATGACTGTGTATATATATTTGTCTGTTTTATATATGTTTTTAAGAATTTGTGTAAAAATGTGTGTATGTCTGTATGTGTACATATCTGTGTACCATGTGTGCGTGCGTGTGTATGCGTACCGTGTGTGCGTGCGCATGTCTGCGTGCGCATGTCTTCGTGCGCATGTCTGCGTACCGTGTGTGCATGTCTGCGTACCGTGTGTGCGTGCGCATGTCTGCGTACTGTGTGTGCGTGCGCATGTCTGCGTACTGTGTGTGCGTGCGCATGTCTGCGTATCGTGTGTGCATGTCTGCGTATCGTGTGTGCCTGTGCATGTATGCATATGTGAAGGATGAGGTGGCAGGCTGGGCCCTGTGTACTATATATATATTTCTCCGCCGTATCTGTGCATCATGAATCATGTATTTGTTAAAGGGGCCCACAGAGACTCTTTTGCCCGGGGACTAGAAAAACCTGGAGCAGGCCCTGCCTCAGGTAGTTCAAGGGTGCCTGACAGGACCCCTTTGCATGTGCCTTCCTCAGTCGTCTCCCTGCGCTGGTGTGGTGCCCAGCTGCGCTTGGTACCACAGATCTTAGAAGGGTGTATTCATGGAATCCTCCACAAGAGGCCCCCATAAACATTCACACATCTCCACCTTCCACCTCAGACCAGCAGAGGGAGCCCGTTAGGGATATAAATAGGGAAGGTGGAGCTAGGCAGCTCAGTGATTCAGCAGTTCCTGCAGAGTGAGACACAGAAACAGGTCAGTCTGCAGTGAAGCTCAGTTTAGCTTGGAGAGGTCAGCCTACAATGGAGCCTAGTCCAGACTCAGTTGTAGCTCAGCATAGTGAGCTTAAGGTGTGCCGGCGCCTTAAAATCGGTGAAGCGCGGCAAGCTGCCGTTAGTGTGAGTAGCCTAGTGAGGGCCCGAGCATGGCCGAAGGCGAGTGGAAAGTGAGCAGCAGTGGGGGCAGAGGAGCTTACCCAGCTCACCCCGAAACATATACCGGACACCGGGTCCGAGCTTACCAATCTCTACGACCCAGTAAGGCAAAATCGGAATCCCTGGAGAACTACAGGTCCCAGGTTCACCAGAGAGCTGATCCGTAACAGAGCCAGGAGACACATAGGCCCCGTAAGCTGGGAGCATGCACTCCAAGAGAAGGCCCTACCACAACGTCAGTCGATGCAGGACAGAGATAAAGTTAGGCCTAGCTTCAAGCAGGTCAGAAACTTACTATGCAGAGGCAAGAAACAGGAGGCCCTACACCCGCTCATTGGGGAGGATCCTGATATGCACCCTTCACCCTACAGTGCTCCGGGATGAGCCTGAACTACCACCAGTAAAAGGTACTGAAGTGACTACCGTGTCAGTCCCTGTTCTTGCTCTGAACCGGCTGGGTCTCGCCTGTCCTGCATCCCCCTCTTCGTACGCTGCCCTGAGGCCTAGCTCCACCTGTGGGGAGCTATACCATCGAGCTGCCATATCACCGGCCTCAATGGACTGCCGCAGCGCTGGTGATTCTCACCAGAAACCACAGGTGGTGTCACGAACTTTCATAAAATTAACAAACAATTCCCTTTTAAAAGCTGACCTCAGGGTACGGGCCCGGGAGCCGACCACCGCGAAATCCTCAAGGCCAGGCAAAGGCCCGGGTAGCGAGTCATCCCCATCCCCCTGGGCGAGTCATCTTTCCTGGTGTCACGAACAGGATTCCGTACCCGCTGCAACGACGGAGTGTTATGCCCGTTGCCACCGGGTACTGTGCTCCTTTAATTAAAAACTGTGTATGTTAAACTGTGGTGAAGATTGCCGCCATTGTTGGGCCGCCGAGCGAGAAGAAGGGCGTAACCGCGGGAAACTGAGGGGCGTACGTGCAAAAGCGTGCAAAGCCCCGGACACGCCCCACGCCTCGACGTCAAACCAGGAAGCGCCAGGTCCTGGAAGGAGCATCGCTGAACGCTCTGAAGTAGGACACAAGCGACGCAAGGTCCTGAAGACGACCGTCACCTGCGGAGCTGCGGCCTACCGGAAGAAAAGAAAGGAAGGTAGGCCACGGTTCACTAGGGGGGCGCCAGAATGTCCGAGGAACAGCACGACGCCGGAATACCGGTTAACAGCCCTGATGTTCAACCCGCGCCCGACGCCGGGCAGGCCGAGGAGGCCGATTCACCAGCAGCGCCTGTAACTCCTGTCATCCCCATAACTCTACCGTACATTCCTGGAGCAAAGTGGCTCCCCCAGTACAACGGCAAACCAGATACCCTGTCTGGATTCAAACGGAAGATATGCGGTATCTTAGACATGTACTCTATGACAGACAAGCAGAGGGCCGCTGTTGTATTAGGACAACTGACTGGTACTGCGGAACGGGAAGTGGAAACATAGTCGGCCGCAGACCAGGAGTCAGTGGACGCAATCTTTAAAAAGCTACAGACTGTTTTTGAGGATCATACCGAGGCGGACCTCCGGATGAGGTTCTACAACTGTTCCCAACAGCCGGAGGACAATGTTCGGGACTATGCCTGGCGTCTACAAGGGGCCCTGCGGGCTCTGAAACAAGTTAGTCCGACCAGCATAAAAAATGAAAACAAAATGCTGAAGGAACAGTTTGTCCGGGGACTGAGGTCTCCAGAGGAGAGCAGGACTGTGCGTTGGTGGTCCTTAGATCATCCAGATGCCACCTTTGACAATCTTAAGGACATGGCTATAAAAGAACTGCAGCCCCTGGAAACAAATGCCATCCAATGTTACCAGGGTGGGGCTATCCCAGTGCCTGCTACACCCACCTTTTCCCCAGTGGCTGCTGAAGCCAAGGTTCCAGCAACGTCCCCTAGAGAGCTGGACAGTCTGCGCTCTGAAGTGCGCCAGTTGAGCAAAACCCTGACCACTGTGCTGAGTGCCCTGCAGCTGCGGACGGAGCCTGAGGAAGGAGGGAAAATCCTGTTAGCCGATACCCCTGAGGATGTCCCCTGGATGCGAAGGAGGAGGAGGACAACACCACCCTCTACGAGGATCAGTGACCAGCGACGTCCACAGAAGGACCCTACCTGCTACCGCTGCCGCAAGACCGGACACACCGCCCAAAATTGTCCTTTAAACAAGAAAACCCTGGGGCCGAGGGCCGACACCCAGGAGTAAACTCCCCAGGCCCCTCAGACTGGTACAACAGGTTCGTCGGAGGAAGACCTTTCCTGTCCATTGTGCTGGACTGCATCCCAACGCATGCTCTGCTGGACACAGGATCTCAGGTAACCATAATGCCTGACGGCCTCTACAAGAGGTTCTGGTCCATGGACGACCTACGTCCGCCAGCTCCAAATCTTTCTGTTTATACCTCAAATGGACTCCCCCTTAACTTAATCGGGGTTAAAAATGTGACAGTAAAGGTGGGGAGAGTGGAGCTGAAGGACCAGGGACTACAGTAATTGTAGTAGAGACTAATCCTGATGATACCAATCCGTATATGGTACTAGGCACTAACATTGTTGGTAACTGTTTGGGAGAAGTTGTGTTCTTGCTCCAACAGATAGCTGACACTGCCAGACCAGGACAGAGGAGGGCGCTGCAGAAGGAGATCCGAGTCCTGATGTACCAACAGCAAGTAAGGTTAACAGATGGTGAAATCGGTAATGTGCGGGTGACAGACCCCATACCCATTGTGATCCTCCCAATGAGTGAAATGCTTATCTGGTGCAGAGCTGCCATAGGTCTTAGAGGACAGAGCTACCATGCGGTAGTAGAACCCCTGTGCTCCGAGCACAGACCCACGCTCTTAACCGCCAGAGGAGTGGTAGATGTACGCAATGGGAGGGTGCCCGTGTTATGATCTGCTACAAGCACTAAGGAAAGACAGGAGATCTGTCCCTACAATCGAACTAAACTGGATCCCTACGATGTAACGGGGAACCTGATCCTGCGATCAGACCCGCTAAAGTCCTTGGCTAGTCTGTACGAAGACCTATAGATGCAAGGGAGGAATCCCTACAAGAACTAGGGACTGGGATAAAGTTGGACACCTCCTAGCAGAAATTGTAGCAGTCAAACACAAACACACAACAAAGAACATAGAGGTCCGAAGACCTAGCAAAACTAACAGAGAACGGTAACAGAGCACCAAGCTAGCTCAAGAGTAGTAAATACAATGAAGTCCAGCAAGGCCAGGAGGGCGGAGCCGGATTAAATAGGCAAAAATGGTCATGTGACCAGAAAACTAGAAAAAACCTAACAGGAGAGTTCTAACAGTACCCCCTCTTCTAAGAGGATCCTCCGGATCCCCTAGGACCGGGCTTATCAGGAAACCTCCTGTGAAACGCTCTGACAAGTCTGGAAGCAGAAACATCATCCGCCCTCACCCATGAGTTATCCTCGGGTCCGAATCCCTTCCAAGCGACGAGATACTGCAAACTCCCTCTATACCGTCTAGAATTTCGGATGCGGGAAATTTCACATTCCCCGTCCTCCACCACCGGAGGAACAGTGGCAGAGGCGTCACCAACCGATACATCAGCTTTTTTCAACAGAGAAACATGAAACACCGGATTAATCTTCCAGGAGGTAGGAACCTCCAACCTAACAGCATATTGGTTAACTATCTGAAGCACCTTAAAGGGCCCTACAAACTTGGGACCCAATTTTTTTTCGAAGGAATCCTCAATCGCAGATTCTTAGAGGACAACCAAACCATGTCACCAATAGCAAACGAAACCTCTTGCCGTTTCCTATCAAAGTACCTCTTAGATTTTTTGTTAGCCTCCTGAAGATTATCATGCACATCCATCCAAACTCTCTCCAAATCACCTGAAAAACTCTCCTCCTCCGGCACAGCCGATACCAATTTGGAGAATGACCCAAAAGACGGATGTCTCCCAGTACAACAAAAAAAAGGCGAACACCCAGCAGAAGAGGATGTATGGTTGTTAAGAGCAAATTCCGCAAGTGGCAGAAACTCAGACCACCCCTCTTGATTGTCTGCCACAAAGCAACGCAAGAACTGCTCAACATCCTGGTTCTTTCTTTCTGTCTGGCCATTAGACTCAGGATGATATCCGGATGAAAACGACAAATGAACTCCCAACCTGTCACAAAAGGCATGCCAAAAGCGAGCCACGAACTGAGGTCCCCTATCAGAAACAATGTCAGTAGGAACGCCATGTAGTCTGACAATTTCCTTGACAAAGGCCTTAGCGAGTGTCTTAGCGCAAGGCAGTTTGATGAAGGGAACCAAGTGACACATCTTGCTAAAACGGTCCACGACCACCCAGATGACCGTGAAACCTTCAGAGGGGGGAAGGTCAGTAATAAAGTCCATAGCCAGATGTGTCCAAGGTGCACTAGGAACCTCCAGAGGGCAAAGCAACCCCGCAGCAGGAGCATGCGAAGACTTAGATCTAGCACACACAGTACATTGACGCACCCACTTAATGACTTCCTTCAACCATCCAGGCCACCAAAAACTGCGACCCACAAGTCTCTTGGTCTCAGAAATTCCTGGATGACCTGCCAACCGAGACTCATGACACTCAACAAACAAATCTCTCCTAAAGGTCCTAGGCACAAACAACCTCCCATGGGGAGTGTTAGATGGGGCATTCTCCTGAGCTTTAAAAATCTCATCCTCCAAAACGGAGTCCAAAGCAGCAATCACAACACCTTCTTGTAAAATGCTCTCCTCCTCCTCCTCAGCACTGACCATAGGAGAAAAGCTGCGAGACAAAGCATCCGCTTTAACATTCTTGGTACCCGGGATGTAAGTAATGGAAAAATTAAACCGCGAGAAAAAAAGTGCCCACCTAGCCTGACGGGCATTCAAGCGCTTGGCAGCATCAAGATAGATCAGATTTTTATGATCAGTGAAAACCTGAATGGGAAATTCAGCACCTTCCAAGAGATGACGCCAGTGTTCAAATGCGAGTTTAATAGCCAGCAATTCCCGATTACCAATATCGTAATTAAGTTCAGTCTCAGAAAATTTTTTTGAAAAAAAGGCACAGGGATGTACTCCATCCTTGCTTTCCTGAGACAACACCGCACCGACCCCCACAGAAGAAGCATCAACCTCAACCAAAAATGGCTTAGTCACATCAGGCTGCATAAGGATGGGAGCAGAGGTGAACCTCTCCTTTAGAAACACAAAAGCTTCAATGGCCTCAGAAGTCCACTGAACCGCATTAGCACCTTTCCTAGTGAGATCGGTCAGCGGTTTGACAATAATAGAAATTTTTTTTATGAATTTTCTGGAATAATTGGCGAAACCCAAAAACCTCTGTATCGATTTCAAACCAATAGGCCTAGGCCATTCCTGCACAGCTTGAACTTTAACCGGGTCCATCTCAAAACCTTCACTGGAGATAATGTAACCCAAAAAACTAATTCTCTGTACAGCGAACTCACATTTCTCTAGCTTAGCAAAAAGCGAATTGTCCATTAATAACTGTAAAACTTCACGTACGCTCCGCCAATGAGACTCCAGATCAGGCGAATAAATCAGAATGTCATCCAAATACACAACCACATTTTTGCCGATCAAAGGTCTAAGGATGTCATTAATAAGATTCTGAAAAAATGCTGGAGCATTGGTAAGACCAGAAGGCATAACCAGATTCTCAAAATGACCCACAGGAGTGTTAAAAGCAGTCTTCCATTCATCACCCTCCTTCATGCGCAACAAATTGTATGCCCCCCAGAGATCAATTTTAGAGAACCACTTGGCCCCCACTAACTGGTTAAACAAATCAGGAATCAATGGCAGTGGGTAAGGATTGCGTACAGTAATTTTATTAATCTCACGAAAGTCCAGACAAGGATGTAAAACGCCATCTTTTTTTTTAACAAAAAAAAATCCAACAGCCACAGGAGACTTGGAAGGCCTAATGTGACCGGCGGCCAAGCTTGTCGGTATGTATTCCTCCAAAGCCTTTCTCTCAGGAATAGTAAGATTAAATAAACGACTTTTAGGAAGAGTCGCTCCAGGGACAAATTCAATGGTACAATCATAGTCTCTATGGGGAGGCAAAATTTGTAACTCCTCCTCAGAAAAAACTCTCCAAAAATCCTGAATAGGTACAGGTAATTCCCCTTTTTCCACCGCAGCAATACGTCCGTTACAACACTTGTCATAACATTGAGGGCTCCAGGACTTAATTTCATTGGTAGACCAATCCAGTACAGGATTATGCAATTTTAACCAGGGCAACCCCAATATTACTGGAGAAGGCAAATTATTCAATACTACCAAATCCAAATTCTCTTGATGAATACCATTAATAGTGAGGGGAAATTCACAGACCTTGTGAGTAACACTCTTCAAGGGAGAGCCATCAACAGAAACCACAGCAATAGGGGATGACAAAGGTTTAGGTTTTAATGTAAGTTTTTCCAAGAATCCCCCATCAATCACATTCAGAGTAGAACCACAATCCACAAATACCCGAAATTCAATTAATTCTTCCTGAGCAGTGGTAGTAGCAGATAGGAATACTCCCTTTGTATTTAAACAGGCTATACGTGCATAACTGACCATTTTTTTTTCTTTGTTCATACGAAGCACACAGTTCTTAATAAAATGACCAGAATTTCCGCAATAGAAGCACAAACCTTCAGAAAGCCTGCGGTCTTTTTCCTGAGAGCGGGGTGTCATCGCCCCAATCTCCATCGGCTCTCCTTTGTCAGCACAGACCCTCTCAAGACTCGGAGCTGACATAGCAGAGGATTTGCTCTCATTAACCCTTGCACGCAGTCTCCTGTCCACCCGTATAGCTAATTGCATAGCCTCCTGCAAGTTTCCAGGTGTGGGATAAGCAATCAGCAAATCTTTAACCCTTTCACCTAGCCCCGCCAGAAACAAACTTTTCAAAGCTGAATCGTTCCACCCCACCTGGGCAGACCATCGACGGAAGTGAGAACAATACTTTTCCACATTACCTGATCCCTGCCTCAAACGTCTCAATTCAGACTCAGCAAGTGAGACACGATCAGGATCATCGTACAACAAACCCAAAGCAGAAAAAAAACTATCCACTGATCTAAAGCACGGATCACTAGGTTGGAGAGAAAAAGCCCATCCCTGAGGATCCTTGCGCAAAAGTGACATTAAGAACCCTATGCGCTGTGATTCATCACCAGAGGATCCGGGTCTTAAACGAAAATACAATAAACAAGCATTTTTAAAAGAAAAAAAATCTTGTTGTTCACCAAAAAATAGATCAGGCAGACGTACCTTTGGCTCTACCAAATGTGCTCCAGAACAGCTACTCACGTGTTGTTGGAGCTCGGCCACCTCCAGAGAGAGTCCCTGCAAGCGTTGAGCCAAATCTTGAACCGAGACCATGATGGAAACTGGAGGTCTTTCCTTAGAGAAATTTTTTGGGCTGGACTTACTGTTATAATCTGCTACAAGCACTAAGGAAAGACAGGAGATCTGTCCCTACAATCGAACTAAACTGGATCCCTACGATGTAACGGGGAACCTGATCCTGCGATCAGACCCGCTAAAGTCCTCGGCTAGTCTGTACGAAGACCTATAGATGCAAGGGAGGAATCCCTACAAGAACTAGGGACTGGGATAAAGTTGGACACCTCCTAGCAGAAATTGTAGCAGTCAAAGACAAACACACAACAAAGAACATAGAGGTCCGAAGACCTAGCAAAACTAACAGAGAACGGTAACAGAGCACCAAGCTAGCTCAAGAGTAGTAAATACAATGAAGTCCAGCAAGGCCAGGAGGGTGGAGCCGGATTAAATAGGCAAAAATGGTCATGTGACCAGCAAACTAGAAAAAAACCTAACAGGAGAGTTCTAACAGCCCGTCCGTCTTCTCAACTGTGGGGAAGATGAGGTCAGATTGCTACGTTATGCCACTGTTGCCAAATTACATGCTGTAAATAACAACTGCATTCACAAGGCGGAGTCATTAACCTCACCAGACGAAGTGGAGGATGATGACCCTGCAACCCAGGTGGAGGATTGGTGTCAACAGCTCCATGTTGGGACAGACACCACTCCTGCCCATCAGAAACAGGGTGTACATCGGGTGGTTCAAGAATACGCGCGAGTGTTCAGTAAGCACCCACTTGACTTCGGGAGGATTAAGGGGGTTCAACACCATATCCCCACAGGTGACCATCCACCCATCAAAGAACGTTACAGGCCTATACCACCAGCACACTACCAAAAGGCTAAGGAAATGTTGCACGACATGAGAAAGGCGGGGGTAGTAAGGGATAGTTGTAGTCCCTGGGCAGCTCCCCTAGTGCTAGTTAGGAAAAAGGACGGGAGCATGAGAATGTGTGTAGATTACCGACAAGTAAATCGCATTACACATAAAGATGCATACCCTTTACCACGCATAGAGGAGTCCCTAGCTGCCTTAAAGTCTGCAAATTACTTTTCCACCCTTGACCTCACTAGTGGGTACTGGCAAGTAGCTGTGGCTGAGGAGGATCGGGAGAAGACGGCCTTCACTACCCCGATGGGACTCTGCGAGTTCAACAGTATGCCATTTGGACTCTGCAATGCCCCTGGAACGTTCCAGAGATTGATGGAGTGCTGCTTGGGACACCGCAACTTCGAGACTGTGTTACTATACCTGGATGACGTGATAGTGTACTCCAAAACGTATGAGGACCACTTGAAGCACCTGGCGGAGGTATTTGAGTCACTGTCCCGGTACGGGATGAAGTTGAAGCCCTCAAAGTGCCACCTGCTCAAGAGAAAGGTACAGTACCTGGGGCACATTGTCAGTCCAGACGGGGTATCACCAGACCCGGAGAAGGTCACTGCCATCCAGAAGTGGCTGCAGCCGAAGAACCTCAAGGAGGTGCGTCAGTTTCTGGGACTAGTAGGATACTATCGGAGGTTTGTAAAAGACTACACCAAGAAAGCAACCCCTCTGTAAGACCTCCTGGTAGGGCAGTCCCCCTAAGGCAGAAATCCCCCATTCCACTGGGGTAAGGAGCAAGCCGAGTCGTTTCAGGAGATGAAGGAGATCCTGACAGGCGATGAGATCCTAGCCTACCCTGACTACAGCCAACCGTTCCTGCTGTATACTGATGCCAGTAACGAAGGATTGGGAGCTGTCCTAAGTCAGAAGCAGAATGGCCAAGAGAAAGTGATCGCATATGCAAGCAGGAAGCTCCGCCCGACCGAGAGGAACCCAGAGAACTATAGCAGCCTTAAGTTAGAGTTCCTGGCCCTGGTCTGGGCCATCACTGAAAGGTTTAAACACTACCTTGCCTCCAGCAAGTTCACTGCCTTCACTGATAATAACCCTTTGACCCATCTTTAAACAGCTAAGCTAGGAGCACTGGAACAACGATGGATGGCTCGGCTGTCAAATTATCAATTCACAATTAAATACCGGGCGGGCCGCAAGAACGCCAACGCCGATGCCCTGTCCAGGATGCCTCACCAGTCAGATACAGAAGAAGAAGTGGATGACCTGGAAGAGATTGAGCTACCTGCCTTTCACCGGAATGGGATGATCCACGAGCAACGAGCCTCCAGGAGGCAGCGTGGAAAGACGTTAAACCCCCTGCCTCACCACAGCTGGAAAGAGACCCAGGACAGTGACCCGGTTGTCAGCCGCATCAAGGAGCTGATAACCCAAGAAGGTCCCTCCCTGGAAAAAGAAGCGTCTCTGAAAGCAAAGCAGCTGTGGAACGTGAGAAGCCGGCTGTTTATCTACCATGAGAAGCTGTGCCGGAGGTACGTCAATCCAAAAACCCATGAGAAGGTATGGTAGATAGTGGTCCCCAAGACAGACATTCAAATGGTGTTGGAGGCCTACCACGATCAGGCGGGGCACTTTGGCTGGAAAAAGCTAGAGACCCTGCTGAAGTGTCGATTCTACTGGGTAGGAATGCGCAGCTCCATTGAGCGGTGGTGCCTGGACTGTGGACCCTGTGGCCTCAGAAGAAAAGACTACAGCAGCCAGAAGGCACCCATGCAACCCATCAAGACGACTCGACCCCTGGAGATCGTGGCCCTGGACCATGTCAAGCTGTCCCCCAGCAGGTCAGGGTACTCTTATGCTCTGACCATGGTTGATCACTACTCACGTTTCCTGGTGGTCGCCCCCGTCAAAGACCTGACGGCAGAGACAGCAGCAAAGACGTTCCAAGCGTATTTCTGTAGACCCCATGGTTATCCTGAGCAGGTGCTGACGGACCAAGGCCCGGCCTTTGAGGCTGAGTTTTTCAAGGAGTTCTGCCATCTCTATGGGTGTAAGAAGATAAGAACTTCACCGTACCACCCACAAACCAATGGTCTCTGTGAGAAGATGAATAACATCATCATCGACCTGCTAAAGACCATACCACTTGAGGAGAGAAATCAGTGGTCAGACCTACTACCTGACCTAGTAGATCTGTACAATCACATACCAGTAAGTTCCACCAACTGTACTCCGGCATATCTCATGCGGGCAAGGCCAGGAAAGCTGCCCATGGACCTGGAGCTTGGTGTTGTAGAACCAGAAGCAGATGTGACCACTGAGGACTGGGACACGGCCAGACAGGAGCAGTACAGAAGTGTACAAGCCTGTGTTGAAGATAGTCTCACTCGGGTGAGGGACAAGCAGGAAGCTCAATACAACAGAGGTGCCCAAGCAGAACCTTTCACACCTGGTGAAGTAGTACTAAAAAGGAAAAGAAGAAACTACAAACTTGATGACCAGTGGGAGAGAGAACCCTACATTGTGTTGAATTCAAGATTTGATAATAAGAAGACCTGCATAATTAATAGAGACGGAGGAAGGACGACTGAAACAGTATCCAGGGATCACCTAAAGTTGTGTCCAGACCTGCTAAAGCCCCAAGAAGAGGTGCCTCTCGTTATCCCGGAGGAGCCTAAAGAAGCAGTAATACACACTGACTAAGGAGATTTCCCGGCAGATTGGCCCCAACTAGGAAGAGAAGTAATGATCCCTGTAATTACCTTCTACCCACAGCAAGAAGAACCTGTAAGTGCTGAAGAGGAGCCAGATCAAGAAGAATCCCCGGTAGGAGAAGAGCAAGAAGGCCCAGCCAATGGTGAACTTGTCAGTCCAGTAGAGAGGTCAATGCAGCTTTGTAGCCCCTCCACACCTAGTACTGACACATTGGGAGGTAGAGCACCTATTAGTGCCTCACGCATTGCAGTACCGTGCAGATCAACGCGTGCCACGCGAGGTCAACCCCCTGTCAGGTATAATCAGTAAGAAAGCTAAACTCTGACAAATGTAGATTGTTACCCCTGGGGTATTGAAATCTATTTCTGTGTGTTTTCATGCATATGTATATTATTTTGTGCTTTGCTTTATTACTGAACAGTTCAAGTTATATGGACACTTTGCCTAATGACTTCCTTATTTATCTAAGAACTCCGTGGCTGAGGACTGTGTGCAGCCCAAAAACTATTTATTGTATATAATTGCGCTCTCTGGAGTGCCTCTTTTAGGTGACCTCAGAAGTAAAACCTGTCTGGAGTGGCTCTACTGGAGGTCCAACTCGGGATCTTCATGCCCTGCAGCCACCCCAGGGCCTACGTTGAGGGTTTGGGACAGGTCCCTCAAACCACCAAGTACTCTACCCTGTGAGATGGACATCCTGTCTGGGAACCTCACCATAAGAGACTTGAATTCTGAGGACGCTTTTTACCTGTTTATGTTATTGTGCAACGTTTAAGAAATGTGCCTCCCATAAAGGGAAGAGTTATTGCATTGCTAATGTTTACTATTGTTGTTTTAAAATGTACTTCAGCCTGGGAGTGCTGAGCTTTGCTAGGGGGGAATGTGGTGCCCAGCTGCGCTTGGTACCACAGATCCTATAAGGGTGTATTGATGGAATCCTCCACAAGAGGCCCCCATAAACATTCACACATCTCCACCTTCCAACTCAGACCAGCAGAGGGAGCCCATTAGGGATATAAATAGGGAAGGTGGAGCTAGACAGCTCAGTGATTCAGCAGTTCCTGCAGAGTGAGACACAGAAACAGGTCAGTCTGCGGTGAAGCTCAGTTTAGTTTGGAGAGGTCAGCCTGCAGTGGAGCCTAGTCCAGACTCAGTTGTAGCTCAGAATAGTGAGCTTAACGTGTGCTGGCGCCATAAGATCGGTGAAGCGCGGCAAGCTGCCGTTAGTGTGAGTAGCCTAGTGAGGGCCCGAGCGTGGCCGAAGGCGAGTGGAAAGTGAGTAGCAGTGGGGGAAGAGGGGCTTACCCAGCTCACCCCGAAACTTATACCGGACACCGGGTCCGAGCTTACCGGGATCTCTATGACCCAATAAGGCATAACCGGAATCCCTGGAGAACTACAGGTCCCAGGTTCACCAGAGAGCTGATACGTAACAGACCCAGGAGACACATAGGCCCCGTAAGCTGGGAGCGTGCACTCCAAGAGAAGGCCCTACCACAACGTCAGCCGATGCAGGACAGAGATAAAGTTAGGCCTAGCTTCAGGCAGGTCAGAAACTTACTACGCAGAGGCAAGAAACAGGAGGCCCTACACCCGCTCATTGGGGAAGATCCTGATATGCACCCTTCACCCTACAGTGCTCCGGGATGTGCCTGAACTACCACCAGTAAAAGGTACTGAAGTGACTACAGTGTCCATCCCCGTTCTTGCTCTGACCTGACTAGGGTCTCGACTGTCCTGCATCCCCCTCTCTGTACGCTGCCCTGAGGCCTAGCTCCACCTGTGGGGAGCTATACCATCGAGCTGCCTTATCACCGGCCTCAGTGGACTGCCGCAGCGCTGGTGATTCTCACCAGAAACCACAGGTGGTGTCACGAACTTTCATAAAATTAACAAACAATCCCCTTTTAAAAGCTGACCACAGGGTACGGGCCCGGGAGCCGACCACCGCGACATCCTCAAGGCCAGGCAAAGGCCCGGGTACCGAGTCGTCCCCATTCCCCTGGGCGAGTCACTGGCTCTCGCCCTCCTGCCCTGCGCCTCGCAATCAGTGTCCCAATACGGTAGCCTCGGGTCTTGTCGGCCGACCTGCCGTCCCCTGGAACCTCTGTGTCCACCTTCTCAGCTATATAATTGCGGATGTGGCCACTGCACCTTACAAGTACAGCAGCCTCCGGTTTCTAGCTGAGTCTTGTAGTTCTCCACTAGTTTAGGGGCCTGTCCCCTCTGCGGCTCGATTCCTCCACCGCCTGGCAGATTCGGGCGTACGGGTGGCCTCCAGCATTTCCCGTACCCCTGGGATCCTTTCTGTTCCTGGAGCCTTTCTCCTGCTCCCTCTCCTCTCTTCTCTCCTTCTCCTGGGCCTCTCACTAGGCCCGCCTCTGGGGCAGAGCTCCCGCAGAGCCTCTGCTCCTTTCACTTCTCCTCCTCTGACTGAACACACTCTCCAAGATGGCTCCTCATTTTATACAGCTCCTGAAGTGCTCCCCTGATCTACGTCCTCCACCCACACCCACTACATGGTACCCCCTCACTTGGTTCCCCTCCACTCCAGTCAGGGACCAGAGACTGTGCTCTCCCTTAGGAGCAATCTCGCCCTGCCCTACTGAAGTGGATGTGTTGGATGCAGGTGTTAGAGTCCTGGGGAGCACTCTATCCTTACCTGAGAGTGGGATACCATACCTCTGGTTGAGATGCAGTACCTCTGTGGCGACTGAACCCTCAGGGGCGCCACATATGGAGGCATGGGGCATTATATGGGAGCACAGCCTGCATGGGGCATTATATGGGAGCACAGCCAGCAATGGGCATTATATGGGGGCACAGCTTGCATGGGGCATTATATGGGGAACCTGCATGGGGCATTATATGGGTGCACAGCCTGCATGGGGCATTATATGGGGGCACAGCCTGCATGGGGCATTATATGGGGAACCTGCATGGGGCATTATATGGATGCACAGCCTGCATGGGGCATTATATGGGGGTACAGCCTGCATGGGACATTATATGGGAGCACAGCCTGCATGGGGAACTACATAGGGGCACAGCGTGCATGGGGCATTATATGGGGCACCTGCATGGGTCATTATATGGGTGCACAGCCTGCATGGGGCATTATATGGGGGCACAGCCTGCATGGGGCATTATATGCATAAGCGGATTTTAATGAGGGCAATCTGGGCTACCGCCTGGGGCCCAAAGCTCTGGGGGGCCCATGGCCAGACTGCCCTCATTATAATGTTATGTGCGCCGCCCGCAGGACAATGCAGCAGAAGCGAACACGCAGCACACTCTGCATGCCCAAGTCTACTGTACTCACGCGCGGAGCCCCTGGGATTCCCAGCTGTCGGCTCCTGCACCGCAGCTCCTGTGGTGCTCAGTGCTGGCTCTGCCCCCTGCTCGTCTTGTGCTCAGTGCTGCCTTTCTTCCTGTTCCCTCCTGATGGCAGCTCCTGGTGATGGTAAGAAGCAAATAGCTGCTTCCAGTTCTGTAAGAGAATAACTTGGGCGTGGGCTGCAGAGTATGTGACCATGGGGGGCAGCAGGGTATGTGACCATGGAGGGCTGCAGGGTATGTGAGCATGGGGGGGCTGCAGGGTATGTTATCATGGGGGGGCTGCAGGGTATGTGACCAGGGGGGGGCAGCAGGGTATGTGACCATGGGGGGCAGCAGGGTATGTGACCATGGGGGGAAGCACAAGATATGTGACCATGGGGGGCATCAGGGTATGTGACCATGGGGGGCTGCAGGGTATGTGACCATGGGGGGGCTGCAGGGTATGTGACCATGGGGGGGCTGCAGGGTATGTGACCAAGGGGGGGGCAGCAGGATATGTGAACATGGGGGGCAGCAGGGTATGTGACCATGGGGGGAGGCACAAGGTGTGTGACCATGGGGGGCTGCAGGGTATGTGACCATGGGGGGCTGCAGGGTATGTGACCATGTGGGGGGACGCAAGGTTTGTGACCATGGAATGCAGCAGGGTATGGGACCATGGTTGGGCCACAAGGCATATGACCATGGGGGGGCTGCAGGGTATGTGACCATGGGGGGAGGCGCAAGCTATGTGACCATGGGGGGCAGCAGGGTATGTGACCATGGGGGGCTGCAAGGTATGTGACCAAGGGGGGCTGCAGGGTATGTGACTATGGGGGGGACGCAAGGTATGTGACCATGGGGGGCAGAAGGGTATGTGACCTTGGGGGGCAGCAGGGTATGAGACCATGGAGGGCTGCAGGGTATGTGACCATGGGGGGGGCTGCAGGGTATGTGACCAAGGGGGGGGAAAGCAGGGTATGTGACCATGGGGGGCAGCAGGGTATGTGACCATGGGGGGAGGCACAAGGTGTGTGACCATGGGGGCTGCAGGGTATGTGACCATGGGGGGCTTCAGTGTATGTGCCAATGTGGGGGGACGCAAGGTTTGTGACCATGGAAGGCAGCAGGGTATGGGACCATGGGTGGGGCCACAAGGCATATGACCATGGGGGGGCTGCAGGGTATGTGACCATGGGGGGAGGCGCAAGCTATGTGACCATGGGGGGCAGCAGGGTAAGTGACCATGGGGGGCTGCAGGCTATGTGACCATGGGGGGCTGCAGGGTATGTGACCATGGGGGGCTGCAGGGTATGTGACCATGTGGGGGGACGCAAGGTTTGTGACCATGGAATGCAGCAGGGTATGGGACCATGGTTGGGCCACAAGGCATATGACCATGGGGGGGCTGCAGGGTATGTGACCATGGGGGGAGGCGCAAGCTATGTGACCATGGGGGGCAGAAGGGTATGTGACCATGGGGGGCTGAAAGGTATGTGACCAAGGGGGGCTGCAGGGTATGTGACTATGGGGGGGACGCAAGGTATGTGACCATGGGGGGCAGAAGGGTATGTGACCTTGGGGGGCAGCAGGGTATGAGACCATGGAGGGCTGCAGGGTATGTGACCATGGGGGGGGCTGCAGGGTATGTGACCAAGGGGGGGGGAAGCAGGGTATGTGACCATGGGGGGCAGCAGGGTATGTGACCATGGGGGGAGGCACAAGGTGTGTGACCATGGGGGCTGCAGGGTATGTGACCATGGGGGGCTTCAGTGTATGTGCCAATGTGGGGGGACGCAAGGTTTGTGACCATGGAAGGCAGCAGGGTATGGGACCATGGGTGGGGCCACAAGGCATATGACCATGGGGGGGCTGCAGGGTATGTGACCATGGGGGGAGGCGCAAGCTATGTGACCATGGGGGGCAGCAGGGTAAGTGACCATGGGGGGCTGCAGGGTATGTGACCATGGGGGGCTGCGGGGTATGTGACTATGCGGGGGACGCAAGGTATGTGACCATGGGGGGCAGAAGGGTATGTGACCATGGGTGGGCTTCAGGGTATGTGACCATGGGGGGCAGCAGGGTATGTGACCATGGGGGGCAGCAGGGTATATGATCATGGGAGGGCTGCAGGATATGGGACCATGGGGGGCAGCAGGGTATGTGACCAAGGGAGGGCTGCAGGGTATGTGACCATGGGTGGGGGGCTGCAGGGTATGTGACCAAGGGAGGGCTGCAGGGTATGTGACCATGGGTGGGGGGCTGCAGGGTATCTGACCAAGGGAGGGCTGCAGGGTATGGGACCATGGGGGCAGCAGGGTATGTGACCAGCGGAGGGCAGCAGGGTATGTGACCAACGAAGGGCTTCAGGGTATGTGACTATGGGGGGCTGCAGGGTATGGGACCATGGGGGGCTTCAGGGTATGTGACCATGGGGGGGGCAAGGTATGTGACCATGGGAGGGCTGCAGGGTATGTGACCATGGGAGGACGGCTGCAGGGTATGTGACCATTGGGGGAGGGCTGCAGGGTATGTGACCAAGAGAGGGCAGCAGGGTATGTGACCATGGTGGTACACAGGGTATGGGACCATGGGGGGCAAGGTATGTGACCATGGGAGGGCTGCAGGGTATGTGACCATGGGAGGAGGCTGCTGGGTATGTGACCATGGGGGGAGGGCTGCAGGGTATGTGACCAAGGGAGGGCAGCAGGGTATGTGACCATGGGGGGGCCGCATGGTATGGGACCATGGGGGGCTGCAGGGTAAGTGATCATGGGGGGGCAAGGTATGTGACCATGGGAGGGCGGCAGGGTATGTGTCCATGGAGGGAGGGCTGCAGGGTATATGTGACCAAGGGAGGGCAGCAGGGTATGTGACCATGGGGGGGGGGGCTGCAGGGTATGTGACCAAGGGGGGGGAAGCAGGGTATGTGACCATGGGGGGCAGCAGGGTATGTGACCATGGGGGGAGGCACAAGGTGTGTGACCATGGGGGGCTGCAGAGTATGTTACCATGGGGGGCTGCAGTGTATGTGACCATGTGGGGGGACGCAAGGTTTGTGACCAGGGAAGGCAGCAGGGTACGGGACCATGGGTGGGGCCACAAGGCATATGACCATGGGGGGGCTACAGGGTATGTGACCATGGGGGGAGGCGCAAGCTATGTGACCATGGGGGGCAGCAGGGTATGTGACCATGGGGGCCTGCAGGGTATGTGACCATGGGGGGCTGCAGGGTATGTGACTATGGGGGGGACGCAAGGTATGTGACCATGGGGGGCAGAAGGGTATGTGACCATGGGTGGGCTGCAGGGTATGTGACCATGGGGGGCAGCAGGGTATGTGACCATGGGGGGCAGCAGGGTATATGATCATGGGAGGGCTGCAGGGTATGGGACCATGGGGGGCAGCAGGGTATGTGACCAAGGGAGGGCTGCAGGGTATGTGACCATGGGTGTGGGGCTGCAGGGTATGTGACCAAGGGAGGGCTGCAGGGTATGTGACCATGGGTGGGGGGCTGCAGGATATCTGACCAAGGGAGGGCTGCAGAGTATGGGACCATGGGGGCAGCAGGGTATGTGACCAGCGGAGGGCAGCAGGGTATGTGACCAATGAAGGGCTTCAGGGTATGTGACCATGGGGGGCTGCAGGGTATGGGACCATGGGGGCTTCAGGGTATGTGACCATGGGGGGGGCAAGGTATGTGACCATGGGAGGGCTGCAGGGTATGTGACCATGGGAGGACGGCTGCAGGGTATGTGACCATTGGGGGAGGGCTGCAGGGTATGTGACCAAGGGAGGGCAGCAGGGTATGTGACCATGGGGGGGCCGCATGGTATGAGACCATGGGGGCTGCAGGGTAAGTGTTCATGGGGGGGCAAGGTATGTGACCATGGGAGGGCAGCAGGGTATGTGACCATGGAGGGAGGGCTGCAGGGTATATGTGACCAAGGGAGGGCAGCAGGGTATGTGACCATGGGGGGGCCTCAGAGTATGGGACCATGGGGGGGCAAGGTATGTGACCATGGGAGGAAGGTTGCAGGGTATGTGACCATGGGGGGGGCTGCAGGGTATGTGACCATGGGGGGAGGGCTGCAGGGTATGTGACCAAGGGAGGGCAGCAGGGTATGTGACCAAGGGAGGGCAGCAGGGTATGTGACCATGGGGAGGCCGCAGGGTATGGGACCATGGGGGCTGCAGGGTATGGGACCATGGGGGGGCTGCAGGATATGTGACCAGGGGGGCAAGGTATGTCACCATAGGAGGGCTGCAGGGTATGTGACCATGGGGGGAGGGCTGCAGGGTATGTGACCAAGGGAGGGCAACAGGGTATGTGACCATGGGGGGGCGCCGGTTATGTGACCATGGGTGCTGCTAGTGGCTGCATAGTATATTATCTTGGGGGCTACAGATTAATGTTATCCTGTGGGTTTGGGGGCTGCAAGGAGCTATGTGGGGGCTCATACGGTATGTATATGGCTGTGTGGGGGTTCATGTTGTATGTAGGGGGCTCATACTGTATGTTGGGGGCTAATACTGTATATTGGGGGACTGTGTGGTGTCATTGTATGTAGGGGACTGTGTGGATTCACACTGTATAAAGGGAGTTATGTGGGCGCTCATACTGTATCTATGGGACTGTGTGAGGGTTCTTACTGTAGCTATGTAGGGGCTCATACTGCATATTGGGGGCCATGTGAGGGCTCATACTGTATATTGGGTGCTGTGTGTGGACTCATACTGTATGTGGGAGGTCATACTGTATAAAGGAGGCTATGTGGAAGCTCATACTGTATATTGGGGGACTGTGGTGTCATTGTAGGGGACTATGTGTGGATTTATACTGTATTAAGGGAGTTATGCGGAGCTCATACTGTATCTATGGGGCTGTGTGAGAGCTCTTACTGTGGTGCCCCTGAGGGTCCATTCACCACAGAGGTACTGCACCTCACCCAGAGGTGTGGTGTCTCCTTCTCTCAGGTAAGGAGGGAGTGCTGCCCGGAGCCCCAATACCTGCATCCAACACTACACTGCTCCAGGCCGGCTGGAGGGGCATGACGCAATGTATATTTTTGCTGAGCCCTGTCCCTGGCTGGAATGGGGGGAACCAAAGGTAGGGGGAACCAGTAGTGGCTGTGGGTGGAGGAAGTACTTATGGGGAGCACTTTGTTAGGAGTATAAAATAGGGAAGCCATTTTAGGGTGGAATTTCAGAACAGTAGGGCAGTTCAGAAAAACAGTCCGGGAGCAGAGTCTCAGCAGAAGCTCTGCTCCACAAGTAGGGGCCTAGTGATAGAGGCCCAGGAGGGGAGCACGGAGTAGGCTCCATTCTAAAAAGGGATCCTAGGGGGTACGGCGAGTGCAGGAAGGCACCCGTACGCCCCGAATCTGTCAGAAGACAGAGGGATCGTAGGCCGCAAGACGGGGAACAGCCCCTGGCCCAGTCGTGTACTCCAGGTCTCGGCTAGAAAAACCGGAGGCTTCTTGCATATAGTCAGTTGCCGAAGCCTCATTCTAATCCCCAGGAGGGTCAAGCAGGTCCGGGATCCGACGCACAGGAGGGACTTCAGAGCACCCGAGCGGGATTGAGAGTGGGAAGTGCAGGGCAGGAGGGAGAAAGACCCAGCAAGAAGACGGTCTTGTTAGGAACACAAGAAAGTGGGGTTCTGCCAGGTACCCCTGATCTACCTGAGAAAGTACTGAACCCCTGCCTGGTGAACGCAGCACGATGTGGGAGGCTGACATCTGTACAGTGCGCAAGTGGAACCCTCATAAGAACTGTGAGTAAAAACTTGGATGACTGCACCGCACAGCCTCCGTCCATTCTTTGATCTGTGCCACCGTTCCCTCCCTCAACTACAACGCCCAGCGCCACCCACATTGCCTTACACTGCCCTGGATCTCTCTCTACCTGTGGAGAGCCACACCACCCCTGCTGCCGTAACACCAGCTCCAGAGGACTGCTCAGCAGCGGCGGCTCCCTCTAGCTGCAATCCACAGGTGGCGTCACGAACTTTCCAAAAACCCCATATAAATACAAGTCCCCCTTTTTGTACTGACCGCTCTGGGTCACGGACCTGGCCAGCCACCGTGATATCCCCCGGCAACCAGAGGCCCGGCTGCCGAGTACCCCACGGCCCTGGGGGCGTGTCATGTCTTGGCGTCACGAACAGGATGCGTGACCAGCCCGTACCGGCGGGTGAAGTGAAGTGTGCCTAAAGAACTGTGTTATATTACTGAATGTGGCGCCCGCCCCAGAAGAACGGGCGCCATTATGTGCGTGATCAAAGACAACAATATGGAACCTCCCATCATTGGCCAGGTCCCAGAATGGCGCCAAAAGCATACCCTGCCCCTTGCAGCAGTGACTGTCCACGTAGATGTGTCCGTCAAGGCAGGGAGGCCGTCACAGGGAGTGACCGACAGCAGATTGCCATGGGACTGCCCCCGAAAGAAGAGAGGAGGAGGAGAGAAAGAATGGAGACGGGGTGTGGTCTTAACCAGTCTACACAGACCGCACCCGGCAGCCAGCAAGGACGGACGCGAAGACGAAGCCTCCGCCTCTGGCCTGATCGAGTGGCAAGCGACTCCCCTCACTCAGGAGGGGGGAGTTGGAAAATTGTCCCCGGAGGACGCAGAGTTCCTTCAAAGTGAAGTCCTGGATCTGAGCCGGCAAGTGGAACAGGCTCAGCAGGCAACGGTCACCAGATGGAGGAGCGAGCTGTTGGGGAAGATCGCAGCACGGCGGAAAGCAGCACCGGAAGCCTGCAGCGGCACCCCAGCCCTGGCGGAGCCCGCTGAGTACCAGGAGGCCGGATGCAGCACATTAGCAGGTAGGAGAGAGGCCCCTGTCCCAGGTGCTGCAAGCTCCGACCTGCTCCTCGGCCTCTTTCCCCAGCACTTCCCGTATACTGCCATGCCCCATCTGGAGCAGCTGCTTAGCCCGGAACCTCAACCCCCGGGCGCTGACCCTGAGGAGCCTCCACCTAGTGCCCTCCCGGGACCTTCACTCCCGGGCATGGAAACAGGGAGCCTTCTACTTGGTTCCTTCCCGACGCCTCCACCTCCGGCACCCGAGTGGGTGTACGGCGCGCCGGTCTTCGACTGGTCTGCATGGATCGAGGACCAGCAGCTGAGCATGCTACTCCCGATACCAGCACCCCTGGTTGCCTATTCCGGTGGAGAGGAGTTTTGCTGGGTCAACCAGGGGGGGGGACCTGATGGGGTTCCCATGGGAGACCCAGGCCGAAGCCTGGCAGGGGAAGGAGCTCCAGCAGCTGGAAAAGGAGCGGCGCGCTCGGCGGGCGCGCTGTGAATGGCTGGAGACCCGGGACAAGGCCGCCAAGGCCCAAGTCCGCCAGGCGGAGTCAGCCCACCCCAGCTCCGCGACGAGGGAGTCGTGGTAAAGTTTGATCTGAAGGCTGGGTGGGGCTTTATAAGAGATCCCAATTTTGCACGGGACATCTTTGTTAACTTGAGGGATGTTGAGCCCGAGCTGGAAGAGGGCCATCCCGACCGGAATCTATACCCTGGTGATAAAGTCACCTACACACATCACCACGGGGAACATGGGTGGTACGCCCTGCATGTGTACCGCATCATCGAGGACACACCCCCGCAGGACATACCGTATGACCCGGCTGGGTCTAGTAAAAATCAGCCGTACCCCAGGCGGGGACCCCACTATTAGTTTAGCAAGTGGGACTGAAACTGTAAATAGTCGCCCGGAAGGGTGCAGTAGCTAAGGTTTGAAATAATGTTTTCTTAGAGTGTGTATTTATATGGCTTGCAGTGTGTGTTTATAGGATTACCCGTCAGGGTATATAGAGTCCAGGCTGGGGACAGTGAACGGCAAGAAACTTATATTATAAATAGTTCAGCACTTCTTATTGGTTTTATATTAGTAACCATGACCACAGAACAAAAACCCGTTTGGCGTGGCATAAGCCGTGGTCCAACTCCAGGATCACCCATGGCCTGCAGCCACGCCCAGGGCCTACGTTGAGGGTTTGCGGACGGGTCCCTCATGCTGCTATTTGTTGCACCTGTTAAAAAGTAAAATGGACACCCGGTTACAGTATGAACTGTAATCTATTGTAAGAAACGTTTATGAAAAATGTTTTATAATGTGTGATAAATGTTACCTGTAAAGTTGAAGTGAAGTGCCTCCCATAAAGGGAAGAAATGTTTTATAATCTTATATTTGCGAATGCATTCTTAAAAATTTGCATGTCAATGATATCCTTGTTTTGCTGTGTTCCAGCCCGCGGACGTGCTGTGTTTTACCAGGGGGGAGTGTGGCGCCCCTGAGGGTTCAGTCACCACAGAGGTACTGCACCTCACCCAGAGGTGTGGTGTCTCCTTCTCTCAGGTAAGGAGGGAGTGCTGCCCGGAGCCCCAACACCTGCATCAAACACTACACTGCTCCAGGCCAGCTGGAGGGGCAAGACGCAATGTATTGTTCTGCTGAGCCCTGTCCCTGGCTAGAGTGGGGGGAACGAAAGTTAGGGGGAACCAGTAGTGGGTGTGGGAGGAGGAAGTAGTTAGGGGGAGCACTTTGGTAGGAGTATAAAATAGGGAAGCCATTTTAGGGTGGAAGTTCAGAACAGTAGGGCAGTTCAGAAGAACAGTCCGGGAGCAGAGTCTCAGCAGGAACTCTGCTCCACAAGTAGGGGCCTAGTGATAGAGGCCCAGGAGGGGAGCAGGGAGTAGGCTCCATTCTAAGAAGGGATCCTAGGGGTACGGCGAGGGCAGGAAGGCACCCATACGCCCCGAATATGTCAGAAGACAGAGGGATTGTAGGCCGCAAGAAGGGGACCGACCCATGGCCCAGTCGTGTACTCCAGGTCTCGGCTAGAAAAACCGGAGGCTTCTGGCTTATATAGTCAGTTGCCGAAGCCTCATTCTAATCCCCAGGAGGCTCAAGCAGGTACGGGATCTGACGCACAGGAGGGACTTCAGAGCACCCGAGCGGTATTGAGAGTGGGAAGCGCAGGGCAGGAGGGAGAAAGACCCAGCGAGAAGACGGTCTAGTTAGGAACACAAGAAAGTGGGGTTCTGCCAGGTACCCCTGATCTACCTGAGGAAGTACTGAACCCCTGCCTGGTGAAATGTGGGAGAATGACATCTGTACAGTGCACCAGTGGAACCCTCATAAGAACTGTGAGTAAAACCTTGGATGACTGCACCGCACTGCCTCCGTCCATTCTTTGATCTGCGCCACCGTTCCCTCCCTGCACTACAACGCCCAGCGTGACCCACACTGCCTTACACTGCCCTGCAGCTCGCTCTACCTGTGGAGAGCCACACCACCCCTGCTGCCGTAACACCAGCTCCAGAGGACTGCTCCGCAGCGACGGCTCCCTCTAGCCGCAATCCACAGGTGGCGTCACGAACTTTCCAAAAAACCCATATAAATAGAAATCCCCCTTTTTGTACTAACCGCCCTGGGTCACGGACCGGGCCAGCCACCGTGATATCCCCCGGCAACCAGAGGCCCGGCTGCCGAGTACCCCACGGCCCTGCGGCGCGTCATGTCCATATCTAGGTAGCTATGTAGGGGCTCATACTATATGTAGGGGGCTGTGTGTGGGTTCATACTGTATATGAAGGGCTGTGTGGGGGCTCATATTGTATGTAGGGAGCTGTGTGTGGACTCATACTGTATGTAGGGGCTGTGTGTGGACTCATACTGTATGTACAGAGCTATGGGGGGTTCATAATGTATGTAGGGGGCTTTGTGTGGGCTCCTACTGTATATGGGGGGCTGTGTGGGGGCTCATATTGTGTGTAGAGACTTTGTGGGGGCATATTGTCTGGGCCTGTGAGCTGTTATCCTCATTGCAGTTCGGCTTATGGTCTCCTTTTCTTGTCCTGATAGAAGGAATTCCCTGACGAATCCCTGAATGACCAAAAGAGGAGAAAAAGCGTCTGAAGAAGACGCTATTAAGCTAAGTACACAACTGTTCAGGCCATAAAGGGTCTATATATATAGTGTTGTATCTGCTGTTAGACAGATACAACACATGCGGGGATTGCCTGTTTGTTAAGTGTTGTGGTTGACTAACAGACAAAAACATAACATGCAACCGCAGGGACTCGAGTATATTATCCGGGCACTACAAGATACTCGGATAACACCCGAGCATGCAGGGATAACACGTTATCTGAGCACATTCGCTCATCACTAATGTCTTTATGAATTGAGTTTTTAAAATAAAGAGAATTTTTTTAGGGTTTTTCTTTTTTTTATGGTTTACATGTATGAAGGCCCCATAGGTTGATTGCTTTGGTTGTTGATTGAGGCGACTATGTGGGGGCTCGTACTGTATATGGGTTATGTCAGCATATTAATTCTGCTCAATATTAAGTGACACAAATAAAATTAAAAATAATTATAATTAATATGTTAATATTGAGCAGAATTAATTTCAGCCTATTGTTCGGCCTCCACAACAGTCACGGTCTCTCATGTGGCCCCTTCTGAAAATTAATCTCCCACCCCTGCCCTATTATGTATGGCGCTATGTTATATATATTTCTCTTATGCTGTACATAAGGGAAAAATGTGCGCTCCGCAATACACTCACTGCTATTTCTGTCAGCAGGGTGGGCCCTCGCCTTCTAAACTGCCCGGGGCCCTGGCTACTCGTAATCCACCCCTGATTATATGGGGCACCTGCATGGGGCATTATATGGGGGCACAGCCATCATGGGGCATTATATAAGGGCACAGCCTGCATGGGGCATTATATGGGGTCACAGCCTGCATGGGGCATTATATGGGGGCACAGCCTGCATGGGGCATTATATGGGGGCATAGCCTGCACGGGGCATTATATGGTGACTAGTATTCTGTATGCAGCATTACATGGGGTCCATTATTCTGTATGGAGGACTATATGGGGCCCATTATTCTGTATGGAGGACTATATGGGGCCCATTATTCTGTATGGAGCATTATTTGGAGTCCATTATTCTATATGGAGGACTATGTAGTGCCCATAATACTGTATGGAGCAATATATGGGGCCAATAATTCTGTATGGAGGACTATACTGTCCGGTCTGCACTGCGCGCTGTGAGGATTCGCCGGTTTCTGAGCTATTGTAGAATTTAAAATAGATATCACTCATGTAATGTAAGAAGTGAAATCTTTGGCATTATACTATATATATATATTTCTCTGCGGTATCTGTGCATCATGAATCGTGTATGTGTTAAAGGGGCTCACTGAGACGCTTTCGCTCGGGGCCCACAGAAATAGGAGCCGACCCTGATCCCATCATGTGATTTCCATAATTCCACAACTTTTCCTTCTCGGTGTTGCAATTTTAATGTTTAGACGTGTTATTGAATACATATAGTTTCATTACACCTTTAGTCTGCTGTGTTGCTTGTTGTTAATGCATTTAGCTCACTCTGGACTAAAACTGGCACATCAAATTCTGATCTTAGTAAATTCCCTCTTTTGTCTTTTATTGGTTAGGCTATGTACACATGTCCAGTAATGATCCATTAGAAAGGATCCAGCAGCGATCCATTGGCAAAAAAAGTTGTGCAGACACAACTTTTTAGTCCGTTTTTAAAAAACTGATGTCTGCTGGATCCGTTTTTTCAACATTTTAAAGTCTATAGAAAATGGATCCGCTAATTAGCTGTCCGTTTTCTTCCATTTGTAAAGGATCTAGTAAGCAAAAAAATAATCCTTTAGAAAAACGAATGGCTAATTAACGTTAACAATTTAAAAAAAAAACAGATCCAGCAGAGATCATTTTTTTTAAAACGAACTAAAAAGTTGTGTCTGCACAACTTTTTTTTACCAACGTATTGCTGCTGGATCCATTCCAAGGGATCACTACCGGACATGTGAACATAGACTTAATCTTCTGTATTTTTTCTAGTTATCTTTTAACAGTTGCAAAACCAAACACTTGTAACACAACTAACATAAAAGACCCCTCCGCCCACGGCTGTATTTCAGATGCAAATGACGTATTTTCTTACCTTGGAGTTTGTGTCCCTTTCAATTTTAAACAATCACCTTTGTGATAGGATTAGCTATTCCAAAAACATTCAGATTGTAAAGTCTCCAAGATATTATCTTTAAGGACAAAAAAGCAACGTAAACTCAGAATATCGCATTCAATGTTGTCTGCTCAGTCAGTAAGATTTCCATTTTTTAAATGATAAATGCAAGATATACAGTAAAGTTTCCTTTGTAGGCTAATGTTTCTGTTCTCAAATGTTTGTCCTTTCACCATGTGTGCAGACCTCAGTCTAGGGTCCCTAAAGGGTTATTTTCTAGATAGAAAGTCAAAGGGTTACATGGGGGTGAGAGTGGGTTCTGATGTTTTGGCAGCAATTCCAATTGCATAGTGGGCATTGCTTTATTTTGAGAAATTGGACAAATTAGGTCATGAAAATTTTTCAATTTCATGTCCCCAGGAATTAAAATAATGTTAAGGAAATGTGGGTTCAAAATTGTCACTACACGTTTAAATGAGTTACTGAATTCATCTAGGTGTAGGATCACTTCTGGGGGGCAATGAAAATGTGACAATGTGCCCCTAATCTATTCCAGACAAATTTGCACTCCATAAATCTTATGGAACTCCTTTATTCCAAGCCCTGCCCTGTGTCCAAACCGTATTTTCCAAGCATAAATGGGGTATTGCCTATTTGATAAAAAATGTATAACTAATTTTAGGTGCACTTACTTTCTTTACCTTTTGTGAAAATAGAAAAAAATGAGGCTTAAGCAACGTTAGTTGAAAAAAAAAATAATCCATTCCATATATCATTATTTAAATAAAGCACCTAAAGGGTTCACAAACTTTCTGAAAGTGGTTTAGAGTACTTTGAGGGGTGCAATTTGTAAAATTGGGTTTCATTTGAGGGTTTTCTGACAAACAGAAAATTCAAAGTCACTTTAAATGTGAATAGATCCTTAAAAAATAAGTTTTGCACATTTTGTTGAAAAAAAAATGAAAAATTGTTACTAAAATTCAAGTCTTCTAACGCACTAATAAAATAAGACATTAGAAAAGGATACTGACATAAAACAGACATATGGTAACTTATTTATAAACTATGTTGCGTAGTATGACTATTTGATTTTAATCTGCAAATTTGTATCCATTTTTGGTAAATTTCAGATATTTTCATGAACAAAAAAAAAAAATAACCACACATAATGACACATGTCCGATTTAAAAAATAGGGCTTTGTTGGTATTGAGGACAAACCATTATGTCCATTAAATCCTTTCTGACGTGGTTATTTTCCGTTTTTGCATTTCGCTTTTTTCTTCTTCTTCTAAGAGCCATAACTTTTTTATTTTTCTCTAGACATAGCTGTATGAAGGCTTGATTTTTTTTGTGGAAGGAGTTGTTCTTTTCAATGACACCATTAATTTTAACATCTGATGCTTTGGGAAGCAGAGGAAAAAATTCCAAGTGCGGCAAAATTGCAAAAAAAGTGCAATTTTGCCATTGGTTTTTGGATTTTTATTTACCATGTTCACTATGTGGTAAAAATATGATTCTCCAGTGCAATTATGCAGATACCAAACATGCATTTTTTTTTATTGAGGTGGTGAAAAAAATGGAAATTTATAAAACAAAATTTTTACTTGTGTCGCCATTTTCCGAGACCTGTAATATTTTCAACTTTTGGTCAATGTGTGATGGCTTATTTTTTGCACCATGAGCTGATGTTTTTATTGATACTATTTTGGGGTATTTTGCGTTTTGACCGCCTATCATTGTTTTTTTTTTTTTTTTTGCAGTGTTGCAGCATTCGAAAAAACTTTATTCTGGGGTTTAGATTTTTTTTTCTCATTTACTGATCTGGTTAATTTTATATTTTGATAGATCAGAAGACTTTTGTGAACATAATGGTACCAAATATGTGATTTTATTTTTTTTTAAATGGGGTAAAAGCGGGTTGATTTGAATTTTTACATATATAGTTATATATTTTTGGATATATAAATTTAAAAACGCTTTTTAAATTTTTACTCTATTTGTTAGTCCCTTTAGGGGACTTGAAACGGCAACCATTTGATTTCTTGTCCTATACACAATAATACAACAGTATTGCTGTATATAGCAAAATCACGGTCTCCTATGAGCACCAGCCAGAAGCTGGCATTCACGAATACCATCATGACAGGCACAGGGGTCATAGCATCTCATTAATGACCTGTAATTGCATCATGGTGGCACCGATGAGCACATGGAATGACGCATCCCCCTCAAGGCATGCTGTAATTGTAGCTGTCAGGGATTGACAGTGGCATTTAATAGGTTAATAGCTTCGGATGGAGCTCTGCTCCACATGCGGCTTTTAGAGGCAGATGATGGCTGAATATCACAGCCGTAATCTGCTGGGAAAGATGTAAGCTCAGACCCTGAGTCTGCATCAAAGAGCCAGCATATGATTTAACTACCCAGCATACTGTATGTCGGACGGTAAGGGTTTAAAAATTATTCAGATAGCAAAAATTCTTAAAGCTATAATATGTGGTATCCATATCAAGTGCACACTCAGGTGCTTATCTAAAATTCTAGAATTGTCAAGTTGCAAATAGTCATCTCATGAATAATGCCAATGTCCATAACCAGGATAGTCTAACCTACAAAATATGGCAACCGCCAAACCGTCCACTTGTACGCTTAAAAAAATAATTCACAATCACTCTCAAGTCACTGCTGCATCATCCCCCATATTCTTTAAAACATGTTTTTTTTTCAGTATATAAACTAGGGGAGAACACTGATCCGGTTCCCCCTGATGAAGCAGGATGTGAAATGTGAGTTGGGATACAAGGCAGTGTGGCAGCACAAGGCAATGATGGTGTTTGGTGGGTATTTGCCAAGATGTGGTGGCTTTATAGGTCCATAGTAGGGTTTTCACCATTGCATTCTGAAACATCACCTGTAACTTGGCTTGGGGTCCTGTTGCACATGTTAAATTATTTAGTGTTCTTAAAATTTTATAGGATGGTATGCATTCTCTAATAGTTACTATTAAAAGGACCACCAGAGTCCCAGGGTTTGTAATGTGTATTTTTTAGAGATTACTGACTGTCACTGTCTTTTTTATTTATTTTTAATAGATATTTTAGTATTGATTCTGTTATACATTGTTATCTACAAGAACAGGAGTATTTGTAGGATCTATTGTAATTATAGGGGCTCTTGCTTTGTGGTATAAGGTAATACAGGAATGAGGCATCAGATTCAGGATTGGTCAGTAATTTCTATGTACACCATTATTGTGTACAGATCCGTAATATTGCAGTTTGCAGGAGCCCTGATGCTTTTTAGCCTAACACATATTTGTTAAAGTCTTAACATTATACAGATCATTACATTGCTGGTGCTACACAATATAGCTCCAGATGTTCAGAAGAAACCTTAAGAAACTTACAAAAATTACCAGCAATATAAATATAAATTACTACATAAATTAAAAAAATGTATGACGATGTGTAAATCCTAAATCCGATGTTACTATGGAACCATTAGTGTCATTTACATTAGAATGTGATAACATTGTGTTTGTACAAGGGGGCGGAGCTATTACTAGTCACTGCCCGCTCTCCTAAAAGTAGTGTCACAGTTCTATATAAAGAGGCCTCTTCCATCTGCTCCTCACTTCTTACCAGTAGTCATACAGAAGCGAGGACCACCATGCAGGCCACTTACCTTCTTCTCCTCTGCTGCGTCACCCGCATATTTTCCGCTCCTGGTAAGTATAGTTCCTTTATATGTATCTCATTCTCTCATCTTTCAGCTTCTTATTATATGTAATACTAGCTATTGAACCCATTCTACGCCCAAGGTGGCAAGAATTTTTATTGGTATATGGTCCCCTATCCTGGTCCATGCTCCCCCAACCTGGTCCATGCTCCCCCATCCTGGTCCCCCATCCTGTTATGTGCTCCCACATTCTGCTCCCCCATCCTGTTATGTGCCCCGCCATCCTGGTATATGCTCCCCCATCCTGGTATATGCTCCCCCATTCTGGTCCATGTTCCCACATTCTTGTCCATGTTCCCCCATTCTGGTTCATGCTCCCCCATTCTGGGCTGTGCTCCCCCATCCTGTTATGTGCTCCCCCCATCCTGGTTCCCCATCCTGTTATGTGCGTCCCCAATCCTGCTCCCCCATCCTGTTATGTGCTCCCCCATCTGGCTTCCCCATCCTGTTATGTGCTTCCCCATCATGCTATGTGCTCCCCCATGCGGCTCTCCCGTCCTCTTATGTGCTTCCCCATCCTGTTATGTGTTTCCCCCATCCTGTTATGTGCTCCCCCATCCTGTTATTTGCTTACCCCATTCTTTTATGTGCTTCCCCCATTCGGTTATGTGCTCCTCCATCCTGTTATGTGCTCCCCCATACTGTTATGTGCTCCCTCATCCTGTAATGTGCTCCCCCATCCTGTTATGTGCTACCCCATCCTGTTGTGTGTTTCCCCCATCCTGTTATGTGCTCTCCCATCCTGCGCCCCAATCCTGTTATGTGCTCCCCCATCCTGTAATGTGTGCCCCCATCCTGTTATGTGCTCCCCATCCTGATCTATGCTCCCCCATCCTGGTATATGCTCCCCATCCTGCTCCCCCATCCTGTTTTGTGCTCCCTCATCCTGTTATGTGCACTCCCATCCTGTTATGTGCACTCCCATCCTGTTATGTGCGCCCCCATTATGGTATGTGCTCCCCATCCTGCACCCCCATCCTGTTATGTGCACTCCCATCCTGTTATGTGCGCCCCCATCATGGTATGTGCTCCCCCATCCTGCACCCCCATCCTGTAATGTGTGCCCCCATCCTGTTATTTGCTCTCCATCCTGATCTATGCTCCCCCATCCTGGTATATGCTCCCCCATCCTGTTATATGCTCCCCATCCTGCTCCCACATCCTGTTATGTGCTCCCCAATCCTGTTATGTGCACCTCCATCCTGTTATGTGCGCCCCCATCCTGGCATGTGCTCCCCAATCCTGAGCCCCCATCCTGTTTTGTGCTCCCCCATCCTGGCATGTGCTCCCCCATCCTGGTCCATGCTCCCCCCATCCTGTTTTGTGCTCCCCCATCCTGCTCCCCCATGCTGTTATGTGCACCTGCCCCCCATCCTGTTATGTGCTTCCGACATCCTGCTCCCACTTCCTGGTATGTGCTCCCCCATCCTGTTATGTGTGCCCCCATCCTGTTATGTGCTCCCCATCCTGATCTATGCTCCCCCATCCTGGTATATGTTCCCCCATGCTGCTCCCCCATCCTGTTTTGTGCTCCCCCATCCTGTTATGTGCACTCCCATCCTGTTATGTGCACTCCCATCCTGTTATGTGAACCCCCTTCCTGTTATGTGCGCCCCCATCATGGTATGTGCTCCCCCATCCTGTTATGTGCTCCCCCATGCTGCACCCCCATCCTGTAATGTGTGCCCCCATCCTATTATTTGCTCTCCATCCTGATCTATGCTCCCCCATCCTGGTATATGCTCCCCCGTCCTTTTATATGCTCCCCATCCTGCTCCCACATCCTGTTATGTGCTCCCCCATCCTGTTATGTGCACCCCATTTTGTTATGTGCGCCCCCATCCTGGTATGTGCTCCCCCATCCTGCGCCCCCATCCAGTTTTGTGCTCCCCCATCCTGTTATGTGATCCCCCATCCTAGTCCATGCTCCCCCACATCCTGTTTTGTGCTCCCCCATCCTGTTATGTGCTCCCTATCCTGTTATGTGCTTCCCCATCCTGTTATGTGCTTCCCCATCCTGTTATGTGCACCCCCATCCTGTTATGTGCTCCTCCATCCTGGTATGTGCTCCCCCAACCTGCGCCCCCATCCTGTTTTGTGCTCCCCCATCTTGTTATGTGCTCCCCCATCCTGGTCCATGCTCCCCCCCATCCTGTTTTGTGCTCCCCCATCCTGCTCTGTGCACCCCCATCCCGCTCCCCCATCTTGCACCCCCAAGCTGTTATGTTGCACCCCCATCCTGATCCCTCATCCTATGTGTTTCCCACATCCTGCTCCCTCATCCTGTTATGTGCTGCCCCCATCCTGTTATGTGCTGCCCCCATCCTGTTATGTGCTCCCCATCCTGTTATGTGCTCCCCAATCCTGTTATGTGCACCCCCATCCTGTTATGTGCGCCCCCATCCTGCGCCCCCATCCTGGTCCATGCTCCCCCCCATCCTGTTTTGTGCTCCCCCATCCTGTTATGTGCACCTGCTCCCCCATCCTGTTATGTCCTTCCCACATCCTGCTCCCACTTCCTGATATGTGCTCCCCCATCCTGTTATATGCTGCCCCCATCCTGTTATGTGCTCCCTATCCTGTTATGTGCTTCCCCATCCTGTTATGTGCACCCCCATCCTGTTATGTGCACCCCCATCCTGTTATGTGCTCCCCCATCCTGGTATGTGCTGCCCCAATCCTGTTATGTGCTCCCTATCCTGTTATGTGCTTCCCCATCCTGTTATGTGCACCCCCATCCTGTTATGTGCACCCCCATCCTGTTTTGTGCTCCCCCATCTTGTTTTGTGCTCCTCCATCCTGTTTTGTGCTGCCACCATCCTGTTTTGTGCTGCCCCATCCTGTTTTGTGCTGCCCCCATCCTGTTTTGTGCTGCCCCCATCCTGTTTTCTGTTGCCCCTATCCTGTTTTCTGCTGCACCCATCCTGTTTTGTGATTCCTCCATCCTGTTTTGTGCTCCCCCATCCTGTTTTGTGCTCCCCATCCTGTTATGAGTTCCCCCATCATCCTATTATGTGCTCCACTATCCTCCATCAATTAAAAAAAAAAACACTCCTACTCCTTTCCATCTTTCCCCTGCAGTGCATCGCCTGTGTTATTTTACTAAAATGACGCCAGAATCAGCGCCTGCATAGAGTGCTATCTGGCTTCATTTTAGTGAAGACACATTTGCAGAGTGTATTCAACAAAATGGCGCCAGAGTACGCGTGTGCACGTACCGCGCTGTCCGGCTCAATTTAGTTGAAGACACACTGCAAATACCTATGCCTATTCCGACGCCGCACTCCTCCCCCGACCTCCAGCCTGAACAGAGGAACCGCAGCAACACTCCTCCTGGTCAGGTATTTGCTTATACCTATGCCTATGCATACCGGGACCTCCGGCGCTATATACTCCTCTTACCTGTCACCTGTAACTGCTGGATGCGTTCTTCTGTCTGGGGCCAGACTGTGCAGGTGCGATATAGAGGCTTCGGACAGACGGACACATCCCTGATTATATTATAGATTTGTATCCTAGTATCTTATGCTCTAGTGTTGTAAAAATATAAATTCAGCAAAAATTAATTAGATTATCTTCAATTAATTACACTATAAATTACATAGTCTTCTATGGGGAATATAAATCTAGCATCAATGTATCTATTGCCTTGACTTCTTATGGTGCAGTTACACTAGCCGACCCATGGCCAGTAAATGACTGTTGATCGGCTACATAGAATCCGATCAGTGGCCGTTTAATAGCCTGTTTAGGCAGGCTGACCGCACTTTCATGCAGATAAAATGATCTTTCTGTGTGGATAGAATATCATTGTTCTCTGCAGCACGTCTTATTTTACACGGGATGATGTGCTGCCGAGAATGATGATTTTTAGTTTTGGACACTACTTTCACTGCTTTGTTTGAATGCAACATAAATATAAATGGCAAATGTATGGTTGATCAAGGGTAGCTGGGAAAAAAAGAGAACCAGACATTTAATGTTCTTTATGTGTGCTAGCATTTGAGGACACCAATGGGTAAGATAATTTTTGCTGATGAGTCTTCATATAAGAAACTTGTCTGTTATTGTCCCCCCTCCACATACTGTACATGTTATAGAGTTTGCAACTTATTATCTGATCATTCTATTGCTACAATTTTGTGATTACTGCCAGAGTACTATAGTAGTTGTATAGCATGTAATGGGACCCCAAATTATTAGGTGGAATATAAAAGGGCCGATTCATTAAGATTGGTGTGCACAATGAAGCCCTTACTAGAGTACAATGTGACAAATTCATTAAGAAATAATACATCAAGGTGCAAGCTCTCCTTTAGGGACGAAAATTGCTAAAAAACACATTACCCAAAGGGTAAATGGACCCTATTTAAGGGATATGCTAAAAAATAACTTATTACATTTTGCCATTTAAAAGTGGTCAATGCAATTTAAAACTACTATAGTGGACTCGTATTATTCCAGTGTGTAAGGGAATCTCTTGATATTGGAGTCCCTCTTATACCAGCTACAATTCTTTAGACTTTTCTATATACATGTATTTTCAAACCTAGATCAAGGCTGCAGTCCATAGATCTATATAGCACTCTCTTAGGCTGTGTGCCCACGATGCGTTTTTGGTGCGTATTTTGGTGCGTAAACGCTCCAGAAACGCATTGCATACCTTATCCCATGACTTCCTATGACATTCTGCAAGTTCTGTGCACATGGTCAGGATTTTTTCTGCGCAGATTTTACTCGCAGAAAAAATACGGACATGGCAAATTCTTGTGCGTTTCTGCATGCGTATTTGCCTATACAATGCATTGGAAAAACGCATACAAATACGCGTCAAAAACGCATGTAAAAAAACGCATGCGTTTTTCTGCCAAGGAGATGCAGAAATGCTCAGGAAAATTTCTGCTTAATTTCTGCATCGTGGGCACTAAGCCTAATATATTCACTTCTCTTTCCTACAAGTTCCACTAGAGAAACTTAAATACACACATATATAGCTCCCCCAACCACTTTTAATGGCAAAATTACTAAAAGTTATTTTTTAGCATATCCATTAAATAGGGTCCTTTTACCCTTTGAGTAATATATGGTTTAAAATTCATTAAGAGGCACACGTCACCTAATGAATTCTGCGCATGTCCTCTGTGGTGTTCTCCTTGTGCCTTGCCCAAAATGCCATTCCAGTCATACTTTTGGTGAATTTGAAAGTAAATTTAAAGTGGAAAACACCAAAAGTTGCAAAATTGTTTGTGAAACTCTGCATTGTGCAAAAAAATTGTGACTTTTTAAATCCTTTTACTACAGTATTCTGGCATTAAAAACTTTAATGAATCCCCTCCTTAATATTGGTTTCTTTACTAAGCAAAATATCACAGAATAATGCCCTAAAAGTGTTCAGCTATGAAAACTTGTCTAAAACGAGCACAAAACAAAGCTTATAGAGGTTGTCCACTACTTTTACATTGACGATCTATCCTTAGGATAGGTCATCAATGTCTGATCGGCCAGGGTCCGACACTCGGCAACCCCGCCTACCGGCTCTTACCGGTGGTGGCTTAGTACTACACATCCACCTCCTATTCCAATCAATAGGAAGTGAATGAGCAGTCCAACTACCCCAAAATGGTATCGATAAAAACTTCAGCTCGGTGCACAAAAAATAAGCCCTCACCCGGCCCCAGATCCCGAAAAATAGAGACACTGAAAACTGCGCCAATTGTTTTTTGTTTGTTTTTTTTACAAACTTTGGATATTTTTTTCACTACTTAAATAAAAAAGAACCTTTACATGTTTGGTATCTACAAGCTTGTAATGACCTGGAGAATCCTAATGGCAGGTCAGTTTTAGCATTTAGTGAACATGGTAAAAAAAAAACAATTGTGGAATTGCACTTTTTCTGCTATTTCACCGCAAGAGGATTTTTTTTTCTGTTTTCCAGTACAAGATATGGTAAATGCAATGGTGTCATTTAAAAATACAACTCGTCCTGCAAAAAAACAGGCCCTCACATGGCCATATTGACTGAAAAATAAAAAAGTTATGGCTCTGGGAATAAGGGGAGCAAAAAACAAAAACAGACAAATTGAAAAACCCATGGTCCTAAAGGGGTTTTAAATATATCTGTGAATGTATACTAACTATGAGATGGCATAGGGAGCAGAATGGCTGGCTTTTTGCATGTCTACCATTGTCATTGATAAATTTACTGCATTTAGTAACATTTTCGCAGACTAATAAATCAACGCACTCTCTCTGATAATATTGATGAATTTCCCCCTTTGTTCTGTTTTATAATCTAATTCTTCCCACATGAAGCAGTCGCAGCACATTGTGTTCCTTAACACACATATTTTTGTAGTCACTTTTTTTTTTCTGCTATTTAGTAACTAATTATGAAATTGATGGCTGCTAACTACTGATCTTTTTTAGTTTTTGTAGGATCTGGATTTGGATCTGGCCAGGAATTTGGCACAATAATCGGTCAAGATGAAGGATCAGGCATTGTCATCACTCCAGAACAAGGATCTGGTGCAGTAATCGGTCAAGATGAAGGATCTGACATTGTAACCACTCCAGAAGAAGGATCTGGTGCAATAATTGGTCATGATGAAGGATCTGGCATTGAAGGATCTGGTGCAATAATCGGTCAAGATGAAGGATCTGGCATTGATGGATCTGGTGCAATAATCGGTCAAGATGAAGGATCTGGCATTGTAATCACCCCAGAAGAAGGGTCTGGTGCAATAATCGGCCAAGATGAAGGATCTGGCATTGTCATCACTCCAGAAGAAGGATCTGGTGCAATAATTGGTCAAGATGAAGGATCTGGCATTGAAGGATCTGGTGCAATAATCGGTCAAGATGAAGGATCTGGCATTGTAATCACTCCTGAAGAAGGATCTGGTGCAGTAATTGGTCAAGATGAAGGATCTGGCATTGAAGGATCTGGTGCAATAATCGGCCAAGATGAAGGATCTGGTGCAATAATCGGTCAAGATGAAGGATCTGGCATTGTCATCACTCCAGAAGAAGGATCTGGTGCAATAATTGGTCAAGATGAAGGATCTGGCATTGAAGGATCTGGTGCAATAATCGGTCAAGATGAAGGATCTGGCATTGTAATCACCCCAGAAGAAGGATCTGGCGCAATAATCGGTCAAGATGAAGGATCTGGCATTGTCATCACTCCAGAAGAAGGATCTGGTGCAATAATTGGTCAAGATGAAGGATCTGGCATTGAAGGATCTGGTGCAATAATCGGTCAAGATGAAGGATCTGGCATTGTCATCACTCCAGAAGAAGGATCTGGTGCAATAATTGGTCAAGATGAAGGATCTGGCATTGAAGGATCTGGTGCAATAATCGGTCAAGATGAAGGATCTGGCATTGTAATCATCCCAGAAGAAGGATCTGGTGCATAATCAGTCAAGATGAAGGATCTGGCATTGTAATCACCCCAGAAGAAGGATCAGGAATTGCTTCTTTCTCTAAAAAATAGAATAGTTTGAAATGTATACTGAAGTGAGCAGGAAATCTGATCACATCCGGGAATTATGAATGTTTTATTGTTTATTGTGTTTTATTTACATAATTAATTATATAAATCCTAAAAAAGGCAATGTAATCCTATCTTCACTGTATTCATGCATTTCTTATGTGCATCCAGTCAACATTTGAATGAGAATTTCAGTATCTTGTATTTTTTGTAATAAAATTTAATTTAAATAAAATTTTTGTAATAAAATCTTTTAATAGATACAGCATTTTATTTTACATGACTTGTAAATATTAGAATTAGAAAATTGATAATATTAATGAAAAAACATTGGGCCCAATTCAGCAAATCTTTTATGCCAGATATCGGGCATAAGAGCTTTGATCATTTGTAAAATTTTTGCACAACACAAGTTTATGAAAAAGTTTTGCAACTTGTATAATTTTTTCGCAAGCTTTACCCACCTTCGCTTAAACAGGTGGAGCTGGGGCAGGACAGGTGATGTACATGAAATGTGATGGTATGCTGCAATTAACCAACACACCATCACAAATCTACCAAAACCCTCTTATTAACACAAATATAACACCCACAAATATAAATTTGAGCTGGATGGAGTATCTATTCTCTATACCAGAACACCCACCCTAGAAGCAGGGGCATACATAGAAATCACCTGAAAAGTTGGACCCTCCCTCATTCCTCACAAAAAATATTTGTCAAAGTAGGTCATATTTCAAAACTTTTATAACCAGGGAGGACATGTATTTTGGCATTTACAAAGTAATTATACCCATATGATACCCTATACATAGTATGATGCTCCCAAAAAAATGTCCCTAACCACACACAGTATGATATCCCTATAATGAATTCCCCCACAATTTTACCCCACAGTCAACCCACACATACAGTAGGAAGCCCCCATGTCCGTATTGTACCCCCATAGAATTATGTTCCAAAAGTGCCTCCCCCACAGCATGATGTCTCCACAATTCCTCAATTCATAGTATCATGGCCTCACACAGTATTATGGCCTTAGTATAATACCCCTACAGAACATCACACAAGTATCATGGCCCCCCCACACAGTATGGTGCCCCCTCAGTATGATACTCCCACAGCCCTCACTCAGTATAATGAATGACCGCTCACTAAGTAAATGATCCTCCCACACAGTGTTGAATCCACAGCCCATCACTTAGTATCTTGGCCCCCATAGCCCCTAATATGACCCCACACCCCCACAGCACCTCACTCAATATGATGGCCTCCATAGACCCTCATTTAGCCTGATGTCTCTGCAGTCCCCCACTCAGTATGATGCCTCTACAGCCCCCCAAACAAGTATAGCCACCCTTAGCTTCTCACACAGAATAATGACACCTCAGTATCATGTTCTCACTGCCTCCACACAGTATGATGGCCCACTAATCACTGTGATGGCCTCCACAACCCCTCACTTAGTATGATGGTCCACAAAGACTCCCACTTAGTTAGAAGGCCTCCACAACCCCTTTACTTTGAATGCTGGCCCTACAGCCTACCCCCACTCAACATGATGACTCCAAAGTCCCCCACTCAGTCTAGATGGCCTCCAAAATTCCTCTCACACTTGGATGAGGCTGAGCTGAAGTAAAGGCTCCACACATATTAGCTGTTGGCAAAATGATCCATCAGCAGACCGCTATCTCTCGTAACTCCCCCATATACAGTACAAGGAGGCTCATCTTGAACGAGAGGTCCTATGTTCTCGGAGTCTCCTCTGGCAATGTCTTATCTCCTGGAGAACAAAAAGTATTAGCCATTTAAATTAAACAGGTGAGATCTTTCTCTCATCATTTGATGAGGGAGAGTCGGGAGACCCCCATACACATTAATGGGACTCTTAGTTAATGTGTTTGGTGGTCTTAGCAGCCTTAGCTGCAACAAAGTCTTTGTGCCTGGATATATACTGAAGCCGAAAATGTCTGGGAAGCCATGAACCTTTTGTGTTTGAAGATCAGACAAACAAGATTTTAATCTCATTAAATGAGTTTTCGGCTTTATACTTTTTTTTTTTTTTTTTACTAATTTAACATGGTTGTGCTAAAAAATAATAAGATAATCTGTTACTTATCCTCTCCATATTCAGCGCTGCCTCTCTGACACTGCTCGGCATTGGTGTACAGGCTGCAGCCAATCAGCGCGCTCAGCAGCACTGCAGATCTAAGAAACAGCTGATTTTATTATTTTTAACACAGTCACCACAAACTAGTAAAAAAAAAAAAATAAAAGGGAAGAGCTCCCTATTGGACTATGGAAAGGACAGGCCATCAATAGCATTCCGCCAAACGCAGTAGACCATGCGGCCGCTATGGGGCCCCTGAGTCTGGGCGGCCCCGTGCCAGCGCCGACACTGGGCCTGCTCGCATCGTACTTTCAACTATTTTGGTGTCCTGGATACAGTTGAAAGCAATTAATGGAGAGGGAGCATCAGCTGACGCTCCCTCTCCCATCATTCCCCTTCTGTGTCTGAGCTCTGTGACATCTCAGCGCAGATGGCGCAATGACATCACTACAGAGCACCCTCTGTGTCAAGCGGTGCAGAGGATCAAAGACGCTGAGGAGACCGGAGCAGCGGGGGAACAGAGAGAAGTATTTGATTATTTATTTTTTCTGTAGGTAGCATTATATGGGGCCCATCATACTGTATGGAGCAATATAGAGGGCCCATTATTCTGTATAAAGCATTATATGGAGCCCATTATTCTGTATGGAGTAATATAGGGGGCCCATTATACTGAATGGAGTAATATATGGGGCCCATCATACTGTACGGAGCAATATAGGGGGCCCATTATACTGTATGGAGCAATATAGGGGAAGACCAAGATAACCCTCAACCCACGGAAGAAGTGGAGGAAGTGGTCCAAACAGTACTCGGAGAATTTCCCCGGTCGTGGACACAAGTGAACAATGCAATTGTCGTGCCAGTCCTTACCTTTCTCCAACCAGCCCCTCAGGAAGCTGCAGAAGTCTCAGAAGAGTTGGGAGAACAGTTGGCCCCAGAGACAGAAGCCTCATCAACAGCAGATCAGGAGAATCTACCCTCTGCTAATAGCAGGGCCGTAACTACAACCGAGGCAGCCGGGGCACTGCCCCGGGGCCCCAACCACCCAAGGGGCCCCAAGCTGATTGTAAAAAATTGTATTCTAATACTTTCATTTCTCATAAAATACACAGCTCCTATATTCCTGTCAGACAATGTCACCCGGAGGACAGGAGAGACTATCATTTCAATAATTTCCAGGAGCTCTGCCAGCTGTCAATGAATGGAAACCTGCACTGGCCTGGAGAGTCTCATAGCACAAGATTTGTAACAATATGTTAGTCTGGAGATCACAGAGAGTTGGCAAGGCCGGCACAGTGCACACTGACTGTAACAAACTCTCAGCATCATTGAGAGGAGACAGTCTCAGCAGACACAAATATCTCTGTGACAAACTGTGAGAAGCCCTGCTATTTAATAAACATATACAGTTATTTGAAAATTGTGCAATATTTGGAATTATTCACCTTATTAATTTTCCAAACATATTCACTGAATATTTAACTTCTAAAACTTGCATCATAAACAACAAAATCTATTAAAGGTCTTGCGGAACGTAGTGACGCCTTTGTGTTGTATACAACAATGCGTAGCAGGCTTCACCACGTTCCGCACAACCTCTAGTGATTGAAATGTTGAGGGGCCCCACTATGAAGTTTTGCCCCGGGGCCCCGAAGTATATAGTTACGGCACTGGCTAATAGTGAACCTGTCGCAGCCAAAGAGTTCGTAGGAAATTGCCCAACCTACCAGTACTACCTCATACCACCTGTAGTGCAGTTCACACTGAACCCACCACACCAGGGGTAGACACAAGGGACCAGGGTAGAGCAGTGACAGATAGTGTACTCCGTAGATCCACCAGAAGTACAAGAGGTCAGCCCCCTGCCCGTTGGAGAATTTAAAAATGTAAAGTTTCAAGTATAAGAATATTAAAATGTATGCTGTATATAGTTACCCCTAAGGGCATGCCAGAGACATTACAAATTTGAAATGTTTTATGTGTGTTTATCCAGTTACCCGAAAAGGGTACAAAGGCTTTTAGGTTATGGACGGTGAATAACCAAAGAACTCTCCATTGTAAATAGTTGCACTTGTTAAAGTGCCCCTTATTGAAAGACCACTGAACAAAAACTCGGAGGTGGCCGAAGACATGGTCCAAAACCTGGATCATCTATGCCCTGCAGCCACCCCAGGGCCTCCGTGGAAGGTTTTGGACGGGTCTCTCAAATTACACCTTGCACCGTGGAATGGACACCTGGTTGCAGATTATACTGTAACCTATGAAGTACTGTAATGTTTGTAAATTTTCTAATGTGCCTGCTATTGTTAATGCTATTGTTACTTTTGAAAAATATGTTCAGTCCCGGAGTACTGAAATTAAGTAGGAGGGAATGTGGCACCCCAAGGGTCTGGTTGCCACAGTGGCATTGCTTCCCTCAAATGAGGTAATGCCATACCTGGAGGCAAGCAGGAGTTCTTTTAGCCAGGTACACAATACATGCAACACTTCCTGGCTTTAGACCAGCAAGGGGAGGACCCTCCCCTTGGCAACTGGATCTGGAGGCGGGGTTAGTCTAGCTTGGTGCAGAGAGTTGAGTTTAGGACATTGAAGAGAGAGGAGCTAGGGACTGGAGTTGGAGATAGCTCTTCCTAGCTGGACTACACAAAGAACAGGACACCGGAGTCCGATGCTGTGGGACCCTTCAGGCCCAGCAGCAGATACCGCAGGGCAGGAGATTGCAGGTCTCCTGGCCCCCATCAGATGCCCGGAGACTCAGCAGCACAGAGGGACCAGTACCGCCACGGAGGAGCGACGCATGTGTAGCGCCCCGAGGACTTGGTCACTACAGAGGTATTGCACCTCATCCAGAGGTGTGATATCCCACTCCCGGGTAAGGATGGAGTATGGATCAAGGCTCAGTAGGCTGCATACAGCACACACACCCCAATTCCGAGGGACAGCTCAACGGTGCTCCCACTAGACAGAAGTGCAGGCACGACAGCATCTGTCCCTGGCTGGAGTGGGGAGGGGGGGTGGAATACCCAGTGCTGTAAGGGCAGATAGGGGTTGGGTCCTGAGCATAGGTAGGAGCCCATTGGTTGCTAGTCACCTGGGCTCATGGTCAGAGGGAGGTATAAAAGGTGGGCACCATCTTAGATCTAGGTTCAGTCTGTTCAGTCTGTGAGGAGAAGTGGAGAAGACAGGGAGCAGGGGCTCTGTAGGAGCTCTGCTCAGAGGCGGGCCTGAGAAGAGGCCGGGGCCAGAGAGAGAGAGAGGAGAAGGAACAGTGGAAAGGAAAAGGGAACAAGACCAGAACAGAAGTAACAAGTGAAACAGAAAGGCTCAGGAACGAGAAGGAAGAGAGAACCCTAAGGACCCAGGAGATTGCGGGTGACGGGTTGGCAGAACAGGGTACCGGATCCCAAATTGGTGGAAGCAAATCATCTTCAGCCAAGAACCGGAGGTCGTGACCAGCCCTTGGTGCGACCCCTCGCTACACCTTGCTAGGAAGGCATACCATAGAGGGTCAGGGACGTGGGCACGTAGCCCTCCCAAGAGAAGGCCCGCGGGAGCTGGACATAAGCTTGGTCACTGGTGGAGCACGAGCCAGAGAAAGGACGGAAAGGAGCTTTGAGACATACTCCAGAAAGACCTGGGAGTTGACCGAGTCCCCTGCCTGGTGGACGCAGCATGGCTTGGGTGGTCACTGCTTCGCGAGAGTGACCTGGAGAATACAAACTGTGAGTAAAGGACATTGGATTGCAACACGTTGTCTGTGACTTCTTGCTCCTCCGGCACTGTTGGTATTGCGACTATCTGCACTATCACCCCCACCATCCACGACACTGCCCTGGGGCTGTACTCTTCCCGTGGGGAGTCACACTACCTAAGCTGCATACACCATCTGCCCCAGCGGTCTGCCTTGCAGCGGCGGTCCGCACTGACCGCATTCCACGGGTGTCGTAGTCGGACTATTATCTCACTAATAAGACTGCCACTGAATTGACCACCCCGGGCACGGACCGGGTCAGCGCCACAGAGACTACAACCCCCAGCGATCCGGCTCCGGGTATTCCCCGCACACACGTGCACGCACAACACAGGCCCAGGGGGTGCGTCACATGTACAAGGCCCGAGCTGCCAGCCATACGGGTGAACACAGCACGTTGCACTCAGGGACCTGGGCTACAACGCAGCTACAAGCAGGGAAGCCAAAGAGTATAGTAAGAACGGCAGGCCTACAACTCCACCTGGCAAGGAGGACTCTATGCTTGCTTCCAGGCTGACCGGACTCTTATCACTAGCCAGTACTCCAGTCCAGGCCTGTCTAAAGTGTTATCAGTAAAGACCCTGGGACTGCATCACACTGACTCCGTGTTTATTATTGACTTCCTGCACAATAACAACCATCATCCACACACACTGCCCTGAAGCTACACTCTTCCTGTGGGGAGTTATACCACCCTTGCTGCCAAACCATCAGCTTCAGAGGACTGTTCCGCAGGGGCGGCCTCATTAGCCGCACTCCACAGGTGGCGTAGTCGGACATTATATCACCTATATATATATATTACCCTTGGATTGACCGCCCTGGGTCACGGACCGGGTCACTGCCACTGTGACTACAACCCCCAGCATCTACCGGCCTGGCACCGGGTACCCCACGGCCCAGGGGGCACATCACAGGCACCCGGTGTAGTAGACTTTGGGCTTTGGAGTAAGTCGGGAGCATTCGCGCCCGGGTATGGAGGCGCCGCCAGGGGACCCAGGAGCAAGTCATTGCGGTCTGCGCCCTGGACAGGGAAACTCTTCCTACCTGCTCCCGCGGCCGCTCCTGGGCTGCTCTCCGCCTCCTGGTCCTGGTTAGGCTCCGCTGGGGCTCTGGCGCTGCCGGTGGACTCCGGTGCTTTCTGCCGTTTCGCTCTCATCTTTTCCAGCACCTCTCTCTTCCAGTTGGCGATGGCTGTTTGCTGGGCCTCTCTCACCCGCCGACTTAGCTCACACATTTCGGCGTGGAGGAACTCTGCGTCCTCCAGGGACAGCTTACTGATCACCTCTCCCAAGGTAAGAGGTGTCTCGTCTTGCTGCAGGCCGGAGTACCAGGCTCACCTCCTTCCATATTGCCTGCCGGGTGTGGTCTGTCTAGTCTGTTTAAGACCACACCCTGTCTCCCAGTCTTCTTCTTTTTTCCTCTCCCCTTTCGGGGGCGGTCCCATGGCTGCTTGCTGTCGGCCACACCTGGAGCAGCTCCCCCACCTTGATGGACACATCAACGTTCATGGTCACTGCTGCATGGGGCGTGCTTTTGGCGCCATTCTGGGACCCAGCCCACAATGGGAGGAGGTCTCTTCTTGCCTTTTGGTTCACACATAATGGTGCCCGTTCTTCTGGGGCGGGCGCCACATTAAGTATGTAACACAGTCTCTAGGCGCACAATAGCCAGTGATAACGGGTGGGTTCATATTCTGTTCGTGACGCCAAAGATGACGCGCCCCCTGGGCCGTGGGGTACTCGGTGGCGGGCCGGTCGTTGCTATGGGAGATCTCACAGTGGCGGTGACCCAGTCCATGACCCAGGGTGATCAATCAAAAGGGGATATATTTACAGGGGATTAATAGTTTATATACAAAGTTTGTGATGCCACCTGTGGTATGCGGCTATGTGGAGCCGCCGCTGCAGAGAAGGTCCTCTGGAGCTGATGTTAGTGCAGCAAAGCTGGTGTGGCTCTCCACAGGTAGAGCTTAGCTCCAGGGCAGTGTAGATGTTGTAGATGTTATAGGTGATGCTGGGCATTGTAGTGCAGGGGTGATGGCGCAGATAGTAATCACAGAGAGAGTGGGGTGCAGTCTTCCGAGTTTACTCACAGTTATTAAGTTGATCAGGTTACAGCTTCCGGACTACAACCTCCCACATCGTGCTGCGTTCACCAGGCAGGGGTTCAGCAATCCCTCAAGTCAGGGCCGGCGTCAGCACCCGGCGTACCCGGGCAAGTGCCGGGGCCCTGGAAAATGAGAGAGGCCCACCGCCCACTCGCTGTCGGGGCCCACCGCCCACTCACTGTCGGGGCCCACCGCCCACCGCCCATTCACTGTCGGGGCCCTGGCCGCTTCCTCGGCACCTGTTCAGTGACGCAGGCGCTGCTTGATTGCCAGCACTTCAGACATGGCCGCGCACAGTGTGCTGTGTCTGCTAGTAATGACACGGCAGGATCGATGGCACTGCACCTTTAATTGTGCTTGTGTGTCGCCGCTGCCGCGTCATTACTAGCAGAGACAGCCGCACAGAGCGCGGCTATGTCTGGGGGAGTGCCGGCAATCAAACACCATCGGAGGTCCTGCACAGATGGGGGGGGACGGCCCGGACCCGACCGCAAGTGGGCCCCTCTGATGGTCCAGGGCCATGAAGTCTGTGACACGCCGGGGGCCCTGCACTGCCCCATACCCGAGGAGCTGCTGGACAGGACACTGGACCGGGGACAGGTGAGTGAGGCTTCCCCAATCCCCATATTAAAAATATTTGTAATGGGTCTGTGTGAGTGCATGTATGTGAATGTCAGTGTGTATGACTGTGTATATATATTTGTCTGTTTTATATATGTGTTTAAGAATTTGTGTAAAAATGTGTGTATGTCTGTATGTGTACATATCTGTGTACCATGTGTGCTTGCGTGTGTATGCGTACCGTGTGTGCGTGCGCATGTCTGCGTACCGTGAGTGCGTGTGCATGTCTGCGTACCGTGTGTGCGTGCGCATGTCCGCGTACTGTGTGTGCGTGCGCATGTCTGCGTATCGTGTGTGCATGTCTGCGTACCGTGTGTGCGTGCGCATGTATGCATATGTGAAGGATGAGGTGGCAGGCAGGGCCCTGTGTACTATATATATATTTCTCCGCCGTATCTGTGCATCATGAATCGTGTATTTGTTAAAAGGGCCCACAGAGACTCTTTTGCCCGGGGCCCAGAAAAATCTGGAGCCGGCCCTGCCTCAGGTAGTTCAAGGGTGCCTGACAGGACCCCTTTGCATGTGCCTTCCTCAGTCGTCTCCCTGCGCTGGTGTGGTGCTCAGCTGCGCTTGGTACCACAGATCTTAGAAGGGTGTATTGATGGAATCCTCCACAAGAGGCCCCCATAAACATTCACACATCTCCACCTTCCACCTCAGACCAGCAGAGGGAGCCCGTTAGGGATATAAATAGGGAAGGTGGAGCTAGGCAGCTCAGTGATTCAGCAGTTCCTGCAGAGTGAGACACAGAAAAAGGTCAGTCTGCAGTGAAGCTCAGTTTAGCTTGGAGAGGTCAGCCTGCAGTGGAGCCTAGTCCAGACTCAGTTGTAGCTCAGAATAGTGAGCTTAAGGTGTGCCGGCGCCATAAAATCGGTGAAACGCGGCAAGCTGCCGTTAGTTTGAGTAGCCTAGTGAGGGCCCGAGCATGGCCGAAGGTGAGTGGAAAGAGAGTAGCAGTGGGGGCAGAGGAGGTTACCCAGCTCACCCCGAAACATATACCGGACACCGGGTCCGAGCTTAACAATCTCTACCACCCAGTAAGGCAAAACCGGAATCCCTGGAGAACTACAGGTCCCAGGTTCACCAGAGAGCTGATACGTAACAGAGCCAGGAGACACATAGGCCCCGTAAGCTGGGAGCGTGCACTCCAAGAGAAGGCCCTACCACAACGTAAGCCGGTGCAGGACAGAGATAAAGTTAGGCCTAGCTTCAGGCAGGTCAGAAACTTACTACGCAGAGGCAAGAAACAGGAGGCCCTAGACCCGCTCATTGGGGAGGATCCTGATATGCACCCTTCACCCTACAGTGCTCTGGGATGAGCCTGAACTACCACCAGTAAAAGGTACTGAAGTGACTACCGTGTCCATCCCCATTCTTGCTCTGACCCGGCTGGGTCTCGCCTGTCCTGCATGCCCCTCTCCGTACGCTGCCCTGAGTCCTAGCTCCACCTGTGGGGAGCTATGCCATCGAGCTGCCATATCACCGGCAGCAGTGGACTGCCGCAGCGCTGGTGATTCTCACCAGAAACCACAGGTGGTGTCACGAACTTTCATAAAATTAACAAACAATTCCCTTTTAAAAGCTGACCTCAGGGTACGGGCCCGGGAGCCGACCACCGCGAAATCCTCAAGGCCAGGCAAAGGCCCGGGTTGCGAGTCATCCCCATCCCCCTGGGCGAGTCATCTTTTTGTATTTTTCAATATATACTCTACTGTAGTAGGCACATATTTCCCTCTTCATCTTTCTGGACTATAGTACACCTCCTTGAATACTAATGTCAGGCAGTCATAACTAATTTGCATGTGTACGATATTGATCACCAGGGATAATACTGGCACTTGTTGTATTATGGTACTGCTTGTTCTGTTGTAACTAGGGATGTTTTTTTTGGAGCAGGTGGGCTTCAAATTAGTGGGTAACCCCACTATATTGATTTTACTTGTGTTTTAGCTATTTGGGTTTTTTGACGTTGTTTGTATGTATTTATATTTGTAATGAATAAAATTTATTGTCACTTATTATAACGTTTGATAATTTATTGAAGTATTGCTGGGTGATCACTGCTTCATAGCACACCTCTTTTCCCTTTTTTCACGTGTATTTATGTGGTGTGCAGCATGTTGATCCCCTTTTTGATTTGGATGGTGCCCTCCATAGTTTAGTGTTTATCGAGTCATCTTTCCTGGCGTCACGAACAGGATTCCGTACCCGCTGCAGCGACGGAGTCTTATGCCCGTTGCCACCGGGTACTGTGCTCCTTTAATTAAAAACTGTGTATGTTAAACTGTGGTGAAGATTGCCGCCATTGTTGGGCCGCCGAGCGAGAAGAAGGGCGTAACCGCGGGAAACTGAGGGGCGTACGTGCAAAAGAGCGCAAAGCCCCGGACACGCCCCACGCCTCGACGTCAAACCAGGAAGCGCCAGGTCCTGGAAGGAGCATCGCTGAACGCTCTGAAGTAGGACACAAGCGACGCAAGGTCCTGAAGACGACCGTCACCTGCGGAGCTGCGGCCTACCGGAAGAAAAGAAAGGAAGGTAGGCCACGGTTCACTAGGGGGGCGCCAGAATGTCCGAGGAACAGCACGACGCCGGAATACCGGTTAAAAGCCCTGATGTTCAACCCGCGCCCGACGCCGGGCAGGCCGAGGAGGCCGATTCACCAGCAGCGCCTGTAGCTCCTGTCATCCCCATAACTCTACCGTACATTCCTGGAGCAAAGTGGCTCCCCCAGTACAACGGCAAACCACATACCCTGTCTGGATTCAAACGGAAGATATGCGGTATCTTAGACATGTACTCTATGACAGACAAGCAGAGGGCCGCTGTTGTATTAGGACAACTGACTGGTACTGCGGAACGGGAAGTGGAAACATAGTCGGCCGCAGACCAGGAGTCAGTGTACGCAATCTTTAAAAAGCTACAGACTGTTTTTGAGAATCATACCGAGGCGGACCTCCGGATGAGGTTCTACAACTGTTCCCAACAGCCGGAGGACAATGTTCGGGACTATGCCTGGCGTCTACAAGGGGCCCTGCGGGCTCTGAAGCAGGTTAGTCCGACCAGCATCAAAAATGAAAACAAAATGCTGAAGGAACAGTTTGTCCGGGGACTGAGGTCTCCAGAGGAGAGCAGGACTGTGCGTTGGTGGTCCTTAGATCAGCCAGATGCCACCTTTGACAATCTTAAGGACATGGCTATAAAAGGACTGCAGCCCCTGGAAACAAATGCTATCCAATGTTACCAGGGTGGGGCTACCCCAGTGCCTGCTACACCCACCTTTTACCCAGTGGCTGCTGAAGCCAAGGTTCCAGCAACGTCCCCTAGAGAGCTGGACAGTCTGCGCTCTGAAGTGCGCCAGTTGAGCAAAACCCTGACCACTGTGCTGAGTGCCCTGCAGCTGCGGACGGAGCCCGAGGAAGGAGGGAAAATCCTGTTAGCCGATACCCCTGAGGATGTCCCCTGGATGCGAAGGAGGAGGAGGACAACACCACCCTCTACGTGGATCAGTGACCAGCGCCGTCCACAGAAGGACCCTACCTGCTACCGCTGCCGCAAGACCGGACACACCGCCCAGAATTGTCCTTTAAACGAGAAAACCCTGCGGTCGAGGGCCGACACCCAGGAGTTAACTCCCCAGGCCCCTCAGACTGGTACAACAGGTTCGTTGGAGGAAGACCTTTCCTGTCCATTGTGCTGGACGGCATCCCGACGCATGCTCTGCTGGACACAGGATCTCAGGTAACCATAATGCCTGACGTCCTCTACAAGAGGTTCTGGTCCATGGACGACCTACGTCCGCCAGCTCCAAATCTTTCTGTTTATGCCTCAAATGGACTCCCCCTTAACTTAATCGGGGTTAAGAATGTGACAGTAAAGGTGGGGAGAGTGGAGCTGAAGGACCAGGGACTACAGTAATTGTAGTAGAGACTAATCCTGATGATACCAATCCGTATATGGTACTAGGCACTAACATTGTTGGTAACTGTTTGGGAGAAGTTGTGTTCTTGCTCCAACAGATAGCTGACACTGCCAGACCAGGACAGAGGAGGGCGCTGCAGAAGGAGATCCGAGTCCTGATGTACCAACAGCAAGTAAGGTTAACAGATGGTGAAATCGGTAATGTGCGGGTGACAGACCCCATACCCATTGTGATCCCCCCAATGAGTGAAATGCTTATCTGGTGCAGAGCTGCCATAGGTCTTAGAGGACAGAGCTACCAGGCGGTAGTAGAACCCCTGTGCTCCGAGCACAGACCCACGCTCTTAACCGCCAGAGGAGTGGTAGATGTACGCAATGGGAGGGTGCCCGTCCGTCTTCTCAACTGTGGGGAAGATGAGGTCAGATTGCCACATTATGCCACTGTTGCCAAATTACATGCTGTAAATAACAACTGCATTCACAAGGCGAAGTCATTAACCTCACCAGACGAAGTGGAGGATGATGACCCTGCAACCCAGGTGGAGGATTGGTGTCAACAGCTCCATGTTGGGACAGACACCACTCCTGCCCATCAGAAACAGGGTGTACATCGGGTGGTTCAAGAATACGCGCAAGTGTTCAGTAAGCACCCACTTGACTTCGGGAGGATTAAGGGGGTTCAACACCATATCCCCACAGGTGACCATCCACCCATCAAAGAACGTTACAGGCCTATACCACCAGCACACTACCAAAACTCTAAGGAAATGTTGCATGACATGAGAAAGGCGGGGGTAGTAAGGGATAGTTGTAGTCCCTGGGCAGCTCCCCTAGTGCTAGTTAGGAAAAAGGATGGGAGCATGAGAATATGTGTAGATTACCGACAAGTAAATCGCATTACACATAAAGATGCATACCCTTTACCACGCATAGAGGAGTCCCTAGCTGCCTTAAAGTCTGCAAATTACTTTTCCACAGTGGGTAGTAGCAAGTAGCTGTGGCTGAGGAGGATCGGGAGAAGACGGCCTTCACTACCCCGATGGGACTCTGCGAGTTCAACAGTATGCCGTTTGGACTCTGCAATGCCCCTGGAACATTCCAGAGATTGATGGAGTGCTGCTTGGGACACCGCAACTTCGAGACTGTGTTACTATACCTGGATGACGTGATAGTGTACTCCAAAACGTATGAGGACCACTTGAAGCACCTGGCGGAGGTATTTGAGTCACTGTCCCGGTACGGGATGAAGTTGAAGCCCTCAAAGTGCCACCTGCTCAAGAGAAAGGTACAGTACCTGGGGCACATTGTCAGTCCAGACGGGGTATCACCAGACCCGGAGAAGTTCACTGCCATCCAGAAGTGGCTGCAGCCGAAGAACCTCAAGGAGGTGCGTCAGTTTCTGGGACTAGTAGGATACTATCGGAGGTTTGTAAAAGACTACACCAAGAAAGCAACCCCTCTGTAAGACCTCCTGGTAGGGCAGTCCCCCAAAGGCAGAAATCCCCCATTCCACTGGGGTAAGGAGCAAGCCGAGTCGTTTCAGGAGATGAAGGAGATCCTGACAGGCGATGAGATCCTAGCCTACCCTGACTACAGCCAACCGTTCCTGCTGTATACTGATTGCTCTCATTATATGTGCGGGCCGCCGCGGCACATACCGGTAGCAGTGGCGGGAGGGGGGCCCGTACCGCTCCCCCAGCAGCAGCCGCCGCTACTTCTTCATCGGCCGGGCCAGCACTGCAGCAGTTAACTTCCCTGTGCTGGCCCGGCCGCGTCACTGCTAGGAGACACGGCCCTGTGCGCGGCCGTGTCTCCAAGCTGTGACGTCACGCAGTGCGCGCCCGGCCTGCACTGCTACTTACCACGGGAGAGGAGCAGGAGCCAGGAGGACTGGAGCCGAGCCGGGGGATGGTGAGTGAGTGTGTGTGTGTGTGTGTGTGTGTATGTGTGTGTGTGTATGTGTGTGTGTGTGTGTGTGTGTGTGTGGGCAGATGTCATTGTGTGATGTCTGTTTGTGTGTGTATGTCTGTGTGTGTGTGTGTGTTGGCAGATGTCATTGTGTGATGTGTATGTGTGTGTAGGCAGATGTCATTGTGTGATGTGTATGTGTGTGTGTGTGTAGGCAGATGTCATTGTGTGATGTCTGTTTGTGTGGGGGGGTAGATGTCATTGTGTGATGTCTGTTTGTGTGTGTGGGCAGATGTCATTGTGTGATGTGTGTGTGTGTGTAGGCAGATGTCATTGTGTGATGTCTGTTTGTGTGATGTCTGTTTGTGTGTGTGTGGGCAGATGTCATTGTGTGATGTCTGTTTGTGTGTGTGGGGGGGGGCAGATGTCATTGTGTGCTGTCTGTGTGTGTGTGTGTGTGGGCAGATGTCATTGTGTGATGTCTGTTTGTGTGTGTGTGTGTAGGCAGATGTCATTGTGTGATGTCTGTTTGTGTGTGTGTGTGTAGGCAGATGTCATTGTGTGATGTCTGTTTGTGTGTGTATGTGTGTGTGTATGTGTGTGTGTGTGTGTGTGTGTAGGCAGATGTCATTGTGTGATGTCTGTTTGTGTGTGTGTGGGCAGATGTCATTGTGTGATGTATGTTTGTATGTGTGTGTGTGTGTGGACAGATATCATTGTGTCATGTCTGTTTATATGTATTTTTGTGTTTCAAATGTGTTTATGCGTGTATGTATATGTCTGTATATGTTTGTGTGTGAGCGTGACTGCGTGCGGCCTCCTGCTGAGTATAGTTGGTTCCGTGCGGCCTCCTGCAGTATCTGGGGGGGGCGCCGTGCGGCCCCCCGCTGTGTACAGATGGCTACGTGCGGCCCCCCGTTGTGTATAGATGGCTACGTGTGGCCCCCCGCTGTGTATAGATGGCTACGTGCGGCCCCCCGCTATGTATAGATGGCGCCGTGCGGCCCCCCGCCGTGTATTGATGGCGCCGTGCGGCCCCCTGCTGTGTAGAGATGGCGCCGTGCGGCTCCCCGCTGTGTATAGATGGCTACGTGTGGCCGCCCCCTGAGTATAGATGGCGCTGTGCGGCCTCCTGCTGTCTCTGGGGGAGGGCGCCGTGCGGCCTCCCGCTGTGTATAGATGGCTACGTGCGGCCTCCCGCTGAGTATAGATTGCGCTGTGCGGCCTCCTGCTGTCTCTGGGGGGGGTGCCGTGCGGCCTCCCGCTTTGTATAGATGGCTGAGTGCGGCCTCCCGCTGAGTATAGATGGCGCTGTGTGGCCTCCTGCTGTCTCTGGGGGGGGCGCCGTGCGGCCTCCTGCTGTGTATAGATGGCTACGTGCGGTCTCCCACTGAGTATAGATGGTGCTGTGCGGCCTCCTGCTGTCTCTGGGGGGAGCGCCGTGCGGCATCTATACTCAGCAGGAGGCCGCACGTAGCCATCTATACACGTATACTCAGCAGGAGGTCGCACGTAGCCATCTATACACAGCGGGAGGCCGCACGGCTTCATCTATACACAGCGGGAGGCCGCACGGCGCCATCTATACACAGCGGGAGGCCACACGGCGCCATCTATACACAGCGGGAGGCCGCACGGCGCCATCTATACACAGCGGGAGTCTCAGTGCTTTGCAAGAGCAGTCAATAAATTCTGCTTGACTAATTCTGAGCACCATAAAGTCTGGTTCGCTTCTAACCTGCTGTCTTCATTTTCAGCTTGCTGAATTCTAACTCATTTACTGTCATTCGAGACGATGCCTTTGCTGGTCTCTTTCACCTTGAATACCTTTAAGTGCTCCACTTAATGTCATATTTTTGATTCTGTTCTTCTTCATCTTTTGGCATGTGAAATTGTATGAGCAAGTATTCATATGAATTTATGACCTACTTAAACCTTCGAGGACCTTAAATTTTATTCAATCAAATTTTTTTCCATTTTAAAACTATGGGACATATATGTGCCTTGGTCCTCAAAGGGTTTTTAAAGGGGCTGCAAACATAAATACGAAAAAAATAATTCAATTAGTGCTTTTTGTGTTCATTTAATTTTTATTTGAAGTCCATTTTTTTTATATACCTTGAAATTAAGCCCTACCCCATGGAATGAAGCCCTACCTACATGACATCTGAGAGCTACATGGATCCCGCTTGTGAGGTGCATGTCCGTCACTACTATTCAGCTTTAGGGTCCACTCACTAAGCCGTATATTCTCTCATGCAAGAGAATAGGGCCAATTATGCTAATGACACTCGGCTCAAACTCAGAGCTTCAACTAAGTGTGATCCGATTCTCTCGCAGCACAGATATGGAGAAGATGGAGAACTTACTTTCTCCATCTTCTCCATAGTCTCTGTGAGTGTTCATCGGACTGCACTTGGATGACATCCGAGTGCAGTCTAATGTTTTACGTGCACCCATAGACTTGTATGGGTGCACATGGTCCGAATATCGAATGAGATTATTTTCTCATGCCAATAATCGCACTGTCCCATAGTATAACATAGGGCCGAGTCCTATCCGATAAAACATCACATAGCATTCAGCCGTGTTATACGACAGTGTGAGCGAGCCCTTAGAGTCAAGGAATATTTACATGCAGATGATGATATTACTCTCCAAGTGCATATTTTTTTAGGCGAGTTCATAGTAAATGCTTTGCCTTTTTGACATGTGATCAGCTAAAGAACAAGAAAGATTTAGGACCTCCCCTATAGAGAAACGGAAAATAGTTTGGAGGACTTGCATGTCCTTTTTTATTTATTATGAGAAAATCATAAAAGATCCCGTTTTTTCACCATGCTGTGACTTTCTGCTGAGGGAGAGGGAGAGAGCTGCCCTATTCAGAGTCTGTAATAAGACCTGCTGACAAAAGTGTTGAAGATACAGTCTAATGTGAATTAACAATGAAAAAAAGTTAATTTCACAATTGGCTTGTATTTTTTTTAATACAAACTTTTTTGTGTTTACAGCTCCTTTAAAGGGAATCTGTCATCAGGTTTTTGCCACCTAATCTGAGAGCAGCATAATGTAGGGTTAGAGGCACTGATTCCAGTAATGTGTCACTTACTGGGCTGCTTAGTGTTGTTTTGATAAAATCATTGATTTGTCAGAAGGTAATTATCACTAGATGACTAGTAAGTTCTGTAGGACCCCACCCCCATCACTGATCAGTAGATTTCTGTGTACACTGAGCATGGGCAGAAAGCTGCCAATCAGTGGTGTGGGTGGGGCTATACAGAGCACAGCATTCAGAGAGCTGCTAGATCTGCAGCAGATAAAACGGTGATTTTCTCAAAATGACAACAAGCAGCTGAAAAAGTGACACATCGCTGGAATCAGGGTATCTGCCCCAATATTGTGCTGCTCTCAGATGAGGCAGCACAATTAATATTGTGGCAAATTAATTTCCCGTGAACTATCACATGATCTATCACAGGGGATCATGTGACATGTCACGTGATAAATCAGGTAGGGGGGGGGCCCGCGCCTTCTAAACTGCCCGGGGCCCTTGCTACTCTTAATCCACCCCTGATCCCTACCATATTAAATACCATATTAAACACAAAATGAATAAAAGTACTATACCCTATGTGTAGATCAAATATTAATAAAGCCACACTGAATATAACAAAGAACCTACAAAAAGAAACAGTCGACATGGCCGATCTTATAACAAAATAAGAATTTTTTACAGATAAATAACACCCAAGAGGATAATGTAGGATGACATTTATCAACAATATCAAAGTCAATATGAATAACTAACTGTAAAGCAACCGTAGGAAAGAGGTCCCAGAAATGTCTGGTAGAAGTCCCTGTTACTTGTGCATTTTACGTTACTTACAGACAATAATTTTTTTAAATAAAATAATACAATTTTTATAAAAAAACAATTGTCTAAACTAAAAGCAAATATAAAAATGTAACAGTATTTACAAAATAATAAAATAGCTATATAAAAAGAACAATTAAAAAAAAAATTCATTTTTATTGAGCAAAAATTATTTAATAGTGAAAACATACACATTTTAAATATCTGCAAATTCATAGTTAATTTGTCAATTACAGCAACCGTAAACAACATAAAATATGTTATGGATCAAGGTGATGGAACCTCTGTGCTGTGATACAAGGAGGGACCAGAGGGGCGTAACTAAGTGCCTACCCGGACCGACCCATGCCACACCGCGGCTTAGTCGACTCCGTGAACCAAGGAGGGACCGGGAAGGTGAACCAGGTGCCACTCTGGGACTGACCTTGTGTGAGAGCAGGCGACTCCCACGGGACTAATGGCTGAGGCTGACAGGTACAGCGGATGAGCACAGCTGGTAGACAGGCAGGTGATGCAGATAGACAGGCAGGTGGGCAAGGCTGATAGACAGGCTGGCAGGCACAGCTGATAGACAGGCATGTGGACACGGCTGATAGACAGGCCGGCGGGCACAGCTGATAGACAAGCAGGCGGGCACTGGAACCTGAGGACTGAGGAGAGTGTTAGCACACAAACAACAACCTTGCACAGGCACCTCCATTTTGGAGGAGGTGCCTTATATAAGGGCAGTCCTCCGGCCATTGGCCGGGGACTCTTTAGGACGGCGCGCGCGGCCCCTTTAAGAGGGAGGGAATGCGCGCGCCCTAAGTACAGAGCCCGGGGAACTGTGCGTGGTGCGCGCACCCCGGGCAGATGCAGCAGGGGAGCTGGAGGATGTTAGCAGGAGGCAGAGATGCCGACGCTGCAAAATAAAATAACAATTGGTCGAACTACATCTTCCGTCCTCCACTATTTTAAAATATTCATATTTATGAAACCAGTGGCATAACTAGAGTCCTATGGACCCTGGTTCAAAATTTAGACCAGGGCTCCCACAAGCATGTTGGTCAAATGAACGGGCCCCTGTAATAATGTCCTACGTCCTGGCCCCATTCTGTAAAAATGTCCCATACCCTGACACCATCCATTAATAGTCCTGGCCCCATCTTGTAATATTGTCCTCTGTCCTGTAATAATGTCCTCCGTCCTGGCCCCTTCCTGTAATAATGTCCCCAATTCTCTAATAATGTCCCCCATCATGTAATAACATTCTCCATCCTGGTATTTTCCTGTTATAATGTCCCCCATCCTATAATAATGTCCCCCATCCTGGCTTTTTTCTAATGCAATGTCCCTCATCCCAGCCCCCTTCTTTAATAATGTCCCCCATCCTGTAATAATGTCCCCCATCCTGTTATAATGTCCCCCATCCTAGCCACTTCCTGTAGCAATGTCCCCCGTCCAGGGTCCTACGTTTAATAATGTCACCCGTCCTGGCGCTCTTCTAAAACACATAAAAAGCTTAAATGATTCTTCTTACCTGTCCGTTCCCTCACTAAGAACAGTGTCCTCTTTATCCTCCATAGTTGGCACAGGGGGCAGACTGCTCATGCCAGTGATGTCATGTGCCACCTGCGACGGGCAGAGTGAAGTCTGCTGCTGGCCTCTGATTAACAAGCCTCTGTACACACAGTCAGCTGAAAATGATGCTAACATCAGCAGGCACCCTGACTCCATGGACCCGTTCACGATTGCACCATCTGCGAATGGGTTTGTTACACCCTCGTATCAGGAATATAATACTGATGAATTATCCATGGTATTGAGTATAAAGATTTGCAGGACCGTGGTTCAGCAGCCTTGTTGTCAGTCTGTGGCTCTTCTGATTAGTAGACCTCCGTGCCCTCATGTGGCCATCGAAATGAGAGTACGTTTCCAAGCATCAGTGGTTGCTGCGCCTTCACTCTCCTCAGATGATTCTCGGGCAAGCGGAAGAAGTGAGAGCTCAGCAGCCCAATAGCAGGAACTGATTGGCTGCAGGGTTCATGTGTAATAACAATGTCATGGGAGACCCGATGCTGACATCACTGAAATGGCGCTAGTGCAGGAGGTGAGTATATGGTATTTTAATTTTACAAAGGGAAGTACTTATTTTAAAAGGGGTTTTCCAGTTAGTGGACAATCCCTTTAACGTTTTGGTCATACAAATGTTAGGCCAACAGCTATATAAAGTGCATAATGAGGCTAGTATTAACCCCTTCATGACCTTGGATGTATAGGTACATTGAAGTTCGTGTCCCTGCATTTGTTGCAGGCTCCGGTGCTGAGCCCGTATCTTTCCCTGCATATAACAAATGATCTGTACAGCTGTCATGTGCTTCTAACATCCACAGGTGAATCTGAAATTAACCCACAGCTGTTCACAAGTTAAATGCCGTCGTCAATCTTGACAGCGGCATCTAACACGTGTCGGGCGGAAGCACGTCACAAGACCCGCCCATCGGTACCCCTGTCACGTGATCGCAGGTCGCCCATGGGTTGTCATGTCAGCCGGGGGTCTGCAGCAGACCCCTGTGCCTGTCATTATAAATCATCCATGAATGCCAGCGTTCATAGGAGATCAGGATTTATGCTACACATAGCAGGGCTGAAGACCTGCGATGTGTAACACAGACGATCAGACGATCGCAGCTTCGAGTTTCCTAAGGAGACTATTGAAGCCAGTAAAAAGATCAAATAAAAAGTTTTAGAAAATATAACAAAAATAAAAACAATAAAAATTCACCCCGCTTTTGCCCCATTTAAATAAAACAATAAAAAAAATACACATATTTGGTATCGCCGGATTCAGAAACGCCCGCTCTATCAAAATATAAAGTAAATTAATCCGATTGGTAAATGACGTAACGAGAAAAATATCAAAATGCCAGAATTATGGTTTTTTTGGTCGCCGCAACATTGCAACAAAATGCAATAGCAGGTGATCAAAATATCATATCTACACCAAAATAGTATCAATAAAAACATCAGCTCAGGGTACAAAGAATAACCCTCACCCGGCCCCAGATCCCGAAAAATGGAGATGCTATGGGTCTCAGAAAACAGCAACTTTTTTTTTTCATTACAAATTGCACATTTTATTTCCACCATTTAAGTAATAAAGAACCTATACATGTTTCATATCTATGTACTCGTAATGACCTGTAGAATCATATAGTTTTAGCATATAGTGAACATGGTAAATAAAAAAAAAAAAATTGTGGAATAGTGCTTTTTTTAAAAAATTTCACCACATTTTTCTCCTATTTTCCAATACACTATATGGTAAAATCAATGGTATGATTCAAATGTACAACTTGTCCCACAAAAAGCCCTCATACGGCTATATTGATGGAAAAATAAAAGTTATGGCTCTGGGAAGAAAGGGAGCAAAGAACGAAAGCGCAAAAACAGAAATCGCAAGGTGGTGAAGAAACATCGCAAGATGCTTTGAGATCCTGACACCTGATGGAGATAGTGATACTATTTTACCCAAACTTAGGGTATGTTCACAAGTCTCGTTTTTAACCCCCCACGGTTTTGCTGCGAAAACTACAACATTTTACTCTCCAAGCAAAGTGAATGAGAATTCTAAAATCTCGTGCACACGCTGCTTATTTTTCCTTGCAGATTTGAAGCAGTTTCATATTTGTAGCTTGTCCTTCCCTTTTTCTTGGAGTGTTTTCCACACATTCTAATGAATGGAGAAGAAAGCATAAAGAAACTTGATTTTTCCTGCAAGGAGGCACATTTTTGGTGCAGAAGTGTCTACATCAAATACTTAGTCTTCAGCCGACCTATTCAAGAACACACAAAGCTAATATAAATGGAATATCTGGCACTAGATGATCTAACCCTATAGATGACCTAAAAACAATATAAAGTTATATAAAGTTTTTTTCTGTCTTTTAGATGTTAAAAAGACTGGTATGACACTTATCTAATGTAAACAGCCCTGACAAAAGCTGAGGCTCAGATGTAAATGAGCGAGATACTGGTTCTTATCATGGATGAAGATGCCTCAGCAATTACAACCCAAGACACATTATGAAAGCAACAGCATTGTCTCAAAGGCTTCACATTGTACATTCAACAAGAAAGATTGTTTGTTCATGCCCGGTATCACTGAATAACTAGCCAGGATAAACAGCTATAACAGGCAATATGGTGCCTTGAAAAAGTATTCATACCCTGTGAACTTTTCCACATTTTTTCATGTTACACCCACAAACTTTAATATATTTTATTGGGATTTTACATGATATACCAACACAAAGTAGCAAGTTTTTGTGAAGTGTAAAGGAAATGATACAGGGTTTTCTAATTCTTTTAAAAATATAAATCTGAAGATTAAGAAGTGCATTTTTAATTCAGCCCCCCTGTAGTCTGATACCCCTAAATAAGATCCTGAGTGACCAATTGCCACCAGAAGTCACATAATTTGTAAATTGAGTTCACCTGTGTGCAATTTATTCTCAGAATAACTACAGCTGTTCTGTGAAGGCCTAAGGGGTTTGATAAAGAACATTAGGGATCAAAGAGCATCATAAAAACTTCAAAAAACATCATGAAAGGAGCACACCAGATAGGTCAGGGATAAAGTTGTGGAGAAGAGTAAAGGTTAGGTTATAAAAAAAATAACCCAAGCTTTGAACAGCTCATGGAGCACTGTTAAATCTATCATCTAAAAATGGAACTGCAAGCCTAACAAAAGACATGGCCATCCACCTAAACTGACACCCCAAGCAAGGAAAGCACAATTAGAGAAACAGCTATGAGGCCCGTGGTCACTCTGGAGGAGTGGCAGAGATCCACTGCTCAGGTGGGAGAATCTGTCCGGTATTATCGGTCCGAGTGCGATCTGACAAATTATTGGAGTTCACAGGGTACGAATACTTTTTCAAGGTACTGTAAATAGCATACTCTAATTTTATGTTATATTATAACTATGTGATATGACATTCTGTTTCCTGTGAGTTTTTTTCTACCATTTTCCTATACATGTTTCTATGCATTTTTAGCATTAAATTCTTATAAATTTAATTACACCTTTATTCTGCTGTGTTACCTTTTGTTAATGTATTTAGAATAGTTTTTGTTGTAGATCAGTAATAATTATATCATATCGCCCATTTTTGAAAGGTGTTATGTTAATTTATAGTACATTTGGACTGCAACCCAAATATGAAACTCTGGTCTTAGAAACTTCCCTCCTTTGTGTTTTATTGGTTAGTCCTCTGTATCTTACATTTCTGGTTACTTTTAAACAGTTGTAAAACTTAAAGGAGTTGTCCAGGTTTTTCACGAACGTTAGAAGTCACTCTTTGTGATTGCAGACTTGCGAATGGTCACATCAGCACGTGTTGTGAGGATTCTCTTGTGCCGGCGGTGAGACCGAGCGGTCATGTGACTGCAATTATGTGATATACATACTTCTGGCTACATTTTGACAGCCTCGCTCAGTTCACTTGTATTGAGCAATGCCGCGCACATCTAGTAGGAATGTGGCCGGTAATAGGCATATTGCATACCTGCAGTCACATAACCGTTTGGTCTCGCAGCCGGCACTGGAGAATCAAAATGCGATGTGAGTATTCACAAGTCTGCAGTCACATAGGGGGACTGTAGATTTTCGTTTTAAACCTGGACAACCCCTTTAATATGTGTAAGAGAGAAGCTAAGGGTCCTTTTACACAAACTGACTTGCAGCATCAAATGACCTCCAATGCATTCTGGACGGTTTGTAATGGATCAATCGAAGCGCATAGACTCCATTGTTACACAGGTCGATGCGCTGCCAAGAAAGATAGTCTTTTGTACAGCAAAAAAGATAATTTCACCCAATTAATGAGCATTTTGCGCATTCATCAGGTGATCGGCAACCTGTTCAGACTGCAAGATTCACTAGGAACGGTAATCTTGCAGTGTAAATGGACCTTAAAAGCAAAATTAAAGACCCCTCCACCCATGGCTGTGTGGCGCCCCTGAGGGTTCAGTCACCACAGGGGTACTGCACCTCAGCTAGAGGTGTGGTATCTCCTCTTCCAGGTGAGGATGGAGCATCTCTCAGGACCCTACTTCACCATTCAACACTACACCACTCCTGTCCTGAAGGGGGCCTAAATGCACCAGGGTGCTGCCCCGGCCCGGGATATAGGAGATGGGGGGGAACCAAAGATAGGGGGAACCACTGTAGTGGGTGAGGGTGGAGAACACACTTTTAGGTTACACTTATTCATTTATATTTAATCTTCAGCCATCTTAAGTTCAAGGTTCTTTGATTGTGATTTTCACGCTGATCGTGGCCTTCTGTTAGAACCTGCAGCCTACTGAAGATACACGATCCTCGTTCTCTGGCCTTGAGACGAGGAGCGGGTCAGAGTTAACCACTGCCTCTACCCGGTCAAGGTCCCTACCTAAGAAGGCCTGGAGGGGAGCAGAGGAGACAAGCTCCACAGGTAAAAGGATCCCAGGGGGATACGGATGGAGCGGCATCCGCCACCTGTATTTCTTATTCTGGCCTAGTCAGAGGGACTCCTGCTGCAAGAGGGGTGACCGGCCCCCGATATCTGACTTTGTTACTTCACATCTCAGTCAGAAAAGCTCGGAGGCTTAGTGGATCCCAGGAGGGATACGGACGGAGCGGCATACGCCACCTGTATCTCTCTACCTGCGTTTATCCAGTGGGACCCGGCCTTACACCTAGCTCTAACCACACATACAGTCAGGAGAAGACTTAGTGGGAGAACTCACCAAGGAGAGGAACACACACCAGAGGGGTCTCGACAGGTGCTCCTGATCTATCTGGAAAGTGCTGGACCCCCTTCCTGGTGGCCGCAGTACGCTGTGAGGAGCAGAGGGAAGCTTTGCGGCTAAAGTTCATCTGAATGTGAGTAAAAACCCTGGATGACTTCACACCCCGCTTCAGCCTGTTATTTCCTGCGTGGCACTGCACCCACCATCCTTCCTCACACTGCCCTGAGGCCTGCTCCGCTTGCGGGGAGCCGTCCCATCTAAGCTGCCTGTAACACCGGCCTCAGTGGACTGAAGCAGCGCTGGTGTCCATCACTGGAAACCGTAGGTGGCGTAGTCGGAAAATACCACTCAACCCTGAAAGCCCATTAAATCTTTTATGTGACCGCCCTGGGCACGGACCGGGTCCGGGCCACAACTGCAACCCCGAGACACCTACACTGACCCGGCTCCGAGTAACCCCATTTCTCAGGGAGGGCTGTGAGCGTCACAGCTGCATTTCAGGTGCAAACGAGATGAGGGATGTTTTCTCATCATGAAGTTGATGTCTCTTTCAGTTATCAACACCATTGTGATAGGATTAGCTTATCCAAAAACATTCAGGTGGTAAAGTCTCCAAGATAACATCTTTACAGACAAAAAAAACAATTTAATCTCAGATTGAATCACACAGTATAAACTTAGAGAGAAGCATTAAAGTGTTTTGATCAGATATCAGTTTTTGGAAATGATGGACAGCAACATATACAGTAAGGCTATGAGCCCACGATGCAGAAATGCTCCGCATCTCCCTGGCAGAAAAAACGCATGCGGATTGCACATGCGGATTGTACATGCGTTTTTCCTGCCAGGGACATGCGGATTCACTTGCATTTCCGCATGCTGGTTGTCAAGCGCTTTTTAAGTGATTTTAGCATCACTTGGAAAGTGCTTGACAACTTGGTCACACTATATAAATCCATGCAAACAGCATGGATTTATATAGTGTGACCGAAAGAATGGAAAAAAAATAAAAATAAATATTATACTTACCTTCAGATGGCCACTAGTGTCCTTGTCTCGGCTTGCCGGCAGCTCGCGGTAGACTAAAGGACTTGCCGACATCAGCGGTCGCGTGACCTGTCACATGACTAAATGACGTCACCACAGGTCCTTGAGTCCACCGCGAGCTGCCGGCAAGCCGAGACAAGGACATCGGGGGCCATCAGAAGGTAAATATAATAATTTTTTTTTATTTTATTCTTTTTTTTACAGGTACTATGGTACCCGGGTCTGGAGGAGAGTCTCCTCTTCTCCAAACCCGGGTACCATCCGCACATTGAATCGCATGGAATCCGCATGTACAGATGCAGTGATGCAGATTCCACGCAGTCCAATGCAAGTCAATGGCGGCGAAAACGCCGAGCTTCCGCAAAATAATTGGTAGTGCTGTGGATTTTTCCGCAATGATAATCCGCAGCGGAAATTTCCACAGCATGTGCACAGCACATGCAGATTATCATTGGGGAACATAGCAGACCTTCTACCAAGCGTTTCTTAAGCTTTTCTGCAGCGAAATTGCCGCTGCGGAAACGCTTAAAAAACACATAGTGTGCACACAGCCTAAAAGTTTATTTTATTGTTTAACCCCTTTCCAACATTGGACATATCGGTACGTCCTGTTTTGTAGGCACTTTTCACAAATGGACGCACTGGTACATCTTGGTGATAATGCAGGCACAGGAGCTGTGCCCACACAATTCCCGCTGAGAGCTTGGCTTAACTGATACACAAGCTCAAGCTCTAACAACCAAGACCGGTACCAGCATCACCCTTGGGCTTTCCATGCTCTATATGCTGTGATCAATTGCGATGGCAGCATTTAGAATTTTGTGAGAGGAAAGGGACTCCATCTCTCACCTCATCGACACTCCTGTGGTGTGATCGTGGGGTACCAATAATAATGATGGCAGCTGGAGGTCAAATAATGACTTCAGGGCCTGTTTGACCCTCCCATTAGCATGGTCTAATAGGTTTTCCGCAAGTGAGAAACGGACAAATCTCATGCATTGCAATGCATGTGTATTGCAATACATTAGACCAGTGATCAGGCAAATAAAAGTTAAAGTCCCATAGAGGGACTAAATAAAAAAGTAAAAAAAATGTAAAAAAATTGTAACAATATAAAAAAAATAAAATAAAGAATGAAAAAAAAAATATTACAGCAATAAATACGCATATTTTAAAAAAAAAACAAGAATAAACAAAAAATGTACATATATTTGGTATTGCCACATTCAGAGTGACCTAATCTATAAAACTGTCACACTATTTAACCTCTACAATGAGCATCATAAAAAAATAAATAAAAACATGGCAAAAACAACATTTTTTCTTTTTACCACTGAAGAAAAAATGGAGTAAAGCACAAAGCACCAATGGGGTCAAAATAGTCACTACATACCGAGATGAATTTCTTGGAGGAGTGTAGTTTCCAAAATGGGGTCACATGTGGGGTTTTCTGCTGTTTTAACACCCTAAGGGCTGTGTACATGCAACATGTCGTTCGCATTCAATTCCAGACAAATTCTGGACAAATAGAGTATCTTCTCTTCTGAGCCCTGCCGTGTGCCCAAACTGTAGTTTATGATCAAACAAAGGGTATTGTCTGTTCCGGAGAAATTGCATAACAAATTTTGGGGTGCACCTCTTGTGAAAATGGAAAAAGGTAAAGCAACATGTTAGTTGCAAAAGTAATTTTTCATTTATTTCATTCCAATTTGCACCAATTTCTCTGAAGCACCTGAAGGGTTAACTATATTACAGAATCCGATTTTAAACACTGAATTGTGCAGTTTTTAAACAAAATAGGTTCTGTAAATTTTGTTGAAAAGTTACTTGCTAAACTACTGTCTTCTAACAATGATAATGATTTATAAGACCATTTCAATACGATGCTAACGAATAGAAGAAATAGTAAATTATATTTTTTAACTATTTTATGTAACATGACTATTAGTTTCAGGAAATTAAAATTCAATATTTGAACATTACTATATGTGCAAAATTTTTCACAAATTTCAGGTATTTTAATAAAGGCAAAAGTTATCACTGCATAGGCTGTGTGCCCACGTTGTGCTTTTTAAGCGTTTCCGCAGCGGCAATTCCGCTGCAGAGACGCTTAAAAAACGCTTGATAGAAGGTCTGCCATGGTCCCCAATGATAATCCGCATGTGTTCTGCGCATGCTGTGGAAATTTCCGCTTCGGATTATCATTGCGGAAAAATCCGCAGCACTACCAATTATTTTGCCGAAGCTCGGCGTTTTTGCCGCCATTGACTTGCATTGGAACGCATGGATTCCGCATCACTGCATCTGTACATGTGGAATCCATGCGTTTCAATGTGCGGATGGTACCCGGGTCTGGAGAGGAGGAGACTCTCCTCCGGACCCGGGTACCATAGTACCTGTAAAAAAAAGAATAAAATAAAAAATAAATATTATATTTACCTTCTGATGGCCCCCGGTGTCTTTGCCTTGGCTTGCCGGCAGCTTGCGGTGGACTCAAGGACCTGCGCTGACGTCATTTAGTCATGTGACGGGTCACGCGACCGCTGACGTCGGCAAGTCCTTTAGTCTACCGCGAGCTGCCGGCAAGCCGAGACAAGGACACCGGGGCCCATCAGAAGGTAAGTATAATAATTATTTTTTATTATTTAACATTCTTTCGGACACACTATATAAATCCATGCCGATTGCATGGATTTATATAGTGTGACCAAGTTGTCAAGCACTTTCCAAGTGATGCTATAATCACTTGGAAAGCGCTTGACAACCCGCATGTGGAAATGCATGTGAAGAACGCTTCACTTCAGCATGTCCCTGGCAGGAAAAACGCATGTAAAATCCACATGAGTTTTTCTGCCAGGGAGATGCAGAAACGCTCAGGAAAAAATCCGGAGCATTTCTGCATCGTGGGCTCATAGCCATACAGTGACTTGTGTCAGATTTTAAAAAAATAGGGCTTTCCGGAAACTCAAAACTATAAATTAAATCAGTATTAGAGAACAGTTGTAACTTGTAGAAAAAACATTATGTATCATAAAAATCCTTAACGTTATTGTACATAATATCCATATAACAAGGATCCTAAGGCGCTTATCTAAAATTCTAGAATTGCCATGTGACAATATAATCAAATTGTCATCTTATGAATAATGCAAATGCCATAACCAGGATAGTCCAACCTCCAAAATATACAGACTATCAAATCTCCCACTTGGAATCTTCAAAAATTAATTTGTGACTAGAGATGAGCGAACCTGAACTTAAAAGTTCTGGGTTTGTACCGGACAGTTATAGGTCCAATGCTAATCGCCAAACACTGACGTCTCCCAGAAGTCCATTGCAGTGTTCGGAGTTCCAGGGGAAGTCCGGGAGGAGAGAGAGATTTTCCAGCTCAAAAGTTTGAGTCCTCTTTGATTTCAATGGGGTTCGGGTTCTGGTTTGAGTTTGGGTACAGTTCTGGTACCCAAACCGAACTTTGGAATAAAGTTCGGGTCGCGTACCAGAACCCAAACTTCCACAGGTCCACTCATCCCTATTCAGGATCATCCCCAAATCACTATCTGATCATCCTCTTTCTACAATGGTTTTATTTTTTGCTTTCTAAATTAGTGGAGAAAACTGGCCCAATACCCCCTGATGAAGCAGGACATGAAACCCCTGTTGGGGTGCTGGATGGAGTGGCAGCTGTTAGCAATTATGAAATTTGGTGGGTATGTAACTAGATGTGGATATTCAAAGCATTGTAACAGAGGTTTCATTTTTCACCCCTGTTTTCTATTTTATTACCTGGTACTTGGTGTGAAGTTCTGCTGCATGTGTTACAGTCCTGCTCATTGTTATTGGAACCCATGAAGTTTAAGTACATAATGTGGAATATCTCCTGAAAAAAATGAATCAAGTGAAACAGTTTTTTTGTATCTCGTGTTAAATTCAAAAGATCAAATGATAAGCAATAATTTAAATCCAAAAACAATGGGAGGGAAAAATAGAAAAATCTAAAGCTTGCTGTGTCACTGGTATTGGCACCCTTTACATTAATTTAGTATGGAAACACGTTTTGACTCGTCTGTGGTAAATCACAAAAAAGATTCTCCTGTGATTAATTGTCGGTGCCCATGTGACATGAATTAGCCAATGAATGATGACTTCAGTGTTTTAAAAAGCCATATGGTAGGCCCTGTTTCTTTGTCACAATGGTGAAGACAAAAGAGCTGTCTGAGGACATCAGAACTGCTATTATTAGCAAACACAAGACTTCCAAAGGGTATAAGGCCATCTCCAAAGACCTTGGTATCCCAATTTCAACTGTGCGCAATGTTACTAAGAAGTTTGCCAAGCATGGAACCGTCAAAAACCTCCCTGGATGTTTGGGAAAGAGGAAAATTGACAAGAGATGTCTTCGAAGATTGGTGCGAATGGTGGAAAAAAGACCACTTCAAGCATTCAAAGACCTGAAGGCCATCCTGGAACAGTCTGGGGTCATGGTTTCAGCAAGTACCATATGCGACACACTAAACCAAGCAGAGTTTTATGGGCGAAGGCCAAGGAAGAAACCATTGTTGAAGAAAAGACATAAAAAGGAGCGACTAATCTTTGCCAAAGAGTACCTTAACAAGCCACAATCCTTCTGGGAAAATGTTCTGTGGACAGATGAAACAAAAATAGAGCTTTTTGACAATGCAAAGCAACAGTTTGCTTACAGAGATGGCACAATGAAGCTTATAAGTAAAAGAACACCTTACCGACAGTTAAACATGGTGAATGATCCATAATGCTGTGGGGTTGCTTTGCTGCATCTGGTACTGGAAGCCTTGACTGTATCACAGGAATTATGAAATCAGAGAATTATTGAGAGATTTTAGAGCGAAATGTCCTATCCATTGTAAGAAAACTTGGTTTGAGATGAAGATCATGGGTCCTCCAACAAGACAATGACCCAAACCACACATCCTAAAGTACACAGGAATGGTTGAAAAATAAAAAATGTATTGTTTTAAAATGGCCATCAATGAGTCGTGACCTCAATCCCATTGAAAATCTTTTTGGTGAGCTGAAATCTGCCATTGGGAAAAAGAACCCTGCAAACATCCAAGAGCTTGAAGAAACTGCAAAGGAAGAGTGGGAGAAAATTCCAGCTGAGAAGTGCAGGAAGCTTATTGATGGCTGCAAGGAACGTTTGGAGGCTGTCAGCAATGCCAAGGGTCTGCAACCAAGTATTAATTAGGAGTGCTTCTATTGCTGCACATGCTGTTTATTCTGTTTTTTCTTTGAAATTGTAACATGGAAGTTGAAAAACAATGTTTTATTGTTGTATTACTTTGTACCACGAATTAAATAATCCTGAGGACATAACTTTCGCACATTTCCATTTATTTCAGAAGATATTGTACAGTCTATGAAAAAAATGAAGGAGTGCCAATAATGGTGACCAGTACTGTATAAGATTATATGCATCCACTAATTAACATGGTGGTAAACACTTAATATAGGTTACAATTACAGTGCTGGTTCATGCTGTTTCAGGGTTGGCAATGGGTATTTTTAGAGATTACTTTCATTGTGCTTTTGTATGTATTTTGAATAATGGTATTTTTGTATTGATTCAGTTGTGGCTACAAGAGCAGAAGTATATTTAGGAATGGATGTACTGCAATTATTGGGGCTCATTCAGCATTGGTCATCATTAATTTCTACAAACGCTGCTAGTAAGTGCAGAGCTGTAATATTGTAGTGTGCACGAACTCTTATATTTTTTTTAGCTAAATATGTTTTTATATTTTTTTTGTTAAAATCATCAGACTAATAACAAACCATTACATTGCTAGTGCTACACAATATGTCACCATATATTCAGAAATCTACAGAAGTTACCAACAATATAAATAATATAAATTACTACGTAAATAAAATAATCTATGACGATGTGTAATGTGAAGTGTAAATCCCACATCCGATGTTACTATGTAACCATCAGTGTCATTTACATTAGAATGTGATAACTTTCTGTTTGTACAAGGGGGCGGAGGTATTACCATTCACTGACCCCTCTCCCAAATGTAGTGTCCCAGTCCTATATAAAGAGGCCTCTTCCATCTGCTCCTCACTTCTTACCAGTAGTCATACAGAAGCGAGGACCACCATGCAGGCCACTTACCTTCTTCTCCTCTGCTGCGTCACCCCCATATTTTCCGCTCCTCGTAAGTCCAGTTCCTTTATCTATTGTCTGATTTCTTACAGCTTCTTAGTATAAGTAATATTTATATCATAGTATCATATGCTCTAGTCGTGTAATCCTGTAAGAATATAAATCCAGCATAAATTAATTAGACGATCTTCAATTAATTTCACTATCAATTACAGAGTCTTCTGTGGGGAGTACCCGTGATTAGTGTTGAGCGATACCTTCCGATATCAGGAAATATCGTATCTAGTGTTGAGCGATACCTTCCGATATCAGGAAATATCGTATCGGATTGGATCGGGCCGATACCCAAAAAGTATCGGATATCGCCGATTCCGATACCGGAAACCAATGCAAGTCAATGGGACACAAATATCGGAATGAAAATAAACCCTTTCTTTCCTTGTAGGTTAATTCTACATGAAGTAAAACAACTAAGAATAATGTAGAATGACATGAAAAGCCGGCAATTCATCAGCGGCATTCACCGGTACCCGACAATTTACAACAGAAAGAATAGAGCTTCACACATAGATTAGATAGATAGAAACATGTCAGTCACATATATATGAAGTACAGTGACAGTGTTGCTTACTGTACTTGTCATTTAGTGTAAAGGATTTATTAAAAAAAATATTAGTGTTTTCGTGCACCGTCTCTTTAAAAAAGCCGGCCGGCAATTCAGCATCTGTACCCGACAATTTATAACAGACAGAATAGAGCTTCACACATAGATTAGATAGATAGAAACATGTCAGTCACATATATAAGAAGTACAGTGACAGTGTTGCTTACAGAACTTGTCATTTAGTGTAAAGGATTTATTTAAAAAAATAATAGTGTTTTCATGCACCGTCTCTTTAAGAAAGCCGGCCGGCAATTCAGCATCTGTACCCGACAATTTAGAATAGAAGGAATAGAGAATCACACATAGATTAGATAGATAGAAACATGTCAGTCACATATATATGAAGTACAGTGACAGTGTTGCTTACTGTACTTGTCATTTAGTGTAAAGGATTTATTAAAAAAAATATTAGTGTTTTCGTGCACCGTCTCTTTAAAAAAGCCGGCCGGCAATTCAGCATCTGTACCCGACAATTTATAACAGACAGAATAGAGCTTCACACATAGATTAGATAGATAGAAACATGTCAGTCACATATATATGAAGTACAGTGACAGTGTTGCTTACAGAACTTGTCATTTAGTGTAAAGGATTTATTTAAAAAAATAATAGTGTTTTCATGCACCGTCTCTTTAAGAAAGCCGGCCGGCAATTCAGCATCTGTACCCGACAATTTAGAATAGAAGGAATAGAGAATCACACATAGATTAGATAGATAGAAACATGTCAGTCACATATATATGAAGTACAGTGACAGTGTTGATTACTGTACTTGTCATTTAGTGTTAAAATAAAGGATTTATTTAAAAAAAAATTGGCGTGGGGTTCCCCTTAATTTTAGGCTCTAGCGGAGGTTAAGCAGACAGCTGGGGCAAATGTTTGAAGCCTGGGAAGGGGGTAATACCCACGGAGCTTCCCAGGCTACTAATATCAGCCCCCAGCTGAATACCTAGCCTTTACTAGCTATTAAAATGGGGGACCCCCCCAAAAAAATGACGTGGGGTCCCCCCTAATTTAATAGCTAGCACAGGCTAGGCAGACAGCTGGGGGCTGATATTAATAGCCCAGGAAGGGTGCCATGAATATTGGCCCCCTCCCAGGCTAGAAACACCAGCCGTCAGCCGCCCCAGAAATGGCGCATCCATAGGATGCGCCAATTCTGGCACTTAGCCTCGCTCTTCCACGCTGCCCTGGTGCGGTGGCAGGGGGTAATAGGGTTGGGGTTGATGTCAGCTTATAATGCCAGCTGACATCAAGCCCAGGTTAGTAATGGAGAGGCGTCTATAAGACACCCCCATTACTAACCCCATAGTCAAAGTTAAAAGAAAACACAAACACCCAGAATAAAGTCCTTTAATTGAAATAAAGACACAATTCTTTATTGTTCTAAATTAAACCATACTTACCATCACGCCCATTCCAGCTGAAGCCAACGATCTCCTGCAATAAAAGAAAAATAATAAAGCAACCTCATCCTTACCTTTCGATGGTTCCCAGGACAGCTCCAGCTCTGCTACATCGAGATGACAGGCTGGACCGCAGCAGAAAGCTGCCATCCAGCCTGTCATCCCGCAGACACTGAGAAGCGCAGGCATGCTTGCGCTCCTCAGTGTCTCTCTGTGACGTCATCCAGATGAGCCGAGTTCATGTCCAATGAACTCAGCTCACCTCATGCACGTCACTGACAGCGTGGGAAAATTCTCCTGCACTCAGCGCTTCAGCGTGAGAATTCTCCCACGCTGTCAGTGACATACATGAGGTGAGGTCATGTCCAATGAACTCAGCTCACCTCATGCACGTCACTGACAGCGTGGGAAAATTCTCACGCTGAAGTGCTGAGTGCAGGAGAATTTTCCCACGCTGTCAGTGACGTACATGAAGTGAGCGGAGTTCATTGGACATGACCTCGGCTCATCTGGATGCCGTCACAGCCAGACACTGAGGAGTGGAAGTATGCCTGCGCTTCTCAGTGTCTGCGGGATGACAGGATGGATGGCAGCGTTCTGCTGCGGTCCAGCCTGTCATCTCGATGTAGCAGAGCTGAAGCTGTCGTGGGAGCCATGGAAAGGTAAGGATGAGGTTGCTTTATTATTTTACTTTTATTGCAGGAGATCGTTGGCTTCAGCTGGAATGGGCGTGATGGTAAGTATGGTTTAATTTAGAACAATAAAGAATTGTGTGTTTATTTCAATTAAAGGACTTTTTTCTGGGTGTTGTGTTTTTTTAAATACTTTACTAGAAATTCATGGTGGTCATGTCTAATATTGGCGTGACCCCATGAATTTTGGGCTTAGGGCCAGCTGATAATGCCAAGCTGGCCTTAACCCCTTTATTACCCAGTGAGCCACCGCACCAGGGCCCTGGATGAGTTGGGTACAGCGCCAGAAGATGGCGCTTCTATGAATGCGCCATTTTCTGGGGCGGCTGCGGACTGCAATTTGCAGCGGGGGTGGCCCAGAAAGCTTGGGTCTCCCTGCGCTGCGGATTCCAGCCCCCAGCTGCCTAGTTGTATCTGGCTGGGCACAAAAATAGGGCGAAGCCCCACGCATTTTTTTTTAAAATTATTTCATGAAATTCATGGAATAATTAAGAAAAAAAGGGCTTCCCTATATTGTTGTGTCCAACCAGGTACAAATAGGCAGCTGGTGGTTGGGGGCAGCCCATTCCTGCCTGCTGTACCTGGCTGGACACAAATATAGTGCGAAGCCCCACGTCAATTTTTTTTTAATTATTTCATGAAATAATTTTTTTAAAAAAGGGCTTCCCTATATTGTTGTGTCCGGCCAGGTACAAATAGGCAGCTGGTGGTTGGGGGCAGCCTGTTCCTGCCTGCTGTACCTGGCTGGACACAAATATAGGGCGAAGCCCCACGTCAATTTTTTTTAAAATAAGTCCTTTATTTTAACACTAAATGACATTTGAGGAGTTAATAAAGATGCAGTCCCTAAATTATTATTTATTTTTTAATTAATTTTTCCCAAAACTTTTGACGTGGGCTTCGCCATATTTTTGTATGCCAGCCAGGTACAGCATCCAGCTTCTATGAACGCGCCATTTTCCGGGGTGGCTGCGCACTGCAATTTTCAGCGGGGGGAGGGGGGGGGGCAGAAAGCTTGGGCCTCCCTGCGCTGCAGATTCCATCCCCCAGCTGCCTAGTTGTACCTGGCTGGACACAAAAATAGGGAGAAGCTTCACGTATTTTTTTTTTTTAATTATTTCATGAAATTCATGAAATAATTAAGAAAAAAAGGGCTTCCCTATATTGTTGTGTCCAACCAGGTACAAATAGGCAGCTGGTGGTTGGGGGCAGCCCGTTCCTGCCTGCTGTACCTGGCTGGACACAAATATAGTGCGAAGCCCCACGTCAATTTTTTTTAAATCATTTCAGGAAATTCATGAAATAATTTAAAAAAATTGATGTGGGGCTTCGCCCTATATTTGTGTCCAGTCAGGTACAGCAGGCAGGAACGGGCTGCCCCCAACCACCAGCAGCCTATTTGTACCTAGCCGGACACAACAATATAGGGAAGCCCTTTTTTTCTGAATTATTCCATGAATTTCATGAATTTAAAAAAAAAAAAACGTGGAGCTTCGCCCTATTTTTGTGTCCAGCCAGGTACAACTAGGCAGCTGGGGGCTGGAATCTGCAGCGCAGGGAGGCCCAAGCTTTCTGGGCCCCACCCGCTGCAAATTGCAGTCCGCAGCCGCCCCGGAAAATGGCGCGTTCATAGAAGCGCCATCTTCTGGCGCTGTACCCAACTCATCCAGGGCCCTGATGCGGTGGCTCACTGGGTAATAAAGGGGTTAAGGCCAGCTTGGCATTATCAGCTGGCCCTAAGCCCGAAATTCATGGGGTCACGCCAATATTAGACATGACCACCATGAATTTCTAGTAAAGTATTTAAAAAAAACACAAACACCCAGAAAAAAGTCCTTTAATTGAAATAAACACACAATTCTTTATTGTTCTAAATTAAACCATACTTACCATCACGCCCATTCCAGCTGAAGCCAACGATCTCCTGCAATAAAAGAAAAATAATAAAGCAACCTCATCCTTACCTTTCCATGGCTCCCACGACGGCTCCAGCTCTGCTACATCGAGATGACAGGCTGGACCGCAGCAGAACGCTGCCATCCAGCCTGTCATCCCGCAGACACTGAGAAGCGCAGGCATACTTCCACTCCTCAGTGTCTGGCTGTGACGGCATCCAGATGAGCCGACAATGAACTCGGCTCACCTCATGTACGTCACTGACAGCGTGGGAGAATTCTCCTGCACTCAGCGCTTCAGCGTGAGAATTTTCCCACGCTGTCAGTGACGTGCATGAGGTGAGGTCATGTCCCATGAACTCGGCGCACCTCATGCACGTCACTGACAGCGTGGGAGAATTCTCACGCTGAAGCGCTGAGTGCAGGAGAATTTTCCCACGCTGTCAGTGACGTGCATGAGGTGAGCTGAGTTCATTGGACATGACCTCGGCTCATCTGGATGACGTCACAGAAAGACACTGAGGAGCGCAAGCATGCCTGCGCTTCTCAGTGTCCGCGGGATGACAGGCTGGATGGCAGCGTTCTGCTGCGGTCCAGCCTGTCATCTCGATGTAGCAGAGCTGAAGCTGTCCTGGGAACCATGGAAAGGTAAGGATGAGGTTGCTTTATTATTTTACTTTTATTGCAGGAGATCGTTGGCTTCAGCTGGAATGGGTGTGGCGGTAAGTATGGTTTAATTTAGAACAATAAAGAATTGTGTCTTTATTTCAATTAAAGGACTTTTTTCTGGGTGTTTGTGTTTTTTTTAAATACTTTACTAGAAATTCATGGCGGTCATGTCTAATATTGGCGTGACCCCATGAATTTCGGGCTTAGGGCCAGCTGATAATGCCAAGCTGGCCTTAACCCCTTTATTACCCAGTGAGCCACCGCACCAGGGCCCTGGATGAGTTGGGTACAGCGCCAGAAGATGGCGCTTCTATGAACGCGCCATTTTCCGGGGCGGCTGCGGACTGCAATTTGCAGCGGGTGGGACCCAGAAAGCTTGGGTCTCCCTGCGCTGCAGATTCCAGCCCCCAGCTGCCTAGTTGTACCTGGCTGGACACAAAAATAGGGCGAAGCGCCACACATTTTTTTTTTTAATTATTTCATGAAATTCATGGAATAATTAAGAAAAAAAGGGCTTCCCTATATTGTTGTGTCCGGCTAGGTACAAATAGGCAGCTGGTGGTTGGGGGCAGCCCGTTCCTGCCTGCTGTACCTGGCTGGACACAATTATAGGGCGAAGCCCCACATAATTTTTTTTTAATTATTTCATGAATTTCCTGAAATAATTAAAAAAAAATTGACGTGGGGCTTCACACTATATTTGTGTCCAGCCAGGTACAGCAGGCAGGAATGGGCTGCCCCCAACCACCAGCTGCCTATTTGTACCTAGCCGGACACAACAATATAGGGAAGCCCTTTTTTTCTTAATTATTCCATGAATTTCATGAAATAATTAAAAAAAAAAAAACGTGGAGCTTCTCCTTATTTTTGTGTCCAGCCAGGTACAACTAGGCAGCTGGGGGATGGAATCTGCAGCGCAGGGAGGCCCAAGCTTTTTGCCCTCCCCCCCCCCACTGAAAATTGCAGTCCGCGGCCGCCCCGGAAAATGGCGCGTTCATAGAAGCTGGATGCTGTACCTGGCTGGCATACAAAAATATGGCGAAGCCCACGTCAAAAGTTTTGGGAAAAATTTATTAAAAAATAAATAATAATTTAGGGACTGCATCTTTATTAAGTCCTCAAATGTCATTTAGTGTTAAAATAAAGGATTTATTTAAAAAAAAAATGGCGTGGGATCCCCCATAATTTTAGTCTCTAGCGGAGGTTAAGCAGACGGCTGGGGCAGATGTTTGAAGCCTGGGAAGGGGGTAAAACCCACGGAGCTTCCCAGGCTACTAATATCAGCCCCCAGCTGAATACCTAGCCTTTACTAGCTATTAAAATGGGGGACCCCCCAAAAAAAAATGACGTGGGGTCCCCTCTATTTTAATAGCTAGCAAAGGCTAGGCAGACAGCTGGGGGCTGATATTAATAGCTCAGGAAGGGTGCCATGAATATTGGCCCCCTCCCAGGCTAGAAACACCAGCCGTCAGCCGCCCCAGAAATGGCGCATCCATAGGATGCGCCAATTCTGGCACTTAGCCTCGCTCTTCCACGCTGCCCTGGTGCGGTGGCAGGGGGTAATAGTGGTGGGGTTCATGTCAGCGCCAGCTGCCATGAAGCCCAGGTTAGTAATGATGGCCGTCTATATGACACCCCCATTACTAACCTACAAAGTGTTAAAAAGAAAAAACACACTACACCCAGAAAAAAATAATTTATTTGAAATAAAACACCATTTTATTTAATTCTTAGTTTACTAAAAAAAAAATAGTTACCTGTCCACGTTCCTGCGCTGATCTCCCATGCACAGCTGTCACATCTGGAGATGGTGACAGCTGTGCATGGCTGCTGTAAGCTCACGCTGCCGGGAACACGTCCGCTCCCGGCAGCGGGAGCCACTGACTGAGGTCACCGGAGTGCATTCAGGCAGCGCAGCTCCGGAGACCTCCTTTACGGCAGTGCTGTACCGTGGGAATTTCTCACGATACAGCAGTGCCGTAAAGGAGCTAACCGGAGCAGCGCTGCCTGAACTCCGGTGAACCCTTACGGCCCCGTCATTCTAGCGGCGGCAGCGGTTCAGAGCGGTCACATTCTATGTGGCTGCTCTGAACTGGAGATCTTCGTGGGACACTCGTGGACTGCTACGGAGGGGTAAGGATAAGGTTGTGGTTTATTATTTTATATTTTATTACAGGAGATCGATGGCTTCGGGGAATTAGGTGTCTTGGTGAGTATAGGTGTAGTTTTTTATTTTTTACTTTATTTTAGGTGGCGATCGGCGGGGACAGGTAATGTATGAACTAATTTCTTTTAGGTAACCACTGGCCACCAATGACATGTATCTAACATTTATTGGGGACACAGTAGGGCAATTTAAATAGCAGGATCAGGCTGATGGGAACTACTGCTCCCATCGAGCTGATCCTGCTGGCAGGAGTGGACGGGGGACAGACATAGGCCGATGGGAGTAGTAGTGTCACATCGGCCTATGTCTGCCCGCACACACACCCGCACACACACCGCACACACACCCGCACACATCGCACAGACACCGCGCACACACACCCCGCACACACACCCGCACACACACACACCCGCACACACACACACCCGCACACACACCCGCACACATCGCACAGACACCCCGCACACACACCCCGCACACACACCCGCACACACACACACCCGCACACACACACACCCGCACACACACCCGCACACACACACACCCGCACACACACACACCCGCACACACACACACCCGCACACATCGCACAGACACCCCGCACACACACCCCGCACACATCGCACAGACACCCCGCACACACACCCCGCACACACACACACCCGCACACACACACCCCGCACACACACACCCCGCACACACACTAATCATGACGGGTCCGGGAGGTGAGGCTGACCTGTGCGGCCGTGGGAAAGTTGATGTGAGTTCATGCAGTCAAGCATGAACTCACATGAACCCTCTGAGGGCACCGCGGCTACTTCAAATGAACAGCTGATCGGCATCACCTGATACCTCAGCTGTTCATTTGAAATAACCGGCGGGAAAGCGCAGCACAGAACGGGAAAGCCGGCGGTGAAGTCTTTTCACTGCCGGCTTCCCCGCCCGGGTCCTTCGCTCCTTGGTGCTGTGCTCCCCGCCCGGTCCTAATTTACGATCGGGATGGGAGGTGGCGAGGGGAGCGGAGGATCGGGGTGGGAGGCTGCGGGGAAGCAGTATGGGGCTGCGTGATTGTTTAAAAGCCGGCGGCTTTTTACCGCGCGCCGGCTTTTAAACAATCAGGAGAATTCTCCCACGCTGGGATGGCATTCTGATGACAAGCTGGATCGCAGCTGAGCGCTGCCATCCTGCTTGTCATCCTTCAGAGACACTGCAGAGCGCAGGCATTATGGGAACTTCCGATTCCGGTATTCGATATTATAAAAGTATCGGAATTAAGTATCGGAATTCCGATACAGTGAATATCGGCCGATACCCGATATTTCAGTATCGGAATGCTCAACACTAATCGTATCGGATTGGATCGGGCCGATACCCAAAAAGTATCGGATATCGCCGATTCCGATACCGGAAACCAATGCAAGTCAATGGGACACAAATATCGGAATGAAAATAAACCCTTTCTTTCCTTGTAGGTTAATTCTACATGAAGTAAAACAACTAAGAATAATGTAGAATGACATGAAAAGCCGGCAATTCATCAGCGGCATTCACCGGTACCCGACAATTTACAACAGAAAGAATAGAGCTTCACACATAGATTAGATAGATAGAAACATGTCAGTCACATATATATGAAGTACAGTGACAGTGTTGCTTACTGTACTTGTCATTTAGTGTAAAGGATTTATTAAAAAAAATATTAGTGTTTTCGTGCACCGTCTCTTTAAAAAAGCCGGCCGGCAATTCAGCATCTGTACCCGACAATTTATAACAGACAGAATAGAGCTTCACACATAGATTAGATAGATAGAAACATGTCAGTCACATATATAAGAAGTACAGTGACAGTGTTGCTTACAGAACTTGTCATTTAGTGTAAAGGATTTATTTAAAAAAATAATAGTGTTTTCATGCACCGTCTCTTTAAGAAAGCCGGCCGGCAATTCAGCATCTGTACCCGACAATTTAGAATAGAAGGAATAGAGAATCACACATAGATTAGATAGATAGAAACATGTCAGTCACATATATATGAAGTACAGTGACAGTGTTGCTTACTGTACTTGTCATTTAGTGTAAAGGATTTATTAAAAAAAATATTAGTGTTTTCGTGCACCGTCTCTTTAAAAAAGCCGGCCGGCAATTCAGCATCTGTACCCGACAATTTATAACAGACAGAATAGAGCTTCACACATAGATTAGATAGATAGAAACATGTCAGTCACATATATATGAAGTACAGTGACAGTGTTGCTTACAGAACTTGTCATTTAGTGTAAAGGATTTATTTAAAAAAATAATAGTGTTTTCATGCACCGTCTCTTTAAGAAAGCCGGCCGGCAATTCAGCATCTGTACCCGACAATTTAGAATAGAAGGAATAGAGAATCACACATAGATTAGATAGATAGAAACATGTCAGTCACATATATATGAAGTACAGTGACAGTGTTGATTACTGTACTTGTCATTTAGTGTTAAAATAAAGGATTTATTTAAAAAAAAATTGGCGTGGGGTTCCCCTTAATTTTAGGCTCTAGCGGAGGTTAAGCAGACAGCTGGGGCAAATGTTTGAAGCCTGGGAAGGGGGTAATACCCACGGAGCTTCCCAGGCTACTAATATCAGCCCCCAGCTGAATACCTAGCCTTTACTAGCTATTAAAATGGGGGACCCCCCCAAAAAAATGACGTGGGGTCCCCCCTAATTTAATAGCTAGCACAGGCTAGGCAGACAGCTGGGGGCTGATATTAATAGCCCAGGAAGGGTGCCATGAATATTGGCCCCCTCCCAGGCTAGAAACACCAGCCGTCAGCCGCCCCAGAAATGGCGCATCCATAGGATGCGCCAATTCTGGCACTTAGCCTCGCTCTTCCACGCTGCCCTGGTGCGGTGGCAGGGGGTAATAGGGTTGGGGTTGATGTCAGCTTATAATGCCAGCTGACATCAAGCCCAGGTTAGTAATGGAGAGGCGTCTATAAGACACCCCCATTACTAACCCCATAGTCAAAGTTAAAAGAAAACACAAACACCCAGAATAAAGTCCTTTAATTGAAATAAAGACACAATTCTTTATTGTTCTAAATTAAACCATACTTACCATCACGCCCATTCCAGCTGAAGCCAACGATCTCCTGCAATAAAAGAAAAATAATAAAGCAACCTCATCCTTACCTTTCGATGGTTCCCAGGACAGCTCCAGCTCTGCTACATCGAGATGACAGGCTGGACCGCAGCAGAAAGCTGCCATCCAGCCTGTCATCCCGCAGACACTGAGAAGCGCAGGCATGCTTGCGCTCCTCAGTGTCTCTCTGTGACGTCATCCAGATGAGCCGAGTTCATGTCCAATGAACTCAGCTCACCTCATGCACGTCACTGACAGCGTGGGAAAATTCTCCTGCACTCAGCGCTTCAGCGTGAGAATTCTCCCACGCTGTCAGTGACATACATGAGGTGAGGTCATGTCCAATGAACTCAGCTCACCTCATGCACGTCACTGACAGCGTGGGAAAATTCTCACGCTGAAGTGCTGAGTGCAGGAGAATTTTCCCACGCTGTCAGTGACGTACATGAAGTGAGCGGAGTTCATTGGACATGACCTCGGCTCATCTGGATGCCGTCACAGCCAGACACTGAGGAGTGGAAGTATGCCTGCGCTTCTCAGTGTCTGCGGGATGACAGGATGGATGGCAGCGTTCTGCTGCGGTCCAGCCTGTCATCTCGATGTAGCAGAGCTGAAGCTGTCGTGGGAGCCATGGAAAGGTAAGGATGAGGTTGCTTTATTATTTTACTTTTATTGCAGGAGATCGTTGGCTTCAGCTGGAATGGGCGTGATGGTAAGTATGGTTTAATTTAGAACAATAAAGAATTGTGTGTTTATTTCAATTAAAGGACTTTTTTCTGGGTGTTGTGTTTTTTTAAATACTTTACTAGAAATTCATGGTGGTCATGTCTAATATTGGCGTGACCCCATGAATTTTGGGCTTAGGGCCAGCTGATAATGCCAAGCTGGCCTTAACCCCTTTATTACCCAGTGAGCCACCGCACCAGGGCCCTGGATGAGTTGGGTACAGCGCCAGAAGATGGCGCTTCTATGAATGCGCCATTTTCTGGGGCGGCTGCGGACTGCAATTTGCAGCGGGGGTGGCCCAGAAAGCTTGGGTCTCCCTGCGCTGCGGATTCCAGCCCCCAGCTGCCTAGTTGTATCTGGCTGGGCACAAAAATAGGGCGAAGCCCCACGCATTTTTTTTTAAAATTATTTCATGAAATTCATGGAATAATTAAGAAAAAAAGGGCTTCCCTATATTGTTGTGTCCAACCAGGTACAAATAGGCAGCTGGTGGTTGGGGGCAGCCCATTCCTGCCTGCTGTACCTGGCTGGACACAAATATAGTGCGAAGCCCCACGTCAATTTTTTTTTAATTATTTCATGAAATAATTTTTTTAAAAAAGGGCTTCCCTATATTGTTGTGTCCGGCCAGGTACAAATAGGCAGCTGGTGGTTGGGGGCAGCCTGTTCCTGCCTGCTGTACCTGGCTGGACACAAATATAGGGCGAAGCCCCACGTCAATTTTTTTTAAAATAAGTCCTTTATTTTAACACTAAATGACATTTGAGGAGTTAATAAAGATGCAGTCCCTAAATTATTATTTATTTTTTAATTAATTTTTCCCAAAACTTTTGACGTGGGCTTCGCCATATTTTTGTATGCCAGCCAGGTACAGCATCCAGCTTCTATGAACGCGCCATTTTCCGGGGTGGCTGCGCACTGCAATTTTCAGCGGGGGGAGGGGGGGGGGCAGAAAGCTTGGGCCTCCCTGCGCTGCAGATTCCATCCCCCAGCTGCCTAGTTGTACCTGGCTGGACACAAAAATAGGGAGAAGCTTCACGTATTTTTTTTTTTTAATTATTTCATGAAATTCATGAAATAATTAAGAAAAAAAGGGCTTCCCTATATTGTTGTGTCCAACCAGGTACAAATAGGCAGCTGGTGGTTGGGGGCAGCCCGTTCCTGCCTGCTGTACCTGGCTGGACACAAATATAGTGCGAAGCCCCACGTCAATTTTTTTTAAATCATTTCAGGAAATTCATGAAATAATTTAAAAAAATTGATGTGGGGCTTCGCCCTATATTTGTGTCCAGTCAGGTACAGCAGGCAGGAACGGGCTGCCCCCAACCACCAGCAGCCTATTTGTACCTAGCCGGACACAACAATATAGGGAAGCCCTTTTTTTCTGAATTATTCCATGAATTTCATGAATTTAAAAAAAAAAAAACGTGGAGCTTCGCCCTATTTTTGTGTCCAGCCAGGTACAACTAGGCAGCTGGGGGCTGGAATCTGCAGCGCAGGGAGGCCCAAGCTTTCTGGGCCCCACCCGCTGCAAATTGCAGTCCGCAGCCGCCCCGGAAAATGGCGCGTTCATAGAAGCGCCATCTTCTGGCGCTGTACCCAACTCATCCAGGGCCCTGATGCGGTGGCTCACTGGGTAATAAAGGGGTTAAGGCCAGCTTGGCATTATCAGCTGGCCCTAAGCCCGAAATTCATGGGGTCACGCCAATATTAGACATGACCACCATGAATTTCTAGTAAAGTATTTAAAAAAAACACAAACACCCAGAAAAAAGTCCTTTAATTGAAATAAACACACAATTCTTTATTGTTCTAAATTAAACCATACTTACCATCACGCCCATTCCAGCTGAAGCCAACGATCTCCTGCAATAAAAGAAAAATAATAAAGCAACCTCATCCTTACCTTTCCATGGCTCCCACGACGGCTCCAGCTCTGCTACATCGAGATGACAGGCTGGACCGCAGCAGAACGCTGCCATCCAGCCTGTCATCCCGCAGACACTGAGAAGCGCAGGCATACTTCCACTCCTCAGTGTCTGGCTGTGACGGCATCCAGATGAGCCGACAATGAACTCGGCTCACCTCATGTACGTCACTGACAGCGTGGGAGAATTCTCCTGCACTCAGCGCTTCAGCGTGAGAATTTTCCCACGCTGTCAGTGACGTGCATGAGGTGAGGTCATGTCCCATGAACTCGGCGCACCTCATGCACGTCACTGACAGCGTGGGAGAATTCTCACGCTGAAGCGCTGAGTGCAGGAGAATTTTCCCACGCTGTCAGTGACGTGCATGAGGTGAGCTGAGTTCATTGGACATGACCTCGGCTCATCTGGATGACGTCACAGAAAGACACTGAGGAGCGCAAGCATGCCTGCGCTTCTCAGTGTCCGCGGGATGACAGGCTGGATGGCAGCGTTCTGCTGCGGTCCAGCCTGTCATCTCGATGTAGCAGAGCTGAAGCTGTCCTGGGAACCATGGAAAGGTAAGGATGAGGTTGCTTTATTATTTTACTTTTATTGCAGGAGATCGTTGGCTTCAGCTGGAATGGGTGTGGCGGTAAGTATGGTTTAATTTAGAACAATAAAGAATTGTGTCTTTATTTCAATTAAAGGACTTTTTTCTGGGTGTTTGTGTTTTTTTTAAATACCTTACTAGAAATTCATGGCGGTCATGTCTAATATTGGCGTGACCCCATGAATTTCGGGCTTAGGGCCAGCTGATAATGCCAAGCTGGCCTTAACCCCTTTATTACCCAGTGAGCCACCGCACCAGGGCCCTGGATGAGTTGGGTACAGCGCCAGAAGATGGCGCTTCTATGAACGCGCCATTTTCCGGGGCGGCTGCGGACTGCAATTTGCAGCGGGTGGGACCCAGAAAGCTTGGGTCTCCCTGCGCTGCAGATTCCAGCCCCCAGCTGCCTAGTTGTACCTGGCTGGACACAAAAATAGGGCGAAGCGCCACACATTTTTTTTTTTAATTATTTCATGAAATTCATGGAATAATTAAGAAAAAAAGGGCTTCCCTATATTGTTGTGTCCGGCTAGGTACAAATAGGCAGCTGGTGGTTGGGGGCAGCCCGTTCCTGCCTGCTGTACCTGGCTGGACACAATTATAGGGCGAAGCCCCACATAATTTTTTTTTAATTATTTCATGAATTTCCTGAAATAATTAAAAAAAAATTGACGTGGGGCTTCACACTATATTTGTGTCCAGCCAGGTACAGCAGGCAGGAATGGGCTGCCCCCAACCACCAGCTGCCTATTTGTACCTAGCCGGACACAACAATATAGGGAAGCCCTTTTTTTCTTAATTATTCCATGAATTTCATGAAATAATTAAAAAAAAAAAAACGTGGAGCTTCTCCTTATTTTTGTGTCCAGCCAGGTACAACTAGGCAGCTGGGGGATGGAATCTGCAGCGCAGGGAGGCCCAAGCTTTTTGCCCTCCCCCCCCCGCTGAAAATTGCAGTCCGCGGCCGCCCCGGAAAATGGCGCGTTCATAGAAGCTGGATGCTGTACCTGGCTGGCATACAAAAATATGGCGAAGCCCACGTCAAAAGTTTTGGGAAAAATTTATTAAAAAATAAATAATAATTTAGGGACTGCATCTTTATTAAGTCCTCAAATGTCATTTAGTGTTAAAATAAAGGATTTATTTAAAAAAAAAATGGCGTGGGATCCCCCATAATTTTAGTCTCTAGCGGAGGTTAAGCAGACGGCTGGGGCAGATGTTTGAAGCCTGGGAAGGGGGTAAAACCCACGGAGCTTCCCAGGCTACTAATATCAGCCCCCAGCTGAATACCTAGCCTTTACTAGCTATTAAAATGGGGGACCCCCCAAAAAAAAATGACGTGGGGTCCCCTCTATTTTAATAGCTAGCAAAGGCTAGGCAGACAGCTGGGGGCTGATATTAATAGCTCAGGAAGGGTGCCATGAATATTGGCCCCCTCCCAGGCTAGAAACACCAGCCGTCAGCCGCCCCAGAAATGGCGCATCCATAGGATGCGCCAATTCTGGCACTTAGCCTCGCTCTTCCACGCTGCCCTGGTGCGGTGGCAGGGGGTAATAGTGGTGGGGTTCATGTCAGCGCCAGCTGCCATGAAGCCCAGGTTAGTAATGATGGCCGTCTATATGACACCCCCATTACTAACCTACAAAGTGTTAAAAAGAAAAAACACACTACACCCAGAAAAAAATAATTTATTTGAAATAAAACACCATTTTATTTAATTCTTAGTTTACTAAAAAAAAAATAGTTACCTGTCCACGTTCCTGCGCTGATCTCCCATGCACAGCTGTCACATCTGGAGATGGTGACAGCTGTGCATGGCTGCTGTAAGCTCACGCTGCCGGGAACACGTCCGCTCCCGGCAGCGGGAGCCACTGACTGAGGTCACCGGAGTGCATTCAGGCAGCGCAGCTCCGGAGACCTCCTTTACGGCAGTGCTGTACCGTGGGAATTTCTCACGATACAGCAGTGCCGTAAAGGAGCTAACCGGAGCAGCGCTGCCTGAACTCCGGTGAACCCTTACGGCCCCGTCATTCTAGCGGCGGCAGCGGTTCAGAGCGGTCACATTCTATGTGGCTGCTCTGAACTGGAGATCTTCGTGGGACACTCGTGGACTGCTACGGAGGGGTAAGGATAAGGTTGTGGTTTATTATTTTATATTTTATTACAGGAGATCGATGGCTTCGGGGAATTAGGTGTCTTGGTGAGTATAGGTGTAGTTTTTTATTTTTTACTTTATTTTAGGTGGCGATCGGCGGGGACAGGTAATGTATGAACTAATTTCTTTTAGGTAACCACTGGCCACCAATGACATGTATCTAACATTTATTGGGGACACAGTAGGGCAATTTAAATAGCAGGATCAGGCTGATGGGAACTACTGCTCCCATCGAGCTGATCCTGCTGGCAGGAGTGGACGGGGGACAGACATAGGCCGATGGGAGTAGTAGTGTCACATCGGCCTATGTCTGCCCGCACACACACCCGCACACATCGCACAGACACCGCGCACACACACCCCGCACACACACCCGCACACACACACACCCGCACACACACACACCCGCACACACACCCGCACACATCGCACAGACACCCCGCACACACACCCCGCACACACACCCGCACACACACACACCCGCACACACACACACCCGCACACACACCCGCACACACACCCGCACACACACACACCCGCACACACACACACCCGCACACACACCCGCACACATCGCACAGACACCCCGCACACACACCCCGCACACATCGCACAGACACCCCGCACACACACCCCGCACACACACACACCCGCACACACACACCCCGCACACACACACCCCGCACACACACTAATCATGACGGGTCCGGGAGGTGAGGCTGACCTGTGCGGCCGTGGGAAAGTTGATGTGAGTTCATGCAGTCAAGCATGAACTCACATGAACCCTCTGAGGGCACCGCGGCTACTTCAAATGAACAGCTGATCGGCATCACCTGATACCTCAGCTGTTCATTTGAAATAACCGGCGGGAAAGCGCAGCACAGAACGGGAAAGCCGGCGGTGAAGTCTTTTCACTGCCGGCTTCCCCGCCCGGGTCCTTCGCTCCTTGGTGCTGTGCTCCCCGCCCGGTCCTAATTTACGATCGGGATGGGAGGTGGCGAGGGGAGCGGAGGATCGGGGTGGGAGGCTGCGGGGAAGCAGTATGGGGCTGCGTGATTGTTTAAAAGCCGGCGGCTTTTTACCGCGCGCCGGCTTTTAAACAATCAGGAGAATTCTCCCACGCTGGGATGGCATTCTGATGACAAGCTGGATCGCAGCTGAGCGCTGCCATCCTGCTTGTCATCCTTCAGAGACACTGCAGAGCGCAGGCATTATGGGAACTTCCGATTCCGGTATTCGATATTATAAAAGTATCGGAATTAAGTATCGGAATTCCGATACAGTGAATATCGGCCGATACCCGATATTTCAGTATCGGAATGCTCAACACTACCCGTGATACAAACACCAGGGGTAGTAATAGCTTTGCTTGCATTGAGTGAATGCAGCCAGGGGCGTACTGTCCATAGCGGCAGCCCACGTACTGTAGGTGGTCGACCCTAATTAGAACTTTTGCTATGAAGCACTGTGATTTCTATGTATGCCACTGAATGGAACATAAAAATAAATGCCTCGTGTAAGGTTCATCCATGGGTGGCTCCAAAAAAAAACCCACAAACAAAAAGGAACCAGGAAATAATGTTCTGTACATGTGGTGGCATTCGAGGACACCCCAATAGGTAAGATATAGCTGTTCCTTTTTTCACACACTAGGAAATTCATGGACTTCAACATTTTTTTTTTAATTTCCCCCCATTGTTCTGTTCTGTTCTGTAATCCAATTCTTCCCACATGGAGAAGCCCCAGCACATTGTGTTACTTAACACAGAGAGGTGCCCTTAGATATTAATATACTTGTTATTTTTTAGCCTTTTTTTCTGCTGGTTAGTATCTAGTTATGAAATTGATAGCTGCTAACTATTGATCTTTTTTAGTTTTTGAAGGATCTGGATTAGGATCTGGCACAATAATCGCCCAGGATGAAGGATCTGGCCTTGTAATCGCTCCAGAAGAAGGATCTGGTGCAATAATCGGTCAAAATGAAGGATCTGGCATTGTCATCACTCCAGAAGAAGGATCTGGTGCAATAATCGCTCAAGATGAAGGATCTGGCATTGTCCTCACTCCAGAAGAAGGATCTGGTGCAATAATCGCTCAAGATGAAGGATCTGGCATTGTAATCATTTCAGAAGAAGGATCTGGTGGAGTAATCGCTCAAGATGAAGGATCAGGCATTGTAATCTCTCCAGAAGAAGGATCTGGTGCAGTAATCGGTCAAGATGAAGGATCAGGCATTGTAATCTCTCCAGAAGAAGGATCTGGTGCAATCATTACTCAAGATGAAGGATCTGGCATTGTAATCATCCCAGAAGAAGGATTTGGCACAACAATTGGTCAAGACGAGGAATCTGGCATTGCAATCACTCCAAAAGCAGAATTAAGGCGTCGGTTCTTTTTCTAAATAATAACATTGAAAATCGTATCACGTCTGTGAATTATGGAGAAGCCCCATCTCATGTTTGTTAGTATGATTTCTGCTTTTATGTGTTTTGTTTATGTATCTAATTTCACAAATCCTGAAAAAGGCAAAGTAATTCAATCTGCTCTGCATTCATTTTTTCATTATGTGCCCTACATCCAGTCAACAGTTAAATGAAAATACAATTACAATATCTTGTTTTTTTTGTAATAAAATATATATTTTATTTTATACAGTATTTTATTTTTACATGTATTATTATTAGAATGAGAAAATTAATAATAAAAATCTTAGGGCCTGATTCATCAAAACTTTTACGTCAGAAATCTGGCATAAAAACTTTGACAAATCACAACATTTTTGCACAATACAAGGTTACGCAAAAGTTTTGCTACTTTTGGTAGTTTTATACTAAGTTTTGCCCACTTTCGCAAAAATTGGTGGAGATGGGGCAGGAAGGGTGCGTGACATCACAGATCATCTAATTAATGATGTGTTGTGGGATATCTTATTCTAGAAATCTTGCTCCTGGCCTCAAGTCTGGCGGGAATAATGCCAATCGGGGACATAATATAGTATCTGCACTGTTAGTGATACCATATGCACTAACTCAACAATGTAGATATTATAATAAAAACCTAGCAAAACACTGCACTAAATATACTAATTCATTAAGGTTGGCGTTTTATAAACCAGTCTTGATACAAGGTCCGCTAGGATAAGATACACTATAGAGACCCTTGCCTTTTAATGAATTTAGCTCATCTTTCAGCTGCTGGTGTGCGAGTAATAAATGTGCTCTAGTAATGGACCGGAATATACCTCTGCTATAATTGACACCACTTTCAAAAAGGGCTTGACAAATTGGCACCTTGGAGCTCACTGTGGATTAGCAAAAATCATCTAAAAACAGAACTTGAAAAATAGACAGTGGTAATATGGCCCTGTGTAATCTCCAAGTGGTACAGAATTGTTGTTTGGCATCCATGCATATGTACAGTACAGACCAGGCCCGGCATCAGCACCCGGGCAAGGGCCGGGACCCTAAGCAGGAGGGGGGGCCCACTCGCCGTCAGGCACCCCAGCGCTCTATGGGGCCTGTGAGCGGAGGAGTGCGGTGCCAGCGTCCGCGAATGGGCCCCCCGCTTGCTTAGGGTCCCGGCCGGCACAATACTTATCCCTCCCCATGACTCCGCAGCTCAGGTGTCTTCCCGCTCTCTGCTGCACTGTGACGTGTCAGGTCAGAGGGCGTGATGACGTCTTTATACCGCGCCCTCTGCTGAGCAGTCACAGAGTGGGAAGACGGCGACCGGAGGAGTCCGGAGTAGAGCAGTGGCAGCAGGTGAGGAGAGGTGAGGTGAGTATTAAATTTTTTTATTTTATGTATGGAGGTATGGGGCATTATATGGGGCCCAGGAGGCATGGCTGCATGGGGCATTATATGGGGCCCAGGAGGCATGGCCGCATGGGTCATTATATGGGGCCCAGGAGGCATGGCCGCATGGGTCATTATATGGGGCCCAGGAGGCATGGCCGCATGGTTCATTAAATGGGGCCCAGGAGGCATGGCCACATGGGGCATTAAATGGGGCCCAGGACGCATGGCCGCACGAGGCATTAAATGGGGCCCAGGAGGCATGGCCGCATGGTTCATTAAATGGGGCCCAGGAGGCATGGCCGCATGGGGCATTAAATGGGGCCCAGGACGCATGGCCGCATGGGGCATTATATGGGGCCCAGGACGCATGGCCGCATGGGGCATTATATGGGCCCCAGGAGGCATGTGGCATTAAATGGGGCCCAGGAGGCATGGCCGCATGGGGCATTAAATGGGGCCCAGGAGGCATGGCCGCATGGTTCAGTAAATGGGGCCCAGGAGGCATGGCCGCATGGGGCATTAAATGGGGCCCAGGAGGCATGGCCGCATGGGGCATTAAATGGGGCCCAGGAGGCATGGCCTCATGGGGCAGTAAATTGGGCCCAGGAGGCATGGCCGCATGGGGCATTATATGGGGCCCAGGACGCATGGCCGCATGGGGCATTATATGGGGCCCAGGACGCATGGCCGCATGGGGCATTATATGAGGCCCAGGAGGCATGGGGCATTATATGGGGCCCAGCCTGCATGGGGACTTATATGGGGGCCAGTATTCTGTTTGGAGCATTTTATGGGGGTCAGTATTCTGTATGGAGCATTTTATGGGGGCCAGTATCCTGCATGGAGCATTTTATGGAGGCCAGTATGGAGCATTTTATGCGGTCCATTATTCTGTATGCAGCATTATATGGGGTCCATTATTCTGTATAGGGCATTATATGGGGTCCATTATTCTGTATGGAGCAATATATGGGGCCCATTATTCTGTATGGAGCATTATATGGGGTCCATTATTCTATATGGAGCATTGTATGGGGTCCATTATTCTGTATAGAGCATTATATGGGATCCATTATTCTGTTTGGAGCATTATATGGGGCTCATAATACTGTATGAAGGTCTATACTGCCCCGTGTGCGCTGCGAGGATCCGCTGGTTTCTGAGCTATTGCAGAATTTACTATAGATATCACTCATGTAATGTTGTAATGTAAGAAGTGAAATCTTTGGCATTGTACAATATACACTGCTCAAAAAAATAAAGGGAACACTTAAACAACAGAATATAACTCCAAGTAAATCAAACTTCTGTGAAATCAAACTGTCCACTTAGGAAGCAACACTGATTGACAATCAATTTCACATGCTGTTGTGCAAATGGAATAGACAATAGATGGAAATTATTGGCAATTATCAAGACACCCTCAGTAAAGGAGTGGCTCTGCAGGTGGGGACCACAGACCACATCTCAGTACCAATGCTTTCTGGCTGATGTTTTGGTCACTTTTGAATGTTCGTTGTGCTTTCACACTCGTGGTAGCATGAGACGGACTCTACAACCCACAGAAGTTGCTCAGGTAGTGCAGCTCATCCAGGATGGCACATCAATGCGAGCTGTGGCAAGAAGGTTTGCTGTGTCTGTCAGCGTAGTGTCCAGAGGCTGGAGGCGCTACCAGGAGACAGGCCAGGAGACGTGGAGGGGGTCGTAGGAGGGCAACAACATAGCAGCAGGACCGCTACCTCCACCTTTGTGCAAGGAGGAACAGGAGGAGCACTGCCAGAGCCCTGAAAAATGACCTCCAGCAGGCCACAAATGTGCATGTGTCTGCACAAACGGTTAGAAACCGACTCCATGAGGGTGGTATAAGGGCCCGACGTCCACAGATAGGGGGTTGTGCTCACAGCCCAACACCGTGCAGGATGTTTTGCATTTGCCACAGAACAACAGGATTGGCAAAGTCGCCACTGGCGCCCTGTGCTCTACACAAATGAAAGCAGGTTCACACTGAGCACATGTGACAGACGTGACAGAGTCTGGAGACGCCATGGAGAGCGATCTGCTCCCTGCAACATCCTTCAGCATGACCGGTTTGGCAGTGGGTCAGTAATGGTGTGGGGTGGCATTTCTTTGGAGGGCCACACAGCCCTCCATGTGCTCGCCAGAGGTAGCCTGACTGCCATTAGGTACCAAGATGAGATCCTCAGACCCCTTGTGAGATCATATGCTGGAGCGGTTGGCCCTGGGTTCCTCCTAATGCAGGACAATGCCAGACCTCATGTGGCTGGAGTGTGTCAGCAGTTCCTGCAAAAAGAAGGCATTGAAGCTATGGACTGGCCCACCCGTTCCCCACACCTGAATCGGATTGAGCACATCTGGGACATCATGTCTCGCTCCATCCACCAACGTCACGTTGCACTACAGACTGTCCAGGAGGTGGCGGATGCTTTAGTCGAGGTCTGGGAGGAGATCCCACAGGAGACCATCCGCAACCTCATCAGGAGCATGCCCAGGCGTTGTAGGGAGGTCATACAGGCACGTGGAGGCCACACACTATACTGAGCCTCATTTTGACTTGTTTTAAGGACATTACATCAAAGTTGGATCAGCCTGTAGTGTGTTTTTCCACTTTAATTTTGGGGGTGACTCCAAATCCAGACCTCCATTGGTTAATAAATTTGATTTCCATTAATGATTTTTGTGTGATTTTGTTGTCAGCACATTCAACTTTGTACAGAATAAAGTATTCAATGAGAATATTTCATTCATTCAGATCTAGGATGTGTTATTTGAGTGTTCCCTTTATTTTTTTGAGCAGTGTATATATATATATATATATATACCGTATATTCCGGCGTATAAGATGACCTGGTGTATAAGACGACCCCCCTACTTTCCTACTTTTCTAAAATATAGAGTTTAGGATATATTCACCGTATAAGACTACCCAACGCATACCAAACACCGGTAAAAATTTAAAAAAAACAGATTTGAATTTAACATGGTCCTTTTTTAATTTAAATTCTTATGACATGCAGGTATATAGCAGGAAAACTGTCACTCATAAACATAAGGCATAAGGCATACAACAACAACATTACTATCATCCATTTTCATCAGCGGCATACACCGGTACCCGACAATTTACAACAGAAAGAATAGAGCTTCACACATAGATTAGATAGATAGAAATATGTCAGTCACATATATATGAAGTACAGTGACATTGTTGCTTACTGTACTTGTCATTTAGTGTAAAGGATTTATTAAAAAATATAATAGTGTTTTCGTGCACCGTCTCTTTAAAAAAGCCGGCCGGCAATTCAGCATCTGTACCCGACAATTTAGAATAGAAGGAATAGAGAATCATACATAGATTAGATAGATAGAAACATGTCAGTCACATATATATGAAGTACAGTGACAGTGTTGCTTACTGTACTTGTCATTTAGTGTAAAGGATTTATTTAAAAAAATAATAGTGTTTTCATGCACCGTCTCTTTAAAAAAGCCGGCCGGCAATTCAGCATCTGTACCCGACAATTTAGAATAGAAGGAATAGAGAATCATACATAGATTAGATAGATAGAAACATGTCAGTCACATATATATGAAGTACAGTGACAGTGTTGATTACTGTACTTGTCATTTAGTGTTAAAATAAAGGATTTATTTTAAAAAAAATTGGCGTGGGGTTCCCCTTAATTTTAGTCTCTAGCGGAGGTTAAGCAGACAGCTGGGGCAGATGTTTGAAGCCTGGGAAGGGGGTAATACCCACGGAGCTTCCCAGACTACTAATATCAGCCCCCAGCTGAATACCTAGCCTTATGACATGCAGGTATATAGGATGCGCCAATTCTGGCACTTAGCCTTGCTCTTCCACGCTGCCCTGGTGCGGTGGCAGGGGGTAATAGGGCTGGGGTTCATGTCAGCGCCAGCTGCCATGAAGCCCAGGTTAGTAATGATGGTCGTCTATAAGACACCCCCATTACTAACCTACAAAGTGTTAAAAAGAAAAAACACACACTACACCAAGAAAAAAATAATTTATTTGAAATAAACCACACCATTTTATTTAATTCTTAGTTTACTAAAAAAAAAATAGTTACCTGTCCACGTTCCTGCGCTGATCTCCCATGCACAGCTGTCACATCTGGAGATGGTGACAGCGGTGCATGGCTGCTGTAAGCTCACGCTGCCGGGAACACGTCCGCTCCCGGCAGCGGGAGCCACTGACTGAGGTCACCGGAGTGCATTCAGTCAGCGCAGCTCCGGAGACCTCCTTTACGGCACTGCTGTACCGTGGGAATTTCTCACGATACAGCAGGGCCGTAAAGCAGCTAACCGGAGCAGCGCTGCCTGAACTCCGGCGAACCCGCTTATGCAATGACGGGGCTGCTTTACGGCCCCGTCACTCTAGCGGCGGCAGCGGTTCAGAGCGGTCACATTCTATGTGGCTGCTCTGAACTGGAGATCTTCGTGGGACACTCGTGGACTACTACGGAGGGGTAAGGATAAGGTTGTGGTTTATTATTTTATATTTTATTACAGGAGATCGATGGCTTCGGGGAATTAGGTGTCTAGGTGAGTATAGGTGTAGTTTTTTATTTTTTACTTTATTTTAGGTGGCGATCGGCGGGGACAGGTAATGTATAAACTAATTTATTGTAGGCAACCACTGGCCACCAATGACATGTATTTAACATTTATTGGGGACACAGTAGGGCAATTTATATAGCAGGATCAGGCTGATGGGAACTACTGCTCCCATCGAGCTGATCCTGCTGGCAGGAGTGGACGGGGGACAGACATAGGCCGATGGGAGTAGTAGTGTCACATCGGCCTATGTCTGCCTGCACGCACACACCCGCACACATCGCACAGACACCGCGCACACCCGCAGACATCGCACAGACACCGCACACATCGCACAGACACAGCACACACCCCCAGACATCGCACAGACACCGCACACACCCGCACACACTCGCAGACATCGCACAGACACATCGCACAGACACCGCGCACACCCGCACACACTCGCAGACATCTCACAGACACCGCACACACCCGTAGACATCGCACAGACACCCCACACACACTCGCAGACACACGCACAGACACCCGCACACACCAATCATGACGGGTCTGGGAGGTGAGGCTGACCTGTGAGACCGTGGGAAAGTTCATGTGAGTTCATGCAATGCAGTCAAGCATGAACTCACATGAACCCTCTGAGGGCACCGCGGCGACTTCAAATGAACAGCTGATCGGCATCAGCTGATACCTCAGCTGTTCATTTGAAATAACCGGCGGGAAAGCGCAGCACAGAACGGGAAAGCCGGCGGTGAAGTCTTTTCACTGCCGGCTTCCCCGCCCGGGTCCTTCGCTCCCCGCTCCTTTGTGCTGCACTCCCCGCCCGGTCCTAACTTACGATCGGGATGGGAGGTGGCGAGGGGAGCGGAGGATCGGGGTGGGAGGCTGCAGGGAAGCAGTATGGGGCTGTGTGATTGTTTAAAAGCCGGCGGCTTTTTACCGCCCGCCGGCTTTTAAACAATCAGGAGAATTCTCCCACGCTGGGATGGCATTCTGATGACAGGCTGGATCTCAGCTGAGCTCTGCCATCCAGCTTGTCATCCTTCAGAGACACTGCAGAGCGCAGGCATTATGGGAACTTCTGATTCCGGTATTCGATATTGTAAAAGTATCGGAATTAAGTATCGGAATTCCGATACCGCGAATATCGGCCGATACCCGATATTACAGTATCGGAATGCTCAACACTACTTGTCACAGAAGCGATGCGAACTTCCCAGCTCCGGACACAGCGCAGCGCTTCTGTGACAAGTGAAAGCTGTCGGCACAGAAGCCCTGCGCTGTGTCCGGAGCTGGGAAGACACTGCGATGTGTCAGAAAAGTTCGCTAGGTTCTGTCTGTCTCCGCTGCTGGGAATACGCTGCGCTGTGTCCCAGGCCTGAGAAGACACAGCGCAGCGATGTGTCAGTTTCAGCACAGAAGCGCTGACTGTCTGGACCTACCGCCGCCGTATTTTAACTCCCTCCACCTTATATTAACTCCCACATGGCAGGGATATGGCCACGGCAGCTTATTAACACCCCCAGAGTATCCCCGCATGTCAATTTCTGAAAGTTCAAAAACATTACCGGCGTATAAGACGACCCCAGACTAGACAGAAGATTTTTCAGTCTTCAAAAGTCGTCTTATACGCCGGAATATACGGTATATATATATATATATATATATATATAATGTATATATATACAGTATATGTATTTCTCTGCCATATTTGTGAATCATGAATCGTGGTATGTGTTAAAGGGGAGACTCTTTCACCCGGGGCCCACGAAAACCTGGAGCCGGCCCTGGTACAGACCCATATTGTACTTTTATATACCCATAGCTCCCAAACGTCCCGGATTCAGGAGGACTGTCCCTATTTGAAGACTCAGTGCTGCTGTCCTGGCACGTCAGGGCTGTGTCCCAGCTTCTAAAATTCACCTATCTGATGCCTTCATCTCTCCTCCTCCTATGGGGGGGGAGGCATCTCTCTACTCAGTCCATGAATTAAATTATATAATTCGCACTTCTCCTGTGATCACGTCTCAATGTTCTAAGGCAGCAGCTTTAGCTATAAGCCACAGCCCACAATGATAAACAGGAGAATTTGGTAATTTTGAGATGTATTACAGGCAGTGACCCCCCAGAAGCAGATTGTACAAGTACATTGTATACAGAAGAGTGTAGCGCCCTGCGGGTTCAGTCGCCACAGAGGTACTGCATCTCACCTAGAGGTGTGGTATCCCACTCTCAGGTAAGGATGGAGTACTACCCGGGACCCACCCACCTGCACCCAGCACTACCACACCAACTTTCTCCTGTTCCCTGCACAGGAACCCCCTGCCCCGGGTGCCTGCAGCGACAGCCTGCTCCTGGGCCCGCTACAGGAACTTCCTTTCCCTGCACCCGCATGGGTGTACGGGCGCCCTGCGTGGGACTGGTCAGCCGAATTCGAGGACCAGCAGAGAGCATCTCGAGTGCCCACACCCGCACCCCTGGTTGCCTGCCAGGGAGGAGAAGCATACCGATGGGACAACCCAGAGGGTAACCTCATGGGGTTCCTGAGGGAGATGGAGACCGAGGTCCTCAGGAGGAAGGAACAGTGTGAACGGGAGCTCAGGAAGCTGACCGCAGAGCTCCGGGAGCGGCAAGAATGGTGGGAGAGGATGAAGGCTCGCAACATGGCAGCCAAAACCCGGGCCCGCAAGACCAAGACGGCCACACCCAGTCCCCGTGCAGAAGGGACTGTCGTGAAGTTTGACCTGGAAGCCGGGTAGGGCTTCATCAGAGAACCACAATTGGCAAAGGATCTCTTTGTTAACAGGAGGGACATGGAGTCCCACCTCCAGCAGGGACATCCCGGCGGAGACCTGTACCCAGGTGACCATTTCACCTATACCCGGCATAAGGGAGAGCGCGGGTGGTATGCCCTCCATGTGCACAGGGTAGTGGAGGAGGAAGAGGACATGCCCCTGCTGTCCGAGGCTAATGACCCGGCTGGGCCAGCCTATGCAGGACAGGTGTCTCCCAGGAGGGAGCACCAATATTGAACTCCTGGTTTACAAACTGAACTGTATATAGTTACCCGGAAGGGTACATCATTGTCTTAAGTAGGTTAGAAAAGTTTGTGTGCTTACATAATTACCCGGTAAGGGTATAAAAACTGTTAGGCTGAGGACAGTGAGCAGTCAAAAACTTTTAACTGTAAATAGTTTGCACTTCTTAAAGTGCTTCTTATTGGTTTTATACAGACCGCAGAACGTTGAGGGTTTTCGGACGGGTCCCTCAAATTGCACTTACACCAGTAAGATGGACACCCAGTTATGGATCTCACTGTATTGTTTTATATGAAAAATATTTTATAGATGTGAAGAAAATTTTATTGGAGAAAGTATTATAATGTTTTGATAAAGAAACCTGTAACATTTAAGAAAAGAGCCTCTCATAAAGGGAAGAAATGTTATGATTGTTCTTCTAAGTGAATGCATTCTAAAAATTTTGTATGTCTGAAATACCTTGTTTTAACTCTGTTCCAGCCCGCGGACGTGCTGTGTTTTACCAGGGGGCTATGTGGCACCCCTGCGGGTTCAGTCGCCACAGAGGTACTGCATCTCACCCAGAGGTGTGGTATCCCACTCTCAGGTAAGGATGGAGTACTACCTGGGACCCACCCACCTGCATCCAACACTACACCATTCCAGACCAGCAGGCGGGGCAAGATGCACTGAGCCTGCTGAGCCCTGTCCCTGGTTGGAAGTGGGGGGAACTGAGAGAAGGGGAACCATGTAGTGGGTGTGGGTGGAGGAAGCAGCACAGGGGAGCACTTTGAGGAGGAGTATAAAAAGGGGAACCATCCTGGGAGAGAGAGTTCAGTCTGAGAGGGAGTTCAGTCTGAGGAGGAGTCCAGTTTGAGAGGAGAAGGAGAGAGAGCAGGAGCTCTGTAGGAGCTCTAATCAGGAAGAGTGAAGCGGGCCTAGACTGAGAGGCCGAGGAGGACAGGCTGGCAGAGGACGGGAGAAGAGGGAAGGCTCCAGAAATAAGGGGATCCCAGGGGCACGGCGATTGCGGAAGTTACCCATGCACCCGAATCTACAAGAACATGGAGGGATCAGGCCGCAAAGGGGACCGCCCCTAACTAGTGGAGAACTACAAGGCTCAGCTAGGAACCGGAGGCTACTGTACTTTCAGGGTGCAGCTGCTCACTTCCGCAACTATATCGTCAAAAAAGTGGCCGCATAGGATTCAGGGGACTGCAGGTTGCCCGCCAAAATCCGAGGCTACCGGCTTGGGACACTGGTTTTGAGGAGCGGGGCAGGAGGGTGAGAGCCAGCGCAGGAAGACGACCGAGGAAGGCACACAGAATGGGGTCCCGTTATGTACTCCTGAAATACCTGGGAGATTGCTGAACCCATGCCTTGGTGAGCACAGGACGGCGTGGGAGGTTACCCTGGCACTGGTAACCTGGAGTCTGACAACTGTGAGTAAATCTGAAAGACTGCACCCCACTGTGTCTTAGAATTATTATCTGCGCCATCACCTGCATTACACCGCACCAACTGCACCTACCTCATAGCATCACTACATCCTGCCCTGGAGCTAAGCTCTGCCTGTGGAGAGCTGAACCAACTCTGCTGCGTCACCATCAGCTCCAGAGGATTTGCACCGCAGCGGCGGCCTCATATAGCCGCATACCACAGGTGGAGTCACGAACATTATCTATAAAAACCTTATTCCCCTTCCCTTTTACTTTTCAACTTTTATTGACCGCCCTGGGTCACGGACCGGGTCACTGCCACCGTGACATACCCCAGCATCGATCGGCCCGGCTACCGAGTACCCCACGCCCCAGGGGGCGCGTCAAGTGTATTTCTTTGTACTTGTATACTGAGGTGAAGAAAAAGTCAGATTTTTTTGTTCCTAGAAAAACTACTAAAAATAATAAAAAGGAATTGCAAAAATGTCATATATAGAGATGGGCAAACCTGTTGCTGTCCGGTGCTAAACGATGAACATGAACTTCTCCCGGAAGCAGGTTGCAATGTTCGGAGTTCTGGGGGAAAGAGAGAGGCTAAGTGCCCACGATGCAGAAATGCTGCATATTTTTTCCACATCTCCCTGGCAGGAAAAACGCATGCGGATTTTACATGCATTTTTCCTGCCAGGTAGAAGCATTTGTCAAGCGTTTTTGCATGCATTTCTGCATGCGGGTTATCAAGCGCTTTTCCAAGCGATTTTAGCATCACTTGGAAAAGTGCTTGACAACTTGGTCACACTATATAAATCCATGCAACCGGCATGGATTTTATATAGTGTGACCAAGTTAATAGCTAAAAAAAAGAATAAAAATGGTAAAAAATAAAAAATAAACATTATACTTACTTTCCGATGGCCCCCGGTCTTTTCTCCACTGCGTCCGGTCTCTTGTACAGCTTGCGATGGTCTAAAAGGACCTGTGGTGATGTCATTTAGTGATGTGACAGGTCACGCGACCGCCGACGTCAGCGGTGGCGTGACCTGTCACATGACTAAATGACATCACCGCAGGTTCTTTTAGACGATCGCGAGCCGTACAAGAGACCGGATGCATCGTACAGGAAACCGCGGGACATCGGAAGGTGAGTATAATGTATTTTTTTATTTTAAATTCTTTTTTTTTAACAGGTACTATGGTAGTCTCCTCTTCTCCAGACCTGGATACCATCCACACATTGAATCGCTTAATATCCGCATGTGCACATGTAGTCATGCGGATATTAAGCGATTCAATGCAAGTCAATGGCGGCAATTACGCTGTATGTCCGCAAAATTAATGGACATGATGCATATTTTTCCGCAATGATAATGTTCAGCGGAAATTTCCGCAGCATGTGCACAGCACTGGCGGATTATGATTGAGGACCATGGGGCACGTATTACCAAGCGTTTTTTAAGCGTTTTCGCTGCGGAAATTCCGCGGCAAAAATGCTTGAAAAATGCATAGTGGGCACGCAGCCAGAGAGGGTAAATGCTGCATTTTTTTCTGCTGCTTTTTTTGCACAGAAATGCTGCTGTGTTTAACTGTCCAAGCAAAGTGAATGTGATTTCATGAAAACTGCACCACCTGTGTGTCTAAAGACGCTGCTGATCTGTGCGGTTTTGGTGCTTTTTTTTCTCTTGTCTTTATGTAGAGCCTAAAAAAAGTGCATGTAAAAAACTGCAGCTACTTTTTAAGTGCAGAATCAAAGCATTTCTGTGCTATAAAAGCACTTAAAAATGTGGGTTCACATCTGTACCCAAATACTCATCAAATAAGAGCAAAAGGCATAAAAAATGCATCACAAATGCAATAATCAGACAAGATTGTTATTGCGCAGTTTGATGCGGACACCTGCAGAAAACAAAAACACAGTTTTTCTGCAACGTGTGAACACGGCCTTACGGACACCAAAAATCCATATAGTAAAGCTACATAAAGATGAGAAAGTTCTGGCGGCTTTGACTGTGAATGAAGGAACAAAAAACAAATCTACAGGTCCCAACTAGAGATGAGCAGGACGTACAGATGACGGCGCTCCAGTCCTAGCTAATCAAAAGCCGGGTCCGGGACGCTGGATGGTAAGAGATGTGCAGGCCTCCCGTCCATCCACCAGGTAGCACTGACCTGCACATTGGACCAGAGACCCATGAATCGATCCGCTCATCTTTAGTCCAAACTGTCCCAGATACAGTGGACAGTCACAGATTTACGTCTACGCCCTGCAGTCTCAATCTGAATGTCAATCACTGCCACCGCCGATCTGATATCTCCACCTACCAGGGTAGAAAGAAATGGTAAATGGGAGTGGATTGGGGGTGTGGTCAAAATTTGGGCTGATAAGACCTCCATTCACATTAAATAACAGTCCATCTAATGTGTATGGGGTCTTTACTTCAGCTCAGCCTCATCCAAGTGGGAGAATTATGATCAGTTTGATCCCAGGAACCTGATCCCATGATCACACACTGATGTTCTATCTTGACCATAGACTATGTATTTTTTTCCAGAATTTACACAGAAAATTATTAATCCCTTCATGACCATATAATGTAAATATAGGAGTTGTGGAGTGCATTATACTCAGTGGGGAGCTGTGGAGTTAAATAGTGAATGAGCGGTTTGGGGGCATCATACTCGGTTAGGGGCTATGGTGAGCATCATAATTTTGGAGCATCACACTGAGTGAGGGAGTGCAGGAGAATCATACTGAGTGGAGGCCATCATGCTGAATTGGGGGGCTAGCATACTAAGTGAAGGGTTGTAAGGGTCATTATTCAAAGTGGGAGACATTTGTGGGACATCATACTAATTGAAGTGCTATGGAAGTCATTATACTGAGAGGTGGGCTATCAAATTTAGTGGGGTCAGTGGGAACATCATACTCAGTGAGGGGCTGTGGAGGTCATCATACTGTGTGAAGAGCTTTAGGGGTATCATTCTAAGTGAAGGGCTATGGGTTGTCATACTGAATGACAGGCAGTTGGGGGCATTATATTTTGTGTGGGGTTTGGTGGCATCATATTGAGTATGAGCCTGTGGAATACATCATACTGAGTGAGCAGTTGTGAGAGCATCATACTAAGTAAAGGGTTTGGGGGGTGTATCATGCTGAGTGAGGGGCTGTGGGGGTCATCATACTGAGTGTGGGTGTTTTTTTAGGGCCAAGATAATAAGTGAGTGGCTGTGGAGGCCATCATAGTGATTAGTGGGGTCTGTGGGAACATCATACTGAGGTGCCACCATTCAGTGAGGAATATTATGGGTCCATTTTACTTGTGTACTTTGGAGACATCTGACTGAATGTCAGTTTCATGAGGCCATCATATTAAGTGTGTGGCTGGTGGGAAGTCATACTAAGTGAGGGGCTGTGGGGGCCAAAATACTGAGTGGGAAACTGTGGAGGCAGTATAGTATGTGAGGGTTGTGGGGAGTATCATACTAAGAGAGGCCTGTATACTGAGGGGCCATCATACTGAGTGGGGGCCATGATACTTGTGTGGGGTGGTTGAAAGAATGGTATACTAAGTGGGGGTCATCATACTGACATACTAGACCCAGACCATGAAGGCAGGAGTATTGCGGCTTAAGAAATTATAAACAGAACAAAACATATGAGCTCCGATGCTGACGTTTTGAACAAGATGTGTTGGCATATACAACAGATTAGGACTTATTATAAGTGAAAGGAGGACTTTATACTAACCAGACAGCAGATGGCGATAGTGTGTAAAGTTATATGCTTGCTGTAATGGCGGGGAGGAAAGCTCTCAATTGTTGGTTGTTTTTACTTCCTGTGTTTCTTTCTTTCCTGAATGTGTTATGTCAGCAGCACACGGACTGTGTGACACTGAATTGTATCTCATGTTTATCCAGTATGAAGTAAATACTGTTTACTCAAGATATTTTGCTGATTGAAGCTCTCGTAAGTACAGTGGTGACTGTAAGAAGATGCACTCTGCGACAGGTTATGGGCCCAGACACTAAAGCCCAGACACTACAGGCCCGCACTACAAGAGGATCCTGGTTTATAACCCCAGATAACGGAGCACACAGATAAGCTCTGTAAACAGAAGGAAATAAATCCAGATACAGAGTGACAAAGGAATTCATGATCCCAGGAGCTGGATATAATTACAGAGAATTCAACACAGGCAGGACATACAGGAACTATCAGCAAGAAGAAAAAACAGGAGAATATCTTTAGTACAACTCTCTAAACAAGTAAGACTATATAAAGATGATGAGTAACACAGAACTGAAATTCACAGTAGCTAAACTGAATAGTGAAAATTATCAGTTATGGAAATTCAAAGTAGAGATGTTGTTATCTAAGGATGATTTATGGGAAGTAATTGTTACAGAAAGACCAGATCAAGATAATCAGACATGGGATAAGAAGAATAGACAAGCGAGAGCCACCATTAGCTTATTAGTGGATGATGCTCAATTAATACATATAAGAAATGAAGAAACAGCGAAAGGAATGTGGGAAAAATTAAGAAAACTGTATGAAAGACCTAGCTTTAATCACAAGTTATTTTTATTAAGAAAGCTTTACAGTATGAGATTGAGTGCAAATGACGACATGCAGAAGCACATATTCTCAATGATGGAAGTGATATCACAGCTAAGATCTATTGGTGAAGACATTAAAGAAAGTCATGTAGCAACTATATTATTGTGCAGTTTACCAGATTCGTATACAGCCTTGATAAATGCCCTTGAGACGAGACCAGAAACTGACATTACATTAGATTTTGTGAAAACAAGACTAATAGATGAATATCAGAGAAGAAAAGAACAAAGAAATGATTCTTCTACCGAAAAGGACAGTGAAAACACTCTTAAAGCTACAGAATTTCAAAAACTCTATAATAAAGAGACAAGAGAATGCTTCAGATGTAAGAAAAAAGGTCATTTAAAGAAAGACTGTACCATATGGAAAGCAGAACAACAAAAATTACAACATAAAAAGCATACACAGAAAGTAAAAAAACACAATTTCCGATTCATGTGAGAATAATTGGAAAGGCACATTTAAAGTAACAGACAAGAAATCATCACTTGGTTGGTTTATTGATTCAGGAGCAATGAGTCATATGACAAGTGACAAGAATTTCTTTACTGATCTTGATTTAGATAAGAAAGAAGCCATTTATCTTGCAGATGGAAGCAAAATAACCGCAGAAGGTATCGGACAAGGTATGCTAAATTGTTCAAACAAGTTCGGACAAGATTCAAAGATACTTGTACAGGATGTGTTGTATGTTCCAAAATTGGAAGGCGGATTATTATCTGTGAAATGTTTAACAGAAAAGGACTTACAGTAAAATTCAAAGACAATGAGTGTGCAATTATTGCAGGAAACAAGGTGATCACCAAAGTCAAGGCAGATGAACAATTATATCATTTTGACACACCAAAGGAACAGATGAAGGTATGTACACATGATCACAAAAACTGTATTCACATGTGGAATAGACGTCTAGGACATAGACACCCTGACAGTATAAGGGAACTACAGAGAAAAGAATTGACAAAAGATTTAAAGATATCAGATTGCTCAATTACCATAAGATGTCAATGTTGTATAAAATCCAAAGCCACAAGGATATCTATTCCAAAAGAAAGTGAGATGAAACCACTTGATTTGGTGCATACTAACGTATGTGGACCCATGAAAGTGACTACATTAGGAGGCAATAGATACATGTTGACTTTTATAGATGACTACTCAAGATACACAGTCACATACTTAATTAAGAACAAAAGTGAAGTTTTTGATAAACTTGTAGACTATGTAACAAGATCAAGTAACAAATTTCAAAGGAAGCCAATTGTCATCAGAAGTGATAATGGAGGTGAATTTACAGGTCACAGAATAGAAGAATACTTAAGACAAAATGGAATAGAACACCAGAAAACTGTTCCATACACACCTGAACAAAATGGAGTAGCAGAAAGGAAAAACAGAACTCTAACAGAGATGATAAGATGTATGCTGACGGATTCCAAACTACCAGAGAAATATTGGGGTGAGGTAGCAATGACAGTTACATATCTACAGAACCGACTTTTTCCAGAAAACTGACGAAAACTCCATATGAACTGTGGCAAGGTATGAAACCAAGTGTCAATCATTTAAAAGTTTTTGGATGTAAAGTTTTTATATTCATTCCAACAGAAAAACGTTCCAAACTTCAAAACAGATCCATGGAAGGAATATTCGTTGGATATAGTGAAAATTGCAAAGGGTATAGAATCCTAGATCCCAAAACAGACAGAGCTACAGTGAGTAACAGTGTGACATTCATTGAAGATTTAAATGAAGACATTATGATTTCAGTTGAAACAAAAAATGAGAAAAACAATAGTGACATAACTGAAGAAATATCTGATGAGAAAGAAGTAGAAATTAATGAAGAACAAAATACTGAAAGTGAAGAATCACAACTACAAACAGACACAGAACCAAGACGTTCAATGAGAGAGAACAAAGGAAAACCACCAAAACGTCTCTCATGCAAGACAAGCATAAGAAAAATCTATGAGCCTACCTCTTGGGAAGACATATCTAAACTTCCTGAAGAAGAAGCTAATAAATGGACAGAAGCAACAGAAACAGAAATTAAATCCATGCATGATTCAAATACATGGACACTAACAGATTTACCAGAAGGAAGAAAAGACATAGGATGTAAATGGATTTTTAAAGTAAAATACCAAACAGATGGCACAGCTGAAAGATACCGAGCAAGACTCGTAGCTAAAGGGTATTCTCAAAAATATGGAGAAGACTATGATGAGACATTTGCTCCAGTTGTTAAACACACTACAATAAGAACTTTACTTACAGTTGCAGCAATAAAACAGATGGGACTGAGACATCTGGATGTAAACACAGCTTTTTTGAATGGAGATTTAACAGAAGACATTTACATGGAACAATCTCCAGGATTCAAAGATGAAAGAAATCCAAACAAAATTTGCAAACTACAGAAAAGCATATATGGTTTAAAGCAAGCAGCTAAAGCGTGGAATGACAAAATCACGGAAGTACTTACAAATGAAAGATTTCTAAAAAGCAAAGCTGATCCATGCTTATACCCAAAAAGGCTGATTAATAGATGGATTTATGTACTCATATATGTAGACGACACTTTGATTTGTTTTAAACAAGAAAGGGATAAAGAAAACATTCTAAAAATCCTGAAGCAACATTTCGAAATCAAAGACTTGGGAAATGTGAAACAGTACCTAGGAATACAGGTAGAAAGAGAAAAAGACGGAAGTTTCCTACTGAATCAAAATCACATGATTCAAGACATAACAGAAAAATTTGGATTAAAGGATGCAAAAACAGTAAAGTCTCCAATGGAAACTAATTATCTCAAAGAGATGAACTGTGAAAAAAATATTCTACCAAATAATGAAGAATACAGAACAGCAATAGGAAAACTACTGTATCTAGCGACTGTTACAAGACCAGACATCGCAGCAGCAGTAAGAATCCTGAATAGAAAGGTATCAAAACCAAATAAAGCTGATTGGAATGCCGTGAAGAGAGTAATGCATTATTTGAAAGGAACTAGCAATGTTAAGCTTTTAACAAGATATGTTGATGCAGATTGGGCTGGAGATCCAACTGACAGAAGATCTACCAGTGGACATATTTTTTTTCTCTCAGGTGGACCAATAAGTTGGACAAGTAAGAGACAGTCAATTGTGACACTGTCTTCAACAGAAGCAGAATATGTTGCCGCAGCACATGCGAGTCAAGAAGTACTGTGGTTAAGACAATTGTTGACAGAATTAGGACAACCACAGTTGGAACCAACAAAACTGAAAGAGGACAATCAAGGATGTCTTGTTCTTGCTCAGATGGAAAGAGTCAATCCAAGAACCAAGCATATTGATGTGAAGTATCATTTCTTGAGAGATCATCAGGAACAAGGAGTCTTGAAGTTGGAGTATTGTCCTACTGAAGAAATGACAGCAGACATCTTCACGAAAGCGTTGAATGCTGATAAACACCAGAGACTGATAAAAAAGTTGGGTTTGATTGAATAAGTCCTTACTGTTGAGAAAGGGTGTTGGCATATACAACAGATTAGGACTTATTATAAGTGAAAGAAGGACTTTATACTAACCAGACAGCAGATGGCGATAGTATGTAAAGTTATATGCTTGCTGTAATGGTGGGGAGGAAAGCTCTCAATTGTTGGTTGTTTTTACTTCCTGTGTTTCTTTCTTTCCTGAATGTGTTATGTCAGCAGCACACGGACTGTGTGACACTGAATTGTATCTCATGTTCATCCAGTATGAAGTAAATACTGTTTACTCAAGATATCTTGCTGATTGAAGCTCTCGTAAGTACAGTGGTGACTGTAAGAAGATGCACTCTGCGACAAGATGCACCAAATTCATTAAGAAACGCATGCCATGTCTTGACGGAAATGTTAATCCAGTAAGTGACTGGAGTAACATTTCTGGTGTATTGTAAGCCAACACTTATGGTGAATTTGATGGGCAGGCATTGGCACGACCTGCCCTGCTTTGGTGAAACTGGTGGAAAGTGGCATGAATGTGTCAAAATTTGCAATTGTTTGCCCAAGTTGATTTTACACAAAAATGTTGCAACTTTTCTAACTGTCTTACTGGTGTAAGTATTTTGATGAATCAGAGCCATACTTTTTTAATCATAGCAATGAGTAATTTAGTACAACTGAATTAAAAGTTACAGCACTTATGTGATCTAAGGGCAGCACACATTGCTGATCTGACTGGATGGTGCCTAAATAGCCGGACAGAGCAACCTACAGTTACCAATAGTGTTGAGCGATACCTTCCGATATCGGGAAATATCGGATTGGATTGGATCGGACCGATACCCAAAAAGTATCGGATATCGCCTATTCCGATACCGGAACTCAATGCAAGTCAATGGGACAGAAATATCGGAATAAAAATAAACCCTTTCTTTCCTTGTAGGTTAATTCTACATGAAGGAAAGCAACTAAGAATAATGTAGAGTGTATTTGGGGAGGTGGGGGAGACAATAAAGGCATAGAGGTTTAGCCCAATCAAATGGAATAGCAGGAATTAATTTTTTTTTTAAGACGTTCTGAGTTACGGAAATATTGACTATGTTAAGTTTTTTTTATATTTTGTCAGATATTTATGTTTCACTACTTCCATGCTCTTCACCTTCTTTTTCACTTCTCCCACACTTTCTCCTTCATCATCCTGAGCATCAGCATCTTTTTCATCAACTTCTTCTTCACTTTCTTCATCTTCTTCTTCTTCACCTTCTTCGTATTATTCTTTTTTTTTACATTCATCATATTCTTCTTATTCAACTATTATCCTTCTTCATATTCTACTTCTTCATCTTCTTCATATTCTTCTTCATCATATTCTTATTTGTGACAGGCATTCCTGTAGTTGTTATCTATAAAAGTTTGAACATTACACTTTTCGTTCTGCCCGTCACAAAAGATTTACAACAGGATTTGTCCACGTTCAGTTTGGCCTGCAGCAGCTGGTCTTTTCCAGGGGCACCACGAAGAGGAACGGACTCACCCCCATACACTGCTTAGTCATCTTCTGCTTATAATTTAGATAATATCTTTTGCTCTGATTTTTAGTCTTGTGCTTAATGTTCTTCCGCTTTTTGTTCTGCAGATTCTTGAACTTCTGCTTCTTGATTTTCTGTCTCTTGTTCTTCTGTATCTTGGTGGTTGTCTTCTTGTTCTTTGTCCTCTTGGTCATCTTCTTCAGTGTCATCTTCTTGGTCTTCTTCGGGGTGGTCTTCAGGGTCGTCGTCTTCAGCGTCGTCGTCTTTGGGGTCCTCGTCTTCTTTGGGGTGGTCTTCAGGGTCCTCGTCTTCGGGATCGTCATCTTCGGGGTCCTCGTCTTCTTCGGGGTCGTCTTCAGGGTCGTCGTCTTCAGGGAACTCGTCTTCAGGGTCGTCGTCTTCGGCGTCCTCGTCTTCTTCGGGGTGGTCTTCAGGGTCGTTGTCTTCGGGGTCCTCGTCTTCTTCGGGGTGGTCTTCAGGGTCGTCGTCTTCGAGGTCCTCGTCTTCTTCGGGGTGGTCTTCAGGGTCCTTGTCTTCAGGGTCCTCGTCTTCTTTGGGGTGGTCTTCAGGGTCCTCGTCTTCGGGGTCCTCGTCGGGGAGATCCAGAGTGATTACCAAGAACCATTTCAAAAAGCTTGAACTTGGAAATGTAGCAGAAGGTACAAGAAGGCTGAGGAACTGCCGAGAACCAGCTGATGGTACTGGAACCCGGATGGGTAGCAGAGGTACAAGAGCCAATGGAACTACCGAGGACCAGCTGACGGTACTGGAACCCGGTTACTAAGCAGGAGGTACCTGTGCCAGAAAGCAATACCAAAGACCAGCAGATGTTGGTGGAAGTTGGATACCGAGAAGGAGGCACCTAAGCCAAAGGCACTGCCGAGAGCCAGCTGATGGTACTGGAACCCGGATGTGTAGCAGAAGGTACAAGAGCAAATGGAACTACCGAGGACCAGCTGACGGTACTGGAACCCGGATGGGTAGCAGAAAGTACAAGAGCCAATGGAACTACCGAGGACCAGCTGATGGTACTAGAACTCGGTTACTAAGCAGGAGGTACCTGTGCCAGAAAGCACTACCAAGGACCAGCAGACGTTGGTGGAACTTGGATACCGAGAAGGAGGCACCTAAGCCAAAGGCACTTCCGAGAACCAGCTGACGGTACTGGAACCCAGATGGGTAGCAGAAGGTACCCATGAAAAAAAAAGTTGCAAGGCCAAGAGCTGGCCGCAGTTACCGAAACCCACAGTCATACAGGGGGTGCTTGTCTTATTGGCACTATGGAACCAGCCTTCATTGCCAGATCCTGCAGCCCACATAGGAGTCACCTAAACTGCAGGCACCATAGAGCCGGCTAACCCGACCGCAACACGACAGGACAACGTATTGGAGGCAAAGTGACGTTGACACTACCCGGAAACAGCTGGCGTGCTGGAACCAGGCTGGGCAGGAGGGAGTACCCATGCCAAAGACACTGCCGGGAACCAGCTGACGGTACTGGAACCGGATGGGTAGCAGAAGGTACAAGAGCCAATGGAACTACCGAGGACCAGCTGACGGTACTGGAACCTGGTTACTAAGCAGGAGGTACCTGTTCCAGAAAGCACTACCAAGGACCAGAAGACGTTGGTGGAACTTGGATACCGAGAAGGAGGCACCTAAGCCAAAGGCACTGCCGGGAGCCAGCTGACGGTACTGGAACCCGGATGGGTAGCAGAAGGTACAAGAGCAAATGGAACTACCGAGGACCAGCTGATGGTACTGGAACTCGGTTACTAAGCAGGAGGTACCTGTGCCAGAAAGCACTACCAAGGACCAGCAGACGTTGGTGGAACTTGGATACCAAGAAGGAGGCACCTAAGCCAAAGGCACTGCCGAGAACCAGCTGACGGTACTGGAACCCGGATGGGTAGCAGAAGGTACAAGAGTAAATGGAACTACCAAGGACCAGCTGACGGTACTGGAACCCAGATGGGTAGCAGAAGGTACAAGAGCCAATGAAACTACCGAGGACCAGCTGACGGTACTGGAACTCGGTTACTAAGCAGGAGGTACCTGTGCCAGAAAACACTACCAAGGACCAGCAGATGTTGGTGGAACTTGGATACCGAGAAGGAGGCACCTAAGCCAAAGGCACTTCCGAGAACCAGCTGACGGTACTGGAACCCGGATGGGTAGCAGAAGGTACCCATGAAAAAAAAGTTGCAAGGCCGCGAGCCGGCCGCAGTTACTGAAACCCACAGTCCTACAGGGGGTGCTTGTCTTATTGGCACTATGGAACCAGCCTTCATTGCCAGATCCCGCAGCCCACATAGGAGTCACCTAAACTGCAGGCACCATAGAGTCTGGCATGCTGGAACCAGGCTGGGCAGGAGGGAGTACCCGTGCCAAAGACACTGCTGGGAAACAGCTGGCGGTGCTGGAACCCAGGGTAAATACTAAAAACAGAGTGGAGCCAGAGGCCTAATTGGAGCAAGTTTAAAATCTGTAGTAGTGTGAATGTGGACAGAGCAGGAGAAATTGCCGTACACACAGCAGGGGAACAGCTGACGTTACTGAACCCCAATAACACGGCAGCAAGTGTTGACTGTGCAGACGGCACTTCTGAGCGCCAACTGGCGTTGTTGGAGCTCAGGGATAATACTGAAAACAGAGGAGCCAGATGTGTAATTGGAGCAACTTTAAAATCTGTAGTAGTGTGAATGTGGACAGAGCAGGAGAAATTGCCATACATACAGCAGAGGAACAGCTGACGTTACTGAACCCCAATAACACGGCAGCAAGTGTTGACTGTGCAGACGGCACTTATGAGCGCCAACTGGCTGTGCTGGAGCTCAGGGATAATACTGAAAACAGAGGAGCCAGAGGTGTAATTGGAGCAACTTTAAAATCTGTAGTAGTGTGAATGTGGACAGAGCAGGAGAAATTGCCAGACACACAGCAGGGGAACAGCTGACGTTACTGAACCCCAATAACATGGCAGCAAGTGTTGACTGTGCAGACGGCACTTCTGAGCGCCAACTGGCGGTGTTGGAGCTCAGGGATAATACTGAAAACAGAGGAGCCAGAGGTGTAATTGGAGCAACTTTAAAATCTGTAGTAGTGTGAATGTGGACAGAGCAGGAGAAATTGCCGGACACACAGCAGGGGAACAGCTGACGTTACTGAACCCCAATAACATGGCAGCAAGTGTTGACTGTGCAGACGGCACTTCTGAGCGCCAACTGGCGGTGTTGGAGCTCAGGGATAATGCTGAAAACAGAGGAGCCAGAGGTGTAATTGGAGCAACTTTAAAATCTGTAGTAGTGTGAATGTGGACAGAGCAGGAGAAATTGCCGGACGCACAGCAGGGGATCAGCTGACGTTACTGAACCCCAATAACATGGCAGCAAGTGTTGACTGTGCAGATGGAACTTCTGAGCGCCAACTGGCGGTGTTGGAGCTCAGGGATAATACTGAAAACAGAGGAGCCAGAGGTTTAATTGGAGCAACTTTAAAATCTGTAGTAGTGAGAAAGTGGACAGAGCAGGAGAAATTGCCGTACACACAGCAGAGGAACAGCTAACGTTACTGAACCCCAATAACACGGCAGCAAGTGTTGACTGTGCAGACGGCACTTCTGAGCGCCAACTGGCGGTGTTGGAGCTCAGGGATAATACTGAAAACAGAGGAGCCAGACGTGTAATCGGAGCAACTTTAAAATCTGTAGTAGTGTGAATGTGGACAGAGCAGGAGAAATTGCCGTACATACAGCAGAGGAACAGCTGACTTTACTGAACCCCAATAACACGTCAGCAAGTGTTGACTGTGCAGACGGCACTTATGAGCGCCAACTGGCTGTGCTGGAGCTCAGGGATAATACTGAAAACAGAGGAGCCAGATGTGTAATTGGAGCAACTTTAAAATCTGTAGTAGTGTGAATGTGGACAGAGCAGGAGAAATTGCCAGACACACAGCAGGGGAACAGCTGACGTTACTGAACCCCAATAACATGGCAGCAAGTGTTGACTGTGCAGACGGCACTTCTGAGCGCCAACTGGCGGTGTTGGAGCTCAGGGATAATACTGAAAACAGAGGAGCCAGAGGTGTAATTGGAGCAACTTTAAAATCTGTAGTAGTGTGAATGTGGACAGAGCAGGAGAAATTGCCGGACACACAGCAGGGGAACAGCTGACGTTACTGAACCCCAATAACATGGCAGCAAGTGTTGACTGTGCAGACGGCACTTCTGAGCGCCAACTGGCGGTGTTGGAGCTCAGGGATAATGCTGAAAACAGAGGAGCCAGAGGTGTAATTGGAGCAACTTTAAAATCTGTAGTAGTGTGAATGTGGACAGAGCAGGAGAAATTGCCGGACGCACAGCAGGGGATCAGCTGACGTTACTGAACCCCAATAACATGGCAGCAAGTGTTGACTGTGCAGATGGAACTTCTGAGCGCCAACTGGCGGTGTTGGAGCTCAGGGATAATACTGAAAACAGAGGAGCCAGATGTTTAATTGGAGCAACTTTAAAATCTGTAGTAGTGTGAATGTGGACAGAGCAGGAGAAGTTGCCGTACACACAGCAGAGGAACAGCTAACGTTACTGAACCCCAATAACACGGCAGCAAGTGTTGACTGTGCAGACGGCACTTTTGAGCGCCAACTGGCGGTGTTGGAGCTCAGGGATAATACTGAAAACAGAGGAGCCAGAGGTTTAATTGGAGCAACTTTAAAATCTGTAGTAGTGTGAATGTGGACAGAGCAGGAGAAAGTGCCGTACACACAGCAGGGGAACAGCTGACGTTACTGAACCCCAATAACATGGCAGCAAGTGTTGACTGTGCAGACAGCACTTCTGAGCGCCAACTGGTGGTGTTGGAGCTCAGGGATAATACTGAAAACAGAGGAGCCAGAGGTGTAATTGGAGCAACTTTAAAATCTGTAGTAGTGTGAATGTGGACAGAGCAGGAGAAATTGCCGGACACACAGCAGGGGAACAGTTGACGTTACTGAACCCCAATTACACGGCAGCAAGTGTTGACTGTGCAGACGGCACTTCTGAGCGCCAACTGGCGGTGTTGGAGCTCAGGGATAATACTGAAAACAGAGGAGCCAGAGGTTTAATTGGAGCAACTTTAAAATCTGTAGTAGTGTGAATGTGGACAGAGCAGGAGAAATTGCCGTACACACAGGAGGGGAACAGCTGACGTTACTGAACCCCAATAACACTGGAACAAGCGATGACTGTGCTGACGGCACTTCTGAGCAGCAGCTAGCGGTGTTGGAGCCCAGGGTAAATACTAAAAACAGAGTAGTCAGAGGTCTAATTGGAGCAAGTTTTAAATTAGTAGTACAGTGGATGTGGACAGAGCAAGAGAATTTGCCGGACACACAGCTGGGGATCAGCTGACGTTACTGAACCCCAATAACACTGGAGCAAGCGTTGACTGTGCAGACGGCACTTCTGAGCAGCAACTAGTGGTGTTGGAGCCCAGGGTAAATACTAAAAACAGAGGAGCCGGAGGTGTAATTGGAGCAAGTTTTAAATCTGTAGTACAGTGGATGTGGACAGAGCAGGAGAATTTGCCGGACACACAGCTGGGGATCAGCTGACGTTACTGAACCTCAATAACATGGCAGCAAGCATTGACTGTGCAGACAGCACTTCTGAGCAGCAACTGGCGGTGTTGGAGCTCAGGGATTACAGTTCAGGTGGTAGAAACATGAACACAACAGGAGACCTGGATACTGTTACCAACCAATTATTTATTCTGGAAGAGGACTGGCAAATTCATGCGAGATCCAGGCCTTGTTCATTTTCAGAAAAGTAAGCCGGTCAACGTTATCGGAGGATAGTTGCATGCGACGGTCTGTTAGTACACCACCTGCGGCACTAAAGACGAGTTCTGATAATACACTAGCAGCAGGGCAAGCTAGCACCTCAAATGCATACTGGCTAAGCTCTGGCCATGTATCCAGCTTAGAGACCCAAAACTTGAAGGGGGAAGAGCCGTCTGGGAGTACACTGAGAGGGCAAGACATTTAGTCTGTCACCATCTGACGGAAACGTTGCCTCCTGCTGACTGGAGCGGTCTGTGATGGTGTAGACATTTGTGACGGCGGGGACACAAAACTTTGCCACATTTGGGCCATACTGGTCTTGCCTTGTGCTGAGGCGCTGCTTCTGCTCCCTCTTTGTGCAGAGCTTCCTCCACTGCCTCAACGCACTGAGCTGCTTTGTAAAGCACTAGCAGCACTGCTCTCGGTTGGAAAGGAGAACATGATGGAATGCACCAGTGCGTCTTGGTACTCCCGCATTTTCTCTCCCGGTTCAACGGTGTTATGAGGCTTTGTAAGTTGCGGCGGTCGTTTCTCAGGCACTGCAGCATGAAATCAACCATGTGCTGCAGACTGCCAACTGGCCAAGAAACGCTGTCCCCTGCTTGAGGCGTGATCTCTGCCTGCTCTGCATCACCCCACCCTCGCTCTAGATACTGACTACTAGAGCATTGTGTACCTCCCTCCTCTGGACAGATGTCTTCCTCCTCCATTGACTCCTCCTCATCCTCCTCACAAAGTGTCCCCTGCCTAGGCCTTTGTGAGGAACCACGTTGCGCAGACTGTACAGAAGCAGATGGCATTTGTGAGTCCTCATCCTCCATCTCTTCCAAAACCTCCTCCCTTAGTGCTTGCAGTGTTTTTTCAAGCAGGCAGATAAGGGGGATAGTCATGCTGACTAGTGCATCATCTGCACTCGCCATCTGCGTGGAATAATCAAAGGCACGCAAAACGTGGCAAATGTCCTTCATAGAGGCCCACTCAGTGGTGGTGAAGTGTGAACTGCGCGCACTGCAACTTGTTTGCGCCTGCTGCAGCTGGTACTCCATTACTGCTGCCTGCTGCTCACACAACCTCTCCAACATATGTAACATTGAATTCCACCTGGTGGGTAGGTCACATATGATGCGATGTTCCGGAAGACGTAATCGGCGCTGCAGAGCTGCAATGCGCGATCTTGCATTGCTGAAACGCCGCAAGTGAGCGCACTCTATGCGGACCTTGTGAAGCAGTGCATCAAGATCCGGACAGTCCCTCAAAAAACTCTGCACGACCAAGTTGAGCACATATGCCAGACATGGGATGTGAGTGAGGTTGCCTAGGCCCGGAGCTGCCACCAGATTTCGGCCATTGTCACACACTACCATGCCTGGCTGGAGATTCGCTGGCACAAACCACACGTCGCTCTGCTGCTTGATGGCATTACAGAGCTCCTGCGTTGTGTGGCTTCGATTCCCCAAAGAAATTAATTTTAATACGGCCTGTTGACGTTTGGCCAGGGCTGTGCTCATATCGGTCATCATAACAGGTAACCGTTCACGGGTCGATGTGGAGGTAGACCGTGACGGGTCCTGCAGTGCTGATTCAGAGGAACTGGAGTATGAGGAGGAGTCAATGTGTACAGACTGGATTCCTGCAATCCTTGGAGTTGGCAGAACACGTACAGCGCCACTCTCAAGATCTGTACCCGGCTCCACAACATTTACCCAATGGGCAGTGAGGGAAAGGTATCGTCCCTGTCCATGCTTACTGGTCCACGCATCGGTGGTCAGGTGGACCTTGCTACTGACGGCGTTTTGTAGCGCATGTTTAATTTTTCCCTCCACATGCTGTTGCAGGGCAGGGACGGCTTGCCTGCTGAAATAAAAGCGGCTGGGCACGTTGTATGGTGGGACTGCCAATGCCATAAAGTTACGGAAGGTGTCAGTCTCCACCAGCCTGAATGATAGCATTTCAAGGGCCAGTAGTTTAGCAATGCCAGCATTCAGAGCCTGTGCTCGGGGGTGGTTTGCCGAGTATGGGCGCCTTTTCTCCCATGCCTGTGCTAACGATGGCTGTAGACTGGCCTGGGAGTGTGAGGATGACTGGGAAAGTGGTGCTGTGGGTGGAATTACACTGTGTCTCTGTACAACAGTGCCAGAGATTCTTCCATGGCGATCCTGTGAGGAAGCCGAACCAGCTGTGTGTGAGCTGGAGGAAGAGGCTACAACACGAGCTGAAGAGGTGGTAGGTGGCGCTGTAGGTTGGCCTAGGTCTTCAGTGTGTTTTTGTAACTCCACCACGTGCTTGGTCCGCACATGTTTCCACATATTTGTGGTATTGAGGTTGCTGACACTTTTCCCTCTTTTCACCTTCTGATTACACAGCTTGCATTTGACAAAGCAAATGTCATCTGCAACTGTGTCAAAAAAGAACCAGGCACTGCAAGTCTTGGGAGCGCCCGCTTTGGATTTTGGAAGAGCCATGCTCCTAATGGGTGCTGAAGTGGAGGCTACAGGCAACCAAGTCTGCCCCCTCCCTCTCCCTCCTTTTTGGGCCATTCGGGGAATCTCTTCCTCAGAGCTGCTCCCACCACCTTCCTGTCCCTCACGCCATGATGGGTCAAGGACCTCATCATCTACACCACCCTCTTCAAACAACTGTTTCTCCTGGGTAGTCTAGACAGCACAGTACGCACCAGAAAGTGGCACCTGAGTCTCATCATGCGTACTGAGGTGTGCTGCTGACCATAGGCACTGGCTCACCCGCCTCTTCAGATTCAGAGAGACAAAACGGTTGCGCATCACTGCATTCTACCTCTTCTTCAAATTCTCGAATTCTGCTTGGCTGGCCCCCTCTTTCCAAGCCAAGAGATTCAGAGAACAGAAGTAGAGATGGCTCCTGTCCAGGGCTCTCTGACTGCCTGGGCAATTTGGCAGGTGGTGAAGAGACAGATGGGTGCTCTTCAGTGCTCAGGACCTGAGAGGATCTGGAACTAATTGAAGTCGATGCGTTAGCTGCCATCCATCCGACAACGGCTTCAATTTGGTCCTCCCGCAGCAGTGGGGTACGGCTAGCTCCTACAAAGCGGCGCATAAAGGATTGTTCCCTGGTAAAACTGGGGGATGCTGAGTCACTGGTGCCCGCAGCAGGCACAGAATCCCCACGTCCTCTCCCTGCAGGCACAGAATCCTCACGTCCTCTCCCTGCAGAAACTCCACGCCCACGCCAACGACCACGACCACATGCCTTACTCCCTGCCTTCTTCATCTTGGTAGACTGCTAAAGATAGGCAGAAAAGTACTAAGGGCTTGGTGTGCTTATTCCTGAACAGCTGCCAACAGGTATAAGAAACACTAATTTTATAAAGTGTGGACTAGACTTTAATATGAGCTAATGTGGCCTACACAACTGTAAAGTGGAGTGTTTGGTGAACTTTATTTAGGTTTTTTTTGTCACAAAGACACTGGATGTGTCCAAAGATGTAATACCGATAGTATCACAAACTTTTTGTAGCTATTACAATACAGGAAGGTAACCTACAATGCAATAGATGAGGCTACAAAAAATAGGCTAATACTAATCTGGCTGGGGCTGCAGGGCACAATGATGCAGAAAGGCTCCTCTATCTACTCCTATATAGTGTGTTTGGAACCAATGTAGCTGAATACGGATGGAACCACCACACTAATAGGAGAAATCAGAAAAAATGATCAATTAGCAAAAAAGGACAATGTATGAGACAGTGACGCATGCTGAGCGCACTACAACCAGACGTGGCTGAAGCACACACTACAGCGTGAGCTGCACTCACACACACAGACCTTGCAGACAGGCGTGAACAGTGCAGATGCAGAGCGCTGTACAATAGCGCTGCAAGACAAAAAAAAAAATCCATCTACTCCTATATAGTGTGTTTGGAATCAATTTAGCTGAATACGGATGGAACCACCACACTATTAGGAGAAATCAGGAAAAATGATCAATTAGCAAAAAAGGACAATGTATGAGGCAGTGACACACACTGAGTGCACTACAACCAGACGTGGCTGAAGCACACACTACAGCGTGAGCTGCACTCACACATACAGACCTTGCAGACAGCGGTGAACAGCACAGAGAACTGTGCACTAGCACTGCAAGGCACAGCGATTTATAAAGTAGCTTGGGTAAAGCAGAATAGACCAAATGGGTAGCTAAAACTGTCCCTCAGAACAACAGCGTCCTATCCCTAACTGAATTCACAGCAGAGTGAGCTCAAAATGGCGGCGGCGGCTTTTATAGTGCATCATGACATCATTTTAGCAGCCAGTCACAGCCATGCCATTAGTTAAGATGCCTACATGCCTAACAGGATGTGCCCACACTTCTTAGGATCCTCATTGGCTGAATAAAATGAAACTGGCTCATTGCATTATGGGAACTTCTGTTTCTGGTATACGATATTCTAAAAGTATCGGAATTCCGATACCGCGAATATCGGCCGATACCCGATATTTCAGTATCGGAAAGCTCAACACTAGTTACCAATCATTTTTTGCAAAGAGGAAAAAAGAGTCATCATGGCTAGAAAATGATACATATTTTATTAGAAATAAATTAATTAAAAAGAAAAACCCAATACATCAAAAAGAAGTGCAAGGTAACTAATGACAAGACAGACCAGACCGTCCACAGCCCACAGTGTAAAGTGCTACATACTCATTTAGTTTATGCAAAGTTGCAAAGAGTAGCACCTAAAATACCATAAAGGTAAGACAGTACGCTCATAACCCCAGTCACTGAATATCGAATAATCAAATACCTGCTGTTGAAGTCAAAATATCTGAAAAAAATGTAATACATCTGTGACCCCAAGAGTTTATTGAGGGTGATAATCTTACCAAAAATAGCAGACTGGGGGCAGGCTGGCCAGACAGAGATCACAGTGACGTGCCCCGTGGCACAGTGGCAAGACAGACCAGACTATCGACAGCCCGCAATATAAAGTGCTGCGTGCTCATTTAAGTTGTGCAAAGTTGCAAAATAGTAGCGCCTAAAGTACCATAAAGGTAAGATCATGCACTCATACCCCTGATCACTGGGTAACAGATAATCAAATAATTACTGCTGGGGTCAGCATGTCAAAAGAAATACACCTGTGACTCTGAAGGCTTTTTAAGGGTGGTAATCTTACCAGTACTTGCAGGCTGGGAACAGGCTGGTCAGGCAAAGGTCACAGTGGCATACCCCAGGCAAAGGTCACAGTGGCCTTCAGAGTCACAGGTGTATTTCTTTTGACATGCTGACCCCAGCAGTAATTATTTGATTATCTGTTACCCAGTGATCAGGGGTATGAGTGCATGATCTTACCTTTATGGTACTTTAGGCGCTACTATTTTGCAACTTTGCACAACTTAAATGAGCACGCAGCACTTTATATTGCGGGCTGTGGATAGTCTGGTCTGTCTTGCCACTGTGCCACGTCACTGTGATCTCTGTCTGGCCAGCCTGCCCCCAGCCTGCTATTTTTGGTAAGATTATCACCCTCAATAAACTCTTGGGGTCACAGATGTATTACATTTTTTTCTGATATTTTGACTTCAACAGCAGGTATTTGATTATTCGATATTCAGTGACTGGGGTTATGAGCGTACTGTCTTACCTTTATGGTATTTTAGGTGCTACTCTTTACAACTTTGCGTAAACTAAATGAGTATGTAGCACTTTACACTGTGGGCTGTGGACGGTCTGGTTTGTCTTGTCATTAGTTACCTTGCACTTCTTTTTGATGTATTGGGTTTTTCTTTTTAATTAATTTATTTCTAATAAAATATGTATCATTTTCTAGCCATGATGACTCTTTTTTCCTCTTTGTAAAAAATGCCTTCAGTGAGTCGGTATAGAAGGGTGTTTGGGGGAAGTTTGTCTCCCCGCTTACACCATAAGGTTGATGTTTGGGCTGTGTTTCTAAATACAGTTACCAATCATGTAGTAAAAGGCCCTAAGTGCACTGCTGTACTATGAATGCTTTGTGTTGTATGTGAGAGGAGGTGGACCAGCCGTGTCACCCCCCAAAGACATCAATGATACTGTGGTATAAAATATGTAATGTAGGATGTGATAATGTAATGTTAATGTAGAAAAGTAATGCAAATTGTGTGTTAGAATGTAGGTGAAAGGTTAAGTCTGCTCAGCAACAGACTGCTGGGGCAGAGTTAATGTTGGGACTAGCCCATAGGGAAGGAGCTAGCCTGCAGGGAAAGGTGACTGAGTTCCTGTTAGAGGAGAATGTGCATAGATCTGGATAGGAACAGACATCATTTGGTGTGCGCTGGGTTGCACAAGGCAGAAAGAACCATTAAAGAACTTTAGAGGCGATTGAGATCCATTTGAGCAGGCAAGTGTGCGAAACCTATTAGTGGGAGAATTGAAGAAGTGAGTCCAGTATTGGCCAGATGTGGGGGGCTCTGTAAGGAAGGGTGCTGCCCAACTGAGGACACATAAGAGGGAAGTGGCTCTAGGAGTGGCGTTCGTAAGGGATCACAAACTGCTGTTTGGGTGCAGGATTCACAGCGCAACATATTGACCTGTGTGTCCCTGCACAAGGAAAAAGGAGGTTTATCTGATTTGCTCTGCTTGTTTACCGTCCACATGTAAAGTGCCATCACCTGAAACCAATAAGAATGTACCTCTGTATGAGACTGAAGAAACCATGAAGTGTGTTGCCTACTGCCTTGTGTACTTACCAAATAATGAGTGCCTTGTTTTTATGAACGTGTCTGGTATCTTAATCCTGAAACCCAATGGACCTGCTCAGGAGTACAATGGGACTGGCCGAAAGGTGAAGGTACTTATAGTAACACTGCCATCATACACACACATCCAGAACTCTCAATTTACTGTAGCATGTCGAGGTGCCGAATATACAACACTTGCCCATGGCCACCACCAAGGTCCACGTTACATAGGCAAGTTGATTTACTTCCATAGAAGAAATGCAAACTTTTTCTCTATGATTAATACAGAATTTGACAGAACAGCCTCCTTATAAATTGGATGCAAAAACAATAAAGGTCCATAAACTACATGGATGCCTTATTGCAATTCTGTACCACTTGGGGATTAGACGGATCCATATTACAGCTGAACATTTTCAAAGTGCTGTTATGAGATGCATTTTACCTAAACCACTGTGAGCTCCAAGGTGCCAAATCATCAAGCCTTTTCCGAAACGGGTGTAAATTCAAGCAATATTGGCTTATAAAATGCCAATCTTAAACAATTAGTACCTTTAGCAAAACATTTCACTATGTTTTTATTGTAATAGCTACATTGTTGTGTTAGTGCATATGGCGTCATTAACTGTGCAGATACTACATTATGGCCTTTATTATTCAAGACAGTCCATTTACACGCCAGACTTGATGAGGAGCCATCTTAGATCCAGAAACTCTCAGTTCATTAAAAGGCCTTTAACAAGATTTCTAGTGTAAAAAATGCCACACCACATGAATAAGATGGCGTCATACACCCTTCCTGCCCCAGCGCCTCGTATTTTTGGCTGGGGAAAAATGCTAAAAGTTGCAAAAATTTCGTCTAACCTTGCGTTGTGCAAAAATTTGCAACTTATAAAAGTTTTTATGCCAGATTTCTGACTTAAAAGTTTTGATGAATCAGATCCTCATTTTTTTTTAAATAATTTTCTCATTCTAATATTAATACAAGTCATGTCAAATAAATTGCTCTTTATAATAAAAGATATATTTTATTACAAAAAACTACAAGACACTGTAATTCTCATTCAACTGTGGACTGGATACAGGGCACATGAGAAATGCATGAATACAGTGCAAATTGGATTGCTTTACCTTTTAGAATTTTTGGAATTGCACATAAACTAATAAACATTAGATGGGGCTTCTCCATAATACCTGAACATGAACCAATTTCTTGATCACTTCAGTATACATGTTAAACCATTTAATTTTTTATAAAAAGAATCAATGCCTCGATCCTTCTTCTGGAGAGATTAAAATGCCAGATCGTTCATCTCATCTTGACCGATTACTGCACCAGATCCTTCTTCTGGAGTGATTAGAATGCCAGATCCTTCATCTTGACCCATTATTGCACCAGATCCTTCTTCAGGAGTGATTATGTGGCGCCCCTGCGGGTCCAGTAGCCACAGAGGTACTGCATCTCACCCTCTCATGTAAGGACGGAGTACTACCCGGGAGCCACACACCCACATCCAATACACTCCACTTCAAGAGTGAAGGGTGAGATTGCTCCAAAGGGAGAGCACAGTCCCTGGTCCCTAGCTGGAGGGTGGAACTAGGTAGAGGAGGTGGGTGGAGGAAGAAGATCAGTGGAGCACAGAGGGTAGGAGTATAAGAAGAAGGGGAACGATCTAGAAGGAGTCCAGTCCTGCTCAGGAGAGCAGGGGAGTGGGAGCTCAGAAGGAGTTCCGCTTAGGAGAGCAAGGAAAGAGAGAGAGGAGTCGGGCCTAGTGAGAGAGGCCCAGGTGGAAAGAAGAGAGGAGCAGTGGGACAGGCTCCAGTGGGACGGAAGGGATCCCAGGGGCACGATGAGTGCAGGATGCTACCCGTGCGCCCGAATTCACGCTGACGTGGAGGGATCAGGCCGCAGAAGGGGGCCGGCCCCAGACTAGTGGAGAACAACCAGGCTCAGCTAGCCAACCGGAGGCTGCAGCATTTTCAAGGTGTTGTAGCCAAAATCCACAATTACATCGCCGAAAAGGTGGCCACATAGGGTCCAGGGGACTAAGAACAAGTCGCCCGACAAGGCCCGAGGCCACTGACTTGGGACCTGAGGCACAGGGCAGGAGGGTGAGAGCCAGCGCAGTGAGACAACCTGTAAAGGTACATAGAACGGAGTCCCGTCCAAGTGCTCCTGAAATACCTGAGAGTTTGCTGGATCACTACCCCGGAGGACACAAGACAACGTGGGCAGTTGCACACTGGTGACTGTAACCTCAGGAACTTAACAACTGTGAGTAAAACCTGAAGATTGCACCCCACTGTGTCATTGAATAATTGCTGCGCCATCACCAGCCCTGCATTACACAGCACCAACAACATCTACCACATAGCATCACTATATACTGCCCTGGAGCTTAGCTCTACCTGTGGAGAGCTGAACCAACTCTGCTGCACCACCATCAGCTCCAGAGGATCTGCACCTCATATAGCCGCATACCACAGGTGGAGTCACAAACATTACATCTAAAAACTTTATTCCCCTTTTACTTTTCCTTTAATTAATTGACAACCCTGGGCCACGGACCAGGTCACTGTCACTGTGGCATTCCCAGCACCGACTGGCCCGGCTACCGAGTACTCCACGGCCCAGGGGGCGCGTCAGCTACTATGCCAGATCCTTCATCTTGAGTGATTATTGCACCAGATCCTTCTTCTGGAGTGATTACATTGCCAGATCCTTCATCTTGACCAATTACTACACCAGATCCTTCTTCTGGAGTGAGTACAATGCCAGATCCTTCATCTTGACCAATTGCTACACCAGATCCTTCTTCTGGAGTAATTACAATGCCAGATGCTTCATCTTGAGCAATGATTGCGCCAGATCGTTCTTCAGGAATGATTAGAATGCCAGATCCTTCATCTTGACCGATTACTGCTCCAGATCCTTCTTCTGGAGTAATTACAATGCCAGATCCTTCATCTTGAGCAATTATTCTGTGAAATTCCTGGCCAGATCCTAATCCAGATCCTTCAAAAACTTAAAACATCAGTAGTTAGCAGCCATCAATTTAATAATTAGTTATTAACCAGTAGGAAAAAATGCTTAAAAAAGAACAGGCAGATTAGTATCTATGGGCACCTCTGTGTGTGTTAAAGAGGTTGTCAAAACCTATAAAACTGCAGTCACTCTGTGTGACTGCAGACTCGTGAATCTCCCCAGTGCATGCATTGTGCGCTATGGGGATTTGCCTGTTTCAGATCCGGTAACGGAGGGTATGTATGCGCTATACATACCCCCGGCCAGTGGGTGTAGCCTCGCTCCATACATTTGTATTGAGTGAGGTCGTGCCCTCTAGTCGGCCATGCCCACTGGCAGTCCGAGGCACTAGAAGGGGCGTGGCCTCACTCCATACTAATGTATGGAGTGAGGCCACACCTACTGGCTGGGGGTATGTATAGCTCATACATACCGTACGACCCGGGTCGTGGGTGTGCTGGGGGAATTCATGAGTCTGCAGTCACACAGAATGACTGCAGACTTAACGGTTTTGACCGGACAACCCCTTTAAGGAACACAATGTGCTTGGGCTTCTTCATGTGGGAACAATTAGATTATAGGACAAAATATTGAGAAAGTGCATGGATTTCTTAGGCTATGTGCCCACGATCAGGAATAGCAGCGTTTTTGATGCAGCATATTTTTGCTGCTTCCAAAACGCTGTGTTCTAATCACTCAGTTAAATCCGCATGTGTTCAGTGAGCCATGTGGATTTACTGCATCTAATGACATTCTTTTGTGGAAATTTCTGTAGTGTCTCCGCAACAGAAGTTAGCATGCTTGCGGCTCGTAAACCCACACCGCGGGTGAGTTTACGCAGCATTAAATAGAAGCATAGTGGGCATGGGATTTCTATAAATCCCATCCACTGTTATTGTAACAGTAGAACGCAGCGTTTTGGATGCAGTGCAACTGCACTGCATTCAAAACACTGCTCTTCCTGATCGTTGGCACATAACCTTAAGTCTGCAAAAATGTCACTAGTTGAAGTAAATGTGTCACAATGGTTCATGTGGCAACATTGTAGATATGCAAGAAGCCAGTCATTCTGTTCCTTATGTCATCTCATAGCTAGTATACAGTACATTCACAGATATAGTTAAAGGGATTGTTTGTACTTAGGCTATACATAGAGTGACTGCAGACTTGTGAATCCTGACAGTGTGCACTGTGCGCTGTGAAGACTCTCTGGTGCCGACTCTGGGAACAGGCAGTTATGTGACCGCAAGAATGCAATTTGCATACTTGCAGCCACATTCCCACTAGACGTGTCCGACATTGCTTAATGCAATTGCATTGATCAAGGCAGTTCACCTCTAATTGACACTTGACCATATGTGTGCAAATTACATACTTGCAGTCATGTGCCCACTGCTCTCAGTGTCAGAGAATTCTCACTGCGCGAGAAGATTCATAAGTATGCTGTCAAATAGAGTGACTGCAGACATGTAGCCTATGGCCAGACAACCCCTTTAAGCTTTGTTTGGTGCTTTACAACTTATGTTAGACACATTTCATACCTGAACACTTTTAGAGTACATTATCTGGCATTTTGCTTTGTAAAGAAGCCAATACTTACTAAGGATGCATTTCATCAAAGTTTTTATGCCAGGATACTGGTGTAAAATGCATTGAAAAGTCACAATTTTTTTTGCGCAATGCTGAATTGTGCAAAAATTTTGCAACCCTTGCTGTTTTCACACCAGTCTGAATCAGCTCCGCAAAAATAAGCAGAGCTGGGGAGGATTAGGTATAGGACGGAGCATGGCCATGTCCACCCATTAAATTCTTCAAAACTACCGGCGTTTTTTCACATTTTCACATCATGTAACATTTCTGGCATTGTGGTCCTCACTTCTGTTTATCTACAGGTAAGAAGTGAGGAGCAGATGTCAGAGGCCTCTTTATATTGGACTGTGACACTACATTTGGGGGAGGGGTCAGGAATGGTAATAGCTCTGCCCCCTTGTACAAAAACAATGTTATCACATTCTATTGTAAATTACATTAATGGTTACATAGTAACATCAGATCTGGTGTTTACACTTCATATTACACATCGTCATCGATTATTTTATTTTCGTAGTAATTTATATTGTTTATATTGTTGGTGACTTTTGGAAATACAGTGGCTGCGGAAAGTACTTAGACCCCTTTAAATTTTTCACTTTTTGTTTCATTGCAGCCATTTGGTAAATTCTAAAAAGTTCATCAGTTTTTTTTTTAATTAAAGTACACTCTGCACCCCAACTAGACTGAAAAAAAACAGAAATGTAGAAATTTTTGCAAATTTATTTAAAAAGAAAAACTTAAATATCACATGGTCATAGGTGTTCAGACCCTTTGCTCAGACACTCATATTTAAGTCACATGCTGTCCATTTCCTTGTGATCCTCCTTGAGTTAGTTCTACTCCATCATTGGAGTCCAGCTGTATTTAATTAAACTAATAGGACTTGATTTGGAAAGGCACACACCTGTCTATATAAGACCTCACAGCTCAAACTGCATGTCAGACCAAATGAGAATCATGAGCTCAAAGGAACTGCCCAAGGAGCTCAGAGACAGAATTGTGGCAAGACACAGATCTGGCCAAGGTTACAAAAGAATTTCTGCATTACTCAAGGTTCCTAAGAGCACAATGGCCTCCATAATCCTTAAATGGAAGAAGTTTGCGACCACCAGAAGTATTCCAAGACCAGGCTATCCAGCCAAACTGAGCAATTGTGAGAGAAGTGCCTTGGTGGGAGAGGTAAAGAAGAACCCCAAGATCACTGTGGCTGTGCTCTAGAGATGCAGTAGGGAGATGGGAGAAAGTTCCACAAAGTCAACTATCACTGCAGCCCTCCACCAGTCGGGCCTTTATGGCAGAGTGGCCCAATGGAAGCCTCTCCTCAGTACAAGACATATGAAAGCCTGCATAGAGTTTGCTCAAAAACACATGAAGGACTCTCAGACTATGAGAAATAAGATTCTCTGGTCTGATGAGACCAAGATAGAATTTTTGGTGATAATTCTAAGCGGTATGTGTGGAGAAAACCAGGCACTGCTCATCACCTGCCCAATACAATCCCAACCGTGAAGCATAGTGGTGGCAGCATCATGCTATGGGGGTGTTTTTCAGCTGCAGTGACAGGACGACTGGTTGCAATTGAAGGAAACATGAATGTGGGCAAGTATAGAGATATCCTGGATGAAAACCTCTTCCAGAGTGCTCTGGACCTCAGACTTGGCCAAAGGTTCACCTTCCAAGAAGACAATGACCCTAAGCACATAGCTAAAATAACAATGGAATGGCTTCAGAACAACTCTGTGACTATTCTTGACTGGCCCAGCCAGAGCCCTGACCTAAACCCAATTGAGCATCTCATGGCTGTACTAGCTCAAAAGGGTGCTTCTACTCCATACTGAGCAAAGGGTCTGAATACTTATGACCATGTGATATTTTCTTTTTTAATAAATTTGCAAAAATTTCTACATTTCTAGTTTTTTTTTAGTCAAGATGGGGTGAAGAATGTACTTTAATGAGAAAAAAATGAACTTTTTAGAATTTACCAAATGGCTGCAATGAAACAAAGAGTGAAAAATTTAAAGGGGACTGAATACTTTCCGTACCCACTGTATATTGTGTAGCACCAGCAATGTAATCATCTGTATAATGTTAGGACTTTAACAAATTTTTATTAGACTAAAAAAGCATCAGGGCTCGTGCACATTACAGTATTACAGCTCTGTACAAACTAATGGCATCTATAGAAATTAATGACCAATCCGGAATCTGATGCCTCATTCCTGTATTACCCTATACAACAAAGCAAGAGCCTTAATAACTGCAAGTCATCTTACAAATACTCCTTATCGAGTAAATACAATATACAGCAGAATCAATTGTTACACGCATGCCGCTAGGTTCAGGTAGGGTCGAGACAGGTTACATGAATTCTTTGGAATCCTGGGGGAACCGTTACTCAGGGCGACCATAGACCATGTACTGCAGCTTCTCTCGGGCATACAGGGGTATTGACCCTCAGGCACAGACATGTAGGTTGTTTCACTTGCTGACCAGACACCCTTGACAAGAGTCCTCATAAACGGTAGAACAGTAGCATTTAATAAGAAGCCGCACAGCCAGTGCTAGTTAAGTCTTATAAGCAACAGGCTCCTGTGACAAACAGTACAGTTTTCTTAGCAGCACAGCAGCTCACAGTCTTCCCAGTAGTACAGGACAGTACAGTTCTAATGCAAAGTCACATTAATGAACATAGAAGTTGACGCACCCCTGGGCCTTCGTCGCGCGGCATCGCGCGCACGGGAGCTTACCCGGAGCCGGATCTGTTGAGGGTTGTAGTCTCGTGGCGGTGACCCGGTCCGTGCCCAGGGAGTCAAACTGAGCGGCGATGTATCAGCGGTAGATGTTGGACGACTACGCCACCCGTTGAGTACAGCTAAGGAGCTGCTGCTGCAGGGCAGACCGCTGAGGCCGGTGGTAGGATTGTGCAGCGTGATAGTATAACCCCCAACGGGAGGGGTATGGCCTCAGGGCAGCCGACGTGGATGATGGGGGTAGCAGGAATCACTCAGAGACGATGCGGTGTGATTCAGGGTCTTTACTGGTGACAAAGATAGACCCTCCCGGAGTACTGGCTAGCGATTGGGGCCTGGTCAGTCCTTGAGCAGATGGGATCTCCCCTGGCCAGGCGGAGTTGTAGGCCTCCCAAACTAACTGTACTTTTCTGGCTACCTTGCTAGAGGCGGGTATAAGTAGCCCACGTCCCTGAGTGTACCGTGTGGTGCTCACCCGTATGGCCGGTGACTCGGGGCCTTCTAGTAGCTTCCGCTCCACGACGGCGGTGCTGGTCCCATGCGTGTGACCGTGCCTTCGGGTTTCTTGGCCAGAGGACCTGAAATCCCCTGCCTGACGGATTCTGCTGCTGGGTAGGAGTTAGTCCCCACAGCCTCGGACTCCGGGTCCGGTAAGAAATCTTCTCAGTCAGGGCGAGCTCTGCAGCTGCCAGCCCCTGACTCCTTGTAACACTGCTCCCACAGAGCTCCTGTTGTTTCTTCCCATAGCTGCTTCTCTTCTCTGTCTCTACTTCTGGCATGGCCCAGGAGCTGGGCCCAGCCAGAGCCACAGCTCCCTGTCAGCCCTCCTGGCTGAACTCTCCCCCTGAACTCTCTAACCCTGCCTCAGCCCCAGGTTTATATAGGGGAAGTTCTTCCCCTCCCAGGACTGGGCAGGAGGTGTGGCATGCATAGGATTCCTGACCAAGAGACCTCCCACCTGCTCTCAGACATAACATTGCTGTTACTGTGGAAACCAGACCCCTGGGGTGCCACATTCCCCCCTAGTGAAATTTAGTACTCCGGGACTAAACATATTTTTAGAAAAACATAACAAGGTATAAATAATAATAATACAATAAGAAAAACACATAAAGATGGTTACGGCGTGTCCGCAACCGGGTGCAGTCTTTGAAGAAAAGTAAGGTGTCCATTTCACCAAAACAGGGAGACGTAACCAGGTAGGGGTCTGTCCTGCCCCGAGTCCTTAACAGTCTTTAGTCCATTCCTGGGTTACGCTCCAACCATGTACAAAGGATTCCCGGTAAATCCACCAAAGACTCCCATAAATTACTAGAAACACATAATTATTTACAGGATATGGCCGCTCTCAGTCCTCGGCCAGTGGGGATAAGGAATGGCTGCTCACAGTCCTCAGCCTGGTTTAAGATAGGGGCACATGGGGAACAATTCACTAATCCCAACGGGGACCATATTTTAATTAGCAGCAGTCCTTGTACCCTTACGGGTAACTATTTACAGCTCTTTATTCACGCTACTTCCCTTCAGTAGCTATGTCCTCTTTGTGCTCCCTCCTGAGGGTAGTCCTCAGACCCGTCCGGGTCCTCTTGGCTTTCCTCGTATTGGTAGTACTGCAGCTCCTCCTCGGTTAGCTGGGTTAGTATCTCTGCGACAGTCCTCCTCCCAGGTGGCCAGGACTTTACCTCCCTTTGGGCTGCCCCGGTTAATTGGGCCACCAGGATGCTCACTTTTTGCTCCTCTGTGAGGGGGTACACCTGGAAGAGGCTATCCAGCTTTTCTCTAAAGTCATGCAGGGTATGTGACTCCCCTGAGTACTGGGGTAGCCAGGCTGCCCCCGGGATATAGGGCATGGTGAAAGGCATGACCGCAACAGCGGTGGCGCTGGCGGGGGTTGAAGCGGTGAAGCTCTCCTCCGTATCCGGCATCCTTCTCCCCCCTAGTGGACCGTGGCCTACCTTGCGATGATCCTCTTCCGTAGGCCGCGGCTCCGCAGTGGATCGTCAGGGTTGAGGACCTTCCGTCGCGCTCCTGTGACGTCGGCGTCTGCTGGGCTCCTTCTAGGACCTTACGCAACGTCCGGACGTGAGGCGGGGCTTCAGTTCTCGCGCGCTTTCGGAGTCCACGCCCCTCTTCTTCCCGCGCGGCGTCCTCAAGATTGCGTCCAATGGCGGGAAAACTCCACGTATGGCGGGAAGAAGGCTGAAGATGGCGCCGGATGGCGGGAAAACTCCACCGATGGCGGGAAGGAAGCGGAAGATGGCGCCGGATGGCGGGAATCTTCACCACAGGTAAGTTTGAACAGTCTTTTTCAGGCACGCAGTACCCGGTGGTTGCGGGCACGAAATCCTGCCGACTACGCCAAAAGTTGACGTGTGGCACCCCAGGGGTCTGGTTTCCACAGTAACAGCAATGTTATGTCTGAGAGCAGGTGGGAGGTCTCTTGGTCAGGAATCCTATGCATGCCACACCTCCTGCCCAGTCCTGGGAGGGGAAGAACTTCCCCTATATAAACCTGGGGCTGAGGCAGGGTTAGGAAGTTCAGAGGGAGAGTTCAGCCAGGAGGGCTAACAGGGAGCTGTGGCTCCGGCTGGGCCCAGCTCCTGGGCCATGCCAGAAGTAGAGACAGAGAAGAGAAGCAGCTATGGGAAGAAACAACAGGAGCTCTGTGGGAGCAGTGTTACAAGGAGTCAGGGGCTGGCAGCTGCAGAGCTCGCCCTGACTGAGAAGATTTCTTACCGGACCCGGAGTCCGAGGCTGTGGGGACTAACTCCTACCCAGCAGCAGAATCCGTCAGGCAGGGGATTCCAGGTCCTCTGGCCAAGAAACCCGAAGGCACGGTCACACGCATGGGACCAGCACCGCCGTCGTGGAGCGGAAGCTACTAGAAGGCCCCGAGTCACCGGCCATACGGGTGAGCACCACACGGTACACTCAGGGACGTGGGCTACTTATACCCGCCTCTAGCAAGGTAGCCAGAAGAGTACAGTTAGTTTGGGAGGCCTACAACTCCGCCTGGCCAGGGGAGATCCCATCTGCTCAAGGACTGACCAGGCCCCAATCGCTAGCCAGTACTCCGGGAGGGTCTATCTTTGTCACCAGTAAAGACCCTGAACTACACCGTACCGTCTCCGAGTGGTTCCTGCTACCCCCATCATCCACGTCGGCTGCCCTGAGGCCATACCCCTCCCGTTGGGGGTTATACTATCACGCTGCCCAATCCTACCACCGGCCTCAGCGGTCTGCCCTGCAGCAGCAGCACCTTCGCTGCATTCAACGGGTGGCGTAGTCGTCCAACATCTACCGCTGATACAGCGCCACTTAGTCTGACTCCCTGGGCACGGACCGGATCACCGCCACGAGACTACAACCCTCAACAGATCCGGCTCCGGGTAAGCTCCCGCGTGCGCAACGCTGCGCGACACAGGCCCAGGGGCGCGTCAACTTTTGGCGTAGTCGGCAGGATTTCGTGCCCGCAACCACCGGGTACTGCGTGCCTGAAAAAGACTGTTCAAACTTACCTGTGGTGAAGATTCCAGCCATCCGGCGCCATCTTCCGCTTCCTTCCCGCTATCGGTGGAGTTTTCCCGCCATCCGGCGCCATCTTCAGCCTTCTTCCCGCCACACGTGGAGTTTTCCCGCCATTGGACGCCATCTTGAGGACGCCGCGCGGGAAGAAGAGGGGCGTGGACTCCGAAAGCGCGCGAGAACTGAAGCCCCGCCTCACATCCGGACGTTGCGTAAGGTCCTGGAAGGAGCCCAGCAGACACCGACGTCACAGGAGTGCGACGGAAGGTCCTCAACCCTGACGATCCACTGCGGAGCTGCGGCCTACGGAAGAGGATCATCGCAAGGTAGGCCACGGTCCACTAGGGGGGAGAAGGATGTCGGATACGGAGGAGAGCTTCACCGCTTCAACCCCCGCCAGCGCCACCGCTGTTACGGTCATGCCTTTCACCATGCCCTATATCCCGGGGGCAGCCTGGCTACCCCAGTACTCAGGGGAGTCACATACCCTGCATGACTTTAGAGAAAAGCTGGATAGCCTCTTCCAGGTGTACCCCCTCAAAGAAGAGCAAAAAGTGAGCATCCTGGTGGCCCAATTAACCGGGGCAGCCCAAAGGGAGGTAAAGTCCTGGCCACCTGGGAGGAGGACTGTCGCAGAGATACTAACCCAGCTAACCGAGGAGGAGCTGCAGTACTACCAATACGAGGAAAGCCAAGAGGACCCGGACGGGTCTGAGGACTACCCTCAGGAGGGAGCACAAAGAGGACATAGCTACTGAAGGGAAGTAGCGTGAATAAAGAGCTGTAAATAGTTACCCGTAAGGGTACAAGGACTGCTGCTAATTAAAATATGGTCCCCGTTGGGATTAGTGAATTGTTCCCCATGTGCCCCTATCTTATCCCCACAGGCTGAGGACAGTGAGCAGCCATTCCTTATCCCCACTGGCCGAGGACTGAGAGCGGCCTTATCCTGTAAATAATTATGTGTTTCTAGTAATTTATGGGAGTCTTTGGTGGATTTACCGGGAATCCTTTGTACATAGTTGGAGCGTAACCCAGGACGGACTAAAGACTGTTAAGGACTCGGGGCAGGACAGACCCCTACCTGGTTACGTCTCCCTGTTTTGGTGAAATGGACACCTTGCTTTTCTTCAAAAACTGCACCCGGTTGCGGACACGCCGTGACCATCTTTATATGTTTTTCTTATTGTACTATTATTGTTTATACCTTGTTATGTTTAAAAATATGTTTAGTCCCGGAGTACTAAATTTCACTAGGGGGGAATGTGGCACCCCAGGGGTCTGGTTTCCACAGTAACAGCAATGTTATGTCTGAGAGCAGGTGGGAGGTCTCTTGGTCAGGAATCCTATGCATGCCACACCTCCTGCCCAGTCCTGGGAGGGGAAGAACTTCCCCTATATAAACCTGGGGCTGAGGCAGGGTTAGGAAGTTCAGAGGGAGAGTTCAGCCAGGAGGGCTAACAGGGAGCTGTGGCTCCGGCTGGGCCCAGCTCCTGGGCCATGCCATAAGTAGAGACAGAGAAGAGAAGCAGCTATGGGAAGAAACAACAGGAGCTCTGTGGGAGCAGTGTTACAAGGAGTCAGGGGCTGGCAGCTGCAGAGCTCGCCCTGACTGAGAAGATTTCTTACCGGACCCGGAGTCCGAGGCTGTGGGGACTAACTCCTACCCAGCAGCAGAATCCGTCAGGCAGGGGATTCCAGGTCCTCTGGCCAAGAAACCCGAAGGCACGGTCACACGCATGGGACCAGCACCGCCGTCGTGGAGCGGAAGCTACTAGAAGGCCCCGAGTCACCGGCCATACGGGTGAGCACCACACGGTACACTCAGGGACGTGGGCTACTTATACCCGCCTCTAGCAAGGTAGCCAGAAGAGTACAGTTAGTTTGGGAGGCCTACAACTCCGCCTGGCCAGGGGAGATCCCATCTGCTCAAGGACTGACCAGGCCCCAATCGCTAGCCAGTACTCCGGGAGGGTCTATCTTTGTCACCAGTAAAGACCCTGAACTACACCGTACCGTCTCCGAGTGGTTCCTGCTACCCCCATCATCCACGTCGGCTGCCCTGAGGCCATACCCCTCCCGTTGGGGGTTATACTATCACGCTGCCCAATCCTACCACCGGCCTCAGCGGTCTGCCCTGCAGCAGCAGCTCCTTAGCTGCATTCAACGGGTGGCGTAGTCGTCCAACATCTACCGCTGATACAGCGCCACTTAGTCTGACTCCCTGGGCACGGACCGGATCACCGCCACGAGACTACAACCCTCAACAGATCCGGCTCCGGGTAAGCTCCCGCGTGCGCAACGCTGCGCGACACAGGCCCAGGGGCGCGTCAGACACACCCCTGGGCCTTCGTCGCGCGGCATCGCGCGCACGGGAGCTTACCCGGAGCCGGATCTGTTGAGGGTTGTAGTCTCGTGGCGGTGACCCGGTCCATGCCCAGGGAGTCAAACTGAGCGGCTATGTATCTGCGGTAGATGTTGGACGACTACGCCACCCGTTGAGTACAGCTAAGGAGCTGCTGCTGCAGGGCAGACCGCTGAGGCCGGTGGTAGGATTGTGCAGCGTGATAGTATAACCCCCAACGGGAGGGGTATGGCCTCAGGGCAGCCGACGTGGATGATGGGGGTAGCAGGAATCACTCAGAGACGATGCGGTGTGATTCAGGGTCTTTACTGGTGACAAAGATAGACCCTCCCGGAGTACTGGCTAGCGATTAGGGCCTGGTCAGTCCTTGAGCAGATGGGATCTCCCCTGGCCAGGCGGAGTTGTAGGCCTCCCAAACTAACTGTACTCTTCTGGCTACCTTGCTAGAGGCGGGTATAAGTAGCCCACGTCCCTGAGTGTACCGTGTGGTGCTCACCCGTATGGCCGGTGACTCGGGGCCTCCTAGTAGCTTCCGCTCCACGACGGCGGTGCTGGTCCCATGCGTGTGACCGTGCCTTCGGGTTTATTGGCCAGAGGACCTGAAATCCCCTGCCTGACGGATTCTGCTGCTGGGTAGGAGTTAGTCCCCACAGCCTCGGACTCCGGGTCCGGTAAGAAATCTTCTCAGTCAGGGCGAGCTCTGCAGCTGCCAGCCCCTGACTCCTTGTAACACTGCTCCCACAGAGCTCCTGTTGTTTCTTCCCATAGCTGCTTCTCTTCTCTGTCTCTACTTCTGGCATGGCCCAGGAGCTGGGCCCAGCCGGAGCCACAGCTCCCTGTCAGCCCTCCTGGCTGAACTCTTCCCCTGAACTCTCTAACCCTGCCTCAGCCCCAGGTTTATATAGGGGAAGTTCTTCCCCTCCCAGGACTGGGCAGGAGGTGTGGCATGCATAGGATTCCTGACCAAGAGACCTCCCACCTGCTCTCAGACATAACATTGCTGTTACTGTGGAAACCAGACCCCTGGGGTGCCACACATTCTTTACAGCACAGTGAGATGGGGAGGGGGGAGAGTTTGTTGAGGGTGATGATCCCTGTCACACCATTTCTTCCAGTCCTTATCTTTCTGCCTGACAATACTCTGCACTGCACAACACTTCCTGTCTCCTGTGCTTGTGTTACTTCTAATAGTTGCTGAATGCTTTTAAAGCCACAGCACTACTTCTGCATGTCGCACTCTTCAACAGCACTACTTCTACATGTCACACAATACTAAAATGTCTTGATTAAAAATGCATAAAAAACTCAGTGACAGTCAGTAATTTCTAAAACACCCCACTAGGAACCCTTGGACAATGTAGCCAACACTTTAATGGTACTTTTAATTGTAACCTATAGAGAATGCATACCTTCCTATAAAATTGTAGGTACATAAAATCATATGACATGTGCAACGGAACCCTACAGCAAGTATTAGGTAATATCTCAGAATGCAATGGTGAAAACCCTATTATAGACTCATGAACCACTACATCTAGGCAAATACCAATCAAACGTCCTCAGTGCCGCGTGCTGCCACGCTGTTCCATGCTCCATCACGCGTTTCACGTTCTGCTTCATCAGTGGGTGCTGGATCAGTTTTCTCCCTTAGTTTAAATACTGCAAAGGAACCATGTTATAAAGAATAAGGAGGACGATAGAAAAGCGATTGGTGCATGATTGTGAAATAATTTTTGAAGTTTCCAAGTGGGTGGTTTGGTGGCCGGCATGTCTTTGAGGTTGGATTTTTGTGGTTATGAACATTGGACATTATTCATGAGATAGCCATTTGTTTATATTGCAATGTGGCAATTCTAGAATTTTAGATAAATGCCCTAGGATGCACGTTACATGAATTCCAGATACAATATCTTTAAGGATTTTTACTATACAAATGTTTTTTAAAGGACATAATGGTTTGTCCCTATTTTTTTAAATCTGACATGTCACTTTATATGGTAATTTTTTGTTCATGAAAATATCTGAAATGTACCAAAAATTAATAAAAATGTGCAATTTTCAAACTTTAATTTTCATACCCTGAAAACAAATTGGCTTAATAAAATAGTATACAAAAAACATTTATTGCATGTCTGCTTTATGTCAGCATCCTTTTGAACTTTATTTTGTTTGTATGTTAGAAGGCATCTTTATAATCAATTTTTCATTTCTTTTCAACAAAATGTACAATACATAATGTTTTAGCTATTCATATTTGAAGTGAGTTTGAAGGGCCTTTATGTTAGAAAACCCTCAAATAAGACCCAATTTTACAAACTACATCTCTCAAAATATTGTAAACCACTTTTTGGAAGTTTGTGAACCCTTTAGGTGTTTATTTAAATAAATGCAATGTGCAATGAAAAAAAGAAATGAAAATTTACCGTACATTATTTTTAACTAACAGCCTTAATTTTTTCGTATTCACAAGAGGTAAAGAGAGTTAGTAGACCCAAAAATTAGGTACGCATTTTTTACCAAACCCCATATGTGCTTGGAAACTACTGTTTGGGCACATGGCAGAGCTTGGAAGTGAAGGAGCTGTATATAATTTATGGAGTGCAAATTTGGCTGGAATAGATTGGGGCACAATTTTCATTTCTCATTAGGAGCCAAAACACCAGAAATCCCAAGAAGTGAACCCATTTTGGAATGAATTAGTCTCGGTGTATAGTGACCATTTTGAACGCACTTTTGCATTTTAAAACCTTGGGATGTGAAAATGAATTTACTTTATGAACTAAAACTGTAGCTTCAAATTTTTAATTTTCACAAGGAATAATCAGAATAAATTCGTCCAATTTCTCCTAATACAGCAATGCCCAATATGCAATTGGAATTGGTGCCAAAACAGCAAAATCTCCCCCTTTGGCTTACTATCTAAGAAATAACCCCTTAAGGGTTCCTAGACGGGAGACTGTATACTTGATGAAAGGACAGACATTTGAGAACAGAAACATGAGACTACAAATTATATATTAATTTAAACAACAAAAGAAACTGTACTGTAAATATTACTCAGGACCAGGATGAGAGGTAGGTAGGTTAGACACTTGCCTAGGGCACTACCTGCTGCCTACCAAAGGGGGTCATATTTCAAAGAAAAAAAAACTCCTGACATTGCTGAACTCCTGCTGCTGCCCATCACCTTCTTCCGGCGCAGGCATTCATCACAGTAATGGCCGCTCACCCCTCCGGGAACTCCAGAGCACGCTACTGCACCGGATGGAAGAGGAGACGGAACTCTGGCACACACTGCTGCACCAGATGGAAGGGGAGGCAGAGCAGCGCTGGACAGGGAGCCTGGATTACGTGACTATAAGCTTTTTTAAATTTTTATTCTATTATTTTACTAATGAATTTTCCTAAGGAGATGGCTATGGGGACATAAGAGGGCCTATGGGGACATCATAAGAGGGACTGGTTATGGGAACATAAGGGAGTGGCTCTGCGGACATAAAGGGGAGTAGTGGGACATTCCTAGAGGAACTGGCTATGGGGACATGAGGGGCTGGCCATGGGGACAAAAGAGAGGCTGTGGGGACATCACAACAGGGGCTGTCTTTGAGGACATAAGGGGCTGGCTATGGGGACATATGAGGGGCTGTGGGACATCACAACAGGGGCTGTCTATGGGGACATAAGGGGCTGGCTATGGGGACATATGAGGGGCTGTGGGACATCACAAGAGGGGCCGGCTGTCTATGGGGAAATAAGCGGCTGGCTTTGGGGACTTTACAAGAGGGGCTGGCTGTGGTGACATTATAATTTGGGGACTTTACAAGAGGGGTTGGCTGTGGGGACATCACAATAGGGGCTCTCTATGGGGATATAAGGGACTGGCTATGGGGACATATGAAGGGCTGTGGGACATCACAAGAGGGGCCGGCTGTCTATGGGGAAATAAGCAGCTGGCTTTGGGGACTTTACAGGAGGGGCTGGCTGTGGGGACATTATAATTTGGGGACTTTACAAGAGGAGATGGCTGTGAGGACATTATAAGAGGGGCAGGCTGTGTGGATATTACAAGAGGGGGCAGGCTATGGGGATATTATAAGAGGGACTGTTGGGGCCGGACCTTATCTTGGGGGCTGTGGTGACCATACTGTATAGGGGGCTGTGCGGGACATTATACTGTATATTGCGGGCTGTGGTGGATATCATACTGTGTTGGGTGCTGTGGGGGACATTATACTGTATATAAATGGATGTGGGGCTTTTGTACTGTATCGGTGACTGGGGGGGCCATAATACTGTATTAGGTGCTGTGGGGGACCATCATACTATATAATGGGGGACTGTAGTGGACATCATACTGCATGGGGGGCAGTGATGGACATCATAGTGTATATTGGGGCTGTTGTGGATATTATACTGCCTGTGCGGCTGTGGTGACCATCATACTGTGTAGGAGGACAGTGTGAGGAGGGGGTACAGTTTGGAGAGGACAACGTGATGGGCAGGATGAGGTCATAATGGGAAAAAGGGGCACAGTATGAATATGGAGAGGGGGCAGCATGAAATGGGGGCAAGTATGGAAAGAGGTAGCATAGCGGGGTGGCAGTGTGGAGCTATAGAGAGTGTAAAGGAAAACAGTGGATAGGGGACAGCCAAAGTATAGGCCATGGTTCATAGGAGCAGACAGTGAGGTGGTTATAGCTGATAATGGCATACTGTAGGATGATTATAGCTGATAATGCAGAAGAGTAGGGCAGTTATACCTCATTAAGGTGGTCAGTGTGGCGGGTGTAGCTCATAAGGGCAGACAGTGTGAAGACCATATACCATAGGAGGCTTATCTAGGTCATAATATTGACGGATATTTTTATGCAGAGGGAATTTTAATAACACTCTTATTTTTAAGGGCACCGTGTCGGGATGTGCTGCAGAAGACTGGAGAAGAGAGAAGTCAGCAGAGAAGAGCTGTGGATGTGAAAAGTCACCATGACATCTGGACAAGATGGAGACGAAAAGAAAGAAACTACTCAATCAGAGAAGATGTCACCTATAAGGTACCTGGATGTAAATGTTTACTTGTTGATAGTGACTATATCTCATCAGTACTGTGGTTCGTGTATGGTTCACAGTCTGATAATGACTGATAACAACTCCCAGAATCTTCTTACTATTGTTAAGGACTAGTGATGCTCTAAAATGCTCGGGTGCTCGATGCTCGGGTCGAGCAAATTGGAATACTCGGGTGCTCGACCCGAGAAACGAGCCCAATGTAAGTCTATGGGAAACTCGAGCATTTTTCAGGCTGCTCCTCCCGGCGGTCTGAAGAGGGCCTAAAAATTGCCCAAATCGATGGGAACAGTGCTCAAATGACTTGGGAACAGCATGGGGAAGACCCCTGGAAGCATTTCTGACTCCCAGGTCACTGCTGTCAACAACATTGTCAGAGGTATTACTCCACTTTTACGGACTCACAATAAAACATACCAAAACAAAATCAAAATGGATTTTCCTGGGAAATATGTCAAGGATAGTGAACAGCGAGCATGCTCGTTGCTCGAGATTTATGAGCATGCTCGGGCGAGCACCTATTATATTCAGCGTGCCCTGGCATTAAGTTTTTGTCACTCCGTGAACATGATTGACAGCTTTAGTACAATTGATGAATGCCTGTTTTTTCCAGCATTCTTCACATGTATTAAAGCTATCAAACAGTCACTTATCATGTTCACGGAGTGATGAAAAACTTAAAGCCCGAGCACGCTGAAGATAATAGGTGCTCGCCCGAGCATGCTCGTAAATCTCGAGCAACGAGCATGCTCGATCATCACTAGTTAAGGAACATCCTTTCCAGGGTAATGACTTGTATATAAGGCAAAATAAATATACAAAAACGCTATGTTCACACGTAGCGTTTTTGATGCGTTTTTGCACTTTTGCATTGCTTTCAACCAAGACAAATGCATTCACTGATAAATGTCATTTTAAAATTTTACAACCTTATCTGGCCATGTGGTGTGTGACACATCATCCGACACATCCTGTTTCATTTATGATGGAGAGACTCTGAAAGTCACAAAGCCTATTTTTATAGGGCCAAGTCGGCCCTCGCTATTGTTAGAGAGCCATCAGTCGGCTGTGCTTTGTTGTTCCCATTATTAACGAGTGGGTCTCCTATACTGTTATTGCGTATGCAGTGACTGCAAGGGCTACCAAAAAAACCCAATGTCCCTTGCAAGAGACGTAGAGGTCGGAGAGCCTCCTAAAAACAATGTTCCTATTGTTAGGAAGTGGGTCTCCCATTGTGTTTGCCTATGCAGTGAAGCAACGGCTGCCAAAAATTTGGAGGAACTACAATGCCCTTGCAAGAGACAAAGAGGTTGAAGAGCCTCCTAAAAACAATGTTCCCATTATTAGGAAGTGGGTCTCCCATAGTGTTTGCCTATGCAGTGAATTCAAAAGCTGACAAAATTTTGGAGGACCTCCAATGCCCCTTGGAAGAGACGTAGAGGTCGGAGAGCCTCCTAAAAACAATTTTCCCATTATTAGGAAGTGGGTCTCCCATAGTGTTTGCCTATGTAGTGAAGCAACGGCTGCCAAAAATTTGGAGGAATCCAATGCCCCTTGCAAGAGACGTAAAGGTCGGAATGCCTCCTTAAAACAATGTTCCCATTATTAGGAAGTGGATCTCCCATAGTGTTTGACTTTGCAGTGAAGCAACGGCTGCCAAAAATTTGGAGGAACTCCAATGCCCCTTGCAAAAGGCGTAGAGGTCTGAGAGCCTCCTTAAAACAATGTTCTCATTATTAGGAAGTGGGTCTCCCATAGTGTTTATCTATGCAGTGAATGCAAAAGCTGCCAAAAATTTGGAGGCGCTCCAATGCACCTTGGAAGAAACGTAGAGGTCGGAGAGCCTCCTATAAACAATGTTCCCATTATTAGGAAGTAGGTCTCCCATTGTGTTTGCCTATGCAGTGAATGCAAAAGCTGGCAAAAATTTGGAGGCACTGCAATGCCCCTTGGAAGAGAGGTAGAGGTCGGTGAGCCTCCTATAAACAATGTTCCCATTATTAGGAAGTGGGTCTCCCATAGTGTTTGCCTATGCAGTGAAGCAACGGCTGCCAAAAATTTGGAGGAACTCCAATGCCCCTTGGAAGAGACATAGAGGTTGGAGAGCCTCCTAAAAGCAATGTTTCCATTATTAAGAAGTGGGTCTCCCATAGTGTTTGCCTGTGCAATGAATCAACGGCTGCCAAAAATTTGGAGGAACTCCAATGCCCCTTGTAAGAGACGCAGAGGTCAGAGAGCCTCCTAAAAACAATAATCCTACTATTAGGTAGTGGGTCTCCCATAGTGTTTGCCTATGCAGTGAATGCAAAAGCTGCCAAAAATTTGGAGGCACTGCAATGCCCCTTGGAACAGACGTATAGGTTGGAGAGACTCCTAAAAGCAATGTTCCCATTATTAGGAAGTGAGTCTCCCATAGTGTTTGCCTGTGCAATGAATCAACGGCTGCCAAAAATTTGGAGGAACTCCAATGCCCCTTGCAAGAGACGCAGAGGTCAGAGAGCCTCCTAAAAACAATAATCCTACTAATAGGTAGTGGGTCTCCCATAGTGTTTGCCTACGCAGTGAATGCAAAAGCTGCCAAAAATTTGGAGGCACTCAAATGCCCCTTGGAAGAGACGTAGAGGTCAGAGAGCCTCCTAAAAACAATGTTCTCATTATTAGGAAGTGGGTCTCCCATAGTGTTTGCCTATGCAGTGAATGCAAAAGCTGCCAAAAATTTGGAGGAACTCCAATGCCCCTTGGAAGAGACGTAGAGGTCGGAGAGCCTCCTAAAACAATGTTCCCATTATTAGGAAGTGGGTCTCCCATAGTGTTTGCCAATGCAGTGAATGCAAAAGCTGCCAAAAATTTGGAGGCACTCCAATGCCCCTTGGCAGAGACGTAGAGGGCCTCATGAAAAAATGTTCCCATTGTTAGGAAGTGGGTCTCCCATAGTGTTTGCCAATGCAGTGAATGGGAAAGCTGCCAAAAATTTGGAGAAACTCCAATGCCCCTTGCAAGACACGTAAAGGAGGTGATATGGTAGATATGGTGGTGAATGATATGGTGATGGAGGATGAGGAGAAGGAGGAGGACTAGAGCAAATAGGGAAAATCAGGAAGTGTATACCCATGTGTGGCTGTGAAGAGGTGCATGGAAATAGACCTCCCAAAAAAAGACACTGGATTTGAGTTTATGTTACGCTGCTATCATTCTGTGGTGTTGATAAGTCTGGCCCAATCCAGCCCTTGTTCATTTTCATAAGAGGCAGCCTGTCAGCATTTTCAGTTGACAGGCGGATGCGCCTATCGGTTATAATTCCACCGGCGCCACTAAAAACCCGCTCTGATAAAACGCTAGCGGCAGGGCAGGCCAGGACCTCCAAGGCATAGCGAGCCAGTTCATTCCATGTGTCCAGGTTGGATACCCAGTAATTATAAGGCACAGAGGAATCACGGAGGACGTTGGTACGGTCGGCTAGGTACTCCCTCACTATCTTCCCAAACTCTGCACTCCTGGTGAGAGTACCCCGCGCCTCAGGGCCTGGAAGATGGGAGGGTCTGAGAAACTGTCCCAGAACTTTGACAGTGTTCCCCTGCCTCTGCTGGATTGGAGCGACAAAAACGCTGCAGACACGCTTAAAAAATGCATGGTAGAAGGCCTGCCATGTTCCCCAATGATAATCCGCATGTGCTGTGCACATGCTGCGGAAATTTCTGCTGCGGATTATCATTGTGGAAAAAAACGCAGCATTACAAATTATTTTGCGGAATTGCAGGGGTTTTGCTGCCATTGACTTGCATTAGAACGCATGTATTCCGCTTCACTAGATAAGCACATGCGGAATACATGCGTTCAATGTGCGGATGGTACCCAGGTCTAGAGGACAGGAGACTCTCCTCCGGACCCGGGTACCATAGAAAACTGTAAAAAATAGAATAAAATAAAAAATAATTGTTATACTTACCTTCTGGCGGCCCCCGCTGAGCTCGTCCTCTTATGCCGGCAGATCGCGATGGACTGGAGGACCTGCGCTGATGTCATAGTCATGTGACGGGTCACGCGATGCTGATGTCAGCAGGTCCTTCAGTGTACCGCGATCTGCCAGCATGAGAGGACGAGAGTGAAGCAAGACTCCGGGGGCCATCGGAAGGTAAGTATAGATTTATTATTTTTTACCATTCTTTAAGGTCTCAGTATATAAACCCATGCCGGTTGCATGGATTTATATAGTGTGACCAAGTTGACAAGCACTTTCCAAGTGATGTTAAAATCGCTTGGGAAGCGCTTGTCAACCCGCATGCGGAAATGCCAGTGAAGAACGCTTCACATCCGCCTGTCCCTGGCAGGAAAAACGCATGTACAATCCGCATGCGTTTTTTTCTGCCAGGGAGACGCTCAGGAAAAATACGGAGCATTTCTGCATCGTGGGCACATAGCCTAATTATTATTTTTTTTGCCAATTTTTTTTTTTTCAGTTTTTTTTCTTTTCAGTAAAATTTTTTTTTTGTCAGTTTTTTTGTCAGTTTATTTTGTTCATATTTTTATTCATAATTATTTTTCTATGTATATTATTTTAACATATTCTTGTTATTAGTATAGGATGTGATTTCTTTTGCAGGTACCTTAAGGGTTAATTGTTAGCAGGGTTAATTGTGTCCTGTGTTTTCATTCATGCTTTTCCTTTATAAATTTGTCACTTCCTTCTTGTTTTTTATACCACCTGATGAAGATGGCTTGATGCTATCGAAACACCTTGTGGAATTGTTATACCCAATTATATTAAAGGTTTTGCTACCTTCTATTTTTATAATACTCCCTTGTCCTAGCGCTCCTTATACCGCGTCTTTTTTACCTTCCATTTACTATCCCTATTTTGGGCTCGCGGTGGGAGCTGCTTTGGATCATGCCTTAATCATCCTGTGGCTCAAGGACCTGCGGTGATCCATTTCCAGCCATGGCTCTAAGCGGTCACATGACCCGGATTAGGACGCCACACATGGCCTGTTGCCTGACTGTAATCTCTTCACCTTATGCGATTACAGGGGTTCTGCAGGGTTGCATAACCTTACAAGGTGAGTGGCCCTTCGGTAGCTTTTCTTCATTGTGCCAACAGGTTCCATTCATTTGCACTCCTCTCTCTCTTTTCATGGACAGAGGATTGACTTGCATGCTCAACAGCGGAAGAACCCGCAGACACTGTTCCTGGACCCTGGGGTTCGGCCCACTTAGTCGGGTGCTTTGCTGCCATGTGCCTGATCATGCTGGTGGTGGTCAGGCTGGTCGTTTTGCCACCCCTGCTGATGCTGGCCTGGCAGGTGGTGCAAATTGCCTTTTTGGGGTTATCTGCAGAGTCTTTAAAAAACAGCCAGACTCGGGAAAACCTAACAGTTGTACTGGCAACTTCTGTAGTGTTGATATTACAGGGAACGGTTGCCCGCCTTCTGTCTGTGGCCACCACACTGCTTCTTCCTGCCTGTTGTGGTGCTACGCCTCCCTCCCCCTGTGTGCTGCTGTCCTCCCTCTGTATGTTCCCCTGCCAGATTGGGTCAGTTACTATATCATCCACCACCTCGTCTTCCACTTCCACACCTTGGTCCTCCTCCTGACTTTCTGGCAATTATGTCTCACCATCGTCCACCTCTTGTGACAGTTTCCCACCATCGCTTTCGTGTGACCGTGGCTGCTCAAATATTTGGGCATCGCTACATTTGATCTTCTCTTGCCCTGCTTCAAGTGGACTGGGCGAGAGGCCCGAATCTATAAATGGAAAAGTGAACAGCTCTTTGGAGTGTCTAAGTGTGGGATCAGTTGTCTCTGGGCACTCGGCATGGTGGGAGGAAGGAGGATCAGGGTGAGGAATATGTAGTCCAGACTCACGGCTACTGAGACTTGACCGTGTGGAAGACTGGGTGGTGATGGTGGTGGCTAAGTGACTGGAAGCATTATCTGCTATCCAACCAATAACCTTTTCACACTGCTCTGTGTTCAATAGTGGTGTTCTGTGGTCCCCTATTATTTGGGACAGGAAGGCTGTTTGTTGTGGCACAATTTTAGCTAGCCCACGGGCTCGGCCTCGTCTTCTGCATGCACCATCATAACCATCACATCCACTTCCCCGTCCCTTGCCACGCACCTTGCCCATTTTAAGTGGAGGATAATATTTTCGACATTCAGTACAAATGGCTGGATTTGAACTGCAGTGATATGTGTGACGGACAAACCACAGTTTTAATTAGCTGGCCTGTAGGTGACTATTTTTAACAGCGCCGACCTCGTGTCAATAAGTTCGCTGACACACTGCAACAAAATTTCAATGGAGGCCAGAAATGGCAGAATTTTCAGCGCAATTATATATGATCCGTGTGACGGACAAACCACAGTTTTAAATAGCTGGCCTGTAGGTAACTATTTTTAACAGCGCCAACCTCGTGTCAATAAGTTCACTGACACACTGCAACAAAATTTCAATGGAGGCCAGAAATGGCAGAATTTTCAGAGCAATTACATGTGATCCATGTGACGGACAAACCACAGTTTTAAATAGCTGGCCTGTAGGTAATTATTTTTAACAGGGCTGACCAAATGGAGCAGAAAAACTGTGTTCTCTGGATTGCTTTTTAAGCAAATAATCAGGATTAAGATAAAAAAAATTATTCCTGGCCCCTGATACCTGGGGCTATTTCTAGAAATATCTGTAAAAACACCACCAGACAGAACTGGAAAGGACCCTCTTGCTATATGCACTGCAGTCTGCCACATGCACTGCCTGCCTGCCTTGCACTGATATCTATGCAGCTGGATTAGTCCTCAGAAGGACTGTTAGTTGAGATGGATATGTGAATAATATATGGTGGTATACCTACACTAACTTAGAAACAAGCAAATCTCTCCCTAGCTCAGCAGCACCTCTCCCTACACTGCCTGATTCTGGAGTAGACTGTGACGAGCATGGCGGCGCCAGGTCTGATATAGACCTGATGACACTGTGCGGCCAGCCAATCACTGTAATGCCATAACCAACATGGCTGCGGCATTACAGTGTGTGGCAGACAATCCCTGCATGTTCATTGGTGCTCTAAAGAGCGGCAAACATGCAGGGAGGGGACCCGAACTCCCGCCGAGCAACCCTGGAAATACTTGGCGAGCACCTAGATAACTTGGAGAAGATCTGCATGGAGGAGTGGGCCAAGATAACTCCACAGACCTGTGCCGGCCTGATCAGGTCTTATAAAAGACGATTATTAGCTGTAATTGTAAACAAGGGTTATTCCACAAAATATTAAACATAGGGGTTGTATAATAATTGACCCACACTTTTATGTTTAAAATTTAATAAAATTCAACTGAGCAACAAAACTTTTTGGTTTGTAAGATTTATGCTTCTGTTCATAAAACCTACTCTCGTTTGCAGTTTGAAGGCTCTAACTTATTTGCATCTTATCAAACCAGCTAAATCTGCAGGGGGTTGAATACTACTTGTAGGCACTGTATATTCATATACTTATGGAAGTTCTGGTGATCCACTAATGTACTGATAGTGGTTCTCGTGATGCATATATGTATTGATGGTGGTTCTGGTGATGCATTTATCTACTAATGGTGGTTCTGGTGACGATTCATGTACAGATGGGGATTCTAGTGACTTAATAATTTACTGATGATGGTTCTGGTGCCGTTTTTATGTACTGTTAATGGGTCTGGTGATGTATTCATGTACTGATGATGATGATTTTGATTTCACATTCATGCACTGATGATGGTTCTGGTGATAAATACAGCACCAGAACCATCATGACTACGTGAATACATCGCCACAGCCATCAATAGTACATGAGTACAGCACCAGAACAACCATCACTACATGAAGATGTCCCCACAACCACCATCAATACAGAAATACAAGACCATAACCACCCTCAGTATATGAATACATCACCAGAACCACTATCCATACAGGAATATGGCACCAGAACCACCATTAGTTTTGTTGCTAACTGTATTTGTTACATGATGGACATAAAAACCATCATACATGTCCCTTTATAATGGAGTCTGTTTAGCTTCCATTGGGGTATCCGTCAAATTGCGCACACCTTAATTGATACCAAACTGCTCTTATTCTAGTTGAGTAATATTACTTTCCATGGTTGTTCTTGGGTTTGACATTTAAAATATAGGACATCAGAGATGGATATCGCTATTTTTCCCTGGTATTGTGTAAATGGTCTGCAAGCAATGAATGATTCCATATCTAGCTATGAAAATACACTCCCTGTTGAGCCTCATCTCTAAAGAACACCACTTTTTTTTTACTTTTGCTGGCATTTTGGCATATTGGTGAAACAGGTAGCAATTCTAGTGAAAGTGGTCGTCAGAGCTTGTTACCTGACCCATTGGAGGGGGGTGCTTTAGGGATTCTGTTGCCTTAGTCTCTGACCCATTCCTTTACAAGGGGGCCGAGGGTTCATGTGGGAGGGGTGGGCCATCGGCTTCATCTGCCTAGGGCACCAAAGTACCTTGTCCTGGCCCTGATATTACTGCCTATCATTTAAAACAATGGATATCCCTGACTGAGCAGACAACAATGGATGTTATTTTCTAAGTTTATCTCTTGTTTAATTCAATTTGAGATTTAATTGTTTATTTGTGGATTTTTTTTGTCTTTAAATATATTATCTGAATGTTTTTTTTAGAAAAGCTAATCCTATCACAAAGGTGACTGTTTAAAATTGTAGGAGACACCAACTCCAAGGTAAGAAAACTTCAAATCATTTGCATCTGAAATGCAGACATGGGTGGAGGGGCTCATTCATATGTCTATGCAAATTGGTGCGAGCACTGACCCCAGATAAGACTGAGCTTCCATGACAGTTTCACTATTTATTTAATTTATTTTTTTCACTGTGTGTCACATTCCTTTTTTGCACATGTGTCCTTCATGAGGACTTCTCGGGATGCAGTTCCCTTATGAGTTCATTCCTGAAGGGTCTAGGGGTGGAGTGTGTGGTCATCAAGTTCCTCTCCTCCTACAGTGTATGATTCCCAGTTCTGGCTTTGGTGGGAACTCAGGCAGATGCTGGGAGCAAGACTGGGTCTCCCTTGGCTTCGGCTAGAGGAGGAAACTAGTCCCTGACCCTTGCTGTGGCCTTCTGGCTTGGAGGGACAGAGAATGGTTTTGAGGGTTTTTCTCCTTTCGGAGTGGGCAGCGATAGCCCACATCCTTGTGCATTTTTTTTTTGTGGCACTGTTCACATTTTCAGAACACTTGGGTGAAGAGAGCACAATCTCGGGCTTTAATTTTTTTTGTTTTTTACAGTTTTGTGTATTTCTGAGGCTGTCACGTTCGGGTCCGAGCAGTGCGCGATCAGACCGATTTGCACTGACGTCTGTATGAACCCTTACACGTTTGGTTTTACACAGGAACATTGTGAGGGTCCTAAAATATCAGGGGCCCAAATCCCAAAGTGCATGCTATGCTTCCCCACCATTTAAAAGAGGATCTATATGTAACATACCTGGCGGCGTCCTTGCATGGTGGTCCATCTCCCACTGTGCAAGAGGGCGCACTTGATCTCCTGTCCAGAATGTCTCTCTGGCTTCCCTCCATGCTGTCTGTTTGTGTCTGTTTCTGCTGCTTAAGGGCGGCGCCCGATCACTTCCTGCCTTTTGTACCTGCTGTGGGTCACACCCCTTGTGCGTCCTCAGCCTATTGCTGTCTGTCACTTGGTATATAGCTCAGCAGCTCCCTTCTATCCCTGCCTGAGCATAGTGTTTCCTTCAGTGTGTGCTTGCACTCTGAAGGTGCCAGGTCCCGTCTCTTGTCTCCTGCTCTTTGCGGTATCAGCTCCCGTGTCTGAACTGTGTCCTGTATGTCTCCTGCTTTGCGGTATCAGCTCCCGTGTCTGAACTGAGTCCTGTATGTCTCCTGCTTTGCGGTATCAGCTCCCGTGTCTGAACTGACTCCTTTCTGTGTTCTCTTGTCTGTCCTTTCTGAACACGCTCCTAGCCTGTTCCTCTCGCCTTCTAGTGGCCGATTTCCTAGACCCGCTCCTGTGTCTGGTCTGTCCTGTCTGAACACGCTCCTTGCCTGTTCGTTCCGCCTTCTAGTGGCCGATTTCCTAGACCCGCTCCTGCGTCTGGTCTGTCCTGTCTGAACACGCTCCTTGCCTGTTCGTTCCGCCTCTCTGGGGGCCGTATTCCCAGACCCGCTCCTGTATCCCTCTGCAGTGTCGGTCTCCTCCGTACACTCAGTTCCAGTCTGAACTCTCTCCTGTCCTTTACCTGTTTTGCCTCTATGTCCGTTCCCTTCCTTTGTCTGCAGAGTCTGAACTCGTACCTAACTCCTGCTTGTTGTCTCTGCAAGTACTGTGTGAGTATCTGGCTCTGTCTTTCCCTTCCTGTCTGTTCTGTGTGAACAGAGCCCTGTCCTCCCTGCTCAGCCTTGTCTACACTCTAGCTGTGCTTGCCTGTAACCCTCTGCCTGTATTGTTCCTGAGTCCCGGTGTGTACTGGGTCCTATCCCGCCTGTGTTCCTACCTGCTAGTGCCTCCCTGTCTGCACTCTAGCTGTGCTTGCCTATACCCGCCTGCCTGCATACTAGTCGTGCCTGCCTATACCCTCCAGTCTGTGTGCCAGCCTACCAGCCTGTTCCTGTATTCCCCTGTGTGGGTCAACAGCCGTGTCCGGGTTCTGTCCTGGAGTAGCACCTGGTCCCTCTGCTCGGTTCCTCCTTGGTGCACTGGCGTCGTATGCCGTCGTGCGACCCTGGTCGGATCGGGTGAATACTTAGTCACGCCCCTCCAGGCATTCACTCTCCGGCACGGTCCAGTGGAATCACTACCAATCACACGCACACGCCGCTTAGCCCGGGCGTGTGCATAACAGCATGCTCAGGCCATGGTTCCCGTTGAGCCCCACGGCCTTCGCTCTTTGAGAAGTTTTTCCAGCGAATACATGCATTTAAATAAAATAAATAAATTTTTTTTCCCCCTTTAGCTGAGTTCCAGGCGAGTTACGCACCCGTCCAGATGGATCTATCAGCCCTCGTTCCTGCGGATCCGCCACGTTACTATGGGGATCCAAGACAGTGTCGTGCATTTGTGGAGCAATGCATGCTACACTTTAAGGCCTACCCTCTCTATTTTCCTTCCGATTGGGCTAAAGTGGCCTTTATGATTGACTACCTAGCGGGTGATGCCTTGAAATGGGTCACCCCCCTATGGGAAGCATGGGATCCTGTCATCCTTGACCTGCAGGCCTTCCTGGTGGCCTTTCGTATGGTCTTCGAGGACCCTAACTCTGAAGCCCCTGCTGAAGCTTCACTTCCCAATATCCCGGAGCAGCCCCGACGGGTAATGTGTGTGGGTAGCGCAATAGTCCTCCAGCCCAATGAGACTACTGCCCACCCAGAATCCTCACAGGGTGACTACGCTTTCCGGAATACTTCTCTCAACCTCAAGAGGCAGCCCAGACGTGCTAGACTTAGAGGCAAGCCGTCACGCCAGGGTCTGTCCTCCCTGAGACCTCCTGACCCCAACCTTGAAGTCCCTACTGAAGCTTCATCTCCCTGTATCCCGGAGAAACCCCAATGGGTAATGTGCGTGGGTAGTGCACCAGTTCTCCTGGCCGAAGAGACTTCTGCCCATCCAGACTCCACACAGGAGAACTTCCTGCACCCGGCATCAGATGCTTCTTTCTCTTTAACCGGTGTGCATGTCCAAGGATGCTCCAAAGCTGTGGTTACCTCAGAGTCTGTGCACCTCTACTACCTGGCGGAGGATCCCCTGTTGTCTCCTGAACCCTTCGGGGTGCTACCTGGTAGCGAAAGGACAGAGACTCTCCTATACTCTGTACCTGATACCTCGCTCGCTTCGTCCAGTGAGTCCAACTTAGTGTACTCCGAAGCAGAGGTTACTCCTGAGTCTCTACACCCCTCCGACCAGGCGGAGGACCTCCAGTTGTGTTCAGAATCCTTCGGGGTGCCACCTGGTGGTGAATGGACAGAGACTTTCCTATATCCTGGATCTGATACCTCGCTTGCTTCGTCCAGTGAGTCCGACCTAGTGTACTCTGAAGCAGAGGTTACCCGTGAGTCTCTACACCCCTCTGACCAGGCGGAGGACCGCCAGCTGTCTCCAGAACCCTTCGGGGTGCCACCTGGTGGTGAATGGACAGAGACTTTCCTATACTCGGTACCCGATACCTCGCCTGCTTCCTCCAGTGAGTCCGACCTAGTGTACTCTGAAGCAGTTGTTTTCTCTGAGCCTCTGCACTCTTCTGACCCGGCGGAGGACCTCCAGTTGTTTCCTGAATCCTCCGGGATACCACCAGATAACAAAGAGACAGTGACTTTTCCTCATTATGTACCTGATAACCCGTCTATTTCTTCCTGTGAGCTTGACAAGATGTACCTCGAAGCAGAGATTACCCTTAAGTCTCTGTCCCCCTCCAACCCAGTGAACGACTGGTCCTCGAATTCCCTGCGGAAGATTCTGGCAGGCCTGAAGAAGAGGGGGCGTAAGGGGGGAGGTACTGTAACATACCTGGCGGCGTCCTTGCATGGTGGTCCATCTCCCACTGTGCAAGAGGGCGCACTTGATCTCCTGTCCAGAATGTCTCTCTGGCTTCCCTCCATGCTGTCTGTTTGTGTCTGTTTCTGCTGCTTAAGGGCGGCGCCCGATCACTTCCTGCCTTTTGTACCTGCTGTGGGTCACACCCCTTGTGCGTCCTCAGCCTATTGCTGTCTGTCACTTGGTATATAGCTCAGCAGCTCCCTTCTATCCCTGCCTGAGCATAGTGTTTCCTTCAGTGTGTGCTTGCACTCTGAAGGTGCCAGGTCCCGTCTCTTGTCTCCTGCTCTTTGCGGTATCAGCTCCCGTGTCTGAACTGTGTCCTGTATGTCTCCTGCTTTGCGGTATCAGCTCCCGTGTCTGAACTGAGTCCTGTATGTCTCCTGCTTTGCGGTATCAGCTCCCGTGTCTGAACTGACTCCTTTCTGTGTTCTCTTGTCTGTCCTGTCTGAACACGCTCCTAGCCTGTTCCTCTCGCCTTCTAGTGGCCGATTTCCTAGACCCGCTCCTGTGTCTGGTCTGTCCTGTCTGAACACGCTCCTTGCCTGTTCGTTCCGCCTTCTAGTGGCCGATTTCCTAGACCCGCTCCTGCGTCTGGTCTGTCCTGTCTGAACACGCTCCTTGCCTGTTCGTTCCGCCTCTCTGGGGGCCGTATTCCCAGACCCGCTCCTGTATCCCTCTGCAGTGTCGGTCTCCTCCGTACACTCAGTTCCAGTCTGAACTCTCTCCTGTCCTTTACCTGTTTTGCCTCTATGTCCATTCCCTTCCTTTGTCTGCAGAGTCTGAACTCGTACCTAACTCCTGCTTGTTGTCTCTGCAAGTACTGTGTGAGTATCTGGCTCTGTCTTTCCCTTCCTGTCTGTTCCGTGTGAACAGAGCCCTGTCCTCCCTGCTCAGCCTTGTCTACACTCTAGCTGTGCTTGCCTGTAACCCTCTGCCTGTATTGTTCCTGAGTCCCGGTGTGTACTGGGTCCTATCCCGCCTGTGTTCCTACCTGCTAGTGCCTCCCTGTCTGCACTCTAGCTGTGCTTGCCTATACCCGCCTGCCTGCATACTAGTCGTGCCTGCCTATACCCTCCAGTCTGTGTGCCAGCCTACCAGCCTGTTCCTGTATTCCCCTGTGTGGGTCAACAGCCGTGTCCGGGGTCTGTCCTGGAGTAGCACCTGGTCCCTCTGCTCGGTTCCTCCTTGGTGCACTGGCGTCGTATGCCGTCGTGCGACCCTGGTCGGATCGGGTGAATACTTAGTCACGCCCCTCCAGGCATTCACTCTCCGGCACGGTCCAGTGGAATCACTACCAATCACACGCACACGCCGCTTAGCCCGGGCGTGTGCATAACACTATACATGTATAATATAATTACAGCATACCACTGTTGCTAACCTAAAATACACAATACAAAGACAAATATTACCAAAATTACTACTATAAGGCTGAGTTCACACGATGCGTTTTTCATGCGTTTCCGTGGCGTTTTTGCAGTTGCGTAAACGCCGCGGAAACGCATGAAAAACGCATGGTAGAAGGGCAGCAATGTTCCCCAATGGGAATCCGCATGTGCTGTGCCCATGAAGCGGATTTTTCCGCAGCGTAAACGCTGCGGTCAAAAATCCGCAGCATGTCAATTAATTTTGCGGAAACGCTGCTCACTGTATATGTTGATGCGCTTTTCATGCAGTCTAATGTGCGGATGGTACCCGGGTGTGGATGAGAGTACTCTCATCCAGACCCAGGTACCATTAAAAAAAAAAGAATAAAATAAAAAATATATATATTCTCACCTTCTGACGGCCCGCGCTGCGCCCTGCCGGCTTCCCGCGCACTTCGCGGTTGAATGAAGGACCTTCGCTGACGTCAGAGTCATGTGACGGGTCACGTGACGCTGACGTCGGAAGGTCCTACAGTCTTCACTGCCGGCAGCCGGGACCGATGAAGCAGGACACCGGGGGCCATCAGAGGGTAAAGTATATATTTTATTTTTTGACATTCACACACTATATAAATCCATGCCGGCTGCATGGATTTATATAGTGTGAAGTTGACAAGCACTTTCCAAGTGATGCTAAAATCGCTTGGGAAGTGCTTGTCAACCCGCATGCGGAAATGAAAGTGAAGACCGCTTCATTTCCGCATGTCCCTGGCAGGAAACCGCATGTACAATCCGCATGCGTTTTTTCCTGCCAGAGAGATGCAGAAACGCTCAGGAAAAAATCCTGAGCATTTCTGCATCGTGTGCACATACTCTAAAAGGCCAAAATAATACCGCCACACAATGTCCATTACCATCACCACTACACAGTGAGTACATAATCAGCAGCGGACATATCATTGGTGCAATCTGTGTGGCCACACAGGGGCCCAAGAGGTAAGGGGGCCCATTTCTACCTCCTAAGCAGGTGCAATTTTTCATTTTTAGGAGTTTGTGTGCTGCAAAGGGCACATATATTGTTCTTGCACAGGGGCCCTTTTCTGTCTGTGTCCGCAATATTATAATATGACCATTACCTCTACAAAACAACAATAATTGTACAAAGACCATTAATACTCCCATATACCTACCACTACATAATGAATGAAATACATTAAGCAGTTACTAAAAAATAAATAAAAAACAAAACGCTATTATTAAAAAGAGCAATATTACCACCATACAGTGACCATAATGTGGTAGATATGTAGCACCCTGAGGACTCGGCTGCTACAGGGGTATTGCACCTCGAACCAGAGGTGCGGTATTCCACTCCCGGGTAAGGATGGAGTGTGGAACGGGGCTCAGTTAGCTGCATACACTACACTCACCCCATTTCCGGGGGACAGATCAACGGTACTCCCACCAGATAGATGTGCAGGTACGACAGCGTCTGTCCCTGGCTGGAGTGGGGAGGGGGGGAGGAATATCCCAGTGGTGTAGGAGCAGACAGGGGAGGGACTCTGGGCATAGGTAGGAGCCCATTGGGTGCTGGTCACCTGGGCTCGGGTGTCAGAAGGGAGTATAAAAGGTGGGCACCATGATAGAACAGAGGAGAGGTGCAGAGGAGTGCAGTCTGAGAGAGTTCAGCCAGAGAGGGCTGACAGGGAGCTGTGGCTCAGTCCGGGCCCAGCTCCAGAGCCAGGCCTGAAGTGGAGGCCTGAAGCAGAGAGAGAGAGAGAAGTAAGAGGAAGAAGGAACATAAACACCAGGAAAGGCCCAGAGACGCAAGAAAAGAGGGAACCCTAAGATCCCACGGAATAACGGGTGAAGGGTTGGCAGAACAGGGTACCGGATCCCAAACTGGTGGAGGCCAATTATCCTTAGCCAGGAACCGGAGGTCGTGGTCAAGTCTTGGCGCGACCCCTCACCATATCCACCAGGAAGGCATACCGTATAGGGTCAGGGAAACCGGGAAAGGCTTCGCCACCAGAAGGCCCGAGGGAGCCGGACAAAGGTGGGTCCCTGGTGGGGACGGCCAGTAGGAAGGAAGAGAGGGGAGCTCTGGACCACGCTCTGGAATTGCCTGGGAGTTGGCCGAGTCCCTGACCTGGTGGACGCAGCATGACTCGGGCGGTCTTGACTGCGCACAAGGGACCTGATAAAGAACTGTGAGTAAAGCATTGAAAACTGCAGCTGTACGTCTCACTGATTCCTTGTCGCATTAGCACTATTAGGACGGGGACTACTATAACATCACTACCATCATCCCCGCTTCGCCTGCTGCCCTGGGGCCATACCCCTCCCGTTGGGGGTTATACTATCCACGCTGCACACCCGTACCACCGGCCTCAGCGGTCTGCCCTGCAGCGGCGGCTTCATAGCCGCAATCAACGGGTGGCGTAGTTGAACAATATAACATCTTATTCTAAGTTCTGCCACTTGGTTTGACACCCTGGGCACGGACCGGGTCACCGCCACGAGGACTACTACCCCTATCAGATCCGGCTCCGGGTATTCCCCGCATGCGCAACGCTGCACAACATGGCCCAGGGGGCGCGTCAACTTTGGCGTAGTCGGCAGGATCTCGTGCCCGTAACCACCGGGTACTGCGTGCCTGAAGAAAAGTTCACATGTACCTCAAAAAGAAGTCTCCCGCCAATTCCAGAGGATTCCCACCATCGGACGCCATCTCGGGTCGTTTCCCGCCGTTTGCCCGCCATCTGCAGCTTTTACCCGCCATCCGCGGAGCTTCCCGCCATCAGGGGACGATTCCCGCCATCTTGGACGGTTTCCCGCCCTGGCAGAGCGGACGCCATTGTGGGCGTGCCAGAGGGTGGCAAGAGACCACCTCCCATCGTGGGCATGGTCCCAGAGTGGCGCCAAGGGAGGGGACCGCCCCCACCAGCCGAGACTACAACAATGGAGATGTCCATCAGAGTGGGGGGTCTGCCCCTGAAACTGACTGTCACTAAGTTGCCCCGGGACCACTCCCAATGGGGGCGGATAGGGAACAAAACTGAGGGGCTGGGTGCGGCCTGGAGGAGTCTGGACAGACCGCACCCGGGAATGGAGGAAGCGTCCAGCAGTGCCAACACCGTGGTCCGGAGCCTGCTGCAGGCCGCACCGCCAGCCAGCCTAGTGGAGATCCTGGCACAGCTCCCCAGAGATCCGGAGCGTGCGCAGGCTGCGCTGGAGGACTTGGACCGGAGGATGGTCCGGGCACAGCAGGATGCGCTGGCCGAATGGAGAAGGGAGATGGCCCGGCAGGCGGGGATCCGCCAGCAGGAGGCGCCACCTGCAACAAGGAGCATGTCCGCCTCTGAGGATGGTACAGGAAGGACGAAGGCCGGAGACGACGCCGCGGAGGGAGCTGCAAGGATGGAAGCAGGTAATGGGGACGTCATTACCCCGAGCCCAGTAGCCGTAAGCCTGCCCCAGCTCCCCGTTGCAGAGCCCGAAGTCCTACTCACCGCGCCCGTTGCCGCACCGCCACTGCTCCCAACTAGGCCTCAAGTGGCAGGAGCCGCGGTCACGCCCTCTTCCGCGCCACGCCCCTTGACCCTGAGCGCAGCGAAACAGGAAGTGCCACCGGCCTGGTCGCAAGGCCTGGTGGACCAGGGCGCCGCTGCCCCTCCAGCGCCCTCTGCCTCAATGGTGCCATCCCTAGTACAGAACAGAATTCCCCCGGCCTGGTCGCAAGGCCGAGTACCCCCGGGCACTGCCGCCCCTACGGCGCCCTCTACCTCCACAGTGCCACCCCTGGGCGCAGATCTTTACGCACAACATACCAGCCCGGACGGGCTGCCCTTCGTGTGGCCACCGGAGTACGTCAACCCCCGACTCCGGAAGGAACGGCCCCTGTGTGAGCCTCTGATCCCGGCTCCGGCGCCCGCCAAGATTGCTCCGATCCCGTTAGAGGACGCCCAATTTGAATGGGATCCGACCGGTGAGAACCTCATGGGGTTCACCCAGGAGACCCGGGCGGACGCAGTCCGGCGTGAGGAGTGCTGCCGTCAACAGCTGGAGGTCTTTGGAAGAGAACGGCGAGAGAGGCGGATCCGCGAGGAACAGCTGCAGGCCCGGAGCGCGGAACAGAAGCGCAGGGCCCGACAAGACCCCCGAACAGCCCACGGTCCCCGCACCGACGGGACCGTAATGAAGTTCCAGCTAGAGCATGGCTGGGGTTTTATCCGAGACCATCGAACCCCCGGCGACGTCTTTGTCACCCGCAGGGATGTCGAGAGCCACCTGCCGGAGGGACACCGCGGACGTGATCTCTACCCGGGTGATGTGGTCACCTTCACCCGGCACAAGGGTGCCAAAGGACCATACGCCCTCCACGTTCACAGGCTCACGGAGGAGGAGCTACAGTACCACCAAGAAACAGAGTACATCGAGGGTCCGGACAGACCTGAAGACTACCCGGAAGAACAAGGAGGACACCATTATTAGAGAATGGTAAAGTGGAACTGTATATAGTTACCCGTCGGGGTACAAGGACTCTTGCTGATTGAAGTGTGGTCCCCGTTGGGACTAGTATGGAACTGTTAAAGAACTGTTACCTGTGTGCCCCTAATCCCTAACCAGGCTGAGGACTGTGAGCAGCCATTCCCCTATTCCCACTGGCCGAGGACTGAGAGCGGCCATACCCTTGTACATAGCTGCGCTTCTTAAAGCGCCCCCTATTGGTTTTATAAGAAATGCCTTTCTACCTTGGAAGTAGTGACTGTTGCACTTTACCTGGTCGCAAGTTGCACAGTGGCCGGAGCTCAAGGATATGTGTTGAAAATGTTTGTGTAAAAATGTCTTACAATGGAAAGTTTAATATGCTGCTAAAATGATAATGCCAAAAGTTTTATATAGTGTTTTACAAAAGAGTTCCGGTGGCATTAGTAGAATGTTTTAAAAATGTTTTATGCCAGTAACGTTAAGAAGAACAGAGTACCTCCCATAAAGGGGATGAGTTCATAGTTAATGTCTTATATGCGAGTGCACTTTAAAAATATTTGTATGTTTAAAATGTTTTTATTCTATTCCAGCCCGAGGACGTGCTGTGATTTACCAGGGGGGAATGTAGCACCCCGAGGACTCGGCTGCTACAGGGGTATTGCACCTCGAACCAGAGGTGCGGTATTCCACTCCCGGGTAAGGATGGAGTGTGGAACGGGGCTCAGTTAGCTGCATACACTACACTCACCCCATTTCCGGGGGACAGATCAACGGTACTCCCACCAGATAGATGTGCAGGTACGACAGCGTCTGTCCCTGGCTGGAGTGGGGAGGGGGGAGGAATATCCCAGTGGTGTAGGAGCAGACAGGGGAGGGACTCTGGGCATAGGTAGGAGCCCATTGGGTGCTGGTCACCTGGGCTCGGGTGTCAGAAGGGAGTATAAAAGGTGGGCACCATGATAGAACAGAGGAGAGGTGCAGAGGAGTGCAGTCTGAGAGAGTTCAGCCAGAGAGGGCTGACAGGGAGCTGTGGCTCAGTCCGGGCCCAGCTCCAGAGCCAGGCCTGAAGTGGAGGCCTGAAGCAGAGAGAGAGAGAGAAGTAAGAGGAAGAAGGAACATAAACACCAGGAAAGGCCCAGAGACGCAAGAAAAGAGGGAACCCTAAGATCCCACGGAATAACGGGTGAAGGGTTGGCAGAACAGGGTACCGGATCCCAAACTGGTGGAGGCCAATTATCCTTAGCCAGGAACCGGAGGTCGTGGTCAAGTCTTGGCGCGACCCCTCACCATATCCACCAGGAAGGCATACCGTATAGGGTCAGGGAAACCGGGAAAGGCTTCGCCACCAGAAGGCCCGAGGGAGCCGGACAAAGGTGGGTCCCTGGTGGGGACGGCCAGTAGGAAGGAAGAGAGGGGAGCTCTGGACCACGCTCTGGAATTGCCTGGGAGTTGGCCGAGTCCCTGACCTGGTGGACGCAGCATGGCTCGGGCGGTCTTGACTGCGCACAAGGGACCTGATAAAGAACTGTGAGTAAAGCATTGAAAACTGCAGCTGTACGTCTCACTGATTCCTTGTCGCATTAGCACTATTAGGACGGGGACTACTATAACATCACTACCATCATCCCCGCTTCGCCTGCTGCCCTGGGGCCATACCCCTCCCGTTGGGGGTTATACTATCCACGCTGCACACCCGTACCACCGGCCTCAGCGGTCTGCCCTGCAGCGGCGGCTTCATAGCCGCAATCAACGGGTGGCGTAGTCGAACAATATAACATCTTATTCTAAGTTCTGCCACTTGGTTTGACACCCTGGGCACGGACCGGGTCACCGCCACGAGGACTACTACCCCTATCAGATCCGGCTCCGGGTATTCCCCGCATGCGCAACGCTGCACAACATGGCCCAGGGGGCGCGTCAGATACCCCTTCTGCAGAGCATATAAGAGATTACAGTATTACAGTTCAGTTACAGATAGTGACTTACAGCTCATCTGATTGGGGTCATTAATAGTGTTGAGCGAACATGCTCGACACTGCTCGGTACTCGCCCGAGCATCACGCTACTCGGGATGTTCGGCGAGCACCGAGCATTTCTGGGTTACTCGGGCGGGAGCTCGGGTCTCCGCCCTGCATGTTTGGCGCTCTTTACAGAGCCAATGAACATGCAGGGATTGCCAGCCAGTCACTGTAATGCCGCAGCCATGTTATTTGTGGGCATTACGGTGATTGGCTGGCCGCACAGCGTCACCTCGAGTATTTAAAACCGGGCGCCGCCATCTTGGACACAGTCGCTCCGGATCAGACAGTGTAGGGACAGCGCTGCTGATTTAGGGAGAGATATATCCTGCAAAATAGTTAGTGTAGGGTCTGTAAAGGCTGCCAGATCAAACAAACAGTCCTTCTCAGGACTAATATCCATCCCAGGTATATCAGGCAGGCAGGCAGGCAGGCAGGCTGTATAGGAGACGCAGTGGTTATACCAGCAAACGCTGCATTACAGTCCTGTGTGCTGCTCCTGTTGCTGAAATTGCTGGACTTAGCTCCAGGTCCCGGGGGCCACGAAAAATCCTTTTTTTTTATCTAAATCCTCTTTTTTTTTCCTCCTTCACAATGTACAAATACCCATCTTATTAACCTTTTGGTGCCCCCCCCCCCCCCCCCCCCAAAAAAAGTGTGCCTCTGATTTTTCAGACACAAATATATCTGTTGAAAATAGTCTGGTGTAGGCCAGAGAAATAGAAGTGTGGTTTTGCAGTTCTATGGGCCATTTGTATCTAAAAAAACAGTTTGAGTGTGTCGCTCACTGTTCAGCCGCAAATATATATATATTTTAAAAAGCCTGGTATACACCAGTAAATTATTACTGTGGTTTTGATGTGCCACGGTAAAACATCTCTATTATCCTGTTTTTGGCATTTTTGCTGTATAAAAATAATAATAGTGTCTCCCTGATTTTTCAGACACAAATATATCTGTTGAAAATAGTCTGGTGTAGGCCAGAGAGACAGAAGTGTGCTTTTGCTGTTCCACGGTAAAAAATCTCTATTATCCTGCTTTTTGCATTTTTTGCTGTAAAAAAAAAAAAAATAGTGTCTCCCTGATTTTTCAGACACAAATATATCTGTTGAAAATAGTGTGGTGTAGGACCGAGAAATACAAGTGTGGTTTTGCAGTTCCACGGTACAAACCTCTGTATTATCCACTTTTGGGCCATTTGTATCTAAAAAAAACAGTTTGAGTGTGTCGCTCACTGTCCAGCAGCAAATATATATATATTTTAAAAAGCCTGGTATACACCAGTAAATTATAACTGTGGTTTTGCTGTTCCACGGTAAAAAATCTCTATTATTCAGGTTTTGGTAGTTTTTTCCGTAAAGAAAAACAGTAGTGTCTCCTGACTGTTGTGACACAAAAATATATCTGTTGAAAATAGTCTTGTGTAGGCCCGACATCCCAGTGTGGTTTCGCAGTTCCACGGGTCAAATCGCTGTACTATCCAGTTTTGGGCCTTTGATATCTAAAAAAAAAGCAGTTTGAGTGTGTCGCTCACTGTTCAGCCGCAAATATCTCTATTTAAAAAAGTGTGGTATACCCCAGTAAACAATAACTGTGGTTTTCCTCTTCCACGGTTCTAATCTACTCTTTATTACCCTTTTTCCATTGATAGTGCAAGTGTAAGCTATTTTACTTCATTTACAATGGGCAAGGCGCGTGGCAAGGGACGTGGAAGTGGACGTTCTGGTGATGGTTCGTGCAGAGGACGGGGCCGTGGCCAAGGTGAAAATGTGCCACAACCAACAGCTACATCTTCTCGCTCCCACTTCTTGACCGAATTACTAGGGAAGCACAGAACAACACCAGTATTGAGAACTGATCAGTGTGAACAGGTTATTAATTGGATAGCAGACAATACTTCCAGTTACCTGGGCACCACCACCTCTGGTCTGTCTTCCACACGGTCAACTCTTAGTAGCCGTGAGTCTCGACCGCATACTCCTCCTCACCCTGATGCTCCTTCCTCCCACCATGCCGAGTGTCGTCAGACAGCAAGTGATCCCACACTTGGACACTCTGAAGAGCTGTTTACTGGTCCATTTCCATATTTGGGCCCCTCGCCTGATACGCTTGAAGTGGTGGAAGAGGAGATCCCATGTTGCGATGCCCAAATATTTGAACAGCCACTGCCACAGGAAGTCGACGTTGGCAATCTGTCACAAGAGGTGGACGATGTCGAGACACAATTGCCAGGAAGTGAGGAGGAGGATCGTTGTGCGCAAGTGGAAGAGGAGGAGGTGGTGGATGATCTAGTAACTGACTCAACGTGGAAGGAGGACATGCAGAGTGAGGCCAGCAGCACACAGGGGGAGGGAGGCAGAGTACCCCAACAGGCAGGAAGAAGCAGTGTGGTGGCCGCAGACAGAAGGCAGGCAACCGTTCCCCGTAACACCAACACGAGGGACGTTGCCAGTACAAGCGGTAGGTCTTCCAGAGTCTGGAATTTTTTTAAAGACTCTGCTGATAACCCCAAAAAGGCCATATGTTCCACCTGCCATGCCAGCATCAGCAGGGGTGACAAAACTACCAGCCTGACCACCACCAGCATGATCAGGCACATGGCAGCAAAGCACCCGACTTTGTGGGGCGAAACCCAGGGTCCACAACCAGTGTTAGCGGGTGTCACCACTGCTTCTTCCACTGTTGTGCGTGCAATAGAACCCCCTGTTGTGTGTGCAAGGCAATCCCCTGTCCATACTGCATGTAAAGATGCCCCCTCCTCTCAGTCTTCACTTGTTATGGCAGTTTCTCAAGAAACAGCATCAACGTCCACGTCCACGTCCCACCGCAGCGTTCAATTGTCCATATCCCAGACCTTTGAAAGAAAGCGGAAATTCGCAGCTAATGCCCCACAGGCCACAGTCCTAAATTCGCACATTTCACGACTGCTTGCATTGGAAATGCTGCCTTTTAGGCTGGTGGAGACGGAATCCTTCCACAATCTTATGGCGGTGGCCGTCCCTCGGTACTCGGTCCCCAGCCAACACTATTTTGCCCGGTGTGCCATCCCCGCACTACACAAGCACGTGTCCCAAAGCATCTGCCGTGCCCTCAACAACGCAGTTACTGGGAGAGTCCACCTGACAACGGACACGTGGACAAGTGCTTGTGGCCAGGGACGGTACATCTCTCTGACGGCACACTGGGTAAACATAGTGGAAGCCGGGACCCAGTCGGACCTTGGGACGGAACACATCCTCCCCACACCGAGGATTGCGGGCCCTATGTCAGTCAGAGTTCCCCCACAGTGTACAGCTCCTGCGCATCCTCCTCCTCCTCCTCATGTTCAGCCTCCATCTCAGATATCACCACATCAGTTACAAGCTGGAAGCATTGCAGTACTGCCTCCGCCAAGCGGCAACAGGCTGTGCTGAAACTCATAAGCTTAGGTGATAAACCTCACACTGCTTGTGAGTTGTGGACAGCTGTGAAAGAGCAGGCAGATCTGTGGCTGAGACCGCTGAACCTACATCCCGGCATGGTCGTGTGTGACAATGGCCGTAACCTGGTGGCGGCTCTGAGGCGAGGTGAGATCACACACGTACCATGCCTGGCTCATGTGCTTAACCTCGTGGTTCAGCGGTTTCTTAAATCGTACCCCGAGTTGCCAGATCTGCTCGTGAAAGTACGCCGCCTGTCAGCTCATTTTTGCAAGTCGGCTACAGCTTCCGCCGCCCTTGCTGTGTTGCAGCAGCGTTTGCAGCTTCCGGCACACCGACTGGTGTGTGATGTCCCCACACGTTGGAACTCTACCCTCCACATGTTGCAAAGGATTTGTGAGCAGAAGAGAGCAGTTGTGGAGTACCAGCTGCAACAAGGCTGTCGATATTCAGGTCAGACTCCACACATAAGACCTCAGGAGTGGACCTGGATGTCTGACATATGTACCATCCTGACAAACTTTGAGGAGGCCACCAAGATGGTGAGTGGCGATGACGCCATCATTAGTGTCAGCATTCCACCACTTGTCTGTCTTTTGCAACGTTCTCTGCAGAGAATTAAAGAGGAGGCATTGCAGCCAGAGTATGATGAGATGGATCAAGAAGCCGTAGCGGGCGATTACACACAGCCCAGCCTCATCTCATCCCAACGTGCATTGGGGGACAATGAGGGAGAGGAGGAGGAGGAGGGGGAAGAACAGGAGCTGCTATCATGCGTTGTAGACGGTAGAATCATAGAATCATAGAATCATAGAATGGTAGAGTTGGAAGGGACCTCCTGGGTCATCTGGTCCAACCCCCTGCTCAAAGCAGGATTCACTAAATCATCTCAGACAGATGTCTGTCCAGCCTCTGTTTGAAGACGTCCATTGAAGGGGAACTCACCACCTCTCGTGGCAGCCTGTTCCACTCATTAATCACCCTAACTGTCAAAAAGTTTTTTCTAATATCTAATCTGTGTCTCCTCCCATTTAGTTTCATCCCATTGCTTCTAGTCTTTCCTTGTGCAAATGAGAATAAAGATGATCCTTCTACAATGTGACAGCCCTTGACATATTTGTAGACAGCTATTAAGTCTCCTCTCAGTCTTCTTTTTTGCAAGCTAAACATTCCCAAATCCTGCAACCGTTCCTCATAGGACATGGTTTGCAGACCAGTCACCATTCTGGTCGCTCTTCTCTGAACTTGCTCCAGTTTGTCTATGTCTTTTTTAAAATGTGGTGCCCAAAACTGTACACAGTATTCCAGATGAGGTCTGACCAAAGAGGAGTAAAGACCAATAATGACTTCACGTGATCTAGACTGTATGCTTCTGTTAATACATCCCAGAATTGTATTTGCCTTTTTTGCTGCTGCATCACACTGTTGACTCATGTTCAGTCTATGATCTATTAGTATACCTAAGTCTTTTTCACATGTACTGTTGCTTAGCTCTATTCCTCCCATTCTGTATATGCTTTTTTCATTTTTATTGCCCAGATGTAGTACTTTGCATTTTTCCCTGTTAAAAACCATTCTGTTGGTTGCTGCCCACTGCTCCAGTTTATTTAGGTCTTTTTGAATCCTCTCTCTCTCTTCTCTAGTATTAGCTATCCCTCCTAGCTTTGTCTCATCAGCAAATTTAATCAGTTTACCCTCAATTCCTTCATCTAAATCATTGATAAAGATGTTGAACAATACAGGTCCCAGGACGGAGCCCTGTGGTACCCCACTTGAGACATTCATCCAGCTGGATGTGAAGCCATTTACAATCACCCTTTGAGTCCGATCACTAAGCCAGTTATGAATCCACCTAACAGTTGCCTGGTCCATTGCATACTTGGTCATTTTTTCAATAAGGATGGTGTGAGATACTTTGTCAAATGCTTTGCTGAAGTCAAGATATACTATATCTACAGCATTTCCCTGATCCACCCAGTCAGTGATTCTGTCATAGAAGGAAATTAAGTTAGTCTGACATGACTTGTTAGTTATAAACCCATGCTGACTCTGGTTAATCACTTCATTCTTATCCAGGTACTTACATACATGTTGTTTAATAATTTGTTCAAAGATCTTTCCTGGTATAGAAGTCAGACTCACCGGCCTATAGTTCCCTGGGTCCACCTTCTTCCCCTTTTTGAAGATAGGAACAACATTTGCTCTTCTCCAGTCTTCTGGGACTTCTCCTGTTCTCCAAGAATTTTCAAAGATTATGGAGACTGGTTCTAAAATTTCTTCTACGATCTCCTTCAGTACTCTGGGGTGTAATTCATCTGGACCTGGAGACTTGAACTCATTTATGTTAGCTAAATATTCCCTCACAATCTTTCTGTTTACAGATAACTTGGATTCTTCTAATCCTTTAAAAGGACAGTGAAGATCAGTTGATGTTACATTTTCTTTCTGAGAGAAAACAGATGCAAAATAGGAATTAAAAAGTTTGGCCTTCTCAACATCCTCTCTTACCATTTCTCCATTTTCATCCTGTAAAAATCCTATAGCATCTTTGACTTTTCTTTTACTTTTAACATACCCCCAAAATCCTTTTTTATTGCTTTTGACATCTCTTGCAAGCCTTAATTCATTGTCAGCTTTAGCTAACCTGATACATGCCCTACAGGATCTGCAGACTGCATTATAATCTTCTTTAGATATGCCTCCCTCTTTCCATTTAATAAACATTTCTTTCTTTCTTTTTAGCATGTGTTTAAGTTCTGTGTTCATCCATCCTGGTTTCCTTAAATGCTTCCCATTCTTCCTACTTTTCGGGATTGTTAACGATTGTGCTTTGAGAATCTCATTTTTAAAAATTTCCCATCCTTCCTGGACATTTTTGTCCTTAAGGACATCCAGCCATTGGATCCCTCCTATTCTCTTTCTGAGTCTCTTAAACTCTGCCTTTCTAAAATCTAACCTTGAAGTTTGAGTCTTCACATGTCTTCCTCCTCTAGTTATCCAAAATTCTATAATAGCATGATCGCTGCCTCCTAGGGTCCCAGCCACTTTTACCTCCTCAACCATTTCCTCCTTGTTTATAAGGATTAGATCCAAAGTAGCAGATCCCCTTGTTTTCTCCCCTACCTTTTGGAAGATAAAGTTGTCAGCAAGAGAGGATAAGAATTTGCTTGACCTGTTAGTTTTACTTGAGAGAGATTCCCAACAAATGTCTGGATAGTTGAAATCTCCCATGACCACTACGTCATATTTTTTTGAGAACTTGGTCATTTGATACATAAAGAGTTCATCATTATCTTCAGCTTGCCCAGGTGGCCTGTAGTAAATGCCTACAATGGTGTCCTTTCCGTTGTTCTCTCCTTGTATTCTTACCCAAACAGTTTCCACAGAACTCCCAGTCTCTGAAGCTTCAATCTCTGTGCAGATATACGCTTTTCTAACATACAATGCGACACCTCCTCCTCGTTTATCAAGTCTGTTTCTTGCAAATAAGTTGTATCCTTTTAGCTTTTTATTCCAATCATGTGTATCGTCCCACCAAGTTTCAGTGATTCCAATGACATCATATTTCTTTTCCTGCGTTAGTAGTTCTAATTCTCCTTGTTTGTTGCCCATGCTTTGTGCATTTGTATAAAAACATTTTAGTTTGTGATTGGTTTCTCTTCCTCCCATATTTTTATTATTTAAATTGTTTTGTCTTTGTTCTTCCTTTCCACTTCCAGTAGCAGAGATCTCAATAGTATTTGTCAGCTGTATGGCTTTTTCTGGCCTTTTGCTTCCCTTCCCACATTGTTCTAGTTTAAAGCTCTCCTGATGAGTGCAGCAAGGCAATTTCCAAATACATGTTTTCCAGTCTTCGTAAGGTGCACCCCATCTCTAGCAAGTAGTCCATCGTATAGGTAATTCATTCCGTGATCCAGAAATCCAAATCCTTGTTGACGGCACCATCGACGTAGCCAGTTGTTCACCTGTAGAATCTTATTCCACCTCATTGTTCCATGGCCATCCACTGGGAGGATGGATGAGAAGACCACCTGCGCTCCCAATTCTTTCACTTTCTTGCCCAAGTCTTCAAAGTCACTGCAGATGGTTTCCAGGTCCTTTCTTGCGGTGTCATTTGTCCCCACATGTATTAGCAGGAATGGGTAGTGATCTGTAGGTCTGAAGAGTCTTGATATCCTGTCAGACACATCTTTAATTTTTGCTCCTGGAAGACAGCACGTTTCTCTTGAGGTTATGTCTGGTCTGCAGATAGCAGCCTCTGTTCCTCTTAACAGGGAATCCCCCATGACCACCACTCTCCGTTTTTTCTTCACAACATTCTTCTTTCTCCATCCAGGAGGATTCTGAGGGCTTACAAGGTTATTCATTGCTGGCAAAGTCTTATCTTGCTGTATTTCTTCATGGTTCTCCTGCGAGAGAGCCTGGTACTGGTTCCTGAGCAGTATAGGTGCTGACTGCCTCTCGATCCTCCTGCTTCTCTGGGTCACATGCTTCTATTCCTCTGTTTCCTCAGGTGCAGTTCGAATTTCTTCTCTTTCTGAATCATGAAGAGATAATTCTGCTCTGTCTAAGAACTCTTCACCTTCCTTAATGATTTTCAAGGTAGTTAACCTCTCTTCTAGATTTCGCAACTTTTCCTCCAACAGGGACACAAGCTTGCATTTCTGGCATGTGAAGTTTGGCTTTTCCACTGGCAAGTCTGTGAACATGTAGCAGGATATGCAGCTCACCAAATGGCTCCTGGACTCTTCCATGTTCTTACTGTAAATGTTCTGAAAACAGTGAAAATCCGGCGCGCGGTTTACCGATGTCCTCTTTTCAGCTCCAACAGCCAAAATCCAGTGTTCTTTGAGCTCACGGAGACTCTTCACTTACCCCAAAATGCAGTGGGAATATGCAAATTATCTCCTCAGGACTCCTCCCCTGGTTTACCGATGTCCTCTTTTCAGCTCCAACAGCCAAAATCCAGTGTTCTTTGAGCTCACGGAGACTCTTCACTTACCCCAAAATGCAGTGGGAATATGCAAATTATCTCCTCAGGACTCCTCCCCTGGTTTACCGATGTCCTCTTTTCAGCTCCAACAGCCAAAATCCAGTGTTCTTTGAGCTCACGGAGACTCTTCACTTACCCCAAAATGCAGTGGGAATATGCAAATTATCTCCTCAGGACTCCTCCCCTGGTTTACCGATGTCCTCTTTTCAGCTCCAACAGCCAAAATCCAGTGTTCTTTGAGCTCACGGAGACTCTTCACTTACCCCAAAATGCAGTGGGAATATGCAAATTATCTCCTCAGGACTCCTCCCCTGGTTTACCGATGTCCTCTTTTCAGCTCCAACAGCCAAAATCCAGTGTTCTTTGAGCTCACGGAGACTCTTCACTTACCCCAAAATGCAGTGGGAATAGGCAAATTATCTCCTCAGGACTCCTCCCCTGGTTTACCGATGTCCTCTTTTCAGCTCCAACAGCCAAAATCCAGTGTTCTTTGAGCTCACGGAGACTCTTCACTTACCCCAAAATGCAGTGGGAATATGCAAATTATCTCCTCAGGACTCCTCCCCTGGTTTACCGATGTCCTCTTTTCAGCTCCAACAGCCAAAATCCAGTGTTCTTTGAGCTCACGGAGACTCTTCACTTACCCCAAAATGCAGTGGGAATATGCAAATTATCTCCTCAGGACTCCTCCCCTGGTTTACCGATGTCCTCTTTTCAGCTCCAACAGCCAAAATCCAGTGTTCTTTGAGCTCACGGAGACTCTTCACTTACCCCAAAATGCAGTGGGAATATGCAAATTATCTCCTCAGGACTCCTCCCCTGGTTTACCGATGTCCTCTTTTCAGCTCCAACAGCCAAAATCCAGTGTTCTTTGAGCTCACGGAGACTCTTCACTTACCCCAAAATGCAGTGGGAATATGCAAATTATCTCCTCAGGACTCCTCCCCTGGTACCTGTACAAGTGTCATACCGTCGGTTCAGCGTGGGTGGCCTGAGGACAGGGGGGAGGAGGAAGAGGAGGAGGAGGAGGAGAGCATGGTCAGTCGTCATCTTGGTGAGGACACAGAAATCTTGCCCGTTACCAGTCTGGCACGCATGGCTGACTTTATGTTACGCTGCCTTAACCGTGACCCTCGCGTTGTCAAAATGTTGAGTGACAGTCATTACTGGTTGGTGACACTTGTACACCCCCGCTACAAGGAGAACTTTCACTCTCTAATTCCTGAGGTGGAGACGTCTACAAAAATGGGGCAATACCAGAAGGCCCTTGCTGCAGAACTCTTAAAAAAATTCCCATCTGAACACGCTAGCGGCAGAGGTCACAGTTCGTTGCCCAACCAAGGCGTACAGGCAAGAGAGATGCAACTCCAATCCAGCAGAGGCAGGGGAACACTGTCAACGTTCTGGGACAGTTTTCTGACACCCGCCCAGCTTACAGGCCCTGAGGCGCGGGGTACTCTCACAAGGAGTGGAAAGTTTCAAAAGATGGTGAGGGAGTACCTTGCCGATCGTACCAGCGTCCTCCGTGATTCCTCTGTGCCTTTTAATTATTGGGCATCCAAGCTGGACACTTGGAACGAACTCGCTCTGTACGCCTTGGAGGTCCTGGCCTGCCCTGCCGCTAGCGTGTTATCGGAGCGTGTTTTTAGTGCCGCTGGGGGAATTATAACTGATAAGCGCACTCGCCTGTCAACTGACAATGCTGACAAGCTGACCCTTATCAAAATGTACAAGGGCTGGATTGGGCCAGACTTCTCATCACCACCAAATGACAGCAGAGTAACATAAAGTCAAATCCACTGTGTTATTTCGGGAGGTGTATTCACATGCACCGCTTCACACCCACACATGGGTATACCCTTCCTCGTTTCGGTTGTTTAATCTTCTTCTCCTTATCCTCAGCCTCCACCACCACTATACCACCAGGGTGCGAGCATTGCAAGTTCCTCTGTCCAAATTTTTGGCAGCTTTTGCTGGGAAAGCATAAGCAAATACCATGGGACACCCACTCCCCAATAATGGGACTTATGTTTGTAATATGCTGTACTGCATGGCTCTTGTAAGGGGCATTGCAAGTTGCTCCGTCCTAATTTTTGGCAGCTTTTGCTGGGAAAGCATAAGCAAATACTATGGGAGACCCACTCCCCAATAATGGGACTTATGTTTGTAATATGCTGTACTGCATGGCTCTTGTAAGGGGCATTGCAAGTTGCTCCGTCCTAATTTTTGGCAGCTTTTGCTTGCAAGGCATAAGCAAATACTATGGGACACCCACTCCCCAATAATGGGACTTATGTTTGTAATATGCTGTACTGCATGTGACGCGCCCCCTGGGCCGTGTGTACACGTGTGTGGGATACCCGGTGCCGGGTCTCTGGGGTCTGTAGTCTCCGTGGCGGTGACCCAGTCCCGTGGCTCAGGCTGGTCAAACCAGTGGCAGTCTTTCTTAGGTTTTGAGGTTAATTGTCCGACTGCGCCACCCGTGGATTGCTGTCAGGGAGTACCACCGCTGCAAGGCAGACCGCTGAGGCTGGTGTTGTGTGCGCAGCATAGAATGGGATAACTCCCCTCGGGAGGAGTATAGCCTCAGGGCAGTGAGTGTGGATGATGGGGGTGATGGTGCACGAGCGCAGCAGGAACGACTCAGAGTCTTTGCAGTGCAGTTCAGGGTCTTAACTGATGATTATAAGGTAGACCCTCCCGCGAGTACTGGCTAGCATAAGAGGCCTGGTCAGTCTGTGAGCAAGCAGGAGTTCCCCTGGCCAGGTGGAGTTGTAGGCCTCCCCGTCTGTCTGCACTCTTCCTGGCTACCTTGCTGTAAGCGGGTAGAAGTAGCCCACGTCCCTGAGTGTACCGTGTAGTGCTCACCCGTATGGCTGGTGACTTGGGGCCTTCTGTTAGCCTCCGCTCCACGACGGCGGTGCTGGTCCCTTGCTTGTGACTGAGCCTCCGGGCTTCTATGGCCAGAGGACCTGAAATCCCCTGCCGGCTGGTTTCTGCTGCTGGATATATAAGTCCTCACAGCTTCGGACTCCTGCGTCAGGTTCCTATTGTCTTCTGCCAGGGCGAGCTCTGCTCAGCTTCCAGCCCCTGGTCTTTAGCTCCTAGCTCCTACAGAGCTCCTTGCTGTTACTTTCCCTTGCTCTCACTCTGACTCTGACTGTTCTCTGACTCACTCAACCCTGCCCCAGATCCAGTTTATAAGGGCAGAATTCTCCCCTCCCAGGACTGGGGCAGGAGGATGTTGCATGTTTAAGGGATCCTGACCAGGAAACCTCCCACTTGCTCTCCGACGTAATATCTCTATTACTGTGGTGACCAGACCCCTGGGGTGCCACACATGGCTCTTGTAAGGGGCATTGCAGTTCCTCATAATTTTTGGAAAGCCTTCCATTCACTGCTTAGGCCAGCAGTGCACGGGAGACCCAGTTGCTATAAATCGAAAAAAAGGTTTAGTTAACGCCCTCTGACCTCCATGTCATTGCACTCACTGTATGCCCTATAACTGTGTAGCCGAACCGCTCCTTTTGTTACAGAAACATATCCTACAAGACATATCTGGTTGACTGGCCTGATATTGATGTGAATGGTCCCTGTTCCTCCTGCTCTTTCTCCTTTGCCACCACCTCATCCATCATTTATCACCTGAAGCTTTGTTTTAACGGGAGTCATAGAACTGGGATAGTAGCAGGAAAACATCCAGCAATCCTCGGAGGAGGTAGGATATGCGCCAAAACGCGGACCACCTCAGGCCTAGCCGCTACTACATACATGCGCTTGCATTCCAAGAAAACAAAGCAGATGCTAACTTCTATCATCATCATCCTGCTCCTCACTTAGGCACTCTCAACTCCCCTGATGGAGAAGCCAGGGCCCACCGGAGGAGTCTGGTTCTCTGGTGGGCTCGTCCAATGCTGCCCTAAAGCAGGCCAGGCTAAGAAAAGTGTGGGGGAAGGTGACAGGAGAAATCAGGGCGGCTGGGGACCGAGTATGGACACCTGGCCGCCACCTGGCGGCTGGGGACCGAGCGTGGACACCCGGCCGCCGGGCGGCTGGGGACAGAGTATGGATATCTCGCTGCCGAAGCGGCCATGAGGTAGTGGCCAGCTTCGGCCTCCTCCAAACTAAAAGGCCCCATTTCAAGTGAAAGCTAGCAGTATGGTATTGCAGCCTGCGGGTGGGTGGGTGGTTGGCTGCATATTTTCGCTTGCATTGCAAGGAATGGGGGAGGTACAATTGAACACTGCCCTGGGACAAGGACTTGCACGGGGATAGTTGCAAGTCTGCATCTTCTGATGCGGCAAGGATCACTTCTGATCGGCACACTTTTAGACAGTGACCTGGGGGTCAGAGATGCTTCCAGGGGTATTCCCCATGCTGATCCCTTGTCTTTTCAGCACTGTATGCATGTGTCACACAGCACATGGCCAGATAAGGTTGTAAAATGTTAAAATGACATTTCCCGGTGAACACATTTGTCACGGTTGAAAGCAATACAAAAGTGCAAAAACGCATCAAAAATGCTACTTGTATTTTTGTTTTTGGTTATTTATTTTACCTTATACACAAGTTTTTACCCTGGAAAGGAAATTCCTTAACATATTTCACAGGAAAACAGTTTCAGTTTCGTTTTTGAACGTTTTATTGCGAGCCCGCAAAAGTGGCTTAATACCTCTGACCACGTTGTTGACAGCAGTGACCTGGGGGTCAGAAATGCTTCCAGGGGCGATCCCCATGCTGCCCCCATGTCTTTTGAGCACTGTCACTATCGTTTTGGGCACTTTTTAGGCTTTCTACAGACTGCCGGGGGTGCTGCCGCAAAAATGCTCGGGTCTCTCATAGACTAACATTGGGCTCGTTGCTCGGGTCGAGCACCCGAGTATCACGGTAAGCTCGGCCCGAGCTTCGAGCACCCGAGCATTTTAGTGATCGCTCAACACTATCAGTCGTCATCTTGGTGAGGACACGGAAGTCTTGCCCATTACCAGTCTGGCACCCATGGCTGACTTTATGTTACGCTGCCTTAACCGTGACCCTCGCATTGTCAAAATGTTGGGTGACAGTCATTACTGGTTGATGACACTTTTAGACCCCCTCTACAAGGAGAACTTTCACTCTCTTATTCCTGAGTTGGAGAGGTCTACAAAAATGGGGCAGTACCAGAAGGCCCTTGCTGCAGAACTATTAAAAAAATTCCCATCTGAACACGGTAGCGGCAGAGGTCACAGTTCGCTGCCCAACTAAGGCATACAGGCGAGAGAGACGCAACTCCAATCCAGCAGAGGCAGGGGAACACTGTCAATGTTCTAGGACAGTTTTCTGAGACCTGCCCAGCTTACAGGCCCTGAGGCGCAGGGTACTCTCACAAGGAATGGAAAGTTTCAAAAGATGGTGAGGGAGTACCAGCGTCCTCCGTGATTCCTCTGTGCCTTTTAATTATTGGGTATCCAAGCTGGACACTTGGAATGAACTCACTCTGTATGCCTTGGAGGTCCTGGCCTGCCCTGCCGCTAGCGTGTTATCAGAGCGTGTTTTTAGTGCCGCTGGGGGAATTATAACTGATAAGCGCACTCGCCTGTCAACTGACAATGCAGACAAGCTGACCCTTATCAAAATCAACAAGGGCTGGATTGGGCCAGACTTCTCATCACCACCAAATGACAGCAGAGTAACATAAAGTCAAATCCACTGTGTTATTTCGGGAGGTGTATTCCCATGCATCGCTTCACACCCACACATGGGTATACGCTTCCTCATTTCGGCTGTTTTTTGCTCTTCTCCTTATCCTCAGCCTCCACGACCACTATACCACCAGGGTGACCGTGGTCCATGTTGCCAGCATTGCAAGTTCCTCTGTCCTAATTTTTGGCAGCTTTTGCTTGGAAGGCATAGGCAAAGACTATGGGAGACCCACTCCCCAATAATGGGAATAATGTTTTTAATATGCTGTACTGCATGGCTCTTGTAAGGGACATTGCAAGTTCCCCCTTCCTAATTTTTGGCAGCTTTTGCTTGGAAGGCATAGGCAAAGACTATGGGAGACCCACTCCCCAATAATGGGAATAATGTTTTTAATATGCTGTACTGCATGGCTCTTGTAAGGGGCATTAAAATCGTCTTGTTAAGCTACTGTGACCTCCACGTCTCTTCCAAGGGTCGTTAATATTGTCTTTTTATTCCACTGCGACCTCCACCACTCTTCCAAGGGGCATTAAAAGAGTCTTGTTAAGCTACTGTGACCTCTACGTCTCTTCCACAGGGCGTTGATATTGTCTTTTTATTCCACTGTAACCTCCACCACTCTTCCAAGGGGCATTGATATTGTCTTTTTATTCCACTGCGACCTCCACCACTCTTCCAAGGGGCATTAAAACCGTCTTGTTAAGCTACTGTGACCTCCACGTCTCTGCCACGGGGCATTGATATTGTCTTTTTATTCCACTGTAACCTCCACCACTCTTCCAAGGGGCATTAAAACTGTCTTGTTAAACCACACTGAACTCCACGTCTCTTCCAAGGGGCATTAAAGCCACCTTGTTAAGCTACTGTGACCTCCACATCTCTTCCAAGGGGCATTAAAACTGTCTTGTTAAACCACTCTGAACTCCACGTCTCTTCTAAGGGGCATTAAAACCGTCTTGTTAAACCACTCTGAACTCCACAGCTCTTCCAAGGGGCATTGACATGTTGTTTTTAATTAACTCTAACCTCCACGACTCTTGCAACGGGCATTGCATTTCCTCCTAATTTTTGTCAGCTTTTGCTTTTCAATGCATAGGCGAACACTAAGGGAGACCCACTCCCCAATAATGGGTAGAAGGTTTTTAATACGCTGTAATCCATGTCTGTTTCAAGGGGCATTGCAGTGCCTAATAATTTTTGGAAAGCCTTCCATTCCCTGCTTAGGCCAACAGTGTACAGGAGACCCAGTTGCTATAAATGGAAAAAACGGTTTAGTTAAGGCCCTCTGACCTCCATGTCACTTCCAAGGGGCATTGGAGTGCCTCGAAATTTTTGGTAGGCATTGCATTCACTGTATGCCTTATAACTGTGTAGCTGAACCGCTCTTTTTGGTACAGAAACATATCCTACAAGACATGTGTGGTTGGCTGGCCTGATATTGATGTGAATGGTCCCTGTTCCTCCTGCTCTTTCTCCTTTGCCACCACCTCATCCATCATTCATCACCTGAAGCTTTGTTTTAACGGGGAGTCATAGAACTGGGATAGTAGCAGGAAAACATCCAGCAATCCTCGAAGGAGGTAGAATATGCGCCAAAACGCTGACCACCTCAGGCCTAGCTGCTACTACATACATGCGCTTGCATTCCAAGGAACAGAAAGCTAAGGAGGTGGATGGCCTCATGATCATGAATAATTTACTCATTGTGTAGGAGGCCGACCACTGCTGCTGTCTACCTTCTGAACTTTGCGTTGAAGCCTGATTGACCCAGGACCCGCAATCTTCTATGTCTGGAGGACGTGTTGCATCCCAGTGTCCAACTGTGTCCCGGCTTCCACAATATTAACCCAGTGTGAAGGCGTCAGTGAGATGGACCATTCCTGGCCACATTCACTTGTCCACGTGTTTGTGGTTAGGCTGTCCTTCCCACTAAATGCACTGGGGAGGGCACAGGTAATGTTTTGGTATGCGCGCTTGTGTATAAGGCGCACCGGGACAAATAGGGGCGGCTGGGGACCATTTATGGACACCCGGCCACCCCCACGCGGCTGGGGACTGTGTGTGGGCACCCGGCCGCGGGGCGGCTGGGGACTGAGTATGGACACCCGGCCGCCCCCTGCTGGGGACTAAGCGTGGACACCCGGCCGCCGGGCGGCTGGGGACTGAGTATGAATACCAGGCTACCGACGCAGCCATGACGTGGTGGCCAGATTCCACCTCCACATGCCTAAAAGGCCCAATTTCAAGTGCAAGCAAGCTAGCAGTATGGTATTGCAGCCTGGGGGTGGGTGGGTGGCAGGTTGCATACTTGCGCTTGTATTGCAAGTTATGGGGGAGGTACAATTGAACACTGCCCTGGGACAAGGACTTGCACGGGGATAGTTGCAAGTCTGCATCTTCTGATGCGGCAAGGATCACTTCTGATGGGCTCACTTTTAGGCAGTGACCTGGGTGTCAGAGATGCTTCCAGGGGTCTTCCCCATGCTGTTCCCATGTCTTTTTAGCACTGTATGCATGTGTCACACAGCACATGGCCAGATAAGGTTGTAAAATGTTAAAATGACATTTCCCGGTGAATGCATTTGTCACGGTTGAAAGCAATACAAACGTGCAAAAACGCATAAAAAATGCTACTTGTGAACATAGCCCAAGGTGTGGAGGAGTATTTTTGTTTTTGGTTATTTATTTTACTTTTACCTTATACACAAGTCTTTACCCTGGAAAGGATGTTCCTTAACCCCTTTCCGACCTGGTCAGTAATAGTACGCACCAGGTCGGGAAGGCCGGTTCAGCGGGGGCTCCGGCGGTGAGGCCGCACTGAAGCGAGCACATGTCAGCTGATTATTGGAATCGCAATCCACCCGCGGCTGTTAACATGTTAAATCTCTGACAGTGGCATTTAACTCGCGCTTCCGGGAGTACTAAGCCCCGCCCATCAGTGACCCCGTCACGTGATCGCGGGTCACCAATGGGTGGGCATGACAACTCAGGGTCTGCAGCAGACGCCTGTGGTTGTTATGTCTCAATTGCTATGAGCGCCACCTAGTGGTCAGCGCTCATAGCAAGTGAGCATTTCTCCTGCATACAAGCGATCTGCTCATCGCTTGTATGCAGTAGAAGCAATCAGACAACTGCTGCTTCTATAGTCTCCTCTGGAGACTATAGAAGCAAGCAGAAAGTGTAAAAAAAAAGTTTTTAAAAAAATAAAAGAAATAAAAAATATATAAAGGTTTAAGTCACCCCCCTTTTGCCCCATTCAAAATAAAATATATATATATATATATAAAAAAAAAAACACATACACATTTTTGGTATTGCCGCGTTCAGAATCGCCCAATCTATCAATATAAAAGAAGAATTAATACAATCAGTAAACGGCGTAACGAGAAAAAAATTTACCCCAAAATGGTATCAATAAAAACGTCAGCCCAGCACGCAAAAAATAAGCCCTCACCTGGCCCCAGATCCCGAAAAATGGAGAAGCTAAGGGTCTCGGAAAATGGCTACATTTTTTTTTGCTTTTTTAGCAAGCTTTGGAATTTTTTTTCACCACTTAAATAAAAAAGAACCTATACATGTTTGGTGTCTATGAACTCGTAACGACCTGGAAAATAATGATGGCAGGTCAGTTTTAGCAATCTGTGAACGTGGTAAAAAAAGGACCCAAAAAACAACTGTGGAATTGCATTTTTTTGCAGTTTCACTGCACTTGGAATTTTTTTCCCATTTTCCAGCACACGATATGGTAAACCCAGTGATGGTGTTTAAAAGTACAACTCGTCCCGCAAAAAATAAGCCCTCACATGGCCATATTGAACGAAAATTAAAAAAGTTCTGGCTCTGGGAAGAAGGGGAGCAAAAAAGGAAAACACAAAAACAGAAAGACCCATGGTCGTTAAGGGGTTAACATATTTCACAGGAAAGCACTTTCACTTTCGTTTTTGAACGTTTTATTGTGAGCCTGTAAAAGTGGCTTAATATCTCTGACCACGTTGTTGACAGCAGTGACCTGGGGGTCAGAAATGCTTCCAGGGGCGATCCCCATGCTGTCCCCATGTCATTTGAGCACTGTCACTATCGTTTTGGGCACTTTTTAGGCTTTCTACAGACTGCCGGGGGAGCCGCCGCAAAAATGTTCGGGTCTCCCATAGACTAGCATTGGGCTCGTTGCTCGGGTCGAGCACCCGAGTATCACAGTGAACTCGGCCCGAGCTTTGAGCACCCGAGCATTTTAGTGCTCGCTCAACACTAGTCATTAACTTTTCCCGTCTTTTCCATCGGGATCAGACGTCCATGACAACTTCTTTCAACCAGGACTCATCTGCAGAGTCTACAACAAAGACACATTTGACTTCTCACATTTCCAGCACCGTCCCCATCTATTCCCAAACTACAAAAACTCCCCATTCTGTGTTCACCTGCGGCATGGAATAGTGACCCCCAATATTTAAAAAAAGTGTCATTACAACCTAGTAAGTTATATTCCCATATGCTTCTTTCAAGGTTATTATATCCCGAAGTGCGCCCTTCCATCAACAAATACCCTTTAGTGTCCCCTTAAAGTAACAATGCCCCCCTAAAAAAGTAATAATGCCACCTGAGTGCCCAATCAAAACGAACAATGCCCCCATTTACAACAAATAATGTCCTCTGAGTGCCCACACAGCTGTGTTCTTTACAATATTATGGCCCTACAGCTCCCTATACACAACATGATAGCCCCCAAAACCATTTATACATTGAGGGCCCCAGAGCTCCCTATATATAGTATAATGGCCAGAAAGCCCCCCATATACAAAATGATGTCCCCACAGCCCCTCTATACACAGTATGAGGCCCTACAGTTTCCTATATATAGTATGATGGTGCCTACAACTCTTTACATCTCATATGATGTCTCCACAACCACATAGTGCTCCATAGAGTATTATGGGCATCACATAGTTCTCCATACATTATATTTTTGGGCACCACATAGTCCTCCATACAGTATTATGGGCACCACATAGTTCTATAGTTCTCCATACAGTATTATGGGCACCACATAGTCCTCCATACAGTATTATGGGCACCACATAGTTCTCCATACAGTATATTTATGGGCACCACATAGTCCTCCATACAGTATATTTATGGGCACCACATAGTCCTCCATACAGTATATTTATGGGCACCACATAGTCCTCCATAGAATATTATGGGCACCACATAGTCCTCCATAGAGTATTATGGGCACCATATAGTTCTCCATACCGTATTATGTGCACCACATAGTTTTCCATACAGTATATTTATGGGCACCACATAGTGCTCTCTAGAGTATTATGGGCACCACGTAGTTCTCCATAGAGTATTATGGGCACCATATAGTTCTCCATACAGTATTATGGGCACCACATAGTTCTCCATACAGTATTATGGGCACCACATAGTTCTCCATACAGTATATTTATGGGCACCACATAGTGCTCCATAGAGTATTATGGGCACCACATAGTTCTCCATAGATTATTATGGGAACCACATAATTCTCCATACAGTATTATGGGCACCACATAGTTCTCCATACAGTATTATGGGCACCACATAGTTCTCCATACAGTATTGTGCGCACCACATAGTTCTCCATACAGTATATTTATGGGCACCACATAGTCCTCCATAGAGTATTATTGGTACCACATAGTTATCCATACAGTATATTTATGGGCATCACATAGTTCTCCATACAGTATTATGGGCACCACATAGTTTTCCATACAGTATATTTATGGGCACCACATAGTCCTCCATAGAGTATTATGGGCACCACATAGTTCTCCATACAGTATTAGTGGCCCCATAAATTGCTCCACACAGTAAGATGGGCCCCATATATTGCTCCATACAGTATAATGGGCTCAATATATTGCTCCATATAGTATTATGAGCCTCATATATTGCTCCATACAGTATAATGGGCCCCTATATTGCTCCATACAGTATAATGGGCCCCCTATATTGCTCCGTACAGTATGATGGGCCCCATATATTGCTCCATTCAGTATAATGGGCCCCCAATATTACTCCATACAGAATAATGGGCTCCATATAATGCTCTATACAGAATAATGGGCCCTCTATATTGCTCCATACAGTATGATGGGCCCCATATAATGCTCCCTACAGAAAAAATTAATAATCAAATACTCACTTCTCTCTGTTCCCCCGCTGCTCCGGTCTCCTCAGCGTCTTCTGATCCTCTGCACCGCTTGACACAGAGGGCGCTCTGTAGTGATGTCATTGCGCCCTCTCCGCTGAGATGTCACAGAGCTCAGACGCAGAAGGGGGAATGATGGGAGAGGCAGCGTCAGCTGATGCTCCTTCTCCATTCATTGCTTTCAACTGTAGGACACCAAAATAGTTGAAAGTACGATGCGAGCAGGCCCAGTGTCGGCGCTGGCACGGGGCCGCCCAGACTCAGGGGCCCCATAGCGGCCGCATGGTCTACTGCGTTTGGCGGAATGCTATTGATGGCCTGTCCTTTCCATAGTCCAATAGGGAGCTCTTCCCTTTTATTTATTTTTTTTTACTAGTTTGTGGTGACTGTGTTAAAAATAATAAAATCAGCTGTTTCTTAGATCTGCAGTGCTGCTGAGCGCGCTGATTGGCTGCAGCCTGTATACCAATGCCGAGCAGTGTCAGAGAGGCAGCGCTGAATATGGAGAGGATAAGTAACAGATTATCTTATTATTTTTTAGCACAACCATGTTAAATTAGTAAAAAAAAAAGTATAAAGAGGAAAACTCATTTAATGAGATTAAAATCTTGTTTGTCTGATCTTCAAACACAAAAGGTGCATGGCTTCCCAGACATTTTTGGCTTCAGTATATATCCAGGCACAAAGACTTTGTTGCAGCTAAGGCTGCTAAGACCACCAAACACATTAACTAAAAGTCCCATTTATGTGTATGGGGGTCTCCCGACTCTCCCCCATCAGATGATGAGAGAAAGATCTCACCTGTTTAATGTAAATGGCTAATACTTTTTGTTCTCCAGGAGATAAGACATTGCCAGAGGAGACTCCGAGAACATAGGACCTCTCGTTCAAGATGAGCCTCCTTGTACTGTATATGGGGGAGTTACGAGAGATAGCGGTCTGCTGATGGATCATTTTGCCAACAGCTAATATGTGTGGAGCCTTTACTTCAGCTCAGCCTCATCCAAGTGTGAGAGGAATTTTGGAGGCCATCTAGACTGAGTGGGGGACTTTGGAGTCATCATGTTGAGTGGGGGTAGGCTGTAGGGCCAGCATTCAAAGCAAAGGGGTTGTGGAGGCCTTCTAACTAAGTGGGAGTCTTTGTGGACCATCATACTAAGTGAGGGGTTGTGGAGGCCATCACAGTGATTAGTGGGCCATCATACTGTGTGGAGGCAGTGAGAACATGATACTGAGGTGTCATTATTCTGTGTGAGAAGCTAAGGGTGGCTATACTTGTTTGGGGGGCTGTAGAGGCATAATACTGAGTGGGGGACTGCACAGACATCAGGCTAAATGAGGGTCTATGGAGGCCATCATATTGAGTGAGGTGCTGTGGGGTGTGGGGTCATATTAGGGGCTATGGGGGCCAAGATACTAAGTGATGGGCTGTGGATTCAACACTGTGTGGGAGGATCATTTAGTTAGTGAGCGGTCATTCATTATACTGAGTGAGGGCTGTGGGAGTATCATACTGAGGGGGCACCATACTGTGTGGGGGGCCATGATACTTGTGTGGTGCTCTGTAGGGGTTTTATACTAAGGCCATAATACTGTGTGAGGCCATGATACTATGAATTGAGGAATTATGGAGACATCATGCTGTGGGGGGAGGCACTTTTGGAACATAATTCTATGGGGGTACAATACGGACATGGGGGCTTCCTACTGTATGTGTGGGTTGACTGTGGGGTAAAATTGTGGGGGAATTCATTATAGGGATATCATACTGTGTGTGATTAGGGACATTTTTTTGGGAGCATCATACTATGTATAGGGCATCTTATGGGTATAATTACTTTGTAAATGCCAAAATACATGTCCTCCCTGGTTATAAAAGTTTTGAAATATGACCTACTTTGACAAATATCTTTTGTGAGGAATGAGGGAGGGTCCAACTTTTCAGGTGATTTCTATGTATGCCCCTGCTTCTAGGGTGGGTGTTCTGGTATAGAGAATAGATACTCCATCCAGCTCAAATTTATATTTGTGGGTGTTATATTTGTGTTAATAAGAGGGTTTTGGTAGATTTGTGATGGTGTGTTGGTTAATTGCAGCATACCATCACATTTCATGTACATCACCTGTCCTGCCCCAGCTCCACCTGTTTAAGCGAAGGTGGGCAAAGCATGTGAAAAAATTATACAAGTTGGAAAACTTTTTCATGACCTTGTGTTGTGCAAAAATTTTACAAATGATCAAAGCTCTTATGCCCGATATCTGGCATAAAAGATTTGCTGAATTGGGCCCAATGTTTTTTCATTAATGTTAGCAATTTCTAATTCTAATATTTACAAGTCATGTAAAATAAAATGCTGTATATATTAAAAGATTTTATTACAAAAATTAAATTTAAATTCAATTTTATTACAAAAAATACAAGATACTGAAATTCTCATTCAAATGTTGACTGGATGCACATAAGAAATGCATGAATACAGTGAAGATAGGATTACATTGCCTTTTTGAGGATTTATATAATTAATTATGTAAATAAAACACAATAAACAATAAAACATTCATAATTCCCGGATGTGATTTCCTGCTCACTTCAGTATACATTTCAAACTATTCTATTTTTTAGAGAAAGAAGCAATTCCTGATCCTTCTTCTGGGGTGATTACAATGCCAGATCCTTCATCTTGACTGATTATGCACCAGATCCTTCAATGCCAGATCCTTCATCTTGACCAATTATTGCACCAGATCCTTCTTCTGGAGTGATGACAATGCCAGATCCTTCATCTTGACCGATTATTGCACCAGATCCTTCAATGCCAGATCCTTCATCTTGACCAATTATTGCACCAGATCCTTCAATGCCAGATCCTTCATCTTGGCCGATTATTGCACCAGATCCTTCAATGCCAGATCCTTCATTTTGGCCGATTATTGCACCAGATCCTTCAATGCCAGATCCTTCATCTTGACCAATTACTGCACCAGATCCTTCTTCAGGAGTGATTACAATGCCAGATCCTTCATCTTGGCCGATTATTGCACCAGATCCTTCAATGCCAGATCCTTCATCTTGGCCGATTATTGCACCAGATCCTTCAATGCCAGATCCTTCATCTTGACCAATTACTGCACCAGATCCTTCTTCAGGAGTCATTACAATGCCAGATCCTTCATCTTGACCGATTATTGCACCAGATCCTTCAATGCCAGATCCTTCATCTTGACCAATTATTGCACCAGATCCTTCTTCTGGAGTGATGACAATGCCAGATCCTTCATCTTGACCGATTATTGCACCAGATCCTTCAATGCCAGATCCTTCATCTTGGCCGATTATTGCACCAGATCCTTCAATGCCAGATCCTTCATCTTGGCCGATTATTGCACCAGATCCTTCAATGCCAGATCCTTCATCTTGACCAATTACTGCACCAGATCCTTCTTCAGGAGTGATTACAATGCCAGATCCTTCATCTTGGCCGATTATTGCAGCAGATCCTTCTTCTGGAGTGATGACAATGCCAGATCCTTCATCTTGGCCGATTATTGCACCAGATCCTTCAATGCCAGATCCTTCATCTTGACCAATTACTGCACCAGATCCTTCTTCAGGAGTGATTACAGTGCCAGATCCTTCATCTTGACCGATTATTGCACCAGATCCTTCAATACCAGATCCTTCATCTTGACCAATTATTGAACCAGATCCTTCTTCTGGAGTGAGGACAATGCCAGATCCTTCATCTTGGCCGATTATTGCACCAGACCCTTCTTCTGGGGTGATTACAATGCCAGATCCTTCATCTTGACCGATTATTGCACCAGATCCTTCAATGCCAGATCCTTCATCTTGACCAATTATTGCACCAGATCCTTCTTCTGGAGTGATGACAATGCCAGATCCTTCATCTTGACCGATTATTACACCAGATCCATCAATGCCAGATCCTTCATCTTGACCAATTACTGCACCAGATCCTTGTTCTGAAGTGATGACAATGCCTGATCCTTCATCTTGACCGATTATTGTGCCAAATTCCTGGCCAGATCCAAATCCAGATCCTACAAAAACTAAAAAAGATCAGTAGTTAGCAGCCATAAATTTCATAATTAGTTACTAAATAGCAGAAAAAAGAGTGACTACAAAAATATGTGTGTTAAGGAACACAATGTGCTGCGACTGCTTCATGTGGGAAGAATTAGATTATAAAACAGAACAAAGGGGGAAATTGATCAATATTATCAGAGAGAGTGCGTTGATTTATTAGTCTGCGAAAATGTTACTAAATGCAGTAAATTTAACAAGGACAATGGTAGACATGCAAAAAGCCAGCCATTCTGCTCCCTATGCCATCTCATAGTTAGTATACATTCACAGATATATTTAAAACCCCTTTAGGACCATGGGTTTTTCAATTTGTCTGTTTTCGTTTTTTGCTCCCCTTATTCCCAGAGCCATAACTTTTTATTTTTCAGTCAATATGGCCATGTGAGGGCCTGTTTTTTTGCAGGACGAGTTGTATTTTTAAATGACACCATTGCATTTACCATATCTTGTACTGGAAAACAGAAAAAAAATTCCTGTTGCGGTGAAATAGCAGAAAAAGTGCAATTCCACAATTGTTTTTTTTTTTTTACCATGTTCACTAAATGCTAAAACTGACCTGCCATTAGGATTCTCCAGGTCATTACAAGCTTGTAGATACCAAACATGTACAGGTTCTTTTTTATTTAAGTGGTGAAAAAAATATCCAAAGTTTGTAAAAAAACAAACAAAAAACAATTGGCGCAGTTTTCAGCGTCTCTATTTTTCGGGATCTGGGGCCGGGTGAGGGCTTATTTTTTGTGCAGCGAGCTGAAGTTTTTATCGATACCATTTTGGGGTAATTAGGAAGTTTTTATCACCAGTTATTACATTTTATTGGAATATTACAATAAATGTAATTCTGGAGTTTTGATTTTTCTCTCGTTTACCCATCAGATTATTTCTTTTTATATTTTGATATATCGGGCAATTCTGAACTCAGCGATAGCAAATATGTGTATTTTTTATTGCTTTATTTTGGATGGGACAAAAGGGGGGCGATTTGAACTTTTATATTGTTTTAATATTTGAAATTTTTAAAAACTTTTTTTAAAACTTTCTACTTGCTTCAATAGTCTCCATGGGAGACTAGAAGCTACGATCTTCAGATCTCCTGTGTTGCACATAGCAAGGCTGTAGCTCTGCTATGTGTAACAAAAATGCTCATCTGCTACGAATGCAGACCACTGGGCGGTGCTCATAGTAGTTTGGCAATGACAACAAAAGGGGTCTTCTGCAGACCCCTTGTTATCATGCCAACCCATCGGCACCCCGCGATTATGTGACAGGGGTGCTAATGGGCGAGGCTAGCAATGCGCATCTGGTTTGCACGAATTAAATGCCACTGTCAGAGATTGACTGTGGCATTTAATTGGTTAACAGCCGCGGCTGGATCGCGATTCAACCCGCGGCTGTTAGGGACACATGACAGCTGATCAGATCAGCTGTCAGGTGCCGGTAAAGGTGCAGGCTCAGCACCAGAGCCCGCATCAAAGAGTGGGAGGCGACCTATGATGGATATATCTGTCATTGGTCATTAAGAGGTTACTTTTACATTGATGGCCTATCCAGACACCTGGCATCCACGCCGATCAGGTGTTATCGGTGGTGGAGATGGTCAGAAGTACTTACTTGCGGAACTCACTGTATACTTGTAGTGGGCTACCGCAGGGACTGCTCATCCACTTCCTATTGATTGGAATAGGAGGTGGATGTGTAGTACTAAGCCACCACCGGTAACAGCCGATAGGCGGGGTTGCCAAGTGTCGGACCCTGGCCTATCAGACATTGATGACCTATCCTAAGGATAGATCGTCAATGTAAAAGTAGTGGACAACCTCTATAAGCTTTGTTTTGTGCTCGTTTTAGACAAGTTTTCATAGCTGAACACTTTTAGGGCATTATGCTGTGATATATTGCTTAGTAAAGAAACCAAAATTAAGGAGGGGATTCATCAAAGTTTTTAATGGCAGAAAACTGTCGTAAAAGGATTTAAAAAGTCACAATTTTTTTGCACAATGAAGAGTTTCACAAATTTTGCAACTTTTGGTGTTTTCCACTTTAAATTTACTTTCAAATTCACCAAAAGTATGACTGGAATTGCATTTTAGGCAAGGCACAAGGAGAACACCACAGAGGAAATGCGCAGAATTCATTAGGTGACGTGTGCCTCTTAATGAATTTTAAACCATATATTACCCAAAGGGTAAAATGACCCTATTTAATGGATATGCTAAAAAATAACTTTTATTAATTTTGCCATTAAAAGTGGTTGGGGCAGCTATATATGTGTGTATTTAAGTTTCTCTAGTGGAACTTGTAGGAAAGAGAAGTGAATATATTAGGCTTAGTGCCCACGATGCAGAAATGAAGCGGAAATTTTCCTGAGCATTTCTGCATCTCCTTGCGTTTTTTACATGCGCTTTTGACGCGTATTTGCATACGTATTTGCCATGCGTTTTTCCAATGCATTGTATAGGCAAATACGCATGCAGAAACGCACAAGAATTTGTCATGTCCTTATTTTTTCTGCGGGTAAAATCTGCGCAGAAAAAAATCCTGAACATGTGCACAGAACTTGCAGAATGTCATAGGAACTTAAGTCATGGGATAAGGTATGCAATGCGCTTCTGGAGCGTTTACGCGCTGCAAATACGCACCAAAATACGCACCAAAAACACATCGTGGGCACACAGCCTAAGAGAGTGCTATATAGATCTATGGACTGCAGCCTTGTTCAAGGTTTGAAAATACATGTATATAGAAAAGTCTAAAGAATTGTAGCTGGTATAAGAGGGACTCCAATATCAAGAGATTCCCTTACACACTGGAATAATACAAGTCCACTATAGTAGTTTTAAATTGCATTGACCACTTTTAAATGGCAAAATGTAATAAGTTATTTTTTAGCATATCCCTTAAATAGGGTCCTTTTACCCTTTGGGTAATGTGTTGTTCAGCAATTTTCGTCCCTAAAGGAGAGCTTGCACCTTGATGTATTATTTCTTAATGAATTTGTCACATTGTACTCTAGTAAGGGCTTCATTGTGCACACCAGTCTTAATGAATCGGCCCTTTTATATTCCACCTAATAATTTGGGGTCCCATGACATGCTATACAACTACTATAGTACTCTGGCAGTAATCACAAAATTGTAGCAATAGAATGATCAGATAATAAGTTGCAAACTGTATAACATGTACAGTATGTGGAGGGGGGGACAATAACAGACATGTTTCTTATATGAAGACTAGTGTTGAGCATTCCGATACTGTAATATCGGGTATCGGCCGATATTCGCGGTATCGGAATTCCGATACTTAATTCCGATACTTTTACAATATCGAATACCGGAATCGGAAGTTCCCATAATGCCTGCGCTCTGCAGTGTCTGTGAAGGATGACAAGTTGGATGGCAGCGCTCAGGTGCGATCCAGCCTGTCATCAGAATGCCATCCCAGCGGGGGAGAATTCTCCTGATTGTTTAAAAGCCGGCGCGCGGTAAAAAGCCGCCGGCTTTTAAACAATCACACGGCCCCATACTGTTTCCCCGCAGCCTCCCACCTCGATCCTCCGCTCCCCTCGCCACCTCCAATCCCAATCGTAAATTAGGACCGGGCGGGGAGCGCAGCACCAAGGAGCGAAGGACCCGGGCGGGGAAGCCGGCAGTGAAAAGACTTCACCGCAGGCTTTCCCGTTCTGTGCTGCGCTTTCCCGCCGGTTATTTCAAATGAACAGCTGAGGTATCAGGTGATGCCGATCAGCTGTTCATTTGAAGTCGCTGCGGTGCCCTCAGAGGGTTCATGTGAGTTCATGCTTCACTGCATGAACTCACATGAACTTTCCCACGGCCGCACAGGTCAGCCTCACCTCTCAGACCGGTCATGATTAGTGTGTGTGCGGGGTGTGTGTGCGGGGTGTGTGTGCGGGGTGTGTGTGCGGGGTGTGTGTGCGGGGTGTGTGTGCGGGGTGTCTGTGCGGGGTGTCTGTGCGGGGTGTCTGTGCGATGTTTGTGCGGGTGTGCGCGGTGTCTGTGCGTGCAGGCAGACATAGGCCGATGTGACACTACTACTCCCATCGGCCTATGTCTGTCCCCGGTCCACTCGTGCCAGCAGGATCAGCTCGATGGGAGCAGTAGTTCCCATCAGCCTGATCCTGCTATATAAATTGCCCTACTGTGTCCCCAATAAATGTTAGATACATGTTATTGGTGGCCAGTGGTTACCTACAATAAATTAGTTCATACATTACCTGTCCCCGCCTATCGCCACCTAAAATAAAGTAAAAAATAAAAAACTACACCTATACTCACCTAGACACCTAATTCCCCGAAGCCATCGATCTCCTGTAATAAAATATAAAATAATAAACCACAACCTTATCCTTACCCCTCCGGAGTAGTCCACGAGTGTCCCACGATGATCTCCAGTTCAGAGCAGCCACATAGAATGTGACCACTCTGAACCGCTGCCGCCGCTAGAATGACGGGGCCGTAAGGGTTCACCGGAGTTCAGGCAGCGCTGCTCCGGTTAGCTGCTTTACGGCCCCGCTGTATCGTGAGAAATTCCCACGGTACAGCAGTGCCGTAAAGGAGGTCTCCGGAGCTGCGCTGACTGAATGCACTCCGGTGACCTCAGTCAGTGGCTCCCGCTGCCGGGAGCGGACGTGTTCCCGCCAGTGTGAGCTTACAGCAGCCATGACAGCTGTCACCATCTCCAGATGTGACAGCTGTGCATGGGAGATCAGCGCAGGAACATGGACAGGTAACTATTATTTTTAGTAAACTAAGAATTAAATAAAATGGTGTGTTTTATTTCAAATAAATTATTTTTTTCTGGGTGTAGTGTGTTTTTTCTTTTTAACACTTTGTAGGTTAGTAATGGGGGTGTCTTATAGACGCCCATCATTACTAACCTGGGCTTCATGGCAGCTGGCGCTGACATGAACCCCACCACTATTACCCCCTGCCACCGCACCAGGGCAGCGTGGAAGAGCGAGGCTAAGTGCCAGAATTGGCGCATCCTATGGATGCGCCATTTCTGGGGCGGCTGACGGCTGGTGTTTCTAGCCTGGGAGGGGGCCATTATTCATGGCACCCTTCCTGGGCTATTAATATCAGCCCCCAGCTGTCTGCCTAGCCTTTGCTAGCTATTAAAATAGGGGGGACCCCACGTCATTTTTTTGGGGGGGGTCCCCCATTTTAATAGCTAGTAAAGGCTAGGTATTCAGCTGGGGGCTGATATTAGTAGCCTGGGAAGCTCCGTGGGTTTTACCCCCTTCCCAGGCTTCAAACATCTGCCCCAGCCGTCTGCTTAACCTCCGCTAGAGACTAAAATTATGGGGGATCCCACGCCATTTTTTTTTTAAATAAATCCTTTATTTTAACACTAAATGACATTTGAGGAGTTAATAAAGATGCAGTCCCTAAATTATTATTTATTTTTAAATTAATTTTTCCCAAAACTTTTGACGTGGGCTTCGCCATATTTTTGTATGCCAGCCAGGTACAGCATCCAGCTTCTATGAACGCGCCATTTTCCGGGGCGGCTGCGGACTGCAATTTTCAGCAGGGGGCAGAAAGCTTGGGCCTCCCTGCGCTGCAGATTCCATCCCCCAGCTGCCTAGTTGTACCTGGCTGGACACAAAAATAGGGAGAAGCTCCACGTTTTGTTTTTTTTTAATTATTTCATGAAATTCATGGAATAATTAAGAAAAAAAGGGCTTCCCTATATTGTTGTGTCCAACCAGGTACAAATAGGCAGCTGGTGGTTGGGGGCAGCCCGTTCCTGCCTGCTGTACCTGGCTGGACACAAATATAGTGCAAAGCCCCACGTCAATTTTTTTTTAATTATTTCAGGAAATTCATGAAATAATTAAAAAAAAATTATGTGGGGCTTCGCCCTATATTTGTGTCCAGTCAGGTACAGCAGGCAGGAACGGGCTGCCCCCAACCACCAGCTGCCTATTTGTACCTAGCCGGACACAACAATATAGGGAAGCCCTTTTTTTCTTAATTATTCCATGAATTTCATGAAATAATTTAAAAAAAAAATACGTGGGGCTTCGCCCTATTTTTGTGTCCAGCCAGGTACAACAAGGCAGCTGGGGGCTGGAATCCGCAGCGCAGGGAGGCCCAAGCTTTCTGGGCCCCACCCGCTGCAAATTGCAGTCCGCAGCCGCCCTGGAAAATGGCGCATTCATAGAAGCGCCATCTTCTGGCGCTGTACCCAACTCATCCAGGGCCCTGGTGCGGTGGCTCACTGGGTAATAAAGGGGTTAAGGCCAGCTTGGTGAGCTGGGTAATAAAGGGGTTAAGGCCAGCTTGGTGAGTTCATTGGACATGAACTCGGCTCATCTGGATGACGTCACAGAGAGACACTGAGGAGCGCAAGCATGCCTGCGCTTCTCAGTGTCTGCGGGATGACAGGCTGGATGGCAGCGTTCTGCTGCGGTCCAGCCTGTCATCTCGATGTAGCAGAGCTGAAGCTGTCGTGGGAACCATGGAAAGGTAAGGATGAGGTTGCTTTATTATTTTTCTTTTATTGCAGGAGATCGTTGGCTTCAGCTGGAATGGGCGTGACTGTAAGTATGGTTTAATTTAGAACAATAAAGAATTGTGTGTTTATTTCAATTAAAGGACTTTATTCTGGGTGTTTGTGTTTTTCTTTAACTTTGACTATGGGGTTAGTAATGGGGGTGTCTTATAGACGCCTCTCCATTACTAACCTGGGCTTGATGTCAGCTGGCATTATAAGCTGACATCAACCCCAGCCCTATTACCCCACTGCCACCGCTACAGGGCAGTGGGAAGAGCGAGGCTAAGTGCCAGAATTGGCGCATCCTATGGATGCGCCATTTCTGGGGCGGCTGACGGCTGGTGTTTCTAGCCTGGGAGGGGGCCAATATTCATGGCACCCTTCCTGGGCTATTAAAATCAGCCCCCAGCTGTCTGCCTAGCCTTTGCTAGCTATTAAATTAGGGGGGACCACACGTTATTTTTTTTGGGGGGTCCCCCATTTTAATAGCTAGTAAAGGCTAAGTATTCAGCTGGGGGCTGATATTAGTAGCCTGGGAAGCTCCGTGGGTATTACCCCCTTCCCAGTCTTCAAACATCTGCCCCAGCTGTCTGCTTAACCTCCTCTAGAGCCTAAAATTAAGGGGAACCCCACGCCAATTTTTTTTTAAATAAATCCTTTATTTTAACACTAAATGACAAGTACAGTAATCAACACTGTCACTGTACTTCATATATATGTGACTGACATGTTTCTATCTATCTAATCTATGTGTGATTCTCTATTCTTTCTATTCTAAATTGTCGGGTACAGATGCTGAATTGCCGGCCGGCTTTCTTAAAGAGACGGTGCACGAAAACACTAATATTTTTTTAAATAAATCCTTTACACTAAATGACAAGTACAGTAAGCAACACTGTCACTGTACTTCATAGATATGTGACTGACATGTTTCTATCTATCTAATCTATGTGTGAAGCTCTATTTTGTCTGTTATAAATTGTCGGGTACCGCTGCTGAATTGCCGGCCGGCTTTTTTAAAGAGACGGTGCACGAAAACACTAATATTTTTTAAAATAAATCCTTTACACTAAATGACAAGTGCAGTAACCAACACTGTCACTGTACTTCATATATATGTAACTGACATGGTTCTATCTACCTAATCTATGTGTGAAGCTCTATTCTTTCTGTTGTAAATTGTCGGGTACCGGTGAATGCCGCTGATGAATTGCCGGCTTTTCATGTCATTCTACATTATTCTTAGTTGTTTTACTTCATGTAGAATTAACCTACAAGGAAAGAAAGGGTTTATTTTCATTCCGATATTTGTGTCCCATTGACTTGCATTGGTTTCCGGTATCGGAATCGGCGATATCCGATACTTTTTGGGTATCGGCCCGATCCAATCCGATACGATATTTCCTGATATCGGAAGGTATCGCTCAACACTAATGAAGACTCATCAGCAAATATTATGTTACCCATTGGTGTCCTCAAATGCTAGCACACATAAAGAACATTAAATGTCTGGTTCTCTCTTTTTTTCCAGCTACCCTTGATAAACCAGGCGATGCACTGCAGGGGAGAGATGGAAAGGAGTAGGAGTGTTTTTTTTTTTTTAATTGATGGAGGATAGTGGAGCACATAACAGGATGATGGGGGAACTCATAACAGGATGGGGAGCACAAAACAGGATGGGGGATCACAAAACAGGATGGGGGCAGTACAAAACAGGATGAGGGAGCACAAAACAGGATGGGGGATCACAAAACAGGATGGGGGCAGCACAAAACAGGATGGGGGAGCACAAAACAGGATGGGGGCAGCACAAAACAGGATGGGGGATCACAAAACAGGATGAGGGAGCACAAAACAGGATGGGGGAGCACAAAACAGAATGGGGCAGCACAAAACAGGATGGGGGCAGCACAAAACAGGATGGGGGAGCACAAAACAGGATGGGGGCAGCACAAAACAGGATGGGGGAACACAAAACAGGATGGGGGCAGCACATAACAGGATGGGGGCAGCACATAACAGGATGGGGGAGCACATAACAGGAAGTGGGAGCAGGATGTGGGAAGCTCATAACAGGATGGGGGAGCAGGTGCACATAACAGCATGGGGGAGCAGGATGGGGGGGCATGGACCAGGATGGGGGAGCACGTAACAGGATGGGGGAGCACAAAACAGGATGGGGGCGCAGGATGGGGGAGCACATGCCAGGATGGGAGTGCATATAACAGGATGGGGGTGCACATAACAGGATGGGGGAGCATATAACAGGATGGGGAGCACATAACAGGATGGGGGCAGCACATAACAGGATGGGGACAGCACATAACAAGATGGGGGAGCAGGATGTGGGAAGCACATAACAGGATGAGGGAGCAGGATGGGGGTGCACATAACAGCATGGGGGTGCAAGATGGGGGAACAGGATGGGTGTGCACAGAGCAGGATGGGGGAGCACAAAACAGGATGGAGGAGAGCATGGACCAGGATGGGCGAGCAAATAGCAAGATGTGGAAGCACAAAACAGGATGGGGGCGCAGGATGGGTGAGCACATACCAGGATGGGTGAGCACATAACAGGATGGGGGTGCACATAACAGGATGGGGGTGCACATAACAGGATGGGGAAGCACATAACAGGATAGGGAGCACATAACAGGATGGGGGGGAGCATGGACCAGGATGGGGGAGCACATAACAGGATGGGGGAGCACAAAACAGGTTGGGGGCGCAGGATGGGGGAGCACATAACAGGAAGTGGGAGCAGGATGTGGGAAGCTCATAACAGGATGGGGGAGCAGGTGCATATAACAACATGGGGGAGCAGGATGGGGGGGCATGGACCAGGATGGGGGAGCACGTAACAGGATGGGGGAGCACAAAACAGGATGGGGGCGCAGGATGGGGGAGCACATGCCAGGATGGGAGTACATATAACAGGATGGGGGTGCACATAACAGGATGGGGGAGCATATAACAGGATGGGGAGCACATAACAGGATGGGGGCAGCACATAACAGGATGGGGGTGCACATAACAGGATGGGGGTGCACATAACAGGATAGGGAGCACATAACAGGATGGGGGGGAGCATGGACCAGGATGGGGGAGCACATAACAGGATGGGGGAGCACGAAACAGGTTGGGGGCGCAGGATGGGGGAGCACATACCAGGATGGGGGCGCACTTAACAGGATGGGGGAGCACATAACAGGATGGGGGAGCACATAACAGGATGTGGGAGCAGGATGGGGAGCATATAACAGGATGGGGGAGCATATACCAGGATGGGGGAGCATAGATCAGGATGGGGAGCAAATAGCAGGATGGGGGCACACATTACAGGATGGGGGGGCAGGATGGGGGACCACATACCATGATGGGGGCGCACATAACAGGGTGGGAGTGTACATAACAGGATGGGAGTGCACATAACAGGATGGGGAGCACAAAACAGGAGGGGGGAGCAGGATGGGGAGCATATACCAGGATGGGGGAGCATATACCAGGATGGGGGAGCATAGATCAGAATGGGGAGCACACAACAGGATGGGGGCACACATTACAGGATGGGGGTGCAGGATGGGGGAGCACATAACAGGATGGGGGCGCAGGATGGGAGAGCACATAACAGGATGGGGGAAACACACAACAGGAAAGGGGAGCACATAACAGGATGGGGGAGCACATTACAGGATGAGGGAGCACATTACAGGATGAGGGAGCACAAAACAGGATGGGGGAGCACATAACAGGATGGAGGAGCACATAACCGAATGGGGTAAGCACATAACAGGATGGGGGAGCGCATAACAAGATGGGGGAAACACATAACAGGATGGGGAAGCACATAACAGGACGGGAGAGCCGCATGGGGGAGCACATAGCATGATGGGGAAGCACATAACAGGATGGAGAAGCCGGATGGGGTAGCACATAACAGGATGGGGGAGCAGGATTGGGGAAGCACATAACAGGATGAGGAACCAGGATGGGGGAGCACATAACAGGATGGGGGAGCATGTACCAGAATGGGGAAACATGGACAAGAATGGGGGAACATGGACCAGAATGGGGGAGCATATACCAGGATAGGGGAGCATATACCAGGATGGCGGGGCACATAACAGGATGGGGAAGCAGAATGTGGGAGGACATAACAGGATGGGTGACCAGGATGGGGGAGCACATAACACAAGGAAAGACTAGAAGCAATGGGATGAAACTAAATGGGAGGAGACACAGATTAGATATTAGAAAAAACTTTTTGACAGTTAGGGTGATTAATGAGTGGAACAGGCTGCCACGAGAGGTGGTGAGTTCCCCTTCAATGGACGTCTTCAAACAGAGGCTGGACAGACATCTGTCTGAGATGATCTAGTGAATCCTGCTTTGAGCAGGGGGTTGGACCAGATGACCCAGGAGGTCCCTTCCAACTCTACCATTCTATGATTCTATGATTCTATGATAACAGGATGGGGGAGCATGGACCAGGATGGGGGAGCATGGACCAGGATAGGGGACCATATACCAATAAAAATGCTTGCCACCTTGGGCGTAGAACGGGTTCAACAGCTAGTATTACATATAATAAGAAGCTGAAAGATGAGAGAATAGATACATATAAAGGAACTATACTTACCAGGAGCGGAAAATATGCGGGTGACGCAGCAGAGGAGAAGAAGGTAAGTGGCCTGCATGGTGGTCCTCGCTTCTGTATGACTACTGGTAAGAAGTGAGGAGCAGATGGAAGAGGCCTCTTTATATAGGACAGTGACTAGTAATAGCTCCGCCCACTTGTACAAACACAATGTTATCACATTCTAATGTAAATGACACTAATGGTTACATATTAACATCGGATTTAGGATTTACACATCGTCATACATTTTTTTTAATTTATGTAGTAATTTATATTTATATTGCTGGTAATTTTTGTAAGTTTCTTAAGGTTTCTTCTGAACATCTGGAGCTATATTGTGTAGCACCAGCAATGTAATGATCTGTATAATGTTAAGACTTTAACAAATATGTGTTAGGCTAAAAAGCATCAGGGCTCCTGCAAACTGCAATATTACGGATCTGTACACAATAATGGTGTACATAGAAATTACTGACCAATCCTGAATCTGATGCCTCATTCCTGTATTACCTTATACCACAAAGCAAGAGCCCCTATAATTACAATAGATCCTACAAATACTCCTGTTCTTGTAGATAACAATGTACAACAGAATCAATACTAAAATATCTATTAAAAATAAATAAAAAAGACAGTGACAGTCAGTAATCTCTAAAAAATACACATTACAAACCCTGGGACTCTGGTGGTCCTTTTAATAGTAACTATTAGAGAATGCATACCATCCTATAAAATTGTAAGAACACTAAATAATTTAACATGTGCAACAGGACCCCAAGCCAAGTTCCAGGTGATGTTTCAGAATGCAATGGTGAAAACCTACTATGGACCTATAAAGCCACCACATCTTGGCAAATACCCACCAAACACCATCATTGCCTTGTGCTGCCACACTGCCTTGTATCCCAACTCACATTTCACATCCTGCTTCATCAGGGGGAACCGGATCAGTGTTCTCCCCTAGTTTATATACTGAAAAAAAAACATATTTTAAAGAATATGAGGGATGAAGCAGCAGTTACTTGAGAGTGATTGTGAATTATTTTTTTAAGCGTACAAGTGGACGGTTTGGCGGTTGCCATATTTTGTAGGTTAGACTATCCTGGTTATGGACATTGGCATTATTCATGAGATGACTATTTGCTTATATTGCAACTTGGCAATTCTAGAATTTTAGATAAGCGCCTGAGTGTGCACTTGATATGGATACCACATATTATAGCTTTAAGAATTTTTGCTATCTGAATGTTTTTTAAACCCTTACCGTCCGACATACAGTATGTTGGGTAGTTAAATCATATGCTGGCTCTTTGACTTTGATGCAGACTCAGGGTCTGAGCTTACATCTTTCCCAGCAGATTACGGCTGTGATATTCAGCCATAATCTGCCTCTAAAAGCCGCATGTGGAGCAGAGCTCCATCCGAAGTTATTAACCTATTAAATGCCACTGTCAATCTCTGACAGCTACAATTACAGCATGCCTTGTGGGGGATGCGTCATTCCATGTGCTCATCGGTGCCACCATGATGCAATTACAGGTCATTAATGAGATGCTATGACCCCTGTGCCTGTCATGATGGTATTTGTGAATGCCAGCTTCTGGCTGGTGCTCATAGGAGACCATGTTTTTGCTATACACAGCAATACTGTTGTATTATTGTGTATAGGACAAGCAATCGGATGGTTACCGTTTCAAGTCCCCTAAAGGGACTAACAAATAGAGTAAAAATTTAAAAAACGTTTTTAAATTTATATATCCAAAAATATCTAACTATATATGTAAAAATTCAAATCAACCCGCTTTTACCCCATTAAAAAAAAAATAAAATCACATATTTGGTACCATTATGTTCGCAAAAGTCTTCTGATCTATCAAAATATAAAATTAATTAACCAGATCAGTAAACGAGAAAAAAAATCTAAACCCCAGAATAAAGTTTTTTCGAATGCTGCAACACTGCAAAAACAAAAGAAAAAAAAAAAAAAACAATGATAGGCGGTCAAAACGCATCTACCCCAAAATAGTATCAATAAAAACATCAGCTCATGGTGCAAAAAATAAGCCATCACACATTGACCAAAAGTTGAAAATATTACAGCTCTCAGAAAATGGTGACACAAGTAAAAATTTTGTTTTATAATTTTCCATTTTTTTCACCACCTCAATAAAAAAAATGCATGTTTGGTATCTGCATAATTGTACTGATCCGGAGAATCATATTTTTACCACATAGTGAACATGGCAAATAAAAATCCAAAAACCAAAGGCAAAATTGCACTTTTTTTGCAATTTTACCGCACTAGGAACTTTTTCCTCTGCTTCCCAAAGCATCACATGTTAAAATTAATGGTGTCATTGAAAAGAACAACTCCTTCCACAAAAAAAAATCAAGCCTTCATACAGCTATGTCTAGAGAAAAATAAAAAAGTTATGGCTCTTAGAAGAAGAAGAAAAAAACGAAATGCAAAAACGGAAAATAACCACGTCAGAAAGGATTTAATGGACATAATGGTTTGTCCTCAATACCAACAAAGCCCTATTTTTTAAATCGGACATGTGTCATTATGTGTGGTTATTTTTTTTTTTTGTTCATGAAAATATCTGAAATTTACCAAAAATGGATACAAATTTTCAGATTAAAAACAAATAGTCATACTACACAACATAGTTTATAAATAAGTTACCATATGTCTGTTTTATGTCAGTATCCTTTTCTAATGTCTTATTTTATTAGTGCGTTAGAAGACTTAAATTTTAGTAACAATTTTTCATTTTTTTTTTCAACAAAATGTGCAAAACTTATTTTTTAAGGATCTATTCACATTTAAAGTGACTTTGAATTTTCTGTTTGTCAGAAAACCCTCAAATGAAACCCAATTTTACAAATTGCATCCCTCAAAGTATTCTAAACCACTTTCAGAAAGTTTGTGAACCCTTTAGGTGCTTTATTTAAATAATGATATATGGAATGGATTTTTTTTTTTTTCAACTAACGTTGCTTAAGCCTCATTTTTTTCTATTTTCACAAAAGGTAAAGAAAGTAAGTGCACCTAAAATTAGTTATACATTTTTTATCAAACAGGCAATACCCCATTTATGCTTGGAAAATACTGTTTGGACACAGGGCAGGGCTTGGAATAAAGGAGTTCCATATGATTTATGGAGTGCAAATTTGTCTGGAATAGATTAGGGGCACATTGTCACATTTTCATTGCCCCCCAGAAGTGATTCTACACCTAGATGACTTCAGTAACTCATTTAAACGTGTAGTGACAATTTTGAACCCACATTTCCTTACCATTATTTTAATTACTGGGAACATGAAATTGGAAAATTTTCATGACCTAAATTTGTCCAATTTCTCAAAATAAAGCAATGCCCACTATGCAATTGGAATTGCTGCCAAAACATCAGAACCCACTCTCACCCCCATGTAACCCTTTGACTTTCTATCTAGAAAATAACCCTTTAGGGACCCTCGACTGAGGTCTGCACACATGGTGAAAGGACAAACATTTGAGAACAGAAACATTAGCCTACAAAGGAAACTTTACTGTATATCTTGCATTTATCATTTAAAAAATGGATATCTTACTGACTGAGCAGACAACATTGAATGCGATATTCTGAGTTTACGTTGCTTTTTTGTCCTTAAAGATAATATCTTGGAGACTTTACAATCTGAATGTTTTTGGAATAGCTAATCCTATCACAAAGGTGACTGTTTAAAATTGAAAGGGACACAAACTCCAAGGTAAGAAAATACGTCATTTGCATCTGAAATACAGCCGTGGGCGGAGGGGTCTTTTATGTTAGTTGTGTTACAAGTGTTTGGTTTTACAACTGTTAAAAGATAACTAGAAAAAATACAGAAGATTAAGTCTATGTTCACATGTCCGGTAGTGATCCCTTGGAATGGATCCAGCAGCAATACGTTGGTAAAAAAAAGTTGTGCAGACACAACTTTTTAGTTCGTTTTAAAAAAAATGATCTCTGCTAGATCTGTTTTTTTTAAATTGTTAACGTTAATAACGTTAATTAGCCATTCGTTTTTCTAAAGGATTATTTTTTTGCTTACTAGATCCTTTACAAATGGAAGAAAACGGACAGCTAATTAGCGGATCCATTTTCTATAGACTTTAAAATGTTGAGAAAACGGATCCAGCAGAGATCAGTTTTTTAAAAACGGACTAAAAAGTTGTGTCTGCACAACTTTTTTTGCCAATGGATCGCTGCTGGATCCTTTCTAATGGATCATTACTGGACATGTGTACATAGCCTAACCAATAAAAGACAAAAGAGGGAATTTACGAAGATCAGACTTTGATGTGCCAGTATTAGTCCAGAGTGCGCTAAATGCATTAACAACAAGCAACACAGCAGACTAAAGGTGTAATCAAACTATATGTATTCAATAACACGTCTAAACATTAAAATTGCAACACCGAGAAGGAAAAGTTGTGGAATTATGGAAATCACATGATGGGATCAGGGTCGGCTCCAGGTTTTTGTGGGCCCCGAGCGAAAGCGTCTCAGTGGGCCCCTTTAACACATACACGATTCATGATGCACAGATACAGCAGAGAAATATATATATATAGTATAATGCCAAAGATTTCACTCACTTCTTACATTACATGAGTGTTATCTATTGTAAATTCTACAATAGCTCAGAAACCGGCGAATCCTCACAGTGCGCAGTGCAGACCGGACAGTATAGTCCTCCATACAGAATTATTGGCCCCATATATTGCTCCATACAGTATTATTGGCACTACATAGTCCTCCATATAGAATAATGGACTCCAAATAATGCTCCATACAGAATAATGGGCCCCATATAGTTCTCCATACAGAATAATGGGCCCCATATAGTCCTCCATACAGAATAATGGACCCCACGTAATGCTGCATACAGAATACTAGTCACCATATAATGCCCCGTGCAGGCTATGCCCCCATATAATGCCTCATGCAGGCTGTGCCCCCATATAATGCCCCATGCAGGCTGTAACCCCATATAATGCCCCATGCAGGCTGTGCCCTTATATAATGCCCCATGATGGCTGTGCCCCCATATAATGCCCCATGCAGGTGCCCCATATAATCAGGGGTGGATTACGAGTAGCCAGGGCCCCGTGCAGTTTAGAAGGCGAGGGCCCACCCTGCTGACAGAAATAGCAGTGAGTGTATTGCGGAGCGCACATTTTTCCCTTATGTACAGCATAAGGGAAAAATATATAACATAGCGCCATACATAATAGGGCAGGGGTGGGAGATTAATTTTCAGAAGGGGCCACATGAGAGACCGTGACTGTTGTGGAGGCCGAACAATAGGCTGAAATTAATTATGCTCAATATTAACATATTAATTATAATTATTTTTAATTTTATTTGTATCACTTAATATTGAGCAGAATTAATATATATACAGTACGAGCCCCCACATAGTCCCCTCAATCAACAACCAAAGCAATCAACCTATGGGGCCTTCATACATGTAAACCATAAAAAAAAGAAAAACCCTAAAAAAATTCTCTTTATTTTAAAAACTCAATTCATAAAGACATTAGTGATGAGCGAATGTGCTCAGATAACTTGTTATCCCTGCATGCTCGGGTGTTATCCGAGTATCTTGTAGTGCCCGGATAATATACTCAAGTCCCTGCGGTTGCATGTTATGTTTTCGTCTGTTAGTCAACCACAACACTTAACAAACAGGCAATCCCCACATGTGTTGTATCTGTCTAACAGCAGATACAACACTATATATATAGACCCTTTATGGCCTGAACAGTTGTGTACTTAGCTTAATAGCGTCTTCTTCAGACGCTTTTTCTCCTCTTTTGGTCATTCAGGGATTCGTCAGGGAATTCCTTCTATCAGGACAAGAAAAGGAGACCATAAGCCGAACTGCAATGAGGATAACAGCTCACAGGCCCAGACAATATGCCCCCACAAAGTCTCTACACACAATATGAGCCCCCACACAGCCCCCCATATACAGTAGGAGCCCACACAAAGCCCCCTACATACATTATGAACCCCCCATAGCCCTGTACATACAGTATGAGTCCACACACAGCCCCTACATACAGTATGAGTCCACACACAGCTCCCTACATACAATTTGAGCCCCCACACACAGCCCCCTACATATAGTATGAGCCCCTACATAGCTACCTAGATATGGACATGACGCGCCGCAGGGCCGTGGGGTACTCGGTAGCCGGGCCTCTGGTTGCCGGGGGATATCACGGTGGCTGGCCCGGTCCGTGACCCAGGGCGGTCAGTACAAAAAGGGGGATTTCTATTTATATGGGTTTTTTGGAAAGTTCGTGACACCACCTGTGGATTGCGGCTAGAGGGAGCCGTCGCTGCGGAGCAGTCCTCTGGAGCTGGTGTTACGGCAGCAGGGGTGGTGTGGCTCTCCACAGGTAGAGCGAGCTGCAGGGCAGTGTAAGGCAGTGTGAGTTGCGCTGGGCGTTGTAGTGCAGGGAGGGAACGGTGGCGCAGATCAAAGAATGGACGGAGGCAGTGCGGTGCAGTCATCCAAGGTTTTACTCACAGTTCTTATGAGGGTTCCACTGGCGCACTGTACAGATGTCAGCCTCCCACGTCGCGCTGCGTTCACCAGGCAGGGGTTCAGTACTTCCTCAGGTAGATCAGGGGTACCTGGCAGAACCCCACTTTCTTGTGTTCCTAACTAGACCGTCTTCTCGCTGGGTCTTTCTCCCTCCTGCCTTGCGCTTCCCACTCTCAATCCCGCTCGGGTGCTCGGAAGTTCCTCCTGTGCGTCGGATCCCGGACCTGCTTGACCCTCCTGGGGATTAGAATGAGGCTTCGGCAACTGACTATATAAGCCAGAAGCCTCCGGTTTTTCTAGCCGAGACCTGGAGCACACGACTGGGCCAGGGGTGAGTCCCCTTCTTGCGGCCTACAATCCCTCTGTCTTCTGACATATTCTGGGCGCATGGGTGCCTTCCTGCCCTCGCCGTACCCCCTAGGATCCCTTCTTAGAACGGAGCCTACTACCTGCTCCCCTCCTGGGCCTCTATCACTAGGCCCCTACTTGTGGAGCAGAGTTCCTGCTGAGACTCTGCTCCCGGACTGTTCTTCTGAACTGCCCTACTGTTCTGAATTTCCACCCTAAAATGGCTTCCCTATTTTATACTCCTAGCAAAGTGCTCCCCCTAACTACTTCCTCCACCCACACCCACTACTGGTTCCCCCTAACTTTGGTTCCCCCCATTCCAGCCAGGGACAGGGCTCAGCAGAACAATACATTGCGTCATGCCCCTCCAGCCGGCCTGGAGCAGTGTAGTGTTGGATGCAGGTGTTGGGGCTCCGGGCAGCACTCCCTCCTTACCTGAGAGAAGGAGACACCACACCTCTGGGTGAGGTGCAGTACCTCGGTGGTGAATGGACCCTTAGGGGCGCCACAGTAAGAGCTCTCACACAGCCCCATAGATACAGTATGAGCTTCCACATAACTCCCTTAATACAGTATAAATCCACAGATAGTCCCCTACAATGATACCACAGTCCCCCAATATACAGTATGAGACCCCAACATAGCCCCCTATATACAGTATGAGCTCCTTACATACAATATGACACCACACAGTCCCCCAATATACAGTATGAGCTTCCACATAGCCTCCTTTATACAGTATGAGCTCCCACATACAGTATGAGTCCACACACAGCACCCAATATACAGTATGAGCCCTCACATGGCCCCCAATATGCAGTATGAGCCCCTACATAGCTACAGTAAGAACCCTCACACAGCCCCATAGATACAGTATGAGCGCCCACATAACTCCCTTTATATAGTGTGAATCCACACAGTCCCCTACATACAATGACACCACACAGTCCCCCAATATACAGTATGAGCCCCCAACATACAGTATGAGCCCCCTACATACAACATGAACCCCCACACAGCCATATACATACAGTATGAGCCCCCACATAGCTCCTTGCAGCCCCCAAACCCACAGGATAACATTAATCTGTAGCCCCCAAGATAATATACTATGCAGCCACTAGCAGCCCCATGGTCACATAACCGGCGCCCCCCCATGGTCACATACCTTGCTGCCCTCCTTTGGTCACATACCCTGCAGCCCTCCCCCCATGGTCACATACCCTGCAGCCCTCCCTTGGTCACATACCCTGCTGCCCTCCCTTGGTCACATACCCTGCAGCCCTCCCCCCATGGTCACATACACTGCACCCCCCCCATGGTCACATACCCTGCAACCCTCCTCCCATGGTCACATACCTTGCCCCCCCATGGTCCCATACTCTGAGGCCCCCCCATGGTCACATACCCTGCTGCCCTCCCTTGGTCACATACCCTGCAGCCCTCCCTCCATGTCACATACCCTGCTGCCCTCCCATGGTCACATACCTTGCCCCCCCATGATCACTTACCCTGCAGCCCCCCATGGTCCCATACCATGCGGCCCCCCCATGGTCACATACCCTGCTGCCCTCCCTTGGTCACATACCCTGCAGCCCTCCCCCCATGGTCACATACCCTGCAGCCCTCCTCCCATGGTCACATACCCTGCAGCCCTCCCATGGTCACATACCTTGCCCCCCATGGTCACATACCCTGCAGCCCCCCATGGTCCCATACCCTGTGTACCCCCATGGTCACATACCCTGCTACCCTCTCTTGGTCACAAACCCTGCAGCCCTCCCCCAATGGTCACATACCCTGCAGCCGTCCTCCCATGGTCACATACCCTGCAGCCCTCCCATGGTCACATACCTTGCCCCCCCCATGGTCACATACCCTGAAGCCCCCCATGGTCCCATACCCTGCAGCCCCCCATAGTCACATACCCTGAAGCCCTTCATTGGTCACATACCCTGCTGCCCTCCGCTGGTCACATACCCTGCTGCCCCCATGGTCCCATACCCTGCAGCCCTCCCTTGGTCAGATACCCTGCAGCCCCCCACCCATGGTCACATACCCTGCAGCCCTCCCTTGGTCACATACCCTGCAGCCCCACACCCATGGTCACATACCCTGCAGCCCTCCCTTGGTCACATACCCTGCTGCCCCCCATGGTCCCATACCCTGCAGCCCTCCCATGATCATATACCCTGCTGCCCCCCATGGTCACATACCCTGCTGTCCCCCATGGTCACATACCCTGCAGCCCACCCATGGTCCCATACCCTTTTGCCCCCCATGGTCACATACCTTGCGTCCCCCCCATAGTCACATACCCTGCAGCCCCCCATGGTCACATACCCTGCTGCCCCCCATGGTCACATACCCTGCTTCCCCCCCCTTGGTCACATATCCTGCAGCCCCCCCATGGTCACATACCCTGCAGCCCCCCCATGGTCACATACCCTGCAGCCCTCCATGGTCACATACCCTGCTGCCCCCCAAGGTCACATACCCTTCTGCCCCCCATGGTCACATACCTTGCGTCCCCCCCATAGTCACATACCCTGCAGCCCCCCTTGGTCACATACCTTGCAGCCCCCCATGGTCACATACCCTGCTGCCCCCCATGGTCACATAGCTTGCGCCTCCCCCCATGGTCACATACCCTGCAGCCCCCCCATGGTCATATGCCTTGTTGCCCCACCTATGGTCCCATACCCTGCTGCATTCCATGGTCACAAACTTTGCGTCCCCCCACATGGTCACATACCCTGCAGCCCCCCATGGTCACATACCCTGCAGCCCCCCATGGTCACACACCTTGTGCCTCCCCCCATGGTCACATACCCTGCTGCCCCCCATGGTCACATATCCTGCTGCCCCCCCCTTGGTCACATACCCTGCAGCCCCCCATGGTCACATATCCTGCAGCCCCCCATGGTCACATACCCTGATGCCTCCCATGGTCACATGCCTTGTGCTTCCCCCCATGGTCACATACCCTGCTGCCCCCCATGGTCACATATCCTGCTGCCCCCCCCTTGGTCACATACCCTGCAGCCCCCCCATGATAACATACCCTGCAGCCCCCCCATGGTCACATACCCTGCAGCCCTCCATGATCACATACCCTGCTGCCCCCCATGGTCACATACTCTGCAGCCCACGCCCAAGTTATTCTCTTACAGAACAGGAAGCCGCTATTTGCTTCTTACCATCACCAGGAGCTGCCATCAGGCGGGAACAGGAAGAAAGGTAGCACTGAGCACAAGACGAGCAGGGGGCGGAGCCAGCACTGAGCACCACAGGAGCTGCGGTGCAGGAGCCAACAGCTGGGAATCCCAGGGGCTCCGCGCGTGAGTACAGTAGACTTGGGCATGCAGAGTGTGCTGCGTGTTCGCTTCTGTTGCATTGTCCTGCGGGCGGCGCACATAACATTATAATGAGGGCAGTCTGGCCATGGGCTCCCTCAGAGCTGTGGGCCCCAGGCGGTAGCCCAGATTGCCCTCATTATAATCCGCTTATGCATATAATTCCCCATGCAGGCTGTGCACCCATACAATGCCCCATGCAGGTGCCCCATATAATGCCCCATGCACGCTGTGCCCCTATGTAGTGCCCCATGCAGGCTGTGCTCCCATATAATGTCCCATGCAGGCTGTGCCCCCATATAATGCCCCATGCAGGCTGTGCATCCATATAATGCCCCATGCAGGTTCCCCATATAATGCCCCATGCAGGCTGTGCCCCCATATAATGCCCCATGCAGGCTGTGCACCCATATAATGCCCCATGCAGGTTCCCCATATAATGCCCCATGCAAGCTGTGCCCCCATATAATGCCCATTGCTGGCTGTGCTCCCATATAATGCCCCATGCAGGCTGTGCTCCCATATAATGCCCCATGCAGGTGCCCCATATAATGCCCCATGCACGCTGTGCCCCTATGTAGTGCCCCATGCAGGCTGTGCATCCATATAATGCCCCATGCAGGTTCCCCATATAATGCCCCATGCAGGCTGTGCCCCCATATAATACCCCATGCAGGTTCCCCATATAATGCCCCATGCAAGCTGTGCCCCCATATAATGCCCATTGCTGGCTGTGCTCCCATATAATGCCCCATGCAGGCTGTGCTCCCATATAATGCCCCATGCCTCCATATGTGGCGCCCCTGAGGGTTCAGTCGCCACAGAGGTACTGCATCTCAACCAGAGGTATGATATCCCACTCTCAGGTAAGGATAGAGTGCTCCCCAGGACCCTAACACCTGCATCCAACACATCCACTTCAGTAGGGCAGGGCGAGATTGCTCCTAAGGGAGAGCACAGTCTCTGGTCCCTGACTGGAGTGGAGGGGAATCAAGTGAGGGGGAACCATGTAGTGGGTGTAGGTGGAGGACGTAGATCAGGGGAGCACTTCAGGAGCTGTATAAAATGAGGAGCCATCTTGGAGAGTGTGTTCAGTCAGAGGAGGAGAAGTGAAAGGAGTAGAGGCTCTGCGGGAGCTCTACTCCGGAGGCGGGCCAAGTGAGAGGCCCAGGAGAAGGAGAGAAGAGAGGAGAGGGAGCAGGAGAAAGGCTCCAGGAACAGAAAGGATCCCAGGGGTACGGGAAATGCTGGAGGCCACCCGTACTCCCGAATATGCCAGGCGGTGGAGGGATCGAGCTGCAGAGGGGACAGGCCCCTAAACTAGTGGAGAACTACAAGACTCAGCTAGGAACCGGAGGCTGCTGTACTTGTAAGGTGCAGTGGCCACATCCGCAATTATATAGCTGAGAAGGTGGCCATAGAGGGTCCAGGGGACGGCAGGTCGGCCGACAAGACCCGAGGCTACCGGATTGAGACACTGATTGCGAGGCGCAGGGCAGGAGGGCGAGAGCCAGTGACTCGCCCAGGGGAATGGGGACGACTCGGTACCCGGGCCTTTGCCTGGCCTTGAGGATGTCGCGGTGGTCGGCTCCCGGGCCCGTAGCCTGAGGTCAGCTTTTAAAAGGGGATTGTTTGTTAATTTTATGAAAGTTCGTGACACCACCTGTGGTTTCTGGTGAGAATCACCAGCGCTGCGGCAGTCCACTGAGGCCGGTGATAAGGCAGCTCGATGGTATAGCTCCCCACAGGTGGAGCTAGGCCTCAGGGCAGCGTACGGAGAGGGGGATGCAGGACAGTCGAGACCCTAGCCGGGTCAGAGCAAGAACGAGGATGGGCACGATAGTCACTTCAGTACCTTTTACTGGTGGTAGTTCAGGCACATCCCGGAGCACTGTAGGGTGAAGGGTGCATATCAGGATCTTCCCCAATGAGCGAGTGTAGGGCCTTCATTTTCTTGCCTCTGCGTAGTAAGTTTCTGACCTGCCTGAAGCTAGGCCTAACTTTATCTCTGTCCTGCACCGGCTGACGTTGTGGTAGGGCCTTCTCTTGGAGTGCACGCTCCCAGCTTACGGGGCCTATGTGTCTCCTGTCTCTGTTACATATCAGCTCTCTGGTGAACCTGGGACCTGTAGTTCTCCAGGGATTCCGGTTATGCCTTACTGGGTCGTAGAGATCCCGGTAAGCTCGGACCTGGTGTCCGGTATAAGTTTCGGGGTGAGCTGGGTAAGCCCCTCTGCCCCCACTGCTACTCACTTTCCACTCGCCTTCGGCCACGCTCGGGCCCTCACTAGGCTACTCACACTAACGGCAGCTTGCCCCGCTTCACCGATCTTATGGCGCCGGCACACGTTAAGCTCACTATTCTGAGCTACAACTGAGTCTGGACTAGGCTCCACTGCAGGCTGACCTCGCTAAATCAAACTGAGCTTCACCGCAGACTGACCTGTTTCTGTGTCTCACTCTGCAGGAATTGCTGAATCACTGAGCTGCCTAGCTCCACCTTCCTTATTTATATCCCTAATGGGCTCCCTCTGCTGGTCTGAGGTGGAAGGTGGAGATGTGTGAATGTTTATGGGGGCCTCTTGTGGAGGATTCCATCAATACACCCTTATAGGATCTGTGGTACCAAGCGCAGCTGGGCACCACATTCCCCCCTAGCAAAGCTCAGCACTCCCAGGCTGAAGTACATTTTAAAACAACAATAGTAAACATTAGCAATGCAATAACTCTTCCCTTTATGGGAGGCACATTTCTTAAACGTTGCACAATAACATAAACAGGTAAAAAGCGTCCTCAGAATTCAAGTCTCTTATGGTGAGGTTCCCAGACAGGATGTCCATCTCACAGGGTAGAGTACTTGGTGGTTTGAGGGACCTGTCCCAAGCCCTCAACGTAGGCCCTGGGGTGGGTGCAGGGCATGAAGATCCCGAGTTGGACCTCCAGTAGAGCCACTCCAGACAGGTTTTACTTCTGAGGTCACCTAAAAGAGGCCCTCCAGGGAGCGCAATTATATATAATAAATAGTTTTTGGGCTGCACACAGTCCTCAGCCACGGAGTTCTTAGATAAATAAAGAAGTCATTAGGCAAAGTGTCCATATAACTTGAACGGTTCAGTAATAAAGCAAAGCACAAAATAATATACATATGCATGAAAACACACAGAAATACAGTTCAATACCCCAGGGGTAACAATCTACATTTGTCAGAGTTTAGCTTTCTTACTGATTATACCTGACAGGGGGTTGACCTCGCGTGGTACGCGTTGATCTGCGCGGTACTGGAATGCGTGAGGCACTAATAGGTGCTCTACCTCCCAATGTGTCAGTACTAGGTGTGGAGTGGCTACAAAGCTGCATTGACCTCTCTACTGGACTGACAAGTTCACCATTGGCTGGGCCTTCTTGCTCTTCTCCTACCGGGGATTCTTCATCCGGGGATTCTTCTTGAGCTGGCTCCTCTTCAGCACTTACAGGTTCTTCTAGCTGTGGGTAGAAGGTAATTACAGGGATCATTACTTCTCCTCCTAGTTGGGGCCAATCTGCCGGGAAATCTCCTAAGTCAGTGTGTATTACTGCTTCTTTAGGCTCCTCCGGAATAACGAGAGGCTCCTCTTCTTGGGGCTTTAGCAGGTCTGGACACAACTTTAGGTGATCCCTGGATACTGTTTCAGTCGTCCTTCCTCCGTCTCTACTAATTATGCAGGTCTTCTTATTATCAAATCTTGAATTCAACACAATGTAGGGTTCTCTCTCCCACTGGTCATCAAGTTTGTAGTTTCTTCTTTTCCTTTTTAGTACTACTTCACCAGATGTGAAAGGTTCTGCTTGGGCACCTCTGTTGTATTGAGCTTCCTGCTTGTCCCTCACCCGAGTGAGACTATCTTCAACACAGGCTTGTACTCTTCTGTACTGCTCCTGTCTGGCCGTGTCTCAGTCCTCAGTGTTCACATCTGCTTCTGGTTCTACAACACCAAGCTCCAGGTCCATGGGCAGGGGTGGATTAAGAGTAGCAAGGGCCCCGGGCAGTTTAGAAGGCGCGCCCCCCCCCCCCACCTGATTTATCACGTGACATGTCACATGATCCCCTGTGATATATCATGTGATAGTTCACAGGAAATTAATTTGCCACAATATTAATTGTGCTGCCTCATCTGAGAGCAGCACAATATTGGGGCAGATACCCTGATTCCAGGGATGTGTCACTTTTTCAGCTGCTTGTTGTCATTTTGAGAAAATCACCGTTTTATCTGCTGCAGATCTAGCAGCTCTCTGAATGCTGTGCTCTGTATAGCCCCACCCACACCACTGATTGGCAGCTTTCTGCCCATGCTCAGTGTACACAGAAATCTACTGATCAGTGATGGGGGTGGGGTCCTACAGAACTTACTAGTCATCTAGTGATAATTACCTTCTGACAAATCATTGATTTTATCAAAACAACACTAAGCAGCCCAGTAAGTGACACATTACTGGAATCAGTGCCTCTAACCCTACATTATGCTGCTCTCAGATTAGGTGGCAAAAACCTGATGACAGATTCCCTTTAAAGGAGCTGTAAACACAAAAAGGTTTGTATTAAAAAAAATACAAGCCATTTGTGAAATTAACTTTTTTTCATTGTTAATTCACATTAGACTGTATCTTCAACACTTTTGTCAGCAGGTCTTATTACAGACTCTGAATAGGGCAGCTCTCTCCCTCTCTCTCAGCAGAAAGTCACAGCATGGTGAAAAAACGGGATCTTTTATGATTTTCTCATAATAAATAAAAAAGGACATGCAAGTCCTCCAAACTATTTTCCGTTTCTCTATAGGGGAGGTCCTAAATCTTTCTTGTTCTTTAGTTGATCACATGTCAAAAAGGCAAAGCATTTACTATGAACTCGCCTAAAAAAATATGCACTTGGAAAGTAATATCATCATCTGCATGTAAATATTCCTTGACTCTAAGGGCTCGCTCACACTGTCGTATAACACGGCTGAATGCTATGTGATGTTTTATCGGATAGGACTCGGCCCTATGTTATACTATGGGACAGTGCGATTATTGGCATGAGAAAATAATCTCATTCGATATTCGGACCATGTGCACCCATACAAGTCTATGGGTGCACGTAAAACATTAGACTGCACTCGGATGTCATCCAAGTGCAGTCCGATGAACACTCACAGAGACTATGGAGAAGATGGAGAAAGTAAGTTCTCCATCTTCTCCATATCTGTGCTGCGAGAGAATCGGATCACACTCAGTTGAAGCTCTGAGTTTGAGCCGAGTGTCATTAGCATAATTGGCCCTATTCTCTTGCATGAGAGAATATATGGCTTAGTGAGTGGACCCTAAAACTGAATAGTAGTGACGGACATGCACCTCACAAGCGGGATCCATGTAGCTCTCAGATGTCATGTAGGTAGGGCTTCATTCCATGGGGTAGGGCTTAATTTCAAGGTATATAAAAAAAATGGACTTCAAATAAAAATTAAATGAACACAAAAAGCACTAATTGAATTATTTTTTTCGTATTTATGTTTGCAGCCCCTTTAAAAACCCTTTGAGGACCAAGGCAAATATATATGTCCCATAGTTTTAAACTGGAAAAAAATTTGATTGAATAAAATTTAAGGTCCTCGAAGGTTTAAGTAGGTCATAAATTCATATGAATACTTGCTCATACAATTGCACATGCCAAAAGATGAAGAAGAACAGAATCAAAAATATGACATTAAGTGGAGCACTTACAGGTATTCAAGGTGAAAGAGACCAGCAAAGGCATCGTCTCGAATGACAGTAAATGAGTTAGAATTCAGCAAGCTGAAAATGAAGACAGCAGGTTAGAAGCGAACCAGACTTTATGGTGCTCAGAATTAGTCAAGCAGAATTTATTGACTGCTCTTGCAAAGCACTGAGACTCCCACTGTGTATAGATGGCGCCGTGCGGCCTCCCGCTGTGTATAGATGGCGCCGTGCGGCCTCCCGCTGTGTATAGATGGCTACGTGCGGCCTCCTGCTGAGTATACGTGTATAGATGGCTACGTGCGGCCTCCTGCTGAGTATAGATGCCGCACGGCGCCCCCCCAGAGACAGCAGGAGGCAGCACAGCGCCATCTATACTCAGCGGGAGGCCGCACATAGCCATCTATACACAGCGGGAGGCCGCACGGCACCCCCCCCAGAGACAGCAGGAGGCCGCACAGCGCAATCTATGCTCAGCGGGAGGCCGCACGTAGCCATCTATACACAGCGGGAGGCCGCACGGCGCCCCCCCAGAGACAGCACGAGGCCGCACAGCGCCATCTATACTCAGCGGGAGATGGCACGTAGCCATCTATACACAGCGGGGAGCCGCACGGCGCCATCTCTACACAGCAGGGGGCCGCACGGCGCCATCAATACACGGCGGTGGGCCGCACGGCGCCATCAATACACGGCGGGGGGCCGCACGGCGCCATCTATACATAGCGGGGGGCCGCACGTAGCCATCTATACACAGCGGGGGGCCACACGTAGCCATCTATACACAGCGGGGGGCGCACGTAGCCATCTGTACACAGCAGGGGGCTGCACAGCGCCCCCCCCAGATACAGCAGGAGGCCGCACGGCGCCAACTATACTCAGCAGGAGGCCGCACGCAGTCACGCACACACACAAACATATACAGACATATACATACACGCATAAACACATTTGAAACACAAAAATACATATAAACAGACATGACACAATGACATCTGCCCACACACACACACACATACAAACAGACATCACACAATGACATCTGCCCACACACACACAAACAGACATCACACAATGACATCTGCCTACACACACATACACACACACATACACACACAAACAGACATCACACAATGATATCTGCCTACACACACACACAAACAGACATCACACAATGACATCTGCCTACACACACACACACAAACAGACATCAAACAATGACATCTGCCCACACACACACACACAGACATCACACAATGACATCTGCCCACACACACACACAAACAGACATCACACAATGACATCTGCCCCCACACACACACACACACACACATACAAACAGACATCACACAATGACATCTGCCCACACACATACACAAACAGACATCACACAATGACATCTGCCCACACACACACACACACACATCACACAATGACATCTGCCCCCACCCCCACACACACACACACAAACAGACATCACACAATGACATCTGCCCACACACACACACAAACAGACATCACACAATGACATCTGCCTACACACACACACACACAGACATCAAACAATGACATCTGCCCACACACACACACACAAACAGACATCACACAATGACATCTGCCCCCACACACACACACATACAAACAGACATCACACAATGACATCTGCCCACACACATACACAAACAGACATCACACAATGACATCTGCCCACACACACACACACACAGACATCACACAATGACATCTGCCCCCACCCCACACACACACACACACACAAACAGACATCACACAATGACATCTGCCCACACACACACACAAACAGACATCACACAATGACATCTGCCTACACACACACACACACAAACAGACATCACACAATGACATCTGCCCACACACACACACACACATCACACAATGGCATCTGCCCACACACACACACACACACATCACACAATGGCATCTGCCCACACACACAAACAGACATCACACAATGACATCTACCCCCCCACACACACAAACAGACATCACACAATGACATCTGCCCACACACACATACACATCACACAATGACATCTGCCCACACACACACACACAGACATACACACACAAACAGACATCACACAATGACATCTGCCCACACACACACACATACACACATACACACACACACACACACACACATACATACACACACACACACACACTCACTCACCATCCCCCGGCTCGGCTCCAGTCCTCCTGGCTCCTGCTCCTCTCCCGTGGTAAGTAGCAGTGCAGGCCGGGCGCGCACTGCGTGACGTCACAGCTAGGAGACACGGCCGCGCACAGGGCCGTGTCTCCTAGCAGTGACGCGGCCAGGCCAGCACAGGGAAGTTAACTGCTGCAGTGCTGGCCCGGCCGATGAAGAAGTAGCGGCGGCTGCTGCTGGGGGAGCGGTACGGGCCCCCCTCCCGCCACTGCTACCGGTATGTGCCGCGGCGGCCCGCACATATAATGAGGGCAATCCGGCATTAGACACCCCGCCTGGAGCCGTGGGCCCTCTGCAGGCTCGGGGCCCCGGGCGGTCGCCCGGATTGCCCTCATTATAATCCGCCTATGGTAGGGATCACAGTCCCTGTGTCCAATTCTTTTTCTTTTTGCCATTCTTGGTGTATCACTGTATGTATTTTTTTTTTAATTGGAGAATCTATTGCAGATTATTATGGCAGTAATTTCTATCATTTCACAGTTTACAGTAAATGCTGCCATTACGATATCAGTATAGACATAGATCACATGCTTTATAAACTTTACCAATAATTTTGGTTTTCCAGTGTGACAGCAATAAAATATTGACTGTCCATGATTTTAGATAAATTGTCCAGAAACAAAAAATCTGATTGGCAAGTTCTAACTAGTCTGGCTGACCTGAAATCTTTGTATGAAAAAATTTGTTTCACGATAATCAACCTGATTAAACATGCTGGCAATCACCCTACAAATGAGCTCGTCGGGTGAAATGATTTGCAAGCTTGCTTAAAAATAATTATTCTCGGCAGCACATCCTGTGTGGACAGAACATGTGCTGCCGAGAACAATGATATTCTATGAGCACAGAATGAGCATTCAGTGCGGATGTGAATTGTACAATTAAATGATTGCCATTATAGTTGCCTAATGGCAGGGGGTCGTCCAGTAGAGATGCACCCTAAGGCTTTGTACATAGTATGGATTGACAGATGGGCTGTTCAAAGACTTTTTTGTAGACAAGGCCTGAAGTGAAGATTTTCAGTCATTACCATTACGTTTGTCTAATGTAAATGCTGCTCCACCCGGAACTGCACTTCAAATTGAAATAAGGTGAGGTGATAATTCTTTATCAGGAAAGTCACCATTATATTGTCCTGAAATAACAAAGTCCTAGATTACAAATCGCCAAGAGAAAAAAACTTCATACAAAAAAAGGAGATAATATCAGAAAAGAGAATATAGGGTTGATATGGAGTCTTCTCAGTCTATGGATAATGCGTTTATAAATGTTCAATAAATCAGTATCTATGATGATTCCGGGGTCTCTTTCACATACCTTAAAAACTAATCTTCAGGAATGCTTAACATTTTGATCCCAAGACCCTCAAATGACTGAATATGAATCTAGTTTCTCAGCACTTAAAGGGGTTGTCCACTACTTTATATGATCTCCCAATGTATTCACCCAGGGCCCATAAGTGTTTCTCTAAATACCTTGTGTTGCAGATAATGCCTGTGAGTGGCGCTATCACTGACCGCTCACAGGCATCACGTGACCCCCGGCTGTAGCCGGCTCTGACATCCGCTGATGTCACGTCAAGTTCCGGCTGCAGCAGGGGGTACTCACTTCTGCGTTCCCCGGTGGACGCTAGGCTGTGGGAATGGGTTACCCCGCACGTCACACCCAGCATCCACCGTGCGCTCTCCCTCTCCTCATTCACTGGGAAAGCATGCGGTGGATGCTGGGTGTGACACGGGGAATAACCCCACCCACAACCCAGCGTCCACCGTGGGGAGTGCGTCACTGATGTCACGCCTCACTGTGAGCGGCCGCCGATAGCGCCGCTCAGAGGCAGAAAAGGTACCGCAAGGTATTTACAAAAACACTTCTGGGCCCCGGGGGGATACATTGGGGGGTTCATATAAAGTAGTGGACAACTTCTTTAAGCAAATAAATCAGTCATCTAGACTTAGGTGAACAAAAATAATTTTTAAATAAAGTGTTTTTAAAGTAACAAATCGTATACATATTTGGTACTGCTGTAATTGTATCTAGGGAAAATGAAACAATCACATCAATTATTCTCTAAAGTAAGAAACATCTAATATCCCCAGGCCGACTGACACGGATTGGCCCACTAACAACTTGGTGAGCTGGTCAATGCTCTGATCTCTGTATCTTCCATGGTGAGCAGCACATCACCTCCTTCCCCTGCAGAGCTAAAAACGCAACACTTCTGTATACTCACTGTCATCACTATGTGCAATCGCTACCAAGATAACAAAGATTAGTAAAAATAAGTGTTAAATGCTCTGCTCCTCAGGGGAAGGACTTGCTGAGTCTTGTCAAGAATCTATGGTTAGGGCCACACCAGTGTTACAGCTTAGGGCCCCGCCTCATCAGTGTCACAGCTTAGGGCCCCGCCTCCTCATTGTCACAGATCAGGGCCCCGCCTCCTCAGTGTCACAGATCAGGGCCCCGCTTCCTCAGTGTCACAGCTCAGGGACCCATCTCCACAGTGTCACAGCTCAGGGACCCGTGTCCTCAGTGTCACAGCTCAGGGTCCTGCCTATTCAGTGTCATAGTTCTGGGCCCCGCCTCTTCAGTGTTACAGCTCAGGGCCCCGCCTCCTCAGTGTCACAGCTCAGGGTCCCTACTACTCAGTGTCACAGCTCAGGGTCCCCCCTACTCAGTGTCACAGCTCAGGGTCCCACCTACTCAGTGTCACAGCTCAGGGCCCCGCCTCCTCAGTGTCACAGCTCAGGGTCCCACCCACTCAGTGTCACAGCTCAGGGTCCCACCCACTCAGTGTCACAGCTCAGGGTCCCACCCACTCAGTGTCACAGCTCAGGGTCCCACCCACTCAGTGTCACAGCTCAGGGTCCCACCCACTCAGTGTCACAGCTCAGGGCTCGGTCTCCTCAGTGTCACAGCTCAGAGACACGCCTCCTCAGTGTCACAGCTCAGAGACACGCCTCCTCAGTGTCACAGCTCAGGGACCTGTCTCCTTAGTGTCAAAGCTCAGGGACACGCCTCCTCAGTGTCACAGCTCAGGGACCCATGTCCTCAGTGTCACAGCTCAGGGTCCTACCTATTCAGTGTCACAATTCAGGGCCCCGCCTCTTCAGTGTTACAGCTCAGGGACCCGCCTCCTCAGTGTCACAGCTCAGGGTCCCCACTACTCAGTGTCACAGCTCAGGGTCCCACCTACTCAGTGTCACAGCTCAGGGCCCCGCCTACTCAGTGTCACAGCTCAGGACCCCGCCTCCTCAGTGTCACAGCTCAGGGCCCCGCCTCCTCAGTGTCACAGCTCAGGACCCCGCCTCCTCAGTGTCACAGCTCAGGGCCCCGCCTCCTCAGTGTCACAGCTCAGGGTCCCCCCCACTCAGTGTCACAGCTCAGGGTCCCCCCCACTCAGTGTCACAGCTCAGGGCTCGGTCTCCTCAGTGTCACAGCTCAGAGCACCGCCTCCTCAGTGTCACAGCTCAGGATCCCGCCTACTCAGTGTCACAGCTCAGGGCCCCGCCTCCTCAGTGTCACAGCTCAGGGTCCCACCCACTCAGTGTCACAGCTCAGGGTCCCGACCACTCAGTGTCACAGCTCAGGGACCCGCCTCCTCAGTGTCACAGCTCACGACTCGGTCTCCTCAGTGTCACAGCTCAGAGCCCCGCCTCCTCAGTGCCACAGCTCAGAGCCCCGCCTCCTCAGTGTCACAGCTCAGAGCCCCACCTCCTCAGTGTCACAGCTCAGAGCCCCACCTCCTCAGTGTCACAGCTCAGAGCCCCACCTCCTCAGTGTCACAGCTCAGAGCCCCGCCTCCTCAGTGTCACAGCTCAGAGCCCCGCCTCCTCAGTGTCACAGCTCAGAGCCCCGCCTCCTCAGTGTTACAGCTCAGAGCCCCGCCTCCTCAGTGTTACAGCTCAGAGCCCCGCCTCCTCAGTGTCACAGCTCAGAGCCCCGCCTCCTCATTGTCACAGCTCAGAGCCCCGCCTCCTTAGTGTCACAGCTCAGGGACCTGTCCCTTCAGTGTCACAGCTCAGAGCCCCGCCTCCTCAGTGTCACAGCTCAGGGACCCGCCTCCTCAGTGTCCCAGCTCAGGGACCCATCTCCTCAGTGTCACAGCTCAGGGACCTGTCTCTTTAGTGTCAAAGCTCAGATTCACGTCTCCTCAGTGTCACAGCTCAGAGCCCCACCTCCTCAGTGTCACAGCTCAGAGCCCCGCCTCATCAGTGTCACAGCTCAGAGCCCCGCCTCCTCAGTGTCACAGCTCAGAGCCCCGCCTCCTCAGTGTCACAGCTCAGAGCCCCGCCTCCTCAGTGCCACAGCTCAGAACCCCGTCTCCTCAGTGTCACAGCTCAGAGCCCCACCTCCTCAGTGTCACAGCTCAGAGCCCCGCCTCCTCAGTGTCACAGCTCAGAGCCCCGCCTCCTTAGTGTCACAGCTCAGGGACCCGCCTCCTCAGTGTCACAGCTCAGGGACCTGTCCCTTCAGTGTCACAGTTCAGAGCCCCGCCTCCTCAGTGTCACAGCTCAGGGACCCGCCTCCTCACTGTCACAGCTCAGAGCCCCACCTCCTCAGTGTCACAGCTCAGAGCCCCGCCTCCTCAGTATCACAGCTCAGAGCCCCGCCTCCTCAGTGTCACAGCTCAGGGACCCGTCTCCTCAGTATCACAGCTCAGGGACCTGTCTCCTCATTGTCACAGCTCAGAGTCCCGTCTCCTCAGTGTCACAGCTCAGAGCCCCGTCTCCTCAGTGTCACAGCTCAGAGCCCCGCCTCCTCAGTATCACAGCTCAAAGCCCCGCCTCCTCAGTGTCACAGCTCAGGGACCTGTCTCTTCAGTGTCACAGCTCAGAGCCCCGTCTCCTCATTGTCACAGCTCAGAGCCCCGCCTCCTCAGTGTCACAGCTCAGAGCCCCGCCTCCTCAGTGCCACAGCTCAGAACCCCGTCTCCTCAGTGTCACAGCTCAGAGCCCCACCTCCTCAGTGTCACAGCTCAGAGCCCCGCCTCCTCAGTGTCACAGCTCAGAGCCCCGCCTCCTCAGTGTCACAGCTCAGGGACCCGCCTCCTCAGTGTCACAGCTCAGGGACCTGTCCCTTCAGTGTCACAGTTCAGAGCCCCGCCTCCTCAGTGTCACAGCTCAGGGACCCGCCTCCTCACTGTCACAGCTCAGAGCCCCACCTCCTCAGTGTCACAGCTCAGAGCCCCGCCTCCTCAGTATCACAGCTCAGAGCCCCGCCTCCTCAGTGTCACAGCTCAGGGACCCGTCTCCTCAGTATCACAGCTCAGGGACCTGTCTCCTCATTGTCACAGCTCAGAGTCCCGTCTCCTCAGTGTCACAGCTCAGAGCCCCGTCTCCTCAGTGTCACAGCTCAGAGCCCCGCCTCCTCAGTATCACAGCTCAGAGCCCCGCCTCCTCAGTGTCACAGCTCAGGGACCTGTCTCTTCAGTGTCACAGCTCAGAGCCCCGTCTCCTCATTGTCACAGCTCAGAGTCCCGTCTCCTCAGTGTCACAGCTCAGAGCCCCGTCTCCTCAGTGTCACAGCTCAAAGCCCCGCCTCCTCAGTGTCATAGCTCAGAGCCCCGCCTCCTCAGTGTCACAGCTCAGAGCCCCGCCTCCTCAGTGTCACAGCTCAGGGACCCGTCTCTTCAGTGTCACAGCTCATGGACCCGTCTCCTCAGTGTCACAGCTCAGGGACCCGTCTCCTCAGTGTCACAGCTCAGGGACCCGTCTCCTCAGTGTCACAGCTCAGGGACCCGTCTCCTCAGTGTCACAGCTCAGGGACCCGTCTCCTCAGTGTCACAGCTCAGGGACCCGTCTCCTCAGTGTCACAGCTCAGGGACCCGTCTCCTCAGTGTCACAGCTCAGGGACCCGTCTCCTCAGTGTCACAGCTCAGGGACCCGTCTCCTCAGTGTCACAGCTCAGGGACCCGTCTCCTCAGTGTCACAGCTCAGGGACCCGTCTCCTCAGTGTCACAGCTCAGGGACCCGTCTCCTCAGTGTCACAGCTCAGGGACCCGTCTCCTCATTGTCACAGCTCAGAGCCCCGTCTCCTCATTGTCACAGCTCAGGGACCCGTCTCCTCATTGTCACAGCTCAGAGCCCCGTCTGCTCAGTGTCACAGCTCAGGGACCCGTCTGCTCAGTGTCACAGCTCAGGGACCCGTCTCCTCATTGTCACAGCTCAGAGCCCCGTCTGCTCAGTGTCACAGCTCAGGGACCCGTCTGCTCAGTGTCACAGCTCAGGGACCCGCCTCCTCAGTGTCACAGCTCAGGGACCCGTCTGCTCAGTGTCACAACTCAGGGACCCGTCTGCTCAGTGTCACAGCTCTGGGTCCCGTCTCCTCAGTGTCACAGCTCAGGGTCCCGTCTCCTCAGTGTCACAGCTCTGGGTCCCGTCTCCTCAGTGTCACAGCTCAGGGACCCGTCTCCTCAGTGTCACAGCTCAGGGACCCGTTGTTATGTTCTGCTACCAGAGCTAAGGAAAGAGAGGAGATCTGTCCCTACGATAGAACTCAGCTGAATCCCTACGATGTAACAGGGAACCTGATCCTGCGATCAGACCTGCTAAAGTCCTAAGCTAGTCTGTACGGAGACCTATAGATGTGGGGAAGGAATCCCTACAAGTACTAAGGACTGGGAGGAAAATGGGACACCTCCTAACAGAAATAGTAGCAGACAGACGAACAAACAAAATAAATAGAACATAGAGGTCCGTAGACCAAGCAAACTAACAGAGTTAGATACAGAGCACAGGCTAGCTAGAAAGTAGTTATACAATGAAGTCCAGCAAAGCCAGAAGGGCGGAGCAGGCTTAAATAGGCCAACAAGGTCATGTGACCAGCAAAGGAAAAAAAACCTAAGAGCAAGGTTCTAACAGTACCCCCCCCCCCCCCCTTCTAAGAGGATCCTCCGGATCCCCTAGGACCAGGCTTATCAGGAAATCTCCTGTGAAACGCTCTGATAAGTCTGGACGCGGAAACATCATCCGACCTCACCCAAGAGTTATCCTCGGGTCCGAAACCTTTCCAGGCCACAAGATACTGCAAACTACCTCTATACAGTCTAGAGTTAAGGATGCGAGAAATTTCATATTCCCCGTCCTCCACCACCGGAGGAACAGAGGCAGAGGCGTCACAATCCGATACAACAGCTTTTTTCAACAGAGAGACATGAAATACCGGATTAATTCTCCAGGAGGTAGGAACCTCCAACCTAACAGCAGATTGGTTGACAACCTGAAGCACCTTAAAGGGCCCTACAAACTTGGGACCCAATTTCTTAGAAGGAATCCTCAACCGCAGATTCCTAGAGGACAACCAAACCATGTCACCAACAGCGAACAAAACCTCCTGTCGTTTCCTATCAAAGTAGTCCTTAGATTTTCTGTTGGCCTCCTGAAGATTACCACGCACATCCGTCCAAACTCTCTCCAAATCACCGGAAAAATTCTCCTCCTCAGGCACGGAAGATCCCAACTTGGAGAACGACCCAAACGACGGATGTCTCCCAGAACAACAAAAAAAAGGCGAACAACCAGCAGAAGAAGATGTATGATTGTTCAGAGCAAATTCAGCAAGTGGCAGAAACTCAGACCACCCCTCTTGATTGTCTGCCACAAAACAACGCAAGAACTGCTCAACATCCTGGTTTTTCCTTTCTGTCTGGCCATTAGATTCAGGATGATATCCGGACAAGAACGACAAATGAACTCCCAACCTGTCACAAAAGGCACGCCAAAAACGAGCCACGAACTGAGGACCCCTATCAGAAACAATGTCAGTAGGAACGCCATGAAGTCTGACAATTTCCTTGACAAAGGCCTTAGCGAGAGTTTTAGCGCAGGGAAGTTTGACGAAGGGAACCAAGTGACACATCTTGCTAAAACGGTCCACGACCACCCAGATGACAGTAAAACCCTCAGAGGGGGGAAGGTCAGTTATAAAGTCCATAGCCAAATGTGTCCAAGGAGCACTGGGAACCTCCAAAGGACAAAGCAACCCCGCAGCAGGAGTATGTGAGGACTTAGATCTAGCACATATAGTACATTGACGCACCCACTTAATGACTTCCTTCTGCCATCCAGGCCACCAAAAACTGCGACCCACCAGTCTCTTGGTCTCAGAGATTCCGGGATGACCTGCCAACCGAGATTCGTGACACTCAACAAACAAATCTCTCCTAAAGGTCCCAGGCACAAACAACCTCCCATGAGGAGTGTTAGATGGGGCATTCTCCTGTGCTTTAAGAATCTCATCTTCCAAAACGGAGTCCAAAGCAGCTATCACAACACCTTCTTGTAAAATGTTCTCCTCTTTCTCAGCACCGACTATGGGAGAAAAACTGCGAGACAAGGCATCCGCCTTAACATTCTTAGTACCAGGGATGTAAGTAACGGAGAAATTAAACCGCGAGAAAAACAGTGCCCACCTAGCCTGACGGGCATTCAGGCGCTTGGCAGCATCAAGATTTATCAGATTTTTATGATCCGTAAGAACCTGAACGGGAAATTCCGCACCTTCCAAGAAGTGGCGCCAGTGTTCAAATGCGAGTTTAATAGCCAATAATTTCCGATTACCAATATCGTAATTCAGTTCAGTCTCCGAAAAATTTTTTGAAAAAAAGGCACAGGGATGTAATCCATCCCCGTTATCCTGAGACAATACTGCGCCAACCCCCACAGAGGAAGCATCAACCTCAACCAAAAACGGCTTAGTCACATCAGGCTGCATAAGGATGGGAGCAGAGGTGAACCTCTCCTTGAGATACACAAAAGCTTCAATGGCCTCAGAAGACCACTGAACCGCATCAGCACCTTTCCTGGTGAGATCGGTCAGAGGTTTGACAATACTAGAAAATTTTTTTATGAATTTTCTGTAATAATTGGCGAAACCCAAAAACCTCTGTATCGATTTCAAACCAATAGGCCTAGGCCATTCCTGTACAGCTTGAACTTTAACCGGGTCCATCTCAAAACCTTCGCTGGAGATAATGTAACTCAAAAAACTAATTCTCTGTACAGCGAACTCACATTTCTCCAGCTTAGCAAAAAGCGAATTGTCCATTAATAACTGTAATACCTCACATACGCTCCGCCAATGAGACTCCAGATCCGGCGAATAAATCAAAATGTCATCCAAATACACAACCACATTTTTGCCGATCAAAGGTCTAAGGATGTCATTAATAAGATTCTGAAAAAATGCAGGAGCATTAGTAAGACCAAAAGGCATAACCAGGTTCTCAAAATGACCCACAGGAGTGTTAAAAGCAGTCTTCCATTCATCACCCTCCTTCATGCGCAACAGATTGTATGCCCCCTTAAGGTCAATTTTAGAGAACCACTTGGCCCCCATTAACTGGTTAAACAGATCAGGAATCAATGGCAGTGGGTAAGGATTGCGTACAGTAATTTTGTTAATCTCACGAAAATCCAGACAAGGACGTAAACCGCCGTCCTTTTTTTTTACAAAAAAAAATCCAACCGCCACAGGAGACTTAGAGGGCCTAATGTGACCGGCGGCCAAACTTGTCTGTATGTATTCCTCCAAAGCCTTCCTCTCAGGAATAGTAAGGTTAAATAAACGACTTTTAGGAAGAGTCGCTCCAGGGACAAATTCAATAGAACAATCATAGTCTCTATGGGGAGGCAAAACCTGCGATTCCTTCTCAGAAAAAACTCTCCAAAAATCCTGAATAGGAACAGGCAATTCTCCCCTATCCAAAGCTGCAATACGCCCGTTACAACACTTGTCATAACATTTATGGCTCCAGGATTTAATTTCACTGGTAGACCAATCCAGTACAGGATTGTGAAATTTTAACCAGGGCAATCCCAATATTACTGGAGAAGGCAAGTTATTCAAAACTACCAAATCCAATTTCTCATGGTGAACACCATTAATAGTGAGAGGAAATTCACAGACCTTGAGAGTAATATTCTTCGAAGGGGAACCATCCACAGAAACCACAGCAATGGGGGATAATAAAGGTTCGGGTTTTAAATTGAGTCTTTCCAAGAATCCCCCTTCAATTACATTCAGAGTAGACCCACAATCAACAAACACCCGAAATTCCATTAATTTTTCCTGAGCAATCGTGGAAGCAGCTAAAAATACACCCTTGGAATTTAAACAGGCAATACGGGCATGACTGACCATTTTTTTTTCTTTCTTCATACGAAGCTCACAGCCTTTAATCAAATGACCAGATTTTCCGCAATAGAAACACAAGCCTTCAGAAAATCGACGGTCTTTTTCTTGAGAGCGAGGTGCCACCGATCCAATCTCCATCGGTTCACCACTGTTAGTACACACATTCTCATAACCAGAAACTGACATAGCAGAGGATTTGCTCTCATTAACCCTTGCACGCAGTCTCCTATCCACCCGTATAGCTAATTGCATAGCCTGTTGCAAATCTTCAGGTGTAGGATAAGCAATTAGCAGGTCTTTAACCCTTTCATTGAGCCCAGCAAGAAATAGACTTTTCAGAGCAGAATCGTTCCACCCTGTTTGAGTAGACCATCGACGGAAATGAGTACAAAATTTTTCCACATTACCTGATCCCTGTTTCAAACGTCTCAACTCAGTCTCAGCTGATGCGACACGGTCAGGATCATCATATAATAGTCCCAAAGCAGAAAAAAAACTATCCACTGATCTGAAGCATGTATCACTAGGTTGCAAAGAAAAGGCCCACTCCTGAGGCTCTTTGCGCAAAAGTGACATTATGAACCCTATGCGCTGGGATTCATCCCCAGAGGACTTGGGTCTCAAACGAAAATACAATAAGCAAGCATTTTTAAATGAAAAAAATTCTCGGTGTTCACCAAAAAATAAATCCGGCAAACATACCTTAGGCTCCAAGAAATGTGCTCCAGGACAGTTACTCACGTGTTGACGGAGCTCGGCCACCTCCAGAGAGAGTCCCTGCAGGCGATGAGCCAAATCCTGAACCGACACCATGATGGAACAGAAAAATCTTTCCTTAGAGAATTTGCTGGCTGGACTTACTGTTATGTTCTGCTACCAGAGCTAAGGAAAGAGAGGAGATCTGTCCCTACGATAGAACTCAGCTGAATCCCTACGATGTAACAGGGAACCTGATCCTGCGATCAGACCTGCTAAAGTCCTAAGCTAGTCTGTACGGAGACCTATAGATGTGGGGAAGGAATCCCTACAAGTACTAAGGACTGGGAGGAAAATGGGACACCTCCTAACAGAAATAGTAGCAGACAGACGAACAAACAAAATAAATAGAACATAGAGGTCCGTAGACCAAGCAAACTAACAGAGTTAGATACAGAGCACAGGCTAGCTAGAAAGTAGTTATACAATGAAGTCCAGCAAAGCCAGAAGGGCGGAGCAGGCTTAAATAGGCCAACAAGGTCATGTGACCAGCAAAGGAAAAAAAACCTAAGAGCAAGGTTCTAACACCCGTCTTCTCAGTGTCACAGCTCAGGGCCCCACCTCCTCAGTGTCACAGCTCAGAGCCCCGCCTCCTCAGTGTCACAGCTCAGAGCCCGCCTCCTCATTGTCACAGCTCAGGGACCCGTCTCCTCTGTGTCACAGCTCAGGGACCCGCCTCCTCAGTGTCACAGCTCAGAGCCCCGCCTCCTCAGTGTCACAGCTCAGAGCCCCACCTCCTCAGTGTCACAGCTCAGAGCCCCGTCTCCTCATTGTCACAGCTCAGAGCCCAGTCTCCTCATTGTCACAGCTCAGGGACCCGTCTCCTCAGTGTCACAGCTCAGGGACCCGTCTCCTCAGTGTCACAGCTCAGGGACCCGTCTCCTCAGTGTCACAGCTCAGGGACCCGTCTCCTCAGTGTCACAGCTCAGGGACCCGTCTCCTCAGTTTCACAGCTCAGAGCCCCGCCTCCTCAGTGCCACAGCTCAGAGCCCCGCCTCCTCAGTGCCACAGCTCAGAGCCCCGCCTCCTCAGTGCCACAGCTCAGAGCCCCGCCTCCTCAGTGTCACAGTTCAGAGCCCCACCTCCTCAGTGTCACAGCTCAGAGCCCCGCCTCATCAGTGTCACAGCTCAGAGCCCCGCCTCATCAGTGTCACAGCTCAGAGCCCCGCCTCCTCAGTGTCACAGCTCAGAGCCCCACCTCCTCAGAGCCACAGCTCAGAGCCCCGCCTCCTCAGTGTCACAGCTCAGGGACCTGTCCCTTCAGTGTCACAGCTCAGAGCCCCGCCTCCTCAGTGTCACAGCTCAGGGACCCGCCTCCTCACTGTCACAGCTCAGAGCCCCACCTCCTCAGTGTCACAGCTCAGAGCCCCGCCTCCTCGGTGTCACAGCTCAGGGGCCAATCTCCTCAGTGTCACAGCTCAGAGCCCCGCTTCCTCAGTGTCACAGCTCAGAGCCCCGCCTCCTCAGTATCACAGCTCAGAGCCCCGCCTCCTCAGTGTCACAGCACAGAGCCCCGTCTCCTCATTGTCACAGCTCAGGGACCAGTCTCCTCAGTGTCACAGCTCAGGGACCCGTCTCCTCAGTGTCACAGCTCAGGGACCCGTCTCCTCAGTGTCACAGCTCAGGGACCCGTCTCCTCAGTGTCACAGCTCAGGGACCCGTCTCCTCAGTGTCACAGCTCAGGGACCCGCCTCCTCAGTGTCAGAGCTCAGGGACCCGTCTCCTCAGTGTCACAGCTCAGAGCCCCGTCTGCTCAGTGTCACAGTTCAGGGACCCGTCTGCTCAGTGTCACAGCTCAGGGACCCGTCTGCTCAGTGTCACAGCTCAGAGCCCCATCTCCTCATTGTCACAGCTCAGGGACCTGCCTCCTCAGTGTCACAGCTCAGGGACCCGTCTGCTCAGTGTCACAGCTCAGGGACCCGTCTGCTCAGTGTCACAACTCAGAGCCCCGTCTCCTCAGTGTCACAGCTCAGGGACCCGTCTCCTCAGTGTCACAGCTCAGGGACCCGTCTCCTCAGTGTCACAGCTCAGGGCCCCACCTCCTCAGTGTCACAGCTCAGAGCCCCATCTCCTCATTGTCACAGCTCAGGGACCCGTCTCCTCAGTGTCACAGCTCAGGGACCCGTCTCCTCTGTGTCACAGCTCAGAGCCCCGCCTCCTCAGTGTCACAGCTCAGAGCCCCGCCTCCTCAGTGTCACAGCTCAGAGCCCCGCCTCCTCAGTGTCACAGCTCAGAGTCCCGCCTCCTCAGTGTCACAGCTCAGGGCCCCGCCTCCTCAGTGTCACAGCTCAGGGCCCCACCTCCTCAGTGTCACAGCTCAGAGCCCCGTCTCCTCATTGTCACAGCTCAGAGCCCCGCCTCCTCAGTGTCACAGCTCAGAGCCCCGCCTCCTCAGTGTCACAGCTCAGAGCCCCGCCTCATCAGTGTCACAGCTCAGAGCCCCGCCTCCTCAGTGTCACAGCTCAGGGACCCGTCTCCTCAGTGTCACAGCTCAGGGACCCGTCTCCTCAGTGTCACAGCTCAGGGACCCGTCTCCTCAGTTTCACAGCTCAGAGCCCCGCCTCCTCAGTGCCACAGCTCAGAGCCCCGCCTCCTCAGTGCCACAGCTCAGAGCCCCGCCTCCTCAGTGCCACAGCTCAGAGCCCCGCCTCCTCAGTGTCACAGCTCAGAGCCCCGCCTCCTCAGTGTCACAGCTCAGAGCCCCGCCTCCTCAGTGTCACAGCTCAGAGCCCCACCTCCTCAGTGTCACAGCTCAGAGCTCCACCTCCTCAGTGTCCCAGCTCAGGGACCCGCCTTCTCACTGTCACAGCTCAGAGCTCCACCTCCTCAGTGTCACAGCTCAGAGCCCCGCCTCCTCAGTGTCACAGCTCAGGGGCCAATCTCCTCAGTGTCACAGCTCAGAGCCCCGCCTCCTCAGTATCCCAGCTCAGAGCCCCGCCTCCTCAGTGTCACAGCTCAGAGCCCCGCCTTCTCAGTGTCACAGCACAGAGCCCCGTCTCCTCAGTGTCACAGCTCAGGGACCCGTCTCCTCAGTGTCACAGCTCAGGGACCCGTCTCCTCAGTGTCACAGCTCAGGGACCCGTCTCCTCAGTGTCACAGCTCAGGGACCCGTCTCCTCAGTGTCACAGCTCAGGGACCCGTCTCCTCAGTGTCACAGCTCAGGGACCCGTCTCCTCAGTGTCACAGCTCAGGGACCCGTCTCCTCAGTGTCACAGCTCAGGGACCCGTCTCCTCAGTGTCACAGCTCAGAGCCCCGTCTGCTCAGTGTCACAGCTCAGGGACCCGTCTGCTCAGTGTCACAGCTCAGGGACCCGTCTGCTCAGTGTCACAGCTCAGAGCCCCATCTCCTCAGTGTCACAGCTCAGGGACCCGTCTGCTCAGTGTCACAGCTCAGAGCCCCATCTCCTCATTGTCACAGCTCAGGGACCCGCCTCCTCAGTGTCACAGCTCAATGACCCGTCTGCTCAGTGTCACAGCTCAGGGACCCGTCTGCTCAGTGTCACAACTCAGAGCCCCGTCTCCTCAGTGTCACAGCTCAGGGACCTGTCTCCTCAGTGTCACAGCTCAGGGACCCGTCTCCTCAGTGTCACAGCTCAGGGCCCCACCTCCTCAGTGTCACAGCTCAGAGCCCCATCTCCTCATTGTCACAGCTCAGGGACCCGTCTCCTCAGTGTCACAGCTCAGGGACCCGTCTCCTCTGTGTCACAGCTCAGAGCCCCGCCTCCTCAGTGTCACAGCTCAGAGCCCCGCCTCCTCAGTGTCACAGCTCAGAGCCCCGCCTCCTCAGTGTCACAGCTCAGAGCCCCGCCTCCTCAGTGTCACAGCTCAGGGCCCCGCCTCCTCAGTGTCACAGCTCAGGGCCCCGCCTCCTCAGTGTCACAGCTCAGAGCCCCGTCTCCTCATTGTCACAGCTCAGAGCCCCGTCTCCTCATTGTCACAGCTCAGAGCCCCGTCTCCTCATTGTCACAGCTCAGGGACCTATCTCCTCAGTGTCACAGCTCAGGGACCCGTCTCCTCAGTGTCACAGCTCAGGGACCCGTCTCCTCAGTTTCACAGCTCAGGGACCCGTCTCCTCAGTGTCACAGCTCAGGGACCCGTCTGCTCAGTGTCACAGCTCAGGGACCCGTCTCCTCAGTGTCACAGCTCAGGGCCCCACCTCTTCAGTGTCACAGCTCAGAGCCCCATCTCCTCATTGTCACAGCTCAGGGACCCGCCTCCTCAGTGTCACAGCTCAGGGACCCGTCTGCTCAGTGTCACAGCTCAGGGACCCGCCTCCTTAGTGTCACAGCTCAGGGACCCGTCTGCTCAGTGTCACAGCTCAGGGACCCGTCTCCTCAGTGTCACAGCTCAGGGACCCGTCTCCTCATTGTCACAGCTCAGAGCCCCGTCTCCTCAGTGTCACAGCTCAGGGACCCGTCTGCTCAGTGTCACAGCTCAGGGACCCGCCTCCTTAGTGTCACAGCTCAGGGACCCGTCTGCTCAGTGTCACAGCTCAGGGACCCGTCTCCTCAGTGTCACAGCTCAGGGGCCCGCCTCCAAAGTGTCACAACTCAGAGCCCCGTCTCCTCATTGTCACAGCTCAGGGACCCGTCTCCTCAGTGTCACAGCTCAGGGCCCCGCCTCCTCAGTGTCACAGCTCAGAGCCCCGTCTCCTCAGTGTCACAGCTCAGAGCCCCGTCTCCTCAGTGTCACAACTCAGAGCTCCGTCTCCTCAGTGTCACAGCTCAGAGCCCCATCTCCTCAGTGTCACAACTCAGAGCCCCGTCTCCTCAGTGTCACAGCTCAGGGACCCGTCTCCTCATTGTCACAGCTCAGGGACCCGTCTCCTCAGTGTCACAACTCAGAGCCCCGTCTCCTCAGTGTCACAGCTCAGAGCCCCGTCTCCTCAGTGTCACAGCTCAGAGCCCCGTCTCCTCAGTGTCACAGCTCAGAGCCCCGTCTCCTCAGTGTCACAACTCAGAGCCCCGTCTCCTCAGTGTCACAGCTCAGAGCCCCATCTCCTCAGTGTCACAACTCAGAGCCCCGTCTCCTCAGTGTCACAGCTCAGGGACCCGTCTCCTCATTGTCACAGCTCAGGGACCCGTCTCCTCAGTGTCACAACTCAGAGCCCCGTCTCCTCAGTGTCACAGCTCAGAGCCCCGTCTCCTCAGTGTCACAGCTCAGAGCCCCGTCTCCTCAGTGTCACAGCTCAGAGCCCCGTCTCCTCAGTGTCACAGCTCAGAGCCCCGTCTCCTCAGTGTCACAGCTCAGAGCCCCGTCTCCTCAGTGTCACAGCTTAGAGCCCCGTCTCCTCAGTGTCACAACTCAGAGCTCCGTCTCCTCAGTGTCACAGCTCAGAGCCCCATCTCCTCAGTGTCACAACTCAGAGCCCCGTCTCCTCAGTGTCACAGCTCAGGGACCCGTCTCCTCATTGTCACAGCTCAGGGACCCGTCTCCTCAGTGTCACAACTCAGAGCCCCGTCTCCTCAGTGTCACAGCTCAGAGCCCCGTCTCCTCAGTGTCACAGCTCAGAGCCCCGTCTCCTCAGTGTCACAGCTCAGAGCCCCGTCTCCTCAGTGTCACAGCTCAGAGCCCCGTCCCCTCAGTGTCACAGCTCAGAGCCCCATCTCCTCAGTGTCACAGCTCAGAGCCCCGTCTCCTCAGTGTCACAGCTCAGAGCCCCGTCTCCTCAGTGTCACAGCTCAGAGCCCCGTCTCCTCAGTGTCACAGCTCAGAGCCCCGTCTCCTCAGTGTCACAGCTCAGAGCCCCGTCTCCTCAGTGTCACAGCTCAGAGCCCCGTCTCCTCAGTGTCACAGCTCAGAGCCCCGTCTCCTCAGTGTCACAGCTCAGAGCCCCGTCTCCTCAGTGTCACAACTCAGAGCCCCGTCTCCTCAGTGTCACAGCTCAGGGACCCGTCTCCTCATTGTCACAGCTCAGGGACCCGTCTCCTCAGTGTCACAACTCAGAGCCCCGTCTCCTCAGTGTCACAGCTCAGAGCCCCGTCTCCTCAGTGTCACAACTCAGAATTCATTGGCCAGTGTGTAGCTTCTAGCTTGATAATCGCTCAAGATAAAGGCTCTGGTAAAATAATTTCTCAAGACAAAGGATCTGACATTATTATCGCTCAAGATGAAGGATCTGGCATTGATTAATTTCTCTAAAAAATAAAATATTTTAGTTTAAAATATATCCTGAAGTGATTAGGAAGCCGGATCATCGATGGGCATAAAGTAGATGGCACATTTCATGTCTCTAAGGGCAGGTTCACATGAGCGTATAAAAAATCGTTCAGAGTTTCATCCAGAAAAGTGGGACGATATTTTTCTCACTTTTCGTCTGTATACAATCCATTTTTTTACAGCAGCACCTATTAACTATTTACAACTTCCTGTGTGACAGAATTACAATGTAGCCATAAAACTTGGAGTCTATACTGTGTCTCCACATGGCATGCGATTAATTTACACATCCATAGACTTTAATAGGTGAGTCTCATCCAATTTATAGAAAAAACTCGTGCACACTGCCATTTATTTTACATGTATATTCACTCAGTGAAAAAAAAATCGCTCATCCACACTGCACCATTGAACAACATTGGTCCGAGAGCTGACTTTTTTTACACACACAGCACTTGGACTGGAAATAAAGTTGCGTGAATGAGCCCTAAGGCTTAGTGCCCACAATGCAGAAATGAAGCAGAAATTTTCCTGAGCATTTCTGCATCTCCTTGGCAGAAAAACTCATGCGGTTTTTACATGCGTTTTTGACGCGTATTTGACACGTATTTGCCATGCGTTTTTCCAATGCATTGTATAGGCAAATACGCATGCAGAAACGCACAAGAATTTGTCATGTACTTATTTTTTCTGCGAGTAAAATCTGCGCAGAAAAAATCCTGACCATGTGCACAGAACTTGCAGAATGTCATAGGAACTTAAGTCATGGGATAAGGTATGCAATGCGTTTCTGGAGCGTTTACGTGCTGCAAATACGCACCAAAATACGCACCAAAAACGCATCGTGGGCACACAGCCTTAGTGTGATTTTCTGCTTTTGGTTTTTGGTTATATACCTATTTACACAAAGAGCAAAAATGGCAAATTAGTCCAATCTACATGTCATCATGGCTTTATCATGTGCCTGGTATCCAGTCCACATTTTGTATTTAAAAAAAAATATATATATATTAACCTTTTTATTTTATAATAATTTTATTCGTACAATGAGAAAATTAATAAAGAAAATCATAATGAAGGTTCCACCATAAGCTGCGCACATGAACACGCTTTTTTTTTGTTGCCGTTTATTTATCTATATCAAAATATAACCATCTTTTTCTTTTGCAATTTTTTAAGTCCTTTTTCTTCTTTTCTCTTGTAGAATTCAGTGACTTTTTTATGCCAAATTCATTAAAATGAGTTCATGAATTTTGCACAAATTAAAAAAAAATACTTTTTATTTTCGTCTTTAACTTGCTTTGCAATCTTTTGGGGCAAAAAAGTCACATATTCTGCTAAAATGTTGCAAAATGTGTTCAAAAATTTTAGGCAAACATAAAAGCACTCCAGGGGGCGACTGCGGTGCATTTGTCAGAAATATTAGCGACTTTTTTGAAAAGACAAACGAATATGGGAAAAATATCAGGAAACCCTGAACTACACCCACAGTGGGTGCCTCTGATGTCATAACAATGATTTTCTGTTGAATTTCGACTGGAAAAATAATGATTGCATTACTTCTAGGGGAGAAAATCTCCCTACAACACAATACACTGATCACAATACTCACATTGACTTTTACTTTGTAGGTAAATGGTATCCTACAGTGCCCTCTAGTGGCAGATGCGCAAAACAAAACATAATGTGCTATGTGGCAAATGCTATTTCCAAGCCAGGCCACCCCCCACCCCATACCTGATCAGTCAAATGTTTGTGTTTTGTTCCTTAAATACAGTTTAAAGAGAAGTAAAATTCTTTCCTGTTCAGATATTAAAATAACTTTTGCTTTTTTTTGCGATACTTGGGTCCTAATTTTATGCTATTTTTCTACTCATTTTTTAATTTTTTGGGGGGAATATCAGAGGGAAAATAAAGGAAATAAGCATCTGTTTTGTTTTTCCACACTTATTTTTTTTTTTTTATGACCACAAAGCAGGGGCGTTCATAGAAGTCATGGAGCCCCATAGCAGAAGTTCTAATCACCCCCCCCCCCCCAAAAAAAAAAAAGAAAGAAAAAAAATAGATAATTGTCAGGGTCACAGAAGAGCATAGCAATTTTCCTCCTGCTGAAGTCCTTGATTCCTCTTTCACTGCCCCCATAAAAAGTATGATGCCAACAAAAGTGCCCCCAAACACAGTATGATACCCCCATGGTGCATTCCTCCACATGCACAGTATAGTGACCTTATTGTACCCCACTTCAACTCCCAAGGCAAAGTATGGTGACCACAACACAGTATGATCTCCCAACTGTGCCCCCCACACAGCCCTCCATGCAGTAGAATGGGCCTACATACAGTATAATGGCCTGCACCAGTCCTCCAAACAGTAAGATGGCCCCCACACAAACCTTCACACTGTATAATTGCTTGCATACAGTATAATGGTCCCACATAATCCTTCAAATATTATAATGGCTCCACATAGCCTTACATATAGTATAATGCACCCTCCATGGTCCTCCATGCAATAAAATGCACCCCCATGGTCCTCCATGCACCAAAATGCACCCCCCACGTCCTCCATGCAATATAATGCACCCTCCATGGTCCTCCATGCAATAAAATGCACCCCCCATGGTCCTCCATGCAATATAATGCACCCTCCATGGTCCTCCACTCAATATTATGCACCCACACATGGTCCTCCACGCAATATTATGCAATTCCCCCCCATGGTTCTCCATGCAATATTATGCACCCCCCCTCATGGTTCTTCACGCATTATTATGCACCCCCCCATGGTCCTCCACACGATATAATGCACCCCATGGTCCTCCATACAATATAATGAGGCTCCCATGGTCCTCCAGCAATATAATGCACGCCCATGGTCCTCCATACAGTATAATGCACCCTTATGGTCCTCCATACAGTATAGTGCGGCCCCCATAGGGCATAGTGCGGCCTCCATAGGGCATAGTGAAGCCCCCATAGGGCATAGTGAAGCCCCCATAGGGCATAGTGAAGCCACAGTCCTCCAATAATATGGGCACCACATTTAAATAAATAAATAAATTCATACTTACCGCTCCTCGCTACCCCGCTGCTTCAGTCTCTGCAGCGCGTCTCCTCAGCTCCACTGCCTGACCCAGTAGCGCGGTGAAGTGACGTCATCGAGCCGCTGCGTCAGACGCAGAGGGGGAACGATGGGTGAGTGTCACATGACACTCTCTCCTCCATCATTGCCTTAAACTGTATCAGCATCTGCCGATACAGTTGAATTCAGGTCGGGAGGCAGGGTTGGCTGTGTGGGGGGTGGGGCGATGCGAGTGGGGGCCTGATGCAGTCACGTGGCCTGCCGCCATTGGCATTACGGCACTACCACAGTGGACCTCTTCAATATATTTAAAAATTTGTTCCTATTTCCATAATTCCATTATTTTAATATATAGGGCATGTTTGGGTTTTTTTTGTGAGGGAGAGACTAGTAGCAGCAATTCGTATTGGTGGCATATATTTTATCTATTTGCTTATTTATATATATATATATATATATATATATATATATAATTTTTATTTATTTATTTCCAAGTATTTCATACATTGTGCACCCATAAGGTCATAAAAGACTTTTTTTTTTTTGGGGGGGGGGGGGGGTATTTTAATATTTCAATACTTTTTCAGTTATCTGATTTTTCCTGGCACTGGGGCTTGTATATTAGTCCCTGTTACACAGGAAATTCAGCCTGCTGACTGCATGGCAGAGCTGACTGGTCTCCCAGGACCCAGCAGCTTATGTTCCCTGCCTACTCCCATCATTTACATGATCACTGGGTCTGGAGGACAAAGCACCATGAGAGCTTCCTAATACTGTATAAACAGTGCTAGTTCAGAGCTGTGTATACACCGAAAGAGAAGGCAGAGACTGTAAAAAACATCTCTGCCTTCTCTATGGGGAGTCTGGTTATGTTTGACAGCCGCTTCCACCTCTGCAAAGTGCAGCTGCTCTTCTATGCTGTTCTAAAACATCTCTGCAGAGAATAATGCGAACGTCCTGCACATTTATTGTTTAAGGGTGATCCAGAATTGGTTAAGGATGGCTGAATCTGTTGAAATTAGAATTTTGAAGATTTGCTTAAAGTAGGTTGGGAAATTTAATTAAATTAAAAAAATGTAGTTTATTCAATGCAAATCAAATGTGCATTATTATGCTTTGAGATCTCACCAGACCCCAGAGCATAATAAACATATAAAAAAAAAAAAAAATGATACCTACCAAGGCCCAGCGCACAGCCTTGCTCCAGTCAGGTCATCTTCATCTCCATCAAGGACATCGCTCCGGTGACCAGACAGAAGAAGACAACTAGATCTGGAATGTATGGTGGGACAGATGAGGACCAAGGAGTGTAAATTTTAATTTTTGTACTACTTTTTTAACCCCTTTCAGGCCTTTTATAACTCAGCAAAACGGCAGCAGCGGGACACTAACTTGCTAGATTTGCACAAAAAGAATCCCCAAAAAATAGAAATTTGGGCAAATTTGAATTTTCTGTAATTTTCACTCACCTAAAACCAATTCGCTCATCACCAGTCACCATAACTTTTGCACAAGGTGCATTTTTTTTTATTTCACTTTGAGGCTGTGTGCCCACTATGCATTTTTCAAGCTTTTTTGATGCGGAATTTCCGCAGGGTAAACGCTTGCAAAACGCTTGGTAATCCGTGCCCCATGATCCCCAATGAAAATCTGCATGTTCTGTGCCCATGCTGCGGAATTTTCCGCAGCGGATTTTACTTGTGGAAAAATCCGCAGCATGTCCATTATTTGTGCATTTCTGCATGCGGATTTGAGGTCCCAATGCATTTGAAAAACGCAAGTCAAATCCGCATGTAAAAACGCTGCAAAAAAGCGTCAAAAACGCGTGTAAAATCCGCAAGCGTTTTTGACTGCCAAGAACATGCAGAAACGCTGCAGAAATTTTCTGCTTCATTTCTGCATCGTGGGCACATAGCCTTATGCCACTTCATGGTGCAGTAAATTATTATTTGTATTTTTGTTCTCTAAGATATAAGCCACCACCAAAGATGTCTGCCAGCTGCTCTATCATAAAGAACACAGAAGCGCTCCTATTTGTGGAGGAGTCCGGCGAGATATCTGACAGCTATATAAAGTGTATGAAGGTTCTGTACTCAGCAGGGATGGGGAGATAGGCTGATAAAAGACTTTCTTGTACACAAGGTCTGTAGCCAAGATTTTCAGTCTTTTGGTTTACGTTTGTCTAACATAAATGCCGCTCCACCCTGGACTGCACATCAAAGTGAAATGAGAAGAGGTGATAATTCTTTATCATGAAAGTAGACTTTCCCTAAGTCATTAATGCCAATGTCACCATTATATTATCCTAAAATAGCAAAGTCCAAGAATTCAAGTCTCTGGGAGAAATATACTGCACAGAAAAAAAAGACTTAATCCGAGCATACACATTAGATGGCTGCCAGTCGTACAAGGCTTCGGGCAAATGCCATCTCACATACACTGGAGCGTTTGTTTGGCCGTGCTCTCCCTCCTGTGTTCTCTGAAAGAAAGCCATCGACTGACACGTTGGCTGGCAGCTTTTCTCCAGTAAAACATTGGGATCGTCAGTCCAAAATCGACATGCACAATCAACATTTCCCACAACCAAAAGTCGGCCAGTGCTGCATATGAATAAGACCTTCAGCCAAACCAGTTGATATTGCTGAACTCAGCTAACATAAGTCCAATGTGTATGGGGGCCTTTGGGCTCAGTCCACATTGCGTCTATGCCCATTGTTGGGTACATACGCTAAAGAGGTATGCGCTCGACACAGTGCACAGTGGGGATGAATGCCAAGACAATCATCCACCATAGTGACCCACTGTTAAGAAACGTATACCATATGGTGTACTTTTTTTTGTAATGGCCTTCTGCATAGAAATGTGAAGTCTGCTGCACTTTCCTGTACAGTGAAACCAACAGTATACAGACGCCCTATGAGGAAGTGTGCATAAAACGTGCGCAGGGGTAGAGGGACGCCAGACAGACCATGCCACCTCCTGCACCAGATCAGCTCACTACCATAGGTAAACTTTTCCCTAGTGCAATATTACATGGCTCTTTATCTCTCCTAACCACTGACACTTTATAAGCCACAGGCTTTTATTGGAGGATAATGGCATTGTGAACTTGTCACGCACAGTGTGAGAAAGACTACGTGCAACATGAAGGGATGAGGGGAGGGTAGCCCAAACGCTAGGAAAAGGGGGATTGGAGACCCCTAGGCAGATCTAATATCACCCTACCTGTCCTACTGTCCTTATATAGGTTCCACACCTATCACTAAACAGGAAACCTAATCCCTGTATATCCCTAGAGCTAGACCATAGATAGGAGGGGGAATGAGCACTGGTCAGTCCACACTATAAACTAAAGACAACAAGGGAGACAAACAAAGGGGGAAAAACTTAGCTTGAGCAGACACCAGAGAGATAACAACAAACGTCCTCCAAGACCACCAGAGAGGAAGCTAGCTGACTGCTAATGCTCCAAGTGTTCACAAGGGGAAATGACAATATCACCGGTGACTCCCTGAACCAGACTGGGAATTTATAAACACTCAGACCAGGGTGTGTCAATCAGAGCAGGAGGGAGGTTGCCGCTGGGTCCAAAAGTGAGAAGGATTAAGAAGGTGTCTGCAATGCCAAACGAGGTGACCTTCTGTCGCCAGATCCAGAGCAACTGTCTGTTACATAGTTACATAGTTTATAAGGCCGAAAAAAGACAAGCGTCCATCCAGTTCAGCCTATTTCTTGTGCACTGCAGCTATTCCGCAGCATTGATCCAGGGGAAGGCAAAAAAAAAACATGCGGTATTGGCCAATTTACATCATTGAGGAAAAATTCACTTCCCGACTCCAATCTGGCAGTCAGATTAAATCCCTGGATTAATTAACTATCACTAAGCATAAGATGTAATTTTATTGTTCTCAAGAAAGGCGTCCAGGCCTCTCTTGAACTCATTAAGTGAGTTGGACATCACCACTTCCTCTCCCAGAGAGTTCCAGAGTCTCACGGCTCTGACCGTAAAGAATCCCCTTCTATGCTGGTGCAGGAACCTCCTTTCCTCCAGACGCATAGTGTGCCCCCTCGTCTTTGTCACCATCCTTGGTATAAACAGGTCATGGGAGAGATCTCTGTACTGCCCCCTGATGTATTTATACATGTTTATGAGGTCTCCCCTAAGCCTTCTCTTTTCCAACGTAAATAGGCCTTATTTTGACAACCTCTCTGGGTATTCTAGTCCCTCCATTCCCTTTATTACCTTAGTTGCCCTCCTTTGTACCCTCTCTAGCTCCAATATGTCTTTCCTGAGCACCGGAGCCCAGAACTGTGCACAATATTCTAAGTGCGGCCTTACCAGCACTTTATACAGAGGAAGAACAATGTTCTCATCATATGCCCCTATTCCTCTTCTGATGCATGCCATGACTCTATTTGCCTTCGCAGCTGCTGCCTGACACTGGGCACTCCAATTTAATTTGCTGTTAACCAAGACGCCCAGGTCCTTCTCCATGTCAGATTTCCCCAACGGTTTCCCATTTAATATGTATGGGTGACTGCTGTTTTTCTTTCCCATGTGCATGACCTTACATTTATCGGCATTGAACCCCATTTGCCATTTTTTGGCCCAACTCCCCAATTTATCTAAATCCTCCTGTAGCTGTGCCCTATCCTCATCTGTATTAACTACTTTACAAAATTTAGTATCATCTGCAAATATTGCTATTTTACTATGCAACCCTTCCACTAGATCATTAATAAATATTACACTCGTGGCAGTACTCCCCCTTCTACGAGTGGTCTCCGGACACTCAGGACCAGGTTTCTAAGGATAAGAGGTGTGGAATGAACGAACCAGCCTGGGGGCATTCACCTCTGATGCTGAAACCAACATCCTTTCCTCTGGACCATAACCCTTCCAGTGCACCAAGACGAGACGAGAATCTACAATCCTCAAAATTTGAAACTCCAAATTACCATCAACCATTATTGGGGGCGGCAGTAGGGGTGAGGACTCAAGAAGTTCCACATATTTCTTGAGCAGAGATCTTTGAAAGACATTGTGGATCTTAAGGGTCTTAGGTATCTCAAGACGAAATGCTGCTGGGTTTATTATGGCGGTTATTTTATAGGGACCAATAAATCTAGGCCCCAGCTTCCAAGAAGGAACCTTCAACTTGATATTCCTGGTAGACAACCACACAAAGCCATTTACATTCAGGTCTGGGCCTGGCAAGTATTTCCTGTCAACCATACGTTTGTACCTATCTCCCATGATCTTCAAATTACTCAGAACCCCCCGCCACACCGAGGAGAGTGACAAAGCGAAAGGTTCCTTCTCAGGAACTCCCAAAGGAGAAGGGGAAATTAGAATATCACAGGCGACTCCCTGAAGCAGACTGAGAGCTTATAAACTGAGATTGAGAGTCTCAGACTGAGAGTTTATAAACAGACCAGGGTGTGTCAATCAGAGCAGGAGGGTGGTTGCTGCTGGGTCCAAAAGTGAGAAGGATTAAGAAGGCGCCTGCAATGCCAAACGCAGTTACCTTTTACAGCCAGATCCAGAGCAACTGTCTTATACAGCTGACACACCCGTGACAGAACTATACGCACTTGCACTTTCAATAGCATTTACACTTATATGGAAGTGATAATGTGACTATATATTTCTCTAGTCCCATTACCTTTTAGTTCTTTCCACCTTACATTATTAATACTGTTTTGGCTAAGAACTAGAATGTTACTATTTAGATAGATCTGTGTTTTGCATGGGATATACACACATTTGTCCAGCACTTTATTGAGCTCTATGGATGCTTAAAATTATAGGTCAGTTTAGTCTATTTCTGGTCAGTCCCTCACACAAGAGGCACCTGTTTTTATATGTGTTTTATGTTATTTTTGCTATACTATAATAAAAATATTTTTTATCTCATAAGTGTTCACTTTTGCATACCTAAACACCCATGTAGAGGTTATTTGGGGTAGCAATCCTCATTCACTATTTTTTTAACTCTTTTTATTGAAAAATTCCACAGGATAATGGTTACAAACAAATACTGTCATATTATAAGGTCAGGGTAATCCAAACATTGACCATTCTCAGTTCAATACAGTTTCCATCACATCCTCAATAATCAGAGTAAACAGTTAAAGAAAAGAAAAAAAACAAGTTGAAACATAAGTTTCATTGTGGAGAACTGCACTCTTTACTATTCCTTATCAGAATTCAGTACATAAATCAATTATGGTTGTAGCAGAGGTACACTCTTACAGTCCATATATATCATATATCATTTTCCATGTGTTCAAAAGGGCATATATCAGGACTCATAATGTAAGATTAACGAGGTCATGGCACTAGGGGACATGTGTGTTTAGGGCGAATCACACCATCTTTCCCATATCCTTTGGAACCTCTGGGGACATCCGCTATTCCTATATACTATATTTTCATACAGTATTGTATCATTCACTATTTTTTTTTCCATTGGTCGATAGTAGGAGATTTCCCTCCCATCCATCTTAGTACTATCGCTTTCCTGGCCATAAATATAACCTCCCGAAGGAATATCCAATCATAGTGTGTCCACATTTCCTCGTCCACAAAACCCAAGACACATAACTCTGGACTACATTCAATTGGCATCTTATCCATTCCAATGTAGTTATCACTTCACCCCAATATCTTCGTATTATCCCACAATTCCAAATAAGATGCCAGAAATCCGCTCCTGATTCTCCACATCTGTGACATTCATTAGATGCCATTCTACCAAATCTATACATTCTTACTGGGGTCAGGTAAGATTGATGGAGTATATATAATTGAATTAATTTATTATTGACGGCTGGTGACACCACCATATGCGCCTCCAGCGCATCATTCCACTGATCATCAGTTATAGAGGGGGTTAATTGCTGCCATTTATTCTCTACAGCAAGTTAGGTAGTATCGATCTTAGAGTTCAGTAGAAAGGTATATAGAGAGGATACCACGCCTGTGGGTCCTTGAGTTTTTAGTACCCCTATTAATGGGTATTTGGATATTTGCATCCTAGGATGTGGGAATAAGTGTGTTATGTTATGCCTCATTTGTAAATATCTATGAGGGATCCCAAACTTTATATGGATTTGATCAAATGAGAATAAAATTTTATTTTCAAAAAATCTGATTGAGTGTTGTTATTCCATATTGCTTCCAGAAGATTGGGTCTTGTAGGTTTTTAAGCTGTGGAAATTCAGGGTTATCCCACATTTGGGTTTCTCCCATTTGATCAGTAAATCTCACGATACACTTACTCTCACGCCACACCTGCATCGCTAGGCTATGTGCAAATAATAAGCCCTGTGGTGGCCTGCGCTCATTCACTATTTAGCTGGTGACACTATACTACAACAATGGACCTATCATATCATATAGAAAAATGTACTCAAGAACCAAATTTCATAAAATGTAACAATACTTTATTAAATACAAATAAAAAAGACAAACTATATCAATAAAAAAAACTGTGGGAAACCACAAGGTGGCGCCACAAACCCACAAGATGGAACCATGTAAGAGTAAATATTATAGTCTTTAAGAGGTTGCCAGCACTACTCACAAGAAGGTAAGCATATACCCTATTGATAAACTTTAATATGTATTTTTGTATTTGATGGGATAGCAGAGACTTCTGCAGGATACTATAATTGTGTTTGAAAATAGATTCCTACTCTCAAATTTATCCTGGCGTCTTTTAGCCTATAATATTTATTCTTACATGGTTTCATCTTGTGGGTTTGTGGCGCCACCTTGTGGTTTCCCACTGTATTTTTTAATGATGCATTTTGTCTATTTTATTTGTATTTAATAAAGTATTGTTGTTACATTTTATAAAATTTGTTTTTTGAGTACATTTTTCTATATGATATGAGTGTTTTTTGTACTGAACTACTTACCGTTTCAATGGTGGTTCTACTGTAAGTACCCAAGTGGTAGAATTATAGATACATGGTTATAGTATCTATAGCATATATTTAGTATGCAGGTGCATATCTGTCAGATGGAGGCCAAAAGAATACGCTTTGTCTGTGTCTGGTAAATGGTCACTTATTTCAATGTTACAATATATATCAGGAAAAGCTCTGTAAGCCAGGTACACAGATGCAGTCGCCACAGAATTGTGAGTTAAAAATGAGGGTTAAAATGGAGTCTGGTCAGTGTATGGATAAGCCTTTTACAAATGTTCCATAAATCCATATTTACTATGTTTCCAGTATGTTTCTCTTTTATGGCAAAAACGCAAATCTTCAGGAGTGCTAAAATCTGTAATTGTAAGATCTTCTACTGTTGTGGATGTTGGAATGGGTTGTGTGAATAAATTTGCACCAACTCTACATATCAATTATACTCCACAATAAAAACTACCTGAAAAAATCCCAGAACTGCTGTTTTTGTTCCTCTCACCTCCAAAAAGTGTCAAGAAAATAATACCCCAAAAATAGTTCAAATGAAAGCTATAACTTGTCCTTTAAAGACTATAAAACCTTATAAAACGCTATAAACAGAAGCCTACATAGAAATCATGGGGCCCCATTGCAAGAGACAATATTAGGCCCCCCCCGAAGAAATATTCCGCTGGGTAACGGCACATAGTTGCAGTCACAAAAGGCCATACTTCCCAACTTTGAAACAGAGGGACATGTATTGCTGCATGAAAACAGAAATAGTGCCTCTACTCTAGGCTCTTGGTGTTCTTACTGACTTTGATATCCGTTTTATAGACCCATATACTATGATAAATGCCCCCAAACACAATATGATACCCCACAGTGAATTCCCCCACACAGTTTGTCCCTACAGTCCCCTAATATGATAACCCTACTGCGATCCTCCACAGCTAGCCCCCACATGTCCCAAAAGTCCCCCACACAGTATAATGCCTCATAGTATCCCACAAAGTAAAATGCCCCACAGTATCCCACATAGTGAAATGCCCCACAGTATCCCACATAGTGAAATACCCCACAGTATCCCACATAGTAAAATGCCCCACAGTATCCCACATAGTGAAATACCCCACAGTATCCCACATAGTAAAATGCCCCACAGTATCCCACATAGTAAAATGTCCCACAGTATCCCACATAGTAAAGTGTCCCACAGTATCCCACATAGTAAAATGCCCCACAGTATCTCACACAGTAAAAGGCCCACATTATGCCCTTCACAGTACAGTACAGTACCGCTAACGGCTCCAAATTCTACTATTGTATTGAAAGTTATCTGAAGCCGGAGGATGAAGATACCATTGAAATCGCAATGTCCGGCAGAAGGGGAGTAAATGAAGCTCCCCAAAGAAATAGGCCCCATAGCGGCGGCGTGGTCTACCACTAGTGATGAGCGAGCACTAAAATGCTTGGGTACTCGTTGCTCAGGTCGAGCAAATTGGAATACTCGGGTGCTCGACCCAAGCTATGAGCCCAATGTAAGTCTATGGGAAACTCGAGCATTTTTCAGGCGGCTCCCCCCGGGGGTCTGCAGAGGGCCTAAAAATTGCCCAAATCGATGGGAACAGTGCTCAAATGACATGGGAACAGCATGGGGAAGACCCCTGGAATCATTTCTCACTCCCAGGTCACTGCTGTCAACAACGTTGTCAGAGTATTACGCCACTTTTACGGACTCACAATAAAACATACAAAAACAAAACCAAAATGGATTTTCCTGGGAAATATATTAAGGAACATCCTTTCCAGGGTAATGACTTGTATATAAGGCAAAAAAAAAATAACCAAAACCAAAAACACTCCTCCACTCATTGGGCTATGTTCATACATAGCATTTTTGATGTGTTTTTTCACTTTTGCATTGCTTTCAAACATGACAAATGCATTCACTGGGAAATGTCATTTTAACATTTTACAACCTTATCTGGCCATGTGATGTGTGACACATCATCAGACACATGCATACAGTGCTGAAAAGACATGGGAACAGCATGTGGAAGACCTCTGGAAGCATTTCTGACTCCCAGGTCACTGCCTAAAAGTGTGCCCATCATAAGTGATCCTTGGTGCATGCGAAGATGCTTCCCGCCATGCACCTGTCGTTGCAGACTTGCAACAATCACCGTCCACGTCCTTGTCCCAGTGCAGCGTTCAGTTTTCCCTACCCCATTCCTTGGAACGTAAGCGCAAGTATGCAGCCAGCCCCCCAGCCACCCACCCACAGGCTGCAATACTATACTGCCAAATTTTTGACAGCTGCTTGCACTTGAAATGTTGCCTTTTAAGCTCGTGGAGGTGGAAGCTTTTCATAACCTCATGCCGGCGGCGGCCGGGTGTCCATACTTGGTCCCCAGCCGCCGTTATTTCTCCTGGTATGTTCTCCGCCTTCCACAAGCACGGATCCCACAACATTACCCGTACCCTCCCCAGTGCACTTACTGGGAAGGACCGCCTAACCACAAACACGTGGACAGGTGAATGTGGCCAGGGATGGTACGGAGCCAGTCCACAGCTTTTTTTGCTAAGAGTTGTATTTAGCTTGGTGAAATTACTGGCATAGAGGGAAACCGTATCTACCCTGGGTGTCATTTCTCCCAGGAAGTCCTCTAATGCAGCTTGTTGCAGAAGCAATGGCAGCCCATCCAACATCAACTCACACTTGTCGGTGGTGCTTTGACACACAAACATCTTTCTTTGCGCATTTACCTTCCCCCACACTTTTCTTAGCCAGGGTTGCTTCTCGGCAGGGTTGGACGGGCCCACCAGAGAAGAGGAGACTCCTCTGGTGGGCCCTGGCTGCTCCTTCAGGAGAATTCATAGTGCCGAGGTGAGGCCATGATGATGATGGAAGCCACCATCTGCTTAGTTTTCTGTTACTTGGAATGCAAGTGCAAGTATGCAGCCAGCCACCCACCCCCCCACAGGCCACAACACTAAACTGCCTGCTTTCTGGGCAGCTGCTTGCACTTGAAATATGGCCTTTTAGGCTCGTGGAGGTGGAAGCTTTTTACAACCTCATATCGGCGGCGGCCGGGTGTCCATACTCGATCCCCAGCCGCCACTGTTTCTCCCGGTGTCGTCTCCGCCTTCCACAAGCACGGGTCGCAAAACATTACCCGTTCCCTCCCCAGTGCACTTACTGGGAAGGACCGCCTAACCACAAACACGTGGACAGGTGAATGTGGCCAGGGATGGTACGGAGCCAGTCCACAGCTTTTTTTGATGAGAGTTATATTTAGCTTGGTGAAAGGACTGGCATAGAGGGAAACCGTATCTACTCTGAGTCCGTCAATTAAGCATTAAGCATGTTATCTTCAGCACAGCCTGTTGCCGCTTGGCTAAGGCAGTGCTGTCAACTTGTGACTGATGTGGTCATTTCGGAGATGGAGGAGGAGGTGCAGGAGCTGAACAATGTGATTAGATTGAGGTTAAATTGGTGACGCTGTTTTTTATCCTAAATAAAGATCCTATTGTTTTGGGGGGTTTTTCGTTATTTTTTAAGACAAATGCTTTCACCGGGAAATGTCATTTTAACATTTTACAACCTTATCTGGCAATGTGGTGTGTGACACATCATCAGACACATCCTGCTTTATTTATGATGGAGGGACTCTGAAAGTCATGAAGCCTATTTTTATAGGGCCATCAGACGGCCCTTCCTATTCTTAAAAGGCCAGCAGTCAGCCCTCGCTATTGTTAGAGAGCCATCAGCCGGCTATGCTTTGTTGTTCCCATTATTAACAAGTGAGTCTCCTATACTGTTATTGCATATCCAGTGACTGCAAGGGCTGCCAAAAATTTGGAAGCAACCCAATACCCCTTTGAAGAGACATAGAGGAGGGTCTCAGTAAAAAAAATGTTCCCATTATTAAGGAGCGGGTCTCCTATAATGGTAATCCCCATGCTGTGACTGCAAGGTCTGCCAAAATTTGGGAAAAACCCCACTAAGAATTTAAAGACTCATAGAGCAGGGCCACAGTAACGACAAATTCCCATAAGAAAGGAGAGAGTCTGCTATACAGTTATAAGGTATGCAGTGAGTCCAAAGGCTGACCAATTTTAGGAAAAACCCGACTAAGAATTTAAAGACACACAGAGCAGGGCCACAGTAACAAGTACGACATGTTCCTATTAGAAAGGAAAGGGTCTGCTATACAGCTATAGGGTATGCAGTGAGTCCAACGGCTGAACAATTTTAGGAAAAGCCCCACTAAGAATTTAAAGACACATAGAGCAGGGCCACAGTAACGACAAATTCCCATTAGAAAGGAGAGAGTCTGCTATACAGTTATAGGGTATGTAGTGAGTCCAAAGGCTGACAATTTTAGGAAAAACCCCACTAAGAATTTAAAGACACATAGAGCAGGGCCACAGTAACAACAAATTCCCATAAGAAAGGAGAGAGTCTGCTATACAGTTATAGGGTATGCAGTGAGTCCACCGGCTGACCAATTTTAGGAAAAACCCCACTAAGAATTTAAAGACACACGGAGCAGGGCCACAGTAACAAGTACGACATGTTCCCATTAGAAAGGAGAGGGTCTGCTATACAGTTATAGGGTATGCAGTGAGTCCAACGGCTGAACAATTTTAGGAACAGCCCCACTAAGAATTTAAAGACACATAGAGCAGGGCCACAGTAACAACAAATTCCCATTAGAAAGGAGAGATTCTGCTATACAGTTATAAGGTATGCAGTGAGTCCAAAGGCTGACCAATTTTAGGAAAAACCCCACTAAGAATTTAAAGACACACAGAGCAGGGCCACAGTAACAAGGTACGACATGTTCCTGTGACGCCTCGCAGCCCTACCCTGGGAAGATGAAGGGATTACTCAGAGCCGGGTCAGATGTACTGTGGGGTTGCAGCCGTGGCCTGGACCCGGTCCGTGCCCAGGGCCGTCACATTGAAAAAAGATGTAATGGGCTTTCAGGGTTGAGTGGTTGCTAACGACTATGCCACCTGTGGTACCTGGTGAAGGCCACCAGCGCTGCTGCAGTCCTCTGAGGCGTGATGTTGTGGCAGCCGTAGTTGACACTAGTCCCCACAGGCCAGGCGGAGCAGGACCTCAGGGCAGAGGAGAGGATGGAGAGAGTTGTAGTGTAGGAGGTCTGGTGCTGCGCGGTGCGGTGCCGAAATAAAGAGTCCAGAGGCCATAGGGGTAGACTTCCAGGGTTTTTACTCACGGTATAGTGGGCAGCTGCAAGGCTTCTCCCTGCTCCTCACGGAGTTCTGCGGTCACCAGGAACGGGGGTCCGACAACCTCAGAGTAATTCAAGTGCTTAATCAGGACCCCGCACCAGAGTGTTCCTAGACTTCAGACTGAGTCCTCTCCTGTCTGTGTGTGTGGAAAAGCCGGGTCTCCCTCTGGACTACGCTCAGAAAAAGGGTACGGGTGGCAGCTCCGCTCCTTCCGTTACCCGGTGGGATCCTCTGGGCCTGCCGGGCTTCCCTGACTAGGACGTGGCGTAGCAAAGTCAGGTATCGGGGGCCGGTACCCCTCTTGCAGCCGGAATCCCTCTGACTAGGACAGAATAGCGAGGACAGGTGGCGTATACCGCTCAGTCTGCATCCTCGTGGGATCCTTTTGCGGTGGAGCTACACTCCTAAGCTCCAGTCCTTCTTGGGTATGGTCCTTGACCGGGTTGAGACATTCATTACCTCCAACCTGCCCCTCGACTCAAGGCCGGAGTACGAGGGCCGTGTCTCCATCCGCTGCAGGTTCACCCAGAAGCCACGTTCAGGGATGGAGATCACAATCAAAGAACCATGAGCCCAAGATGGCTGTTTATTAAATATGAAATATTAAGTGTAACTAAATGTGAGTCCTCCACCCTCACCCACTAAATGGTTCCCCCTATCTCTTGGTTCCCCAGTCTACCATTTTCCAGTAGGGGCAGCGCACTAGTGCCTACTAGCCCCCTCTGGTGGGAGAAGTGTGGTGTTGGATGTGGAGGAGGGGTCCTGACCATTGCACCATTCTTACCTCGAAGGAGGGATACCACACCCCATTGTAGAGGTGCAGCATTCCTGTGGCGGTCGAACCCTCAGGGGCGCCACATTCCCATTAGAAAGGAAAAAGTCTGCTATACAGTTATAGGGTATGCAGTGAGTCCAACGGCTGAACAATTTTAGGAAAAGCCCCACTAAGAATTTAAAGACACATAGAGCAGGACCACAGTAACGACAAATTCCCATTAGAAAGGAGAGAGTCTGCTATACAGTTATAGGGTATGCAGTGAGTCCAGCGGCTGACCAATTTTAGGAAAAATCCCACTACGAATTTAAAGGCACATAGAGCAGGGTCACAGTAACGACAAATTCCCATTAGAAAGGGGAGAGTCTCCCATAGTGTTGGCCTATGCAGTGAATGCAAGGGATGCCAAAAATTTGGAGGCACTTCAATGCCCCTTGGAAGAGACGTGGAGGAGAGCCTCATAAAAAAATGTTCCCATTAGAAAGGAGCGGGCCTCCTATACTTGTAATGCCCATACACTAAATGTATGGGCTGACAAACATTTACCCCTGCGGGGTATGCATGAATATACTGTATAAAAAAAAATTTTTTACGGGCATCATAAACACTCTTTAAAAAAATTATGTGGGTGTTGCATCACGGACCACGGTCACTCTGGTGATATGGTGGTGGAGGATGATGATGAAGAGAAGGAGGAGGACAAGAGCAAATAGCTAAAATCAGGAAGAGTATACCCATGTGTGGGTGTGAAGAGGGGCATGGGAATACATCTCCCAAAAAAAGACACTGGATTTGAGTTCATGTTACGCTGCTATCATTTGGTGGTGTTGAGAAGTCTGGCCCAATCCAGCCCTTGTTCATTTTTATAAGAGTCAGCCTGTCAGCATTTTCAGTTGACAGGCGGATGCGCTTATCAGTTATAATTCCACCAGCGGCACTTAAAACCCGCTCTGATAAAACGCTGGCGGCAGGGCAGGCCAGGACCTCCAAGGCATAGAAAGACAGTTCATTCCACGTATCCAGCTTGGATACCCAATAATTATAAGGCACAGAGGAATCACGGAGGACGTTGCTACGGTCGGCAAGGTACTCCCTCAGCATATTCCAAAACTTTGCACTCCTTGTGAGAGTACCCCGCGCCTCAGGGCCTGTGCGATGGGAGGGTCTGAGAAAACTCTCCCAGAACTTTGACAGTGTTCCCCTGCCTCTGCTGGATTGGAGTTGTGTCTCTCTCACCTGTACTCCTTGGTTGTCCAATGAAGTGTGCCCTCTGCCGCCAGCGTTTTCAGATGGGAATGTTTTTAATAGTTCCGCAACAAGGGCCTTCTGGTACAGCCCCATTTCTGTAAACCTGTCCGCCTCAGGAATAAGATATATAAAGTTCTCCTTGTAGCGTGGGTCTAGAAGTGTCACCAAACAGTAATGACTGTCACCCAAAATTTTGAGAATGCGAGGGTCATGGGAAAGGCAGCGTAACATAAACTCAGCCCTGCGTGCCAGACTACTAACAGGCAAGACTTCCGTGTCCTCACCAAGAGGATGACTGACCATGCTCTTCGCCTCCTCCTCCTCCTCCTCTCTGTCCTCTGGCCATCCACGCTGAACAGACGGTATGACAGCTATGCAGGTAGTACCGTCTATAGTGCAGGAAACTAGCTCCTGTCCTTCCTCCTCCTCCTCTTCCTCATTGTCACCCAATCCACGTTGGGATGAGATGAGGCTTGGCTGTGTGTAATCACCCTGTATGGTTCCTTGCTCCATCTCATCATGCTACGCCTGCAATGCATCCTCTTTGATTGTGAGCAGTGAGCATTTCAGAAGACAGAGAAGTGGGATGGTGATGCTAATAATGGTATCATCACCGCTCACCATCTTGGTGGAGTCCTCAAAGTTTTGGAGGATGGTACATATGTCTGACATCCATGTCCACTCCTGAGGTCTTATGTGTGGAGTCTGAACTGAATACCGACGGCCTTGTTGATGCTGGTAGTCAACAACTGACCTCTTCTGCTCACAAATCCTTCCCAATGTCTGCACTGTAGAGTTCCAACGCGTGGGGACATCCCACACCAGTCGGTGAGGTGGAAGCTGCAAATGCTGCTGAAGCACGGCAAGGGCGGTGGAAGCTGTAGCTGACTTTCTAAAATCGGCACACAGGTGGCGTACTTTGAGAAGCAGATCCGGCTGATCCGGGTTTTGAAAAACTGCTGAACCACGAGGTTAAGCACATGGGCCAGGCATGGTACGTGTGTGAGCTCGCCTCGCCTTAGAGCCGCCACCAGGTTCCGGCCATTGTCACACACGACCATGCCTGGCTGTAGGGTCAGCAGTGTCAGCCATAGATTTGCCTGCTCTTTCAGAACTGTCCACAACTCTTCAGCGTTGTGCAGTTTGTCACCTAGGCATATTAACTTCAGCACAGTGTGTTGCTGCTTGGCCGAAGCTGTGCTGCAGTGCTTCCAACTTGCGACTGATGTGGTCATTTCGAAGATGGAGGCTGAAGAGGAGGAGGTGCAGGAGCTGTAGAATGTGGGGGCAAGCCTGATTGACCCAAGGCCCGCAATCCTCTGCATCAGGAGGATGTGTTCCATCCAGAGGTCCGACTGGGTCCCGACTTCCACTATATTAACCCAGTGGGCTGTCAGCGAGATGCACCGTCCCTGCCCACAAGCACTTGTCCACATGTCCGCGGTTAGGTGGACATTCGCAGTAGCTGCGTTGTTGACGGCACGTCTAATGTTGTGGGACACGTGCTCGTGTAATGTGGCACACCGGGAGCGAGTATCGAGGGACGGCCGCCACCATCAGGTTGCGGAAAGCTTCCATCTCCACAAGCCTAAAAGGCAACATTTCGAGTGCAAGAATTCGCGAAGTGTGTGAATTTAGTAGTGAAGCCTGTGGGGCGTTGGTTGCGTATTTGCGCTTGCGTTCCAAGGACTGGAGTAGGAACAACTGAATGCTGCGCTGGGACAAGGACATGGACGTGCTTGCTGATGGTGCTAGTTGAGATGGTGGGAGGCATCTTGGCATGCGCCATGAACAGGGGATTGGCGTGCGTGCACAACAATGGAAAAAGCGTTTCTGGACCTTGGGGTTCGGCCGACTTAGTCGGGTGCTTTGCTGCCATGTGACTGATCATGCTGGTGGTGGTCAGGCTGCTAGTTTTGCTACCCCTGATGCTTGCCTGGCAGGTGGTGCAAATGACTTTTTTGGGGTTATCTGCAGAGTCTTTAAAAAACAACCAGACTCGGGAAGACCTAACAGTTGTACTGGTAACTTCCGTCGTGTTGGCGTTACGAGGAACGCTTTCCCGCCTTGTGTCTGCGGCCACCTCACTGCTTCTTCCTGCCTGTTGTGGTGCTACGCCTCCCTCCCCCTGTGCGCTGCTGTCCTCGTTCTGTACAGTACAGACCAAAAGTTTGGACACACCTTCTTATTTAAAGATTTTTCTGTATTTTCATGACTATGAAAATTGTACATTCACACTGAAGGCATCAAAACTATGAATTAACACATGTGGAATTATATACTTAACAAAAAATTGTGAAACAACTGAAAATATGTCTTATATTCTAGGTTCTTCAAAGTAGCCACCTTTTGCTTTGATGACTGCTTTGCACACGCTTTGCATTCTCTTGAGGAGCTTCAAGAGGTAGTCACCAGAAATGGTTTTCACTTCACAGGTGTGTCCTGTCAGGTTTAATAAGTGGGATTTCTTGCCTTATAATTGAGGTTGGGACCATCAGTTGTGTTGTGCAGAAGTCTGGTGGATACACAGCTGATAGTCCTACTGAATGGACTGTTAGAATTTGCATTATGGCAAGAAAAAAACAGCTAAGTAAAGAAAAATGAGTGGCCATCATTACTTTAAGAAATGAAGGTCAGCCAGTCTGAAAAATTGGGCAAACTTTGAAAGTGTCCCTGAGTGCAGTTGCAAAAACCATCAAGTGCTACAAAGAAACTGGCTCACATGAGGACCGCCTTAGGAAAGGAAGACCAAGGGTCACCTCTGCTTCTGAGGATAAGTTTATCCGAGTCACCAGCCTCAGAAATAGCAGGTTAACAGCAGCTCAGTTTAGAGACCAGGTCAATGCCACACAGAGTTCTAGCAGCAGACACATCTCTTCAACAACTGTTAAGAGGAGACTTTGTGCAGCAGGCCTTCATGGTAAAATATCTGCTAGGAAACCACTGCAAAGGACAGGCAACAAGCAGAAGAGACTTGTTTGGGCTAAAGAACACAAGGAATGAACATTAGACCAGTGGAAATCTTTGCTTTAGTCTGATGAGTCCAAATTTGAGATCTTTGGTTCCAACCACCGTGTATTTGTGCGACTCAGAAAAGGAGAAAGTATGGACTCTACATGCCTGGTTCCCACCGTGAAGCATGGAGGAGGAAGTGTGATGGTGTGGGGGTGCTTTTCTGGTGACACTGTTGGGGATTTATTCAAAATTGAAGGCATACTGAATCAGCATGACTACCACAGCATCTTGCAGCAGCATGCTTTTCCATCCGGTTTGCGTTTAGTTGGACTAACATTAATTTTTCAACAGGACAATGACCCCAAACACACCTCCAGGCTGTGTAAGGGCTATTTGACCAAGAAGGAGAGTGATGGGGTGCTACGCCAGATGACCTGGCCTCCACAGTCACCAGACCTGAACCCAATCGAGATGGTTTGGGGTGAGCTGGACCGCCGAGTGAAGGCAAAAGGGACAACAAGTGCTAAGCATCTCTGGGAACTCCTTCAAGATTGTTGGAAGACCATTTCTGGTGACTACCTCTTGAAGCTCATCAAGAGAATGCCAAGAGTGTGCAAAGCAGTCATCAAAGCAAAAAGTGGCTACTTTGAAGAACCTAGAATATAAGACATATTTTCAGTTTTTTCACACTTTTTTGTTAATTTTTGTTAAGTATATAGTTCCACATGTGTTAATTCATAGTTTTGGTGCCTTCAGTGTGAATGTACAATTTTCATAGTCATGAAAATATAGAAAAATCTTTAAATGAGAAGGTGTGTCCAAACTTTTGGACTGTACTGTATGTCCCCGTGCCAGGTTGGGTCAGTTAATATATCATCCACCACCTCGTCTTCCACTCCGCATCCTGGTCCTCCTCCTGACTTTCTGGCAATTGTGTCTCATCATCATCATCCACCTCTTGCGACAGTAATTGCAGTTTCCCACCGTTGCCTTCGTGTGACCATGGCTGCTCCAATGTTTGGGCGTCGCTACACGCGTTCTCTTGACTCGCTTGAAGCTGGCCGGGCGAGAGGCCCGAATCTACAAATGGAAAAGTGAACAGCTCTTCTGAGTGTAAAAGTGTGGGATCAGTTGTCTCCGGGCACTCGGCATGGTGGGAGGAAGGAAGATCAGGGTGAGGAATATGTGGTCCAGACTCACGGCTACTGAGACTTTACCATGTGGAAGACAGGGTGGTGGCAAAGTGACTGGAAGCATTATCTGCTATCCAACCAACAACCCTTTGACACTGCTCGGAGTTCAATAGTGGTGTATTGCAGTCCCCTAGTAATTAGGACAGGAAGGTCGAGCGACAAGATGTGGGTGTTTGTTGTGGCACAATTTCAGCTTGCCCACGGGCACGTCCTCGGCCTCTGCATGCACCATCACCATCACGTCCACTTCCCTGTCCCTTGTCACGCACCTTGCCCATGTTAAATGGAGGACAATATTTTCCACGTTCACAAGAAATGGCTGATTTTGGAACGCAGTTATATGTGATACGTCTGACAGAGAACCACGGTTTTAAATAGCAGGCCTGTAATTTACTAATATTATTCTACACAGAGACCTAGTGTTAATAACTTGACCGACACACTGCAACGAAATGAAAATGGAAGAAACGGCTGATTTTGGAACACGGTTATAGGTGATATGTCTGACAGAGAACCACTGTTTTAAATAGCAGGCCTGTAATTTACTAATACTATTCTTCACAGACACCTAGTGTGAATAGCTTGACTGACACACAGCAATAGAATGGAAAAGGAGGCCAATATTTTCCATGTTCAGTTCAAATTTCTGGATTTTTGGAGCTGAAATATGGAACAGATCTGGCTGTATTCTGCAGTGCTAACAAGCAAATGGAGCAGAAAAATTGTGTACTCTGGATTGCTTTTTAAGCAAATAACCAGGATTAAGATAAAAAAAAAATTGCCCTGGCCCCTGATATCTGGGGCTATATCTACAAATGTAATTATTACAGCAGCAGCAGATAGGACGTTCAATGGACCGTCTTGCACTATATGCACCGCAGTCTGCCACATACCCTGCCTCCCTGCCTAACTCCTGCTATCACCACTGAATATATGCAGCTGGATTAGTCCTCAGAAGGACTGTTAGTTCAGATGGATATATATATATATATGTTGTGGTATACCTATACTAACTATAAACAAGCAAATCTCTCCCTGACACAGCAGCATCTCTCCCTACTCTGCCTGATTCCGGAGTGACTGTGACGAGCATAGTGGCGCCAGGTCTGATATAGACCTGATGAAGCTCTGTGGCCAGTCAATCACTGTAATGCCACAATCAACATGCCTAAGGCATTACAGTGCGTGGCAGGCAATCCCTGCATGTTCATTGTCTCTCTAAAGAGCGCCAAACATGCAGGGAGGGGACCTGAGTTCCCGCCCGAGCAATCCGGAAATACTCGCTGAGTGCTGAGCTTGTCAAGCACAGTGATGCTCCGGCGAGTCCCGAGCAGTGGCGAGCACGTTCACTCATCACTAGTCAGCAGGATAAAATCTAAATAAAGAATATCTGCAGTGGAAAAATATATTTACATGGAAACAATACAGTTTCTCTTGCATTAAACAAGGTTTCATATGACAACCACATCAATGAAAAAATATTTTTAAAAAATGTGATGCAGAAAGGCAAAACTAGAAAAATGTAGCAGGTCATTCAATTCTGGGAAACCTGACAGACCACATTATCCAAAGAGTCTGTCAGATTTTCATCATTGGGCCTAGCATTTTACTATGCTAATTTGTCTAGTGCTCCAAACAGTCTCCATTGCAGATGCGAACATACCTGTTCCTAAGGTCAAATGGCATTGCTTCAGGAAGGTCTCATTCATTTAAAAAAAAAATAATTACATTTGTCTCCTTGCTAATTGCTTGTCCACTTTTAGTGGAAACTTTAAACCAGATCTGTTGTCAGATTTTGCAATACAAACATACATTCCTAAATAGATCTCTTACACTTGATAAGGATAATGTATTTAAAGCTCGCCTAGAAAGAAAAATCTTTGGTGCAGCACCACTCTTGTCCACTGGCTGCATCTGGTACGGCAGTTCACACCCATTCAGTTGAATAATAACAGTGGCGCTGTTTTTGGGAGCTTGTTTTTCTAATCGCAGACAACCTCTTTAAATATCACAAATTAGGAGTCAACAGAAATCGTGCATAATGCTAAAAGATTACTGATGAGCGAGTATGTTTTGTTAACCCTTTTGTCGAGTATGCTCGGGCAAGCACCGAATAGTTACAGCTGCTCGATGATATGTTTGAATCACTCCCGTGTGCATGATTTGCGACTGTTTGACATCTTTATTACATGTGAGGAATGTGGAAGAAATAGGCATTCCTCACATGTAATAAAGCTGTCAAACAGTCACAAATCATGCACACGGGAGTGATTCAAACATATCACCGAGCAGCTGTAACTACTCGGTGCTCGCCCGAGCATACTCAACGAAAGGGTTAACAAAACATACTCGCTCATCACTATAAAAGAAAAATCTCTTAATAATATGACCTATTATTTTCTTTAGGTAATGGAAACACCAACAAGGACACAAACACGACTAACTTTCATGAAAATAGCCCAAACCTACCTACCGAAATCAATTCTTCAGTACAACAAAATCAAAGCCTGACTTCTGCATCAAATAAGAGCTCTGAGGAACTGATTGATCAGCACAAAGATTTAGGTTCTGGTCCAGAATCAAAAGGTCATGATCCCAACTTAGGCTCAGGTATGGAACCTGGTCATGACCAAGACCAGGGTTCTGGCATGAGTCCAATATTTACTCGTCATGATCAAGATCAGGGTTCTGGCATGGGATCACCTTTTACTGAGGGTGAAAGAGATTAGTTACTTACCGGTAACGGGATTTCTCGGAGACCATGACAGCACCACGAGAGAGGGAATCCGCCCACCAAGGACAGGAAATCTACAGGCTTAAAAGGGGGCGGCCCTCCCTCTCGCCTCAGTTTGGATTACAGAGCATTGAGAGGACCGCCCGGTTAGTAGACATAGCAACATAATCATGAAACAAACAGTATATACATTTTCTTACAACACCAATGTGTGAGAATAAAGAATGAAAACAGATAAGAAGTGCTCCCAAAAAGGGGTGAAGGGAGGGAATATAAGGGTGCTGTCATGGTCTCCGAGAAATCCCATTACCGGTAAGTAACTAATTTCTTTATCGGTCGACCATGACAGCACCACGAGAGAATTGCAGAGATGAAGATTCTAGGGAGGGACCACTGCTTGGAGCACCCTTCTCCCAAATGTGAGGTCAGACGAAGCACCCAGACGCCTGCGACCGGCTTCCTCCATCAAGGACAGGAAACCAAACTGAGGCGAGAGGGAGGGCCGCCCCCTTTTAAGCCTGTAGGTTTCCTGTCCTTGGTGGGCGGATTCCCTCTCTCGTGGTGCTGTCATGGTCGACCGATAAAATTAAGGTCTTGGATTAGGTTCTGGATTTGAAGCACTTGAACGCAATGAAGACCACAGTTCTGGCATCGACAATGAAAAGAAGAATTAGCAGCTTTTACATAATATGGATGATGCTGTGTACTGGTTCATACAAGTATAAAATATCACAGAATATGTACATCATTCTGGCAAATGTCATAAATCTACCATAAAGACTCAATAGACAAGAAAGACACTATGGGACATTACATAGAGCTCCAGAGCGAAAAACTACAAATTCTAATTTTTAGCTTTTTTTTCTACGAAATTTAGAATAAGGTCTTAAATAATGGGTTGTAAAACAAAGGGAAAAGTTAAAAGGGTTATATAAGTTTGGAAAATAAATCAAATAGAAAAGAAATAAACACAGTTCTAAAACTTTTCTGTGCTACATTCTGATTTACTAATAAATATAATTTTGATGGTTTGGATGGAAATCCTCTTTAATACTTTGCAATGAACAAAAATATTGTGTAGTTTGCCAAGTGTTATCACTGTTTTCTTTCCTATCACACCCTTTTTTAATTTTTCTTTATCAACGTGTTTGTGTTGTCTTTTAAGGGAAGGTATCGTCGGAAAATAACCTATTGTTTAAGCATTTTCTTTCAATTTTATATTCTGAATTAAAAATTAGAAATCTTATCATTGTCACCCCTGACACTGAGGCTATTTTAGACTCTAACTTACTGTTGTTTAAAGAAATGCACATGTACATTAGCAGCAATAGACTGACTCAGACCCGATCTTTTGTATTGAAGCAACTAAAGCATCTAATGAGCGTGTGAAAAGGATATTATAAAGGGAGGGGGAGCAGGCGCAGGTGACATCAGGTATTGTGATTAGTGGATCCTGTGTTATTCATTGTGTATAGAGGTGTTATGTGGTGCCCCTGAGGGTTCAGTCGCCACAGAGGTACTGCACCTCACCCGGAGGTGTGGTGTCTCCTTTTCTCAGGTAAGGAGGGAGTGCTGCCCGGAACCCCAAACACCTGCATCCAACACTACACTGCTCCAGGCCAGCTGGAAGGGCAATGTATGTTTCTGCTGAGCCCTTACCCTGGCTGGAGTGGGAGGAACACAGAGGTAGGGGGAACCAGTAGGGGGTGTGGGTGGAGGAAGTAGTTAGGGGGAGCACTTTGGTAGGAGTATAAAAAGGGAAGCCATCTTAGGGTGGCAGAGTAGTAAGACTAGTAGTGGGAGAACAGTCTGGGAGCAGAGTCTCAGTAGGAGCTCTACTCCACAAGTAGGGCCGAGGGTCAGAGGCCCAGGAGGGGAGCAGGGAGTAGGCTCCGTTCTGTTGAAGGGATCCTAGGGGGTACGGCGAGTGCAGGAAGGCACCCGTATGCCCCATGTCTGTCAGAAGACAGAGGGATCGTAGGCCACAAGAAGGGGACCGGCCCCTGGCCCAGTCGTGTACTTCAAGTCCCGGCTGGAAAAACCGGAGGCTCCTGGCTGATATAGTCAGTTGCCGAAGCCTCATTCTAATCCCTGTGAGGGTCAAGCAGGTCTGTGAACTCCGACGGACAGGAGGGACTTCAGAGCACCCGCGCGGGATTGAGAGTGGGAAGCGCAGGGCAGGAGGGAGAAAGACCCAGCGTGAAGACTGTCTAGATAGGAACACAAGAAAGTGGGGTTCTGCCAGGTACTCCTGATCTGCCTGAGGAAGTGCTGAACCCCTGCCTGGTGAACGCAGCGCGACGTGGGAGGCCGATAACTGTACAGTGCGCCAGTGGAACTGTCATAAGAACTGTGAGTAAAAACTCGGATGACTGCACTGCACTGCCTCCGTCCATTCTTTAATCTGCGCCATCGTTCCCTCTCTGCACTACAATACCCAGCGCAACCGCCATTTCCATACACTGCCCTGGAGCTAGCTCTACCTGTGGAGAGCCACACCATCCCTGCTGCCCTAACACCAGCTCCAGAGGACTACTCCGCAGCGGCGGCCCCTTTTAGCCGCAATCCACAGGTGGCATCACGAACAATCCCCAAAATCCTCATATAAAAGTATCTCTCTTTTGCACTGACCACCCTGGGTCACGGACGGAGCCAGCCATCGTGATATCCCCCGGCAACCAGAGGACCGGCTGCCGAGTAGCCCACGGCCCTGGGGGCGCTTCAGTTACCTATCAGTGTAATCCTGTCGCTGATAATACGGAGACTCAGCCAAACATTCATGTGTTTTCAAAGATGAGACCGAAGAAAGCAAAATGGTCAGGCATTAAAATTCACATTGTCTGTCCCTTATTCCACCCCCCTTCCTATCCCCGGCAATGCCCCTATAAACATTAGACCATTGTACAATCCAGCCAATGTCAACAAGTTCCAATGGGTTTGGGGGTCTTTAATGTCACTTCCTCCATAGACAGGATGAGAGATATATATTACTGGAAGGGGCCCAGGATAGGGGGCATTATATAAGGATGGGGGACATATATTACTTGAAGGGGCCCAGGATAGGGGGCATTATATAAGGATGGGGGACATATATTACTGGAAGGGGCCTGGATAGGGGGCATTATATAAGGACAGGGGACATATATTACTGGAAGTGGCCCAAGATAGGGGGCATTATATAAGGATGGGGGACATATATTACTGGAAGGGACCCAGGATAGGGGGTATTATATAAGGATGGGGGACATATATTGCTGGAAGGGCACAGGATGAGGGGCATTATACCAAGATAGGGAACATATATTACTGGAAGGGGCCCAGAAAGTGGGACATATATTACTAGAAGGGCCCCAAATGGGGGGCATTATATCAGGATGGGGGACATATATTACTACAAGGACCACAAATGGGGGGCATTATATCAGGATGGAGGACATATATTACTGGAAGGGAAATGAATGGGGGCATTATACCAGGATGGAGGACATATATTACTGGAAGGGCCATGAATGGGAGGCATTATATCAGGATGGGGACATATATAATTGGAAGGGATCCATGATGGAGGACATTATACCACAATGGGGGACATTACACCAGGAAATTGTCCAAAATGGAGGACATTATACCTGGAAGGGACACAGGATGGAGGACGTTACAGGAAGGGACCAGGATGGAGGACATTATTATAGGAAGGGTTCATCATGGGGGACATTATTACAGAAAAAGGGCACATGATGGGAGACATTATTATAGGAAGGGCCCAGAATGAGGGACATTATTAAAGGATGTGGGACATTGTTATATGAGAGAGCGAATATGTATGTCTACACAGGATCTGGATTGCTACAAGGGCCCATACATCTTATAAACATGGAGGTGGGAGTCCAGGTCCAAATTTTGCACCAGGACCCATCAGACTCTAATTACATTACTGTCCATAGATAACAGCTGATTGTGGGGTTCCCAGCAGGACGTCATATTAGCACTCAGCCTGTAATCTAATATGTAGGGATTGTCCACAGCAGAGTACCCCTTTAAGAAGATTATTAGAAAAATTATTTGGAGCATCATTAGAATTTAAATTAAGACCTTTTAATAAAAAAAATACAAGTAGTTTCAGTGTCTCATTAAAGCACCACTTTATTTGCGAGCATCATGAAAAGGGTCCAGGTGTATGAGCTCAGGAGCGGAGACCACTCTACACAATGCAGGTGCCGACTCTTGCGTTTCATAGGAGACTGTTATTTTAACTATATACTGCAAAAAATATATAACAATCCAAAGCAGGATATTTCTGCGATAATAAAACATTGATAGAAAGATAATCTATTATGCCCCCCAGGAAGTAATAAAAGACAAAAGACTTTTTGCAATGCACTCAACGTCAATTCTGTTGTTTAATGCACAATTAGTGGCAGTCTAAATACTCCATACTTTTTCCGCTTTGCCTAGATTTTCTATATAAACACTACTACCACAGTACAGTAAGCAGTCAGATTAGCCTCTAGAAGATCAGAGCATTCTGATATTGTAATGTGGTGCGGGTCGGTAGCCATGGGCGAGGCATGCTACCAGTATGCTATATGAAAATGGGGGTCCTGGTTGGGTGTGTGGACTTTAGCTATAGGGGCGCTACTCTCTTGCAGACCACATGATGCCGGTGACTTCGGCTGGCCAAGACCAGATGTTGTGGAGTTCAATGAGGGAGACCACCACTCAAATATAAACGGTCTGTTACATGAACAATAACTTAAGGAGACGCATGTACAGTGGATAGCGGGTGAAAAACTTTGTAGATGTTTCTCTCAGAACATACAGTTTTATACACATTCCATTCCTTCCTGAACTCGCTCCTCTCTCTCTGTCTTCACCACCACCCAGCACAGCACTTCGGGAGCTTCCGTAGTCTCCAACAGCAGCAGCGAGTCCTTTTCCCCTTAGGGGAGCTACTTGTGCCACTATGACTATATTACTTAACTTATCTGCTTGCCGACACTTTGGAACTACCGCACGACGCACGCTCTCTTCACCCCGCTTTCCTTCTAAGGGCTGCTCCATCATTTGACTGTCAAATAATTCCGTAGGCTTCCTGCCCCTGACCTCACCTTTGGAGAATCAATCATTCCTTCTAACACTTTTCCTTGTCTCCACTCTGGATCATGCTATCCATTGCCTTGGTCTCTGCCCACTTTAGGGACACCCAATTCATGCTGCTCTGCTGACTAATCAGATCAAAGGTCTGCTCTACCTGTCCCTATCAACTATCTGTGTCTGGACAGAACACAACTCTACTGCTAATAACGTACAGCACTAAACACATTGCACATCCAAATACATGGTAACAATACACGTCTTCAAGGGGGAATGTGGGCAAGACTTCCACCACCTTACAATATGGGTCCAGGTTCTGGCATAACAATGAAGACAATCCATCAGTGGCATTCCAAGAAGAAAGGTGGCCGCATCGTAAGGATTAACATAGGGCTATGGTGACAAATATTTCCGTCCATGACAGAAGGGCCCAATGTTAATTTTCCTTTCCATGCTGTTACGCTCATGCCCGGACTGTTTTGCGTGAGCGTGGTTAGTGGTCCCACTGGGCCACGAACTGAGGAGTGCCTGGAGGGGCGTGATTAGGGACCTCGCCAGATCCAACCACAGACGCATGGCGGCTTAATCGACTCCGTGGTCCGAGGAGGGATGTGGGAGGTGGCCCAGGTGCTATTCCAGGTCAAACCCCGGTCACACAGCTGTTGACCCACACCGGGGAATTCAGGAACAGGCAGGTTAGGCTGGTATGAAGACAGGTGGGTTCAGGCAGGCACGGCTGGTATGCAGACAGGCAGGTACTGGCAGGCACGGCTGGTATGCAGACAGGAGGGTACTGGCAGGCATGGCTGGTATGCAGACAGGCGGGTACTGGCAGGTAGGTAAACAGGCTGGATAGGGACTAATACAGACTTGGATACAGGAACAGAGTCACAGGTGCGGAAGGGAAGCGGAGCAGGGCAGAGCTACAGGTGCGGAGGGGAAGCGGAGCAGGGCAGAGCCGCAGGTGCGGAGGGGAAGCGGAGCAGGGCAGAGCCGCAGGTGCAGAGGGGAAGCGGAGCAGGGCAGAGCAGAGCCACAGGTGCACAGGGGAAGCGGAGCAGGGCAGAGCAGAGCCGCAGGTGCGGAGAGGCAGAGCAGAGCCGCAGGTTTGGAGGGGAAGCGGAGCAGAGCCGCAGGTGCGGTGGGGAAGCGGAGCAGGGCTGAGCAGAGCCGCAGGTACAAAGGGAAAGCGGTGCAGGGCAGAGCAGAGCAGAGCCGCAGGAGCGGACAGACAGGACAGGGCTCTGTTCACATGGAACAGAGAGGGACAGGGAAACACAGGAAGATAGCTAGGACACAGGAGGTAGATACGGAGGCAGGGAAACGGGACAAGCAGAGCCAGATACACACAAGGTACTTGCTATGAAGTAGCGAGAGGACACAAAACTCACAAAGAGAAGTACAGAGACAATGAGTAGGAGTTAGGTACTGGTTCAGACACTGCAGGAAAAGGGAAGGACATAGAGACAAACAGGTAACGGGCTAGGACACAGTTCAGACAGGAACTAACACAGGAACGAGATACAGGAACGAGCCTGGGCATTCAGCTCCCAGGGTGGCAGAAATAGACTAAAAGTCACAGATACAGGTAACGGGCCTGGGTACTCAACCCCCAGGATGGCGGAAACAGACTAGAAGTCACAGATACAGGTAACAGGCCTGGGTACTCAGCCCCCAGGGTGGCGGAAACAGGCAAGATTCAGGACAGGACCTGGCAACTCACAGTTGCACAGAACACACAGTAAGAAAGTGTTGCTCAGGCACCTCCCACTGGGTGGAGGTTTAAGTATCCAGTAACTCACAGCAATAGGCGGGGGACGCATTAGGACTGCGCACACTGTGACTTAAGAATCAGGAAGTTCCAGCGCCACCACCCTAAGCCAGCAGACAAGAGACATGTACACAGCAAGTAGAGAAGCATAGTGCGCAGCCTGAACTGGTAGGTAAGTTGGCGGTCTTGCATGGTGGGAGATGGTAAGCCATGCCAGCACGCTGCCAGGGATGTTACACATGTCCTTTCAATGAGCATCTTCTATGCTCATTATTTCATACAATGCAGGTCCTTTTAGAAGAAGGGTCATGTATAGGTTTCCAACACCCAGTAGTAAAAGGGAGAGATCTATCACGGCTAGTTTCTTGATTTTCATGGCCATATAGCAGCTGAATGATCTGCATTTATGGTAGGTATACCTTTGTAATCTTCAAAAACCTTTGTTTAGTCCAGCAGAAAACAACCCCACATGAGGCAGACATTACCTTGTTGTTTACGTCAGTGACTTTCTCAAGAATATGTTTTTAACTCTTATTGATAATATATCCTTTATGTGTGTAATGATAATATCAGAACTTTGGGGCAGAGTCCGGGCACAGGGTTGCCAACCGTCCAGAAATTCCAGGACAGTCCGTAAAATAGGGTACTTTTTTCCCTGTCCGTAAAACAAATTTAAGGTGTCTGTAATAGACCCAACATATGACTAAGCGTACACCATGACATGTTTCACACAACTCTGAAATCACAGTGATACATTGCAACATTGGATGTAATAACCTTCAATAGGGTTGCGTTGCAACCTGCCACATACTGCAACACAGAACCACGTGTTTCCAAATTTGTTGGATTGTCTGTTGTTGGCCGCAAGTGGTATGCAACCCATTTGCTTTATACTTCAATACAAGTTGCATGCGACATGCGACTTGACCTTTTTTTGCCTCACGACTTTCCTGAGAATTGCTATTGTGTGAAACATGTAACCCTAGCCTCAAGTCAAAAGTAAAAACCATACTCAGCTCACACTACCCGATCAATATTAAGAGAAGTGTAACTGCACCATCTGGTGACAGTAGAATGTTAAGAACGCAAACACTATGAAAATATGATTAAAATAATAACAATAATTAAAAATATATATTTTGTCTCTAAGTTCTCACCCCATCCCACCGAAGACAGTTTGAACTTTTATGACAAAGCATTTTGCTTTTCCTTTTTTCTTGTTGCTTTCCAGGAGCCATATTATTTTTTATTTTTTCAGCAACATAGTAAAATGAGTAATTATTGTTTTGACAATGACTTATATGTGTCAGTGGCGTCATTTTTTATGTGTCAGTGGCGTCATTTTTTCAGTATATACTATTAGCAAATTTTTAATAACATTCCATGGGGAGGGTATGAACAAGACAATTCTACCACTGTTTTTTTTTTGTTATTTGTCATGTTGTAGGACATCATGATTATGCCGATACCAAATTTAAGTAGTTTTATTTATGTTTAATTATTTTGTATAATAAATGCACTTTACACTATCGACAGTGGCATCTTAGGTGTTAAAGTGCTGGGATCAGAGCCAAATCAGGTCCCAGAACGTGCAGCAGGAAACCAGCTGCAGATGACATCTCCTGTTCCCGTGCCATACCCGAGACCTAAATGTACAATCTTGATGTGGTAAACTACTTACTGTCTGGACATACAGTGACGTCCTTTTGCAGGGAGGGGTTAAAGAGTTATTCCCATCTCAGCCTTTCATGAAAAAGACAGGAAAAACTTCATTCAAGAACCAAGAAGTACAGGTCTACCAAGGGCACAAAGAGATAGCAGCATCTTCTCTTTCAATATAGAGCAGTACATCTGTGAATTCATGATACCATTAATGAAATGTAGCTTCCCCGACACCAGCAGCATTAATGCAGCCTCACTTAAGGATACTACCACCACCATGTTTAACTGTAGGCGCCATATTTATAAAAATTAATTTCTCATTAATACACGTAAATTAATTTGTGGACATCTATGGTTTGATTTACTTGCCTGTGTGGATTGGATGGGTTGTTACCAACATCTAGTAAACGTTTCATGTCAATAGCACCTTTAGAAATGGATTTACTTAGAAAACTGGGCAAGTGTTCAATACTTATTTCACTCACTGTAGGTGCAACAAAAACCAGGATATGACTATGCGCTGCCAAATAGGATAAAAAGCCAAATACAATAAAACATGGGAATTTAATGTGAAATAAAAACAAACAACACGTTTCAAAATGTATTGTTCTACGTCCATTGCCATCTATTGGTTTGAATGTAGCTGCCATTCACAATACGTGGGCAAGACAAATCAAACTTTTAGAAAACGCATGAATAAACATAGATCTAATATCGGGAATAGCGGTGAGAATCATAGTGTTTTAAGACATTTTTGTTTAGAAAACAATAAAGATCCTACAAGATTGAAACAAATCATTTTATAATAAATTTCAGACTATGTTTGGAAAAGTTACCGTAATTTAAGCAATATAGAATCTTTTTGAATCTTTACATTATACACACTTGTACCGAATAGATCTAAATGATTGCGTGTAAAATACAGTGGCTTGCGAAAGTATTCACCCCTTTTGGCATTTTTCGTGTTTTGCTACCTCACAACCTGGAATTTCCCTGTTTTTTTGAGGGTTTGCATCAGTTCATGTAAAGAATATGCCTACAACTGTGAACTTTTGGTCTTCTTTTTATTGTGAAGCAAACAACAAAATAGGGCAAAATAACTGAAAACTACAATGTGCATAATTATTCACCTCCCTAAAGTCAGTATTTTGTAGAGCTTCCTTTTGCGGCAATTACAGTTGCAAGTCGCTTTGGATATGAGCTTTCCACATCTTGCCATTGGGAGTTTTGCCCATTCCTCAAGGTAAAACTGCTCCAGCTCCTTCAAGTTAGATGGATTCCTCTGGTTTCTTCCTGAAAATGATTGCAATCACAAATTCTTTGGTATTATTATCTTCATTTAATTTGTCTTCAATGAAAAAACACAAAAAGAATTGTCCTAAAGCCAAATTGGATATAATTCCACACCAAACCTAAAAAGGGGGTGGACAAAAGTATTGGCACATGTGATGCTTCTCTAATTCGTGTAATTAACAGCACCTGTAACTTACCTGTGGCACCTAACAGGTGTTGGCAATAACTAAATCACACTTGCAGCCAGTTAACATGGATTAAAGTTGACTCAACCTCTGTCCTGTGTCCTTGTGTGTACCACATTGAGCATGGAGAAAAGAAAGAAGACCAAAGAACTGTCTGAGGACTTGAGAAACCAAATTGTGAGGAAGCATGAGCAATCTCAAGGCTATCTCCAAAGACCTGAATGTTCCTGTGTCTTCCGTGCACAGTGTCTTCAAGAAGTTTAAAGCCAATGGCACTGTGGCTAACCTCCCTAGATGTGGACCGAAAAGAAAAATTGACGAGAGATTTCAACGCAAGATTGTGCGGATGGTGGATAAAGAACCTCGACTAACATCCAAACAAGTTCAAGCTGCCCTGCAGTCCGAGGGTACAACAGTGTCAACCCGTACTATCCGTCGGCGTCTGAATGAAAAGGGACTGTATGGTAGGATACCCAGGAAGACCCCACTTCTTACCCCGAGACATAAAAAAGCCAGGCTGGAGTTTGCCAAAACTTACCTGAGAAAGCCTAAAACGTTTTGGAAGAATGTTCTCTGGTCAGATGAGACAAAAGTAGAGCTTTTTGGGAAAAAGCATCAACATAGAGTGTACAGGAAAAAAAAAGAGGCATTCAAAGAAAAGAACACGGTCCCTACAGTCAAACATGGCGGAGGTTACCTGATGTTTTGGGGTTGCTTTGCTGCCTCTGGCACTGGACTGCTTGACCGTGTACATGGCATTATGAAGTCTGAAGACTACCAACAAATTTTGCAGCATAATGTAGGGCCCAGTGTGAGAAAGATGAGTCTCCCTCAGAAGTCATGGGTCTTCCAGCAGGACAATGACCCAAAACACACTTCCAAAAGCACTATAAAATGGTTTGAGAGAAAGCACTGGAGACTTCTAAGGTGGCCAGCAATGAGTCCAGACCTGAATCCCATAGAACACCTGTGGAGAGATCTCAAAATGGCAGTTTGGAGAAAGCACCCTTCAAATATCAGGGACCTGGAGCAGTTTGCCAAAGAAGAATGGTCTACAATTCCAGCAGAGCATTGTAAGAAACTCATTGATGGTTACCGGAAGCGGTTGTTCGCAGTTATTTTGGCTAAAGGTTGTGCAACCAAGTATTAAGCTGAGGGTGCCAATACTTTTGTCTGGCCCATTTTTGGAGTTTTGTGTGAAATGATCAATGATTTGATTTTTGCTTCATTCTCTTTTGTGTTTTTTCCTTGCAAGCAAATTAAATGAAGATAATAAGACCAAAGAATTTGTGATTGCAATCATTTTCAGGAAGAAACTGAGTATTATCTGACAGAATTGCAGGGGTGCCAATACTTTTGGCCACCACTGTATATCTTTACATGCATTGGAACCCACTGAGTTTGACAGCGGGTGCTGTAAGCGTGGATTAATGTCATTGCTACACTATGGAGCGCTCCTTGTGATAATTTATTCTCAAAATCTTTGAGATGACTTTTTTTTAAAGGGAAAAAAAATGCTGCAGTTTACAGTACCAGCGATGTGAATCAGATTTCTAAAACCTCATGCACACGCTGCTTATTTTTTCCTTGTGGATTTGAACTATCAGAGTTTACTTAAATCTGACGCATGTGAATTCTTTGTCAATTGACATGCTGCAGATAAAAAAAAACACTTTGAGAGTTCAAATTCCGCAAGGTAAAAATAAGCAGTTTGTTCATGGGATTTCTGGAATTCACTGTACTGGTGCTGTAAACTGCAGCATTTTTTACCCCTTAAAAATGTGTGGGAAAAATCACACAAAAATGCAGCGTGTGAACAAGCTTTAAAGGCACCCCCATACAAATTAGATGGCTGTTGGAAGAACAACGCAATCATCAGTATGAAATTGGATATGCCCAATCGACATCTTCCCTGACCATCAGTTGGGCGGTGCTCCCATCAATATCGGCAGGTTTGGCCAACATTAGTCAAATGTGTATGGGAGACCTTAAAGATGTTGTCCACTACTTTATCACTGATGATGTATCCTTAGGATAGGTCATCAATGTCTGTTCGGCTGGGATCCGACACCCAGCACCCCCACTGATCAGCTGTTATCGGTGGTGGCGGCTGGAAATACTCACTTGCGGAGCTGGCGGCCGCCGACAGTGATAACGGCTGATCGGCGGGAGTGCCAGGTGTAGGACCTTGGCCAATCAGACATTGATGACCAAACTTAAGGATAAGTCATCAATGAAAAAGTAGTGGACAACCTCTTTAAGTCACACCTCAAATTTCCCAAACTATTGACAAATCAATTATTGATAGTCTAAGATAGTATAAATATAGACCAAAAACCTGTAGGAGTCCTGAAAATAATTGCATTTGAAGCACGGTGATGATCACATAAGATGCATATCCCACCTACTGTTTCCCTACAGCACCCTGCACAGCAATTTACATTAAAATGGGATCACTTGTAATTATCTCCGGCTGGGAGGAGTTGCTATCATGTCCACATTCTTGGAAACCTCAACCTTAATAGGATGATCCTTGTCTATAAAGAGGCTTCTAATCTGTCCTCCTTCATTCTCACTTGAGCCAATAAGACAAACCACCATGCTCCTTATTCTCCTCCTGACCCTGACCGTCTGCAGCGTCAGCCAGATCTACGGGTATCATCTATCATCTACGGGTAACTCCAATCGTTCTGCTTATGTTTTATGATGCATGAATTGCTACGCTTACCCCATTTTATTGCATAATCTGTGCTAAGTTCAGTTTATACTTGTTCACTGTTTAGCGGGAATTTGAAAATTAACTTTTATTAGATTTAGCGTACAAGCAATTACTTATGTGAAAAAGAAAATATGCTAAATTTTTTTCAAAAACATGCTCTGGATGGAGGACAGGAGCCAAAATTAAAAAATAACGTATTGTGCATCCAAAAATTGCTATGTTTCCGCCATGCTTTGGACTTTTTCCTCTCCTTTCCACAATCTATCAATGTATATGATAGGGGTAAAGGGAATGTATCATCAGAAAATGATCTATTGTTAAAGGGACTGTCAGCACAGAATGACTGTCATACCAAGTACAGGCACTCAGTGCTTCATGGCGGACCCAATCATTTATATACACCTTCCCACTTGTTTGTTTTCCCTTTTTCTCCACCCTTCTCAGGCTCTATGAAGCCAGAACTGTCAATCAAAGAAGAGGGGGGGGTAGAGATAGAGAGAAAACAATCAGGTGTGAAGGTGTACAGGTGTGCTCAAAAGTTTACATACCCAGGCAGAATGAAGGATACAAGAGTCTGTCTGCATCCCAGAAACTCACTCAACTTTTATGCACACACACTGCTTTCAAGCAAACAGGTCACAGGTGAGGATGTGTCCTTTAGTAGCCATTCAAACCCATTTGTGTCAAATTCTGTGCATGTTATCAGGCCAAAATCACCAGGGTATGTGAACTTTTGATCAGGGTCATTTGGATGTTTTTGGTTGTCATTAAGACTTAAAGGGGTATTTCCATCTCCAAGATCATATCCCAATATGTAGTAGGTATAATAATAATATTAGCAAATACATCCAATTAGAAATGTAGTATAGTATTTTTTATTCACTATCTCTCTTTCCTCATGTACAGGCATCGCAGGACCTTAGGTATCTATGGTTACGACCACTAGCAACTAGCTAACTAACTGTGACTTTATCAGTGGAGGTAACTGACGCGCCCCCTGGGCCATATTCTTTAGGGGGAATATCCGGAGCCGGATCAGATGGGAGTTGTAGTCTTCCGAGTGGCTGTGACCCGGTCCGTGCCCAGGGTGTCAAACTCAGTTGTATGTGGCAGTCCTACAGATGTTATTAAGTTCTTAATGTCGACTACGCCACCCGTTGTGTTGCGGTCACTATGGCCGCCGCTGCAGCAGGGTCCGCTGAGGCTGATGGTGCAGGTGCAGCTTTGGTGATATAACCCCCAACGGGTGGGGTATAGCCTCAGGGGGATCAGGTGCAGAGGATGGGGGTTGTGATGATGCAGTGTAGACGGCAATCAGAGACAGAGTCGGGTTATGCAGTTTAGGATGTTTACTCACTGCTGATGTTCCGGTCACTCCAGCTTCGAGTGACCTCCCGAGCCGTGCTGCGTCCACCAGGTTCTGGATCCAGCCAACCCCCAAATAAGTCCGGAGCGTGACCCTGAGCTCTCCTTCTGTCCTTTCCTCTGGCCGTCCCCACCAGAGATCCACCCAGGTCCAGCTCCCTCGGGCCTTCTGTTGGGAGACCCTTGGCCTTGGGTTCCCTGACCCTCCACGTGGTGTGCCTTCGTGGTGGATGTGGTGGGTGGCCGTGGCAAATGCTGCCCACGGCCTCCGGTCTCTGGCTGGGGTGTGTTTTTGCCCCCACCAGCTTGGGTTCCGGTACCCTGCGCCGACTCTTCACCCGGGGATTTAATTTGGGGTCTTAGAGTCCTTTCTTCTGTTTCCCCCTCTGGGTCTCTCTCTCTCCTCTCTCACTCTGGGTCTCTCTTCTCCTCCGCTCGCTGACTTTCTCTCTGCAACTGACCCTGATCTCTGTTGGTGCCCACCTTATATACACCCTCTATGTGTGAGCTCAGGTGACCAGCACCCAATGAGCTCCTATCTTTACCCAGGCTGCTCCCCCTATCTGCCCCTACACTACTTGGGATGTACCACCCCCCTCCCACTCCAGCCAGGAACAGACTCGGTCGTACCTGCACATTTCTAAGTGGGAGTACCGTCGGCCTGTTCCTCGGAAATGGGATGTGTGTAGTGCATGCAGCCTACCGAGCTCAGTTCCACACTCCATCCTTACCCGGGAGTGGAATATCACACCTCTGGGTTGAGGTGCAATACCCCTGTAGCAGCCGAATCCTCAGGGTGCTACATTCCCCCCTGGTAAATCACAGCACGTCCTCGGGCTGTAAGATAAAAACAACACCAAACATACATTTTTTTTTCATAAACATATAAAACATATAAAACATTATATATATATAAACTTTTCAGATAAAACATTCTCGTCGTCTCTTGTTTCTCCTCCGGTCACTGTGCAACGTGTGACCGGGTAAAGTGCGACAGTCTCTCTGGAAAACTGGTTTTCCCATAAAACCGGTAGGGGGCGCTTTAGGACGCGCAACTATATACAAGGATAGTGGCCGCTCTCAGTCCTCGGCCAGTAAAGGAGGGAAAGGGAATGGCTGCTCACAGTCCTCAGCCTGTGGGATTAAGGGTAAACGGGTAAACAGTTCACTCAGCTGGTCCCAACGGGGACTATATTTGCAGTAACAGTTTCTTTATACCCCGATCGGGTAACTATTTACAGCACCTACTCCGCTGTACTCAACAACGTCTTCCTCCTGCTCCTTCTTTGGGGATCTCAGCTTCAGACCCGTCCGGATCCTCTTGCTCTTCCTCCTCACATCGCAGCTCCTCCTCTGTCAGGCGATGCACATGGAGGGCGTAAGGTCCTTTGGCACACTTGTGCCGGGTAAAGGTGACCTCGTCCCCGATATAAAGGTCACGACCTCTGTGCCCCTCCGGCAGATGGGACTCCACATCTCTGCGCGTGACAAAGACGTCGCCGGGGGTGTTGTGGTCTCTGATGAAGCCCCACCCATGCTGCATGTTGAACTTAATTACAGTCCCGGTGGTGCGGGGACTGTGCGCTGCACGGGGGTCCCTCCTGGTTCGGCTCTTCTGCTCGGCGCTCCTTATTTGGGCCTGTTGTTCCCGGACCCGCCTCTCTCTCCGCTCCCTCGCAAACTCCTCGAGCTGCTGTCGGCAGCACGCAGCACGCTCCGCTGCAGCTGCCCTGGTTTCTTGAGTGAACCCCATTAGGTCTTCTCCGGTGGGGTCCCACTCAAATTGGGTCTCTTCAAGCGGGGGCGAGATCCTTATCACGGGCTTCGGAGCCGGAATCAGGGGTGCACACATGGCCCCAACTCTCCTCTGGTGCTCCAGTTCATAATATCTCTGGGGCCAGATGAAAGGCTGCCCGTCCGGCCACGTGTGCTGGGCAAACAAGTCCTCTCCCAGACGCGGCACCCTTGGTTTTACGGGTGCGGGCGCGGTGGTGGTGGCGCCCGGGTTGCCCAGGTCTTGCGGCCAGGCCTGGGGCACCTGGAAGGTGAAGGGCACCGTCAGGACGGCGGCGCCCTGGGCTACTTGGCCCTGCGACCAGGCCGGGGGCTCCGCGGAGGTAGGGGGCGCTGTTGGTATTGCGGCGCCCGGGAATTCTAGGCCCTGCGACCAGGCTGGTGTTACTTCCTGTTTTGCCACGCTCGGGGTCGGTGCGCATGGCGTCACAGGGGTCGCGGCGGCGGCTTCCGGTTGGGGCCTAGTCTGCGTCGGTGACATGGCGTTTTCGGGCACAGCAGGGGGACTTTCGGGCTCTGCGACGGGGAGCTGGGGCAGGTAAGCGGTGTACTGGTTTGGGGTATAGACGTTCCCTTTACCTGCCTCCATGCGTTCGGCTCCCTTCTCGGCGCCGTCTCCGGCCTTGGGTCCTCCCGCGCCATCCTCAGAGGCGGTCTGTCTCCTCATCTTGGCTGGCGTGCTCCGGGTCTTGGTTTGCTGGGACATCTCTCGGCTCCACTCCGCCAATGTCTCTCGCTGTACCCGGGCCATCCTCCGTGCGAGGCCCTCCAGGGCAGTCTGCGCACACTCCCGGTCTCGGGGGAGCTGTGCGAGGACCTCCACTAGGCCTAGTGGGGTCGTGGTTTCCAGCAGGCTCCTGACCAACGGGTCGGTGCTGCTCTGCTCTTCTTCCAGCAGGCTCCTGGCCAGCGGGCCGGTGCTGCTCTGCTCTCCTACAGTTGTCTCCAGCAGGCTCCTGGCCAGCGGGCCGGTGCTGCTCTGCTCTCCCTCCTCTGTTTCTAGCAGGCTCCTGGCCAACGGGCCGGTGCTGCTCTGCTTTCTCGCCATCTCCGGGTAAGCTCCTCCGATCTTCTTCTCCCGGCTTCTTGCCTCCGGGTGCGCTCGCTCTCGACTGCTCCAGGCGGCACCCATCTTTGCTCTCTCCTTTTGTCTCCTCCCCCTTCGAGGGCGGTCCCGGGGCCACTTGGTGACTGTCAGCTCCAGGGGCTGTTCTTTCACGCTGACAGACACCTCTAGCATCACAGTCTCTGTTGGTGGGGGCGGTTTCCACTTTTGGCGCCATTTTCGGTCCTGGCCCACGATGGGAGGTGGCCTCTCGCCACCCTCTGGCACGCCCATAATGGCGCCCGCTCTTCCAAGGCGGGAAACCTTCGGAAATGGCGGGAATCGCTTCCCAGTGGCGGGAAACTCTGCAGATGGCGGGAAAAAGCTGTTAATGGCGGACAACCGGCGGGAATCGACTGGTGATGGGGTCCGATGGCGGGGACCCTCCGGAACCGGCAGGAGACTTCTTTTTGAGGTAAACTCGTTCTTTTCTTCAGGCACGCAGTACCCGGGTGTTGCGGGCACGTAATCCTGCCGACTACGCCAAAGTTGACGCGCCCCCTGGGCCATATTCTTTAGGGGGAATATCCGGAGCCGGATCAGATGGGAGTTGTAGTCTTCCGAGTGGCTGTGACCCGGTCCGTGCCCAGGGTGTCAAACTCAGTTGTATGTGGCAGTCCTACAGATGTTATTAAGTTCTTAATGTCGACTACGCCACCCGTTGTGTTGCGGTCACTATGGCCGCCGCTGCAGCAGGGTCCGCTGAGGCTGATGGTGCAGGTGCAGCTTTGGTGATATAACCCCCAACGGGTGGGGTATAGCCTCAGGGGGATCAGGTGCAGAGGATGGGGGTTGTGATGATGCAGTGTAGACGGCAATCAGAGACAGAGTCGGGTTATGCAGTTTAGGATGTTTACTCACTGCTGATGTTCCGGTCACTCCAGCTTCGAGTGACCTCCCGAGCCGTGCTGCGTCCACCAGGTTCTGGATCCAGCCAACCCCCAAATAAGTCCGGAGCGTGACCCTGAGCTCTCCTTCTGTCCTTTCCTCTGGCCGTCCCCACCAGAGATCCACCCAGGTCCAGCTCCCTCGGGCCTTCTGTTGGGAGACCCTTGGCCTTGGGTTCCCTGACCCTCCACGTGGTGTGCCTTCGTGGTGGATGTGGTGGGTGGCCGTGGCAAACGCTGCCCACGGCCTCCGGTCTCTGGCTGGGGTGTGTTTTTGCCCCCACCAGCTTGGGTTCCGGTACCCTGCGCCGACTCTTCACCCGGGGATTTAATTTGGGGTCTTAGAGTCCTTTCTTCTGTTTCCCCCTCTGGGTCTCTCTCTCTCCTCTCTCACTCTGGGTCTCTCTTCTCCTCCGCTCGCTGACTTTCTCTCTGCAACTGACCCTGATCTCTGTTGGTGCCCACCTTATATACACCCTCTATGTGTGAGCTCAGGTGACCAGCACCCAATGAGCTCCTATCTTTACCCAGGCTGCTCCCCCTATCTGCCCCTACACTACTTGGGATGTACCACCCCCCTCCCACTCCAGCCAGGAACAGACTCGGTCGTACCTGCACATTTCTAAGTGGGAGTACCGTCGGCCTGTTCCTCGGAAATGGGATGTGTGTAGTGCATGCAGCCTACCGAGCTCAGTTCCACACTCCATCCTTACCCGGGAGTGGAATATCACACCTCTGGGTTGAGGTGCAATACCCCTGTAGCAGCCGAATCCTCAGGGTGCTACATAACCATGGATACCTAAGGTCCTGCGATGCCTGCACATGAGAGAAGAGAGATAGCGAATCAGAAAAAAATATACATTTCTAATTGGAGGTATTTGCTAATATTATTATTTATTACACCTACTACATATTGGGATAGGATCTTGGAGATGGATACCCCTTTAAAAAGAGAAAACACAGTAGTTTGACAATAAATGGCTTCACCCAACCAAAAACCATGAAGCACCGAGCAACGGGGCTTAGTTTGAACAGTCATTCCATGCTGACAGAGTCCCTTTAAAAAGGGACTCTTAAACCACGGACAGCATGAATCAGATCCTGGCTGCACCATTGCATCCATGTATGTTTGTTTGTCTTCTACGCTCCAGCAACTCACAGAAAACATAGTTTTACCCCTTAAGGATGCAGTTAATTTTCTTTTTTGCATTTTCATTTTTTCGTCTCCTTTTACAAATAGCCACAACTGTTTTATTTTATCACCAGCAGACGGGTGAGTGTTTTTTTTTTTCTTGTGGGACGATATATTGTTATGAATGATCCCATTATTTTACCATACAGCAGGGAGGTCAAACTCAAATACACCGGCAGCCAAAATTAAAAACTTGAACAAAGTCGCAGGCCAGCCTTGATAGCTATTAAAAATATGTCTACAATTAAGGACATTTTCCTTATCAAATATAACGATAAACCTTTTCATATGGAAAAGTGTTGTCCTGCGAACAAACTGCATTTTAATTAATAGATCTTAGAATAAAATAAACACAATTAACACAATTACAAATGGGGCATACTAGAATTATATGATATGGTATGTAAGAGCTGTAAAAAGCATATGGCCCAATGGCCTAATTTAAATATGTAATAACAAAGGATAAAAAAACTTGAATTAAAAAATAATACACAATATAATATATGATGCAAACAAAAGTGCCCCCCAAACACAGTATGATACCCCCACAGTGAATTCCTCCACATGCATGGTATGATGACCCTACTGTACCCCCCCAAGCACAGTATGGTGACCCCAATACAGTATGATGCCCCAACTTTGATCCCTCCACATAGTATAATGGGCCCCACATAGTCCTCCATATAGAATAATGGGCCCCACAAAGTCTTCCATACAGTATAATGGGCCTTACATAGTCCTCCATACAGTATAATGGGCCCCACATAGTCTTCCATACAGTATAATGGGCCCACATAGTCCTCCATACAGAATAATGGGCCCCACATAGTCCTCCATACAGTATAATGGGCCCCACATAGTCATCCATACAGAATAATGTGCCCCACATAGTCCTCCATATAGAATAATGGGCCTTACATAGTCCTCCATACAGAATAATGGGCCCCACATAGTCCTACATACAGTATAATGGGCCCCATACAGTCCATACAGTATAATGGGCCCCATATAGTCCATACAGTATAATGGCCCCACATAGTCCTAGCATACAGTATAATGGGCCCCACATAGTCAATACAATATAATGGGCCCCACATAGTGCTCCATACAGAATAATGGCCCCACATAGACCTCCATACAGTGTAATGGCCCCACATAGTCCTACATACAGTATAATGGGCCCCACATAGTCCTCCATACAGTATAATGGGCCCCATATAGTCAATACAGTATGATGGGCCCTATATAATCAATACAGTATAATGGTCTCACATAAAAAATAAATAAATACTCACCTCTCCTTGCTGCTCTGGTCTCGACAGCGAACGTTCTGCAGCAGCACAGCGGGCGTGGAATAGTGACGTCATCGCACCCACTGTGAATTTTGAACTTTGTAAGAAAATAATAATAATTAGCTCGTGCTGCCATTTTCCGAGACCCATAATTTTTTTTATTTTTCCATCTATGGCACTGTGTGAAGACTAGTGTTGAGCCACCCCCGTAGTGTTCGAGTTCGGTTCGGTTCGTCGAACACCCGTGTGTTCGTCGAACTGTTCGTCGAACTGTTCGTCGAACACCTTCGAACACCGTTAAAACCAATGGCAGGCAAACAAAAACACATAGAAACACATAGAAAACACCTTCAAAGGTGTCCAAAAGCTGACAAACTGCTCAGAAGACACAACTAACACATGGAAAAGTGACAAGTACATATAGTCATGCGAAAAGAAAAGAGGTGGAGGAGTAAAAGGAGGGGGAGACACAGATATAGGCATGTCATGCCCTTCTAAAATCCAAAAAGTGAGAAGCCGAGACGGCCAGTCCGCTCCTGCCCGTGCCACCTCCGTGTCGCCGGGTTTGTGCCAGAGCCGCGGTGAACCCTGACGGCCAGCCCCCCTCTCCCAATACTGGTGCCTGTCCGCTGGTGGGTCGAGAGAGCCCCCCTGTGGTGGAGGCAGCTCTAAGCTTTTTAATTTAAATTGTCCCTCTAATTTGAATGAATACACTTTAAATCCATTTACAAGGATCTATTGGAGGGCAAGTCTCATGCCAGCAGCCGCGTAATTCCAGCTCCAGTAGCGTCCACTAAAGCTGCTGCAGTTAAAAAGCTTTTATAAGGATCGAGCTCGGCTGTCCACCGCAAGGCATCCTAGTGCCAGTCCCAGCCCCTATGCCTTGGGGTGCCTCCTGATGCTCTTCACTAAGTATCCCGTGGTCCCGAAGCATTTCCTTTGAAAAAATTAAGTGTCCAAACTACAGGTGGTGTAGCTTGCTTAACAGCCGGGATAATCCGCTGACTAGCAGACACTGCTACTAGGCACAAAGTATTTCCTGGGCTAGATGCAGTTAAAAATTTGTAAGTAGATACTCTCGTTGGATGCTGAGAAAGCATTCCATAGAGTCTCCTGGCACGCCATATATGATTCTCTTAAAAAGCTTGGGGTAGGGGTCTAGGGGACCCTTTTATAGCCAAAATCACGGCCCTGTATCACAATACGTCACCTAGGCTGAAGATAAATGGAACTGTAGCACCGAGGGCTCGGTTGCTACAGACGTATTGCACCTCACCCAGAGGTGTGATATCTCACTCTCAGATAAGGATGGAGTGTGGATCAGGACCCGACACCTGCATGCATTACACCACATTGCCGTGGGGCAGGGCGACCAATATGCCCCTGAGATGGGCACGACAGTCCCTGTCCCTGGCTGGAGTGGGGGGAGGGAACACTGAGGAAGGGGAACCCTGCAGTGCAGGAGCAGGGAGGAAGCAGTTCCTGGGTGCATTGAGAAGGGAGTATAAAAGGTGGGCACCATCTTAGTTCAGTGCAGAGAAGTCTGAGCAGAAGTGGCAGGGAGCAGGGGCTCTGCATGAGCTCTGCTCCGGAGGCGGGCCTAGTAACAGAGGCCCAGGCCTGCAAGAGGGAGAAGGAAGGAAGAGGAGCGGAGAAGGCTCCAGGAACGAGGAATGAAGGGATCCCAGGGGTGCGGACGGGCGAGTCGCCACCGCACGCCCGAATCCACCTGCGTGGAGGGGTCAGGCCAAAGGGGGAGACCGGTCCCCGAACTAGTGGAGGCAGGAAACGACCCTCAGCTAGAAACCGGAGGCTCTGACATTTTATGTGGCGCAGCCCCTTGCTCCACCCGCTAGGAAGGCACCACATAGGGTCAGGGAAACTGGCGCCAAGTTTACCAAGAGGAGGCCCGAGGCAGCCGGACAGAAGTGTTGGTAAGAAAGGCCAGACAAAGGACACACAAAGGGGGTCCTGTGAAGCGCTCCAAAGTTATCTGGGAGTTGTCTGAGCCCCTCACCTGGTGAGCACAGTACGACGTGGGCAGCCGTTACCTGCAGACGTGGTCTGGATAATAAGAACTGTGAGTAAAGGCCCTGAACTGCATCACTGACTCCGTGTCGTTACTGCTGCTGCCCTGCACCATCACCCCCATCCTCCGCATACACTGCCCTGAGGCTATACTCCTCCCGTGGGGAGTTATGCTACGCTCTGCTGCACCCACAACACCAGCCTTAGCGGTCTGCCCTGTAGCAGCGGTTCACTCTGACCGCAATCCACGGGTGGCGTAGTCGGACATTTAAACATCAAAACCACATAAATAGTTCCGCCACTGGTTTGACCGCCCTGAGCCACGGAACCGGATCGCTGCCACGAAGACTACAACCACCAGCATCCACCAAAAAGGGTCCGGCTCCGGGTGTCCCAAGGCCCAGGGGGTGCGTCAGAACATTTTCATCACCTTTCACAATCACCAATGGGACAAGGCAGGGATGTCCTCTGTCCCCTCTCTTATACATCCTAGTGACGGAGCACCTGCTCTCATCAATTCGCCATAACCCCAATATTAGGTGGATTGAGGTGGGAGGCACCGAGTACAAGTGCTCTCTATTTGCTGATGATGTCCTAGTATATATCACTCAATCACATATATCCATCCCTGCTGTTATGGCTGAAATAGATCACTTTGTTACATGGTAAAATTTTAAAATCAATGCAGCGAAGTCTGAGGCCCTCGATGTCTCCCTCCCTAAATCCATATAGGATTCCATCCAGTCCAACTTTCCCTTTGCCTGGCCCTCACAGGGTATCAAATACTTAGGAATTCCTATTCATAGAGACCTCTCCCATCTATGTTATCTTAATTTTGGGCCCTTTATTGAACAATTCCATACAGACCACGGTTGGCAAGTTAGAACTGTAAGATTCACTACGTGAACCACTGGTGTTTTGTGGAAAAGCACATGTACACCGCGTTCCAAATTATTATGCAAAAAGTGTTTAGGAGTGATAAGGGAAGAATTTGTTTGTTTGTCAGTTAAACTCATTGATGGTGATGTGTGTCAGGGCTCTTTATATCACGGTAAGCAATTGCAGACACCTGTGCTAATTAGTTTGGCAGGTGTGTCCAATGAAAGGCAAGACTACTTAAGAAGGCTCTCTCACATTATTAAGCAGCCTACATTTTCTGCCAAAATGGGAAAGAAAAAGGATGTGTCGGCTGCTGAGAAGCAACAAATTGTGGAGTGTTTAGGTCAAGGCATGACTACAATCAACATTGTGCGATGATCAGGATGAAGTGTCTTGGCAATCAAGAAGTATGTAGCTGATTCACAGTACACACGTGTGCGTGCTGATAAGGGCAAATTGAGGACTCTTTCCTACAGGCAATTACGTCAGGTTGAAACAGCAGCGGCAAAAAAGCCTTGTCATAGCAGCAGACAAGTTTTTGAAGCTGCTTGTGCCTCCAACGTCCCCCGAACAACAAGATGCAGGGTCCTTCAGAGGTTTGCAGCTGTGCATACGCCATCCTGTCGACCTCCTCTATCCACTTCACACAAGCAGAAACGGCTCCAGTGGGCCAAACATTACATGAAGACTGATTTCAAAACTGTTTTGTTCACGGATGAGTGCCGTGCAGCGCTCGATGGTCCAGATGAATGGAGTGGAGGATGGCTGGTTGATGGACACCCCACGCAAACACGGCTACAGCGCCAACAAGGAGGAGGTGGAGTAATGTTTTGGGCTGGAATCATGGGGAGAGAGATTGTCGGCCCCTTTAGGATCCCTGAAGGCGCTAAAGATGAACTCCATAATGTATGTGGATTTTCTCAAACAGCACTTCCTGCCATGGTTCAAGAAGAAGAACCGTGTATTTCACAGCAAGATCATTTTTCTGCATGATAATGCACCATCTCATGCTGCACATAAAACATCTGCATCTCTGGCTGATATGGGCATAAAAGGGGACAAACTTATGGTGTGACCCCCATGCTCCCCTGACCTCTACCCCATTCAGAACCTTTGGAGCATCATTAAAAGGAGTGTCTATGATGGCGGGAGGCAGTTCACATCTAAGCAACAGCTCTGGGAGGGTATTCTGTCCTCATGCAAAACAATTGAAGCAGAAACCATCCAAAACCTGACAAATTCAATGGACGAGAGAGTTCAGAAGCTCCTTTCGAACAAGGGGTCCTAGGTGAAAATGTAACATCACCTAGAATAAAGTTTTGAGTTGAAAACTGTTTGATTTCAGTTTCTAACAACCTGCTAATGCTTATAATTTCAAAAATGACCATTTTTTTGGTCTTTATTAAAATGAAAAGGTTGATCGAAAAGTTTGGGGGATCTAAGAGTGTGGCAACCCAGTAGTCATGATTACTTCGAATTCTGACAATATGAGGGTCATGCTGCAGGTAGTGCAGCAAGAAGGCACTTATGTGTCTTGCGCATCTCGGAGCCCCAAAATTATTTTCCGGGCTAGATGCAGCTAAAAATTATTTTTAATTTTAAATCTGGTGAAGCTTATTATAGATGGCCTAATAGGATCAGTGCTGCACACTGCTACAAAGCCCAAATTATTTTCCAGTCAAGATACAGATAAACATGATTAGTAATTTGAAAGCTTAAAACGGTTGGTAGGGTGATTTTAACCAATCATCAAGCTTTTACTCTCCCCAGGATGACACAGGGGTAGAAAAGTCGTTTCGGATCCATGATTTGTTCATCTTTATGAACGTGAGTCTGTCTACATTATCAGTGGAGAGCCGCGTGCGCTTATCTGTCAGCACACCACCAGCAGCGCTGAACACACGTTCAGACAGAACGCTGGCTGCGGGGCATGACAAGATCTCCAAGGCGTAAGTGGCTAGCTCCGGCCATTTATCCAGATTGGAAGCCCAAAAAGAGCAAGGGTCCAGTGACACAGTCGTGGCTTCAATGTTTACTTGGAGATACTCCTGTACCATCGTCTCTAGGTGTTGACTATGTGTCAGACTTCTTGTCTCCTGTGGCCTTGCAAAGGATGGGCTAAAAAAGTGGTGAAATGATTCCGCAAAATTGATGTTACCAGCAGATACTGTGGTTCTGTTACGGTTTGAGTGCTGAACACTTGACGGTCCCACGGTTGGCAAGTTGGAACTGTGAGATTCACTACGTGCACCACTGGTATTTTGTGGAAAAGCACATGTAAGATTCTGCAACAGTCTCTGCTGATACTCCTGCATGCGTGCATCCCTTTCTATGGCAGGAATAATTTCTGCAAATTTACTTTTGTACCGGGGATCTAACAGTGTGGCAACCCAGTAGTCAGGATTATTTCTAATTCTCACAATTCGAGGGTCATGTTGCAGGTAGTGCAGCAAGAAGGCACTCATGTGTGTTGCGCATCCAGGAGCACCAAGTCCCTGTTGTGTTGGTGGCGAGGTAGCAATCATGCTTCCTTCCTCTGTCCTCTCCCCCCAACCTCGCACAACAGAAATGTGATCAAGGTCTCCCTCATCTGATGAGTCTTCCATCAGTTCGTCCTCCACTTCTTCCTGGGCTCCTGCACCTTCCTCACTAGTTTGGCTGCTACCATGCACCCTGGTAAAATCATCTCCCCCACCCTCACATGCCTGCCGCCTTGGTGCTGCCGACCGTCTGGACCTTGCAGATGTTAGCCCTTCCGCATACAACTCCTCCTCCTCTACTTCCTCCACCTCCTCTTGTGCCACCACCTGACTCCGAATTCTGTTTAACATGTGCTCCAGCATGTAAATCACCGGAATAGTCATGCTGATAATGGCATCGTCAGCACTAAACATCTTCGTCGCCATTTCAAAACTGTGCAGAAGGGTGCATAGGTCCCTGATCTGAGACCACTCCTCCAGCGTGATTTGCCCCACCTCTGAATCTCGTTGGCCCAGGCTATACGTCAGAACGTATTGCACCAGGGCTTGTCGGTGCTGCCACAGTCGCTGCAACATGTGCAGAGTTGAATTCCACCGGGTAGGCACATCGCATTTTAGCCGGTGAAGTGGCAGGCCCAACGACTTCTGTAGAGATGTAAGTCGCTGAGCTGCGGGATGCGAACGGCGGAAGTGAGCACACAGTGACCGTGCCCTCTGCAGAAGGCCATCTAGTCTGGGATAGTGGGCTAAAAATTGCTGGACAACCAGGTTCAACACGTGAGCCATACAAGGCACGTGTGTGACATTGCCCCGGCGAAGGGCCGCACCCAGGTTTGCAGCATTGTCGCACACGGCCTTCCCTGGTTTCAGGTCCAGTGGAGACAACCATTCATGAAATTGGTTCTCCAGAGCTGACCACAACTCCTCAGCTGTGTGACTCACATTTCCCAGACATTTCAATGTAAAAACCGCCTGATGACGTTGAGCCCTACTGCCAGCATAGTAAGGAGGTGTGCAGGATCCCTTCTGCGCAGTTAGAAAGATTGTGGCATGACCAGACAGGCTTTGGGTGCAGGTGGAAGACCGAGAGGAGGTTGAGGAGGCAGAAGCAGTGGAGGAAAAATGACATAAAGAGGATTGACGCACAACTCGTGGGGACGGCAAGACTTGGACAGCAGCCCCTTGTCCTGCTGTCACCATAGTTACCCAGTGCCCAGTCAGCGACATGTAACGCCCCTGTCCATGCCTACTCGTCCAAGTGTCTGTGGTGAAATGCACCCTGTCACACACAGAGTTTCTCAAAGAAGCGGTGATGTTGTGTGCGACATGCTGGTGGAGCGCAGGCACACCTTTCTTTGAGAAGTAGTGCCGACTGGGCATCTGGTACTGGGGCACTGCGACGGACATAAGGTCTCGAAAATCCTCTGTGTCCACCAGGCGGAAAGGCAGCATTTCTGTAGCCAAGAGCTTGCAGATGGTGAAATTCAACCTCTTAGCTTTCTCATGGCTAGGAGGAAATGGTCTTTTACTTGTCCACATCTGAGGGACCGAGGGCTGGCTATTGTGCTTAGACGGGGTTGATAAGGGTGTCCCCGGCAAACTGCCGGTCTGTGAGGAAGATGCAGGCGGACATGTTAGGTTGCCTTGATCCAAAGGTGGTGCTATCGATGTCGGACATCGCTCAAGACCAGCTGGTGTTACCACCTCCAAAGAAAATGATGACCTGCCAATCACGCTGGCTGTTGCGGGTAAAGAGGTGGCAGGTCTGCGCCCCAAAACAGGTGTGACTGCTGTCCCCCCAGTCACAGAGGATGAAGAGGCCGCGGATGCACAAGATATGGCAGACGGTGGTTGGCCCGGCCGGCTAGACCGCATTGTAGCACACTGAGCTTCCCACTGCAACTTATGCTTCATGTCCATGTGCCGGTTCATGCATGAAGTACTCAAACTATGTATTTTTTGGCCTCTACTTAGCTTTTGCTGACAAATGTTACAGATAACACGAGTTGGGTCATCTTTATCGATCTGAAAAAATGCCCAGGCTATGCAAGGCTTAGCACCCATGCGACCTGAAGAGCCACCACGACTTGTGTTGAGAGGCAGAGTTGTGTTTGAGGATGCAGTTGTTGACGTGCTTCCAGTACTACGTCTCTGTCCAGGAAGGCGCAACCTGACCTCGTCGTCACTAGCATCTTCCTCCACCTCCTCTGCTGACCTCATCTCTTGGCTGACTGTGGGTTGACAGTAAGTGGGATCTCCGACCTCATCATCATCACCCTGTGCGTTATCACACCCGTCGTCCTCAGAGCCAACCTGTTCCTGCCCTGACAAAAAACTAAAGTTGTCGCTCCAATCAGGTATTTGAGTCTTATCATCGTCTTCCTCATTGTCTCCACCAACAGGAGTTACAGTTTGGGAATGAGGGTCTACATTATGGTCAGAACCTTCTGCGTCTGGTCCTGGATCCGACTCATAAAGATTCTGGGCATCAGTGCAGATCATTTCCTCGTCTGGATTCACAGAAGCGCTGGAGTCGACCTCTGATTCCCAGGCTATAGTATGAGTAAACAGCTCTGCAGACTCAACCATCTGTTCTACCTCATACTCAGACGGGCAGCTGGAGATTTGGGAGCTGTGAGGAAGCAAGTGCGATTTGGGTGACACCTTTGAGGACTGGAGTATTTGTGATGTTGAAGTTGATGTGGAGGAGAGCCCACTTAAAGGAGCACTTGATATCCGTTGAAGCACCTGCTGTTTTTGTGCCTCATCTGGAATTTGTAGCGATTGGCGTGGCCGTAAGAAAGGGATCTTATCACATTGTCCGCTAAAAGAAGTAGACATTTTAGTTTGGCTGGAAGATGGTCTTTCTTCTGCACCTACCCCACGGACACAACCTTTTTTCCCCTTCCCAACACGCCTATTCCCCTTTCCACCAGCAGCAGGCCTTTTTCCACTCATTTTGGTGGTTAACTAATTCACAACTCTGGAGTTGTTTGCACAAAAAAACAATGGATGGTAACCGAGCAGAGCTGAGTGGCCAAACTGTGGTATTAGGCCAAAACTATTGGCTGGGTTAGATGCAGAAAAAAATTATTTTTAATTTGCAACCTGATGGAGGTCAGTATAGATGGACTAATAGACCAAGTCCCACACACCGCTAGAAGCCCAAATATTTTTTCAGAGCTAGATGCAGAAAATTTTTTTATTCAATTTGCAACCTGATGGAGGTCAGTATAGATGGACTAATAGACCAAGTCCCACACACTGCTAGAAGCCCAAATATTTTTTCAGAGCTAGATGCAGAAAAAAATTATTTTTAATTTGCAACCTGATGGAGGTCAGTATAGATGGACTAATAGACCAAGTCCCACACACCGCTAGAAGCCCAAATATTTTTTCAGAGCTAGATGCAGAAAAAAATTATATTCAATTTGCAACCTGCTGGACGTCAGTATAGAAGGACTAATAGAACAAGTCCCACACACTGCTAGAAGCCCAAATATTTTTTCAGAGCTAAATGAAGAAAAAAATTATTTTTAATTTGCAACCTGATGGAGGTCAGTATAGATGGACTAATAGACCAAGTCCCACACACTGCTAGAAGCCCAAATATTTTTTCAGAGCTAGATGCAGAAAAAAATTATTTTTAATTTGCAACCTGATGGAGGTCAGTATAGATGGACTAATAGACCAAGTCCCACACACCGCTAGAAGCGCAAATATTTTTTCAGAGCTAGATGCAGAAAATTTTTTTATTCAATTTGCAACCTGATGGAGGTCAGTATAGATGGACTAATAGACCAAGTCCCACACACTGCTAGAAGCCCAAATATTTTTTCAGAGCTAGATGCAGAAAAAAATTATTTTTAATTTGCAACCTGATGGAGGTCAGTATAGATGGACTAATAGACCAAGTCCCACACACTGCTAGAAGCCCAAATATTTTTTCAGAGCTAGATGCAGAAAAAAATTATTTTTAATTTGCAACCTGATGGAGGTCAGTATAGATGGACTAATAGACCAAGTCCCACACACCGCTAGAAGCCCAAATATTTTTTCAGAGCTAGATGCAGAAAAAAATTATATTCAATTTGCAACCTGCTGGAGGTCAGTATAGAAGGACTAATAGAACAAGTCCCACACACTGCTAGAAGCCCAAATATTTTTTCAGAGCTAAATGAAGAAAAAAATTATTTTTAATTTGCAACCTGATGGAGGTCAGTATAGATGGACTAATAGACCAAGTCCCACACACTGCTAGAAGCCCAAATATTTTTTCAGAGCTAGATGCAGAAAAAAATTATATTCAGTTTGCAACCTGATGGAGGTCAGTATAGATGGACTAATAGAATGATGCTATGCCCAAAAGATTTTACTTCACTAGGTGCAGTAAAAAAATTGGTATTCTATACACAGGTGGTATATCTTGCAACACAGATAGGCTACTCCACTGACTAACACACTCTGCAATAGGCCAAAAAGGATTAGCTTTGCTAGATTCAGCCAAATGCTGTGAAAAAAACTTGCACAGCACTGGCACAGACCTGCCTGGCAAAAACTGATAGGAACTGATGTAACCTAGTCCTGAAAAGGACTCCAATTACAATTAGTCTTTACTCCCACAATCTATCTATTTAAGAGCACAGACCTGCCTGATAAAAGTCGTAGGAAATGCTGTAACCTAGTCCTTAAAAGGACTGCAATCACAACTATTCCCTACTCCCAAGCTATCTGTATATTTGTGCGAAAATTGGCTTGAAATTAACAAGGTATAGCGCACACAGAAACAGCGGTGCCGTCTAACACGCAGCTGCAGCAGTGAGAAAATGGTGGCGACGGGGAAAATGGCTTGGTCTTATAGGGCAAGGACATGTGACATACACTGCCAATCACACATGCCCTTGCTTGTGTGAAAAAAAGCACTTCGCTCCGTGTGTGCGCTGCTGATAGGCTGACAGATTGCACCTCCCCACTGCAAATGCGGGAAAGAGAAAAAAAAATGGAGATCTTCATTGTTCCTGCAGAGATCCATCCCCTGCCCCTCCCCCCGCCCCGCTGTACACTCAAACTGCGTATTAACATTAATTTTCATCATTACTGAGAAAAAATCCAGTTATGATTTTGGTGCACGAACAGTTATCGAACATAACCTCGAACAGCCGAATTTTTCTCAAATTGTTCGTGTTCGCCGACCGGCTCGAACACCGCCCAAAACAGCTCGAATTTGAGATTGGCGAACAGTTCGAGTAGAACAACGCTCATCTCTAGTGAAGACCTGTTTTTTTTGCGTGACAAGCAACTGTTTTTAATTACATCTACTATGTTCTGATTGTTTCTTATTGTATAGCATTGTATTTTGCATTATTGTGGCAACTAAAAACCTGCAATTTTAGTTTGATTTTTTTTCTTTTTACAGCATTTACCAAATCGCTTCATTTTATACTTTGATAGATGGGACTTTTACAGATGCTGTGATACCAAATATGTATATTCTGCATATTTCTTTATTGATAATTGGGGGAAAGTGGGGGTTGATCCACATGTCACTGATTTTCTAAGTAAATATATTACAAAAGGTGCTATTGACATGAAATTCTCACCTGATGTAATGTATAATAATGAGAAAGGACAAAGGGAAAAAGTATTGAACACATGAAGTAAAAGAGGTACAAAAAGCTATGGAATTTCATGACACAAAGTGAAATCTATCAGTAATTAGAAAGCAATCCTGCCACTTAGTGAAAAATCATATCAGCTGGTTCAACCGATGGTCTAGAAAAAGGCGTCTCATTACCAAGGTGCCACACAAGAAACATCTCATGATGGGTAAAACCAGTGAACTGTCTCAAGACTTTCCAACCTTATTGTTGCAAAACATACTGATGGCATTGACATAAGAATTTCTAAACTACTGAAGGTGTCAGTGAGCACTATTGGGACAATAATCCGGACGTGGAAAGAACATAATTTCACCATAAACCGGCCACGACCAGGTGCTCCCTCCAAGAACCCAGACAGAGTAGTGAAAAGAATTATCAGAAGAGTTGTTGAAGAGCCAAGGATCACCTGTGGAGAGCTACAGAAAGACTTGAAATAAGCAGGTACAATTTTTTCAAAGAAAACTATAAGTAATGCCCTCAAGCTTCATGGCCTGTATGCACGCTCACCACCCAAGACTCCATTGCTGAACAAAAAGCATGTTCAAGCATTTTTATAATTTGCTCAACTACATTTAGACAATCCTGTGACATACTGGGAGAATATAGTCTGGTCAGAAGAGACCAAAATTGAACTCTTTACCATATAACACACCATGTAGATGTAATACGGCACTGGGCGGTAGCCGTGGGCGAGGTTTTACGCCTCGGCACGCTACATGAAAATGGGGGTCCTGGTTGAGCATGTGGACTTTACCTATGGAAGTGTTATACCTCATGCACACCGCACGCTGCCGGTGACTTCGGCTGGCCAGGACCAAATGCTGTAAAGTTCAATTATGGAGACCGCAGTTTAACAAGGAACTGTCTTTTATTGAACAGTAACTTAGAGGGAATTATGAACAACAGATAGCGGGTGCATAACTTCATGAACGTTTCTCTTAATACATGCAACATCCTCATACACATTTTCTCTGTCCTTCCTTACTTAGTCCTCTGTCTTCACCACCACACAGCACGGCACTTCAGGAAATTCCCTCATCCCCAACAACAGTACTACAGTCAGTTAGTGAGAGTCAATTAGGGGATCTATTTTGACCGTTACTCAACTTCTCTGCTTGTCAAGGCCTTGAAACTACTGTCCAGGGCACTCTCTTCGACTCACGTTCCCTGCCCTGATCCATCCCATTACCTTCTGGACTTGTAAGCTCGGTACTGCGTTGCTAGATTTCCTAACCCAGATCCTGTCTCCAGAGAATCACTCACACTTGCTGTCACTTTCTCTTGCCTCTTTCCTTGATCTTGCTATCCGTTCTCTCGGTCTCCACTCACTCCAGCGACACCCACGTCATACCGCTCAGCTTACATATCAGACTGTAGGTCTGCTTCTGCTGCAGGCTGGGCCCTATCTGACTTCCTGACAGCAAACTGTCTCTGTCCCTTCACTTTATCCTATCCCATTCTGGGCTAGTCCCAACTATTAACCCTAACTGTCCCTACTGTCAGGCAGAATGCGACATTGTCAGTAATAACACATCACAATTCACATTCCACATTCCAACAATACGCGTGACTTCAAGTGGGAACTTGGGCAGTATGTACATCTCCTTACATTGAAATACCATACCAACAGTGAAGTTTGAAGGTGGGAACAACATGATGTGCGGCTGGTTTTAAGCATACGGCACTGGCAAACTTCATGTAATTGAAGGACGGATGAATAGACAAATGTACTGAAATATTCTTGATAAAAATTTGCTGGCATCTACCAGGATGATGAAGATGAAATGATGGTGGACATTTCTGCAAGACAATTATTCCAATCACGCAGCCAAGGAAATACTCAATTGGTTTCAGAGAAAGAAAATAAACCTGATAATGGTTCAGTCAATCACCTGACCTGAATCCAATAGAAAATATATGGAAGAAACTAAAGCTCAGAGGTCATAGAAGGAGCCCACGGAATTTTCAGGATTTGAAGAGTTTTTCCTTTTGAAGAATGGGTGAAAATCACACCAGAGCAATGCATGAAACTAGTTTCTCTGTACAGGAGGCGTCTTAAAGCTGTCATCACCAACAAAGTCTTTTGTAGTAAGTATTAAATATATTTCAGTAAGCATGTTCAATACTTACTCCCTGTGTCATTTCTCATTATTACATATAACTTAAATTTATGGAAATCTATGGTGTAATTTCTTTGGCTGTGTGGATTGGATGAGTTGTTACCAACATCTAGTGAGACTTTCGAGACTTTCATGTCAATGGCACCTTTAGAAATAGATTTTAAAAAATTTGTGCCGTGTTCAATACTTATTTCACCCGGTGTATATATATATCTTCCCACAATCACGATGAGCAGGGGAAGGGGAGGCGATGGGCTCCCGAAATAACATTTGGCCTGGATCGTGGCAATTAAATTTCGAGGTCAGTTCATATTTAGTGATGAGCGAGTATGCTCAGGCGAGTACAGAGTATCTTCAGCGTACTCGGTATTATGTTTGAATCACTCACGTGTGCATGATTTGTGACTGTTTGACAGCTTTAATACATGTGAGGAATGCTTAAGAAACAAACATTCCTCACAAGTATTATAGCTGTCAAACAGTCGCAAATCATGCACACGGGAGCGATTCAAACATATCACAGAGTACGCTGAAGATACTCGGTACTCGCCCGAGCATACTCGCCGAAAGGGTTAACCGAACATACTCGCTCATCACTATTCATAATAATTAACAAGAGCTACTGGATAATAATAATAATAAATATTATCATTATTAACAGGATATTTATAATTATATACTAATGGGAAATCTAACTAAGGGACATGGGTGCATAAAAATGAAAAAGTGTGTCAGGAGAGGGTAGTGAAAAATAGTAAGTGCGAGCATTGTGTGCTCCTTGTGACCCCACATAACAGTACCATCCAATCAGGTCACTGTTTTTGTGAGTTTTCCAGGAACAAATTCATTGCTGCTGATATTAACACTCACCTGAAGATGGTGCTATTAGGTCCAAAATGGATGAGAGAGTCGAGGGTCATTTTCAAACCTGGTCACAGGGGTCATCATCTGAGGTCATCACCTTCCAAGTGAATGGTCCTTGTTCTTAGGAGAGGTATTGATGACAAAGGCTGGAGGCCAGCTGTCCATTCCAAGCACGGGTGTGCCGTCTCATAAAACCAAAAAGGTTGAGATACGGTATCAAGAAAACAATGGATTCATATGCAAATACTAGAAGAGTCGTTTATATAGCTAAGCAATGGCTAACAAGTTAATCCTGTAATTCCTTCTCAAACAGCCATAACTTTTTCTAATTTTTGCACTGACACAGACACACAAGGGCTTGTTTTTTGTGGGACAGGCTGTAGTTTTCAATGACATTATTCTTTGTACCATATAAAGTAAGTGAAAACGGCCAAAAAAAAAAACTAATTCTGCCATTTTTATTTTTTTTAGGCTATGTTAACACATGTTGGGCTTTTCAGCATTTTTTGCTGCAGATTTTTATGCAAGTTTTCAGCTGCGTTTTGCAGTACCAGCAAAGTCTGTGTGAAACCAGAATTCTCTGTTCACACATCATGGTTTTTTTTTGTTGCGTATTTTGTGCCTTGGTTGAGTTTTTGGAAAATAGAGCATGTCACTGCTTTCAGCGTTTTTTCAGTGTTTTTTCACCCATAGGAAGTAATGGGTGGTGAAAAAAAAGCTGAAAAAACGCATAAAAAAACGCACCAAAATTTGCATCAGTAATTTTTCAGCGTTTTTGATGGCAAAATAGAATGGGGTTGTTTTTATTTTTCACAGAACTTTATGTACATGTATAAATAGAGACAGATGGACAGTGAAAAAGCAACACTGAAAAAGCGCATCAAAAAACGCAGCAAACCCGCATTTTTGACGCAGCTGATTTCCTGCCAGAGATTAGTTTTGCAGCAGATTTGTGACATAAAAAAACCCAACATGTGTGAACACAGCCTTATGGTGTTAATTGTGCAGTAAAAACTACATGGGGACATGATTCTCCAGATCAGTACGATTACAGAGATACCAAACAATGGTAAATGCACAGGCCACTAATAGTGATATTATGACGAGGCATTGATGTCTAGCGCACAGTCGTGTCCTGATGTTCAATGGTGCAGACTGTGTTTCTCAAGACATATAATCTATTAAGAAATCCACATTATGCAGTAATCTGCATGGAACCTGTGCACATAGACTAGCCCTACCTCCAAATAATTACTACTGTGACTAAATAATACCGCCAAACTGTATTATTAATACTATTATACAATTATTGAATAATATCATCATATTGTGGTTTGATGATACCACCATACAGTCTGACAATTCTGTTAATAAATAATCCCGTCATACAGTAAACAATACTGCCATACAGGTAGTCTGAATACGAACATATACAGACAGAAGAAATGGAGCAGTTGTAACCACACAAAGTATTATGAGCTTGTCTTTCTGCTGCCTGGGTGGTAAGCCAAGCCGACCTCTTCTTGTGCCTTTGTATATTATCCACCCTGTACTATTTATAAGGCCGGGATTAGAAGCGGAAAAAGGCGGCCATGGAACCTGGGCTGTAGAAAAAACAACACAGATCTTTTTTGGTGACTTAAAAAAAAAATCAGCCAAGAGAACAATGAGCAAGTCCACACCTAAAAAAACAAAGATTTTATTGACAGAATGGAGCTAATCCTTCTGTTAATCCATCAACATATCCACTACCAATGGCGTAACTATAGGGTCCTATGGGCCTGGAGCAATATTTAGACTTGAGCCTCCACCAACATGTTGATCAGATGTATACCCCTGTAATAATGTTCCCCAATCTGGCCCCTATCCTGTAATAATATTCTGTGTCCTGGGCTGTTTATTTAAAAATGTCCCCCATTTTCCCATTCTGGCCCTTATCCTGTAGTAATTAGATCCATTGTGGTCCCCATGCTTTTATAACGTCTCTTATCTTATAACAATGTCCTCCATCCGGGCCCCTATATTGTAAGAACGCCCCCCATTCTGAGCACTTTATTTAATAATGTCTTCCATCCGGGCCCCTATACTGTAAGAACGCCCCCCATTCTGAGCACTTTATTTAATAATGTCCTCCATCCGGGCCCCTATACTGTAAGAACGCCCCCCATTCTGAGCACTTTATTTAATAATGTCCTCCATCCGGGCCCCTATACTGTAAGAATGTCCCCCATCCTGAGCCCTTTATTTAATAATGTCCCCCATCCGGGCCCCTATACTGTAAGAATGCCCCCCCATTCTGGGCCCTTTATTTAATAATGTCCCCCATCCGGGCCCCTATACTGTAAGAATGTCCCCCATCCGGGCCCCTATACTGTAAGAATGTCCCCCATCCTGAGCCCTTTATTTAATAATGTCCCCCATCCGGGCCCCTATACTGTAAGAATGCCCCCCCATTCTGGGCCCTTTATTTAATAATGTCCCCCATCCGGGCCCCTATACTGTAAGAATGTCCCCCATCTTGAGCCCTTTATTTAATAATGTCCCCCATCTGGGCCCCTATACTGTAAGAATGCCCCCCATTCTGGGCCCTTTATTTAATAATGTCCTCCATCCTGAGCCTTTTAGTTTATAATGTCCCCCATCCTGACTCTTTATTTAATAATGTCCTCCATCCTGAGCCTTTTAGTTTGTAATGTCCCCCATCCTGACTCTTTATTTAATAATGCCCCCCGTCCTGAAGCTCTTCTAAAACAAATTTAAAAAAAATAAATAAAATAAACGATTCTTCTTCCAATTCTTCTTACCTGTCCGTGCTCCTGTGGTGAGCAATGTTCTCTTCATCCTTCACAGTGCAAGAGGGTGGGCGGCATATGGCAGTGATGTCAAGTACCGTCTGTGGTGGGCACGCCGACAACAGCTACCGGCCACTGATTAACTGGCGGCCTCTATAGGTAGTGTGGTGCAGGGAGCCAGTGACTCTCTGCACCACTATACATTTCATCCGAGGGCACACATTCACCTGGACTTCAAAGGAGATTGTGATATCTACTATACGCAGCAATACTGTGGTAACAGGTACAGGTACATATACAACCATGCTTTTGTCAGTACATACTATGTCATTGGATTTTTGGATTTCCCCTTTTGTATTGCAATTATTGGGTTAATGTAAATATGGGTGTAAATAATTTTACTTTTTTGGTTTCTTCCCTGTTCAGTGTCAATTGACGCCATTACGTATTCTTGTAAATGGACAGATTGGTATAATGTTGACCATCCAACCGAAGACTCAAATGGTGGAGACTGGGAGACACTGGGAAACATCACAGCTCAAGGGTTTAATGTGTGCCAAGTACCTAGAGACATTCACTGCCGCTCTGTCCGATTTCCTTATGTCCCCTTCGGAGAACTTCAGTACAACACAACGTGTGATAAGAGCACAGGGCTGACCTGCCTCAATGAGAACAATGAGGTCCCGTGTATAGACTTTGAGGTGCAATTCCTTTGTTGTGACAGTGACCAAGATGTAGAGCATTCAACCACAGAGATGCCAGCTGTGCCAACAGGTAATACATGTATTAACATTGATTCATATGAATAAGTGGCCTCAATATCTTTAAATGTAAATCTGTTAGTTTGTTCAGTCTGGATTTTCATCAAGGTATGTATGAGATAAGAGAAACCATTATTAGGGCAGAGTACAGTCAGTAGTAGCAGGAACTGAGCAATAGGGGAGCAGAGGTAGTAACCGTACTGGGTAAAGGCCAATAGAGAACAGTGTCGGGACAAGATATTTGGTTGCCCTAAGCAAATGATCCAAATTGTACCCACACTTCCTCACCCCGCAAAAGGAATGGGTTGGAGAATAATGTAATAGGAACCCTATCTAACCCCTCCGGGTACCAAGCCATTATGACCATTTTCACTAGGATTGCCACCTTTTTTACGAAAAAAAATACTAGTAAAAGTAAAAAAGGCGTGCACTTTGGGGTGAGGCTTAACAGGAAGTGCGGTCTCAGTTAGATATAGGAATTTCTCATGGTTTGCAGTGACTTTATACCAGAAATAGAGATAAAATTATCCTTGATATGCTAAATTTAAATAATTAACCCAAGGCTAGTCATGGAAACTGATATAGCTCAGCTATAATATGGGGCCCATTTTGGTTTTAAGTAAGTTGTCCAGCATTTCACAAATATCCTGTGGATAACCAAACAGACCTCATTAGAATTAAAGGGGTCAGTCTCATGGCATTTCCATCTGTAATTTGACAAAAACAGCTTGCGACACAGATTACTTACTGAGGCTCAAGTACACATGTGAATCTTGTCTAAGCTTATTATATTTGCTGAAAAACTATCAAAGTCTATACTCTCTGATATAGAGAGCTGACAAGAAATACTGATCATTATAATGATCATAACAATTTATACCCAGCTTTCAAATAGATTGTGAATATAGTTAAATTCCTGGGACCATCATCAATATATGAATACAGCACTAAAATCATCATCAGTACATGAATACAACTTCAGAATTATAATCAGTATATGAACATGAATACATCACCATACCCAAATAGAAATACAGCACAAGAACCATAAATACATAAATACAGCACCAGAACCATCATCAGTCCATGAATGCATCACCAGAATTAATATCAGTACATGAATACCACACCAAAATCACCATTAGTATATTAATATAGCACCAGAGCCATCATCACTAAATACATCACCAAAGCCAACATTGGTACATGAATACAGAAACACCATCAGTACATGAATACATCACCAGAACCATAATCAGTATATAAATACAGCACCCTATCCATCATCTTTAGATGAATACAGCACCAAGCTTAGTTAAACTATCAATTGCCATGTCAAGACAGCCCCTGCCATTTATACTTGTTTAGCATGAAAGTACAACTTCCATTATGTCTTTAACAATTATAAGGAGATGTTGGAAGTTGTTATTACCAGCCATCATCAGATTGCAGACTATACAGGAACCACAGTACTGATTAGACATAGTCAGTATCATGAATGAACATTTACACCTAGGTACATTATAAGTGACGTCTTCTCTGACTGGACTCGTTCTCATCCCTCATCATGTGATCGCAAATTTGTGATTTGCATACTTCTGGACATGTTCCAACTAGACAAGTCGGGCCTCCTCAATTCACTTTTATTGAGCGAGGTCATGCACGTCTAGTCGGTACGTGACTGCACATATGCTAATCGCATACTTGTGGTCATTCGCCCACCCACTCCCAGCACTGGAGAATTTTGGCAGCGTGCACAGTGCGCTCTGTGAACGCTCTGTAAGAATACGAATCTGCAGTCACAGTGACTACAGACTTGAACCCTAAGCTTGGACAACCACTTTAAAAATAAAAGAATCATGACAATGCCTCCTGAATAAAAATATCCACCTATGCTGCATGCCAGGGTGTTTAATTGACAATACGGACAAGTGGCATTATCGCATCGCTGCTCCGAAGTGTACACTCGCCGGTGCTGCTATATAAGCAAGCTTTACCTCTGCAGCATTGGATGAGTGCAGGGACCCCAACGTTGTCCAGAATCAGGAGCTAACAGTGCACTCCAGCGATCTGGCAAGCATTAGAGCAGCGCTTACAAGGTCTATAAGAACTAGAAGATATACCGAAAAATAATTGCCAGTGTAGCGCCCCGAGGGTTCGGCCGCTACAGAGGTATTGCATCTCAACCAGATGTGCGATATCTCACTTCCAGGTAAGGATGGAGTGTGGATCAGGACCCTGACACCTGCATGCATTACACCACATTTCCGGGGGGCAGGGCGACCGATATGCTCCAAGTAGAGCACGACAGTCCCTGTCCCTGGCTGGAGTGGGGGGAGGGAACACCGAGGAAGGGGGGACCCTGTAGTGCATAGGAGGGAGAGGGCAGTTCCTGGGTGCACCTAGAAGGAGGTATAAAAGGTGGGCGCCATCTTAGTCAGAAAGAAGAGAGAGGAGAGTTCAGTCAGAGGAGAAGACAGGGAGCAGAGGCTCAGGCCGAGCTCTGCTCCGCAGGCAGGCCGGAGAGAGCGGCCGGAGCCTGGAGGAAGGAGAAGGAAGGAAGAGGAGCGGAGGAGGCTCCAGGAACAAGGAACAAAGGGACCCCAGGGGTGTGGACCGGCGAGTCGCCACCGCACGCCCGAATCTACCTGCGTAGGGGTGTTAGGCCAAAGGGGGGTGAACGGTCCCCGAAACTAGTGGAGGTGGGGAACTACCCTCAGCTAGAAACCGGAGGCTGCGACATTTTATGTGGCGCAGCCCCTCGCTACACCCGCTAGGAAGGCAACGCATAGGGTCAGGGAAACGGCACCAAGGTTTACCAGAGAAGGCCCGAGGCATCCGGACAGAAGCGAGGTCACTGGCGGGGTATGACAGGCCAGAGAAAGAACACACAAAGGGGGTCCTTTGAAACGCTCCAAAGTTATCTGGGAGTAGGCCAAGCCCCTCACCTGGTGAACACAGTGCGACGTGGGACGTTATGACCAGCTGTAGTAACGTGGATAAAGAACTGTGAGTAAATACCCTGGACTGCATTACAGGACTCTGTGTCGTTACTGCTGTTCCCGCGTGCCATCACCCCCAACATCCACACTTGCTGCCCTGAGGCTATACTCCTCCCGTGGGGAGTTATACTATCCTCTGCTGCACCCACAACACCAGCCTCAGCGGTGTGCCCTGCAGCGGCGGTTCACCCTGACCGCAATCCACCGGTGGCGTAGTCGGACATTTAATTTCATAAAAACCAAATAAATAGACTGCCACTAGTTTGACCGCCCTGGGCACGGACCGGGTCGAAGCCACGGAGACTACAACAGATCCGGTTCCGGGTATCCCCACACACACACAGACACACGGCCCAGGGGGCGCATCACCAGTGTTTCCTAAAATATATTTTCCACCACTTTGGATGTAAATAATCTTATTTTTTGTTTTCTTTCCTGTTCAGTGACAATTGAAGTCACGGCATGTTCTTGTAAGTGGACAGATTGGTTCAATGTTGACCATCCAACCGAAGACTCAAATGGTGGAGACTGGGAGACACTGGGGAACATCACAGCTCAAGGATTTAATGTGTGCCAAGTACCTAGAGACATTCACTGCCGCTCTGCCCGATCTCCTTATACCCCCTTCCGGGAACTTCCGTACAACGCAACGTGTGATAAGAGCACAGGGCTGACCTGCCTCAATGAGAACAATGAGGTCCCGTGTATAGACTTTGAGGTGCAATTCCTTTGTTGTGACAGTGACCAAGATGTAGAACATTCAGCCACAGAGATGCCAGCTGTGCCAACAGGTAATACATGCTAATAACCATAGATTTAGCAATAGGCGGCCTCTCCCGCTTTAAATATAAATGCATTTGGAAAGAGTCAGACAGTCATAACTCTGATAAGGATCGCAACGCAATGCTCGGACTGGCTGCCAGTTCTCCCGACCCGAACGTGACAACTGCATAGAAATACAAGCTGTCATGCTCGGGTTGGGAAAGCTTATGGCCAGTCCGAGCGTTGCGTTGCGATCCTCTTCTGAGTTATACAGCCGTATGACTCTTCCTTTAGTTTGTTCAGTTTGTATTTTTCACAAAATACTTATGAGATAACAGAAACCATTATTAGGTCAGAGTAAAATCAGTAGTAGCAGGCAGGGACATAGCAATAGGGGTGCAGAAGTAACTTGATCCTGGTCCCTTAGAGGGCTCAAAAGCCAGTAAAGAGGGACTGATGTTATGAAGAGCACATGGCTATTGGATGAGTTGCTCGCTTACAAGTTTTGCATTCGGAACAAACTCACTGACATATTTACGGTTTACTTATTCTGCAGCCAGCTCTGTACTGTTATACATAAAGGCTGTAGAAGTGAAATGGCCCCACATTTTTAAGGAAACCCAATTACAAAAATGATTTATATCCAGAAATGCATTAAATGAAAAAAAAATGCCTTCAAAAGAGGTCTATGTCCTTTTCCAACCTTCGTTCTTGCAAAAGACCTACTTTTCATAGCAGCGGTGCAAGGTATTGTAGTGTCCACCTTTTGAATTGTGCATCTCAGACTTTTGCTTGGGTTAGACTTTCAGCCCCAAATCTAAAGCGTTTTTTTTTTTTAAAAATATATAAAAATTGACACCTATGAAAAACACCATTAATGGAGTTTGCTGGGATTTTACAAAAATGCCCCTAGACTAGGGAATGTTCTAAAATAAATTATAAAAATTACTTATTCCTTCAATCCTTCACCGCTCTGGTGGTCTATGCCGGAACTGCCATAATGTCATCCTGTCCTTCAGTTACGCGGCCACTGTAGCCAATCACTGGCCTTATCTTTCACACCCTGTACATACAACGTCACCATTGAGGCCAGTGATGGTCTTCAACATTCAGGTGACTGATAGCCAGGACATCATCACTGAAGAAGTTATTCTTACTTCCCAACATTTTTCAGTATTTTGTGTAAAATCCTGGAAAACCCCTTTAAACCTTTATTTATTTTGTGATTGTTTGACTATTTTATGCCAAACATTTCTTTTTCTTGCAGGGAGTCCAACCAGCTGTCCCATTGCCCAGTGTAATTGGAGCGACTGGTTTAACACTCACTCCGTCACTTCTGGCCCCGATGGTGGAGACTTTGAAAATGTTACATCAATTATTAAGTTGGGTTATTCCATATGTATCGCTCCACAGGCGGCAGAGTGTCGCCTAGTCAGGTTCCCCTATATTCCGCTCAGCGAGTTGTTCTCTACACAGGATTGTAGTGCATCCCATGGACTTGTGTGTCTCAACAAAAACCAGGACACTGAGGACTGTCTGGATTACGAAGCTCGCTTCTTGTGCTGCACTTGTGACGTCACCAACAACATTAGTAGAAATAAATCAGAGATAGACCATAGCGGCTCCAGGATGTAGTCTACCTAAACCTAGTTGAGAATATCAAATAGGTGTTATATGACCAGGCTGAGTTGTAATACCACAATGGTAACGCCATTTCTCAGAGGATCAACAGAGGAACTTTACAATGCAGAACTCTAAGAAAAAATGTTCCAAAATCAATTAGTAAAACTGACATGACAGGAGAGACGACGGGTCCTCCCGACACTTACCACCAGCCACAATGTTCTTAACACAGGCTCACAATAAAAGATAAATGAATTGCGCCTATGTGTGCACAGTGTTACCTTTTTGTTATGGTGCCCCCTGTCCTTTTCATTCCGTCTTAGCGAATAGTCAGACGGCTGTATAAGTCAGATGGTGATCGCAAAGCAATGCTTGGACTGGCCAGCAGCTCTCCTGACCCCAGCATGAGAGCATGTATTTCTTTGAAGCGGTCACGCTCGAGTAGGTAGAGTCGCCGTCCAGTCCGAGCATTGCGTTCTGATCCCCATCTGAGTTATTCGGACTTCTGATCCTTCCCTTAAAATGTTTGCTAATTGTGCAAACACATATCTAGTCCCACAACTTGGATCCTTTTATGCAGATAAAGTGATTCCTGTAGAGAAAAGATGAGGAAAAATGATGATCTCACATTCTATGGATAAGGGCTTCGGCCAGAAACGCGTCAGAATGAACACTGTTTTTCTATTGTATGGATATCCCTTTTTAAAGATATGAAATAAAGATCATAATTATTTTTATCACCGTTAGGATTCCATTTTTTTCTCATCTTTTCTCTACTTTATTCCGGTGGTCAACAGACTGGGATAAGGCTGTATCATTTGGAGCAACCAAATTTCATTATACATGGTGAGGCTTTTTCTGTCTTTTACAAAGTGATTCCTGCTATAGCGCAAGCATTTACTCATGAAAATTGGCTCACTGTATAGGTAGAAAGCCCCCAAAGTGTACACAGAAAGCTGCCAATCAGTGTTGTGGGCGGGGTTATACACAGCTCAGCATTCAGAGAACCGCTAGATCTACAACAGAGGAAACAGGGATTTTATCAATACTGCAGCAAGTAGCCCAGCAAGTGACATCGCTGGAATTATGGTCTTGCCCCAACATTATGCTGCTTTCAGATGGGATAGCAAAAAAATGCTCACAGATTCCCCATTCAACATATTGGCGCACAACATATTTTTGAGGCAGATTCCACCCAGAACTGCCTGGAAAAAAAAAAAAAAATGAACATAAGCAATTTTATATAAAAATGACTACTTGTTCTCATGTTCCGGTTTTGATCATCTTTTAATCACTTCAGGTTTTTAAAAAATACAAAGCTATTAAAAAGAAGTGACTTGTCCATTCTTCTGTTTTCCCGCTCGGAAGATGCTCAGTACTTTACAATACAAGTCAATAGGAAAGCTGAAAAGATGCCAAAAGAGAACCAGATGTTTTATTTGTGGAGCATTTTGCCAGTTTTTAAAAAAAAAAAAAAAAAAACACACAACAACACTACAAAAAAGATGCTTCAGGGGAAAAAAAAAATTCCAAAGTTTCTAAAAGTCTTTAGCTTGAAAAACTCATCGGCTTTGCCAGAGTTTAAAAGACATGGACAAGGAGCCAAAGCAGGGTCCACCCATCATCATCGATATTTATATTACCTACTAGATGGTGGCCCGATTCTAACGCATCGGGTATTCTAGAATAGGTATGCGGCCAACCGGGCGCGACTAATCAGCGAAGCAGTGTTTAAATGGGTTGTGCACTACTTTAAATTAACCCCCCAATGTATCCCCCCGGGGCCCCTAATGAATTTTGTAATTACGTCATGTTGTCAATACTGCTTGTGACAACATCGCTGACCACGCACAGCCAGCACGTAATTCCCCCGGCTGCAGCCGGCTCTTGCTTCCGCTTATATCACGACTATTTGGCTGCAGCCAGGGGTCTCCTGTTCCGCGTACCACGGTGAATGACGGGCTGTGGGCGGGTTATCCCCATCGTGTCACACCCAGCATCCACCGCGCGCTCTGTAAATTTGGCGCCAATATCGCTGATTGGCCGCGGCCAATCAGCGAAACGTGTTAGTGAGGACCGGGAAGCGGCGCTGCCTGTGCGGGCACTTCCGCTGCGAGCAGCCGGGAGATGACCGGCTAGTGCCGGTCATCGCCCCGCTGCATCGCTGCTGACCTCCATGCGGTAGATGAGCCGCTAACGGCCGCCATCTTGTTCTGAAATCCCGCGTCGCTGATTGGCCGCGGCCGGACCAATCAGCGACGTGGGATTTCCTGGACAGACAGACGGGATAAGCCGATTATATAGTAGATTGGTGCATATGGATATCAGTATTAGGCCACGGCCCTACTATTAGTATTCAGTCAGTATTTTCTCTCAGGAGTGGGAGCCAAAACCAGGTGAGGAACAATCAGATGAAAAGTATAATAGAAACAAGTCACCAATTCTGCATTTATCACCCACTCCTGGTTTTGGCTCCCACTCCTGAGAAAAGATACTGACCGAATACTGACCAAATACTGACAGTGGGGCCATGGCCTAAGGCTACAGCCCCACTATCCGCATTTGGTCAGTATTGTACATCAGTATTTGTAAGCCAAAACCAGGAGTGGGTGATAAATACAGAAGTGGTGACGTGTTTCTATTCTACTTTTCCTCTGATTGTTCCTCACCTGGTTTTGGCTTACAAATACTGATGTAAAATACTGACCAAAAACTAATAATGGGGCCGTAGCCTTAAAAGGATTTTCCGTTTTCAGAAAAACGCCTGTCACCAGGTGCAGGTTATTATAAGAAAACTGCTTTTCTCACTCTCTGTGGATGCAGTGCAGAGTCTCAGCAGCTGTCCCAGTGTTTTATCAGCTACAACTCTGACATTATACGGACAGCACTGCAGCCAATCTGCGAGGTCACCAGCTCTGCCTGTATGGACCACACCAGATGCTCAGCGATTGGCTGCAGCGCTGTCAACTCTGCAAACAATATGACCCTGGGCACCAGTGGAGATTCTGTACAGGAACTGGGGAGAGTGAGTAAAGCAGTAGATATTATTTTAAAAAAAAAAAAAAAAAAAAAAAAAAAGGTACATGGGGACAGACTATTCGGAAAACTCTGTAGGAGAGAACAGTTAATAGGGTGTTTTGGAAGTCCATAAAAAATTAAATGATGTCTATGCTCATTATAATGTTAAACTTCTCAAAAACCAAAAAAAAAAAAATTATAATATGTTTAATTTTTTTATTTTGGGGAAGTTCAAGATATTATAATGAGCATAGACATCATTTAATTTTTTGCATCGACTTCCAAAACACCCTATTAATTGTTCTTCAGAAGTTTTCGGAATAGTTCATCCCCATGTGCATATTAATTATTATTATTATTATTATTATTAATAATAAAATGCACATAGGATGGACTATTTGGAAAACTTCAGAAGAACAATTAATAGGGTGTTTTGGAAGTCCATAAAAAATTAAATCATTTATATGTTCATAATATGTTAAACTACTCAAAATAAAAATAATTTTAAAATATTACAAATTAAAATATATTTGAGAAGTTTAATATATTATAATGAGCAGAAACATTTAATTTTTATGAAATTCCAAAACACTCCATTAATTGTTCTTCTTAGGGAGTTTTAGGAATAGTCCATCAGCCCAGCAGCAGTGAGATCAGCCCCTTATCCAGAGCAGATACACTGGCCACTGAGGACAACACGTTAATGCAATGGTTGGGGGTCCCGAGCTTTTACGGTATAAAGCAATACGGACGAGGTTAATGTAGAGTATAATCATCCATTTATTACCTTGGACAGCTAATTAAAATGACAGACATTAAAAGCACAATGTGAATCCATTTACATGTGGAAAAGTAAATGCAACTGGTCAAAGTAAGGTATTACAACATTATATATGTTACACACACATATACATATATAGGCACCACAAAACACACTTCAAAGTACAGTGTGGACTGCAGACAGCATTGTAGATACCGGAGCCGCGGCCATGACGCAGAGAACAGATGGACACACGGGGAAACCTGCAGATCACAGATCATTCCTGTAATTACCGAACCACTGGGAGAGGCCATTGTTCCAGGACTGTTCCTTATTGCACATGATAGGACAATAATGAGAGTGATTCTGACACTTCCACCAACTAGATGGATGGCAAATGGAGCAATTTCCTTAAAATCGACAACGTTCCTATTAATATACTCTTCCACAAATAAGGCAACAATAGGACGCAGTGCACACTTGCATAGAGAACACGTCTCTCCCGTCTATGGATCCCTGAAACTATGAACCAGGAGCTAAACGGTCAAGAACACCAGCTCCACAAATCGCCCACATCTACAAACCAGGGCCTGCTTTATTTCTCCAGTAACAGCGCCACTCTGGTCAGTGGGTTGTGTTTGGCATTGCAGCTCAGAACTATATGTAAACAGGATGAGGAGCAGCAATATTAGACACACGACAGTGACAATAGTGGCACCGTTTTGGGGTAAAAAAAAGGCAAATTCTTGTCAATCTCAATACAACCATTTAAAAAGGTTTTTCCACCTTGGCACATCATCATCTATCTACATGTGCTCCGCCACTCAATTCATGGTCTATATGAGCACTAGAAATCGCATTTCGACGCCCCCCTTTTGAGATCTGTCAGGTGTTCCATGGTCAGATCCTGGAGAATTTGGATCCAAAAATAATATCTCTGGCGCTCCTATAGCGAATGAATGGAGTGGTGGCACGGAGGAGCACCTACTGTTCCTTCCTTGGAGGGTCCTAAAGGTCTAACCTATAGGGTGCTAATGGGATAACTTGGGGAACAAACCATCTCTGGGCAAAAGGCCATCACCAAAACATTGCATGGGGTCCCTATACGGCAATAATGGCTGGTTTTTCTCCTGCTTGCCCCAAAACCTGCCACTCTGATACCCTGCACAAAAAAGCTTTACCCATGGAGTTCTTCTTCGTAGAAAAGATGGAGCAGATCTCCTTCAGTCAAGATTCAAACATAGGAGGCAAGGTAAAAACTGATCAAAAAAATTGAGTCTCCCCACTTTTAGATCCCAGTAATCATAATAAAGAGGACTACATTTCCAATTGTATTCCTACATTGGAGGTACAGAGGATTTAAAATAAAATAAAGTCATGAATAAACGCAGTCCGAATTATCCAACAGCAATTACTGTATGTTGTTCATGGAACTTAAAATCATTTTGGCTTTCAGTATGTTGTGTAATACAGGACCAGATAGTGACCACTCACGGCTCCACTAGACTGGAGCTCAACGCAAAAAAAGAAAAGATAATGCACATTATTACATCGGAAAACCAGATCTTATCCATGGCATTCAATAAAGCTTTAAAAAAGTAAAATAAAACCCCTAATATACACTGTAAAAACAGTCAGCTTTGTAGAGGACGGCTTAACTAAGTGCGGTAATGCATATAATGTATCATTTAACAATAAAATATTGGTATCTACCAGACCAGCGCCACTTATCTCAGCCACGTTCCCCGACTGTCTGACAAACAATATTAGGAGAGCGCTGCAGCCAATCAGCAGGATGATTGGCTGCAGCCTTCACTATTCCATCACACCGAAAAAAGGGGGTTGGCTTAATTAATAGAGAGCCAGTCCTCCAGTTCTCATCATACTCACTGGTCGCATGGGGACACCTGAAAGCGGAAAGAAATGTACTGAAACTAGGACAGAAAATAATAAAGTTATATATTAGCAAGTGCCATTATAGAACATTTCAAACAATTACATTCTTTTTGCTCTCCTGGACAACTCTTGTGGGGTTTGTTCACACAGACAGGATTTTGTGCAGAATCTGTACAAAACCTCTTTAAAATGTTTGGGAAGATTCTTAACAGCACATTTTAAACAGAAAACATGCCTATAGCATGGGGTTTACCAAGTCTTTTAAACACGTGCCACAGTTTTGATTAATTTTTTTTGCACTGGAAACAAAAAAAAAAAAAAAAAAGTTTGCTACACCCATATAATTAAAAATGCATAAAAACAAATGCTGGAAAAAAAAAAGGCATAAAAGTAATGGACCAAGACAGCAATGTCTTTTAGAAGTGGATTTTCTTAGCTATGGAAAAATAAAAATTGTCGAAAAAAAAAATACATGTGGACCCTAATTCTACGTAAACAGCCCCATCAAACCAACAACTACTCCCTGCCCATAGCATTACGACCCTCCGGCTACATGTGCAGTTATAAACATACAATGATGACACAGGTAAAAAAATAAAAATATTTGGGCTGGAGATCCATGTTCATCATTAGTCCAGAAGATGGACTCAATTTCCACCATCCTTTCAGGTACACACGTCATTATCTGGTGTTCGGTGATCGGCGCAGTCACTTGTTTTCTGGTATTCTGCAATGGTCCAGCAGTCCACCAACTTGATTATTAGCACTTATCAAAACTAATACGGTCCTAACGTTGTACAAGATTGCTAGAGATTTCTCACGTCATAATATATTCACTGTTCCCTTATTTTGAAAGGAATTAAATGTTCATCCAAATATACAGTCTTAAAGGGGAACTCCTTATATACACATTCCCTGGACAGAACCATTTCTGCAAATAAGCAAAGGCCAAAGAACCGAGCTACCATTAGTATATTCCCTGCCAGGCAGCAACACTGGAATAAAGCTTTGGATTCCATAAAGAAACAAAAAAAAGCGCAATAAATATAGTAATAAACTTCAAAGTTCTTATTATAGCAATGTACATGTCTGCCAGCCTCTATAGACAGGAGAGGGATGGGCCGATCCTCTGTTAAAACATTGGTTCTAAAAAAAAAAAAAAAAAAAAAAATTTGAATTTTTCCCCATGATTAGTATTAACATTTAATAAAGACTGATTGTAAAAGATTTTATGTTTTGATTGTAATTTTTTTTTTCTGAGGTATGACAACACCAGTAAAGCACAGTCCCCACCGCTACCGCTTTTCGGATTAAAAAAAAGGGACTGTCAGCACAGAATGACTGTTCAAACTAAGTCCTGCCGCTCGGTTCTTCATGGCGGCCAATCATTTATATACACCTTCCCACCTGCTTGTTTTCTTTCTATTTCCAACACCTCCCTCTTTGATTGACAGATCTGGCATAAAGCCAGAGAAGGGAGGAGATGGAGGGAAAACAAGCAGATGCGAAGTTGTATATAAATGATTGGCCGCCTGAAGCACTGAGCGCCTGTACTTGGTTTGAACAGTCATTCTGTGCTGACAGTCCCTTTAGGGACTTTCTAATATCCATGTCATGTGAAATCTGACAGACCTGAAGCAAATATAACCAGTGCCTGATAGATGCATTAGGCTTAAGGGGCCTTATTTCTCAGAACAAAAATTAGACCTCAGCCATGTTTAGGACTGAACTGTTGATGACCTGTCCATAGAATATGAGATCGGTGGGTGTCTGAGATATGGCACCCCTACTGATCAGCTGAAATATAAGTGATGTATAGGGCAAACCACAGCAGTACTGTGTACCACCATGTACATTGCCAGCCACCGCCGGAGCAGATCTTGGCTGATAGGTGGTGGAGCCAAGCGTTGGATCCTCACTAATCTCATATTGATGGCCTATTTTACAGATAGCTCATCAGTAGTTCACTCCTAGACAACTTCTCTCTCTCTCCATGTGTATATTATATATGTATTCTAAGCCATCATTGGTTTTCGTGAGCCACAAGAAAAGATTTTCTGTTTGATCATTGTAAATACTTTTATGCCCAAAAATGACAAAAGTATTCTCGGAGTGATATATTTCTCGTTCGTCAATAAAAGGTATTTAAGCTTTCAGAGCACAGGGGCTCCTTCTTCAGGCAGGTTCGGTAATACAGCCTGAAGGAGCCTCTGTGCTCTGAAAGCTTGCAAATATATTTTTTCTCGTTAGCCAATAAAAGGTATCACTTCAAGAATACTTTGTCATTTTTGGGCATAAAAGTATTTACATCGATTTTTCTGGCTAACACTGTACCACAATATCATTTTTTTATTGTACATCTGTTTGATCATTTTCATCCATAATTTATTATGTATCGCAAAGAGAAAATAAAAAACATTACATTTAAGAAAAATTGGAAAGTCTAGGATAAGGAATGGCATAATGTATATTTCAACAAGCAGATTTCAATTAGGAATTTAAAAGTTGACTACTCAGGCAAGTTAAGACTAAGGAGTCTTTAAGGTCCCTATAAATATTAAATGAAAGAGGGCTGAACCTGCCAATTTCTTTGGGACTAGTCGGCCATATGAGGTTTATGGGGTCTTCCTGACTCTTCCCTGACAGATGAAGTAAGGGGGCAAGAAAAATCAACTAAATGAATCATCAACAGCCCTGCCTTTTACCTTCAGGGTAGATCGCCCCTGGCATCAGCCATTCTCCTCTCCACATTGAAACCACATGAAGGAGTCAGGAGAGTTGTCAGCTGAACGTCAAATATCTCATGTGTATGTCCCTGTTCACACAGTCAGAAGAAGATTAGAATTTCAGCACGAATCCACAAAGATAATTGATTAGTCTCTAGCTAGTCAGTATTATCCTTCAAGAGTCCAAGAGGGTTGGCAAGACATGTATTAGAACTTTCCTCATCTCATACAGCTTGAGTCTTGGATAAACCACTTAATAGAAATGACCGGTCAGATAACAGTGATTATGAACAGTCCAATTTACGAGAGGTAACTTTCAGAGCAGAGAGTTGGTACAAGCACTTGAAAGGTGTAATGTAACCCAGGCCTGAGTGTCAAGCTGGCTCATTACAGGGAAGAAATACATTAGCGATAACTACTGTACTTAAAAAGTGTGCTCATCACAAAAGACAACTCTTAGGCTATACACTTCTGCTGGAGGGTGGAAAGGAACGGCTAACCATGTCAATGCGTGGCGGGTGTGGGCTCCGTCAAAGCTATATTCACAGAATGTTGTTTGTAGAGACCCCCATTTATACTTTCCATAAAATCTAATAGGGTACAGTGACAATGGAAGAAGCTATGGTCATACAACATTAATAAGAGTTTTTTTCCCCAGAGCTGAATAAAATAAAAAAAAATAAAAAAAGGTGGCCATACCTGAAAATAAATGTCTAGGGGTGGGGGGGAAAGCTGACATTCTTACAAATTTGACTAGCAGCTATGCCAGCAGAATTGATGTATCTATGACCAGTGTCACTCCGCAAACTTCAGATTTATTGCAAAAAGGAAAGAAAATTTTCCATTAAAAAAAAAAAAAAAAAAAAGCAATCATGCCATGTGCCCACGATGTAGAAATGAAGCGGAAAATTTCTGCATGTCCTTGCCAGTGAGAACGCATGCGGATTTTAACACGTGTTTTTGAAGCGTTTTGACATGCGGATTTGCCATGCATTTTTCTAATGCTATTGAGTAGGCAAATCTGCATGCGTAAACGCACAAATAATGGACATGCTTTGGATATTTCCGCACATAAAATCCGCTGCGGAAAATTCTGCAGCATGGGCACAGAACATGCGGATTGTCATTGGGGACCATGGGGCACATATTACCAAGCGTTTTAAAAGCGTTTCCGCAGCAGAAATTCCGCAGCAAAAACGCATCGTGGCCACGCAGCCTTAGGCCTTCATTTTGATGGCAGATATCAGGGGATTGTGTGGAGGCTACCAGCACAAAATGACTGTTCGAACCAAGCAAAGTACTTGGTGCACCCTTGGTGTGGCCAAACGGTTCAGTGCACCTTCCCATCTAGTTGTTTTCCAGCCATCTCCTCTTTGATTGACAGCTCTGGCTTCACAGGAACAAGTTAGCAGCAGAGATAGATGGAAAACAAATATACATGGTCAACCAGAATCTGACGAGAGGACGACTTTGCTCTGCCACGGCTGCACTCAGATCTGACATTTGGGTTTTGCATAGTAGTATTTCCAGCCTGTTGCATATACAGCATGATGCAATACCCTCCTGATAGGAGAAATGATTGTGTGGTGGTTCTCTACCTTACCAAGTATTTGTAATGAGCTTAGACCTAAATCACATTGAATAAAAACCTTTACTTTATGCATTTTAAGATAGTTTTTAAAGATTTTGTTTCTTATTCTCTTGAACGGTGGATACCAGGGCAAATGAGCCCCCGGGGCATAGAGCCCCGCGTGAGCCTAAAGATGGGTACATACCGCCTTCTGGCAGACTTTAGCCATATAATATTCATTTTCACTAAAAACATAAAACAGATCACATTCCACACAGGCCAACAATAGCTTATACAGGTTACCATTCATTACCATTGTAAAAAGATCTCAGTAGAGAAAGCTGGAGAGTTGCCTGAAGTACACGTATTTCCACGAATAAGAGTACTGCAGGGCAAATTATAAAGTAAGGGAATTCACAAATCTCGTGGTGGTGGAGAAGATAAACAGAGCGCACAATGGACAGCCAAAACAACAATTCATGACTGTAGGGAGGGAAAAAAAAAGATCAAAGGAGATTCCATCTTGGCAAGTCATATAGGACACTGGCAGGGAAAGGGAAGCCGCAGAGCGAGATTGTCACTAGGAGTCTTCGGCCATCTGGAGTAGGGAGTTGACTGCTGCTTCCCTGTTGCCTCGGTGTTCTTCTAGAACGGATTTAATGACTTCTTGGTCCATGCCTGGAAACATATCTTTGAGGGCTTTTAGGTCTTCTTCTCTTGTTTGGTGTTGTGGGTTCACAGCCGGTTGCGGTAGAGTCATTGGCATTCCTGGGTTGTAAACCGATGGCATGCCTAGACAGAAAAACAAAAAGTCTCGGTTATTACTGACCAAAAGGACAGCTCAAAGATTTATCAACAGATCAAACTTTAGATCCTGATTGGTCAATGAACAAAACAGCAACTTTTACTCAATAAAAAGTTTATTTTCATAGAAGAATGACGCACAAAAATAGGATTCCTTATTAGCGGAGACAGTGCTCAAACGCCAAACCAAAAGAACAAAGCGCTAACTTCAAAGGGGGGCAACCCTAGAGGCGGCTTTGTACTAGGCACTGGCACCACAGAGTCAGACTGTAAATGAGTTCTCAGGCTTGAAACTAAATAAAACAAGAAATATATATAATCAAGGAAGAAAAACCAGTACAGTCTGAAAAATGTAAAAGTAAAAAGGGACAGAGGACATTTTGCATGATCAGACATTCATTGTGAAATACTAGTTTATAGAGTACATGTAACTGAAAAAGCAGATCAATCTGCAGGCACCATGATATAGAGCAGGGGGGGGGCTGGGCAGATTGATATATAGTTTTGTCAGAAAAGATTCAGTATAACCCATGATGAATCTAATATCTGCTCTTTCAGAGATTTTGGGTCCAGTGGGCGGTCCCATCAATGGTCCAGTGGGCGGTCCCATCATTGACTGACAGCTTTCTTTGTATAAGTGTGCATCTAGAAATAGCTCTCAGTCACTGATGGGACGGCCCACTGGACTGAAATCCCAGGAAGAGCGGAGGATTAAATGATTAAACCACAGGTTCTACTGAATATTTTCTCACAAAACTATACATCAATCTACTCAGCTGCCCCTGCTCTACAACATGGTGCATGCAGATTGGACTGCATTTCATGGCGACAGGTTCCCGAAGAAACTTTTTTTTTTTCTTAAAAATAGTAAAAAGTTATTCCCATCTTTGACTTTCACGGCAGAGACAGCAAGAACTGCTTTTAGATTCCAGAGTGAAGGCTAAAACAGCTGAGAACAACTATAATACACACAAAGCGAGCTAGGTGTTGGTGTAACACGCTGAGCTGCCTCCCTTTCATTTCTATGGGATTATACCTATATTGGAGCAGTTGTACCTGACTGTTTCTGTAACCCCGTTCCGGGGACTGGGGCCTAGAAGCAATCACGGACTGGAATAAATCCTTGCTTGATTGATGTTTAGGATACAAATGAAGACAATCTCTGGGCCTTAAGGAGTTTTTTTTCCTATAGCTGAGAGGTAAGGGCCTCACCTCAAGAAGAAAATAGACCTGCCCTGACCCTAATTCCACCGGACGAGGTGAATGCCATGTCCAGATGAAGAATAGAGGGGTTCTATATTAAAATAAGGTTGAAAAAGATTTACCCTCTCTCGCTTAGATACAATGGTTGACCGGCATATCGAACTAGGTGCCATTTTGCATGACAGAGGACAGACAACCCACCAGATACTTATGTGCTTCCTACCAAGATTGGGAAGGAGAAGAAACCCTAAATCGTTAGAAAAAAAAAACCCTTACAGTTTCCTCCCCAGCACTAGTGTTACCCTAAATATATCTGTCCCATTACCGCTGTGCATTTACAGGTTACATGTGAATGGGGAAGGTAGCACAAAAGACTACACAGAAGAAAGATGACTGAACAGGTGCTTTCTATTCAGTCATCATGGGGAAAAAAAAAATTACATATATGTATATTTGATTTGGGGACTAAATTTACCATTCACAAAATAAAAAACACATAATTAACTATGTGCAACAAAAACCACCAATTTAAACCAGCGCACAAATAGCAACCTCTTGTAATGTGTACATTGTGTATTTTTTCTTGAAGGGTACGTCCACTTTCATTGCTCCAATGTAAAATAAATTAAGACCTCCTATGCAATGGCCCATATGTAACACACACACACCTGTATAAGCTTAATATTGTTGTAGTTGTACAGACCTGGAGAATCGACAGGCAAAAATGCCATAACTGTAGTTGTTGACTGAACCAGCCTGCCTTCCCCCAACAGCCTGTGGTAGACACCATGTGGCCAGAAACAGAAAAAACTGTGGCCGGCAGCTACCACCTCCACGTGCCAAATTATTTGTGTGTACCTACTAGACTCTGTAGTTGCCAATCTCAGCGCCACATTTCTGTTGTGTAACCAGCAAGCTCTGCACCTCTATCAAGTGTGTAGCGATCAAGTATGTTCCCTTTTAAAAAGTGTAATCGCAACACTGTCCCACCTAAATTTGAATAAAGGGTATGGTCACACCGGTTTTTGTACTTCCCATTATGTAACGTTTGGTGCGGAATCTGCGCCAAAAGACAAGTCACTCAGTGTGAACATACCCTAGACTTATTCAACACTATGTGGGCAAAATGTCAGGAGTATAATCTGTTGAAAACAATGACCTTTAAGTGCAGAGATTTTCATTACCAGCCACTAGAATCACCCCCTCTATATGCAAAGACTCCCAGCTAACAATGCAATGTGAACAGACTTATACCGGCGATCATCAATACATTTGTAAAGGGAGTTTCCTTTAAAATAAGAGGGAGACATCCCATCCAACAAGAAAAACCTGTAAAGTAAAGGCTCTAATAGCCACTATGTATATAAATCAGCCGGGCCAGACACCATCCACCTCCTTATTAGCTGATCCTCACGTCTTCATTACGTTTAACATCAGAAGTAAAAGCAAATCTTGATCTTTTTCCTGTTTGTTATTTATCTCTAAGTAACAATTCCTCTTAAAATGAGTATATAGGGACAGCAGGCTTATAAATGGCTCCGGACTCGCATAGATCTAGCATGCAATACTCTCCGGAGAACATATTGTGCGCACCCCGCGGCCTGGTGGTCGCACCATATTTCCAGACGTATGTTAGCAAGAATAAGGCCGATGGAAGACAACAGGACTTGCTTTTTTGCACGATTGGTGGGGAATGGAGGTCTCGGTCGCCATTGCCTAGGTCTGGACCCCGAGACCCACACCAATTGCTTAAAAGGTACCGAGGAGTGCACAGGACAGGAGACCACAGATGTAAGGACTAGAACAATTTGTGCATTTTTCTCAGGGGTCTCAGGACCCTTCCCAAATGGCAGGTAACTAAAGGAACAACAAAAAAAAAAGTTATATTCTATTCTATAACATTTTATTTGTCCCCAGTTGCTTTGCCTTTTATTTTTGCAATCACACTGGTCACTAGGCCTAATAGTAAACTCATACTTTCCGTTCAGTATGGAAGACTTTTCTGAAGTTATCACTATGACAGACATCACCATATATGTCATATCGTAGAGAAGACAGGATCCACCATTCATGATAGATGGTCACAGCTCACCTCCTCCCACTCTCTACAAATCACCATTGCCCAGATCAGAGCCTATTTCTTTCTACTTGGTTGTGCCAAAGAACAGACGACGTGAGTATTAGGCTCAGTAGCTAGTGTGAGAATTTGCAAGATTTCTGTGTGTGTGATAACACATTGCCATTAATGCACATTACCATAAAGAACACCCAAAGGCCTAAGAAGTTAAATACATTATGCACGCAGTATATGTTGGGATGAGAAACATGGTTTCTCAGTAAATTATAATTGCTGTGCTGTTATTCAGTACTTTTTTTTTTTTTTTTTTTTTTAACATTGATATAAGCAAACCCCACTGCTGTGTGCATGATGGAAACGGATCATGCAGGAGCGATACAGACTTACCCAGAGACAAGTAATCAAGTCCTGGGTGGGTGTGTATGCAACAGAGATAGAAATTAGCAAGCGGAGACAATGTTAATGTGTGATCGAAAATACAGTCTGAATATACATATATATTAGTACAAAGAACAAACAATAAAACAGGAGGACAACCACCCTATACAAAGGCCCGCCACCTGCAGACGGCAAAGGCCCGCCACCTGCAGACGGCAAAGGCCCGCCACCTGCAGACGGCAAAGGCCCGCCACCTGCAGACGGCAAAGGCCCGCCACCTGCAGACGGCAAAGGCCCGCCACCTGCAGACGGCAAAGGCCCGCCACCTGCAGACGGCAAAGGCCCGCCACCTGCAGACGGCAAAGGCCCGCCACCTGCAGACAGCTGTTTCTGACCCGTTCGTACAGAGCAGGGTATGGGTTACCTGGGCGAGAGGCCTTTGACGCAGAAACCGATCTGTGCTACGGGGCTCTTCCAAAGGAGAACGTTTACCCCCTATTCTTCTGTCAAAGCAGTCTCACCCACCCAAAGAACCCTGAAATAGTCAGCAGATGTAGGGCTTTTCCTCCTGGTTTGGGTCAGGTTGTGCTGCAAGGTTCATTAAAAGGGTCTAAATGTAATTACAGGGCTACTTTGCAAACCAGAAAGACCAGTAAGCCTGACAATGAGGACCTGGTAACTGGACATGCTGGTCAGTGCACCCAGAAGGCAGATGTAGATCACCACCTGCAGCTTGAAATCAGTGTTTCCTTCAATAGTATCAACAGCAACAAAGTCGTGTCATCAATAAACTGTGTGACCCCCACGGTGTATGCCAACAGAGGCTGTGAAGTGGCCATCTAAAAGCAGCAGAAGTGAAGAACACCATCTCTAGCAGCAGAAGTGGTCACAAAGAGAAAAAGTTGAAAGGGCCATGGACACCTTGAGACAATTTATTTACCAAAATGCAATTATTTTTGCAATTGTGTTTTAATTAGAAGCAGCCAATGGCCAAATTCCTATTTATTGCAATAGAAGCCATGTTACAGAATGTCAGGTGCTAGCAAATTGGTCAGACTGGCTTATCTCCCTCCTAACAATCCTTTCAAAGTTATTTTTTTTCACCTTTAAATAATCGATATTGAAGAAAAAAAAAAAAAAAAAAAAAAAACGGTTTATGTGCAAATGTCTTGACCAACAGCGCAAGTTTGACAACAATTCTGGGTCAAGACAATCCAGGTCTACCCCTGATACACTTGGTATATTCCTAAAAGTTTCTTGAGTCACTCATCAGGTCATACTGCTCAAACCAGGAGCAGCAGCACGGATCAGAGACCGGCCCTTGCATTCTAATCATCTACATTTTACTCTAGGGCTATGTGTCCACGATGCAGAAATGAAACAGAAATTTCCTGTGCATTTCTGCATCTCCTTGGCAGAAAAAATGCATGCAGATTTTACATGCATTTTTTTACCAGGCATAAGCGTTTTTTTCAAGCGTTTTTGCATGCATTTTGAGCATCACTTGGAAAAGTGCTTGACAAGTTGGTCACACAATATAAATCCATGCAACTGGCATAGATTTATATTGTGTGACCAACTTATGCTGCTTTAAATGCAGCATCTATAGTAAAAAAAAACAAAACAAAACAAAAAAAAAAAACACATTATACTTACCTCTCCGGCGGCCCCCGGTCTCCTTCTCCAGTGGCGTGCTCTGTCCTCGGTGTCCCGCGGTGTTCAGAAAGGACCTGCGCTGACGTCATTTAGTCAGCTGACAGGTCACGTGACCACTGACCATCACATGACTAAATGACGTCACCGCAGGACCTTTCAGAACACCGATGACAAAGGAAGCCACTGGAGAGGAGACCAGGGGCCGCCGAAGGGGCAAGTATAATAATTTAAAAAAAAAATAAAAAATTAACGTTTTATTCTATTATGTATGCATGCGGATGTTATGTGGTTCAATGCAAGTCAATGGCGGCGATTTTGCCGCGATTACGCACAAATGGTTCTGCTGCGTATTTTTCTGCAATGATAATCCGCAGCGGAAATTTCGGCAGCATGTGCACAGCATTGGGGAACATGGCAGACAACTTAACATGCGTTTTCGTGGCGGAAATGGTGCAGCGGAAACGCATTAAATCCGCATCGTGGGCACACTGCCTAAAGGCTACAGTGTTTTCAGACAAAACATAAAGTAAGTAGTGTTGATAGAGCGTGTATCGTTAACCCTTTCGGCGAGCACGCTCGGGTGCTCGCCCAGTATTTTCGGTGTGCTCGGCATCTGTGTTAGTGTCGCCACGGCTGCATGTGTTGTCGCAGCTGTTAGACAGCTGTGACACATGCAGGGATTGCCTGTTTGTTGCCAAAAATGCAAGCATGCTGTTTTGCTTCCTATTTTGGAGAATAAAATTAACTTCATTAAGCAAGTACTGTAGACAAATAACACAATCAGCAACAAAAACACACCAAAAAAAGAAGAAAAAAAAAAAAATCTCCAAAATGTGCTTTTTGTAAGCAGCTTCTTTACTGCCAAGAGAGCAGGTTTTGCCTGCAGGTAAAAAGAGAAAAAACCCTGCAAAAATTCAATGTGTGAAACGAGCCTTAAAAGAGCAACCCGGGCAAGAGGTGACTAGTACGATTTCACCCCCTACACTCAGAATGACAGGTTCGTCGCTGTGTGTAATATTATTTATCTCTATCTATACACACACACACACACACACACACACACACACACGGGGACTAGCTTTTCAGACTAGTCTTCGCATACCCAGCCACACTCAACTCTCAGTGAAAAAACACAGCAGTGTTTTAGAGTAAAGCTTCGATGTTTAGAATGCAGGAGCCGGCCCCGATTCATGCTGTCCCTAGTTCAGACAATAGGAATCATGAGACCAGTTCCCTTTAAAAATTTCATTCAGCCATTTTCTGAAGAGCTTCACATGGTCACCCCAAAAGACCATGACATGGTAAAATAATTTTAATGAAGCCACGACTTCTCTCGGCCACTATCAGTGTAAAAAGAACGACAATCTTTTTTCAAACTGCAGAGTATAAATGTTCGGTTTATTATTGGGCAAACCAAAAACGTGACGTTGCGGTCAAATTACATGACCTTTCTCAGATTGCTAATCAGAATGTAAAAGAGGAACGCCTCTCACCAGAGCAGACAGACCACCACTGCGCTGCTCGGTTACTTTCTGATTAGTTCTTGTTTGGGACAGGTCATGTAATCTGACCACGGCATCACGTTTTTTGGATTGTCTAGCAATAAAACAGAACTATACAAGACAGCAGAGTTCTGTTTTACTATGGTAAAAGGGAGAGGACCCTACATGAACGTCTTGCTCTGTTTAGGCCCATTTTATACTCTTGGAGAACATACCTGGTGCCACAACCTGCAATGCCGTGCACAATGCATATATGACATCATCAATACTCACCTGCAATGGGCACGTAGCCGACACCTTGCTGGAAAACTGTAGGCATTAACACCACAGGCTGAGGCTGCATCATTGCTGCAGGCAGAGACTGCAAGAGAAGGCAACATAGAAAGTCAGCAAAATCTAAGAATAAGGTCAGGCATCACAATAAAGGGGATTGTGGGCTTCAGTGACATTCCTGTAGTCACTATGACCGCTGAGCGGAGACAACACAGATGAGAATCTAGTCTACATGTGACCTGTCATATGTAAATACTGGTGGACCCTTGTCCATTGCTCAATCTGGCAAACGCAGGAAATCCTGACTGTGCACATATTGCACGCTGTCAGGACTCGCCAGAGACTGCAGAAATTAGCCTAAAGCCCGGAAAACTTCTTTAAGACTGGATTCACACCAGCATTTTGTAGCAGGGTTCCTTACTGCTTTGTTAGTTGAAAAATACTGCGGAAACAGAAGTGTGTAGCAAATTCCTGAAAAGTCTACAAGCACTTTTTTTTGCAGAAAGTCTGCTACAAAGTACAGTACAATACAACTTAAGTAAAATAGCGATTTAAAGGGACTTTCAGCAGAGAATGACTGTTCAAACCAAGTACAGGCACTCGGTGCTTCATGGCGGGCCAATCAATCATTTATATACAGTAGTGTTCAAAATCATGAGTTGAACACAAAATCTTTATATTAGTTTTTATTTCCATGCATTGGGAACATTGCACACTGTTTTCCAATTCAAAACATGGAGAAATGTATAATTTTAACTACTTTACAGAAAAAAACAAAAAAATGAACATTGTTCTAAAAAAATAGCAGGGTCAGCATTTGTCTTTACAAACTCACAATATGTCTTTTTTTGAGGATTTAGCATTCCTGTGAATCACTAACCTGATATTTGGTTGTATACCCTCAGTTTTTTTTTAGAACTGCTTCACATCTATGTTGCATCAAGTCAAACAACTTCTGGCACCTGCACCTGTTATTCCAGCCCAGGATGCTTTGACTGCATCCCACAATATTTTGGCATTTGTTGGCTTTGCCTCAGAAACAGCATTTTTTATGTCACCCCATAAGTGTTCTATTGCATTAAGGTCCGGGGATTGGGCTGGCCACTCCATAATCTCAATTTTGTTGGACTGGAACCAAGATTTAGCTTGCTTACTGGCGTGTTTAGGGTCGTTGTCATGTTGAAACACCCATTTCAAGGGCATATCCTCTTCAGCGTAAGGCAACATGACCTCTTCAAGTATTTTAATATATGCAAACTGGTCCATGATCCCTGGTATGCGGTAAATACATCCGGCACCATAGTAAGAGAAACATGCCCATATCATGATACTGGCACCACCATGCTTCACTATCTTCAGAGTGTACTGTGGCTTGAATACAGAGTTTGTGGTAGTCTGACGAACTGTCTGCGGCCCTTGGACCTAAAAAGAACTATTTTACTTTCATCAGTTCACAAAATGTTTCTCCATTTCTCTTTAGGCCAGTTGATGTGTTCTTTGGCAAATTGTATCTGCTTCAGTACATTTTTTTTTATTTATTTATTTTTTTTAAACAGTGGGACTTTGCGGAGACTTCTTGCTAAGAGATTAGATTCTCACAGGCGTCTTCTAACTGTCACAGTACTCACAGGTAACTTGAGACTAGTGTTGAGCCACCCCCGTAGTGTTCGGGTTCAGTTCGTCGAACACCGGGATGTTCGAGGAACTGTTCGTCGAACTGTTCGTCGAACACCGTCGAACACCGTTAAAACCAATGGCAGGCAAACAAAAACACATAGGAACACATAGAAAACACCTTCAAAAGGTGTCCAAAAGCTCACAAACTGCTCAGAAGACGCTTTCTTTAAAAAAGCCGGCCGGCAATTCAGCAGCGGCATACACCGGTACCCGACAATTTAGACATGAAGGAATAGAGCATCACACATAGATTAGATAGATAGAAACATGTCAGTCACATATATATGAAGTACAGTGACAGTGTTGCTTACTGTACTTGTCATTTAGTGTAAAGGATTTATTAAAAAATATAATAGTGTTTTCGTGCACCGTCTCTTTAAAAAAGCCGGCCGGCAATTCAGCAGCGGTACCCGACAATTTAGAACAGAAAGAATAGAGCTTCACACATAGATTAGATAGATAGAAACATGTCAGTCACATATATAATAAGTACAGTGATAGTGTTGGTTACTGTACTTGTCATTTAGTATTAAAATAAAGGATTTATTATTAAAAAAAAATTGGCGTGGGGCTCCCCGTAATTATAGTCTCAAGCGGAGGTTAAGCAGACAGCTGGGGCAGATGTTTGAAGCCTGGGAAGGGGGTAATACCCACAGAGCTTCCCAGGCTACTAATATCAGCCCCCAGCTGAATACTTAGCCTTTACTAGCTATTAAAATGGGGGACCCCCCCCAAAAAAAATGACGTGGGGTCCCCCCTAATTTAATAGCTAGCAAAGGCTAGGCAGACAGCTGGGGGCTGATATTAATAGCCCAGGAAGGGAGCCATGAATATTGGCCCCCTCCCAGGCTAGAAACACCAGCCGTCAGCCGCCCCAGAAATGGCGCATCCATAGGATTCGCCAATTCTGGCACTTAGCCTCGCTCTTCCACGCTGCCCTGGTGCGGTGGCAGGGGGTAATAGGGTTGGGGTTGATGTCAGCTTATAATGCCATCAAGCCCAGGTTAGTAATGGAGAGGCGTCTATAAGACACCCCCATTACTAACCCCATAGTAAAAGTTAAAAGAAAACATAAACACCCAGAATAAAGTCCTTTAATTGAAATAAAGACACATTCCTTTATTGTTCTAAATTAAACCATACTTACCATCACGCCCATTCCAGCTGAAGCCAACGATCTCCTGCAATAAAAGAAAAATAATAAAGCAACCTCATCCTTACCTTTCCATGGTTCCCAAGACAGCTTCAGCTCTGCTACATCGAGATGACAGGCTGGACCGCAGCAGAACGCTGCCATCCAGCTTGCCATGCCGCACACACTGAGAAGCGCAGGCATGCTTGCGCTCCTCAGTGTCTGACTGTGACGGCATCCAGATGAGCTGACAATGAACTCGGCTCACCTCATGTACGTCACTGACAGCGTGGGAAAATTCTCCTGCACTCAGCGCTTCAGCGTGAGAATTTTCCCACGCTGTCAGTGACGTGCATGAGGTGAGCCGAGTTCATTGGACATGACCTCGGCTCATCTGGATGCCGTCACAGCCAGACACTGCAGAGCGCAAGCATGCCTGCGTGGGGCTTCGCCCTATTTTTGTGCCCAGCCAGGTACAACTAGGCAGCTGGGAGCTGGAATCCGCAGCGCAGGGAGGCCCAAGCTTTCTGGGCCCCACCCGCTGCAAATTGCAGTACGCAGCCGCCCCAGAAAATGGCGCGTTCATAGAAGCGCCATCTTCTGGCGCTGTACCCAACTCATCCAGGGCCCTGGTGCGGTGGCTCACTGGGTAATAAAGGGGTTAAGGCCAGCTTGGCATTATCAGCTGGCCCCAAGCCCGAAATTCATGGGGTCACGCCAATATTAGACATGACCACCATGAATTTCTAGTAAAGTATTTAAAAAAAACACAACACCCAGAATAAAGTCCTTTAATTGAAATAAACACACAATTCTTTATTGTTCTAAATTAAACCATACTTACCGTCACGCCCATTCCAGCTGAAGCCAATGTCTTCTGCAATAAAAGTAAAATAATAAAGCAACCTCATCCTTACCTTTCCATGGTTCCCACGACAGCTTCAGCTCTGCTACATCGAGATAACAGGCTGGACCGCAGCAGAACGCTGCCATCCAGCCTGTCATCCCGCAGACACTGAGAAGCGCAGGCATGCTTGCGCTCTGCAGTGTCTGGCTGTGACGGCATAAAGATGAGACGAGTTCATGTCCAATGAACTCGGCGCACCTCATGCACGTCACTGACAGCGTGGGAGAATTCTCACGCTGTAGCGCTGAGTGCAGGAGAATTTTCCCACGCTGTCAGTGACGTGCATGAGGTGAGCTGAGATCATTGGACATGAATGAGCTCACCTCATGCACGTCACTGACAGCGTGGGAAAATTCTCCTGCACTCAGCGCTACAGCGTGAGAATTCTCCCACGCTGTCAGTGACGTGCATGAGGTGCGCCGAGTTCATTGGACATGAACTCGTCTCATCTTTATGCCGTCACAGCCAGACACTGCAGAGCGCAAGCATGCCTGCGCTTCTCAGTGTCTGCGGGATGACAGGCTGGATGGCAGCGTTCTGCTGCGGTCCAGCCTGTTATCTCGATGTAGCAGAGCTGAAGCTGTCGTGGGAACCATGGAAAGGTAAGGATGAGGTTGCTTTATTATTTTTCTTTTATTGCAGGAGATCGTTGGCTTCAGCTGGAATGGGCGTGATGGTAAGTATGGTTTAATTTAGAACAATAAAGGAATGTGTCTTTATTTCAATTAAAGGACTTTATTCTGGGTGTTTATGTTTTCTTTTAACTTTGACTATGGGGTTAGTAATGGGGGTGTCTTATAGACGCCTCTCCATTACTAACCTGGGCTTGATGTCAGCTGGCATTATAAGCTGACATCAACCCCAACCCTATTACCCCACTGCCACCGCTACAGGGCAGTGGGAAGAGCGAGGCTAAGTGCCAGAATTGGCGCATCCTAAGGATGCGCCATTTCTGGGGCGGCTGACGGCTGGTGTTTCTAGCCTGGGAGGGGGCCAATATTCATGGAACCCTTCCTGGGCTATTAATATCAGCCCCCAGCTGTCTGCCTAGCCTTTGCTAGCTATTAAAATAGGGGGGACCCCACGTCATTTTTTTGGGGGGTCCCCCATTTTAATAGCTAGTAAAGGCTAGGTATTCCGCTGGGGGCTGATATTAGTAGCCTGGGAAGCTCCGTGGGTATTACCCCCTTCCCAGGCTTCAAACATCTGCCCCAGCCGTCTGGTTAACCTCCGCTAGAGCCTAAAATTATGGGGAACCCCACGCCAATTTTTTTTTAAATAAATCCTTTATTTTAACACTAAATGACAAGTACAGTAAGCAACACTGTCACTGTACTTCATATATATGTGACTGACATGTTTCTATCTAATCTATGTGTGATTCTCTATTCCTTCTATTCTAAATTGTCGGGTACAGATGCTGAATTGCCGGCCGGCTTTTTTAAAGAGACGGTGCATGAAAACACTATTATTTTTTTTGATAAATCCTTTACACTAAATGACAAGTACAGTAAGCAACACTGTCACTGTGCTTCTTATATGTGTGACTGACATGTTTCTATCTATCTAATCTATGTGTGAAGCTCTATTCTTTCGGTTCTAAATTGTCGGGTACCGGTGTATGCCGCTGATGAATTGCCGGCTTTTCATGTTTCACTGTTGGCACTGTTCCCATCGATTTGGGCAATCACTGTAATGCCACAACCACCATGGCTGTGGCATTACAGTGAGTGGCAGACAATCCCTGCATGATTGGTGCTCTAAATAGCGCCAGACATGCAGGACACGCTTTTGGTGCACGAACAGTTATCGAACATAACCTCGAACAGCCGAATTTTTTGCAAATGGTTCGGGTTCGTCGAACAACTCGAACACCGCCCAAAACAGCTCGAATTTGAGATTGGCGAACAGTTCTAGTCGAACACCGCTCATCTCTACTTGAGACTGTCTTTGATCATCCTGGAGCGAATCATTGGCTGAGCCTTTGCCATCCTGGCTATTATTGGATCCATTTGAATGGCGGTCTTCCGTTTTCTCTTTGGTTTTGCTTTCCATTTTAAAGCATTGGAGATCATTTTAGCTGAGCAGCCTATCATTGTCTGCACTTCTTTATAAGTTTTACCCTCTCCAATCAACTTTTTAATCAAAGTACGCTGATCTTCTGAACAATGTCTCAAAAGAGCCATATTTCTCCGGCTTTCAAGGAGAAATGAGTGTACAACAAGTGCTGGCTTCACCCTTAAAAAAGGGCCACCTGATTCAAACCTGTTTCTTCACAGAATGATTGACCTCACTAATTGAACTCCACACTGCTATTATTTTGAACATACCTCCTTACAACTAAATTATTCAAATACACAGACTCAAAAACATGCAGATCATGAATGCAGAGTCTGTTGGTTTTCTTAGAATCTACTGCACCAACTAGTAAACTGTTTGACATGTGATAATAGAACTGGACTGCCATTATTTTGAACACTACTGTACACCTTCCCACCTGCTTGTTTTCCATCTATCTCTGCCCTTCTTTGGCTCTATGAAGCCGGAGCTGTCAAAGAAGAGGGGTTGGAGATGGATGGGAAAAAAAAAAAAAAAAAGTGGGAAGGTGCAATTAAATAACTGGCCACATCAGGAAGCACAAAGTGTCTGTACTTAGATGGAACAGTCATTCTGTTCTGACAGTCCCTTTAAACTTCACTTACAGTGTAGAAAATCTGCAGCGTTACATGTGAGCTGTATTTAAATCTGAACTGTGCCCAATCTATTATGGAAATGTAGATTTTACACATTGTAAAGTAATGGGTTAATACTGAGGCTTAAATGCAACCTGTCATGTCCCCAAACATTATTAGCCTGCAGACATGGGGCTAGTCTGCAGGTTGATAGCGTTCTGAAGCTGCCCAGCCGCCACACTGAATGCACGGATTTATGTACTTTAATCCTCCCGGCAACCTCTGGCTTTCAGTCATAGAGGTGCGGCAGGCACGGCTTCAGTCACTGCTCAGTACATAGTGCGTGGTGGCTATAAGCACATCCCAGCACTGACTGACAGCCAGCTGGGCAGAGTATCAGTGCTGAACATGCTGTCAGTCACAGTGTACGGAGAGGTGACTGAAGCCGCATACTGGGAAGCCTGTCTGGAGAAATAAAGCTCATTTCCTCACAGTAGCGGTGCTTACAGTGCGCCGGCTGCGCAACTTTGCTTTTATCCTGATTAACGCCATATACACAGGTTAATAGCCTTTGGTGACATGACAGGTTCTAATTAATCTCACCAAAATCTACAAGAACTTAACGTAAGCACTGGGAATTAAACTGCAAAGCCAGTGCCATTGCTTAGTAGGCCTCTATGACACTGAAGTCTTGGATTCAATTTTAATGGGATCATTTGTAGATCTTTTAGGCCAATATGAGATCCATTAGACTCCAGAGTAAAGAGCAAAAGCGCTTCTAAAAAATGAGAGGTCACATCAGATTGGCTGCCGTGGGCCACTGCTCCACTAATTTGCACATCTCTCCCAAAATCTCCAATCCATGCTTGCTAGTTTGCCCCCACGTCGGTGATCTGTACTATAATAACCCTCACTGCCCGTAAATGCGGTTTTTCCTTCTCTATGCACATAATGACTATGCCTGAAGGAAACGCTGATTAGATTGAAGCCCCTTGAAGAGAAGACGCAGCCCACGCATGAGCAGATAGAGGTTGCTTATTACACAGCCCGGCATGTATGACTGTACACTGCCTTGTGTGGTTTATAGAAGGCTCACATTTGTCATGGAAAGTGAACATTAACACAAGAGCACTGATGCCCTATAGTATTCAGCCAGGGATTCGGTGTCAACGACTGTAAAGGCTGATGCAGGCAGACAGGCCTTGGCCAGGCTTTTGCACATACTGTAGATGAAGCAGCAAATTATCGGGTAACGTCCTGTAAGTGGTAGGTGTATGCCAAAGTCATTCAGCTGTCCTAGGTCTGTCACTACAGGACATTCGTGTCTCTCCAAACTGCACCACCCTTCCTACTGAATAAGCAGTGCGCTCACCGTGTAGGACATCACCAGGTTAATCATGCCTTCCTTGTCATCTCCTTGTCTTCCACTCAAACTAAACCATTCATCCACCACCTTGCCCTCCTTCAGAGATTCTGGGATCGTAATGTGCGTCCAAGCAATGCGGTCATCCATGGAGAAGGCTCTCTGAAGAAGTAATGAGAAGAAGTGCAGTATAAAGTCCATTAAAAAGGTAAAATAACCACTGACAGAAGAGAATAATACAGGTACAATTTGTGAGTGCATCATCTTATGTCTGAACTTCTTAAGGTTAGTCCATAAACTTGTGTTACTTGAAGATTTTTAGCAAAATTTCATTCATGTACTGCAGCATACCTCATATCTGAAATATTACGCCAGTCCCCGACTAGAGTAAGCTTTGTGGTGAGGTGCACGCCACTTGTCAGACGCTCCTGATTCATTAAGGAGTGTGTGTGTCTTAATGAATCAGGAGCATCTGACTTCACCACTCCCCTTCATAAGACTGGCATTTTTCACGCAGGTCTTGATGAAGTTGGGGCCAAGTTGTGGAGACAGATTTCCAATGTGCCGGTGAAATCGCTAATTTCCCCATTACATGATCGCAATCACCATGGCCATGTGTGAACCATTTAAAACCGCGCCAATTGATGAAAACATGTCCCCCATCACATAAAGTGGTGACTGGGTGGTGTTGATGGGTAGTATGATCCACATATACTCAGAGGCATCGCAGTACAGCAGATGTCCGTTTATCGGCATTTTCCCACCTCAGACATGTTCGATGCATAAAATAAATAAAGAATACGGCACGACTTCTTGAGAGGTGCCTTTTATTTTTCGGCCATGCAATCAACACTTCGATGGGGAATAAAGGGAATGCCAAATCTCCCAATGGGCCCTCTCCATTCAGAAGTCTCATGCGATATTAAAAGGGGTGTATGTTAGGGAGAGAGATCATGTAACATCATTGTGCTGTCAACGTAAGGCGTTTTACTACTTACTAACCTCATCAAATATTTCCAGGTAGAAAGAGTCCACCCCAGGCGGGATGGTGCACTGGATCACTTTGTTCCATCGAGGGTTCTTGGCTCCATTATGTGCAGTGGGCGTCTCATACACGGCATAGCCCAAACGTATCCTACAGTAAGGATCCATTCGGGTCATGCCATAATTCTTTGCTAGCTTGGCCTAGGAAGAAAACGTGAACAAATAAACTACAAATACATTATACGTATATATCTGCACCAACTGGATTGTCATGGAACTGGATTCAGAAAATTTAGCAAATTGCTGGAAGAACCTGACACTACCAGTGACCACCTCCCAGTACTGCAATGTGGTTTCCAAAATTATGCACATCTGTTATACTGGCGTAGTACTGCTGGAAACCAATGGCCAAAAGGAGCACAATCAGTAGTAGAAGTTCTTGAAATTAGCTAGGAGTTCTAGGAAACAATCCGTAAAGGACTTAGAACAGTCTGGGTAAGAATGTTCAGGAGCTGGAGACTGAAACTAGGCTAATAGCTAGACACAATACTCAAGCAATCAGTGAGTTCCATGTGGCTTTAAGTAGGCCCAAACAGGAAACAAGATGGATTCCAAATCCACCATCTTGGCCAAGGGCAATTTCAGAACACAACTGCAGCCTCTAGTGGGAAGGAGTGAAACTGCAGCACAATTATTAAAATGAACAATAGCCGCCACTGATGGTCAAACTGTAGAAGGGCAACAGAAATCCTGACAACAACACACAAGGTAAAATACTCAGCATGCTGGGCTGTGTGACCAGACTTACCTGCACCACTGTAATGCTGAGTCTGCCCATGGTGCCCATGGCTCCAGTGTATTGCAGCTGCTGTGCAGCCTGGGCGTCTAACTGGATCTGCTGCTGTTGTTGGGTTGGCGTGATGCGCAGGAAGTCTTGGGGTAATTCACCGATGAACACCTGCAATGACAAGGATAAAGAAAATTTACTGGGTGCTGAGGAACAAGCAGGTTCATTAAGCACATAGCAATATTTTCGCCAGTCAGGTATTGGTATTGCTGAAGTAACCGCTGCAGGGAAAGTGTAATTTTACATGGTGGCCATTCAGATGAATAACCACAGTTGTAAGACAAAGGCTCGAGTCTGCCAGAACGTTCTGGCCCATACATGGGAGACCCCATAGGGGTTGTCTTCTTGAGATGGTCCTGAACACTGAAAAAAGGGCTATGTACGTAACCTGTTAGATGCCACAGACAGGAGACCACCACTGGCTCTTGTTCTGGCTGGGTCTATTATGCAATGCTGAATTTAGGATTATCTAGCTGGTCACAGCATCTTCATGCAAAATCCACAGGTTCTTGCTACAAGCCCTTTAAGTGCTACCTGAATCAAACTCCTTATAGTTTTTCAACGCCTTGCATTAAGACGTTAAGAGGCAAGTGATCGCACGTTGTCAGCCCCACCCTGCTGATCATCGGGTACGTCAGAACGAGCCCTAGGAGGTGCGCTCCGAACTACAGTCATACATACCTGCTTTCCTGAGACAGGAACTAGGAGTGCTGGGGGGCAAAGTTACACCACACCTGAGTGATTCGCTCCAATGCCGTCATGGGAGTGCTCACAAGTCAGCACAAGGTGACCAGCGGCAGCAACACCCAGGATGTAATGTGACAAAACCAATTCCATCATCATTATAGGGATACGATATGGAGTGCCAGATCCTCTGCTCAGCGACGGGAGCCTGGTGCGATAGATGTAAAGATTCCAGAGGCTGCCACTAGAGGGGGCGCACCAACTACAATAGATGGCGGATCTTGTAGATTTTATGGATTCTGTGATCACATCCTCCAGTGTCACCAACTCACTGCAATCTTTACTTCCGTATAAAACAGGCTCTGGACACAGTTATTGATAGATTAATATATATTTTCTAGTTTCAAACTATTTATTTTTTTCTAGTTTCAAAATCTTTGCTACATTACAGCCAAGAATGTCAGGCACCCAATTATATGGTCAAAGACCCAATCATTCTCCACTTCACAAGTAGCTACTCCTAAGGCCATCAGTGCGGTCACTACAAACACAAGAGTGACTGCAAGCAAAACTCCATCACAGGGAAGCAGGAGGAGTTATCTACAAAAGGTTACATTTTCAGCTAATATTAGGGCTTGTTCACACGCTAAGATTTTTGCCACAATCCCCCCCCCCCAAGGGTAAAAAAGCTACACTTCACAGTATTGGCAAAGTGAATCAGATTTCTGATCTCATGCACAAGCTGTTTTTATTTCTTGCAGATTTGAAAATCAAAGCATTTTAAATTTGCAATATTTCAATTGTTACACCAAAAAAAAGAAAAGAAAAATTCATAAAAAAGAAAAAAAATAAATAATCAAAAAATGTGCACATTTTATGCAGTATTTTTTCCTGCCAATACTGAGTATTTGCAGATAATTTTTCACCCTACTCACCGCCTTGTAATGCACTAGAGTGAAAACCGCGAGCAAATCTGCTACAAAACCCCGGTGTAACATATGCAGATTATTCACTGGATGAGTTTAGCAGCACCGTTCCCATAATCGGCATCACAGTGTATGCTTCAGATCCTAATGTCTGAGGCATAACCATTATCTTACATTTTGGTGCCAACTGAACACACTAACGATATATTGTATGTTACAGATTTTTGGTTCGAAACTCCAGCACAAGATGGCAAAAACAGTTTTTCCACAAATTCACTTTTTTAATAAGCTTCACCACATACGATTCTCGGATGTGCATCAGTAACAGTTACATCCGAACAGAAATGAATGAACAATACCCAGAGTTACCACCAGATGTCACTCTCCTCCTGTAACAAGTAGATGCTACCCCAGTAAGCGCTCATTCAGACAAGTTTTTCACGTACAAGTTCAAATCACTATTTCCCAGATAGAATTGACACCCATTATGATCTACGTTGATATTCACATCTGTATTTTTGGGGACCACCAAAACATGGAGACGGGTCAGATTTTAATCTGAGTCACGGATCAAAAATTACCCATACAAGTCTATTGAAGGAAATATATACAAAATAAATAAAATAAAAAAAACACAGACCACTCTAAGATGTGTTGTACAATTTTCACACTTTTTTTTAATTTGGATCTAGATACAGTTTTTGCAAGAAATTAAGGCATAAAATTATTGGAAATAATGCAAAATTTTAGTGCAACCTTCGGTTGGTGAACTGTATCAACATAGGAGGATTTTTGCTTGAACAAGGGCAGCCGGCAAATTCATAATTTACATGAAAAAAGAAAAAAAATTTGGTGTTGATAACAGATAAGTGACAAGTACACTTCTTGCAGGGAACACGGCAGCTGAAATATGTGCCAAATCTGCACCCTTGAACTTAGCGCATACTACTCCAGGGCACGCTTCATCAAGACTGGCGTGGTGGGCACAGTTGTCTGCCGAGCTGCGCACTTATTGGGGGTCTATTGAGCAATCACTGAGTGTTTCAGGACACAGACCCTCACCTGTCTGCAGGCAATTTAAGTGCTGGTAAAATACGAAAGAATCAATAAAGAAAGTTTAAGGTTTAAAGATGAACTGAAGTAACAGATAAAGTAAGAGTCAAAAGCACAAGTGATGGAAAGTAAAGAGGAGCGGCCATGATACAGACCGCAGTGCTATCATCTGCTGTTTTCAATAGGATCAGCGAGAAAACTGTGGCTTCAGCAACATAAATCTAATCGTGGCTAATTAAATGGGAAGCATTAGCTTTGATTATTGATTAAAAAGACAATATATCAAAAATTAATGACTCGGCTTTTCTGACTTTAAAGACTGGCTTGTATGGAGGGTAGAAAAAGTCTACGCTCATATTGTAATACATAGCGAGCAAAGCAAAATAAGGGTTTCTAATCAGCATTTCTGGTAAGGTGTTTTCTGGTCCTCCATGCGGGATGACTAATAGCGCTCCGCCAGGCTACGCCGACAAGTGAGAGACGTTGCACTAATCTTCAGATGTCAGGGAGCCCTTTTCCGCACCAGCCGATATCAGGGGTTCGGCCATTTTTGATGGTAAGACAAGACTGATGCGTCCCAGAGCTGGTCAGTATTAGGTGTAAGCATTGCCCATGTTGTCTCCCGCTGGTACAAAGGTCTTCACATCTAGTAGTGTATAGCTCAGTGAACTTTCTCTTATCTCTGTGCAGAGTAGTCTTCATTACATAATAACTGAAGGAGAAAACCACACCGCCATCTCATCTGTGCCGTACACTGCAATATGCCTCACGGAGCAGACAAACTCAGATAACGGGAGCTCACGGCAGGATGCCCACCTGGGCAGAGTATAGGACTCAGGGCCATAGAGTGGAAAATGAAGCCAATATACACTGGGGAAGTGTCCAGTCTTCTGTAGGAGAACATGTAAGATAGAAGAGGGTCTTATTTTCATGATTCTTGCTAAATATGAAAGCTATAGCCCAACCAATCAGATAATCAGGTAATCACCACTACAAGTAATCTCAGAATGGAGACCATAGTTGGATCTGGTGAATACCAGCATGTACAAGACTGCTCCCAGTATTCATACTATGATGGGGGCACTGGACCACACATGGCCTTCTGAGCACAGTCTTAAACGTAGCCTTCCACTAATAACATTCATCTATTCACAGTATAGGGGATACATATATGATTAGTGGTAACCTGACCACTGGGACACCCACCCATCCTGAAAAGAGGGGTCCCAAAGTCCTGTGTGAACACCGCTTCAGTCACTTCTATCAGTGTATGGGAATGGCAGTGCACACCCGACAGTGAGCCGAGTGGTGATCACAGGACCTCTGTTTTCATGAATGGTGGGAATCCCAGAAAAAAAAAAAAAAAAAAAAAAAAAAAAAAAAAAAAGAAGTTGCCAGGAGAGCTTACCTTTATGATAGCTAACAACTATCCCCCCCCCCCCCCCCCCAAAAAAAAAACTCCCATACACACTTAGCTAGGCAGAACTGCTTTTAGTAGGTGGGTGTTGGCAGAGAGCACAGGTTATCTACTGCAAGAACAGAGAAGACCTTTTGAAGGCCAACATGTCTGATCCTTTTTCAATGACATCTGCAGTCAGTGGGAGAGACCGCACAATCAATGTGTACAAGTGGTGGTCTGCCGAGAGCTCTAAAACGGCCCAGCAGCAAGTCCGAGCAGTGGCCGTCCTGTGTGATACTGAGTGTCGCCAGCAGGAAAGTCACAGCCCGCACAATCAGTACTGTAGGTGGGGGCTTTAATCGATTTCCTTGATAAGAGAAAAGTCACAGCATGAACACGAATGCATACAAAACAAGAACGTACGTGCCAACTGAATAACTGTCTGTGGAGGTCCTCTATCCAAAATCCCCTCTAAAAGTAGAAAGGAAATGGAAGTCCAATCCTCCAAGTTAAAGGATCCAAGAAGAATCAAGGACCAGTGGCCATTTTTTGCTAAAACTAAGTGATATGGTGTACAATGGGGACAGATTTAGGGTTCAAGTGGACATTAGTTTAGAACAGGAAGAAGGTATAAAGTACAGATCTGCCCACACCCTACTGAGCCCCACAGAGTACAATGTCCCCCAAATCCCTGCAAATAAGATTCTTACCATCAACGGGACGGCTCTACTCCTCCATCATCAGTGGAGTCCGAGCAGAGATCACTGGCCCTCAGTATGTCTCCGACTGTCTGATAAGCCAACACGGCACAGCCTTCTGCAGGCAGCAGGGTCAGGCCTGCAGTCACAGCCTCGTCGCAGGAATGTGGAGTGACGGTATGTCGGATAGGTGTGGAAGTGATGCTTGTATCAGTCTCTGCATTGGCTAATCACAAAACTATGCAGAGAAGAAGTGGTTTTTCAAGTTTACAAAAGACATAAAAAGTCGTGAGTAATGTCATTCGTTTTCAGAGGTGATCATGCAAAGCTGTGTTTTCACGCAAACCCTGTCACTAGGTGGCGCAGTGTGGACAGAAAAAAGTGAAGTGGGGTAGATAATATCACTCCATAAGCTAATATAGTAAGAACTTCCAGTACGTACGCTTCCATTACTGCGTCACTCAGCCGTCAGTCGGAATAGCAATCTAGCCAGGTCATACAGAAACATGGGCACAGAAAGGAGTCCAAGGAAGTGATCAGACAACCTATATAGCACAAAAATGTGGTCGCAAATCAACTAAATAAAAGGAACAGCTTATCAGATAATTGCTGGATAGAATTCTTTAATATTTTTTTTTTTTTAAAGCAGTTGTCTCTTCTTAAAATGGGAGAAATTGCAAAGAATTTGTAAAAATAAATTTTGAAATTTAACATTAAAAATCCTCTCTGTTCTCAGGAACGAAGGGATTTTTTAATGCTATAGTTTACTTGTCATTGTCTGGGATAGACTAAAGAGGTGGCCAGTCTTCTAGGCAAGCAGCGCAGCAATTGTATACTGTGATATAGAGCTTGTCAGCGCTGCCAAGTGCAGTGCCATGCCCTTTTCCTCCAATGCTGCAGAGGCTCTACTAGCAGCATCGGAGAGAGCACAGTTCACACCAGAGGTTTGGTCAAAACTGTCAAATCAGGAGCACGCCGCCCCCCAGCAAACAAGAAGCCGAGAGGCAAGGGCACCGTGCACTCCTAAAAATGGGTGATAAGACAACCCCTTAAACTTCGTAGAAAAGGGCTCCACTATGATGTATAGATTTACTTTTATTCTTGGGGAAGTGTTCTTAAAGTGAATGTCCATCTTTTTTACTTAAATGCACTTATTTGGGGTTAAAATGTTTGCAATTGAATTTAATAAAAACATTTTACACAGTTTGCCTTCTATAGCCTCTGTGTTGCACTTTTTAATGAAGACTGCAGAAGGAGTTAGCCGAGAACCATCAGTGAGCGCACCATGACAGTCACTTTTTTCTAATCTCCTCTCAGCTGGTTTATAAACCACAGAACTAGTTGAATGTGCAGAAAACCAAAGCCTGTAAAAGCCAAACGGTGCAACATTTTTAATGAAACCTACTTGCAAAATGTATTTTAGGCTCAAATATACGCATTTAAAGAGAAACGGTCTTAAGCTCAAACGAGGACAATCTTTGCTCACATTTTAACAGTCACAGCTCCCGAGTATATGCATTTTTTTTTTAATAAATACGCCATACAGTTCCAGAGATATGGGCCTTTTTATTTAGTTCTAATTTTTGGTGGTCTTTACCAAGGAAGCGTGGCTCACAGGATCCTCTGGGGGTCTTTTAGACTGGTCTGCAGCACAGCCCCCTTAAATGAAGACAGTAAAATTAGCATTAAATAACAAAGACCAATATTTCTGGAACCATATAGCATAGTTAAAAAAAATAAATAAGACACAGAATGGAGCAGGAGACACGGACATGAGTGACCCGTCAGTCATGAACAAGGGGGCCGGCAGAGGGTGGGGAACAGGAAGTCAGGAGAGCTGTAATTGCAGAGACCACCCGCTGCACTTACAGCTCATTAGCTACAATGTCACCTATGATTTTCTCTACAACAGCAAAACGGATTTTATACATGGCCTTAGTTTGGGGTATAAAACACTGAGGACAGATTTTCTTTAACAGCTTACGACCGTCCATAGACTTTAAACATCTGGGTGGTCCCACACCTATTCTGCAGTGACGTTAATGTATAGTAGCCAAGCTATACATGATGGCATTTGAGACAGCCAGAGTCTCTATAGAGAAGGCACAGACTGGTTATTATAATCTGGGTCTCTTTTAGTCGCTGAATACGAAGTCCTGAGTTATTATTTAAAAGGAAAAAAGTGGGGGGAGGGGCGTGGATAAGAGACACTTCCCTTATTTTCCTACCGATACACAAAAAAAAAAAAAAAGGGTGGGGGGGGGTAGTATGATGACATAAAAATGAAGAAGCCCCATGTATCACGAAAAAAAAAAAAAAAGGATGCAAAACATATTTGAGAAAATTTTATACAGCTTTTTAAAATGCATGTGCAAAATACTGGACACATAATGGATGTGAGGGAGAACCCATGCCTCTCAGGTATAGCGGAGTATATGGAGACACCTCCTATGTCCGCACACGTTACATGAGATTCCAAGGTCCAGCACGCCCATGTATTTCTGTATAGCGGAGTATATGGAGACACCTCCTATGTCCGCACACGTTACATGAGATTCCAAGGTCCAGCACGCCCATGTATTTCTGTATAGCGGAGTATATGGAGACACCTCCTATGTCCGCACACGTTACATGAGATTCCAAGGTCCAGCACGCCCATGTATTTCTGTATAGCGGAGTATATGGAGACACCTCCTATGTCAGCACACGTTACATGAGATTCCAAGGTCCAGCACGCCCATGTATTTCTGTATGTACACAGCCTCAAGGACTTGACACAGAAAAGTGCATTATCCGCAGAGCTCGGCCCAGACGAGAATAGCAGCTGACAGATTCTTATTATTTTACACGAGGTGGCAGATTTATCACAGCTAAGAAAGTCCATCTTCAGCTGTTTCTTTGTGATATCAGTTCCTGGAATAACTGGGTGACGACCAATACGATTACCATCACCGCTGTGGTCGGCCGGCTGTCCAAGACAGTGGTCATTGCCGACTTGTCCCAACTACAGTGAAACCTCCTCTATTTGTCTTTCTGATTGGAAGAAGGATCCAATAATTCCAGTTCGTGAAATAAGTATTGAACAAGTCACAACTTTTCTAAATAAATCTATTTCTAAAAGGTGCTATTTACATGACATTTTCACCAGATGTCAGTAACAACCCATCCAATCCACACAGCCAAATAAAAAACCATAGATGTCCATAAATTAAAGTTATGAGTAATAATGAGAAGTGACAGGGAAAAAGTATAAATACACGCTGACATTTAATTACTTTGTACAAAAGCCTTTTTTGGTGATGACAGCGTTAAGAAGCCTCCTGTATGGAGAAACTAGTCGCATGCATTGCTCAGGTGTGATTTTGTCCCATTCTTCCACCCAAGCATTGTTCAAATCCTGAAGCTTCCCTGGGCTCCTATTAAGGCTACATTCACACATTCAGTAATTTACATCAGTAATTATAAGCCAAAACAAGGAGTGACTGAAAAGTGGTGACGTGCTTCTATTCTACTTTTCCTCCGATTGTTCCACTCCTGATTTTGGCTTACAAATACTGAATGTGCCCTAATTTTGAGCTTTAGCTCCTTCCATACAGTTTCTATTGGATTCAGGTCCGGTGATTGGCTGGACCATTCTAGCAGCTTTATCTTCTTTCTCTGAAACTAATGGAGTGTTTCCTTGGCTCTGTGTTTGGGATCATTGTTTTGCTGAAATTTCCATCCTTCTTTCATCTTAATCATCCTGGTAGATGGCAGAAGATTTTTATCAAGAATGTCTCGGTAAATTTGTTCATTCATTCTTTCTTCAATTATATGAAGTTTGCCAGTGCCGTATGCTGAAAAAACAGCCCCACACCATGTTCCCACCCTCAAACTTCACTGTTGGTATGGTGTTTTTGGGGTGATACAGTGTCTTTTGGCCTCCAAACATGTGTATTATGAAAGCCAAAGTTCAATTTTGGTCATCTGACCAGACTATATTCTCCAAGTATGTCACAGGCTTGTCTAAATGTTGTTGAGCAAACTTTAAACGCGCTTAAACATGCTTTTTGTTTAGCAAGGAGTCTTGCGTGGTGAGTGTGCATACAGGCCATGAAGCTTGAGTGCATTACTTATTGTTTGCTTTGAAACAATTGTACCTGCTGATTCCAGGTCTTTCTGTAGCTCTCCACAGGTGGTCCTTGGCTCTTCAACAACTCTTCGGATAATTATCTTCACTCTGTAGGAAATCTTGCTCCAGATCATGGCCGCCTTACGGTGAAATGTTATTTCCACTTCCAGATTATTCCCGGCCCAACATTACTTACGAGAACCTTCAGTAGTTTAGAAATTATTTTGTAACCAATGCCATCAGTATGTTGTGCAACAATAAGACTGCAACGGTCTTGAGATAGCTCACTAGTTTTACCCATCATGAGATGTTTCTTGTGTGGCACCTTGGTAATGAGATGCATTTTTATAGTCCATCAGTTGAACCAGCTGATATTATTTCACTAGGTGGCAAGATTGCTTTCTAATTACTGATAGATTTCAGCTGGTGTCAGAACTTTCCATGGCTTTTTGCACCTCTCCATCTTGAGGCGTTCAATACTTTTTCCCTGTGCCATTTCTCATTATTACACGTGTCCATAAATTGAGTTATCTATGGTTTGATTTCTCTGCCTTTGTGGATTGGATGGGTTGTTACAAACATCTGGTGAGAATTTCATGTCACCAATTTTTTAAGTCAATCATTTCTAATGGCACTATTGACCTGTTCAATATTTATTTTACCTGCAGTATATATTGTTAGGACATATCCCCACTTTGTGATTGGTGGTGGCCTGGCCTCTGGAAATCCCACTGAACCCAAAAAAAAAAAAAAAATTAAAAAAGGGGTGAGGAAAGGATCCATAAAATGTGCCAGTCTCCTTATTAACTCCTTTCCGATATTTAAACGTAAGTTTACATCATGGTTGGGAAGGGGGATCTCAAAAATTATGTAAATTTACATCATGGCGGTGCCCGCACGATTGAGCAAGCGGGGGGTGGGTGAAGGGGGAATTCCACTGTTCTAGCACCTCAGGGGCTCTGCCAATGTGACATGGCACCCACAAACAATACCGGCACAATCTGAAACTCCAATATGGCGCTTCTTCCCTTCTGAGCTTTGCACTGTGCCTCAAAAGTAGTTTTTCGACCACATATGAGGTATTGGCAAACTCAGGAGTAAATATACAACAAATTGTATACTTCATTTTCACCTGTTTAAAAAAAACTTGGGGCCAAAGCAACATTTTAGTGGGCAAAAAAAAAAAAAAAAAAAAATTAATTTGCCATTTACTCAGCCTAAGGTTAAACAATTCTGTGAATCGCCTGAAAGTTAAAAATGCTCACTACTCGTCTAGTTTTAATTCCTTGAGGGGTGTAGTTTTCAAAATAGGGGTCACTTGTGGGGGTTTATGATGTTCTGGCATATCAGGGTTCTTCAAATGTGACATGGTGTCCGCTATATATTCCAGCCAATTTTGCATTCCGAAAGTCAAATAGCGCGCCTTCCCTTCCAAGCCATGCGCCCAAACACTAGTTTTCACCCCCATATGGGGTATCGGCGTACTCAGGAGAAATTACATAACAAGTTCTATGATCCACTTTCTCCTGTTACCCTTATGAAAATAAAAAAATTGGGGCAAATCAACATTTTGGTGGGAAAAAGCTACATTTTCATTTGTCCCTTCAACATTGCTTTAATTTATGTGAAGTACCTAAAGGGTTAATAAACTTCTTGAAAGTGGTTTTGAGCACCTTGAGGGGTGCAGTTTCTTAGAATGGTGTCACTTTTGGGTATTTTCTGTCATAAAGGCCCCTCAAAGTCGCTTAAAAAAAAAAAATTAAAAATCAGCTTTGTAAATTTTGTTGGAAAATTGAAAAGTTGCTGATCGACTTAACCCTTCTAGCAAAAAAAAAATGTTTCAAAAGTTGTGCCGATATAAAGTAGACATGTGGGAAATGTTACTTATCTATTTTGTGTAATGTAACGATCTGGTTTAGGAGAATAAAAATTAAAAAGTTTAAAAATTGCAAAAATTTTCACAAAACGTACAACTAGCAAAAGTTCAATTTGTCGCGAAAAAAAAAAAGTCTGAGATTCAGTGGGATCCGTTGAAGCATTACATAGTTTATGAAGAATTACGATCACTTCAGGAACACAGCACCATGGTTTATAGGATCTTGTACAATCAATTTAAGCATATACATTTAGACCAAAGATAGCTACTCGACCACTACAGCACTGTCTTAATGGCAGAAATATCTCATCTCTGGTCTACTTTATCTGTGGGACTGTATTAAATGACAGGTTTTGATTTAAATAAAAAAAACACTATTTAATAGCCATGTAAAGCCTGAGGCTGTCACATGAGATTTTCCCTGTGATTTTTGTCAGGTACAGTGTTTGTCACACTTTGGAGGGGATGTTGATTTCTCTTCAATAAAATATTAAAAGGGAATCTGTCAGCAGCATTTCGCAACCTCATCTAAGGGCAGCATAATGTCGGTGTCGCTAGTGGTGATGCTAAGGTAGTCGGCATGAGATCACCAAGGCCAGCAATGAACATGTGCTGTAGTTGTGATGTCACTGCTGGAGCTGATCAACAAAGAGCAAGGGCAGCACCGTTATTTCTAACCTCCGCGTATCATGCAGTAATAAGTGAATCTGTGGCATGTCACTTCTTCAATGTGAAGGTCTCATGGGATCTGCACCAAATGTCACACTGAAGTGAAGGCAGCTTTAAAAAAAAAAAAAAAAAAAAAAAAGGAAGTCGCATTTTTCTGCCTCAAAAACAAAACTCCATGAGAACGTAGCTTCAAAGCAAAGGGTTTTTGTCATTTTTAAATGTACTTTAAAAAAAGTTTTAATATTGTATCCACACATCTGTGTGTCACGGTCCGTGATCCATGGGCTGTCCTCGAGTCTCCAGATCTCAACTCAGCCTCAGCCCGTGCGTCCATGCATGGTCTGCAGTCTGATCACAACCCACAAATGTGCGAATCCGGCCGAAGCTAGAAATCAGGAGTGGATTCAGCAGAAGAAGCTCTTTCCCTTATATTTCCAGTTCGTTTGGAGTCTACTTCTGATTGAAAAGAAGGGAGACGTGTTCATTTATGTTGAATCCGTGTGCTGTCAGTTAAAATATATGGAAGTGTGAATTCGGAAATTCAGTAGCAGCATTTCCCCAAAATCTAATCCACACACTGGATAGGAGATATACATGTCACTGATGGTAAAATCAGACACATGGATCAAACACGGATGAAAAAAAAAAATAAAAATCCAGAAACACTGATGACCCCACTTTATGCATACGCGGAAAATTAGTAACATCTGAATGAGTCCTAATATTAGAAATAAAATCCTACGCAGGGGCAAATCTGAAGAGAACTCAACTGTTTGCTCATGAGCAATAAATAAATCTTATGGCTAGGAATGTTCACAGGAGGCAAGTCTACACAAGACTCATGCCAGACGAAAGTTCTTTAAAGAGTTTAGAATAAACCATGGCTGCTATTTCAGAAACAGCACCACCCCTGACCAAGGCTTGAAAACCTGGTATTGCAGCTCAGCTGCATTCACTTCAATGGGGTTCAGTTGCAATAGCAGACTTTATGGTAAAGGGCAGTTGATAAAGCAAAAAGAGTCCAACAGATGAGAGCGCTTTGATCTGCATCGCAGTTCACAAGGTAGAGTACCCGGGCAGCTCGGTCACCAGCCTATGCCAGGTCACAGACCCCAAACTAGTAGATTAATAGGTCACCAGTTAATGGCTTGCTGGTATCTGCTACAGCCAATCTGTACACAAAACACACATTTTACAGTCTCGGGATCTCGAAAACGCGTTAGATACTCTTGTGATGTTTATGGACTGATCTAGCACAGCTGTAGAAAATGGCATAAAGCACTATATGACATCTCCAAATATGTGACTGGAATAAACATTTATCATGGCCGCTCATCCCTCACACTCTTGTCTGCCCAGATACCATAGACCAATTTTGATCCTGATGGACTTTAATGGGGTCCATCGGGTCCTGGCATTTCTGACAAGTGCTACACAGGGGGCTATTGCAGCCATCAAAATACTGCAAACACCCAATGGACCCTATTAATGCATGTGTGAACAAAGCCACAGGCGTTCAGCTTTAATTCTACTTTCCAGTGTTTTTTTGGGGGCTTTTTTTAACGCCAATAATAGTAAAAATACTTGTCAGATTGTGCTATCAAAACCAGCAGAACCTGACAGAAATCATTAACATCTATGGGGTCTGTAGGGATTTACGGCCATGACGCTAATGTGAGCAGAAAAATATATGATCTGTTTAGAATAGTCAATGATAAATTTAGAGGAACAGTAGACAGTTAAGACTCAATACAGAAATAAGGCAAAAAAAAGGATGGGGGAGGTATCTATACAATTCTGTCCCATCTACTCTGGGCAATACTCCGGACCTGACAGAAGTCTATGCCATATGCCCATGGCTTGCGGTGGTTTTCGTACAGAGATGTTTACAACATTTTCCAAAGCAGATTGGCCCTTTAGGTCATTGTCACCAATCTATCAGTTAGACAATTTAGTTTTGCCGACAGCAAGGCCTGAAAAATTACGGACCACCAGGACCTCCATGTCCTGCACCCGACCCCCTGCACTAGGACATCATTTGTGCATCATTGAACATCATTACAGACTTTTCTAAATGTCTCTATTACTAAGTGCCACTCTCCATTCACTTTCCCTGGCGTAATAGGAATGAAATGATTCAGGAATCTGCCAAGAGGTCGCCCAGTTATGTTCCTCCATCTCCAACACACTAATGAAAACTAGTTTTCTGCTCTTGTGTGGTTAGATGGCAGTCTTTTTTTGCTGCTGGAAATAGAAATAGGTTTCGGGTACATTTTGACAATCATTTTATGCCGGCACGGCCAAGAAATTGCCTGCACTTTCAGGGCGAGCATAAACGCTGTGTGAAGTCTGCACAATGGACTGAACTGAACCTGCTGTGAGAAAGCGACTTACTGGATGTGCGGCTTTGTCCTCTCGCTGACTTGCTGCCGTTCTCTAGTGCAATAAATACACTTGATAGGAAAGGACACTTAAATGGCCGTTTCTTTATTATTTCCCCAAGATTTGACCACTCTGTGCCAAGAGAAAATAAACAAACTACAGCCAACAGCTCAGCAAACAGCTCCGTGTGATCTGCAGGATGTTAACCATGTCAATTTCTCCACTGAAATTGGCAATAGAGTGAGCCTCCAATGGTACATCGGACGCAGGATCAGGCATGCTGGATGTCACGGTGCCCAAACTTGTGTTTCACAACAAGACACCTTTGTTATTACAGATCTATTAGTCCCATTTACCCATAGAAAACAATTGCAAGCTCTTCCGTGTCGAGCTTGCACGTGTATGGGGGAAATCAGAAGGAATAGGAGTTTGCCAAACATTTGACAGCCCCTGGGGGGTGTATGGGCACCTCAAGTGTAAAAACCCCATCCTCATACATTATGAAATGGAAATGGCTGCTTCTTCTGTGTGTAGGTGCCGCCGGGATCAGCTCCTTCATTCTACACAACCAAGTACTGGGATCTGGTACCAGCCTGCTGAATCTTATGGTTATACGTGCCCAGAGGTGACGTATAAACTGCCCGTCACTGCCAATACAGTTTTCTAAATTAGACCATTTTCTCTGAATCTGTAGGTGACAAACACTGTAATTATGACAAAATCTGCCTGAATTGACTAATGTGACGAGAAGCCGTACACTGATCATTACTGCAGTAGCTTGCAATTTTTGCATTTCCCAATTTATCTTTTCAGGGTAGAAAATAAATCTTACATTAAATCTCCTAATCAGGCAGTTCTACCCGCCGCTGGCAGTTTTCACACTTTCATTTTTTCCTCCCCTCCTTCATCCAATGTACTGGAGAACAAGTCTAAACAAAAAAAAACAAAACCACAAACCAACAATTCTGTCATTGTTTTTATGGAGTTCATTGTGCGGTAAAAATGACCTGGTATCATGATTCTTCAGGTTGGTGAAATTATGGTGATAAAAAAAAAAAAAAAATTATGATGAATAAGGCAATTCAGAGACACGTCAGGAGAGCTGGCAACTCCTCAAAGTGACACTCGTAAAGCTCTCCTCGTTTGTTAAACATAATTATCTTTCAGGATCACAATCCCTTAATCCTTGGGTAGATTATAATATATGGAGCCAACAATGTCTCCTTCAAGGATACATGATAATTTTTTTAATTTTATTTCAGAGCTACAGCTAAGCAGCATTTCAACATCCATTATATGTTCATTACACGCTTTATTTTTTCCTTCTTTAATTAAAAAAAAAAAATGAAATATTTATAAAAAAGAACAATCATTGTTGAAAAATCCTTTTACTGCAATGAATTTACCCGGTTTGTATTTTGTTTTAAAAAGAATAATAATCAAGTTACGCATTCAATCTCCACTAGGTTCCTAAATCTAAAGCCGGCCCTACAAATTAGGTGGCCATTGGCCTAACGATGCTCCTCCAGTCCTCCAAATGGACTCCGTTGGTACTCAAACTCCCCTACTCCTGTCACCAATACAGCTTGGCCACAACTACACAGGACGTGACCGCTGCAGCCAATCATTAGGCTCAGTGTCTGTCTACATTATCATCACCGATAAGCCCAGAGATTGACTGCAGTGTCAGACTGCTGTAATCAAAACGTCACCACTGCAGCCTGTCGGCAATGACCAGACCAGCAGCGGAGAGGCTGCGCTGGACCCGGGGAGGAGAGTATAAACATTTGTCATTTTGCACAGCTGCAACTTTATGGACAAAATGAAATCCAAGACAACTCACAGGTCAAAACAGCACAGACTTAAAATCTTGTGATTATTACTAATTTCGATGCAATGTTGGCCACACATGTGAAACAAGTAGAAGATGCTCCAAAGTGAATACAGCTTGTGTCTTTCAGCAATGCTGCATCTGAACAGTAATCTATGGCTACCTAGAATGGCCCTTTAGGCAAAGTACCTACCAGATTAAAGTGCATGAGAAAAATCAATGCTGAAAATTTAGTAGTGAAATTATCTAGTCCCCACAATCGCTGTGGTCCTCAACAATCAGGTTATAGTCAGGGGTAAGGATAGAAGCCCATTTTGATTTCTAATTTTATATGAAATACACATTTCAGTACATTGTAAAGAATTCAAAGACAAAACTTATAATCAGCCCCATCTGACTGCCCCTGACTGGTGCGACCTATTGAGCAAGCCTATGAAAGCAGCAGTAGGATTAGCTAAAATGTTAAAAGGGGTCTTCTGGGATGCTGATAAAAGAAACAAAGAGGGCATGCTTACACACAAACTGCCCTCCACTGATCAGGAAATAGGGCGTCCACCAGTCATCAGAACACTTAAGCCAAAGATTGACTGCAGTATCAGTGACTGACTGCAGTGGTCACTATGTCATCTTTTCCACTGTTGTGGAGACCGCTGGAGCTGAGGGCAGATTCCTTGTTCTTTTATAAGAATCCCTCCCCAAGGCGGGAAAAAAATAGAAGATTCCTTTAATGAAGATGTGATATTTTGGAACCAATCCTTACAGTGTAAGAATTAATTGGAGGAATTGTCCACAGCATCCATTCATTTTCTGTCAGACAGGACGACACAGGGCTTCACCTGTAAGAACTGGCCAAACTAATGAGATCACTTTTATCCTGAAAAAGTTAGAATCTGACTGCCATGGGCAACACTTCACACAGGTCCAAATGTGTCTCCTGCTGGTCCTGCTATGGGTCCTCTACTGGACCATCATAAGAAAATAAGAATGTACTTTAGGAACTACGCTCCATTGGTTGAGTCAGGTGGATAGGGGCTTCTATTATACAATAATACTGTTGGGTCTCTATGGGATTATGGCTGAATCTCATCTTGGACCAGATTCACACATCAGTCCATCACGGTTTACGTATGTAACGTGATGCACAGACCAGCCACAGGTTTCCTGACCCAGGCTTATATGTTGAAGAAATGGTCAAGTTCAGGTGAGGAGACATATAGGCATTAACTGTCCTACTTGGACCACAAAACAAGGATCTGTGAATCCGGCCTTACAAGGCAACTACACCAGTCTATTCGAGCAGCACTTCCTGACTGCATGTTCCTGCCAATGCCCAACGACACATGCATAGACCTTTTCTGGTCTACGGGAGCTCCATGTTGGCGTCACTGCATGTAGACGTCATGCAGCATTGCATTCTCCTCAAACGGCATTGCATCTTAGATTTCTCTTTTACAGATCAGTAATCAGAGAGGAGAAGAATCAGCTGCCAGACATTTCCACACTGAGCCGAGTGCAACCACAGGATACAACATAGATGTCTATTAGGGCAACATCCAGGCGAGAGGAGTGGAGAGGTGTGTATGGCTTTCTGCATCGATTTCAAAAGAATTTACAGAAACATGAGCGTGCTTGTACGCATAAAGCCAATTCTACTCTCATTTGAGGTCTATATTTTTCTCTGGGTGTACAGGTTCTCTTTTCCCTACAGTCTAAACCCAGAAATACATGCACCCAAGGCTACTGTTTTCATGAGGTGCTTTTAACCACTTCCCCAACTAGGTCTGGGCAAGGAGGGTGTCGATACTGACTTTTAGGATTGCTACTTCCAATATGTAGCACCAGAGTTCTAGTCCTCTTCCTCTATGAAGAGGCAATTTGCATAGTTTCCCAGAGGAGCATGCATGGCGTAGACAAGTCTCCTCACTCTGGATATGCCAGGCTTGGCTTGTCACTCTCCACAAGGAGAAACATTACCCCTTAGTTCCAAGTCTGGGCAAGGAATCACTTAAAGGGTTAAAACCAAGGTATTCCCCATCCACACCAAGCGATCCTGAGACGGAAACTCTGGAACCCTGAGAACAGGGCATTTCAGCTCCATCTTTAGTGAAGCTTTGGTGTGGATGCTCCACCTGTGCTTCATTCACAGTCTATGGGGCAACCACAGAAAGGAGAAAGCTGTAGGAGGTGATTTATAGGCCGCTGACAATGAACTGAGTGGAGTTCGAGCATGTGCACCTCTGCTCCAAACAAAACCAAGAACCAAAAGGCACAAGTAGTAGTGGATCTCAAAGAAAGGGTTTTATGCCGGGACTACCCAGCCGACATAGTCAAGGCGGCATATAAGAATGCGCTTGGACAAGATAGGTCCAAACTATTGTCATCTCATACCAGAACCTGAATCCATGACAAGGCTGATTGGTACTTTTGACGATCAACATCCACGAATTATGAGTATTTTGAGAAAAGTGGATCTCACATTCACCCTCAGTCACTTTTAGGAGGGGGAAATCGATCAGGGATCACCTAGTACACAGCCACTTTACCCCTCCTAGGAGGGAGGGTACCTGGTTAGATAGAAGATCGGTTGGTGCCTTTAGATGTGGCCATTGCAGCTTCTGTAAGTTTGTTTCGCCGTCTGCAACCTTCTCTAGTGCAGTAACTAAGCGTGTCTATAATAACAGACACTTCGCCAATTGAACAACTACAGGTGTAATATATCTCTGTACGTGCACATGCTCAAAAGACTGTGTCGGAAAAACTAAAAGGCAGTTGAAAATCCGTATTGGGGAACATTTAGGTGATATTAGACACAAAAGGGAGACATCCCTAGCAAAACATGTAAACACTTATCATGGTGGTAATCTAGACTATTTCGTTTCGCTCTGCTGAAGTCATTAGCCCTCCAGCCCGCCAGGGCGATTGGGATAAAGTGATCCTGCAGAGGGAATGTAGATGGATTTTCTGGCTCGAATCCCAAAACCCAGGAGGTATAAATGAACAACTGAACTTTTCCAGCTTCGTCTAAGTCTACTCGTTCTACTAGCATACCAACTTATAGGAATCAATACTGGCATTATGTCATTTGGACTTATATATACACATTTATTGTCTCATGGTCGGTATCCTGGTCCATGAAAGTTTGGACAATCAGACTAGGCCCTTAAGACATACAGTTTAGTGGGCTTATAACTTTTTATCATCACATTTCTATATTTCTCCCTCTTCTAGTGACTGCTACTGATCTGTACATTATTTTTTTATCAACAAATCCTCTATGCCTAGTGTTAGGATTTTATTTGTGTCTTATTTGAGGTCTATAACTTCCTGATCCTTTGCGCTTGTTATAACCCGTAGAATTGGTGTTTCCTGTTCTTTCTAAGCGCTGGTGAGAAGCATTTGCGTTCCACCATGATCGCGCGGCGGAAGTGACGTCGTATGCCTGCCGCGGGTGGAAGTACTGGTGACACGCATATGCGTTCCACTGAGTTCGCGCGGCGGATGTGACTTACATTGCCACATGGGGAAGAAACAAATCGCTGTTGGCACGCACTCAGCGTTCCAGCAGTGCCTCATAGCGGTGATTGCCCAACTGCGCTAGATACGGCTGACAGGTGTTTCCTGTACAATTATTGCAGGGGGTGTATTCAAGTCTGATGGGTCACTGACTCTTTTGGATTGGTGATTCAATTGATGGGATATATTTACTTTTAAGTCCAGCCCGACCTATGATGGTGTACTCCTGTGATTGTCCTCTGATGAGCCCTGATCTAGGAGGGGGCGAAACGCGTTGGGACTGGGCCCTCATCTATATACAGTGATAATGAACCAATCAGCATCAGATAAGTCTGCAATCTAGCAGTTTGTTATTATGTGATTGCTGTGATGTGAATTCATTTAGCACATTGCACTAAGTACTGGGAGTGTAGCGCACATTATTACTATGAATTATTGCGCATCACATGTTTCTGTTATCTAGCAGTCTGTTTATTTATGACTGCTGTTATATTACCTCAATGAGAACATTTGATTAACACTGTTGTTACTATATGATTATTAAAGTGGTCTGCAGATACCTTTTTTGGTCATTACGTGGGTTAACTGAGATGCAAAAAGCTACTCCAATGCAATCTTTGGTTATTTTTAAAAAAAAAACAAAAAACAGTGATCTATGGTTCTCATACAGAAATTTATTGATAGGGATACACGGTCTCTGTCAATTCCATTTTTTTACAACTATAGCCCTAACTTCCTTGGGGCATTGACATTGATTGTTTGTGGTCATTTCAATAAAATAAGTTATCTTGTTGACACTCCTTACCCATCTTATCATAACTGATGCATGGTTTTTATTTACTCTTACAGCATATCAATTTTTGATATGACTGTCAGGTCTCCCAATTTTGGGACACCGGTTTATTTTTTGTTCCTGTTTTTTGCTTTTTGTGTTTATGTTTGTATGTCTGTATAGGGACGTGCTAGGGACAGGCAAGGGACAGCCTCCGTTGAGCGGGGACACCACGCCGACACATTAGGGTGATTACTCCGCTGTTAGGGCATTCCTCCCTTAGGGTCTATAGGGCAAGTTTGTATGCCATTTTTTGTGCTGCCCCATTGCCTTTCCTTCCCCATACTGTATCTGAATTTTTGTCCTGAATTATTGCTATTATCTTTTAAAATATCTATTAAAAGTTATATCTTAGGGTGTATACTTCATGTTCTTTGTGGTTTTTGCACCTCTGCTCCACTCATGGTGGGACTGCAGAGTACTGTTCTCAGGTTAGCAGAGCCTCAGTCTTGAGTTTGCCTGGAGTCCCAGTGATCTAACCCCACAGGGATCTGTCATTTATCCCTTGGAGGGGCTAATTTATTATTTATTTTTAAATGCTTTAAAAAGGGACTGTCATCACAGAATGACTGATCAAACCAATTACAGGCGCTCAGTGCTTCATATAGGGCCCAATCATTTATATACACCTTCTCACCTTCCCTGGCTCTATGTTGCCAGAGCTATCAAAGAAGAGGGGGTGGAGATTGAGGGAAAACAAGAAGGTGTATATAAATGATTGGCCCCACCGTGAAGCACCGAGCGGCAGTACTTTGAACAGTCATTCTGTGCTGACAGTCCCTTTAAGTAGTGAAGGAAGTATGAAATAAGGCTCCTTACACACAATGTTTTGGTCCACAGTCGTTGTTCCCGTCGGGGCTTGCATCCGAATCCCTCCCCTGCTAAAATGGGATTCAGGCGTATGCACCGACGGGGCCATAGACCATAATGGTGTCGGTAGAGTCAACATGCGCTCTACTGTGTATAATTTTTGGGCATATACGCCTACTGGAGGCGGACACAAGACTACTATGTCTGGGTGTCCGCCTGTAGGCATTTATTCCTCAAACCTTGACGGGACCAACAAATAATTTTTTCTATGCAAAAGAAGCCCAAGACCTAGCTATTAAAAGGTATAACATAAAAGGTAGTCGGGCACTCCGTTCGTGAAGGTATCAATGAATAAAAAGCAAATCCTGGCACTCACATGGTGATTGTACGAAATAAATGAAGTTACTATCGATTCAAGACGTTTCAGCCTATCCCAGGCTATTGTCAATTGACAAAAGCCTGGGATGGGCTGAAACGTCTTGGGTAGATTGTACGAAATAAATGAAGTTGCGTTTTATTCATCTCGCTATTAAAGGGACTGTCAGCACAGAATGATTGTTCAAACCAAGTCCCCTTCGCTCGGTGCTTAATGGTGTCTCTGTCCCCACCCCCTCTTCTTTGATTGACAGCTCTGGCTTCATAGAGCCAGAGAAGGGTGGAGATAGAGGGAAACCAAGCAGTTGGGAAGGTGTATATAAAAATGATTGGCCACCGTGATACTGTTCAAAACAAGAACAGATGGTATGTGGTGTAATTCTGTGCTGACAGAGACCCTTTAGGTTATGTACCCACGATCAGGAAGAGCAGAGTTTTGGACACAGCTCCACTGCGCTGTGCTCTATATTATAAGCACAGTGGATGGGATTTAGTCTCTGCAACAGAAATTTCCACAATAGAATGTTATTAGATGCTGTAACTCCGAATGGTTTAATGAACACATGGTAATTTCACTGTGTGATTAGAATGCAGCGTTTCAGTCGCATAGAAAATACTCTGCATCCAAAACGCTGCTATTTCCTGATCGTGGGCACAAAGCCTTAAATGCTCTAGATCAGCTTCATGACAAGACCCTGAGCATGGCTCCAAGCAGTCACATCACTCAACGTCACCATAGTTTATACACTTTGCACTGTCCAGTCCTGATCCATCTCGAGCGTCACTTATTACACGCTCCAGTCATGATGACAATGGTTATTACTTGAGGCAATATCGCATACATTTCAACAGAGTTCCAGCAGAAATTATATTATCCCTCTTTCCAGCCTAAGGCTGTGTGCCCACTATGCGTTTTTTAAGCGTTTCCGCAGCGGTAATTCTGCCGCAGAAACGCGTAAAAAAAAAAAAAATTTGAAAAAACAAGCATGGTAGAAGGCCTGCCATGTTCCCCAATGATAATCCGCATGTGCTGTGCACATGCTGCGGAAATTTCCGCTGTGGATCATTGCAGAAAAATCCGTAGCACTACCAATTATTTTGCATAATCGTGGGGTTTTCGTCGCCATTGACTCGTATTGAATCGTTTAATATCCGCATGACTACATGTGCACATGGGAATATTAAGCGATTCAATGTGCGGATGGTACCCGGGTGTGGAGGACAGGAGACTCTCCTCCAGACCCAGGTACCATAGTACTTGTATAAAAAAAAAAACACACACACACACACCTTCTGATGGCCCCTGGTCTCCTTAGTGATGCGTCCTGGCTTCATGGCAGCTCACGATGGTCTAAAAGGACCTGCCATGACGTCATTTAGTCATGTGACGGGTCACGCGACCGCTGATGTCATGGAAGGTATTTTTACACAATAGTGAGACACCGGGGAGACTGGACGCATCGGATAAGGAGACCGGGGGCCATCAGAAGGTGTGTGTGTGTGTGTGTGTGTGTGTGTGTGTGTGTGTGTGTGTGTGTGTGTGTGTGTGTGTGTGTGTGTGTGTGTGTGTGTGTGTGTTTTTTATACAAGTACTATGGTACCTGGGTCTGGAGGAGAGTCTCCTGTCCTCCACACCCGGGTACCATCCGCTAAAATCGTTTGGAAAGCGCTTGACAACCCGCATGTGAAATCGCATGATCAAAATGCTTGACAAACGCTTGTTCCTGGTTTAAAAAAAACGCATGTACAATCCGCATGCGTTTTTTTCTGCCAGGGAGATGCAGAAACGCTCAGGAAAAATCCGGAGCATTTCTGCATCATGGGCACATAGCCTAAGACCAGGTTTTGGTGTCTAGTTCTGGCTTTTATAAGAATATGTAGTACAGGCAGACTCTGCACATCTCAAAATTATTTTTAGATGTTGAATGTCTAGTAATCTACCAGGCTCAAACCTTTAGCCATAACTTCTAGGCATTTTTAATGAAATATCACAATCTGACACAAAATTACATAAAGGTGGTTTGGTGTAAAAAGTGCAGAGTGAAATTATAACAATGTGCCAGGCATCTACTTTCAGAAAATACATGTTGTTTTTGGAGGTTAGGATATATTTTTTTATTTTACAATAAATGTTCTATTTGCACACATTGTGTGAATAATGAATGTCCTGACTACTAGAGGTACAAATTGCCCAAAATCAAAAAACTGTTAAGAGGTGCTGCTCAGAGTATGACCATAGCCCTGGATGCACTTTCCTAGGATTTGTTTGCATAGGGCAGGGGTCCTCAAACTACGGCCCGCAGGCCACCTGCGGCCCGCGGACGACTTTTATCCGGCCCGCCGGGCTATGGGCGGAGGAGAGGGGAGCGGTGTCAGCTCCCGCCCTTCTCCCCCGCTTGCTCAGGGCCCCGGCAGGTGGATACTTACCTCTCCCCGTGCCTCCGCAGATCCGCTGTCTTCCTGCTCTGCGCTTCCTGTGACGTCTCAGGTCAGAGGGCGTGGTGACGTCTTTACACCGCGCCCTCCCGAGTGCCATCACAGGCAGCGCAGAGCGGGACGACGACGACGCCGCGACGCTGGAGTCCAGACCAGAGTAGAGCAGCGGCAGCAGGTGAGGAGAAGTGAGGTGAGTATTGGATTTTTTTTTTTTTTTTTTTTTAATGTATGGAGGCATAGGTCATTATATGGGGGGGGGGGGGTGACATGCTGCATGGGGCATTATAAAGACAGGGGAGTGATATCCTGCATGGGGCATTATAAAGACAGGGGAGTGATATCCTGCATGGGGCATTATAAAGACAGGTGAGTGATATCCTGCATGGGGCATTATAAAGACAGGTGAGTGATATCCTGCATGGGGCATAATATGGGGGGGGGATGACATGCTGCATGGGGCATTATAAGGGGGGAACAGCCTGCATATGGCATTATAAGGGGGAAACAGCCTGCCTATTGGGAACATTTACCTGCCCATTGAGGACCTATGCTGCCTATTGGGGACATTTACCTGCCTATTGAAATACCGGTTGATTTAACTTTACTTGTTCTTCATTTTAAATATTGTATTTGTTCCTGTATTGTTTTTTTTTTTACTACAAAATAAGATATGTGCAGTGTGCATAGGAATTTGTTCATAGTTTTTTTTAAAAACTATATTCCGGCCCTCCAATGGTCTGAGGGACCGTGAACTGGCCCCCTGTTTAAAAAGTGTGAGGACCCCTGGCATAGGGGATCATTCGGTTTAGCAATTTTTAGAATTTGTGCACTAGACATTGCTAGAAGACGCCTCTTCTATTAGATCCACCCTATTTGGCCTATAATCCTGAGTCGTACAATCTTGACACCAGCTAATGTATAATCAGAGAGGAAATACTTGTCATGGGAAGATTGTTAGGCAATCATGAGATAATAAAGTTGATCATTTGCCAAGCAGCCAGCTAAAAAGCATAAACCGATGATTACTAGCACCTCCTCTTCATAATATGGTCACGACCACAAATCTTAGGGAGTCCATACAGCTAAGACAGTTGTTGGCAGACTGCCTGTTCAGCAGAGTCTCCTCAATGCTCTATACAATTGCATGTTCAATTTGGCTGTTTTAATGGAGAAAAGGAGTAAGCCAATAACAGACATCTCCGGGAAGAACAAAAGAACCGGACATTTCAATAATTCTGATCCCCACTCCATCCCCAAGATCATCTGTCTGGGGAGAACCAGGAGACTACCATACACATTAGATTGTTGTCCGGAGCAGTCAAAAACAACTACCATACTTTGGCAGACTTAATGGCTAATATTTTACAAACTAGAAAAAGTATGGAGCTCACCACGCCTGCCACTGGGTAAATGTACAGGGATCTTCGATCGGTGGGTGACGAATTCAGCTGGTGAAGCCCAGCCGCAATAGGAGCGAGAAAGGAGGAAGATTCCAGCACATCCATCCGGTAAAATCAAGGTTCTTTATTTAAATTCCCATTAAAATGAAAGAATGCATGTAACAAACGTTAAAAAACCGAAGCATTTCTGGCATGACAAATGCCCTTAATCATAGGATAAAGGAAGGGGTTATAAGAGTCTTATTTAAATCAATGGGAACCAATCACCCAGGTGAATAAGTAGAACTAACAGGAGAATGCTACATATAATACACTAATAAACATATTGGTACTGGATTTGTCTTGATTTTACATGTTTATGTGTTATATGTAGAATGTGTTAAATTTGGGATCATTCCGTTTGTTTTTCCAAAGTATTGTGGGCGATTTTATACAAACATATGAGGGGACAGTACAGAGATCTTTCTAATGATCTTTTTACTCTTAGGCCTGTGACTGTGACAAGGGGCATCTTCTATGTATAGAGGAAAGAAGGTGTAATCAATTATAAATCACAGGCATAGATTTTTTACTGTAAGAGCAGTGAGATTATGGATTCTTTACCCTAAGCAGGGCTGTGGAGTCAGGAAGCCAAACCATAGAATCCTTAATTTCCCTGACTCCTGACTCCACAGCCCTGCCTCACTACTGAGCGTGTACATAAAGTGCAGCACAGATTCATCTCAACTAAAAGCTGAGATCCTTAGATCAGGAACAGAACAGACATTTATAGGACATGTCAGAACTTCTTATGAAAACATTTACAGCACATCCTGCATTGTACTAATGAACTCAATTTACTATATATTTTATGAGTCGGTCCATTTTATACCAACTCCACAGCCCGGACTGTAAGAGCAGTGAGATTATGGATTCTTACAGTAATTCAATACTAAAATTCAAAAATATTTGGATGCCTTTCTTGAAATATATAATATTACAGGTTATGGCCATTAGATTCTGTGATAGGACGCTGATCCAGAGATCTAGTCTGATCGCCGTATGTGAAGTCAGGAAGGTTTTGTTTCCTTTAATATGGAGCCATTAGCGTTTGCTTCCTGGGTTTGTTTTTTCTTCCTCTGGATCAACATGTTCGGCTATAGGTTGAACTCGATGTTAAGTCTATCTACAATCTTAAAAACTACAGGCTGCAAAAAGTACAATATAAGTGACTGAAGCGATGAACGTTATTCAGAACGACATCTTATCCTGCAAAAATAAATAAAACGCCTCACACCGCTGTGTTGATGGGAAAAAAAAAAAAAGTTATGGCGCGGAAAACAAGGGGAGGTAAAAAACAAAAGCAGAAAAACAATAAGTGATGATGGGGATTAATGGGCGGAGGGCAGCACTGCCAGGAATGAATGGAGTCCTCGCTCCCAGCTTCTGGCACAGACGTGCAGTCACCACACTCACCAGAAACTCCTCACTACATCATGAGTCACCTTGCCTACAGGAAATAATGAACTACAAGGCACTGCACAAGCAGCACAGGCTGTGATAGAAGGCATGCTGGGACTTGTAGTTCCCCAGCAGCTGTCCTCCGCAGCCTGCCCTTCCCTGTAATAAGGCCCCCTCACCGGTCCTCGCTGCGTGCTGACACTGCTCGCCATGGTTCTCGGGCGGCTGCTGTCTCCACTCTACTCTCCGCTTCTCTCTCGGACACTTCCTGTTATGCCTGCGCCGTCTGACACACGGTCACATGACAAGGCTCGCTGCGCAGGCGCAGAACGGGAGCGGCGGAGGAGCAGCAATAACTTTATTTGCATGGACAGTGGCGCCAGTGTTGACACCTGGAGGCTTCTGTCAGCGCGCTGGGCATGAGGGTACTTGTGGTGCCCTGTGTATCGTGAGGCTGGCTGCTTCTGGTGGAGCACAGGAATCTTCACATGTACATCCCTTGTGACCATACAATGTGGAGACATAGTGTTTGCATTGTGCCTATATAAAGGGATACACTTCATACATGGATATTATTGGCTAGAGCTTGTAAATAGAAGCAATTTTGCTATTTATTGCTTGTTAAAATTTGCAAAAAATTTGCAGCCGTTCTTGAGATATTGCCACTCTTGTTTACAGCTCGTTGCCTTGGAGACCGACCACCTCTGCTAGCCAGCAGAACACACACAGTGCTTATGTTTTCTATTTAGCCTGTAAGCACTTGTTTTGAAGCTGACCATTATTGCTCTGTTACCTTCCAATCCTGCTTCAGAGCAGCGCTTACAAAATAGACAGCAGAGGCGGTCGGTCTCCTAGGCAACGAGCTGTGATCAAAAGTGTTAATATCTCAAGAACAGCTGCAAATTTTAATAAGCAGTAAATTGCAAAAGTGCTATCCACAATATCCATCCATGAAGTGCCCGCTACAGCGCCCATATGTAGTGGCCACGTAAGGCACTGATCGAAGAAACTGGGAGATTTTATCATATTTGATGCAAAAGTAACTATTAGGGCTCATACCCATATGTGTGGAAACAAAAAACGTTCCGTTTCCATCCTGGGCCCCTCCAATTAGTTATGTCCCCATCCTGGGCCCCTCCAATTAGTAATGTCCCCATCCTGAGTCCCTCCAACTAGTAATGCCCCCATCCTGGGCCCGTCCAATTAGTAATGTCCTCATCCTGGGCCCCCCCCAATTAGTAATGTCCCCATCCTGGGCCTTTCCAATTAATAATGTCCCCATCCTGGGCCCCTCCAATTAGTAATGTCCCCATCCTGGGCCTTTCCAATTAGTAATGTCCCCATTCTGGGCCTTTCCAATTAGTAATGCCCCCATCCTGGGCCCCTCCATTTAGTAATGTCCCCATCCTGGGCCCCTCCAATTAGTTATGTCCTCATCCTGGGCCCCTCCAATTAGTAATGTCCCCATCCTGGGCCTTTCCAATTAATAATGTCCCCATCCTGGGCCCCTCCAATTAGTAATGTCCCCATCCTGGGCCTTTCCAATTAGTAATGTCCCCATCCTGGGCCTTTCCAATTAGTAATGTCCCCACCCTGGGCCCCTCCATTTAGTAATGTCCCCATCCTGGGCCCCTCCAATTAGTAATATCCCCATCAGGGCCCCTCCAATTAGTAATGTCCCCATCCTAAGCCCCTATGTCACCCCGTTCTGGGCTTTGTTGCCTTCATCCTGAGCCCCTCTGTCAGACCCCATATCCGCTACCCTGTCCAATCACAGAGGGTGGGGGAGATAAAAAAAAAATCTTCTTACCTTCCTGCGCTCCCCCAGTGTCCTCTTGCGGCTTCATATTTGGCACGGTCTTTTAAATGGCCGCCAGCTGCAGCTGTGTCAGGGCGCTGTGCTCTGACGTCACATAGCAGGAACATTGAAAGGCCGCCGGCCTATCAGAGTCCGCAAGCTGACAAGTGCGGCCTCAGATAGGTCACTGCTATGTGACGTCGGTGCGCGGCCTGTCAGAGCAGAGCGCCCTCTCACCGCTGCAGCCCGCGTTCATCTAGGATGTGCATTGTGCGTCGTCGCAGCGGGTCAGGTAAGTGACAGAGAATCAGAAAAGCCATACTACATTTCTAATTGGAGGTATTTGCTAATATTATTATTACACCTACTACATATTGGAATAGGATCTTGGAGATGGGAATACCCCTTTAAGGACTCATGTTAACTCAGCTGCGAACCGGAGGTCTTTTCTGTTTACCCGTGAGTTGCTGAATAAAGCTGTTTATGTTGGACTTGCTTGAGTCACTGCCTCAGTTACTGCTCGGTGTGAACACCGCCGCCTTACAACTTGGTGGAGAATGCGGGCATCGTGACTGAGGCATACCCCACCGGCAGCTGCATGACCACAATTCGGCCTGCCACCTTTCAGCCCCACCCCGTGGACAAAATGAAGGAGCTGTTAAAGCAGCTGGTACTTACCCAGCAGCTGCAGTCTCAGCGGCAAAAGCAGGAGCAGCACCAGAGTCTCCAACGGCAACAGCAGGAGCAGCACCTGAGTCTCCACCGGCAAAAGCAGCACAATCAGCATCACCATGTACCAGCAGCAGCAAAAAACAAATGAACTGTTGCTGCAACAGACAACACCGATTCCGGAACGTCGAGAGGCCCGGGACAAGGTTCGCTCAGCGTTGAGGAAGATGGGACCGGAGGACGACGTGGAAGCCTTCCTAACCGTCTACGAACACACAGCAGAGAGGGAAAACCTACCAGCCGGCTAGTGGGCAGAAGTGGTGGCTATGTTTTTGGTCGGCGATGCCCAGAAGGCCTATTTCGGCCTCAGTCGGGAGGACGCCCAGGACTACCAGAGGCTCAAAGGTGAGATCCTTGCCCGGCTGGGGGTCAATACATACGTGAGGGCTCAGCGCGTGTTTTCATGGGCCTTTGTGGAGACCCGACCCGCCCGGTCTCAGGCTTATGACCTTTTGCAGCTGTTAAAGAGGTGGCTCCAGCCTGAGTTTTTGACTCCAGCCCAGATGGTGGAGAGGGTGGTGGTCGACCGGCTGGTGAGGACTCTGCCGGCCGCTATCCAACGTTGGGTGGGGCAAGGGGACCCCAGTACCCTCGACCAGGTGGTCAGCCTGATCAAACGCTACTCTGCCACTCAGGACTTTATCCGGGACTCTGCCCCCTCGCGGCTGTCACGCCGATCCCTGTCAACCCAGGAACCGGGAAGGGGGTCGCGTCCCTCTCCTGAGGACAGTCAGCACCATACCCGTGCTGAAGGGGTACCCTGGAGTGAGAGTAGCAGGAGACCGGTTCCCTCCCAAACGGTCATAAGACCTAACAGTACCCCCACCATTAGTTGCTGGCCGTGTCAGGGGCCGGGACATGTGGTTGCTAGCTACCCTCTGACTACAGATCTCATGGACTGTGGGTATAACCGCTGGGTCTCAAAGTACGCCCAGACCGTCTGCACTGCGAGTGCCGACCCCTCGGACAGTGAACCCCAACTGTGCCAGGTACTGGTTAATGGGTACCCCACGGAGGCCCTCCTAGACTCGGGGATCCTAGTGACTTTGGTGCATGGCTCGCTGGTGGCAGAAGGCAACCCCAGTAGACGGACAGTCGGGGTTGTGTGTATCCATGGGGACCTCCGAGAGTACCCAACCGCGGAGGTAGTTTTGTCCACGCCATGTGGTGACATAAAACATGTGGTGGGGGTGGTAAAAACTCTTCCCTATGGGACTGTGTTGGGAAGAGACTTGCCCCTGTTCTGGACTCTGTGGAAAAACAAAATCCACTCTCCCCCGGTAAAATTTATTACAGGCGCTGTACCCGATGGACCCGAGTCGGGGGTACCTGCCGTAGGGGTGTCCAACCTAGGGACAGAGTGTGACCCAGATAGGTCTCCCCTAGAGGTGCTGGCAGGAGAGGTCGAAGAGACAGAATTTATCCACGAGCTGGAAGTGTCCCCGGGGCACATTTGGGACAGCTCAGCTACAGGATCCCACCCTGACTCGGGCGCGGGAAAGGGTGTTAGAGGTAAATGGCGTAGCTCAACAGCCCGGTGCAGATACTGTATTTCCACGCATGGTAGTCAATGGTGAGTTGCTCTATAGGGTGTACAAGATCAGGGACAAGGTCGTGGAACAGTTAGTGATACCTCAGTCGTACCGTCGGGTGGTTCTAGATTTAGCACACATACACCTGCTGGGTGGACACTTAGGGGTTAAAAAGACGCAAGAACGTATCTTGCAGCGGTTCTTTTGGTTGGGGATTTACGCGGAGGTCCAAAAGTACTGCGAATCCTGCCTTGAATGTCAACTGACCACACCCACCGCCAGTTTCCGTAGCCCATTGGTGCCCCTGCCAGTGATAGAGGTACCTTTTGAACAGATTGCAATGGACTTGATAGGGCCCATTGTAAAATCTGCTCGTGGCCACCAACATATACTGGTGGTTGTCGACTATGCCACCCGGTACCCGGAGGCTATACAGCTACGCCACATCTCGGCGAAACTGATTGCACGGGAGCTGTTTGCCATGTTCTGTCACCTTGGACTACCTAAGGAGATCCTGACAGATCAAGGGACCCTTTTTATGTCCAAGGTGACAAGGGAACTGTCCAAACTGCTAAAAATTAAACAATTGCGCACCTCGGTGTACCACCCTCAAACCAACGGGCTAGTAGTACGGTTCAATAAAACCCTCAAGTCCATGTTAAAAACGGTGGTTTCTAAGGATGGAAGGGATTGGGACATGTTGCTACCCTATTTGATGTTCGCCGTCCGTGAGGTACCCCAGGCTTCCACAGGGTTCTCTCCCTTTGAGTTATTGTATGACAGACACCCTAGGGGTCTGTTGGACGTAGCCAAAGAGACGTGGGAACAAGAGCCGACTCCACATAGGAGTAAAATTGAACACGAGGCTAGTATGCAGGACCGGATTGCGGTGGTCATGCCCATCGTGAAAGAACATCTGTTAGATGCCCAGGCAGCCCATAGGCGCACATATAATAAAAGAGCCACGGTCAGGTCTTTTAACAAGGGCGATCGGGTGTTAGTAGTGGTACCCACAGCTGAGAGTAAGCTCATGGCCAAGTGGCAAGTGCCATATGAGGGTCGTGAAAAGGTGGGGAAGGTAAATTACTGGGTGTATCAGCGCGGAAGGAGAAAACCTGAGCTGCTTTATCATGTAAACCTGATAAAACCTTGGAAAGATCGAGAGTGTTTAGTTACAGACGTCACTTCGGGCATATCGCCAGAGAGTTCTCTACCTTCAGCCAGGGATGCGTCCTGGGGAGAGGTCAGGATAAGTGATGCTCTCACTAAACAGCAGCGATGGGAGGCTCGCTCATTGGTGCAGCAGAATACCGACGTGTTCTCAGAGCTACCGGGTAGGACTACAGTTCACCAACATGACATTGTCACCGAACCTGGGGTACGGGTGCGAATTAGACCGTACCGGGTACCCGAAGCCCGGAGGCAAGCCATCACGGCTGAGGTAAATCAAATGGTCCAATTAGGCGTCATCGAGGAATCACGGAGTGAATGGGCTAGCCCCATCGTACTGATTCCGAAAGCAGACGGATCGTTACGCTTCTGTAATGATTTCCGGAAGTTAAATGAAGTGTCGAAGTTTGACCTTTATCCAATGCCCAGGGTGGATGAGCTGATTGAGAGACTGGGGCAGGCCAAGTACTTTACCACGCTCGATCTCACCAAGGGTTACTGGCAGGTACCTCTCACGGAATCGGCAAAGGAAAAGACCGCCTTCATAACTCCGGAGGGTCTATATCACTATGTGGTCTTACCTTTTGGGTTACATGGGGCCCCGGCTACATTCCAGAGGCTGATGGACATAGTGCTCAAGCCCCATCAGGAGTTCGCATCCGCATATCTAGATGATATTATGATCTTTAGCACCGACTGGCATATGCATCTATCCCAGGTACAAGCAGGGCTGGATTCTCTCAGAGCCGCGGGGTTAACAGCAAACACAAAAAAATATGCGATAGGGCTAGAGGAAGCCCGATATTTGGGATATGTGATTGGCCGAGGAGTTATCAAGCCCCAAATCAATAAAGTTGAGGCCATAAAAAACTGGCCTAAACCGTCAAGTACAAAGCAGGTGAGGGCGTTCCTTGGCATCCTTGGGTATTACCGTCGGTTTATACTTAATTTAGCTGGGAGAACGGCGGCCCTGACCAATCTCTTGAAAGGAAAAAAAATCGGTAATGGTTCGGTGGAACCCTGAGGCGGAAGAAGCCTTTCAGTCCATGAAGTTGGCCCTGTGTGGACAGCCGGTCCTCATCAGCCCCAACTTCAAGGAAACCTTCATTGTACAGACAGATGCCTCGGAGGTAGGCCTAGGGGCGGTATTGTCACAAAAAGTGAATGGCGAAGAGCACCCAGTCACCTACTTGAGTAGAAAACTTATCCTGGCAGAGAAAAACTATAGCGTGGTAGAGAAGGAGTGTTTGGCTATTAAGTGGGCCTTGGAATCGCTACGTTATTATTTACTCGGTCGTCAGTTCCGCTTGGTGATGGACAACTCACCCTTGGTATGGATGAGGAACGCCAAGGAGAGGAATGCGTGAGTCACCAGGTGGTTCCTGTCACTGCAAAATTTCAGTTTCTCTGTAGAACATCGCCCCGGGAAGTCGCAGGCAAACACGGATGCCCTGTCCCAGGCACCCTGTATGGTGACAAATGTTCAACCCCACAAGTTTGAACAGAGGGGGAGGATATGTGAGGCAGTGACCGGGATCGTATACGAGGAACGTTATATATCCCCCAGGATGTGTACAGAGACCTATTAAATCCATTGGAGGGCATTGCTGTCACAAACTCACCTGCGGCTGCAATGCAGGAATGAAGGTGAGCATTGACCTGGTCAGGCTATCTGGCTAAGGCAGATTAGTAAAACCTGGCAGGGCCTTCATTTCTTGGGGGAGGCTACAGGAAGGCAGTGGGGCGGCCTCCTCCCTTAGTGTTGTTCAGTGTTGGGACCGGCTAGGAGCATAGCAGGAAAGCTCGGCGGGCCTGTGTGTAGCTGAACCCACGCCTGGAAAGGCTCTGCACCCGTCAGGCTCTGAGCGGCCCGGCGTGGCCATTGCCCACAGCAACCGTTGTTTAAGGACTCATGTTAACCCAGCTGCGAACCGGAGGACTTTTCTGTTTTCCCGTGAGTTGCTGAATAAAGCTGTTCATGTTGGACTTGCTTGGGTCACTGTCTCAGTTACTGCACAGTGTTAACACCGCCGCCTTACAGGCCATAGACTATAATGGTGCCGGCAGAGTGAAGGTGCTCTTTGCCGTGCATCATTTTCTGGCGTGTACTCAGTCTACTACATCTGAGTGTCCGCCTCCAGTAGGCGTACACCCTCGAAAATTATGCACGGCAGAGAGCACGTTCGCACTACCAGCACCATTAAAGTCTATGGCCCTTTTGGCACATTCGTCCGAATCCCGTTTTGCAGGGGTTCAGACGTAAGCCTTGACGGGACCACTGAACATGTGTCGGAATGCAATGTAAAAGCTCCCCTTCCATAGCATGCGCATAATGAACCTCTCTGTAGAGCAGCTAATAGCAATACCATTATCTCTGCCAGCTTCTTCTCTCGTCTGCTCTGCGGTGCACAGAAGTGACCGAGGAGTGACTGAGCATGTGTGTCCAGTGTCATCAGACCATTAGGTGGAGGTACATATTGCTATACACTTTGAACGCCAGTTGGCGCTATTCTGTGTTGGGAAATGTTATCATAGCTCTTCTTCACTTGATCTTTTAACTGCAAATGATTCTTCCTTTTTATGTATTTATACACTGGACATGGTATGTAATGGCGGCCTGTCCCCGTTACTTAACAATTTAATCCTTTGAACAAATCTTTTACACCTGGGAATAAAATATTAGATACTTGTCATTGGATTGTAAAAATTTCCAAATTTGTAAAATGGACAGGAAGATCCTGACTGTCCTGCGTTGTCTTATATGTGCAAAAACCAAGCAGCAGAGAGGTTGTTGTTTCCAGTCCTTCAAAGATAAGTGGTGACATTAGTGTCTGGCAGCCATTTATCTCTTCTCCAATAAATTGCATACTTACATTATTAATCACCGTATGTTACAACTACAAGTATGCCTGTCCTGTCCGTAGTCTTATCATGTTCCCAAACACAAGAAATCCTATGTGACACAGAAAGCACCAGCCTATCCCTCGTGTTCATGCAGATTTTACAGATTGCTTATAAAGCCACCTTGCCTTTTTTGCCATATGACAGCATGTATTTTACTCATTTTTTATAGGAAGCATGGAATTATATTAGAATGTGGATATTTTAGTTCCAAGTGCATTGGAAGCAGAAAACAGGCACATTTTAGTATCCATATTTCCTAATTTTGTCCCAACTACATTTTGTGTGAATGGGCGTTGTGCCCGGCTGACATCCCTGCTTCAGCTGCAATCTGTTCAGCTGTTGCTGAGCGGAATAAAATGCTGCTCGTAGTTTCAGCAAGAAGTCCTTGGTCTCTGAAGGGATCGCAAGGGCTAGAGACACGGCCATTTTGGGAAATACGTTGTACATGCCCAGACAATGTGCAGTTAGCTTTTTTCCTCTCTATTTGCTGTAGCATTCTGTTTTATTGCTGTGTGAACTTGCAATCCCCTGCAGTGGGTCATATCAAGGGCACAGACATATCATTGGTGCGACCTGTGCGACTGCACAGGGGCCCAAGGGGTAAGAGGCCCTTTTCCACCTCCAAAGCATATACACTTTTGCATTTTGATGAACTATTGGACTGAAAAGGGCCCATATATTGTTCTTGCACAGGGGCCTCTTCTATCTGTGTCCATCAGTGGGTTGTATAGTGATTATAATTCAGCCTAAACACACAGTCCCACATGGTCAGACACTTGGGCTACGTTCCCACAATTAACTTTTGTTGCATTTTTGACGCTGTATATTTATTCGTACTCCCATGACAGCACCACGACAGGAGAGAGAGGATCCGCCCATCAAGGACAGGAAACGCACAGGTTAAAAAGGGCGGCTCCTCTCTCCTGCCTCAGTTTAGGTTTCCTGTCCTTGATGGGAGACCTATCAGGCTTACCTGCAGAAGAAGAAAAGGTCTCTTGCCCCAGATGGAATAGACAGGGCTGGGGGCGGTGACGTTCCTGCCCTAGTCGGTTCTGAACTTCTGGAGATGCCACGGCAGGGCTCATTGGGGCACCTCCATGTGCGTTGCGGTGAGCATGACATCCCCTCTTGCTGAGGTGGATGGTCCGCTATGTGTGGGTCCGCATGCGGGCAACCCTCCCCCGCTACACTATGCAGGAGATCTGGGCCGAGCTGGCGGGGAACGTGACAGACGCGGCCCTGTGACGTATTTCCGGTGCGCCGGGGGCTTCAGCCGGAATGGGCGTGGTTCGCGCGAGAGACCAGGAAGTATGGGACCGCATGAGAGCAAGTGAGGACTCCGGAGCGGGAGCTTGTTCACCGCTGACGAAGGGCGTCCCACCAGTGCTGCTGGGAGGCAGTGATTAGCCCACCTGGTGGGGGAGTTTCTTCCGGGGACCCACCACACAGGTACCAGGTATCGCCAGTATAAAAAGGACCTGGCAGCATACAGAGGTACTTCCCAGCCCATTGCTTTTTCAACATGGGAGATTCACAAGAGCAGCCATCACCTCAGCAAGAACAATTGCTGCAGGAGCAGCCCTCTGGAGAGCCCTCACAACAGGCGGTGCAACGTCGTTCACGGTCTGGGTCCAATCGTTCGACTAGGAAGTTCACCGCAAAAAGCAGGAAGGAAAGTCCTATTGTTCGCCGTGATTCTCCGCCGGTTAAGAAGGATTCCTCTGCTTCTACGGTACCACATATTCCAGGGGGTAAGTGGAATCTTCATGAAAGTTCTACTAATTCTTCTTCTACTTCTGTCTATAATTTTTTCAGAGCAAGAAATGTTCATTTAAATCAAAACATAAGGAATGTGCCCTATGCAGTAATCCGCTCCCTGATGCATATATTAAGAAATTGTGCCAACCTTGTACTGACAAGGTGATGACGGAAGAAACCCCGGGGTTTTCCTTAGGTCTAAAAACTTTAATTAAAAAGCAAATAGGCAAAGCTTTGCAAGGGGGTTCTGAGCCCAGGCATTCTCCTCAGGACCCTCAGTGAGGCTCAGACTCTGATATCTCAGACATTTCTTCCTCTTCCCTCTCTTCCTCTAATAGCGAGTCTGATAGACAATGTTTTCCTCTGCATGAGGTTGATGCCTTGGTGAAATCTGTCCGAACTACTATGGGCATTGTGGACACTAGACCAGAAAAATCTTTGGAGGATGTGATGTTTGGGGGATTAGGTCAGAAAGAGAAGAGATGTTTCCCCATGAATACTAAAATTAAAGATCTCATTGATAGAGAGTGGCAAAAGCCAGACAGGAAGGGCAGCATCCCTCCCTCCTTCAAATGGAGGTATCCGTTTGATGATACCGCAAGTTCCTCTTGGTCAAAGGCACCAAAGCTAGATGTTGCCATTGCTAAGGCATCAAAAAAGTCTTCTCTCCCCTTCGACGACATGGGAGCATTAAGAGACCCCATGGACAGACGAGCAGATACCTTTTTGAAAGGTGCATGGGAGACAGCTGCAGGAGCCCTGAAGCCAGCAGTAGCAGCCACCTGCACATCCATAACCCTGATGGTCTGGCTGGAACAGCTAGACAACCAACTGAAGGAGGGTGTCTCCAGAAAGGAGATTATTTCTTCCCTCCCCCTAGTCCAGGGCGCAGCAGCCTTTCTCGCTGACGCGTCTGTGGACTCAGACTGGCAGCGAAATCATCAGCTCTATCAAATGCTGCCCGGAGAGCCCTTTGGCTTAAATGCTGGCCTGGAGATGTACAAACGAAGTCTAGACTTTGTACAATTCCTTGTGAGGGGGAATATCTTTTCGGCCAAACCATGGACGGACTTTTGGAAAAAGCTGGAGATCCTAAGAAGGGGTTTCCGTTTCTCTACCCTCTTTTAAGAAATCGTTTCAGAAAAAGAGTTTGTCCAAAGAAGATTTTTTAGAGAACAGGAGAAATTCGAAGAAAGACGTCGTACAGTTCCTCCCCAGAGCGGCAGACTGTCCTCGTATCGGAGATTCAAGACCTAATAAAGAAAAACGTCTTGATTGAGGTTCCCGTAAACAGAAGAGGGACACGGATTCTACTCCCCGCTCTTCCTGGTCCCCAAATCAGATGGGTGTTTCAGGACAATCATAAATTTAAGATCCTTAAATAGCTTTCTTAAAATAGATACCATTAAAATGGAATCATTAAAAACGATAATAAAATTACTTTTTCCCCACTGCTATATGGTGGTCCTGGATCTTAAAGACGCATATTACCATGTTCCCATTCATAAGGATTATCAAAAGTATTTAAGGGTGGCCATTGAAATAAGAGGGGTAGTTAAACACTTCCAGTATACCGCCCTTCCCTTTGGATTGGCTATAGCCCCAAGAGTTTTTACCAAACTAGTCGCAGAAGTTATGGCCCATATAAGAGAGAAAGACATCTTAATAATCCCTTACCCTGATGATTTCCTGATAGTGGGGAACTCCTTTGTACAATGCGAAGCCCACCTTCAAGTGACAATTTCTGTCCTAGAAGGCCTGGGTTGGTTTCTAAATCTGGAAAAATCTAGGTTGACCCCACAAAAGGCTCAACAGTTCCTGGGAGTCATTTTAGATTCAGAAAGACAGTTATGCCATTTATCAGAAGAAAAGTTTGCAAAAATCCAGGGCCTAGTAAAACATTGTATGGATAGACCCTCTATGTCACTCGGTAAAGCCATGTCATTATTGGGGACCCTGACCTCAAGTTTTACCGCGGTGCGTTGGTCCCAATTTCACTAAAGGGCACTTCAATGGGACATATTATATAACGACTCAATTCTAGATGGTCATCGAGACCAGGAATTCACCTTGGCCCCTCGCTCCTTAGAATCCCTTTTTGGTGGTTGATATACACTAATCTTTCTAGGGGAGTCCTTTGGGAAAGTAAACCTACTGCAGTCTTGACTACGGATGCAAGTGCTACAGGTTGGGGAGCTCATTTTGAAGGTAACTTAATTCAGGGGACCTGGTCAACCAATGAGTCTACCATGGTCAACCATTTTCCTCGAATGTTAAGGAACTTTTGGCGGTTGATCATGCGCTCAATGGGTTCCTTGTCTATTTACAGGGCCAGGATGTCCGCATACTCTCGGACAATCAAGTGACAGTAGCATATATAAATCATCAATGGGGAACCCGTTCAAAAGACTCAATGAGAGTAGCAGACAAACTTCTTCAGATAGCAGAAGAACATTTTTTCTCCCTTTCTGCTGTACATCTAAGAGGAAAAGAAAACGTCAGAGCAGATTTTCTCAGCCGCAATTCCCTAAAAGAAGGAGAATGGTCCTTGAACCCTCAGATTTTCTCCAACATTGTTGCAATGTGGGGTCTTCCAACAGTGGACTTGTTTGCAACAAAATACAATCGGAAGGTGGCAACTTTTTGTTCTCTAAACCCCAGAGAAAGGCCCCTGGCAGTGGACGCCTTCATGATTCCCTGGGAGTTTCCTTTGGCGTGTGCATTCCCTCCCATGGTCCTGCTTCCGTCATTCCTAAGGAAAATCAGGGCAGACAAAACCAGAATAATCCTCATATGCCCCTTTTGGCCCAAGAGACCATGGTTCTCTTGTCTCCGGAGAATGTCAATATCAGACCCCTGGGTCCTTCCGGAGATTCCGGATCTTCTCACTCCAGTTTCCCATCCTCCAGCCTCAAATCTCCATTTAACGGCATGGAATTTTAAAGGGCACTGTTAACCAGCAAAGGGTTTTCCACGAATTTAGTAAACACTCTCCTATGTAGCAGAAAGCCCGTTACTACCCGAATCTATGCTAGAACTTGGAGGAAGTTCCTGTCTCTTTCAGAATTCAAACCAGAGGATGGGATCCCTATTGGGAAGATACTAGAATTTCTACAGCGGGGTTTAGAACAGGGCCTAACCATTAGTACATTGAAAGTACAAGTTTCGGCTTTAGGAGCTGTAAGGCAGCGCTAGGCATCATGCTGGGGGACACTCGCTGCACCGGGTCAATTAAAGCACACCAGCCACGTTTTCCAGTATTTCACAATCTAGCAGTTTATTATACTTCACTACTGCTTATCACCAAGTCCAACTCAGTGGCTCGCCGACATACACATATAATGTCCAGGAGCCTTTCAAGTGGCAGACAGGCCCACTTGGCTCCAGTTACAGCCTCCAGCAAAGTCACTTATAGCAACGTCCATATAATGCAGTGTTTTACCTTTGCCGGGTTTTAGCTGCTTCAGTCAGTTTTGTTCTGCCACCACTGTGGCTTTATGGCTTCCCAGATGGGGGTCTCCAGCCCTCGTACCTTCAAAGGCTACTGGTATGTTGTCTCATCTAACATCCAGCCTCTGCCTTCCAGGACTCTTGCCTTCCAAGCCTCTTGCCCTCCAAGGCTACTGGAATCGCTTACACATAAGGATCCAGCCTCTGCCTTTCAGGCTTCACCAGGCTTCAATAGGCCTCACTGGCCTCACACTCTAACGGTGTCCCACACAGGGAACAGGCCTCACGCCTTTCACACCCTGTCTCAAATCTACCAGAGTTTATATATCCTCTAGTGCACACACAGGACCTGTGCCGATGTCACAGTCATGTGATCAGACCTTCTGTGTGCACAGGACCTGTGCGATGTCACAGTCATGTGACCAGTCACCTGGGGGGAGGTACATGGTCGGCCAAAACACACCCTGGACCATTACAGTAATGCCACAAGCCGCTGCATTACATATCCCCCCCTCTGTTCAAACTTGTGGGGTTGAACACATAATATACACAATCATATTATAACCCACAGCTCACACCGAGACCATGTACTTGACAATTGCGCTGCCCAGCCCCTGGAACATTAGTCATCGACATTAGCCCATTACTTAGGGACAAATCATCCGTCATTGTCCCTGACTTCGTCAAGTCACATTTCCGGGTCTTAACCTTGTCAGACCTCCCCTGCTCCCAGCGGTCAATACAGCAGTGTGACTCACATGCCCTGGTATCTAAGGTCCGGTTCGACTCCGTACTGTCCCGTTCTCTATTGGGTCGTTTGTATAGGCCTCTCAAACCTAAGTTACTGGAGGTCTCACAACCTCTAAACCCACGCCCACTATCCTCAGGTCATCTTGTAAAGTCTCAATTTCTAGATGGCTGCCATCTTCTGCTGCTCAGGCAATGCTGTCTTTCCACTCGCAGTCTAGCGAGATTCAACTGTTCTACCTCTCGCAGGTAGGTCACTCGGTACTCCATCAGCATGCGTATATACGCAAGACTTTCTTCCGTTCCTACAGCGGAGAATGACACCATGCCGTCTTCATCTGGTATCTAGTCCTGACGATCACGTGGACTGCTTACTTTCATCACACCAGACATCTTTACCATCATCTGCATGGCTCGTCCATTTCTCCCAATAAGCTTTCTCACCAGAACCTGAGGCACCCGAATGACCTCTTCCCGCAGACTGTGAGCTTTTCTCATAAGCTCCAGTTGTCTAACGGCTTGTTCCGTCTTCAACCGGAGAAACCGCTTTGTGCGAATACATTGCCAGTGCATGTCAATTAGGATAGCCACCCTCTTCACTGTGACTTCGGTCGTGGACAGGACCACCAGCTGTTTAGCTTCTGAGGTCGAGTACACCTTACAGGCTCCCACGGCCTTCTTAAACTCTTCATGCACGGACTCACTGGTGCACTCTTCTCTCAAATCCTCGGGTACATCTATGAGGCATTTGTACCGAGACGTTTCTGTCTCACCAGTGGTTTCCAGACGATCAACCAGCTCAGGTTTCAGGGACATCTGACTTTCAGCTTCTTCACCCTGTATGCTTCCCCTGAGCTGACTTACAGCTACAACTTCAAGAATTTTCGTTTTGACCACTTCCATTTCATATTTATCTTCTGTTAACACTCTCTTAGCTCTCCTCAGGTCCACCTTCTCATGGTATAAAGGAGTAAGTGCAACTTTTTTGCCCTTTTCCTTCTCCAAGGAGGCCTCGTTCACTGAGTGATACTTTGCCAGGTGACCTTTGAGCTCGAAAACTTCTTCCTCTAGCTCAGCTACTCGCCTCTCAGCAGCCCATCTCTGAAGCTCTTCCTGCTTCAACTGCTCCTTTAACAGTAGAGTTCTCTCAGACCTCTCTGTCTCCAATGCGCCCACTCGGCTCTCAACAGCCAGTCTCTCAAGCTTCTCTGGCTTCAAATAGGCTTGTAGCGTCTCCTTGAGCTCCTTGATCTCGGCTCTTTCGTCCACCGAATCATCAGAGCTCACATTATTCGAGGAGGTATCTGTTTCATACCTCCCATCTCCAGTGGCCAACTCCTGGCCCTGGTCTGTGGCTTTTCTGATAGACTCCTCCATCTTTTCCCGCTCAGCTTCCATCTTGCTGATTCTTTCCTTAAGGCACGTCTCTGCCCTCTGGAGATCATCACAGAACGTCTGCAGCTCCTTCACCTGAGCTTCCAGACCTAGGGTCTTTCTGCGGAGATCATCATTTTCATCACGGATGTCCTGCAGAGTGGTCTCAACCACTTGGCGCATGTGCTCTGCATCCGCCTTCTTCTCAAGCTTCAACTGCAAAACCTCCTCCTTGGTTTTGCGGTGGTCCTCCTTAATTTCCTGGAACATTTCCTTCCATTGGTTAATTTCCTCGTTGCTTCCCTCCAGGTCTCGCTGTAAGTTCCTCACAACCTGGTATATTTTCTGCCGTTCAGACTCCAGGCTCCGCTGGTCTGAGGACACGTTCTCCAGGTTTTCCCATAGTTGCTGCACGTCGCTCTGACACTGCTGCCTGATAGGCTCCAGCTCTTGGTCATGACTGGCCACCTCCTCTTTCAGGGCTGTCAAATCCTGACCCTTCTGTCTCAGTACTGTACCGGAGGTTGCCACTGGCAACGTCACCTCCTCTTCTGCCTCTAAAGGAGGATCCACCCTTGAAACAAAGGCACACAGTACTACATTTTCTTTATTTTCACTTGCAGCAAAGACTACAGGAGCAACCTTTTTGTGGCCCTTGCGCCGTCGACGACGAGAGGGGGACTCTCTCCCCTCGTCTAGCCCCTCCTAACTGAACTCTCTTTCTACTTTCATAGTGTCACCGTCAGTTGTGGGGTCTGTGTCACTCCCCATGGTGTCGTGGACCAACAAGTCACCTCCCACCTTGACGTCAACCCCTTCTACTGGAGCTACCCCGTTATCAACGGTCAAATTGTCATTTTTAGGCGGTACCAACCCACAACCAGTAACAAATTTTGGTTTTCTGTACTCCACGCTCTTGTGAAAATCCGCCCCTTTTTTAGACTCCACCCCCTTTTGAGCAACCACACCGATTGGGGAATTTTTACAAAAAAAATCAGCAATAGTCTTAGGACCCAGTTCACAACATCTCTTACCACCTCCCCGGGCACTCTGGGACAATACTGGCGCCCCCGGAGAGTTCACAGAATGGTTCACTGCTGCCATTCTATACGGTGCCCACAGCTCCTGCCGTTCCTGCACCATGTCCTGTAGACGGTTCTGAAATACCTGCTGGGGTTTTAACCGGCACTTTAATCGCTCAATAGCTTCATTTTCTTTTGCTGCTCCGTTCACAGCCATCGCTGTACACTATTCACACTAGACACTTCACACCGCTCTCCCCGGAAAATTTTCGTGGCCCCGCCGAGCCACAGCAAACCAGGTTTGAGTGCGAGGACAATTTCCGTAACCCCGCCGAGTTACAGCCAGATGCTTTAATTTTCATGACCCCGCCGAGCCACAGCAAACCAGGTTTGAGTTCGAGGACAATTTTCGTAACCCCGCCGAGTTACAGCAAGATGCTTTAATTTTCATGACCCCGCCGAGCCACAGCAAACCAGGTTTGAGTTTGAGGACAATTTTCGTAACCCCGCCGAGCCACAGCAAGATGCTTGTATCCACACTCGTCGTCCTGTGCTGTTACCCCTAGCAACCGGGCTGCAGTTGCCCCTAGCAACCGGGCTGTAGTTGCCCCTAGCAACCGGGCTGCAGTTGCCCGCATTCTCCAACCACATGTAAGGCAGCGCTAGTCATCATGCTAGGGGACACTCGCTGTACCGGGTCAATTAAAGCACACCAGCCACGTTTTCCAGTATTTCACAATCCAGCAGTTTATTATACTTCACTACTGCTTATCACCGAGTCCAACTCAGTGGCTCGCCGACATACACATATAATACCCAGGAGCCTTTCATGTGGTAGACAGGCCCACTTGGCTCCAGTTACAGCCTCCAGCAAAGTCACTTATAGCAACGTCCATATAATGCAGTGTTTTACCTTTGCCGGGTTTTAGCTGCTTCAGTCAGTTTTGTTCTGCCACCACTGTGGCTTTACGGCTTCCCAGATGGGGTCTCCAGCCCTCGTACCTTCAAAGGCTACTGGTATGTTGTCTCACCTAACATCCAGCCTCTGCCTTCCAGGACTCTTGCCTACCAAGCCTCTTGCCCTCCAAGGCTACTGGGATGGCTTACACATAAGGATCCAGCTTCTGCCTTTCGGGCTTCACCAGGCTTCAATAGGCCTCACTAGGCCTCACACTCTAAAGGTGTCCCACACAGGGAACAGGTCTCACGCCTTTCACACCCTATCTCAAATCTACCAGGGTTTATATATCCTCTAGTTCACACACAGGACCTTTGCTCATGTCACAGTCATGTGATCAGACCTTCTGTGTGCACAGGACCTGTGCGATGTCACAGTCATGTGACCAGTCACCTGGGGGGAGGTACATGGTCGGCCAAAACACACCCTGGACCATTACAGTAATGCCGCAAGCCGCTGCATTACAGAGCCTTATTTTCTTTTGATATAGCGGCTATTTATTGGGTAGCACGGTTTATAAAAGCCTCTTTCAGGTGTAGACCTATTATTAAATCCAGATCCTCTCCCTGGGATTTAAACCTGGTCTTAAATGCATTGACTAACCCTGTTAGTTGCCCTAACTTCAGCCAGAAAAGTAAGTGACAGACAGGCTCTCTCTATATCCCCACCGTTTACTCGAATTCTGGATGATAGAATTGTACTAAGGTCTGACCTGGCTTTTCTTCCAAAAGTAGTCTCACGATTTCATAGGACTCAAGAGGTAAATCTTCCAACTTTTTGTTTTCCCCCTAAAAATCAGAAAGAGGAGAAACTACACACATTAGATGTTAGGAGGTGCGTACTTAAATATCTGGAGGTCTCACAGAGTTTTAGGAAAGATAGTTCCCTATTTATATGCTATCAGGAGGCTAGGAAAGGTTGTAAAGCTTCAAAATCTACAATTGCGAGGTGGATTAGAGAGGCCATCACCCTCGCCTACTCTTCGGGAGATAAGGAAGTACCAGAGGGGTTGAGAGCACACTCCACCAGAGCAGTAGCAACCTCCTGGACCGAGAAGATGGGGGTTTCCATCGAAGACATATGTAAGCCTGCCACCTGGTCTTCTCCCTCCACCTTCTATAGGCATTATAGGTTAGATTTGGGTGATTCCTCTGATCTCACCTTTGGGAGAAGGGTGCTTCAGGCTGTGGTCCCTCCCTAATCTCCTTCGTCTCTGTAATTCTCTCATGGTGCTGTCATGGGAGTACGAATAAAGCCTTAGTTACTCACTGGTAACGGGATTTTTCTGAGCCAATGACAGCACCCTTATATTCCCTCCCTACACTGGTGTTTTGCACCCCCGTAAGGTTATTTTCCTTTTTTGCACCCTCGGGGGAAGTTAATTAAAGTCATTGGCATAAAATGAATTTATGTTTTTTGTCTTGTTGTAATTAACCTTGGCGGTCCTCTCATGCTCTGTTAACTTAAACTAAGGCGGGAGAGAGGTGCCGCCCTTTTTAACCTGTAGGTTTCCTGTCCTTGATGGGCGGATCCTCTCTCTCCTGTCGTGGTGCTGTCATGGGCTCCGAAAAATCCCATTACCGGTAAATAACTAAGGCTTTTTGCTGCGTCTCACAGTTCCAGCAAAGCGAATGGGATTTGTAGAAATCTCCTGCTCACTGTGCTTTGATTTTACTCAGTGTAAACTGACCTGCGGTGCGTCTTTAAAATCAGCAGCATGACAAGTTGTCTTGGGGATAGTCCCCCACAGACTGGTATTAGATGCGTAAAATCCGCAGGTAAAAAAACAGACATGTGCTCTTAGTTCATTTCTGCGGCGAAATACGTTCAAAAACGCATGGAATCCGCACCTAATTATATCAATAAAGTGATATCAAAGCCAAATACCAAGAAGTATTAAAAACAAAGCAGCTTTATATAAATCATAACACACCAAAAAGAGACAAAAAACGCAGCGTCAAGAATGCAATAAAAACGCATGTTAAAAAAGCGCACAAAAACGCAGTGAAAAAACGCAAGAAACCTAATTTAAATAATAGATGCAGAAATTCTGCAATGTAAAAAACTCACCATAAACTCATCGTGGGAATGTAGACTTAGGTCATGTACACACATTCAGTATTTGGTGAGTTTTTCACATCAGTATTTATAAGCCAAAACCAGGAGTGGGTGATAAATACAGAAGTGGTGACGTGTTTCTATTCTACTTTTCCTCTGATTCTTCCAGTCCTGGTTTTGGCTTACAAATACTGAGGTAAAAAACTGACCAAATACTGAACATGTGCACATGGCATAAGGCCCCATTAAGGCAACCATTTTCACATACATTGTCTATGCATGCTTTTCATGCATAAAACATATAGTCTATGGAGCTGTTCACATGTCTGCGTTTTTTTGCTGACCACGTATCCGCAAAAAAAAATCATGTTGACGTGTCCATTTTTGATTTAAGTCCAAAGATCACAATTGTCGATACAAGACTATGGCTCAGTGAAAATCACATACAGCACACGGGTGCCATTGGTGTGCAGTCCGTCTACTGTCCATGATTAACAATACGGAGGATCGGAGAAGCCTTGCAATTTATTTATCTATCCATTAGTGAAAACAACTGATGAAACACTGATGGTAAAAACTGAAACTGACCAAACACTGATAAAACTCGAATCCAAAACACTGTTGAAATTCAGATAAAAAACGCTGATGAAACCCGGACATCTGAATGAGGCCTTACAGAGAGAGATCAAGACTAACTGCAGCTGCATCCCCCTCCTCACTTGCTTCTATTTGTTACAGATACATTTTTGGTGACTGAGGACATTTATGAATATTTGCTGAGCGCCTTCGGGAAGAGAAAGGCGAGGGAAGGTGAGGAAGATGTCATAAAGTGGAATGCATTCTCTTGTAATACTGATTTATTACAAAATATACAACATATTCTAGCAATATATTCACGTTAAGCTACTGTATGTACTAAGGGTCTAATCTCATGTACTAGCATTTATTTACTTTTACACCAGCTTTATTCTAGAATTTACTTACTTTCACACTTTGGTCTGCCATTGAGTTGCTCAGGCATTGTTCAGTTTCACACCTTTGTCAGCCACAGTTTGGATTAGTACAGTTTAATTCAATTGGTGATGCATAAAGTAAACATTGGCTGACCCAAAGTGTGAGTTTGAACAATACGTGGTCAGCCAATGTACACATCACTAATTTAATTAAATGGTACTAATCCAAACTGCCATCTCAGGTGACCAAGACAAGATGGTAAACTTGGGAAAATCACAAAAATAAATGAGTTTCACATACTGCTGTACTTGCTTTTTTCATTAAAAACGCAGCAAAACTTGAAGGCTATGTTCACACTAAGCATACCTAGCATATGTTCACCACCCATTACTTTCAGTGGGTAAAAAACACTGAAAGAAGTGGCATGCTCTATTGTGAAAAAAAATATGCAAAGCACAAAATACTGATGACACAAAAACCAATGTGTGTGCATGAGATTTCTGGAATCTCATAGACTTTACTGGTACTGTAAAACGCAGTTGAAAATCTACATAAAAAAGCTGCCGAAAAAACGCCTAGTTGTGAACATGGCCTTATGGTCTTCTTTGTCTCCTGTTTCATGTAGGGTCCAATCTGTCCACATCAAACTCTCGTTTTCTACCACATCTAGTAACATCTAATATATTCCAAGGATGAACATGCTGAAAGGAGCAGACAATCAGAGGACATTTGCATTATTATACAATTGTCTTTGCTCGCAGCATGCATAGCATGATTCTTCCCACTTTGAAGGAGATCATCATACCAGCAGGCAGTCGGCACAAACTGAGATTGTAGGACTGATTTGAAGTTACTACAAAGCACCAATTTGCTACTTTTATATCTTTGAACAGATGCATCCCATACAGATGTATAAATTATGTATATACTCTACATGGACAAAAGTATTGGGACGCACCTCTTAATCATTTATTTCATGCTTTTCATTCAGTCCCATTGACCCCGGTGTATTATATCCGGCCCCTCGCTATGCCCTCTGCCTTTACTAACGTGACAGAATGGGTGGTGGTGCAGAGCTCACTGATACCAGCGCGGTCCTGTAATAGGAGCCAACAAGTCAGTTCATGACATGTCTACCCTCCTAAATTCAATGTAATACTGAAAGAAATTGGTGGCATGTGTCTTAATAAGGCTAGGGTCTCTCATCTGAGAGAATCGACTCAATTATGCAAATGACACTCTGATCAGAGTGTGATCCGATTCACTCGGATGAGGAGAAAATGGAGAAAAAAAATTCTCCATTCTGTCAGTCTGTGGAAATAGGACTGTACTCAGATGTCATCCGAGTGCAGTTCAATGTTTACCACGACTTGCATAGCCCAGTGCGAACCGAATAATGCCTATGTGTTGGAAAGTGTCATAAAAGCTCCTGTAGATATAATGAGTAGGTGTCCAAATACTTCTGTCTATGCTTCCAATTTTTTTGTCATGTAGACAGATAGGTCACTGCCACATGACTCTGGCACTGTCTTACTCCGTTTTACTCACAGAGATAACATGAAGGCTTTGGGGGACTAGTGAGTTTTCTAGGTTGTATGGGGCTTAAAAGGGAACCTGTAAGGTCCCTTAAGTCTTAAGCATCCCCCATTATGTTACATAACCCTATTGCTGCATTTTATTAAAGCTCTTTGTGACTTATATAAAGCCCATATATTCTAAACAGGCTGGTGCAATGATTTTAAGCAGGCTTAAAAATCTTTGTTATCAGCAGCACATTTTTGGGTGTGAACAGGTGAGGTGCCACTGCTAAAATATATAGACATACGCCCCGATTCATAATTTGCCTTTTTCTTAAGTGACTTTTCTTTTGTGTCTTGTGATGTTCATTCCCATTTTTTTATTTTGCACCACAGGTTCATTAATTTTTGCACAAAATCAAAGATACTCTTTGTTTTATCTTCTATTGTTTTGCACCTTATTTAGAGTAAAAAGTTGCAGGATCCTTTAACATATCGCATGTTAGCCTTCAACTGCATGAAAGTAAAACTAGATAGATTTTGTACTTCTCTAGGGAATTGGAGTACAATTGCACATTCAATTTTGCAGCATTTTGAAAAATTGTAGTAGATGAATTAGGTTAAAACTTCTGGATAAGAAAAACCTGCCCATATTGTTAAACAACCAAAAACAAAACAGATGAGTCTAAGTAAAGCGAACTATGATTCATATGACATAGATACTTAGATACACACCAGCAAGTCCACCTCTGAATGGCTTAAGAAAAATAAAATTAAGACTTTGGAGTGGCCTAGTCAAAGTTCTGACCTTAATCCGATTGAGATGCTGTCTTGTGGCATGACCTTAATCACTTCGCGCCAGAGCCTGTTTTTGCCTTCGTGACCAGGCCAATTTTTTCTTTTCTGACCACTGTCACTTTATGAAGTAATTACTCTGGAACGCTTCAACGGATTCCCCTGATTCTGAGAATGTTTTTTCGTGACATATTGTACTTCATGATAGTGGTAAAATTTCTTCTATATCACTTGCGTATATTTGTGAAAAAATCGGAAATTTGGCGAAAATTTAGAAAATTTTGCAATTTTCAAACTTTGAATTTTCATGCCCTTAAATCAGAGAGATATGTCACACAAAATAGTTAATAAATAACATTTCCCACATGTCTACTTTACATCAGCACAATTTTGGAACCAAAATTTTTTTTTGTTAGGAAGCTATAAGGGTTAAAAGTTGACCAGCGATTTCTCATTTTTCCAACAAAATTTACAAAAACATTTTTTTAGGGACTACATCTTATTTGAAGTGACTTTGAGGGGCCTTTATGACAGAAAATACCCAAAAGTGACACTATTCTAAAAACTTCACCCCTCAAGGTGCTCAAAACCACATTCAAGAAGTTTATTAACCCTTCAGGTGTTTCACGGGAATTTTTGGAATGTGGAAGAAAACAATGAACATTTAACTTTTTTTCACAAAAATGTTACTTTAGACCCAAATTTTGTATTTTCACAAGGGTAACAGGAAAAAATGGACTACACAATTTGTAGTGCAATTTCTCATGAGCGCGCTGATACCCCATATGTGAGGGAAAACCACTGTTTGGGCGCACTGCAGGGTTCGGAGGGGAAGGAGCGCCATTCGACTTTTTGAATGTAAAATTTTTTGAATAATTAGCGGACGCCATGTTGCTTTTGGAGAGCTCCTGATGTGCCTAAACAGTGGAAACCCCCCACATGTGACACCATTTTGGAAACTAGACCCCTTAGGGAACTTATCTAGATGTGTGGTGAGCACCTTGAACCCCCAGGTGCTTCACAGAAGTTTATAATATTGAGCTGTAAAAATAAAATTTTCAAATTTTTCCCACAAAAACGTTTTTCATCCCTTAATTTTGCATTATCATAAGGGTAATAGGATAAATTGCACCATGAAATTTGTTGTGCAATTTCTCCTGAACATGCCGATACCCCATATGTGGGGGAAAACCACTATTTGGGTACACTGCAGGGTTTGGAAGGGAAGGAGCACTATGTTGGCTGGGATAGGTTGCAGACACCATGTCACATTTGAAGAGTCGCTGACATGCCGAAACAGCAGAAACCCCAACAAGTGACCCCATTTTATAAACTACACCTCTCAAGGAATTCATCTAGGGAAGTAGTATTTTTTAATTTTTTAATTTATACCATTGGGCAGTGAAGAAAACATAATTATATTTTTACCACAAAAAAATGTTTTACCCTCAGATTTTACATTTTCACACAGGGCAATGGGTAAAAATGGTGCCGAAATGTGTCACACAATTTCTTCTAAAAGTGGCAGTACCCGATATGTGGCTGTATCGTACCGCTCAGCCATATGGCGAGATCTGAGAGGGACGGAGTGCTATTTGACAATTGGAGAACAAATTATTGTGGAATAGGCATTTGAATTTTCAGAATTTCTTTTGGGGGGCAAGGGCCATTTTGCTTTTCCAGAGCCTTTCTGCTACCAGTAACTTGGAAGTCCCTTATACTTTTAACAGATGACGGACCTGAGTGGGGACTAGCTTTTTTTGAGGACCGAGTTGAAGCTTTTATTGGGAACATTTTACGTAACATTTATCCGGCGCTCTAGGCTGAGCACTTACATCGGGGTTTCCATCTAAATTTCCAAGTGATGTAATTCAGATGAAACCCTTGTGGGATCCATTCACTGTAATGAGGAAGCAGAGTTACTCTGGACTCCGTCTGGCCTCTGTTTAGTGGTGTCCTTTTTTTCAGAAGTGCACAAAACTGTGGCCAACCGCACTTTTATGCACGCCTAAAAAAACTGACACCATGGGATCACAGGCCAGACGGCATCCACAGTGCCTATATCTGCCTCATTGCAGGGAATCTTCCGTCATGGGTTCTGTCTGAATCACGTATTTCAGAGATTTACACGGAAACTCTGGTGTAAGTCCTCAGCGCAGAGCGCAGGATAAATGTGAGCAGAGCCTTACTGCGATCTTTGGGAGACATAGTAAACAAATCAGTAGCAGGTGAAGAATTGGTTTTATTTCTTTTTTACGCCGTTCCTCATGCGGTATAAGTGATGAGATTACTTTATTCTTCGGGTCGGTGCGATTACAGAGATACCAGATTTATATCGGGTCTTTATGACTTACAGCTGTCATACACTAAAAGACGCTTTTTTTGTAAAATCTAGTTTTTGCATCGCCATATTTTGAGAGCTATAATTTTTCCATATTTCGGCCGACAGAGTCATGTGACAGCTTGTTTTTTGCGGGACGAGTTGACATTTTTATTGGTACCATTTTTGGGTACGTGACATTTTTTGATTGCTTTCTATTCTGTTTTTTGGGAGGTAAAATTAAGAAAAACCAACAATTCAGGAATTGTTTTTTGAGTTTTTTTTTATTACGTTCTGCGTGTGGTAAAAGTGATAAGGCAGTGTTATTCTTCGGGTCAGTACGTTTACAGCGATACTACACTTACCGTATTTTTTTTTATGTTTTGGCGCTTTTACACAATAAAACAATTTTATAGAAAAAATATTTTTTGCGTAACAAGATGACATTTTCAGCAGTACCATTTTTATTTCCATTTTGCTTTTTGATCGCATTTTTTTCCACTTTTTGTTTGGCGATATGATGAAAAAGCATAGTTTTTTGCTCCGTTTTTTATTTATTTTTATTACGGTGTGCACAGAAGGAGTTAATTAGTGTGACAGTTTTATAGATCGGGTTGTTTCGGACGCAGCGATACTAAATATGTGTACTTTTTTTGTTTTTGCATAAATATACGGATTTTATTTATTTATTTTTATTTATTTTGTGATTTTTTTTAACAGTTTGAAAACATTTTTTTGACTTTTTTTTACATTTTTACTTAGTCCTGTATGGGACATAAATTTTTATTTTTCTAATCACTGTTCTCATGCAATGCAATAGACATGTATTGCATTGCATGAGAGCTTTGCTGACAGTTTCACACTGTCTGTCTCCTGCTAGACTTCAGCTACAGGCTGAGTCTAGCAGGACACTGTACATGGCAGATCTGGAGGCGGTCATGTGACCTCCGGCTGCCATGACAATGCCAGGTCCTCTCAGACATCAGGGGGCTGTCGAAGAGGTAAGTGGACGACCCCCACTCCTCTCACTATCTTCTATATGCCGCGATCACTATAGATCGCGGCATATAGAAGATAGCAAAGGGTTAACATCATTGGGACCTGATCCAATCAGGTCCCGATGATGTCCCCTGTCAGAGCTGTCGCTCTGCACCTCACCCGCAGGGCTTGCAGGACCCTGGGGGTCCTGAGGGCTGCGGGACCACCGACCGTTTATAAACGTCGGCGCTGCACAGAGCCCAGGCAGCGCCGACGTTTATGTATAGTGGGCGGTCGGGAAGCGGTTAAAAAGCCGGTTCGTGATCGGAAACCCTCCAATGTGGCTGGATTACAACAATTTTGCAAAGATGAGTGGCCAAAATTCCTCCAGTGCATTGTAAAAGACTCATTGCCAGTTATCACAAACGCTTGTTGTTGCTGCTAAGGGCTTCCCAACCAGTTATTAGGTTTAGGGGGGAATCACTTTTTCACACAGGGCCCTGTAGGTTTGGATTTCTTTTTCCCTGAATAATAAAGAACTTTATTTAAACTGCATTTTGTGTTTACTTGTGTTATCTTTAACAGGTAGGATAAAGTGCGTCAGACAAATAGATAAAAATTACCAAAGGTGCTCTCAATGGCAGGTACAGGACTCATTTTTTAATTTCAAGAACCATAAAAGATATATATGATACATGATGTATAATATGATAAATCACGTGCTATCCAAAATTATCAGATAACTATGTATCATTAATCTAGGCACATTGCATTGTCCACCTACATAAGTGCTACTACATTACATATATTATTTCGTTCATTTGGAGTCCAAGACCGCCATACAGTACACCTCCCCCATAAAAACATCTAAGTGCTTACAGGTGGCAAGGTGCTGGACCCATATGTTAAATTGGTCAGAGTACATAAACATTGTAAAGTAGATATATATAGAATTTAGTATAAGTTATAATAATCATGAACTATGTACCCACATATCATCAATTTACCAACAGTATAACATATGACCACAATGGTATGACCACTGTATACATATTACCTCAGTCTCTCAAGTCCAGAAACACCGGCCACACAGTGCACCTCTGGCAAGCACATGGAGGGCTGTGCGGCCCTCCAAAGAAATGCTACCCCACACCATTACTGACCCACTGCCAAACCAATCATGCTGAAGGATGTTGCAGGCAGCAGATCGCTCTCCACATGAGACAGACGTGACAGAGTCTGGATACGCCGTGGAGAGCGATCTGCTGCCTGCAACATCCTTCAGCATGACCGGTTTGGCAGTGGGTCAGTAATGGTGTGGGGTGGCATTTCTTTGGAGGGCCGCACAGCCCTCCATGTGCTTGCCAGAGGTAGCCTGACTGCCATTAGGTACTGAGATGAAATCCTCAGACCCCTTGTGAGACCATACGCTGGTACGTTTGGCCCTGGGTTCCTCCTAATGCAGGACAATGCCAGACCTCATGTGGCTGGAGTGTGTCAGCAGTTCCTGCAAGATGAAGGCATTGAAGCTATGGACTGGCCTGCCCATTCCCCAGACCTGAATCCGATTGAGCACATCTGGGACATCATGTCTCGCTCCATCCACCAACGTCACGTTGCACCACAGACTGTCCAGGAGTGGCGGATGCTTTAGTCCAGGTCTGGGAGGAGATCCCACAGGAGACCATCCGCAACCTCATCAGGAGCATGCCCAGGCGTTGTAGGGAGGTCATACAGGCACGTGGAGGCCACACACAATGCTGAGCCTCATTTTGACTTGTTTTAAGGACATTACATCGAAGTTGGATCAGCCTGTAGTGTGTTTTTCCAATTTCATTTTGGGGGTGACTCCAAATCCAGGCCTCCATTGGTTAATAAATTTGATTTCCATTGATGATTTTTGTGTGATTTTGTTGTCAGCACATTCAACTTTGTACAGAACAAAGTATTCAATGAGAATATTTCATTCATTCAGATCTAGGATGTGTTATTTGAGTGTTCCCTTTATTTTTTTGAGCAGTGTAGTTGGCTATTAAATAACCATCAATCAGCTTACAAGTAGCTTATTAGTAGTCATTTAACCCCTTAACGACCGCCGTAATACATTTTCACGGCGGCAGTTAAGGGTACTTATGCCTCAGCGCCGCTCTTTCACGTCGCTGAGGAATAACAATGTAGTGCACCCCCAGGTTCTCAGCTACTGTTTTTTCCGGTCCCCGATCACGTGATCACCATTATTCAGTGAATAATAGTGATCACTAAAAAAAAAAGTCAGAGAAATGAAGCCCCCCTCGAGTCCTTCCCGTACCTCTACCATCCCCCGGAACTCCTGATCCGTCCCCTGGCCCTCCGTCATCTTCGTGGGAAAAAAATGGTCTGGCAACAATAGGGAATTTTCCCTATTGGTTCCTTTTGATCACTGTGATAAACCCTATCACAGTGATCAAAAGTAAAAAAAAAATAATCAAATCCCCCATTGTCACACCCTTAGTTAGATAAAAATTATAAAATAAAAAAAAATTTTTTTTCCATTCTTGGCAGTTAGGGTTAGGATTAGGGTTGTGTTAGGGTTTGGGTTAGAGTTGTGTTAGGGTTATATTAGGGTTGTGTTCGGATTTTTTCAAAAGGAATGAAAACAAAATGATGACGATATGACGACTAGTGTTGAGTGCAAGTGCTCGCTACTTGAGTTTGCATCGGGTGCTCGGGTATGCACTAAGTATCGCTGGTGCTCGAGTGACATGCTCAAGTCCCCGCCCCACATGTTTCGTGGCGGTTATACAGCAAAAACCCACACAGGGATTGCCTGCCATACACGGGCAATCCCCGCATGTTTTTTTTGGGTGTCTAACAACCGCAAACGTGGGTCAGGGACTGGAGCATCTCACTCGAGCACCCGCGATACTCGGTGCATACCCAAGCAACCAGTGCAAACTCAAGTAGCGAGCACTTGCACTCAACACTAATGACAAGATATTCAATATGACGACCTTATGTTATCAAATTCTGTGTCATACCTCTGGGTTCAAAATACTCACTATACCCCTTGATAAAATCCTTGAGGGGTGTAGTTTCCAAAACGGTGTCACTTGTGGGAGGTTTCCACTGTTTCAGCGCATCAGGGGCTCTCCAAACTCGACATGGCGTCTGCTAATTAGGCCAGCAAATTTTACATTCAAAAAGTCAAACAGTTCTCCTTTCCTTCCGAGCCCTGTTGTGCGCCCGAACAGTGGTTTTCCCCCACATATGGGGTATCGGTATACTCAGGAGAAATTGCACAACAAATTGTGTGGTCCATTTTCTCTTGTTACCCTTGCAAAAATAAAAAAAATGGGGTCTGAAGTAAAATTTGTGTGAAAAAAGTTGATATAAATACTTTTAAGCCCAAAAATGACAAAAGTATTATCGGAGTGATACCTTTATTGGCTAACCAGAAAAAAATATATATATGCAAGCTTTCAGAGCTCAGAGGCTCCTTCGTCAGGCAATATTACATTGTGAAAAAAGTTAAATGTTCATTTTTTTCCTTCCACGTTGCTTCAGTTCCTGTGAAGCACCTGAAGGGTTAATAAACTTTTTAATGTGGTTGAGGGGTGCAGTTTTTAGAATGGTGTCACTTTTGGGTATTTTCTGTCATATAGGCCCCTCAAAGTCACTTCAAATGTGATGTGGTCCCTAAAAAAATGGTTTTGTAAATTTTGTTGGAAAATGAGAAATCGCTGGTCAACTTTTAACCCTTATAAACAAAAAAAAAAAATGTGCTGATGTAAAGTCGACATGTGGGAAATGTTATTTATTGACTATTTTGTGTGACATATCTCTCTGATTTAAGGGCATAAAAATTCAAAGTTTGAAAATTGCAAAATTTTTTAAATTTTTGCCAAATTTATGTTTTTTTCACAAATAAATGGAAGTCATATTTTAGAAATTTACCACTATCATGAAGTACAATATGTTACGGAAAAAAAAACACTCTCAGAATCAGGGGGATCTGTTGAAGCGTTTCAGAGTAATTACCTCATAAAGTGACAGTGGTCAGAATAGTAAAATTTGGCTTGGCAATTAAGGACATATTTGGCTCTGTCACTAAGGGGTTAAAGGCTATGATAGTTCTGTGTAAACCCAGAAAGATGAAGTTGGAGGGGCTACAGTTGATGTTTTCTTTTTCTATTTGGATAGTCCGGGGATATTCAGGTTTCCTTACTGAACTCTAAGGTAGACACAGGATCAGATTTTTTTGAGTTGATGTTTTTTCTGTAGCTGACTGATCAGATTTACTGTGTAGACTGAGGCAGAGTCAGGTCAAGAATTTTAATGGCACTCAAGTATACTGCTGGTGGCATAAATAAGGGAAGATGGCAGCACGGTATAAATGGATAAGACTTTGCATACATCTACCCTTTTTTCCAGCTAAATGAGGTGACTTTACTCTGCTCTCCCAATAGAGAAAAGAAACGCTCATCTTATAGTGGAGTCAGGAGATGAATGTTCTGCCAACAGTGTATGGGCAACTTAGGGTTTAATTAATCGTGTTCAGAAGAACAGACTTACAATTCCAAGAGCTGCGCTCTGCCGGACCCTGTCTGGAATGGAGCAGCAGTGTGCATGCTCAATCTCGGCTCCATTCATTGTCTGTAGGACTGATGGAAAAAGCTGAGGAGAGCACTTAAAGGGGTTTCCTGGACTTAGGCTACAAGTCTGCAGAGTAACTGCAGGTTTGTATGCTAAGGCTGGACAACCCCTTTAACTATTTCTAGCAGATCCATACACAGTGAATGGAGCGGAGGTCTGACATGCACACTTCCGCTCCATTCAATACCCAGAGACCCATTCTCAGAATCTACAGCCCTGTTCTCAAGATTGCTGGGGGTCCCAGTGACCAGTAAGTAAATGATCCACAGCTAAGCAGGGTGTTCATTTACTGATTGCTGGGGGTCCAACCACCCTGACAGTTATACAGAGTGGCAGCGGGGCAGCATTCAGCCCATTAGACTTGTAGATTGTGAGCCCTTGCGGGCAGGTTCCTCGCTCCTCCTGTACCAGTCGCCGTCACGTTTTGTTCAAGATTATTGTAATTGTTTTTGCTATGTATACCCCTTTTTCACTTGTAAAGCGCCATGGAATAAATGGTGCTATAACAATAAATAATAATAATAATAATAATAATTAGATGAACCTGCACATTGTTACACACTTTGAACACCAGGTGGCGGTATATTATGTAAGTAAATATCATAACCCTTCACCGGATCATTTTTATAACATGTAAGTAACACATATGATTAATTTTTTTATGATTTATAGAGTTTGTGTGATGCAGTTATGGTCAAAATTATGGGAACCCTTGATTGTTTATTGTAATAAAAAGGACAATATTTTCAGAAATAAATGCATGTGTACCAAGTGTGTATCATTAGAGTATTTTAATATCATGTCCAAATAAATTCAGCGAAAAGCTATCCTGTCTCCATATGTCCCGTTATGTTAAAAAAAGAAATAAAGACGAAACATATGGCATGGACAGGATTAACTGACAACCTTCCTTATCGCTTGGTTACACCACTTTTTACAACAGAGACAGCCTCCAAATGATTTTGTGTACCCTCTGTGAGCTTCTCCTATCTTTCTGTGGGTACAGATGCAATTCTCCCAAGCTCTTAAATGTTTGTAGCTTCTGTACCTCGCAGTGATAAATTTCAGATCTTTCCAATGAGTGACATCGGGGCTCATTACTGGCCAGTATAAAACAATCCATTTTTTTCCTTCCTAACCATTTTTGGATATTTTTGGATGTGTACAGTATTTTTGATATTTTTCCCAGAAGGATTGTGCCTTTTCTATGTAACTTTTGGCATAGTTTAGGCTCTCTTTTTTTTAAAAGCTATTGTCTGGAACTGTACATTGATGGCCTATCTTTAGAATAGGTCATTAATGTCAATGTCCGTGCCAAACCCGTCATCCCCTCCAGTCAGCTGGTCCCCATGTCTGTGGTGATCAGATCTGCACAGCACAGCTCCGTTGATGGAATAGTAGCCGCGGCCGTGTACTGCACATCCACCCCGTATTGATTTGAATAAGGGGCGGATATGTAGTACCCAGCTGTGGCCATTACACAGCGACCGAGCTGTGCTGTGCAGCTCCGTAGCTGAGTAGTTCCGACCGACACTGGGAACATCTGGTCGACGGTGGGGTGCCAGGTGTCGCACCCACACTGATCAGATATCGATGACGAATCTTAAGCATAGGCCATCAATGTTAAAGTCCCGGACAACCCCTTTAAGCCTTTCTTTAATCAGCAGTCCTATTTGGCCTTCACCCTATTTTCTTCAGTGTCTGGTGTTTGGTATGTGTCTAAACCATCACTTCAGATGTCTCCAGCTCAACCTGAAGTTCTTTGGATGTTGTGCTTTATCTCATCAATTTTCCACTTTTCACCACATCCTGCAAGATTCTTGACTGTTCCATGAGTAGCATACTTCTTGATAACATTTCGAGCTGTAGAAGTCAGCATGCCACGGTCTTTGGAGATAGTCTTGTACCCTTTAGACTGCTTGTGCTTGGTGATAATAGTATTTCCTTTAGACTGCTTGTGCTTTGTGATAATAGCATTTCCTTTAGACTGCTTGTGCTTAGTAATAATAGCATTTTGTATGTCATCACACAGCTCTCGCGTCTTTGCCATTGTGAACAAGGAACAGAGAATATGATTGGCATTTTTAGGCATCAAAGCCGCCATTCACAGGCTAATTAACATTTTGAAAGTGACAATTTCTAATTAATCACAGGTTAGTTTGATTTTGTCTTTGTTTCAAACATAACAATGAGCACAATTAATTGTTACTTAGAAAAATATTTTCCAAAGGAAAAAGCGATTGAGATTTGATATGCTGCCAATGGAAGAAATGAGGACTCCCATGGTGAATATGGAGCAGTAAATCTTTATTTTTTTTACACATTTCAAGAGCGAACAGCTCTCTTCTTCAAGTCAAATGGTAATAGACTGAGGTTGCAAGCCTTATATACATGTAGTAGAATGCGCCAACACTGGTTTAGAGTTCAAACACCCAACATAAAATTATAAGGATATTCTAAAAACATATACATGACATGTAAAAACATAAGTAAACATATTAAGATCATAGTTAGATACATTGAAAACAATAAATGTATACTGTGCTGTGCAAATGTTTTATCTATATGTGGAAAAAATAGATAAGTAGATAGTAATAGATAGTAGATAAGTAACAATGCTTTCAAACTATCAAAATAGAAGTGTTAGCAGTTAATTTTTGTCAACTAACAAAATGCAAAGTGAATGGACAAACAGAAATCAAATCAATATTTAGAATGACCATCTTTTTCCTTCACAACAGCATCAAAACATCAGTTCCCCTGGGGACATTTTGTGGTAAAGCGACAAACTCGGCTGTATGCGGAGGTAGACAAGGTACACTGTCGCTTTAAATTTCGGGTTGATTTATTAAACATCATAAATCACCCTGGAGTCCATAAAGTAAACACGGCCCATTCGGCATAACAGCAAAACAAAATACAAAGATGCAGCACAGTCCATATATCGGCCGAAGTCCGGCCACGCAGGGTTAGGCACACACGGTTCAGCACAACATGTGCAAGCTCCTCTCTGGAACAGGTTTCTCCAGACACTCAACCCACCTGAGTGTAAAGCCTGGCTATTTAAAGCCCAGACCACTCCCTGGATTGGAAATATGGTGGATGGCTTCCTGCCCTGCATGTCGCCATCCACTAAAAACATGCCCTTGTAAACCTGGCTTGTTAACCCTCTCTGCACCTAATGTGCAGGAGAAACTTTCATGTTTCACATCACTAAAGCTAACAGCCTCAGTGAAACATATCTCCTTTCCGACACACTGCCAGTGACTTTGTAACATATTCCCCCCCTCTGCCCAAAGCTGCGGGTTTTGGCACCTTCACTTGGTTACACAGGGAAGTCTGGACAGGGCATCTGCATTAGCAAGTAGTTTCCCGGGCCTGTTCTCCACTGAAAAACTAAAGTCCTGGAGTGCCAGAAACCACCTGGTCACCCGGGCATTTTTCCCCATCCTTTCCCTCATCTTAGGGGAGCATGGTCTGAGACCAGACTGAATTTGCAGCCTAACAGGTAGTATCTAAGGGTGTCAACTGCCCATTTGATGGCCAGGCACTCCTTTTCCACAATAGCATAGTTCTTTTCGTAGGCCAAGAGTTTTCTGCTCAGGTAAAGAATGGAATATTCCTCCCCATTTACCTTTTGGTATCCCTTTTGGGATAAGATGGCTCCTATGCCAACGTCTGAGGCATCAGTCTGGAGCACAAACTCTTTATGGAAGTCAGTCTCTATCAAGACCGGCTGTTTACACAGGACGAGCTTCAGATCCTGGAACGCCATCTCCGTCTCAGAAGAGCACTTGGCCATCGCCGTCTTCGTACCTCTAAGTAGGTTAGTCAGGGGTGCCGCTATTGTGGCGAAATTCGGGATAAATCGCCGATAGTATCCCACGATTCCCAGAAAGGCCCGTACCTGTTTCTTGTAGGCTGGTTGCGGGCAATTCTGGATTGCCTTCCCCTTGTTCATTTGCGGTTTAATTTCGCCCCTTCCAACAATGTAGCCCAAGTATTTTGCCTCTTCCTTTCCTATGGCGCATTTTTTAGGGTTTATGGTAAACCCGGCATTTCTCAGTGCATCCAGTACTGCCTGGACCTTCTGCAAATGGGTTCCCCAATCTGGGCTGAAAATCATGATGTCATCCAGGTAAGCAGCAGCGTATTTCTTATGTGAGCCTAGGATCCGGTCCATGGCCTTCTGGAAGGTAGCTGGGGCTCCCTGTAGTCCGAACGGCATCTTGGTGTATTGAAAACACCTGTCGGGTGTAGAGAAGGCAGTTTTCTCCTTGGTACCTGGGGACAGGAGAATTTGCCAGTACCATTTGGTTAGGTACAGTATAGTGATGTACCTGGCAGGCCCCAGCCTCTCAATAAGTTCATCGACCCAGGGCATCGGGTAGGCGTCAAACTTGGACAGTTCATTTAGTCTCGTGTAATCTTTACAGAAGCGCCATTCTCTGTCCTTCTTGGTTACAAGAACAATAGGACTGGACCAGCTGCTCTTAGACTCCTCAATAACACCCAGGCTCAACATTCTCCTCACCTCCTTGGAGATCACCTCGCAGCAGGCTTCGGGAATTCAGTACGGCCTCTGGTTCATCCGTACATGCGGTTCCATCAAGATCTCATGCTCTACAACTTGCGTACATCCGGGCAACTCTGAGAACAGGTCTCGGTTTCTCTGCAGGAGCTCTCGGCACAGTTGTTTTTGGGCCGGTGATAGTGTCTCTGCCACTGTGACGTCCTCTTCCCTGGCCTCAGGATTGGCCCCCAGACACGCAGCATCTACCGGTTCCCTGTCCCGCCACAGTTTAAGCAAGTTGAAATGGTAGATCTGCTACACCTTTCTTCTACCTGGCTGGTGGATTTTGTAATTAACTTCACTCAGTTTCTCGACCACCTCGTACGGCCCTTGCCAATTAGCCAGAAAATTACTCTCGATCGTGGGTACTAACACTAACACCCAATCTCCCGGGCTGAATTGTCTCAGCCTTGCGGCCCAATTGTAGACCCTTGCCTGGGCTTCTTGTGCCAGTAGAAGGCTCTCCTTCACAATGGGCATCACCCTGTCGATCCGGTCCTGTATCTGGGCCACATGCTCGATGATGCTCCAATGGGGTGTAACCTCTGTTTCCTAGGTCTCCTTTACTATGTCCAGAAGTCCCCGAGGGTTTCGTCTGTATAGCAGCTCAAACGGCGAGAACCCCGTAGAGCTCTGGGGAACATCCCTAATAGAGAACAGCAGGTATGGCATCAAGCAATGCCAGTCTCTCCCATCCTTCTCCACGACCTTCAAAATCAAGGTCTTGTTGAATCTCTCTACCAGTCCGTCCGTCTACAGGTGGTATACAGACTTCCGGAGTTGTGTAATCTGGAGAGCCTTACACAACACCCTCATCACCTTCGACATAAAAGGAGTTCCCTGGTCCGTCAGGATCTGCTTTGGCAGACCCGTCCGGGAAAAAATATGCACCAACTCTCTGGCGATACTTCTGGCTGAGGAGTTTGTCAATGGTACCACTTCCAGATACCGAGTTGCATAGTCCAATACTACCAGGATGTATTGGTGCCCCCGGGTGGACTTCACCAGGGGCTCGACAAGGTCCATGGCAATCCGGTCAAATGGGACCTCTATGATAGGTAACGGTACTAGGGGCTGCGGAAATGGGACACGGGAGCCGTTAGCTGACAGGACCGGCAGTAGTTCACAATTTCACGGTGACATCCAGGGCAGTAAAACCTCTGTAGGACCTGCTTCCGAGTCTTATCTACCCCTAGATGCCCACCCAAGATGTGAGAATGGGTCAGGTCTAACACCCTATGCCTATAGGGTCCCGGCACCACCAACTGCTCTATCACTTCCCCTTTTGGGTTAGTGACCCGATAAAGAAGTTCCCCATTTAGTGTAAAATATGGGAACCTGATGTCAGCCCCCTGCTCTTGAGCAGCATCATTGAATACAGATACATTGTTAAAGGCATACTTCAAGGTAACATTCCACATCTGCGCAGTACCAAAGTTTCCCCCAGTCACCCCCAACTCCAGAACCTCGGCCTCCGGGGTCACCATCTCATCCTCGTCACCCGCAGGGACACACAGGGGAAACTCATCCACCTCTGACTGCAACAGTGATGCATCATGGTATAACCGGCTCCCAGTCAAGACCCTTGGCACCCCCACTTTCAGCCACAAGTCCCAGAACAGACTGAAGTCCCGCCCTATTATCACCGGGTGGAGCAGATCCTTAACCACCCCAACCTGATGGGACTCAGCCCCACAGTCAGTTTGTATAGTCAGTCTGGCAATAGGGTAATCTTTAGCGTCCCTGTGAATGCACCGCACACCCACGTTTTTCCCGGGGACCAACTGGTGTGGAAGCGTGACCCTTATGAGAGTCACCAAACTCCCTGAGTCCAGGAGTCCTGCCACCAGTACCCCATTAATGGTCACGGGACATGACTGTGGCCCCTCACCAGGCTGATAGTCCACACTGCAAGCGGGGTAGGCATAGTAGGAACAGCGACATCCCAGGCTACAGTTCATTTGCTCAGAGGATAGGGGCAACAGGCAGCTACATGGCCTGGGCCTTGATACATCCAACAAATAATCTCTCTCGCAGGGACCTTAGGTATCCCCTCCCCCGCCCCTTTGGACCTTGAACACTCAGCAGGGAATGCATAAATCGATCCATCAGTACACGCTCCACCATCTGCACCGGGGAAGAGGACTCCGGTTGCAGCCATTTTTGAACAAGATGCAATAGGTCAAACATCTGGACCACAGGGGTTTTGTCGCAGTCATACGCCCAGCGGTGGACGCGCTGTGCCCTGACAGTCATTGTTAACCCCAAGTGTGCCAAAATTTCAGTTTACATATTCTTTGGCATCTTTCAAGGCCAAGTCATAATATGCCTTCTGGGTTTCCCCCTTCAGGTATGGCGCCAACATCTCTGCCCATTACTCTGGCGGAAGCTTCTCCCTCTCAGTGACCTTTTCGAATACCATCAGAAAAGCTTCTACATCTTCACCTGGGGTCATTTTCTGCAGAGCTCCACTTACCACCTTTCGTACAGAAAAGTCGTTCACTGACCTTATCGTTGGAGCTGTTGCCATGCCACGGATAGCCTCTGCGAGCAAATCGATCTGCTGCTGCTGTTGTCAGCCCTGGTCCTGTTGGGCCTGCTGCTGTTGCTTGAGCTGCTGCATAAGCAGTTTAGTGGTCTCCTGTTGCTCCATCTGCTGTTGCTGTAGCTGCTGTTGGTTCTGCGCCTGTAACAGATGCTTAAGCAGGGCCTCCATTTTGTCCGGCGTCACTTGCTTGCTTATGGCCAACTTTACCCAGGACATGCAGCACCTCTTGTAACAGTCACACGTGTTCGTTGGGAGTTTTGCCCGCAATTCTGCAGCACATATGATAAAGTGACAAGTTCGGCTGTAAGCGGAGGTAGACAAGGTACACTGTCTCTTTAAATTTTGGGTTGATTTATCAAACCTCATAAATCACCCTGGAGTCCATAAAGTAAACACGGACTATTCTCTGCACCTAATGTATAGGAGAAATGTCCTTGTTTCACATCACTGAAGCTAATAGCCTCAGTGAAACATATCTCCATTCTGACACACTGCCAGTGACTTTGTCACAACTTGTACACAGTTTTTAAAGGAATTCATGTAATCCCATACAGACTCAATGATGTTGAGATCAGGGCCCTGTGAGGCCATATACAGTGACTTGTAAAAGTATTCACCCCCACACAAATACACACCCCTTGCCATTTTTTGTGGTTTACTTCCTAACAACCTGGAATTTCACTTCTTTTTTTTTTGGAGGGTTTTACATCAGTTCAAGTAAAGAACATGCCTTCAACTGTGAACATTTGGTTTTCTTTTTATTGTGAAGCAAACAACAATAAGGACAAAAAAAAAACTGAAAATGTCAGTGTGCATAACTATTCACCCACGTAAAGTCAGTACTTTGTAGAGCCTCTCTTTGCAGCAATTACAGCTGCACGTCGCTTTGAATAAGTCTCTGTGAGCTTTCCATATTTCACCGCTAGGATTTTTGCCCATTCCTCAAGTCAAAACTGCTCCAGTTCCTTCAAGTTAGTTTCCTCTGGTGAACAGCAATCGTCAAATCTGACCGCAAATTCTCAATTGGATTAAGGTTTGGGTTTTGACTAGGCAACTTCTAAACATTTACACGTTTCCCCTTAAACCACTCGAGTGTTGCTTTAGCAGTATGCTTTGGGTCATTGTCTTGTTGGAAGACGAACCTCCATCCCAGTCTCAGATCACTGACAGACTGAAACAGGTTTTGTTCAAGAATATCCCTGTATTTCGCACCATCCATCTGCCCCTTGACTCAGACCATGACCATTTTTCTTGTCCCTGTTTCCGAAAAACATCCCCATTGCATGATACTTCCACCACCATGTTTCACAGTGGGGATGGTGTTTTTGGGGTGACGAGTTGTGTTGGTTTTGCCAGACATCACGTTTACCTTAGTGGCCAAAAAGTTATATTTTGGTGTCCTCTGACCATAGCACCTTCCTCCATACATTTGGGGAGTCTCCCTCATGTCTTTTGGCAAACTAAAAAAGGGCCTTACAATTTTTGTGTGTAAGTAAAGGCTTTTTTGTGCCCACTATTCCATAAAGTCCACCTCTATGGAGTGTATGGTTTATTGTGTTTGTATGGACAGATACTCCAGTCTCTGCTTGGGAACTCTGCAGCTCCTTCAGGGTTACCTTTGGTCTCTGTGCTGCCTCTCTGATTAATGCCTTCCTTGCCCTTTCTGATAGTTTTGGAGGATGGCCCCACCCATGCAGGTTTGTTGTAGTACCATGTTCTTTCCACTGAATGATAATGGATTTGATGGTGCTCCGGGGGATCATCAGAGACTGGGATATTTTTTTAGAACTCAACCCTGACTTGTACTTCTCAACAACTTTGTCCCTGACTTGTTTGGAGATCTCCTTGGTCTTCATAGTGTTGTTTGCTTAGTGGTTCCTCTTGCTTAATGGTGTTGTCCAGTCCCAATCGAAAAGTCTACAGTAACTTTGTGTCACTGCAAACTTATGAATCCCCTCAGTGCACGCCCTGTGCTCTGCGAGGATTCGCCAGTTTCTGAGCCGGGACCAACTAGAGGGCGAGGCCTCGCTTCATACAAGTATGTGGAGCGATGCCGCGCGCACTAGACGAGCCTTGGCCGGGACTATGTATAACTCATACATATCCTCCGGTCCCGACTCAGAAACCGTGCGCTGGGTGAATTCATAAGTCTGTAGTCACACAGAGTGACGTGTTTCAAGGACAAGGTTGGAGTACCTCAAAACACGTAGATCCACACCACAGAATAAAAAAATGTTTTTATCTTATTGATTCTCTGTTATCCTTTTTGAGATATTGACAGCACCGCAGGAAAGTCATCCGTCTCCTTCTACTAATTTTTAGTTATTTGATCCCATAAATTTAATTTATGCCCATATTTTTCTCACTTCACTTCACCAACTTAGACTATTTAGTGCTGATGCATCATACGCAAATTAGTACAAAAATATTTAAACACAGGTTATAATGTAACGATGGGTAAAAAGCCAAGGGGGGTGAGTACTTTCGCAAGCTACTGTAATCACTTCCAGAACTCATTGTTCTTCTTTATGCTAAAGTTGGTTCCCTAATGGTATTTCATGATGAATTTAATTATCTGCCTGTATTTCTCAGCATTTAGGACACCAAGCAATGGGCAAGGTTTAGGACTGTAGACATAGTGGTCGGCCAAGGAAACCGTGATCGGCCAGATGAAAAAAACTTCCTGCTTATTTCTCTTGAAAGATGCCCAGCAGTGCCATCATTGCAGAAATGGTAGCAACCATTGAGATCTAGGAACACTATTCTACTGTTCAGAAAAGTCTCCCCAGAAATGATTTTCATGGAAGAATTGTGACCAAAGCCATAACCTCAAAATGGAAACAAGGTCAATTGTCTCAGCTATGCATGAAAACATAAGAATTGGGGAGTAGAAAGATGAGTCAAAATATAAATATTTACCTTTAACAGAAGGCAGTTTGTGAGCAATTAAATAACGTGTGTATGCAGGCAACAGTGATGCATGGTGGAGGGTCATTGCAAGTTTGGGGCTGCATTTCAACAAATGGAGTTAGAGATTTGCTCAGTATTAATACTGTCCTCATTGCTGAGAAATACAGGCAGATACTTATCCATCCTGTAATTCCATCAGGGAGGCATCTGATCTGCTCCAAATGTATTCTGTAGCAGGACAAAGATCCCAAACCTACAGCCAATGTCATTAATAGCCATCTTCAGAGTAAAGAAGATCAAGGAGTCCTGGAGGTGATGATACAGCCCCACAGAACTCTGATCTCAACATCATAACGTATGCTGGGATTGCATGAAGACACAGAAGGATTTGCACAAGCGACATCCACAGAAGATCTATGGTTAGTTCTCCAAGATGTATGGAACAACCTCCTGCCGAGTTCCTTCAAAAACTGTGGTCAAGTGTACCTGGAAGAATTTATGCTGTTTTGAAGACAAAGAGCGGTCACTGCAAATATTGATTTGATTAGATTTCTCTTTTGTTCATTCACTTTGCATTTTGATAATTCAGAAAAAAATAAACTATTAACACTTAAATAGTGATGAGCGAGCATACTCGCAAGTACTCGGTACTCGCCCAAGCATCTCCGCACTCGAGATGCTCGGAGCTCGCCGAGCACTTGCGAGATGCTCGGGCGGATGCTCTGGCCCCCTCCCTGCATGTTTGGCGCTCTCTAGAGCGCCAATCAACATGCAGGGATTGCTTGCCACTCATTGTCATGCCGCAGCCATGGTGGTTGTGGCATTACAGTGATTGGCTGGCCACACAGCGTCATCAGGTCTATATCAGACCTGGCGCCACTGTACTCGTCACAGTCACTCCGGAATCAGACAGTGTAGGAAGAGCTGCTGCTGAGCTACGGAGAGATTTGGTTATGTATTAGGTAATGTAGGGAGAAAACCCCTACATTACACATATCCATCTTAACAAACAGTCCTTCTGAGAACTAATCCATATGCAGAGATATCAGGCAGGCAGTGTATATAGCAGACTGCAGTGCATATACCACAAGAGGCTCCATTCCAGTTCTGCCTTCTGCTGCTGTTAGATATTTCTAGACAAAGGCCCAGGTCTCAGGGGCCAGGAATATTTTTTTTGGATCTTAATCCTCATTATTTGCTTAAAAAGCAATCCAGAGAACACCGCTTTTCTGCGCCATTTGCTTGTTGGCACTGCAGAATACAGCCAGGTCCTTTCCATATTACAGCGCTAAAAATCCAGCTATTTAAAACTGTGTTTTCTCCGTCACACGGATCACATATACGTTTTCAGAAAATACTGCCATTTTTGGCCTCCATTAAATTTTTTTTTTACTGTTTCAGCAAACTTCTTGACACCGGTTTGATGTTCAAAACAGTTACCTACAGGCCAGGTATTTAAAACTGTGTTTTCTGCATCACGCGGATCACATATACGTTTTCAGAAAATACTGCCATTTCTGACCTCCATTAAAAATTTGTTTCAGTGTGTCAGTGAAGCAATTGACACCAGTTTGCTGTTCAAAATAGTTATCTACAGGCCATGTACTTAAAACTGTGGTTTCTCCGTCACACGGATCACATATAAGTTCGCTCCAAATTCAGTCATTTGTAGTAAGCGTGGAAGATATTGTCCTCCATTTAAAATGGGCAAGGCACGTGGCAAGGGACGGGGAACTGGACGTGACGGTGATGGTGCATGCAGAGGCCGAGGACAAGGCCGTGGGCAAGCTGAAATTGTGCCACAACAAACACCCACATCTTCTCACCCGACCTTCCTGTACCAATTCCTAGGGGACCGCAGCGCATCACTATTGAACCCAGAGCAGTGTCAAAAGGTTGTTGGTTGGATAGTGGATAACGCTTCCAGTCACTTAGCCACCACCATCACCCACCCTGTCTTCCACACGGTCAAGTCTCAGTAGCCGTGAGTCTGGACCACATATTCCTCACCCTGATCCTCCTTCTTCCCACCATGCCAAGTGCCTGGAGACAAATGATCCCACACTTGGACACTCTGAAGAGCTGTTCACTTTTCCATTTATAGATTCGGGCCTCTCGCCCGGTTCACTTGAAGCAGCGCAAGAGGAGATCGCATGTAGCGATGCCCAAATATTTGAGCAGCCACGGTCACACGAAGGTGACGGTGGGAAAGTGTCACAAGAGGTGGACGATGATGAGACACAATTGCCAGAAAGTCAAGAGGAGGACCAGGATGCGGAAGTGGAAGACGAGGTGGTGGATGATATAGTAACTGACCCAACCTGGCAGGAGGACATGCAGAGCAAGGACAGCAGCACACAGGGGGAGGTAGGCAGAGCACCCCAACAGGCAGGAAGAAGCAGTGTGGTGGCGGCAGACAGAATGTAGGCAACCGTTCCCCGTAACACCAATACGAAGGAAGTTGCCAGTACAACTGTTAGGTCTTCCCGAGTCTGGTTGTTTTTTTAAAGACTCTGCCGATAACTCCAAAAAGGCCATTTGCACCACCTGCCAGGCCAGCATCAGCAGAGGTGGCAAAACTAGCAGCCTGACCACCACCAGCATGATCAGGCACATGGCAGCAAAGCACCCGATTTTGTGGGCTGAACCCCAGGGTCCAGGAACAGTGTCTGCGGGTGGCACCATTGCTTCTTCCACTGTTGTGCATGCAAGCCAATCCCCTGTCCATGGTGCATGCGAAGATGCCTCCTGCCCCGCACCTGTCGTTGCACACTCTCAAGTAGCAGCATCAGGAAGCACGTCCACGTCCTTGTCCCAGCGCAGCATTCAGTTGTCCATACCCCAGTCCTTGGAAAGCAAAGGCAAATACGCAGCCAATGCCCCACAGGCCACACTACTAAATTCTCACATTTCACGACTGCTTGCGCTCAAAATGTTGCCTTTTAGGCTCGTGGAGACGGAAGCATTCCACAACCTGATGGCGGCGGCTGTCCCTCCGTACTCATTCCCCAGCCGCCACTATTTCTCCCGGTGTGCCGTCCCTGCATTACACAAGCACGTGTCCCAAAACATTAGCCGTGCCCTCGACAACGCAGTTACCGGGAAAGTCCACCTAACCACGGACACGTGCACAAGTGCTTGTGGGCAGGGATGGTACATTTTGCTGACGGCACATTGGGTTAACATAGTGGAAGCTGGGACCCAGTCGGACCTTGGGGCGGAACACATCCTCCCAATACCAAGGATTGCGGGCCCTAGGTCAATCAGGGTTGCCCCAACTGTCTACAGCTCCTGCACCTCATCCTCCTCAGCCTCCTCCTCCTCTTCAGCATCCATCTCTAAAATGACCACATCAGTCACAAGCTGGAAGCACTTCAGCACTGCCTCGCAAAGCGGCAACAGACTGTGCTGAAGCTAATATGCTTAGGTGACAAACCACACAATGCTGTAGAGTTGTGGACAGCTCTGAAAGAGCAGGCAGATCTGTGGCTCACACCGCTGAATCTACCAGCCAGGAATGGTCATGTGTGACAATGGCCGGAACCTGGTGGCGGCTCTGAGACGAGGCGAGTTCACACACGTACCATGCCTGGCCCATGTGCTTAACCTCGTGGTTCAGTGGTTTCTCATATCCTACCCGGAGCTGCCGGATCTGCTTGTTAAAGTAAGCCTCCTGTGTGCCCATTTTAGAAAGTCACCTACAGCCTCCACCGCCCTTGCCGTGTTTCAGCAGCGTTTGCAGCTTCTGGCTCACAGACTGGTGTGTGATGTCCCCACGCGTTTTAACTCTACACTGCAGATGTTGGGAAGGATTTGTGAGCAAAAGAGGGCTGTTGTTGAGTACCAGAATCAACAAGGCCATCGGTATTTAGTTCAGACTCCACACATAAGACCTCAGGAGTGGACATGGATGTCAGACATATGTACCATCCTCCAAAACTTTGAGGACTCCACCAAGATGGTGAGCGGTGATGACGCCATAATTAGCATCACCATCCCGCTTCTCTGTCTTCTGAAATGCTCTCTGCTCACAATCAAAGAGGATGCATTGCAGTTGGAGCACGATGAGATGGAACAAGGAACAATACAGGGTGATTACACACAGCCCAGCCTCATCTCATCCCAACATGGATTGGGGGACAATGAGGAAGAGGAAAAGGAGGAAGAACAGGAGCTAGTTTCATGCGCTATAGACGGTACTATCTGCACAGCTGTAATAATGTCTGTTCAGCGTGGATGGCCAGAGGACAGAGAGGAGGAGGAGGAGAGCATGGTCAGTCATCCTCTTGGTGAGGACACGGAAGTCTTGCCTGTGAGTAGTCTGGCACGCATGGCTGAGTTTATGTTACGCTGCCTTTCCCATGACCCTCGCGTTCACAAAATTTTGGGTGACAGTCATTACTGGTTGGTGACCCTTCTAGACCCATGCTACAAGGAGAACTTTATTTCTCTTATTCCTGAGGCGGACAGGTCTGCAAAAATGGGGCTGTACCAGAAGGCCCTTGTTGCGGAACTATTAAAAAAATTCCCATCTGAAAACGCTGGCGGCAGAGGGCACACTTCGTTGGACAACCAAGGAGTACAGGCGAGAGAGACACAACTTCAATCCAGCAGAGGCAGGGGAACACTGTCAAAGTTCTGGGAGAATTTTCTCAGCCCCTCCCATTGCACAGGCCCTGAGGCGCGGGGTACTCTCACAAGGAGTGCAAAGTTTGGGAAGATGCTGAGGGAGTACCTTGCCGACCGTACCAACGTCCTCCGTGATTCCTCTCTGCCTTATAATTATTGGGTATCCAAGCTGGATACGTGGAATGAGCTGGCTCTCTATGCTTTGGAGGTTCTGGCCTGCCCTGCCGCCAGCGTTTTATCAGAGCGGGTTTTTAGTGCCTCTGGTGGAATTATAACTGATAAGCGCATCCGCCTGTCAACTGAAAATGCTGACAGGCTGACATAAAAATGAACAAGGGCTGGATTGGGCCAGACTTCTCAACACCACCGAATGATGGCAGCGTAACATAAACTCAAATCCAGTTTCTTTTCTTGGGAGGTGTATTCCCATGCACCTTTTCACACCCAGACATGGGTATACGCTTCCTGGCTTTTTGCTGTTGTCCTCCTCCTTCTCCTCATCCTCCACCACCATATCACCAGGGTGACCATGGTCCTTGATGCAACACCCACGTAATTTTTTTAAAGGGTGTTTATGATGCCTGTAAACAAAAAAAATCATACAGTATGTTCATGTATACCCCCCAGGGGTAAATATTTGTCATCCCATACACTTAGTGCATGGGCATTACAAGTATAGGAGGCCCGCTCCTTCCTAATGGGAACATTTTTTTATGAGGCCCTCTTCCACGTCTCTTTCAAGGGGCATTGGAGTGCCTCCAAATTTTTGGCAACCCTTGCATAAACTGCATAGGCAAACACAATGAGAGACTCACTTCCTAATAATGGGAACATTTTTTCATGAGGCCCTCTAAGTCTCTTCCAAGGGGCCTTGGAGTGCCTCCAAATTTTTGGCAACCCTTGCATTCACTGCATAGATAAACACAATGGGAGACCCACTTCTTAATAATGGGAACATTGTTTTGAGGAGGCCCTCTGACCTCCACGTCTCTTCCAAGGGGCATTAGAGTGCCTCCAAATTTTTGGCAACCCTTGCATTCACTGCATAGGTCAACACAATGGGAGACCCATTTCCTAATAATGGGAACATTTTTTCATGAGGCCCTCTACGTCTCTTCCAAGGGGCATTGGAGTGCCTCCAAATTTTGGGCAACCCTTGCATTCATTGCATAGGCAAACACAATGGGAGACCCACTTCCTAATAATGGGAACATTGTTTTCAGGAGGCCCTCCTCTAAGTCTCTTCAAAGGGGTATTTGCGTGCGTCCAAATTTTGGGCAGCCCTGCCACTCCCTGCATACGCAATAACAGTATAGGAGACCCACTCTTTAGTAATGGGAACAATAAAACATAGCCGGATGGTGGCTCTCTAAGAATAGTGAGGGCCGACTGCTGGCCCTTTAAGAATCGTAAAGGCCGCCTGATGGCCCTATAAAAATAGGCTTTGTGACTTTCAGAGTCCCTCCTTCATAAATGAAACACAATGTGTCTGATGATATCTCACACACCACATGGCCAGATAAGGTTGTAAAATGTTAAAATGACATTTCCTGGTGAATGCATTTGTCACGGTTGAAAGCAATGCAAAGGTGAAAAAACGCATCAAAAACGCTACGTGTTAACATAGCCCAAGGTGTGGAGGAACATTTTTGTTTTTGGTTATTTATTTTGCTTTATATATAAGTCATTACACTGGAAAGGATGTTCCTTAACATATTTCCCAGGAAAATCCATTTTGGTTTCGTTTTGGTATGTTTTATTGTGAGTCCGTAAAAGTGGCGTAATATCTATGACAACTTTGTTGACAGATTGACCTGGGAGTCAGAAATGCTTCCAGGGGTCTTTCCCATGCTGTTCCCATGTCATTTGAGCACTGTTCCCATAGTTTTGGGCAATTTTTAGGCCCTCTGCAGACCACCAGGGGGAGCCGCCTGAAAAATGCTCGAGTTTCCCATAGACTTACATTGGGCTCGTTGCTCGGGTCGAGCACCCGAGTATTCCAATGTGATCGACCCGAGCATCGAGCACCCGAGCATTTTAGAGCTCGCTCATCACTCAACTTCAATTTTTTAAAACAATCTTACTCTGTAGCATTTTTTCCACACCTGCCTAAAACTTTTGCACAGTGCTGTATGTAAAAGTTAAAACTAACAATGACCTTCACCTGAAGCGATCATGTGGCATAGGAATATCATGCAAGTGAGTTCACAGTTTACTGATGATGGTGGGCACAGAAAATACCTGTGCAATCACAATTTTCTGTATAAAGAGAGGTCAGGAAGGGAGGACTCCTGAGCCGCCCAAAGATGACGCTAATGTGGCACCCCAGGGGTCTGGTTTCCACAGTAACAGCAATGTTATGTCTGAGAGCAGGTGGGAGGTCTCTTGGTCAGGAATCCTATGCATGCCACACCTCCTGCCCAGTCCTGGGAGGGGAAGAACTTCCCCTATATAAACCTGGGGCTGAGGCAGGGTTAGAGAGTTCAGAGGGAGAGTGCAGCCAGGAGGGCTGACAGGGAGCTGTGGCTCCGGCTGGGCCCAGCTCCTGGGCCATGCCAGAAGTAGAGAAGAGAAGCAGCATAGGAAGAAACAACAGGAGCTCTGTGGGAGCAGTGTTACAAGGAGTCAGGGGCTGGCAGCTGCAGTCCTCGCCCTGACTGAGAAGATTTCTTACCGGACCCGGAGTCCGAGGCTGTGGGGACTAACTCCTACCCAGCAGCAGAATCCGTCAGGCAGGGGATTTCAGGTCCTCTGGCCAAGAAACCCGAAGGCACGGTCACACGCATGGGACCAGCACCGCCATCGTGGAGCGGAAGCCATTAGAAGGCCCCGAGTCACCGGCCATACGGGTGAGCACCACACGGTACACTCAGGGACGTGGGCTACTTATACCCGCCTCTAGCAAGGTAGCCAGAAGAGTACAGTCAGTTTGGGAGGCCTACAACTCCGCCTGGCCAGGGGAGATCCCATCTGCTCAAGGACTGACCAGGCCCCGATCGCTAGCCAGTACTCCGGGAGGGTCTATCTTTGTCACCAGTAAAGACCCTGAATCACACCGCATCGTCTCTGAGTGATTCCTGCTACCCCTATCATCCACGTCGGCTGCCCTGAGGCCATACCCCTCCCGTTGGGGGTTATACCATCTACGCTGCACTATCCTACCACCGGCCTCAGCGGTCTGCCCTGCAGCGGCAGCTCCATAGCTGCATTCAACGGGTGGCGTAGTCGTCCTACATCTACCGCTGATACAGCGCCACTTAGTCTGACTCCCTGGGCACGGACCGGGTCACCGCCACGAGACTACAACCCTCAACAGATCCGGCTCCGGGTAAGCTCCCGCCTGCGCAACGCAGCGCGACACAGGCCCAGGGGCGCGTCAACTTTTGGCGTAGTCGGCAGGATCTCGTGCCCGCAACCACCGGGTACTGCGTGCCTGAAAAAGGCTGTTCAAACTTACCAGTGGTGAAGATTCCCGCCATCCGGCGCCATCTTCAGCCTTCTTCCCGCCATCGGTGAAGATCCCCGCCATCTGGCGCCATTTTCAGCCTTCTTCCCGCCATCCGTGGAGTTTTCCCGCCGTTGGACGCCATCTTGAAGACGCCGCGCGGGAAGAAGAGGGGCGTGGACTCCAAAAGCGCGCGAGAACTGAAGCCCCGCCTCACGTCCAGACGTCGCGTAAGGTCCTGGAAGGAGCCCAGCAGACGCTGACGTCACAGGAGCGCGAAGGAAGGTCCTCAACCCTGACGATCCACTGCGGAGCCGCGGCCTACGGAAGAGGATCATCGCAAGGTAGGCCACGGTCCACTAGGGGGGAGAAGGATGTCGGATACGGAGGAGAGCTTCACCGCTTCAATCCCCGCCAGCGCCACCGCCGTTGCGGTCATGCCTTTCACCATGCCCTATATCCCGGGGGCAGCCTGGCTACCCCAGTACTCAGGGGAGTCACATACCCTGCATGACTTTAGAGAAAAGCTGGATAGCCTCTTCCAGGTGTATCCCCTCACAGAGGAGCAAAAAGTGAGCATCCTGGTGGCCCAATTAACCGGGGCAGCCCAAAGGGAGGTAAAGTCCTGGCCACCTGGGAGGAGGACTGTCGCAGAAATACTAACCCAGCTAACCGAGGAGGAGCTGCAGTACTACCAATACGAGGAAAGCCAAGAGGACCCGGACGGGTCTGAGGACTACCCTCAGGAGGGAGCACAAAGAGGACATAGCTACTGAAGGGAAGTAGCGTGAATAAAGAGCTGTAAATAGTTACCCGTAAGGGTACAAGGACTGCTGCTAATTAAAATATGGTCCCCGTTGGGATTAGTGAATTGTTCCCCATGTGCCCCTATCTTAAACCAGGCTGAGGACTGTGAGCAGCCATTCCTTATCCCCACTGACCGAGGACTGAGAGCGGTCGTTCTTTCCCTCTACCTGGCCGAGGACTGAGAGCGGCCATATCCTGTAAATAATTATGTGTTTCTAGTTATTTATAGGAGTCCTTGGTGGATTTACCGGGAATCCTTGTACATGGTTGGAGCGTAACCTAGGAATGGACTAAAGACTGTTAAGGACTCGGGGCAGGACAGACCCCTACCTGGTTACGTCTCCCTGTTTTGGTGAAATGGACACCTTACTTTTCTTCAAAGACTGCACCCGGTTGCGGACACGCCGTAACCATCTTTATGTGTTTTTCTTATTGTATTATTATTGTTTATACCTTGTTATGTTTTTCTAAAAATATGTTTAGTCCCGGAGTACTAAATTTCACTAGGGGGGAATGTGGCACCCCAGGGGTCTGGTTTCCACAGTAACAGCAATGTTATGTCTGAGAGCAGGTGGGAGGTCTCTTGGTCAGGAATCCTATGCATGCCACACCTCCTGCCCAGTCCTGGGAGGAGAAGAACTTCCCCTATATAAACCTGGGGCTGAGGCAGGGTTAGAGAGTTCAGAGGGAGAGTGCAGCCAGGAGGGCTGACAGGGAGCTGTGGCTCCGGCTGGGCCCAGCTCCTGGGCCATGCCAGAAGTAGAGAAGAGAAGCAGCATAGGAAGAAACAACAGGAGCTCTGTGGGAGCAGTGTTACAAGGAGTCAGGGGCTGGCAGCTGCAGAGCTCGCCCTGACTGAGAAGATTTCTTACCGGACCCGGAGTCCGAGGCTGTGGGGACTAACTCCTACCCAGCAGCAGAATCCGTCAGGCAGGGGATTTCAGGTCCTCTGGCCAAGAAACCCGAAGGCACGGTCACACGCATGGGACCAGCACCGCCGTCATGGAGCGGAAGCTACTAGAAGGCCCCGAGTCACCGGCCATACGGGTGAGCACCACACGGTACACTCAGGGACGTGGGCTACTTATACCCGCCTCTAGCAAGGTAGCCAGAAGAGTACAGTCAGTTTGGGAGGCCTACAACTCCGCCTGGCCAGGGGAGATCCCATCTGCTCAAGGACTGACCAGGCCCCGATCGCTAGCCAGTACTCCGGGAGGGTCTATCTTTGTCACCAGTAAAGACCCTGAATCACACCGCATCGTCTCTGAGTGATTCCTGCTACCCCCATCATCCACGTCGGCTGCCCTGAGGCCATACCCCTCCCGTTGGGGGTTATACCATCTACGCTGCACTATCCTACCACCGGCCTCAGCGGTCTGCCCTGCAGTGGCAGCTCCATAGCTGCATTCAACGGGTGGCGTAGTCGTCCTACATCTACCGCTGATACAGCGCCACTTAGTCTGACTCCCTGGGCACGGACCGGGTCACCGCCACGAGACTACAACCCTCAACAGATCCGGCTCCGGGTAAGCTCCCGCCTGCGCAACGCAGCGCGACACAGGCCCAGGGGCGCGTCAACTTTTGGCGTAGTCGGCAGGATCTCGTGCCCGCAACCACCGGGTACTGCGTGCCTGAAAAAGGCTGTTCAAACTTACCAGTGGTGAAGATTCCCGCCATCCGGCGCCATCTTCAGCCTTCTTCCCGCCATCGGTGAAGATTCCCGCCATCCGGCGCCATTTTCAGCCTTCTTCCCGCCATCCGTGGAGTTTTCCCGCCGTTGGACGCCATCTTGAAGACGCCGCGCGGGAAGAAGAGGGGCGTGGACTCCAAAAGCGCGCGAGAACTGAAGCCCCGCCTCACGTCCAGACGTCGCGTAAGGTCCTGGAAGGAGCCCAGCAGACGCTGACGTCACAGGAGCGCGACGGAAGGTCCTCAACCCTGACGATCCACTGCGGAGCCGCGGCCTACGGAAGAGGATCATCGCAAGGTAGGCCACGGTCCACTAGGGGGGAGAAGGATGTCGGATACGGAGGAGAGCTTCACCGCTTCAACCCCCGCCAGCGCCACCGCCGTTGCGGTCATGCCTTTCACCATGCCCTATATCCCGGGGGCAGCCTGGCTACCCCAGTACTCAGGGGAGTCACATACCCTGCATGACTTTAGAGAAAAGCTGGAAAGCCTCTTCCAGGTGTATCCCCTCACAGAGGAGCAAAAAGTGAGCATCCTGGTGGCCCAATTAACCGGGGCAGCCCAAAGGGAGGTAAAGTCCTGGCCACCTGGGAGGAGGACTGTCGCAGAAATACTAACCCAGCTAACCGAGGAGGAGCTGCAGTACTACCAATACGAGGAAAGCCAAGAGGACCCGGACGGGTCTGAGGACTACCCTCAGGAGGGAGCACAAAGAGGACATAGCTACTGAAGGGAAGTAGCGTGAATAAAGAGCTGTAAATAGTTACCCGTAAGGGTACAAGGACTGCTGCTAATTAAAATATGGTCCCCGTTGGGATTAGTGAATTGTTCCCCATGTGCCCCTATCTTAAACCAGGCTGAGGACTGTGAGCAGCCATTCCTTATCCCCACTGACCGAGGACTGAGAGCGGTCGTTCTTTCCCTCTACCTGGCCGAGGACTGAGAGCGGCCATATCCTGTAAATAATTATGTGTTTCTAGTTATTTATAGGAGTCCTTGGTGGATTTACCGGGAATCCTTGTACATGGTTGGAGCGTAACCTAGGAATGGACTAAAGACTGTTAAGGACTCGGGGCAGGACAGACCCCTACCTGGTTACGTCTCCCTGTTTTGGTGAAATGGACACCTTACTTTTCTTCAAAGACTGCACCCGGTTGCGGACACGCCGTAACCATCTTTATGTGTTTTTCTTATTGTATTATTATTGTTTATACCTTGTTATGTTTTTCTAAAAATATGTTTAGTCCCGGAGTACTAAATTTCACTAGGGGGGAATGTGGCACCCCAGGGGTCTGGTTTCCACAGTAACAGCAATGTTATGTCTGAGAGCAGGTGGGAGGTCTCTTGGTCAGGAATCCTATGCATGCCACACCTCCTGCCCAGTCCTGGGAGGGGAAGAACTTCCCCTATATAAACCTGGGGCTGAGGCAGGGTTAGAGAGTTCAGAGGGAGAGTGCAGCCAGGAGGGCTGACAGGGAGCTGTGGCTCCGGCTGGGCCCAGCTCCTGGGCCATGCCAGAAGTAGAGAAGAGAAGCAGCATAGGAAGAAACAACAGGAGCTCTGTGGGAGCAGTGTTACAAGGAGTCAGGGGCTGGCAGCTGCAGAGCTCGCCCTGACTGAGAAGATTTCTTACCGGACCCGGAGTCCGAGGCTGTGGGGACTAACTCCTACCCAGCAGCAGAATCCGTCAGGCAGGGGATTTCAGGTCCTCTGGCCAAGAAACCCGAAGGCACGGTCACACGCATGGGACCAGCACCGCCGTCATGGAGCGGAAGCTACTAGAAGGCCCCGAGTCACCGGCCATACGGGTGAGCACCACACGGTACACTCAGGGACGTGGGCTACTTATACCCGCCTCTAGCAAGGTAGCCAGAAGAGTACAGTCAGTTTGGGAGGCCTACAACTCCGCCTGGCCAGGGGAGATCCCATCTGCTCAAGGACTGACCAGGCCCCGATCGCTAGCCAGTACTCCGGGAGGGTCTATCTTTGTCACCAGTAAAGACCCTGAATCACACCGCATCGTCTCTGAGTGATTCCTGCTACCCCCATCATCCACGTCGGCTGCCCTGAGGCCATACCCCTCCCGTTGGGGGTTATACCATCTACGCTGCACTATCCTACCACCGGCCTCAGCGGTCTGCCCTGCAGCGGCAGCTCCATAGCTGCATTCAACGGGTGGCGTAGTCGTCCTACATCTACCGCTGATACAGCGCCACTTAGTCTGACTCCCTGGGCACGGACCGGGTCACCGCCACGAGACTACAACCCTCAACAGATCCGGCTCCGGGTAAGCTCCCGCCTGCGCAACGCAGCGCGACACAGGCCCAGGGGCGCGTCACTGACCATTGCGAAGAAATATCAGTGCTGTGTCCATCTCTTTCTCTTGTTCCTTTCTTTTATACAGCAGCCTGCCCTTGTTGATGATTGAGAATCTCTCCCAGCAGTTACAATATGCATTTCATTTCAGGAAGTATTTTACATGGTGAACTTCATATTCAGGAGTACTAATAATGTTAACCTGAATTGTATGTACCGGTGGGACAACCAATCTACAGGCATTGCCCTTATGTATATGATAGATTTGATTTCACTCACTAAGCCAGTTAGTTATTTTTTCTACAGTTATAGGACAGTAGCTACATATGTGCTCTCATTGTGCTTTTGGCCGACCAATCACGCTACACAAGAGGCATCATGTGACCTCAGATATCAATTTATTTAGATAGTGACAATGGACCTATTTATCTTTGTTAAGACTGTGACAAAGTTACTGGCAGAATACTGGAGGTGAGATATGTTTCACTGAGGCTTTTAGCTTCAGTGATGTGAAACGTGGAAGTCTTCTCCTGCATGGCCAGTGCAGAGAGGGTTAATCAGCCATATTTAAAAGGGCATGCTTTGTTGAGAACAACCATAGAGCAGGCAGAAGGTTGTTCTCCATATCTCCACCTCAGGGTGTGGTCTGGGTTATAAATAGCCAGCCTTTTAACTCAGGTGTTGTTCAGTGTATAGAGAAGCTAGCTCCTGAGAGAGAAGAGCTTGTGGTTTGTGCTAACCTGGACCATGTGCTATTGTTAACCTTGAGTGGCCAGACCCCAGCCTTTATGCGGACTGTGCTGTATCTTTTATTTTTGCTTTGCCATTATGCCAAATGGGCTGTGTTTACTATATGAACAGTAGGTTGGTTTATGACAGTTTTAATAAACCAACCCAAACCGTAAAGAGGCAGTGTTCCATGTCTACCTCCTTGTACAGCCAAGCAAGCCGCTCTACCACAGGGGGTGTTAGAATTGCGGGCAGCGTTCCCAGCGAACACATGTGACTGCTACAAGAGGTGCTGCATGTCCTGGGTGAAGTCTGCCATAAGCCAGCAAGCGATGCCAGACAAAATGTAGAACCTAATGAAACATCTTATGCAATCACAGCAGCAACACCTGCGGCAGCTACAGCAGCACAGGGGGGAGCAGCAGCAGCAACAGATGGCGCAACAGGAGACCACTAAGCTACTTATGCAGCAGTCCCAGCAGCAACAGGATCAGCACCAACAACAGCAGCAGCAAATTGATTTACTCACTGAGGCAATTCGTGGCACAGTGACAGCTCCAACTCTAAGGTCAGTGGACGACATTTTTCCAACTGGAAGGCGGTAAGGGGAGCTCTGCAGAAAATGACCCCGGGTGACGACGTAGAAGCCTTTCTGACGGTATTTGAGAGGGTCGCCGAGAGGGAGAAACTTCCACCAGAGCAATGGGCAGAGGTGCTGGCGCCATACTTGACGGGAGAGCCCCAGAAGGCTTACTATGACTTGGCCTTGCAAGACGCCAAGGAGTATGGAAAATTAAAAACTGAAATTTTGGCGCGCTTGGGGTGACTATGACTGTCATGGCTCAGCGGGTCCACCTTTGGGAGTATCACCATGAGAAACCCCCTCACTCCCAAATGTTTGATTTACAGCAGCTGGTCCAAAAATGGTGGCAGCCAGAGTCCTCTACCCCTGCGCAGATAGTAGAGCGAGTGGTTATGGACCGGTTCGTGCATTCCCTGCCGAGGCCAATACAGACTTGTGTTGCCCAGGGTGATCCCCGGAATGCCGATGAACTGATTGGACTGGTTGAGAGGTATCAGGGGACCGAGGGTTCCTTGGGAAAGCAGCCCACTCAATACTGGGGGTCTCACCAGGGGGCGGAGGCCTAAAAAGGGGTAGGGTGTCCAAGGTCCAAAGGGGCAGGGGAGGTAATGCCAAAGGTCCCTGCTGGTGTGCTGGTGATATTATATGCTGGAGATGTCACGGCCCAGGCCATGTAGCCGCCCACTGCCCCCCGACCACAGAGCAGATAGACTGTAGCCTGGGATGACGGTGTTCTTACTAAGCCTACCTCGCCTGCAGTGTGGACTACCAGCCCATGACTATAAATGGGGTACTGGTGGCAGGACTCTTGGACTCGGGGAGTTTGGTGACTATGATAAGGGCCACACTCCCGCACAAGTTGATCTCCGGGAAAAACCGGGTGTATGATGCATTCACGGGGACGCCAAGGATTACCCTATTGCCAGAGTGACTATACAAACTGACTGTGGGGCTGAGTCCCATGAGGTCGGGGTGATTAATGACCTGCTCCACACGGTAATAATAGGGTGGGACTTTAGCCTGTTCTGGGACTTGTGACGGAAAGCAGAGGTACCAAGTGTCTCAAACAGGAGCTGGTTACACCACGATGCATCACCATCGCAGTCAGAGGCAGATGAGTTCCCCCAGTGTGTCCTTGATGGTGACGAGGACGAGATGGTGACCCCGGAGGCTGATATTCTGGATTTGAGGGTATCTGAGGGAAATTTTGGTACTGCTCAAATACAGGATGTTACACTGAAGAATGCATTTCATAATGTATCGGTAATAAATGGGGTTGCTCAAGAGCCGAAGGCTGACACCAGGTTCTCATATTTCACCATAAATGACGAGCTGCTTTACCGGGTCACTAAACCAGAAACGGGAAGTGATAGAGCAGTTATTGGTGCCGGGTCCCTATAGGCGTAGGGTGTTAGATCTGGCTCATTCTCATGTCTTGGGTGGGCATCTGGGAGTAGAGAAAACACAAGAGTGGGTCCTGCAGAGGTTCTACTGGCCAGGATGTCACCGAGACATTGTTAATTTCTGCCGATCCTGTCCTACCTGTCAACTAACTGCTCCAGTAACCCATTTTCGCAGTCTCCTAGTGCCACTGCCCATTGTAGAGGTCCCATTAGACTGGATTGTTATGGACCTTGTTGGGCCCCTTATTAAGTCCGCCAGGGAGCACCAATACATTTTAGTTGTGATGGACTATGCGACACGGTATCCGGAGGCGGTACCACTGAGAAACTCCTCTGCCAGGAGTATAGCCCGAGAGCTAGTACATATTTTCTCCCGGACGGGTCTGCCAAAGGAGATCCTGACAGACCGAGGAACTCCTTTCATGTCAAAAATAATGAGAGAATTGTGTAAAGCTCTCCAAATTACACAGCTCAAGACCTCCATGTAACATTCGCAGACGGATGGTCTCATGGAGACGTTTAACAAGACCCTGAAATCCATGTTGAAGAAGGTGGTGGAAAAGGATTGTCAAGACTGGAATTGCCTACTCCCCTACCTGCTTTTCTTGGTTAGGTAAGTTCCCCTGGCCTCTACGGGATTCTCCCCCTTTGAGCTGCTATATGGACGGCATCCTCGTGGACTTCTGGATATTGCAAAGGAGACAGGTGAAGCTGAGGTGACACCCCACAAGAGCCTTATCGAGCATGTGGCCCAAATGCAGGACCGGCTCAAGAAGGTGATGCCGATTGCGAGGGAGAGTCTCCTCCAATCCCAAGAGGCTCAAGCCTGGATTTACAACCAGGCGGCGAGACTGAGACAGTTCAGCTCAGGGGACTGGGTGTTGGTGTTAATTCCCATGGTGGAAAGTAAATTCCTGGCCAAGTGGCAAGGGCCATACCATGTGGTCGAAAAGTTGAGTGACGTCAACTACAAGGTCCACCAACCAGAAAGAAGAAAGCCATACCAGGCCTGTTTTATTCTAGAAACGGCTAAATTATTATCCCTGGGCTTTGTCTCGAATTTCAATTCAGACCCATTCACTTTCAAGTTTTGCTACACCATCTGGGAGCAGCATGATGTAGGGACAGATACTTTGATTCCAGTGATGTGTCACTTATTGGGCTGCTTGGTACAGTTTTGATAAAATCCCTGTTTTCTCTGCTGAAGATCTAGCAGTTCTCTGAATGCTGAGCTCTGTATAACCCCACCCACACCATTGATTGGCAGCTTACTGTGCATAGGCAGACAGCTGCCAATCAGTGGAGTGGGTGGTGTTATACAGGACTAATGAATATGGAGGACTTCATAGCAGCAGGTTTACTAGTCCTCTAGTGATAATCTCCTGCTGATAAAACAGTGATTTTATCAAAACTTCAGCAAACATTCCAGTAAGTGACACATCGTTGGAATCAGTATCCCTGGCCCTAATTTATTCTGCTCTGTTTAGGTGTCAAAAGCCTTGTGACAGATTCTCTTTTAAATAGTAACATGCTGCATTTCCACATGCATCCACTAGAGCGGTGCTATTATAGGGGAAAATGAGAAGTCTTTTTTATCTTTGCTAATTTCTATTTTAAAAAAATTATTCTTTAGCACCATATGTATAAAATAGTTTCAGGTTTCTAACTAATTTCTATAGCATTAATATCCTGGCAGTCACTTTGTTTAGTGACTAGCCTGTACATAACAGATGGCACACAAATTAAAAATAGATAACATGGAAGAATCTCTGATTTAATTCTTTCTTTATATGGCAAACCGCTTTGCGGGATCACACTCAGTATTAGTATTAGCACAGCCTGCACACGGTCTGTTTCACCTGATCTGTCACTTTTCTATCGTAAATTTTACATTATATGACGATTGTGTCGCTTGCAGAGATTTTTGTGTAAGGTCTCTTTTATGGCTTTTTTTTTCTTTTACACCCTAAAATTGTTATACTCTCCTTTCGCTTGTCTTAAGAGCGGTGGCATATCGGTCTTCATCTTAAAATATGTGTCTTTATTGGTAGTGCAGTAGCATGAATTGACATCCAGAAGAGTTTCCTGCCCCATAAATTCTGTTGCATGGCATTTTACTATAGCCGGGATCAAGCCATGAATATATATTGCATGTATTGCTCATGAAAAACTTGGCAGCCATGTTTTACGTGTCAAAACTCTATTAAGGTCTTCCCACAAAATGTTATATTGCATTGGGAAAGGATAGTAAAAAGGTATCTCAGAGTATACGGTGGTGGGTGTAGTATAATATAGAGCCAAATGTATAATATAAATGTGTGTATAGAGAGAGGAGGCACAAAACGGCATCGGCGATAACACAATATGACTGCGGTACTATAGCGCGCGCTGTATATCAGCATACTTTGTGTTGTAAAATGTTACAGGGCTGTCCCCTTTTGACAATGTCTTTTTAGTGCATGATTTTTATGCTGTGTGTTCTTGCAAAATAAAAAGAAAGAAATTACAGAAATGTAGGTCTTGGTTGCAAACAGGTTAAAACAACCTTCCAGCCAAGAGAAAAATGTGCCTATAGATAACTAATGCTGAGATACAATACATGGCGCCCTCCGTTTCATCTCCATTATTGCAGTAGAAAGTCCAAAACATTCCCCCCCTCCATTGTCATCAATGGCGGTATGAATAGAGTGCTGACGTCATCAGCGTTGGTCCATTCAGTGGCGGCGAGGGAGGTGTCGTTCAGACTTTGTACTGCGCTCACCGGGCAACTGCAGCGATCATAGTGGGAACAGCAGCAGGGATCAAAGGGAGAACACCACATATCACAAAATTGTGGCACCAGATATGACCATATTTTTAATGGCTGGGGTGTTCGTTTAGTCAGATTTTTACAGGGGTGTCAGGATAGTTATTTTAGGGCAGTTTTACAGTTGGAGAAGACTCGAGAGGCCAACAACAGAAAGCACAACTTATAGGAAAGAAATTGACATTGATATTTGTGGAAAAACAAGCAGGATAGAAATTAAGAGAAAGAAGAAGATTGGAGGTGATTAAGAGAATGAAATGGCAAAATGATAGTGAAGGGAAGAGTCAGGAGGAACGAGGAACTAGAGAAAAAATATAAGAAAAATATGATAGTGGCAAAGAGGCCCAATGGCAGGGCGTCGGGGGCTCTTTAAAGTGCTCCAGTCAGCCAATAAAAGTGCCAGATTCAATGACACATCTGCGCAGGTGCCCTCTGACTCCATGACACATCTGCACAGGTGCCCTCTGACTGCATGACACATCTGCACAGGTGCCCCCTGACTGCATGACACATCTGCACAGGTGCCCCCTGACTGCATGACACATCTGCACAGGTGCCCCCTGACTGCATGACACATCTGCGCAGGTGCCCTCTGACTCCGTGACACATCTGCACAGGTGCCCCCTGACTGCATGACACATCTGCACAGGTGCCCTCTGACTCCATGACACATCTGCACAGGTGACCCCTCACTCCATGACACATCTGCACAAATGCCCCTGACTCCATGACACATCTGCACAGGTGCCCCCTCACTCCATGACACATCTGCACAGGTGCCCCCTCACTCCATGACACATCTGCGCAGGTGCCCTCTGACTCCATGACACATCTGCACAGATGCACCTGAATCCATGACACAGCTGCACAGGTGCACCCTCACTCCATGATAAATCTGTGCAGATGCCCCTGAATCCATGACACAGCTGCACAGGTGCACCCTCACTCCATGACAAATCTGTGGAGGTTCCCCCTGACTCCATGACACGCCGATGTTTCACACACACCGATGTTTCACACACACCTATAGACTTGTGTGGGTGCGTGCAATCCAAATTGGCATGAGAAAAAAATAGCAGATCAGCACTGCCCCATAGAATAACATTGATAAAAACATCCGATAGCACTCGGCTGTGTTATATGCTCATGTGAGCGAGCCCTTAGTCTCAGTCTCAATGAAACCCCTGCATCCTGCAGTGTTTTGGGGAGTCGTGTCCCCTTCTTCATGCTGATGCACGCGTTGTACATGGCTGCCACCAGGAATTTCAGGGCCCCATACTGGCAAAATTTTTGGGCCCCCTTGAGACTCCGCCTAGGCTCCACCCCAGCTCCGCCTCCATCCCTCGAACCTCCCACAGTCCCACCGCCCACTCTTGGAAATACTCCACTTCTGCACTATGTCCTCACCAATCACACATTAACAGTTCCCATCGAACACCATATCACATACATAGCCATCAACTTTTCTTTTGGCCAAAAGATTTTTGAAGCCACCACCAGGACAAGGTAGACTCTTTTGGCAGGGCCCTACTCTACTCTAACCTATTAAATATTTCTTTAAATATCCAATGCTCATTTTCGCTATATTTTTATGTATTTTTCTTTAAGGGAATGTGTCACATACATTTTTTAAAATGACCAATAATACCACATACAAGGGACAAATGCCGCCACACCATGACCAGACCACATAAGACCACCACATAGTGACCGAATAATACCACATTCAAGAAAAAAATACCATCACATCATGACCAGACCACATATTACCACCAGATAGTGATCGAATAACACCACATACAAGGGACAAATACCGCCACACCATGAACAGACCACATAATACCACCACATAGTCACCGAATAATACCATATGCAAGGGACAAATATTGTCACACCATGGCCGGACCATATACACTGTGTGCAGAATTATTAGGCAAGTTGTATTTTAGAGGATTATTTTTATTATTGATCAACAACTATGTTCTCAATCAACCCAAAAGACTCATAAATATCCAAGCTTAATATTTTTGGAAGTTGGAGTGGGATTTTTTTAGATTTGGCTATTTTAGGAGGATATCTGTTTGTGCAGGCAGCTATTACTGTGCAGAATTATTAGGCAACTTAATTAAAACCAAATATAATCACATCTCACTTGTTTATTTTCACCAGGTAAACCAATATCAGTGCACAAAATTTAGAAATAAACATTTCTGACATGCAAAAACAAAAAAAATTAGTGATCAGTATAGCCACCTTTCTTTATGATGACACTCAACAGCCTTCCATCCATAGATTCTGTCAGTTGCTTGATCTGTTTTTGATCAACATTGCGTGCAGCAGCCACCACAGCCTCCCAGACACTGTTCCGAGAGGTGTACTGTTTTCCCTCCCTGTAGATCTCACATTTTATGATGGACCACAGGTTCTCTATGGGGTTCAGATCAGGTGAACAAGTGGGTCATGTCATTATTTTTTCTTCTTTTAGACCTTTACTGGCCAGCCACGCTGTGGAGTAGTTGGATGCATGTGATGGAGCATTGTCCTGCATGAAAATCATGTTTTTCTTGAACGATACCGACTTCTTCCTGTACCACTGCTTGAAGAAGTTGTCTTCCAGAAACTGGCAGTAGGTCTGGGAGTTGAGCTTCACTCCATCCTCAACCCGAAAAGGTCCCACAAGTTCATCTTTGATGATACCAGCCCATACCAGTACCCCACCTCAACCTTGCTGGCGTCTGAGTCAGAGTGGAGCTCTCTGCCCTTTATTTATCCAGCCTCTGGCCCATCCATCTGGCCCATCAAGAGTCACTCGCATTTCATCAGTCCATAAAACCCTTGAAAAATCAGTCTTAAGATATTTCTTGGCCCATTCTTGACGTTTTATCTTATGTTTCTTGTTCAAAGGTGGTTGTTTTTCAGCCTTCCTTACCTTGGCTATGTCCCTGAGTATCGCACACCTTGTGCTCTTTGATACTCCAGTAACGTTGCAGCTCTGAAATATGGCAAAACTAGTGGCGAATGGCATCTTGGCAGCTTCACGCTTGATTTTCCTCAATTCATGGGCAGTTATTTTGTGCGTTTTTTGGCCAACACGCTTCTTGCGACCCTGTTGGCTATTTGCCATGAATCGCTTGATTGTTCGGTGATCACGCTTCAAAAGTTTGGAAATTTCAAGACTGCTGCATCCCGTTGCAAGACATCTCACAATTTTGGACTTTTCATAGCCTGTCAAATCCCTCTTCTGACCCATTTTGCCAAAGGAAAGGAAGTTGCCTAATAATTAAGCACACCTTATATAGGGTGTTAATGTCATTAGACAACACCCCTCCTCATTACAGAGATGCACATCACCAGATTTACTTAATTGGTAGTTGGCTCTCAAGCCTATGCAGCTTGGAGTAGGGCAACATGTATAAAAAGTATCAAAGTGATCAAAATACGCATTTGCCTAATAATTCTGCACGCGGTGTATTACTACCACATAGTGACCGAATAATACCACATACAAGGGACAAATACCACCATACCATGACCAGACCACATATTACTACCACATAGTGACCGAATAATACCACATACAAGGAACAAATTCAGCCACACCATGACCAGATCACATATTACCACCACATAGTGACCGAATACTACAATACTGATCATTAATAAAAAAACACAACACTAATATTACCATAAGGGCCATTATACACAGGAGCTCTGTACATAGTATACAGTGTCAGTGTACAGGTAATATAGGGCTCACCGGAGACATTATACACAGGAGCTCTGTATATAGTATATAGTGTCAGTGTACAGGTAATACACTGACTCACCAGTGACGTCTCTAGTTGAAGTCCTTTATCTTTGCTTTTCTTCCTCATCCAGCACAGACTGCCATCACTTCTTCCAGCCAGGACTCCTCTCTGCAGAAAATAACAGTTATCACGTGTCTCATTCCGGGCCCCCATGTGTCTCTTTCCTGGCCCCAAATCTTCTCCCATCCTGGACCCATGTGTTTTCATCCTGCCCCCACATGTTCTCCCATCATGGCCTCATATGTCTTCATCCTGCCCCCATATATCCTCCCATCCTGGCCCCATGTGTCTCTATCCAGCCCCAATATGATCTCCCATCCTGTCCCCATGTCTCTTCCCATCCTGCCCCCATGTGTCCTCCCATCCTGCCTCCATGTGTCTCTATCCAGCCCCAATATGACCTCCCATCCTGGCCCCATGTGATCTCCCATCCTGCCCCCATGTGTCCTCCCATCCTGCTGCCATGTGTCCTCCCATCCTGCCCCCAAGTGTTGTCCCCATCCTGCCCCCAAGTGTTGTCTCCATCCTGCCCCCAAGTGTCGTCTCCATCCTGCCCCCAAGTGTCGTCTCCATCCTGCCCCCAAGGGTCGTCTCTATCCTGTCCCCATGTTTCCTCCCAATCCTGCCCCCATGTGTCCTCCCAATCCTGCTCCATGTGTCCTCCCAGTCCTGCCCCATGTGTCCACCCATCCTGCCCCCATGTGTCCTTCCAATCCTGCCCCCAAGTGTCGTCTCCATCCTGTCCCCGTGTGTCCTCCCATCATGCCCCCATGTGTCATCTCCATCCTGCCCCCATGTGTCATCTCCATCCTGCCCCCATGTGTCATCCATCCTGCCCCTATGTGTCATCCATCCTGCCCCTTGTGTCTGTGTCATCCATCCTGCCCCATGTGTCATTCATGGTGCCCAGGTGTCGCCATCCTACCCCATGTGTCATCCATGCTGCCCCATGTGTCATCCACCCTGACTTTGAAACATTCCACATTGGGTGCATGTTCCACTGCCCTCCATTTTAATGTGTGACTCAAGATCCCCATTCTCATAATAGGAGGGAATCTTACAGGTGGGATCCCATGACCCGCAACATAGAAGGATAAACTGTGATTTTGGGATAACCCCTGTAATCACATTGTCCCCCAGCCGATGCTTCCTTCCATGTGCTCTTTTACTCTTACAGCAGTAGCAATCTGTTAAGAGATCTATAAGCAGCGGTCATAGAAATTCCTACCTCTGTGCATACAATGTACATACGTGTGTATAATGTACATATATAGTAATATACGGAATAATCTGACATAAATACAGAGCTACAGTACCTTCTGTTATATCTATAACACTCACATGATTGAATATATGGATGTAGTGCAGGCAGCGTCCAAGATCCACCAAGCATATAGGAAAACACTCATGATTATTGCTGGTCTGTTTCTCATAGGATTCAGTGAACCCTAAATGTGGATCTGGTTCAGTGGTGTGCACTGTACAGTAGATGCGGCTCAATCACATCACGGCAGGGTGCACAATACTCTGATTTACTAACCCAAATAACATAATAATCCATCAGGGTTTTCTGAAAAGTCCGGTGATTGCAGTAAACCTCAGTGTCCCATTCCCCTTCAATGACATTTTGGTCCAGGAGAAGATGATTACTAGTATTCAACAGGCAATTGTGTAACTAGACTCCGATGGGATCCAGTGCGAGATTTGGACCGGGCTTCCCATGCCCATCCTGGTATGTATGTACACTGCTCAAAAAAATAAAGGGAACACTTAAACAACAGAATATGACTCCAAGTAAATCAAACTTCTGTGAAATCAGACTGTCCACTTAGGAAGCAACACTGATTGACAATCAATTTCACATGCTGTTGTGCAAATGGAATAGACAATAGATGGAACTTATTGGCAATTATCAAGACACCCTCAATAAAGGAGCGGCTCTGCAGGTGGGGACAACTGACCACATCTCAGTACCAATGCTTTCTGGCTGATGTTTTGGTCACTTTAGAATGTTGGTTGTGCTTTCACACTCGTGGTAGCATGAGACGTACTCTATAACCCACAGAAGTTGCTCAGGTAGTGCAGCTCATCCAGGATGGCACATCAATACGAGCTGTGGCAAGAAGGTTTGCTGTGTCTGTCAGCGTAGTGTCCAGAGGCTGGGGCGCTACCAGGAGACAGGCCAGTACACCAGGAGATGTGGAGGGGGCCGTAGGAGGGCAACAACCCAGCAGCAGGACCGCTACTTCCGCCTTTGTGCAAGGAGGAACAGGAGGAGCACTGCCAGAGCCCTGCAAAATGACCTCCAGCAGGCCACAAATGTGCATGTGTCTGCACAAATGGTTAGAAACCGACTCCATAAGGGTGGTATGAGGGCCCGACGTCCACAGATGGGTGTTGTGCTCACAGCCCAACACCGTGTAGGACGCTTGGCATTTGCCACAGAACACCAGGATTGGCAAAGTTGCCACTGGCGCCCTGTGCTCTTCACAGATGAAAGCAGGTTCACACTGAGCACATGTGACAGACGTGAGAGAGTCTGGAGACTCCGTGGAGAGCGATCTGCTGCCTGCAACATCCTTCAGCATGACCGGTTTGGCAGTGGGTCAGTAATGGTGTGGGGTGGCATTTCTTTGGAGGGCCGCACAGCCCTCCATGTGCTCGCCAGAGGTAGCCTGACTGCCATTAGGTACCGAGATGAGATCCTCAGACCCCTTGTGAGACCATATGCTGGTGCAGTTGGCCCTGGGTTCCTCCTAATGCAGGACAATGCCAGACCTCATGTGGCTGGATGGTGTCAGCAGTTCCTGCAAGATGAAGGCATTGAAGCTATGGACTGACCCGCCTGTTCCCCAGACCTGAATCCGATTGAGCACATCTGGGACATCATGTCTCGCTCCATCCACCAACATCACGTTGCACCACAGACTGTCCAGGAGTTGGAGGATGCTTTAGTCCCGGTCTGGGAGGAGATCCCACAGGAGACCATCCACAACCTCATCAGTAGCATGCCCAGGCGTTGTAGGGAGGTCATACAGGCACGTGGAGGCCACACACAATACTGAGCCTCATTTTGACTTGTTTTAAGGACATTACATTAAAGTTGGATCAGCCTGTAGTGTGTTTTTCCACTTTAATTTTGGGGGTGACTCCAAATCCAGGCCTCCATTGGTTAATAAATTTGATTTCCATTGATGATTTTTGTGTGATTTTGTTGTCAGCACATTCAACTTTGTACAGAACAAAGTATTCAATGAGAATATTTCATTCATTCAGATCTAGGATGTGTTATTTGAGTGTTTTATGTATATATATATATATATATATATATATATATATATATATATATATATATATATGTCCCTCATCCTGGTCCCATCATTGGTATACATATATGCAAGTACTGTATATGTCCCCCATGTATATATTTCCCCTATCCAGGGCCCTATCCTGGTATATATATCCCCCATCCTGGTGTATATATATATCGCCCATCCTAGTATATATACTGTATATCCCCCATCCTGGTATCTATATATCCACCATCCTGGTGTTATTATTATTATTTATTTATATAGCGCCATTGGTGTTGTACATAAGAAGGGGTTACATACCAAATACAGATATCACTTACAGTAAACAAACTAACAATGATAGACTGGTACAGAGGGAAGAGGACCCTGCCTTGCGGGCTTACAGAATACAGACTGGTATATATATATATCCCCCATCCTGGTATATATATATCCCCCATCCTGGTATATGTTGGCAGAGGAGATAATGACAATGGGGAGGGATTTACCCACACAGTACCCACAAAAAATCTCATGTGTGACATAGAAAAACAGGGAATCTATTGCACATGTCCCAAGAAGACTTCCATTCCCATTGTGCAATAGATCCCCTGTTTTTCTATGTCACACATGAGATTTTTTGTGGGTACTGTGTGGGTAAATCCCTCCCCATTGTCATTATCTCCTCTGCGGACTGCGTTCTCCTGGATGAAATACCGGCTGAGTGGGGATCCTATCAGATATGAGTAAGGCCTTACTCCAACGAATGGTGAGATTGTTCCTTTCTCATATATATGCTTTGGTTATGTCACCATTACACTAAAAAGGGGTCACATAGTTAGGGAACATACCCCCTCCCTTTTTGTGTCTGTGACGATTACTCTTGTGTGTCGTTTATTATTTTTCTCTCTTGTTCTCCCGTGGTATCCTTTTTGAGCCTTATTGGGGTTTTTTAAACATATTTATTAAAAGTTATATTTTATCATCCCCTCTACCTTGCTAGATACTCACCTATGGTTGGTAGTCCTATTTCCATTTGTTGTCCAGTGATAACTTAGTGGTCGGTAGGGGTCCACCTGCTGTGATCCGCGCCGATCGGCAGAATGGGATAATGTTATCCCAGTTATAGAATGGTGCACCAGGTTGGACATCCAACTGCCCCTCCATCCATTCATTCCCTATAGGGCCGCATTCGGCAGACCTATAGGGAATGGATGGAGCGGCAGTCGAGAATGCAACTAACGGGGATAAAAGTGTCTGAGCGGTTGGACCCCCACTGTCCAATAATTCATCAAAGATGACCAGTTGTTTTCACCGGACAGCTCAGCTGCTTTAATCCCTTCCTGACAAGGCAATTTTCCTTTTTTGCGTTTTCGTTTTTTCCCTTGCCATTTCCGAGAGCCATAACTTTATTATTTTTCTAGCCACATAGCCGTATGAGGGCTTGTTTTTTGCGGGATAAATTGTACTTTTGAATGACACTATTCATTGTATTATGTGACGTAGTGGAAAGCAGGCAAAAATTCCTAGGGTGGAGAATTTGCGAAAAAAGTGCAATTCCACAATTGTTTTTTTTTGTTTCATTATTTACATTGTTCACTATATGGTAACAATTATCCAGCAGTATGATTCTCCAGGTCAGTGCGATTATGGCGATACCAAATATTCATAGGTTTGTTTTTTATATAAATGGTGGGAAAATTGCTTCTGACGTCATTTTCCGAGACCCATAATATTTTCAATTTTCGGTCAGTGGAGCTGTGTGAGGGCTGTTTTTTTGTGCCCTGAGCCGAAGCTTTTTTATACCATTTTGGGGTAGATATTATGTTTTGATTGTCTCTTACTGAATTTTCTCCATTGTTGCAGCAACTGAAAAAACGTAATTCTTCGATTTTTTTTGCTCATTATGCCGCTTACCAATCGGGTTGATCAATTTTTTATTTGGATAAATCAGACTTTTATCGATGTAACTATACCACATACAGGTGCTTCTCACAAAATTAGAATATCATCAAAAAGTTAATTTATTTCAGTTCTTCAATACAAAAAGTGAAATTCATATTATATAGAGTCATTACACACAGAGTGATCTATTTCAAGTGTTTATTTCTGTTAATATTGATGATTATGGCTTACAACCAATGAAAACACAAAAGTCATTATCTCAGTAAATTAGAATACTTTATAACAACAGCTTGAAAAACTATTTTAAAATCCGAAATGTTGGCCTACTGAAATGTATGTTCAGTAAATGCACTCAATACTTGGTCGGGGCTCCTTTTGCATCAATTACGGCATCAATGTGGCAATGTGGCATGGAAGCGATCAGCTTGTGGCACTGCTGAGGTGTTATGGAAGCCCCGGTTGCTTTGATAGCAGCGTTCAGCTCGTCTGCATTGTTGGGTCTGGTGTCTCTCATCTTCCTCTTGACAGTACCCCATAGATTCTCTATGGGGTTAAGGTCAGGCGAGTTTGCTGCCAATCAAGCACAGTGATACTGTTGTGTGTAAACCAGGTATTGGTACTTTTGGCAGTGTGGACAGATGCTAAGCACCTGTATATGTATTTTTTATTTCTTGATTTTTAATTGGGGAAAATGAAGCTGAAACTTATATATATTTTTATTTTTTCATATTTTGATTTTTTTTACTTTTTTTGTTAGTACATTTAGGGGACTTGAACCTGCGATCACGATCTCTTATGAAAACCAGCCAGAAGCTAGAATTAACAAGAGTACTGTCATAGCAACCCATCAGCACCCCGCGATCGTGTCACGGGGGTGACGATGGGCACATAAAATGACACGTCCCAATGCCAGTGCGCTGTAAATACCGCTGTCAGAGATTGACAACAGAATTTAACAGGTTGAGATCTGCGGGCAGGACTCCGCTCCACATGCAGCTGCTAGAGCCATCATTTGCAGGCAAAGGTGCGGGCTCAGTTCCCGAGCCCGCATCAAAGTCAAGGAGCAAACATATGATTTACCAGTATGTAATATGTTGTTACGGGGTTAACAAGAACTTGTCACCAGGTCAAAACTGGCAAGATTTTGCGCTTATTTTATTTCTACTGCTCTCCTGATTATTTAGGTACTGATCCGCCATACAATTACAGGATATAGGCCTTTTTATTTGGTGCTCCAATATGCAAATTTTTATGGTTTTTTTGTCAATGGGGTGTGGCTTGCACCTCACATAGTGCTAATGCAGAGGAGCCTAAATATTCCACCGGAGAACGCTGTGAGCTAAGCCCGAATCTCTGGAGCCATATGGCGGTTTAAAAAAAAAAAGATGAATACTCTGGAGCGGCAGAAATAGAATAAGAGCAAAAACTGGCCACTTATGACCTGGTGGCTTGTCCTCTAAGGCTATGTTCACACATCATGGTTTTTTGGCATTCATTTTCTGCAGCAAAAAAACTGATCTCTTGCCAGGAGGTTGTTCAGGATTTTTGTTGCTGTTTTCTTGCTTTTTTGCTGCTTTTTTTTCAGCTTTTTTTTCAGTGTTTTTTTAACTATCCCTTTGTCTCTGTTATGCATGTACATAAAGTTCAGTGAAAAAAAAAACTCATTCTGGTTTATGCACAAAAAACGCTGAAAAAACACTGAAAACTGGACACCTGCGTTTTTGGTGCGGTTTTTTTTCACCACCCATTACTTCTAATGGGTGAAAAACGCTGAAAAAAAGCCTAAAAGAAGTGACATGCTCTATTTTTCAAAAAAAACCATGCAAAGCACAAAATCCTGACCGAAAAAAAAAACCATGATGTGTGCATGAGATTTCTGGAGACTTTCCTGGTACTGGAAAACGCAGCAAAAAAACGCGTAAAAAAACCACTGAAAAACTATGATGTGTGAACATATCCTTAGTCTTTAGTAATCTTAGACTGATCGCTAGGAACTTCATGACCGACAACGATGTTTACGGGTTACATCTATACCAAAGTCAGTGCACGCCTAACAACCAGTCTCAGATAACTCGTCTGTTCAGCTGAAAGCCGGATTGGCACTGAGCGTCCTGCAGAGAAGAGAGAAAGCCGTTTGGCAGCAGGCAAGCCATTCCCTTCCCCATCTCAGTCTTTGGCTTTGTGAGGTTAGAGATATGGAATATTAAATTGATCGGCACTGCACAGCGGCTCCAGTTGCGTCTCACTTTATATTCAATTTTTTGGCAAAAGCACAAAACTCCAGTTCAAAATCCGAATTTTTATGCAAATGAGCAAAAGTGTCGGAAATGCAGAAATGTAGTCAATAGGCATATACGACTAAAGGGCCGATCACAGTTGTGTATTACAAATTCAGATACATTTATTTTTCTATAAAAAATAATAAGTTGCCAATACACTTACATGCTTTTATTCACATTTTCGTTCTTTTACATTGGAATTGTTTCTTTTTAAAACATTTTTTAATGCTACATGTTCTAAAGATTCCTTAAGCCATAGAATCTTACAAAAAAATCCTTCAACAAAGGACGGAACTAATACAGATTAAGATTGGAGAAGTCAGAAGATAATAGCAAAGTAAAACAAATACAATAGAGAACGGAAATGGAACAAATTGTAAAAGCCAATGATTTGTATTGCACGCCTGTATTTGATCTACTTTGCATTTTTATTTTATTAATCATTGTCATACCCAAGGTCCTAATAGGATGTTAATAGCAGCTTAAAAGTAATTCACAGTGTGAACACTGTTTCTTTTTTGTGTATCACCTTTGTGCTGTTGCTGATCTGTTATGTAGTGAGCAAACTATTGTCAGGATCAGTCTCCTTCCCCCTCTGGTAGCTAAAAGCATACATTAGTTCTTTCTCAGCTATACTGCTATGCTACAGTAAAGACTCTGCTCCTTCCCTAACAAGCTGGATGGGAACTGTTTCTATTGCTGCTCCGCAATGATCAGAGGATCACAATGCAGACACCTGGCTGTGGAGAGAGTAAGGCTATGTTCACACGCTGCATTTTTTGCTGCGTTTTTTTAATGAAAATTAAAAGCTGCTTTATACAGTACCAGAAAAAGCTATGATATTTCAGAAATCTTATGCGCACAGAATGTTTTTTTTTTTCCTAACTGAATTGGAAAACTGCAGCATGTCACTTCTTTCAGCGTTTTTGCATCATTTTTGCTGCGTCTTTTCACATAGAAAGCAATGAGTAAGTGAAAAAAGCAACGTGTGAACATAGCCTAACTGAGCATGTGTGTCCACCAGCACCACCAGATCATTAAAAGGACGTACACAGTGCTATACACTTTGACCACCAGGTGGCGCCATACTTTGTGAGGAAATATTTTAATAACTCTTCACTGGACTATTTTTTAACACTATGTAAATGTCAAAAATTCTTCAATTTTATGATCTATACTATGATGAATTAAATAAATATTTATTGATAATGTTGATACAAATAATACAAAATAGAGAAAAGTATTGAATTTGCTCTTCTGGTTCTTACAACTTACAATGTCTAAGAACCAACTATAATAAGATCTGATGTCACTGTTAGACCAGTGCTGACAAAAAGTAATTTCTATGCATCGTTCATTCTAAAAAGAAAGGAATTTGGAGGAAGAATAGGTCAGATGTACTCGGAGTGTTAATATTGTGGGGAAATCAGGGGTTGGACTTTCACATAGGGCTCGGGAACATGGATGAATAGTGGTCTTGTTGTATGTAATGTATCAATATCACTGATGACGTACGTGAGGCTCCCAATGCTCTGAAGCAACATGCTGGGAATGAAGATTTATTATGATATTTAGTGACCAAGGAGATATTATTACAGAAATATAGACAAGACATGGCAAGAATATATCTAACATGAAAAAAGAAGTTGTTCTAGGTAAGCACACGGACGTTATAGAAGGCTTATATGAGTGACTTCTGCACTGGAAGGTCTATTAAGACAGTAGGTTATAATAGTTGGACATTATAGAGGGCCGTAAAGTACATTAAAACTAATTTCTATTATAGAAGGGGCAAATTTTATCCTTAAAGGGGTTTTCTGGTTTCAGGAAATTCTTGCCCCCCAGCTGCATTTTCTTTAAAAAATAAAACTGCGCTTTACTAACCCTCCCCGGGTCCAGTAATGAGTCTCTGCTGCTTGAAAAGACGCATTTTCGGGTATCTTTTATATTGCACTTTACCTAGTAAAATTGCTCATCAACATTTGCTTCCCATTGACATGTAGTGTAAAGTATAAAGTGTCTTCAGAGCAGAAGCTGGCAGAAGAATGGTCAGGTCGCTTCTTTTACCTGCTTGGCGTCTTTTGAATCCTGAAGAAGAGCAAAAATGACGCTCGAATGACTGAACATATGAACAACAAGTTGTTTTTATATAGAAATGCATATGTTCATCCTTTTGAGTGTTTTCTGAGCCTTGGAAGTCTCCGTAAGAAAAAACGTTACTTCTCAAATAATCAGTTTTCTACTTTGCACTGATGGGGGGCATGAACCTCAACAAAGCGGCAAAGCAAATAGAGGTATTTTACTTTTAAAAAGGCTCATTTAAGGGCCAATATTGACTAAGATTCTAAGATTACTACTTTCAATCGGTGGCACTATTAACCCTGTTCTCTGCCTCTGTGAAGACATATATATATATATATATATATATACACATATATGGTATGTATACAGTGGCGACCAAAAGTTTTGCATTTTTTTTTTTAGAAAGTGTGATTACTTCTGTCTGGTTGTTGTGATGCCATTTTCCTGGTGATCTTAGTAAACCGGAAGCAAATGGTTGTCAGCTATAAGGAAGGAAATTGTGTTTTACATTGTTTTATCCCTTTATGTGTTAGTTTTCAACATTTGCTGGGCCAAATGTTTTGCATATTTTGTCATGGGTAGTCAAATTTTGCCAATTTTTATTTTTTTTTAATGTGTGTGTTTTTAGGTTAAAACATGGCAAAGACAAAACCAAATTTATCACCAGATGTCAGGAAGCTTATTATTCTGAGAGTGAAGTCAGGCAAATGCCAAAAAGAGGTAACTATGGAATACAACTGTTCTCAGAGTCAAGTGTCACGTATATTAAAGAAAGAAAAAGAAGGTTCTGGAGCAGCTGACAAACCTAGAAGTGGACGACCTCGGGAAACTTCCTCCAGCGTTCATCACATTATAAGAAAAAGTCAGTAACTGATGTCCATAAAAGTGCGGTACAGATTTTGCACAAAATGAAAGAATATGGGGTCGAAGTGAGTCGCCAAACTGTGGTGTGACGACTAAGAGCAGTAGGGTTGAATATACAAGTTCCACTCAAGAAGCCTTTCATCTCTGCAAAGAACCGGAAGGTCCAACTTGAGTTTGCCAAAGTACAAAGAACACAGCCAATGGAAAGAGACAGATTGGTCTAAGATTTTGTGGTTGGATGAATCCAAGTTTAATCTGTTTGGTAGTGATGGCAAGTATTATATATATCACCCAATTGGAAAACGTAATGATGTAAGGTACCAAACACCTACAGTGAAGCATGGTGGTGGCAATGTCATGGTTTGGGGCTGCTTTTCTGCATCTGCCATTGGCCCCCTGCATAGAATTGATGGAAACATGAATGCTACCATGTACAAGGATATGCTGTAGAATGTAATGGCATCACAACAACCAGACAGAAGGAATCACACTATTAAAAAATGCAAAACTTTTGGTCGCAACTGTATGCGAGATAGGCCACCATCACAGGACGCTCGCTCCTAGGTATGGGGTAGTCAGGAGAGATAGTAGCTGGCCAAACCATTCAGCAGCTATCTATTATGTATAGTCCTTAACTGTCCTGTTCTTCAAAGTCTCTGCTCCATGGTCTTGACATTATCTTGTGTATCTCCATTTCTGTTTTGTACGTTAGCTGTGAATTGCTCAACCTTTATTATTCTTTCCTTGCAGATCTGGTATACTATTGATGAGTTTATACAATGGAAGTTATATTGTCATTATTCCTTCCGGTTATTATTAAAACTCACCCATGACTGAAGGAAGCATTCTAAAGCTGGAGCTTCATTTCACAATGGTAAGGCTGGAGCAACATAGAATTTCCATACACAATATGTCCACATTCAATGGCATCATGAACTTTGTGCTGTTATTGCACACCCAGGACATCACTAATAAGATCTATCGCTTAAAGACCATAGTGGCAAGTGATTGTGCCTTAAATTCAGCTACAAATTGGCTTGTCTTCTTCTGGACCTTTCGGATCTATTATTGTGTCAGTGCCTGGGCCCACTGGAGAATATTCTGGCACTTTGGTGAGCCAGTCTGATACTGCTGGGGAACAGAGAGTAACAATTAGATTTTGGACGTATTTTCGGTCTCAGTGCGATCCAACAAAACATGGGATTGAACTCGGACCAATGTTATTCTACGGCCCATGCACATGTCTGATTTTTTTCCTCTAATAGAGCCGGTCCGGGGAAAAAAATCGCAGTGTGCCTACGTTTATTCAGATCGCATTCAGCCATGTAAGTCAATGACTCTATGGAAAACATTGGACCACACTCGGATGACATCTGAGTGCAGTCCGATTACAGAATGGAGAAGATGGAGAAATTTGTTTCTCCATCTTCTCATTTGAGAGAATCGGATCACACAATGATCAGAGTGTCATTTGCATAATTGGCGCGATTCTTGCGCATGAGAGAATATACGTTCGTGTGATCCTAGCCTAAAGAGAAGCGATCAGCAATTGCTATATGTCTTTTGCAATAAGATATATTTTCCAATCAGATAACGATTCTGCAACAGTACTGTTCCTCTTGTATTCCTCCTGGACATTTTGCATCGATTGACAACCTGATAATTCGGCATTACCATTCCCCTTGTGAATTTGGCTTGTCCATACTCCTATACACTATAATACCATTTAATTAGTGAGAACATTGTCACAGTTTGTAAGGTCACTCCCCACTGACAAGCGGAATGGGAACGCCATTGTCAGTTTTGAAAAAAATACTTTCACGATTGAATGACAACAGATTTTGTCATCCTGACTTAGTGCCCCTGCGCTTCTTCCATGCTGCAGAGGAAAGCTCTTTCTGTTTGCAGGCGAGTGTCACCACCATGGTCTGAACTGTGAATCATCAGGAGCGCACCGCTAACTGGCAAGCAGGAAGCTGGAAGGCAGGGGAGCGGTGTGCTCCTTAGCATCAAAGATGCAACAACCCCCTTTAATTACTGAGCTTTGTGTATAGCAGGGGAGGAGTTGGTGGGGCATCTGACCCAGTAGATGGGTAGGGAATGAGTTGGAGGGGCATCTGACCCAGTAGATGGGTAAGGAATAAGTTGGCGGGGCATCTGACCCAGTAGATGGGTAGGGAATGAGTTGGCAGGGCATCTGACCCAATAGATGGGTAGAGAATGAGTTGGAGGGGTATCTGACCCAGTAGATGGGTAGGGAATGAGTTGGCGGGGCATCTGACCCAGTAGATGGGTAGGGAATGAGTTGGGGGGGTGTCACGGGTGTGTCAGAAGTGACAGACAGTTGCCCTGCAGTGGGTTGCAGGAGATCTCTACGTTTGGCATTACAGACATCTTCTTAGAGGCTGTCTCTAGGACCCAGCGGCTACCTTCCTCTGGCTAATTAACACCCTGGCCTGGGTGTATAAATACCTGCTGTGTTCCAGAGGGAGGTGCTGATGATATTCATTACTCCTTGTGAAGGCTTTAGCAAGAGCAGTACTTCTTCCTCTCTGAAGCTTGAGAACGTGCGTGCATTTGTCTGGAGTCATCTAAAGCTAAGCAATTTCCCCGTTTGTCCTCCCTTGTTGTCTTTAGTGTTCAGTGGGGATCGACTAGTACTCATCTCCTCCCTTCTCTAGCCTTAGCCATAAGCCAGGGAAAGACAGGGCGAGGCACACGTGCCACGATTGGTGAAGAGCCAATATAGGGTCATTAGGAGAGACAGGGTGACACGAGACCAGCCTAGGAGGTCTCCACTCCCCCCTTTCCTTAGAGTCTGAGCTCCCTTTCCCTCTTCCCTTTGTGTTGCACTTAGTCTTTCCCACACCTTGCGTGACGTTGGGCATCTGACCCAGTATATGGGTAGAGAATGAGTTGGCAGGGCATCTGGCCCAGTAGATGGGTAGGGAATGAGTTGTAGGGGCATCTGACCCAGTATATGGGTAAGGAATAAGTTGGCAGGGCATCTGTACCAGTAGATGGGTAGGGAATGAGTTGGGGGGGGCATCTTACCCGGTAGATGGGTAGGGAATGAGCTGGCAGGGCATCTGACTCAGTAGATGGGTAGGGAATGAGTTGGAGGGGCATCTGACCCAGTAGATGGGTAAGGAATAAGTTGTCATGGCATCTGTACCAGTAGATGGGTAGGGAATGAGTTGCGGGGGCTTCGTACCCAGTAGATGGGTAGGGAATGAGTTGGCGTGGCATCTGACCCAGTAAATGGGTAGGGAATGAATTGGCGGGGCATCTGACCCAGTAGATGGGTGCCAAGTTGGAAGATGCATCAACAAACCATTCTACTTTGGCCAGAGTACTTACACACAGTGGCAGGGCAATACGCTGAATCTTTGCTCTGGGTGAAATGATCATACACCGGTCTGAACAATTTCAGGTCATTTATCATTTGTCTGAATTATGGCTGCATGTATGGTCCACTGAATAAGCAGTCAGGCACATTGTAATGACCTTCAGTACAGTTCATATAGTTCAATAGCCGGAATAAAACTTACAAATCCCCAGATATAACATGGCAATGAACTCACATGTATAGCACGGGGGAAAACAGCGTCACAGAGCGGATGCAGCACAGACTTTAGGGAGGTGTAAGGAACATTTGTATCAAAGGCAGCGATATGGAATTAATATGTGAGTCCGGCTCTGCCTCCTTCTACTGAAAAATCAATACATGCTGCTTCTAACTACGGGACATAAAAATAAAATCTAAATATATTCAATGACGTGTCCGCGGCCACAGTGTATGGAGCATGAGGGCTTGTCTTTACTATCGGTCGTTCTCTACATGACTAATTGCGGAATGAATATCATACATCATTACAATGAGCGGCATTCATTATTTCATATACTCAGATAATGGACGGTTCCTAATCTGGGTGATTTTATTTGTTTATTTATTTATTTATTTGTTACATAAATATAAGATTTTGCAAATAAAACACATTAAGATACAATGTTGCAATCCCAGTCACACATCCCTACACACAAGGTAACCCCCCTCCTCAGTCCAATTAAAATGCATCCTTCTGCCACCAACCGGAAAACAGCTTTGCATCCACCAATGGTTGTGTGGATAACATCCCGGCTCCATAGGGCTGCATGTCCCCCCTTCACTCCCCACCTCTAAGCAGTGAGCGTGAGGATTGATCAGCAGGTCCCTGCTGAGCTGCTTGTATGTAACACGGCGGCGTCCACACCATGCTCCCTGCACCTTAATGCTGTCCTCCCTGCCCCCAGCCGGCCTCCATCACTACTGCATTATATATTTTCCTTCCGTATAAAGGGGACGCTGCTTTTTATTCCCCACAGGGGTGTGTTTTTTGTTGTTTTTTTTTGCTTTTTTTTTTTTTTATTTCTTTTTTTTTGTTTCATTCATTGCATCCAGTCCCTCCGGAACTCATCATCGAGACAGGACGTACGGCAAGGAGACGGTGAGAGAAAAAGCAAGTCTTTATTGATGGTGAGGACCGAAAGGATCTCAATTGGGCGTCACAAGAACGGACAGGTTTATCCAGCAAGAGAGGGGGGGGAGAAGAAGCAAAGACAGCCATCCCCCCCTCCCTCTCCATCCCCAGCCCTCCTCCCCCCTTTTCTCTTGAGGATTTTCCTTGCATCTGGATCCCAGTGGAAAGAGAGAAGAGAAGATGACCACGGTTGGGAAAGATGGTGGTGGAATACCGCACATGCAGTATGTTGGGCCCTACCGGCTTGAAAAGACACTGGGAAAGGGGCAGACAGGTGAGTGCTGCCGGAAACAAAGATGTAGGAGGGGAGGGTTGGGGTGGGAGCGATTCTTGATTCTGTGGGTGGGAGGACCTGTGATCAGAGATGGTCTTCATGGTGCAAAGAATATTAACCTGCAGACTGGCTTTCCCTAGACATCTGGTGGAGGCTTACGGCCTGGATCCACCACTGCTGGAGTGGGGTGGAGATGGACAATATTTAATCAAAAGGTATAAAGCAACTTCCAAGAGGTTGTAGTTGAGTAGTGGTGTATGGGGTAAGGAGGGGACGGGCAGCAGTGGAGGCAATGACAGCTGACATGTCATGTAGGCACCAGACCCAACCACTATTCTCCAAGTCAGGACAGACCTCTACAGAAGTGCACCGTCATGGCACCTCCGTAGCTTCTCTCCAGCTGGAAACTTTGTGAATGTGACCATGTAGTAAGCCATCATTTATTACATTACCGCTTTTCTAGCCATCCAAATATTTTGTGCACTTTTACTTCTGATTAATGGGGGGCTACACTCTGCAGTTTGCTGTGCGGCGTCCTTAGATTTTGCAGGTCTAGTGCATGGGATGGGATAGGGGGCTGGAGAGGGCTCGCCATTGCCTTTGTTTGGTGGTGAGCTGGGGCTTGTATGAAGCCCCTTCCGCCAAAGCTCCACCACAACTTTCTTATCATTTGTGAATGACATAAGGTCTCCAGACTTCCTAAAAGGTCTGCAGTGCAGAACAACAACTCCCAGCAGGAGCTGACAACAACCTTCTTGGACTAAATCCACTTAACCACAACCACAAACTTGGAGACAGAGACCCTAAGCATATAGCCCATCTTAGCTACGCTTGCTGATCTTCTGTTCCCTGTTATCAGCCATTCTTGGTTGAGACGAGGCAGACTGTAGCGTTCTTCAACAAGATGGAACAACCGATGCGAAATGTCCATTCCTAATGTCACTGCTACATGTAGTGGAATCTATTGTTCCCTGTTATCAGCCATTTCCAGTCGAGATGTGGCTGCCTGTAAAGTTTTGCAACAAGATGGGAGGACTGATAGGAATTCTAGAAAAATGTATATTCGTAATGTCACTTCTAAGTCTGTATACAATTGAGTGGACTCTATTGTTCTCTGTTATCAGCCATTTCCAGTCGATATGAGGCTGACTGTAGTGTTCTTCATCGAGATGGGACGACTGATGGGAAACCTAGAAAAATGCCCGTTCCCAATATCACTAGTAAGCCTGTATACGCTTGAGTGGAAGCTATTGTTCCCTGTTATCAGCCATTTCCAGTGCCTTCAAGATGGGATGACTACAAAAATACCCATTCCCATTAGAAAAATGTCCACCCCCAATATCACTACTGTGTCTCTATTGTCTACACTTGCTGTGTGCACAGTTGAGTGGAATCTACTGTTCCCTGTTATCAGCCATTTCAAGTGAAGTCCAGGAAAATGCGTGCCCCCACTACTTTCTGTCTTGTATATGACATTGACGTACATACGTATATATTATATTTGCAACCGTGTTTATGCGCTTAACTTTTATAAAGTGCTGGCGGCCATCGCAGTGCACTGATCACGGGGAGACTGCGGCTGTTGTGCAATGTACGGATTTCACTAATATTAAAGAGCGTTTAGACTTTATTATGGGGGTAGATAATCCCCTGACTACAGATGTGCAGGGCCTTGTGTAGACGGCAGTCATTGCCATGCACTGATTACGCCATCAAACAGAGACCGGCTATATGGGCCCTGTGGTAGAACGCTATATGGGCCCTGTGGTAGAACACTATATGGGCCCTGTGGTAGAACACTATATGGGCCCTGTGTAAGAACACTATATGGGCCCTGTGCTAGAACACTATATGGGCCCTGTGCTAGAACACTATATGGGCCCTGTGGTAGAACACTATATGGGCCCTGTGCAAGAACACTATATGGGCCCTGTGGTAGAACACTATATGGGCCCTGTGCAAGAACACTATATGGGCCCTGTGCAAGAACACTATATGGGCCCTGTGGTAGAACACTATATGGGCCCTGTGCAAGAACACTATATGGGCCCTGTGTAAGAACACTATATGGGCCCTGTGCTAGAACACTATATGGGCCCTGTGCAAGAACACTATATGGGCCCTGTGGTAGAACACTATATGGGCCCTGTGCAAGAACACGATATGGGCCCTGTGTAAGAACACTATATGGGCCCTGTGCAAGAACACTATATGGGCCCTGTGCAAGAACACTATATGGGCCCTGTGGTAGAACACTATATGGGCCCTGTGCAAGAACACTATATGGGCCCTGTGTAAGAACACTATATGGGCCCTGTGTAAGAACACTATATGGGCCCTGTGCAAGAACACTATATGGGCCCTGTGTAAGAACACTATATGGGCCCTGTGCTAGAACACTATATGGGCCCTGTGCAAGAACACTATATGGGCCCTGTGCAAGAACACTATATGGGCCCTGTGCAAGAACACTATATGGGCCCTGTGCTAGAACACTATATGGGCCCTGTGCAAGAACACTATATGGGCCCTGTGCTAGAACACTATATGGGCCCTGTGCTAGAACACTATATGGGCCCTGTGCAAGAACTCTATATGGGCCCTGTGCAAGAACACTATATGGGCCCTGTGTAAGAACACTATATGGGCCCTGTGCTAGAACGCTATATGGGCCCTGTGCAAGAACGCTATATGGGCCCTGTGTAAGAACACTATATGGGCCCTGTGCAAGAACACTATATGGGACCTGTGCAAGAACACTATATGGGCCCTGTGCTAGAACACTATATGGGCCCTGTGCAAGAACACTATATGGGCCCTGTGCTAGAACACTATATGGGCCCTGTGCAAGAACACTATATGGGCCCTGTGTAAGAACACTATATGGGCCCTGTGCAAGAACACTATATGGGCCTTGTGCAAGAACACGATATGGGCCTTGTTCAAGAACACTATATGGGCCCTGTGCAAGAACACTATGTGGGCCCTCTGCAGGAACACTATGTGGGCCCTCTGCAAGAACACTATATGGACCCTCTGCAAGAACACTATATGGACTCTCTGCAAGAACACTATATGGGCCCTGTGCAACAACACTATATGGGCCCTGTGCTAGAACACTATATGGGCTCTGTGCAAGAACACTATATGGGTCCTGTGCAAGAACACTATATGGACCCTCTGCAAGAACACTATATGGGCCCTGTGCTAGAACACTATATGGACCCTCTGCAAGAACACTATATGGGTCCTGTGCAAGAACACTATATGGACGCTCTGCAAGAACACTATATGGACCCTCTGCAAGAACACTATATGGGCCCTGTGCAAGAACACTATATGGGCCCTGTGCTAGAACACTATATGGGCCCTGTGCAAGAACACTATATGGGCCCTCTGCAAGAACACTATATGGGCCCTGTGCAAGAACACTATATGGACCCTTTGCAAGAACACTATATGGGCCCTGTGCAAGAACACTATATGGACCCTCTGCAAGAACACTATATGGGCCCTGTGCAAGAACACTATATGGGCCCTGTGCAAGAACACTATATGGGCCCTGTGCTAGAACACTATATGGGCCCTGTGCAAGAACACTATATGGGCCCTGTGCTAGAATACTATATGGACCCTCTGCAAGAACACTATATTGGCCCTGTGCAAGAACACTATATGGGCCCTGTGCTAGAACACTATATGGGCCCTGTGCAAGAACACTATATGGGCCCTCTGCAAGAACACTATATGGGCCCTGTGCAAGAACACTATATGGACCCTCTGCAAGAACACTATATGGGCCCTGTGCAAGAACACTATATGGACCCTCTGCAGGAACACTATATGGGCCCTGTGCAAGAACACTATATGGGCCCTGTGCAAGAACACTATATGGGCCCTGTGCAAGAACACTATATGGACCCTCTGCAAGAACACTATATGGGCCCTGTGCAAGAACACTATATGGACCCTCTGCAAGAACACTATATGGGCCCTGTGCAAGAACACTATATGGGCCCTGTGCAAGAACACTATATGGGCCCTGTGCAAGAACACTATATGGGCCCTGTGCAAGAACACTATATGGGCTCTGTGCTAGAACACTATATGGGCCCTGTGCAAGAACACTATATGGGCCCTGTGCAAGAACACTATGTGGGCCCTCTGCAAGAACACTATATGGGCCCTGTGCAAGAACACTATATGGGCCCTGTGCAAGAACACTATATGGGCCCTGTGCAAGAACACTATATGGGCCCTGTGCAAGAACACTATATGGGCCCTCTGCAAGAACACTATATGGGCCCTGTGCAAGAACACTATGTGGGCCCTCTGCAAGAACACTATATGGGCCCTGTGCAAGAACACTATATGGGCCCTGTGCAAGAACACTATATGGGCCCTGTGCTAGAACACTATATGGGCCCTGTGCTAGAACACTATATGGGCCCTGTGCTAGAACACTATATGGGCCCTGTGCTAGAACACTATATGGGCCCTGTGCAAGAACACTATATGGGCCCTGTGCAAGAACACTATATGGGCCCTGTGTAAGAACACTATATGGGCCCTGTGCAAGAACACTATATGGGCCCTGTGCAAGAACACTATATGGGCCCTGTGCAAGAACACTATATGGGCCCTCTGCAAGAACACTATATGGGCCCTGTGCAAGAACACTATATGGGCCCTGTGCAGTCCCCTATCTCATCATAATGCAGAATTACACCTGCTTGGCACCTGGAAATGGGCCCCTGACCTCTTGGGCCCCTGTGCGGCTGCACAGGTTGCACCAATGATTTGTCCGAGTCCGTCCTGTCCTGTAATGTTCTGTATACATCATGGCTGTATCCGTCTGGCAGTGCAAGGGTAAATTCCCATTTTGACAGCGCTGGCAGCGTGCATGCTTGCGTGTTGCCATCCGTCATACAGGGGAACAATAGCCACAGCTCAGATCCTCAAGGGCTTTAGGAAGGGGGGATGTGTCGTGTCCAAGGAGCGTTAGGAAATAGACGGATACAGCTATATATTGGTCTTTTTTATTTTGTGGAAGGAGAAGCAGGTGCTGGGGCTGACCGGTGTGTAATTAGCCGGGGGGAATTATTCAGCTGAGACTTCCAGCAATGTGAAAATGATCCATATGCCCCCCTTCTGTCAGCGCACACACAAAGGCAGATGACCCGCTCCCCCCCGCACAAAGACGCACACACAATATGTCAGGACATGTCGCCCGAGACACACACCTCTCACCTCTGACACCAAATACACACACCCCTGACAAAGGACTGGATGTAACCCCGACATACAGGACTGTATACCGCACCCCGGTGATAATAATATCTGCACACTGGGTATATATCTATCGGGTCATGGATAGATCCACAGACAGGCTTGTAATCACTTACGAATAGGAGAGATATTAAGTCGATAGATACTTTCATAGACAGACAGATAAATAGATAGATAGATAGATAGATAGATAGATAGATAGATAGATAGATGGATAGATATGGGATAGATAGATGGATAGATAGATAGATAGATAGATAGATGGATAGATATGGGATAGATAGATAGATAGATAGATAGATATGGGATAGATAGATAGATATGATATAGATAGATAGATAGATATGGGATAGATAGATAGATAGATAGATAGATAGATATGGGATAGATAGATAGATAGATAGATATGGGATAGATAGATAGATAGATATGGGATAGATAGATAGATAGATAGATAGATAGATAGATAGATATGAGATAGATAGATAGATAGATTCATGGGTAGAGAGAACACAATATAGAGCAATCGACAGATGATAAATTCAAAGAGATTCAGGGATAGTTCATGGATAGGTAGAAAGAATGAGGGAGAGAGAAGGGTGAAAATTAGAGCAATAGATAGGTGACAGATTGAAAAAGATGCATAGATAGGTAGATTGGTTCATTGATAAACAGATAAAGAGCAATAGTCAGATAGACAGACAAACAGACAGACAGATAGATTCATGGATAGAGAGAAAAAGTAAAATATATAGCAATAGATAAATGACAGTTTCAAAGATATATTAACGGATAGATAGAAAGAGCAATATATGGATAGACAGATTGTTTTATGGGTTAAAGAGTTAAAGGTAAATAGAAGAATTTCTAGATAGATAGATAGATGGATAGATAGATGGATAGGGAGATAGATCGATAGATGGATAGATAGACTGATTTGTGACTGTAATTATACAAATATTGTAAGAGTGAATGAAGCAAAGCACAATTTCCTAAGGCTGTGCTAACATTGTCTTGTGTTTTGTTCTTACAAGCGCCATGATGAATTTTTTATGGTCATTTTTGTAATGGATCCCATTGACTATAATGGGGCTGTCAGGTTTCTATGTTTTTTACTACACAGACTAGCACAGAAGCATATCTGACCAAACAGCAAGAGCAACATGGTGATAAATAACTAATGGAAGTGTGACCATAGCCTTCCTGAAGCCATATCACGGCCTGACCCCAGCCTGGCCGGTGCAGTACGTGTCTGGTTGTATTCTGCACACGAGGTCTGCAGCACACGGGAATGCTTCCCTCCACAATCACAAATTTACCTGAGGTGTATTCAATTCTAATAAGATGCTGAATAATTCAGACGTATCATAAAGGTGCAGATGTGTTACCACCACCAGCAGGAGGTGAGACATCTGCCAACCCATGGGTCGCTCCATACATCACTAGTGGAACGTCTTACACCTCCCCAGTGGCTCATATACTATCTTTACTTGGTTTCATGACATTTTTCAAGATATTGGTTAAACTGTTTTAGTTACTATGTGTCTCTAGGGGTCAAAATGTACTGTTGTATAGTTCACATAGGCATTGACCAGCCTAGAAGTGGCCATAGACTTGATATAAGATTTTGGCTATCCTGCCAGTTCCTCTTTAGACGTATATGCTTGGAACGGTTGAATGCGTAGGTTTATTTCAGGAAGGCAGGGGTTTCTCTGAGAAACGAAGCAACATGGCAGGTCCTGTCCAGTCCCTCGATGGGCAAACACCATAAATGAGTCCTCCATTGTACACATCCCAGCTGAAAGTTGAGTGTAGCAGGGGATCAGAGAGTCGGCCATGTGGGCACAGACACTTTCCATTCAGCAGCCAGTAGAATCTCAGGGAACTAGAAAGTCAGGGACAAAATCTATCAAACCACCAGCTATCTCATGTCTATACTCTCAACTTTTCAGAATAAGCTGTCATGTGCATACATGAGGAATAACACTTTTTGTAGCACACAGAGAGAATCAGCAGAGACATAGAGGATATTATACAGCACTACTGAGCAGTGCAGCTGTGAATCCAGCACCTGGATAAGTTAGCTAGAATCTGCACAGTCTGTTCCTCCGCCTCTTACTCTCCTCCTCACTCCTTCTCCAAGATCACCTCTCCATAGAGTATACTAGGAAGTGTAACATGACACTTCACTGTACTGGCAGTCCGTCTTGCTTTGACCAAGACATATTTGAGATGTTGTTTCAGAGTGAATCATGCGTTTAGTAAGCGGGAAGGGGGAGAAGTGGCTGATAAGTGGTAAAAGAAGCAGATTTCCATGATAACATATATTTCAAAGATTATTATATTCGCTTGTACTATTGATTTGTGCAAAGTAAAGTTTGTTGAAAGCACAGTTCCTAATTAAAATGTCTTTTGCATCAAGATACCTGCAAACTGGATATTTTCTTCTCCTGGTTAGGCTATATTCACATTTGTGCTGTGACTTCTGTCCAAAAAAGAAGTCACAGTGATATGTCAGACATGTTGTATGGTGGATCGCAAGAGCGCAAGACAGGACCCCATTCAGTTGTCATGCTTTCTGATACACTGGTAGCGATGTATCACTTACTAGGCTGTTTGCTGCAGTTTTGATTAAAAAAGTTTTATCTGCTGCAGATCTAACAGTGCTCAGAATGCTGAGCTTTGTATAACCCCGCCCCCACACCACTGATTGGTAGCTTCCTGTGTACACTGTGCATAGGCAGAAAGCTGCCAATCACTGGTGGGGGCGTGGTTGGATTATCTGGCAGCAGGTTTACTAGTCCACTCACTAGCTGATAAAACAGTGATTTTATCAAAACTACAGCAGGCAGCCCAGTAAGTGATACATCACTGGAATCAGAGTCTCTGCCCCTACATTATGCTGCTCTCATATTAGAAAAAACTTTAAAAACTTTTCAGTGATGGATTTATCTGTAATGTCTATACCAGTCATGTATTCTGTTCAGTAAATTAATCTAACAAAACTATAAAACCTCCTTCTTATGTCCTAAATCTGAGTGCTGAATGCAGGTATCACGTACGGGGACATTCCCAGTCTCATCGGCAGGTGCGATAGTCGCTGCATTTCAGACTTTTGTCCTTGTATTATGTTATTTTAGGAATGACCTCCAGGAAACATTCCCACCTGTGCACATATCCATTACCTTGCTCTACCTTTGTCTGTGTATTCTCTGAGGCCCCCTGATTATATCCACTTCTGGTCTGCAGATGTTCATTCCCATTAACCATAGCGGTGAACAGCTTGCTTTCTAGCAGACTTCTCGTTGCCACCTATTCATTAGTGTTCGTTCAGACGAACGTATTAAACGTCCGTGTGCTGTACGTATGCAAAACTGATAGCATACGGAGAGCGCAAGAACCAATGTGAGTTACTGTGGTTGTTCACATAAACGAGTTTTACACACTGACCCATGTTCTGCATGGAAAAAATGGCAGCACCCACTACTCTGATCTGTATTTAGGGTCAGACTAGTCCATTATGAGTCAATGGGGGCATACAAAACAGATCACATACAAGTTATCATCATTATGTCTTGCGTTTTTCACTGCTACATGACAATTATAAAGATAGGAAACTGCATTTGTTCTTTATTATTTATTAAATTGTACTTAGAAAAAACGGATCACATACAGATAGGCAAACGGATTGTATGCGGATGGGCAAAACGGACACACGGATTGCATACGGATGGGCAAAAGATACACATGGATTGCATACGGATGGGCAAAACATACACACGGATTGCATACGGATGGGCAAAACATACACCCGGATTGCATACGGATGGGCAAAACAGACACACGGATTGCATACGGATGGGAAAAACAGACATGGATTGCATACGGATAGGCAAAACACAAACGGAATTAATACAGATGGGCAAAACAGACACACTGATTGCATATGGATGGGCAAAACAGACACACTGATTGCTTATGGATGGGCAAAACAGACACACTGCTTATGGATGGGCAAAATGGTCACAATGATTGCATACGGATGGGCAAAACGGACACACTGATTGCATAAGGATGGGCAAAACGGACACACTGATTGCATACGGATGGGCAAAACGGACACACTGATTGCATATGGATGGGCAAAACGGACACACTGATTGCATACGGATGGGCAAAACGGACACACTGATTGCATATGGATGGGCAAAAAGGACACACTGATTGCATATGGATGGGCAAAAAGGACACACTGATTGTTTACAGATGGGCAAAACGGACACATGAATTTCATGTAGATGGGCAAAACAGACACATGGATTGCATACGGATAGGCAAACATACACACGAATGCATACGGATGGGAAAACATACACACGGATTGCATACGGGTGGGCAAAACAGACACACGGATTGCATATGGATGGGTAAAACGGACACACGAATGCATACGGATAGGCAAAACGGACACACGAATGCATACGGATGGACAAAACATACACACGGATTGCATACAGATGGGCAAAACGGACACACGGATTGCATATGGATGGGCAAAATAGACACGGATTGCATACGGATAGGCAAAACATACACACGGAATGCATATGGATGGGCAAAACGGACACACTGATTGCATAAGGATGGGCAAAACGGACACACTGATTGCATATTGATGGGCAAAACGGACACAGGGTTTGCAAATAGATAGGCAAAACGGACACACGGATTGCATATGGATGGGCAAAACAGACACGGATTGCATACGGATAGGCAAAACATACACACGGAATGCATATGGATGGGCAAAACGGACACACTGATTGCATACGGATGGGCAAAACGAACACACTGATTGCATAAGGATGGGCAAAACGGACACACTGATTGCATACGGACGGGCAAAACGGACACACTGATTGCATATGGATGGGCAAAACGGACACACTGATTGCATACGGATGGGCAAAACGGACACACTGATTGCATATGGATGGGCAAAAAGGACACACTGATTGCATATGGATGGGCAAAAAGGACACACTGATTGTTTACAGATGGGCAAAACGGACACATGAATTTCATGTAGATGGGCAAAACAGACACATGGATTGCATACGGATAGGCAAACATACACACGAATGCATACGGATGGGAAAACATACACACGGATTGCATACGGGTGGGCAAAACAGACACACGGATTGCATATGGATGGGTAAAACGGACACACGAATGCATACGGATAGGCAAAACGGACACACGAATGCATACGGATGGACAAAACATACACACGGATTGCATACAGATGGGCAAAACGGACACACGGATTGCATATGGATGGGCAAAATAGACACGGATTGCATATGGATAGGCAAAACATACACACGGAATGCATATGGATGGGCAAAACGGACACACTGATTGCATAAGGATGGGCAAAACGGACACACTGATTGCATATTGATGGGCAAAACGGACACAGGGTTTGCAAATAGATAGGCAAAACGGACACACGGATTGCATATGGATGGGCAAAACAGACACGGATTGCATACGGATAGGCAAAACATACACACGGAATGCATATGGATGGGCAAAATGGACACACTGATTGCATACGGATGGGCAAAACGGATACACTGATTGCATATTGATGGGCAAAACGGACACAGGGATTGCAAATAGATAGGCAAAACGGACACACGGATTGCATATTGATGGGCAAAACAGACACATGGATTGCATATGAATGGGCAAAACAGACACATTGATTGCATATGAATGGGCAAAACGGACACATTGATTGCATATGAATGGGCAAAACGGATACATTGATTGCATGCAGATGGGCAAAACGGACACACTGACTGCAAATGGATAGGCAAAACAGACACACGAATTGCATACGGATGGGCAAAACGGATACACTGATTGCATGCGGACATAAAAAACATCGATATAAAAAACGGACACACGGCATATGGATTGCATACAGATGAAAATTTTTTATTTTTTTATGTTAACCTGAGCGATATTACATAAACTCACGTGAGCACTGCCCTCGGATGGACATTTCCCACAATCTGAAGCTATCCACAGCTAATATCACAGGGGTTTTCTATAGCATAGTGATTAGCTGGACGCCGGGGTGATTTTATTTTAAGGAGGGTTTGACCAACTGGGCCCAGTCATTTCTGGTGATATAGGAGCATGTTAGTGATTTTTTTTTAAACCTCACTTTTGTGATCAAAAATAATCCTATAAGGCTCCTATTCTTGGCAAAATAGTCACTTTTTTGTGATATTCACTATTTCTTGCGATATTGACTCAATTTTCCTGCAACACATTAATATTGCTTTTGGTGTTTTGCCCTATATATAAATGCGTTTCTGCTGCCTTTTTTAGTAGTGTGACAATTGTGTGGCTGGGCAGCTCACACCCGCTGTAGGAGCGAGACCTATTACAGACGACTTTCCTCCCACTAATTATATATAAGAAGCTCTGTATTTCCTTATTAGGTTTGATTGCTGATTCAGTCATACTATATTATTTTGGTAATTAGATTGCTCCGCCTGTAGTTGATGCATTGTGGATCTTGTACACCAAGTGTATGGGAAATCACTGCGCATTTTGGGTACTTTAGCTACGTACAGTAACATATGTGTTAGGGCTTATTTTCTGTCCCCTAAGTTTTCAATCATCTATTTTTTTTATTGCAGTAAGTCGTTGTTTTTCAGAATCAATCAGCGCAGAGAAATAAGCGCTGGCATCATCTCAAATGTCAAATTTTAACATGTTTATTTCCATTCACGTAATAATACTCGTATACATTTCACCCAGACGAAGCAGAAGAAATTCTGTTGACATTAGTAGAAAAAGCTGATTACTTCCACTATGGTGGGGACGCTCACATTTACATTTTTGCCCCCGGGCCACTTTTCCCTTTTCTGTCCTTATACCTTCATGGTCTTTGTAGCTCTTTGTGGTTGCAGACCCCCGCTGTATCCCATCTGTAGTAAATCAATGCACTAAATTGGCTCAGCTTTTATTAAGGTAATGACCACATGTGCAGAAATAGGAAAGTATTGATACCAAGTGGACAAGGTAGCATCTAACACTGGCTATCCAAGCCTTAGTCTTTTTGGCCATTGAATAAACCCAGGCAAGCTCTAAATCTTTAAAGGGTTTTCCAGGAATATATAAAAAAAGGCTTGTGGGTTTCTAAACTAGATTCACATAAATACAGTGCTTTCCGCTGAGCATTACGTGGGGGTTTCCCATGGAATCCCCACAAAACAGTATTCCGGAAGGAGCCCAATGGACCCAATGTGGTTCTTCTTTTTAACAGCCTTCTGCTTGATCTCAAGCCATGGTGACTTGATTGATGAACGATCTGTCGGAAGATCGATCTTCTGCAAGCCTAGATAGGTCCACCAGGGTCTTCTCCACTGTTATATAGATAGTATCAAGCCATCGGGTTGCTGGTCTTCCTTTTGGACTTGAGTCTTCTATTCTTCTAACCATGATGTCCTTCTCCAGTGATTGCTCTCTTCGTATGATGTTTCAAAATTAGACAAGTCGTAGCTTGGTGATCTTTATTTCGAGTGACATGTCTGGCTTGATTTGTTCCAAAATTGATTCTTTTGTTCATCCTGCCATCCATGGTATTGATGATGTCCTTCTCCACCACGTTTATGTGCATGTCTGAAAAAGATGAATGCTGCCAGGATGGATGCCATACAGTGTTCATACTGACTCTGTCAACTGAATGGCTCCGTCAGAGCTTCCATCAGAAAACTGTTCTTTTTTTGGTGGGGGGGAGTCCAACAGACACTTCAACTTAGTGCTCGGTGAAGAGCTCTGTAAGGGCTCATGCACACAGCCATTTATATCAGAAAAGTGCTATCCGCGGTTTTCACGGATAGCACTCGTACCCATGATGGACCTGTGCACATGTCCGATTTTGATCCGAGTGTCGGACCAAAATTGAAAATCGTCAATGTAACTCCAGGGGTCCGTGAAAAACAGTTGACCACATTCGGATGACATCCAAGTCTAGTCTGATTTCCACAGACTAACAGAATGGAAAGGGTGGAGAAGCTTTTTTTTCCCTCCACGTCCAAGAAAAACTGATGCCAGTCAGATCAGAGTCTGATTAAACGCCGATTGGAAAAATCAGACTGCTTTTCTCAGATGCAGAGAAAAGGTTGTGTGACCCTACCTTAATAGTATGAACCAAGTCTAATATGCTCAACTTAAAACTTTCATCCAAAAGATGATCTGATCCTAATGACTGGAACTGCAATGGTGCCCCATTAGTTTGTAGATACTTGTCTCCACACCTGGGATACATGTCTCAAAGATATAAAGCATAGATTTGCCATTGGCTCATGAGGACGTACACATGTTTAAGGACCTGATATTACAGAAATGTCCCAATCTACCTCTACTATTGGGACTATGTTGAATAGCACTGGCCCAATACCAAGTTACTGGGAAATGCAATATCTGCTCGATGCAGAATACTAGCTGCAACTGGGTCTACACTCATAGATGGAGCATACAAGTGCGAAGGAATAGAGACTGAAGTATATGCAGCTTATGAAGTCAACCCGTTGCACAACTGAAGCTTGCTAAGAGATCAGCCAATACAACGCCAGACAGAAAATTGGGCCATACGATTTCTTATAGTATATGTAATTGGATATGTTTGGAGGAAACCCCCTTTTTTAGACTCTTTCCTTAAGACCATATAAAGCGGCCCATAAACCAGTGGCTTTCAACCAATCTAGACTAATTTCTAGTGCATTATCGGTAGCTTTTGTGACACCCAGGTCGTAAAACAAAGCAGCCGCTGATCTGCGCATTGTAAGAGATTATCCAGTGTAATGTATGGAGTGGTCAAACTACTAAACTACTAAACTAAAACCTCTTCACGCCAGCTATAAATGGCAGATCCCTCCCTGTACAGTATCTTGTGTCACTAATTCCGCAAACACCGTGGCCCAGATGCATCATCTACCATTTTTTTTTAGTCTTGAGCTATTTGTCAAATTCTTTCAACTTTCATTTCACGCAAAAAAAATGTGACTTTCCAGCTCCAAAAAATTAACAAATCCATCCAAATAGTCAGACTTCAACTGCGCCAAAATACCAAAATTAAAAACTCCGCCAGATACCATTCTCCAGGAAGGGAAAAAACAAATGGGACATTTGGTAGAAGTGGCATTTCATGAATCTGTCTAAAACATCTGGAAAAGCTAAGTAAAAAATAAAACAAAAGACGTAAAAAAAAAAGACAAAAACTTATAGAGGTTAAGGGGCAAATACTAAAAGCCACAAAAAAGGAGGAAAAGTGGAGAAACAACAATAATAAATGAGGGCCTAGGTCTATACCTGTATAACATACCTGTCGAATTGTTCATGAAGCGCTTTGCACTTTTTCGGGTACGCTACATCTAAGGGTTCTTTCAGAGGTCCGTGATCATCGGTCCGATCTCGGATCACAATGGACTGACTGGCCGTTCTTCTGCTGACCTCACGCGTGACAACTTCATATATTGCTATGAGGCTGGGAGGCGTGTAGTCAGTCCGAGATCGGACCGGTGATCACGGACATCTGACAGAGCCCTTAGTGATCTGGGTGTACGTTCTACTGTTTCTTGCTCCGACTACTTTAAATACAAAGTCTTCTGATAACCGGAGTCGCCGCCTACCTCATTAGATATAAAAAGAACGTGTGGATTAAAGACTACATTCACGTCGCTTGCTGAGCCGGGGCTTTGATTTCAGTGACATTGGGAGAATGACGCAGTGGGAAGGGGTCCTGAATTCACTCGCTTGCTACGGTGGAGATGGTTTCTCCTAGCAACTACGGAGATGTCCTACAGCTGTCACAGCGACAGATTTAGCAGAAAATAGTAGAAAAGGGCTGGCCGGATTACGGGCAAACATAAAAAACACTACTTCATATATACCTAACGTCTGCCACGTTTAGATTGCCCATAGATTTTATTATTATTTTTTTTAGGTCAAATATTAGTCCTTCATTATCTACAGCAAAAATCAAAAAGTGGTCCAATTCCCTTTGCAGACAGGGAGGGGGAAAGCATTAGTGGTAGCCTGTCCTGGGGCCATCCTCTCTATGGCACGCACACCCGCTCTCATTTATCATTTTTCCTCAGGCTCCAACTTGAATAAACTGTATATTTTTACGGCTATTATCAACTGACGGGCATATATCATAATGGATCGCTGTGCAGCCATCATATACGGCTCTTATTATTAGAAAAAAATTAGAGAAAACTTTAAGGCCGTGTTCACACAATACATTTTTTATTTTTTTTTGCATGGTAAAATTTCTGCATTACTACCACATTTTCAGAAAATCATGGCAAAAGAAAACCACAATGTGGGACAATGGCCTTAGGCTAGGTTCCCCTTTGTGTGTTTTTTTTTTCCACTGCGAATTTTCGTGCGCAGAAAACACAGTTTATTACAGTCAGAGCAAAGTTTATGAGGTTTATGTAAATCTAGTATCCCACTGTGATTGTTAAGAGACTGCGAGTGCGGAAACTAATTTTGAAATTGGCAGCATGTCTTTTTCTCTTAATATGTGTTATATTTACGGATTTGATCCATAAACTTGAAAAGATGCGGAAAATCTGGAGATAAAAAAAAAATATTTTTTTTCAGAAAAAGTTTTGTTATTTTAAATGTGGAGTATCGAAAAGATACAAAAACCGCAGCAAAAGAAAAGAGATAAAAATGCACGCTAAAAGCGCATTGAAAATATGCAAGTTACCTAGTTTAGCAAATTGAGGCAGAAATTCTGCAACATCAAAAACTACTTGAGCATGTCCTATTCTGATCCTCCTAATCAGACCTGAGATTTGCGGATCTCAGTTGCATTCCATTTTACTCAATGGCTCCATGTGCTGTCCGGAAAAGAAATCGGGCAGCACACGAAGATTTCACACAGATGTGTGAATGCTGCCTTATAGTGGCTTGCAAAAGTATTCACCCCCTTGGCTTGCTATCTATTTTGTTACATTACAACCTGTGTTTAAATATTTTTGTAATCTCATTTGTGTGTGATGCATCAGCACTAAATAGTCTAAGTTGGTGAAGTCAGAAAAATCTAGGCAGAAATTAAATGTATGGGATCAAATAACGAAAAATTGTCATGTGCATATGTATTCACCCTTTTTGTGATGAAGCCCCTAAAAATTTCTGGTGCAATCAATTACCTTCATAAGTCACATGCTTAGTGAAAGGAAGTCCACCTGTGTGCAATCTAAGTGTCACATATCTGTCACTATATACACACCTTTTCTGAAATGCCACAGAGGCTGCAACACCATTAAGAAAGAAGGACTACTAACTAAACAACACCATGAAGACCAAGGAGATCTCCAAACAAGTCACGGACAAAGTTGTTGAGAAGTACAAGTCAGGGTTGGGTTATAAAAAAAAAAAATCCCAATATCTGATGATTCCCCGGATCACCATCAAATCTATTATTATCAAATGGAAAGAACATGGTACCACAACAAACCTGCCAAGAGAGGGCCGCCCACCAAAACTCTCAGCCCAGGCAAGGGGGGCATTAATCAGAGAGGCAGCACAGAGACCAATGGTAACCCCGAAGGAGATGCAGAGTTCTTAAGAAGACTAGAGTATCTGTCCATACAACCACAATAAGCCGTACACTCCATAGAGTGAGCAGAAAAGTAGAAGCGTGGGCAGAAAAAAGCCTTTACTTACACACAAAAATTATAAGACTCTTTTTTAGTTTGCCAAAAGACATGGGGGAGACTCCCCAAATGTATGGAGGAAGGTGCTGTGGTCAGAGGATACCAAAATAGAACTTTTTGGCCACCAAGGTAAACACTATGTCTGGCACGAAACCAACACAGCTCATCACCCAAAGAACACCATCCCCACAGTGGAACATGGTGGTGGCAGCATCATGCTGTCGGGATTTTTTTTGGCAGCAGGGACAGGGAAAATGGTCAGAGTCAAAGGGGATATGGATTGTGTGAAATACAGGGATATTGTTGAGCAAAACCTGGTTCAGTCTATCAGTGATTTGAGACTGGGATGGACGTTCAGCTTCCAACGAGACAATGACCCAAAGCATATTGCTAAGGCAAAACTTGAGTGATTTAGAGGGAAATGTGTAAATGTTTTGGAGTGGCGTAGTCAAAGCCCAGACCTTAATCCAATTGAGAATCTGTGGTCAGACTTGAATATCGGTGTTCACCAGAGGAAATCATCTAACTTGAAGGAGCTGGAGCAGTTTTGCCTTAAGGAATGGCCAAAAATCCCAGTGGCAAGTTGTGGAAAGCTCATAGAAACTTATCCAAAGCGACTTGCAGCTCTAATTGATGCAAAAGGAGGCTCTACATAGTACTACAAAGCCAAGGGGTTTGAATACTTTTGCAAGCCACTGTATGTGCATGAAATTTATTAGATGTGTTCATTTTTATCTCAGCCATCCACAACCGTCCGTGTGCTTGCTTCATTGTTTGACAGCACCAATGGATCATGTTTCCTGTTAATGATGATGGTAACACAAACAGAGGGACTTGCAGAGCTTATGCTGAAGCAGCAATAGGAAAGCCTTTTGCTTTGTGTCATCATTTTTCTCAAATCTCCCCTCCATAATACTAAGGGTAGATTGCAGTCGAGCCGCAGACAGGATGTTACCAAATAAGTTAGTGCCCTTTTGGGACCCTGGCTGCCCTTTAAGCCTCAAACCACTGAGCTATACATACTCGTCTGTGCCACTGGATGGTTTCCGGTTCCAGCACAGACGCCTGGTTTTGCAGCTTGCTCATGTCACAATAGCTGCCATTGTTCATGTTAAACGATCAGTATTCCTCAACCACCCCCCTTCCTTTTTTTTTTTCGTCCGGCTAAATTCACAACCCCCTGAAATGACGCATGGTTGTTTAGATCTCGAATCAGGTTGCAATCCAAGTGATATTTCTCCTCCTAATGCAGCAGGGCAGGAACATCATGCCAGTTGTAGATTACTAGAGGTAAGAAATCCAGGGAACCTCTTGAGAGAAGATTAAGAGGAGGACAGACTCAGAAAGGCCTGGTTTTGGTGTAATTACTGCATAATACCAAGGACAAGCCGAGTTCTGCAAGAGGTGACCTTCTGACTTCAGATTAGCGGATAATCTGGGGACACATTGCTTGCAGTGCAGATGCGGGAAATTCGCTATCCCAGCATGAAAAGCGCAGGATGTTTCTATGAAATGTACGTTTCCACTGACCAGAAACCTATAGGAGCAAGTCTACTTCTACATATCTCGCCCACTTATCTGCTTTTACAGCTTCGCTTTTACTGTAAGAGGCTCTATGATGTCATAGCAGCTGATTGCAGCCAATGAGATCTCTGCTTTACACAGCTTTCCATCAAGTCGCCGAGCTGGCAGAAGAGAAGAGAGGGAAGAATTCACTATGGAGGCGTAAATCACTGTTCTCGGCCTCCCATTACAGACAGCAGCAGACATGCAGGATTTTTCTTGCTTTTTTTTTAAATTCATTAATGAAAGTGCATTGATGTAATCGGTGGATTAAATTATTTAGAGCATAGGAGAAAAAAAAACAACTCAAAAATGTAGTAGAAGCGAGTTAAAGAATCTGTCGGAGTTGCTGTTTCTCCAAGTCGGCCAATAGACCAAACGGTGGGATAAATATGGACTTTGTAATGCTTTAAGAATGATGGGTCCCTCTCTTTTCTGCAAAAATGGGGGAACAATGGAAATGACAAAAGCGCAATTGGGTGTTATCTGGGTAAAAAAAATGAGGACAGACATGTCCAGTTGTGCTCGCTTGGTTGGGTTGTGTGCACGGGAGGTTGCTGCAGACCCACAAGGTGAAATCAAGAGAAACTGGAAAGGAATGGGTTGAACCTGTGCTGCCGTTAAAGGACAATGAGAAGACCGGAATCCAAAAATATGCGGTTTATTAGTCAATGCATTTCGAAGTATACAACTTCTTCATCAAGACATACCAACATGGTTTCAAGAGAATATAGTCGGCGCTCCGTACTGCTGGGGTGGTGCACGTGAAGAGTAGTGTTCTAGGAAAAGCAAATCCCGACACTCACGTGTTGCAAGTCAATTCGTTTATTCCACAACGAATTGACCAACAACACAAAACCACCATGGTTTGTCCTGATGAAGAAGTATAATTTGAAACGCTTTGACTAATAAACCGCATATCTTTGGATTCCGGTCCTCTCATTGTCCTTCAATGGCAGCGCAGGTTAAACCCATTTCTTTCCAGTTTCTCTTTTCTGCAAGGTACAGTCAATATGTACAGTCAGAGGCTTATGTAGAAGAAAGGGGCCCTCGGAAACCCAATAAAGTGGGTTTACCACCCAAACAGGCCATTGTTTTGTTGACCATTTTCGACCTAGGAACAGTTGTCCCAGTGCAGTTTCTATGAAGGTCTTCCTAAACTCAGTGGGTGGGCCAAAGCAGTTGTAGGACCCCTTCATCCCAAGACCCCCATATCTGCCACATACGACCTTGTATACTGGCCTACAACTTTCCATTTATCTTTTTTTCTCCCATACCATTTCTATCCAACATAAGCCGTAGATGGACAGTGGAACCCCAGCTTTTATCATGTCAGTGACTCTGTATGCTTTGATGTATCTGACATAGGATCATTGCAATGCAATTCAATTTATACACACAAAATAAGAAAAAATATAATTTTCTCTGCATCATGCAGACCCGTGTGCGTCTATACTATGGTGCCGGCATGGGTCCTTGTCATCGCTCAGCACTGCAGAGTTATATATAGAGCCTCTATCTGCAGTCTCAGTGCTGCCTCTGTGCACTAGGATTACAGAGACCGATGGAGGTCAGGCTATACAAAGCTGGATTAACTCCTTCTTTACCGAAGAAATACTCCATTTCATGTCTCTTTAGAACCCATTCACGCAAAAAAAATGTCTCCAATCTTAAATATAGAGATTTATCTAGTATTCAAAAGAGCTGGGAACAACACGTCACCCCGGAAATTATGCATTCACCGGCATAGCAGGCCATTACTAGATCCCATGTGCGGTCCACTCCTCTCCGACATTTCTTTTAATTGAAAAATGGCTTCTGTTCTGATCTATAATTGTTCAGGACCCTGGACAGCAATTGACATAGGTGTCGTCAGCAAGACAGGAGGTGAAGGGTAGACGTGAAGGGTAGCGAAGTAGGTTTTCCTTCTATGCAAGCTTAATCTATTAGCCAGAACTTTTGCAAAAAGTAATTATAACAACGAAAGAACATGGTTGTCCTGGTGTTACGGAGGTGTTTCCAAGGTCAATGGCCGCTGCTAACCAGCATAAGAGCTGCTTGCCATGGGAACCTAAATTAGCATAACTGGTTCTGCAGAATTTTTTTTTGACTCATTGTGCCCATATAAATATTGCTTCTTCAGAATGTCAATTCTACATGCAATGTGCCTGATTTTTGTGATGCACATATGATGACCAAATTGTCAGAAAACCATGGTGCCAAATGCTGCACTTGTCAGTGATTCCACATCCACCATGGCTTGCAGTGGTTGGCTGGATCAGTAACAAGGTACAATGAGTAGATGAGCTCACCGTTGTAGGTATCCACCATCGCATAGGTTTCGGAGGTTCAGCAAGCCCCTCGGTCCAAGCAAATACATCTAATATAATGACAAAAAAAGCCGGCGTCTCTGATAAAATCTCGGCAGCTTTATTACATTTTCATTAAAATCAGGTCACAAACAGGAGAGTGTTCTGGTGTTGAAGCGTTTTGACTTGAACAGTCTCAATTGTTAAGAGTAAGACCGTTCAAGTCGAAACGCGTTAACACCAGGACACTGTCCTGTTTGTGACCTGATTTTAATATAAGTGTAATAAAGCTGCCGAGATTTTATCGGAGACGCCGGCTTTGACGTTATATTGAATAAGATATGATGCCCATAGTAGCTACTTTGTATCTTTACAGAGGACCAAGCCAGAATTCATAATGTATGTATGGTGGTAAGCCTTTTGCTTGGATATAATGGCAGAATTTTTGCAATTTTCCAGAATTTTTTACAATCTTAGTAAACTTTTTAGGATGTCCAATATAAGATAAAGCCTTGTGATTTTTTTTTGGGTGGCCATACACTTCATATACCTGTCGGCTGTAAGTGTTTTTAATTATTACCCCCTATCCCGTCACACATATCAACTCAGTGTTATGGTGGATTTTGGGAGGGGAATAAGTCACTGTCAGAAACCTCTGGAGGCATCTTTATTTTCCCTTGAGAACAAATATTTGGGCATGTTGAAATCCGATATGCCCGAACCTTTTTTATCAATACAAATGATCAATTGATCCTGCTGAAATTGCCATTTGTCTAATGTGTAAGAGGGCATTTACACCACCAACTTGGCAACGCTAAACGACCGCCAATCGGTAGATATTTGCCGATCGGCGGTTTATAATAACCTGTTTAGGCAGGCAGGAAGCTCTTCAGATGCGCACTGAATGATCTGCTCATCTATTCTCAACAGCACAATTCTTGTTTACTTAGCACAACGTGCTGCCGAGATCGATGACCTTTAGCGCAAACTAGCGTTTTGCTTTTTCGTTGAGTGACCGGCAGTCTCTGTAGAGTAAATGGATCTTAAAGAGAACTTGTCATCATTATTTTATACCTCAAACCAATTGCATGTACATAAAGGTGCTTTAATGCTGCGTAAATCCTCACCTTTCTTGTAGAAATCTGTTTTACTGTTTTAGAAAAATCCATAGCTGAAATTGTAGCTAATGAGTTGCAAGTGCAGTGGGCGAGCGCTGCACTTCCATCTCTTTTCCCTGCTGACCTTCTGCATCCTGCTGTCTCTGACAGGTCACTGACATATGAGTGACTTATCAGAGGCAGGCAGCGGGCAAGGAAAAGACAGAGAAACAGAGGTGTAAGTGCAGAGATCACCCGCTGCACTTCCAACTCATTAGCTACAACTTCAGCTATGGATTTCTCCAAGACGGCAAAACAGATTTCTACAAGAAAGGTGAGGATGTACTCAGCATGAAAGTGCCTTTATATACATGCCATTTGTTTGGGGTATAAAATCCTGATGACAGGTACCCTTTAAGAATCCCTTTAGTATTGAGTTGGTCAAGCAGGTAGAGTATTCTCAATTCTCCTTACTTGGTGATATGTAGTTACTTCTAAATGATATAACTACTTCTATGCAGTCCCACTTTCACAGAACTGGGGTGCAGAAAAGCGCAATAGGGTTTTAACTGATATCAACAGGTATATAAGTAGGGAGTGCTTGCTCACCTATTAGGGTTGTGAACCCACAACAATTTTAGAGCTGCTGTATTGCTAAATCTAAAAACTGTGATTGTGTGAGAACAGCTGCATCCAGAAATCTAAGTGATACATCATTGGATTCAGCTTCTCTTTGTCTACATCAAGCTGCTGTCTGATGAGGTAGCAAAAACCTGGCGACAGATTCCCTTTAATATTCCATTTTAGTACTTTCACAGAATGGCATTTTTCTGATGTACGCACCGTTCACTGAGGTTCATTGGTATGCCATAGCTTGCGGTGTCAGGAGATCCATACCGCCTATCGATTTCACTGAGTTCTAAGGTAAATTATGAAGAGAAAGAGAATAGTAACTGCGAGGGATTTCTCCTCTTCCTGTTTGGCTGCGGGTTTCTAGCATATCATCACGGCTGGAGCACTTTCAGTGGCTCCTTCTTACATATACCTCTAATTCAAGGTCCACATTGATTGAGATGAAAAGTACCCAAAACATGGTGCTCATGCGTCACAGCGTCCCATGTTCCCCAGATCATTTACAATCCCCAGAAATCACAAAGCAGATGGATACTGAGCAGATCAGGGCTAAGCTGTGCTGGGGAGATTACAGGGGGAGCTATTTGTATAGGACGGAGGGGTGGGCAGATGGTGCTCTATCAAACTTCATCTCTCTATCCCTTTCTCGCTTTTACTCCATCCTCTTTGTCTGGCTTCCTCTTTTATCTGCTGTAATTCACTTGCCTGAATATGCAAATAATTGAAGGGGCAAAATTAGAAATAATACCCAGCCTACCCCTACTAGTCTATAATAATGATGAAACTGATGAGTTGTTGTTTTTTTTGTTTGTTTTTTAATTATTGTTTTTCAAAACAAAAAAGGAAAAATCAAAACTATAACAATATTAAACAAAGCCTAATAGAACCGGACAAAACAAAAATTGATGAGTTTTTACATTGGACAGCGGAGATGTTATTAGTGGGTTCTTGCTGTCCAACTAATTGTCCCCTGAATACTATTAAGGCAAACGACTCCCCAAATTATAGCCTGCCGTGAGTAAGTGGGTCACGTACTTACGCATGGGTACTTCTAGTTTTATATGAATAGATGATTTTCATCCTCTTCATATCTATTCTTTATTACGTAATGCAAATTTCTAGTTCTGAAATTGGCCCTTAAAGGAGGTATTAACCTCTTCCCTGCCCCACATTAACCAGTTATCATTGTAATGACATCGTCCGTCATGGAAAATAAGAATAAAGGAATAACAAACATAATAGTCACACAAACCAGTATTAATCTATGGTCACACCACGTTTGGCTGCATGAGGCCATGCGTCTCTTTAATTAGGCTAGACGGATGCTAAACATGTCCCTTTGCCCTCGACCTGACTCGAACACATCAGTGCCCCACAAAAAGAAGGTAAGGGATATCATAGTAGACAACACTGTTCCATCAGGTAAAAAAAAACGTAGCCGGTGAATGTACAGTACAGACCAAAAGTTTGGACACACCTTCTCATTTAAAGATTTTTCTGTATTTTCATGACTTTGAAAATTGTACATTCACACTGAAGGCATCAAAACTATGAATTAACACATGTGGAATTATATACTTAACAAAAAAGTGTGAAACTACTGAAAATATGTCTTATATTCTAGGTTCTTCAAAGTAGCCACCTTTTGCTTTGATGACTGCTTTGCACACTCTTGGCATTCTCTTGATGAGCTTCAAGAGGTAGTCACCGGAAATGGTTTTCACTTCACAGGTGTGCCCTGTCAGGTTTAATAAGTGGGATTTCTTGCCTTGTAAATGGGGTTGGGACCATCAGTTGTGTTGTGCAGAAGTCAGGTGGATACACAGCTGATAGTCCTACTGAATAGACTGTTAGAATTTGTATTATGGCAAGAAAAAAGCAGCTAAGTAAAGAAAAACGAGTGGCCATCATTACTTTAAGAAATGAAGGTCAGTCAGTCCGAAAAATTGGGCAAACTTTGAATGTGTCCCCAAGTGCAGTTGCAAAAACCATCAAGCGCTACAAAGAAACTGGCTCACATGAGGACCGCCCCAGGAAAGGAAGACCAAGAGTCACCTCTGCTTCTGAGGATAAGTTTATCTGAGTCATCAGCCTCAGAAATCGCAGGTTAACAGCAGCTCAGATTAGAGACCAGGTCAATGCCACACAGAGTTCTAGCAGCAAACACATCTCTACAACAACTGTTAAGAGGAGACTTTGTGCAGTAGGCCTTCATGGTAAAATAGCTGCTAGGAAACCACTGCTAAGGACAGGCAACAAGCAGAAGAGACTTGTTTGGGCTAAAGAACACAAGGAATGGACATTAGACCAGTGGAAATCTGTGCTTTGGTCTGATGAGTCCAAATTTGAGATCTTTGGTTCCAACCACCGTGTCTTTGTGCGACGCAGAAAAGGTGAACAGATGGACTCTACATTATTATTATTATTATTTATTATTATAGCGCCATTTATTCCATGGCGCTTTACATGTGAAAAAGGGGTATAATACAAGAACAATTACAATAATCTTGAACACAATGTGACAGTGACTGGTACAGGAGGAGCGAGGACCCTGCCCGCGAGGGCTCACAATCTATGAGGGATGGGTGAGAATGCAGTAGGTGAGGGTAGAGCTGGCCGTGCAGCGGTATGGTGGAGTGGTGGTTACTGCAGGTTGTAGGCTTGTCGGAAGAGGTGGGTCTTCAGGTTCCTTTTGAAGGTTTCCACGGTAGGCGAGAGTCTGATACGTTGGGGTAGAGCGTTCCAGAGTAGGGCTTAAGCACGGGAGAAATCTTGTATACGGTTGTGGGAGGAGGAGATAAGAGGGGAGTAGAGCAGGAGATCTTGTGAGGATCGGAGGTTGCGTGCAGGTATGTAACGGGAGACTAGGTCGGAGATATATGGAGGAGACAGGTTGTGAATGGCTTTGTATGTCATGGTTGGGGTTTTGAACTGGAGTCTCTGAGCAATGGGGAGCCAGTGAAGAGATTGACAGAGAGGAGAGGCCGGGGAATAGCAGGGGGACAGGTTGATTAGTCGAGCAGCAGAGTTTATGATAGATTGGAGGGGTGCGAGAGTGTTAGAGGGGAGGCCACAGAGCAGGAGGTTGCAGTAGTCAAGGCGGGAGATGATGAGGGCGTGCACTAGTGTTTTTGCAGATTCATGGTTTAGGAATGTGCGGATCCGCGAGATATTTTTGAGTTGGAGTCGACAGGAAGTGGAAAGGGCTTGGATATGTGGTTTGAAGGAGAGTTCCGAGTCCAGGGTTACCCCAAGGCAGCCAGCTTGAGGGACTGGGGAGAGTGGGCAGCCAATGACGTTGATAGATAGGTCAGTTGGGAGGGTTGAATGAGATGGCGGAAAGATGATGAATCCTGTTTTGTCCATGTTAAGTTTTAGAAATCTGGCAGAGAAGAAGGATGAAATACCAGACAGACATTGTGGGATTTTGGTTAATAAGGAGATGATATCGGGTCCAGAGAGGTAGATCTGTGTGTCAGCATAGAGGTGATAATGAAAGCCATGAGACTCTATGAGCTGTCCCAGGCCTAAGGTGTAGATGGAGAAGAGCAGGGGTCCTAGAACTGAACCTTGGGGGACACCGACAGATAGGGGGCGAGATGAAGAGGTGGTGTGTGAGTGGGAGACACTGAATGTCCGGTCTGTTAGGTATGAGGAGATCCAGGATAGGGCCAAGTCTGTGATGCCGAGAGATGAGAGAGTCTGGAGTAAGAGGGAATGGTCCACTGTGTCAAAGGCAGATGACAGGTCTAGGAGGAGGAGGACAGAGTAGTGTCGCTAAGATTTGGCGGTTAGTAGGTCATTTGTGACTTTAGTCAGTGCAGTTTCAGGAGAATGGTGCGGTCGGAAACCAGATTGTAGGCGGTCAAAGAGGGAGCAGGAGGAGAGGTGGGAGGACAGTTCAGAATGGACATGTTGTTCCAGTAGTTTTGAGGCATAGGGGAGAAGTGATATGGGGCGATAGCTAGTCACGGAGGATGGGTCAAGGGAGGGCTTTTTGAGGATGGGTGTGATTGAGGCTTGTTTGAAGCATGAGGGGAAGACACCAGTTGTTAGTGACAGGTTGAAGAGGTGGGCTAGGGCAGGGATGAAGATAGTGGTAAGGTTTGGGATGAGGTGGGACGGGATTGGGTCAAGTTTACAGGTGGTGAGGTGTGATTTGGAGAGTAAGGAGGAAAGTTGATCTTCAGAAATGGTGGAGAATGTAGTTTTGGAGGAGGAGGGTTGAGTAGGTGTGGGGAGGGGCTGTGGGGACTTTAGGCAAAAGCTTTGTCTGATGGTGTCAATCTTCTGCTTGAAGAATGAGGCAAAGTCTTCGGCTGAAGTAAGAGGAGAGGGTGGAGGCACTGGGGGACGGAGGAGAGAATTGAAGGTGTTGAATAGTTGTTTAGGGTTGTGAGACAGGGAGGATATGAGAGATGCAAAGTATGTTTGTTTTACTGCAGTGAGTGTGGACTTGAAGGTAGTGAGGGACTGTTTGAATGCGATGAAGTGCTCATGGGAGTGGGACCTTTTCCATCTACGTTCAGCAACCCTGGAGGCCCGTCGCAGTTCTTTAGTTAGGCTGGTGTGCCAGGGTTGTCTGTTGATTGTGCGAGCCTTGGTATGCGTGAGGGGGGCGACCGAATCGAGAGCTGCAGCTGTTGTGGTGTTGTATAAAGTGGCAGCAGCATCTGCATCATGTAAGGAACTAATGTCTGTAAGAGGGAGGAGGGATTCAGAGAGAGAGTGTAGGTCAAGGTGTTTGAGATTTCTACGAGGGCATGCAAGTTTGTGGAGTGGGGATTGTTGCCCCGGGGAGAAGAGAGAAGAGAATGTGAGTAGGTTGTGGTCAGAAAGAGGGAGAGGTGAGTTAGAGAGGTTAGATTGGGAACAGAGGTGTTTGAAGATGAGGTCCAGCGTGTGGCCGTCTTTGTGGGTGGGTGTGGAAGACCACTGAGTAAGACCAAAGGAGGAAGTGAGGGATAGAAGCTTAGAGGCAGCTGAGAGGGAAGTGTCAATGGGGATGTTAAAGTCGCCCATGATGATAGTGGGGATGACAACAGAGAGGAAATGAAGGAGCCAGGTGGTGAAGTGGTCAAAGAAAGTGGTGGTTGATCCTGGGGGGCGGTAGATGATAGCCAGTTGGAGGTTGGATGGGGAGTAGATGCGCACGCAGTGCACTTCAAAAGAGGGGAGAGTAATTGCGGGCGGCAGTGGGATATGGGTGAAGGAGCAGTTATCTGAGAGGAGGAAACCTATTCCTCCACCGTGCTTGCCGGTGGGGCGGGGGGTATGGGAGAGGTGGAATCCGCCATACGAAAGTGCAGCCTGCATGCCTGGTTCCCAGCGTGAAGCATGGAGGAGGAGGTGTGATGGTGTGGGGGTGCTTTGCTGGTGACACTGCTGGGGATTTATTCAAAATTGAAGACATACTGAACCAGCACGGCTACCACAGCATCTTGCAGCGGCATGCTATTCCATCCGGTTTGCGTTTAGTTGGATCATCATTTATTTTTCAACAGGACAATGACCCCAAACATACCTCCAGGCTGTGTAAGGGCTATTTGACCAAGAAGGAGAGTGATGGGGTGCTACGCCAGATGACCTGGCCTCCACAGTCACCAGACCTGAACCCAATCGAGATGGTTTGGGGTGAGCTGGACCGCAGAGTGAAGGCAAAAGGGCCAACAAGTGCTAAGCATCTCTGGGAACTCCTTCAAGATTGTTGAAAGACCATTTCCGGTGACTACCTCTTGAAGCTCATCAACAGAATGTCAAGAGTGTGCAAAGCAGTCATCAAAGCAAAAGGTGGCTACTTTGAAGAACCTAGAATATAAGACATATTTTCAGTTGTTTCACACTTTTTTGTAAAGTATATAATTCCACATGTGTTAATTCATAGTTTTGATGCCTTCAGTGTGAATGTACAATTTTCATAGTCATGAAAATACAGAAAAATCTTTAAATGAGAAGGTGTGTCCAAACTTTTGGTCTGTACTGTATATTTTGTATGTGTATTTTTCATAGAAGTGTATGGGTGACAGATGACACTGTAGGGCTGCCGTCACAGGCATCTGTTTAACGGATACATTATGGGCTTCTTTTTATGTTGTAGCCATTAAATACTAAGGGTATGATACAATGGTATCCATCATCCATAGGCTATAATGGCATCCATTTAAAGGGAATCTGTCACCAGGTTTTTGCTACCCCATCTGACAGCAGCATGATGAAGGGACAGAGACCCCAATTCCAGCCATGTGTCACTTTCTGGGCTGCTTGCTATCATTTTGATAAAATCCCTTTTTTATCTGTTGTAGATCTAGCAGTTCTCTGAATGCTGATCTCTGTATAAGTCCGCCCACACCACTGATTGGTAGGTGACTGTGTACACTGTGCATAGGCAGAAAGCTGCCAATCAGTGGTGGGGGGAGCATTATGCAGAGATCATGAATATAGAGGACTATGTGGCAGCAGTCCTCTAGTTATAATCTCCTGCTGATAAAACTGTGATTTTATGAAAACCACAACAAGCAATCCAATAAGTGATACATCACTGGAATCAGGGTCTCTGTCTCTACTTTATGCTGCTCTCATTTTATGTAGCAAGAATCCGGTGACAGATTCCCTTTAAAGTGAACCTGTCATGTCGAATAACGCTATTCATCTGCAGATATAGCATTAGGAAGGTGCCCGGCCGCTGTACTAAAAGTACAACACCCGGGAAAAAAATGAAATTTATCCCTCGTGGGAGCTGCCGACTTTCAGGCACACAGGTGTGTCAGCGCGGCCACAGCCACCGCTCTGTGCATTGTTAGCAGTGGCTGAAGCACGCTCTGGCACTTTGACTGACAGCCAGCTCAGCACTCTGCACTACAGAGCCAGCTGTCAGTCGGAGTGCCGGAGGTGTGCTTACAGCTGCTACTCCGGCTGCACCTTTATGACTGAAAGCCGGTGGATTCCAGGAGGAATAAAGTTCCTTTTCTCCGGGGTGCCACACTTTTGGTACAGTGACAGGGCACTATCCTAATGTTATTAGCCCTATATCTGCAGGTTAATAGCGTTATCTGACGTGACAGGTTCCCTTTAAATGATCCTCCATGAGAAGGCTAACAACACTACTGTTAAAAGGATCCCATATTGGTCTAGGGGTGATGGTCTTTGTTTATAGGGGTTCTCGAGGAACAGAAAAGTAATCTACAAATAAATACTTAATAGTCCTAATTAGGCAGTAATGAGCTGCTCGCTGCTGTGACCCGGTGACCGCTTTACAGTACTTGGTTTGGGATTTTTCCAGGTTACAGCAGCAGATCTTCCTACTGCACATGCTCACAAGCACCTGTCCTACTAACAACTTAGGACAGGTTATATTTATAATGGCATTTTATTTATCTTTCTATTCCGGTGAATCCCTTTAACATCTTGGGATCTTTTCCCGGCATATACTTTAAACTAAGGCCATGAAAACTAATTTTGCAAAAGCATCAGGGGCTCACACATTAATAGGTTCACATCTTGCACCACCACCACCATAAACAATAATTATCCCTACCCACAATTTTTTGCTGACCCTATCTGCTCTTGCGCCTGTACTAAAAATTGCCATACCTGGATGATTATCACCCATGTGCAGATGCTTCTTGTAAAGCGAAGGGAAGAAAATATAATTAAAAATGAAATGGAATATGTTCTCTGTGTTATATTGCTGTAGACCGTGTGGATATATTTATTATAACTTTGCACAGGAAAATAAGAGGATTCATTTTAGGGAAAATATTATTGATAGATTATTTTACCCCAAAATAGAATGTGGGAAAAAAATGGGAAATTAAAATCCTTTTATTGTTTATTTATAAAAAGATGGCAGCTCTAACTTGGAACAAAATCCTTATGGATACCTCGTAGAATACATTTAAAACTAAAACATCTACACCTTTAAAATGCTGTAGCATATTGGGGCTCGTGCAGATGACCGTATTTTCGGTCCCAGTGTGATCCGACAAAACATCTATTCTATGGGGTTGTGCAGACGTCCAATTTTTTTTCTTGGACCAAGTCTGTCCGAGGAAAAATTGCAGCTTGCACAATTTGCATTCGTAAATCAGATTGCACTCGGCCATTCAAGTTAATTAAAAAAAAAAAACGACCCACACTCGGATGACATCTGAGTGCAGTTCAATCTCCACAGACTGCCAGAATGGAAAAGATGGAGAAACTTCAAGTGCAGTTCGATTTTTTTTTTATGGACCCATTGACCCTTTACAGATGCAAATCGTGCATTATTTTCCCTCAGAGAGACTCGGTCCAAGGAAAAAAAATCAAACATGTCATCAGCCCCATAAAATAACATTGGTCCGAGTGCGCTCCAATGTTTTGTCAGATCGCACTCAGACCGAAAGTGCTGTCGTCTGCACAAGTCCTTACTGTGAATCTAACACTATAGTGAGACAGGAAAAACTTTTTGGAAGCAACATCAGCATCTTTGAGGTTTTTTTATGCTCACTCTATCTCTACATAGACTCTTTTACCCTCTACATAGACTTCCATGGACAGGAGCAGTAACCTGATCCCTCAGTGAAGCTGATAATCATTCTTTATCTTTAAAGAGGTGGATTTTAGCAGCAGTGAATTGAGACAGAATGATTAGTGCAAGTAGCAGAGGAGAGGCGAGGAGTCTAAGGAGTGGAGAAAGAGACAATTTCTTATATTTGCTTGTACTATTGATTTATGGAAACTTTATTGAAACCAGTGACTTTTTGAGTGCTGTTATTATAAAGAGTTTTCTGTCTAAAGTAACCAAATCATTGACCAATACAGCATTTTAACTCTTCATACACTACCAGAGCGCATGCCTTATGAGCAGGCTTGGACTGGCCCACCGGCGAACAGGAGAATCCTCCGGTGGGCCCCCACCCTCTTAAATGAGCAGTACTCGGCACACTATACTTGAATCTCTATGTACAGACAAAGGCAGCATCTTATTCATTTAACAATCTTCCCAGTTCATTGTTATATAAATTTGTGATTGAGGATAATGTCACATTTGTATCTAGCTAAAAAGTGGGGTCCTGGAGTTGGTTACTGGTGGGCCCTTGGTGCCCCAGTCCGACACAGCTTATGAGGTTTTCCTGCTGCTAGCCTTACAGCCATGATATCCTATGTGCAAAACAACCTTTGCATCCTCCTTTCCTACACTTTTACCATAGATACTATGAACCTCATCTACCCAAGTTCAATTAATTTAATTTTGTTGCGAAAAGTAAAATTCCACATTTCAATGCCCCCTAATGGCTTAGATTAGTAATGAGATATGTGAGTCATATTTTCCCAATCATTAGCAGACATATAATATGAAGTGCTCATGTGTGGGCTGTATGGGTTAATATATTAACTAGTAGATTTTCCCGCATTCTACAAATCTTTAGAATTAAATCATTAAATTATTCTAAGAGATTACATTATAGACAAAGGAATATCATGTTGGTATCCTGCGGTTTCTATGGGCGGTGGAAGAGACACGATTTCAGAATATTCTTTTGCATTGGTAAAGAGTCTGGACTAATGATAAGAGGATTTATGTTTCCTTAGTACCTATTACATATTTAGAAGCCCCCTTGGCTCCACCTTAACTTTAAAAAGATTATTAGCTTTGGATATGGCCATCCTGTTAAAGGGGGTGTGATATTTATGACTTATCCTTATAATGAAGTGAATAGGAGCTGATCTGCAGTACCTGGAGCGGCCACTAATCAGTGTGTGGCGCTGTGCTGTTCCGCTATGCTCAGTGTTTACATCTGGCATCTGCTGGAGTTGACAACAGCTGATCAGTGGGGCTGCAGGGTGTGCGAAGCCCACCGATCTGATATTGATGACCTATCCTAAAGAAAAGTAATCATGGATGAAAACCCGCTAAAAAGAGACAGCCACCACAATTACGATGCCTCATCTAAGGGAAGCATAAAGCAGGGGCAAAAATCCTGATTCTAAGGCTAGGTCACTGATCACTTACTGGGCTTTTTTCCATAGTATTGATAAAACATTGTTTCATCTGCTGCAGCTCTGCTAGTTCTCTCAGTTATGAGCTCCTGTTATGTAATCCTCAGTATTTTTGCTATCCCTTTCCCCACCACTGATTTGCAGCTTTTTGCCTACTCAAAATTTAGACAGAAAGCTGTCAATCAAAGGTTCAGGAGAAGATGGGCTCATCATCGAGCGGACTAGCAGAAAAAAAATGTGATATTCTATTAACAAAACTATAGCAAGCAGCTCAGTAAGTGACACATCTCTGGAATCAGGATCTCTGTCCCTATTTTTATGCTACCTTCATTTTAGGAAGCATGTACCTGGAAGAGTCTTGAAGAGTCCACATCCCAGGCATCTGTCATCAGTAGATCAGTGGAGGTGCAGGATGTCAGAATGCCACTGATCTGATACTGATCACCTATTTTGAGGATAGGTCATCAGTATCTTAGTGGAAAGCCCCTTAAAAGAGAGTATGTCATTAGGTTTATGATGCCCCATCTGAGGACAGCATAAAGTAGAGTCAAAAGATTCTGAAGCTCCTTAAGGTCTCTTATTGGACTTGTTTCTGTAGTTTTGATAAAACATTGTTTTATCTGCTGCAGATCTGCTAGTCCTCTCAGTGATCAACTCCTGCTATGTAGTCATCCATATTCGTGGCTATCCCCTGCCTCCCACCACTGATTGACAGTTTCCTGCTTATATACAGTTTAGATAGAAAAGCTGTCAAAGGTGCAGGACAGAGGAGAAAAGAAAAGGCTGATCATTGAGAGGACTAGCAGATAAAACCATATTAACAAAACTACAGTAAGCAGCCCAGTAAGTGACACATCACTAGAATCAGGGTATCTGTCTCTATTTTATACTACCCTCAGATTAGGAAACATACACCTGGTGACAGATTCCCTTTAAGAGTCTAGATCAAAGGGGGACCCAGTTCTCATTGAAGTCGGTGCTCTGTGTGATAAATGGATGTGCTCAGTCCTCCAGGACTTAAGACACTTTGTAGTCACTATGGCTAATCCCTAAATAGGAGACCTCCATCTTTATTTGGTACCAGATTGCCCTTGAACCTTGCTAATGAGATACACTTAGCGATGCTAGCCTCCCTATGGCTGGTACGTTGATGATATATCTTTTCACCCTACAGCTACTTACACAGAGCTGATGTAGTTGCCTTATACAGTGCCTACAAGTAGTATTCAACCCCCTGCAGATTTAGCTGGTTGACACATGCGGAATTAACTTGGCATTGTGACATTTGTACTGTAGATCAGCCTGGAAGTGGGAAATGCACTGCAGCAAATTTTGTTTTTGCTTTTTTTTTTTTTTTTTTTAAACGTTAAAAGTTAATTCAGAGTGTCATTTATTATTCAACCCCTCAAACCACAAGAATTCTGTTTGGTCCCCCTAAAGTATTAAGAAGTAGTTCAGGCACCAAGAATAATGAGCTTCACATGTGTGGATTAAAGATCTCTTTTGCCAGCCTTTTCTGACTATTTAAGACCCTCCCCAAACTTGTGAACAGCACTCAGACATGGTCAACATGGGAAAGACAAAGGAGCATTCCAAGGCCATCAGAGACAAGATCGTGGAGGGTCACAAGGCTGGCAAGGGGTACAAAACCCTTTCCAAGGAGTTGGGCCTACCTGTCTCCACTGTTGGGAGCATCATCCGTAAGTGGAAGGCTTATGGAACTACTGTTAGCCTTCCACGGCCAGGACAGCCTTTGAAAGTGTCCTCCCGTGCCGAGGCCAGGCTTGTCCGAAGAGTCAAGGCTAACCCAAGGACAACAAGGAAGGAGCTCCGGGAAGATCTCATGGCAGTGGGGACATTGGTTTCAGTCAATACCATAAGTAACGTACTCCACCGCAATGGTCTCCGTTCCAGACGAGCCCGTAAGGTACCTTTACTTTCAAAGCGTCATGTCAAGGCTCGTCTACAGTTTGCTCATGATCACTTGGAGGACTCTGAGACAGACTGGTTCAAGGTTCTATGGTCTGATGAGACCAAGATCGAGATCTTTGGTGCCAACCACACACGTGACGTTTGGAGACTGGATGGCACTGCATACGACCCCAAGAATACCATCCCTACAGTCAAGCATGGTGGTGGCAGCATCATGCTGTGGGGCTGTTTCTCTGCCAAGGGGTATGGCCATCTGGTCCGCATCCATGGGAAGATGGATAGCACGGCCTACCTGGAGATTTTGGCCAAGAACCTCCGCTCCTCCATCAAGGATCTTAAGATGGGTCGTAATTTCATCTTCCAACAAGACAACGACCCAAAGCACACAGCCAAGAAAACCAAGGCCTTGTTCAAGAGGGAAAAAGTCAAGGTGTTGGAGTGGCCTAGTCAGTCTCCTGACCTTAACCCAATTGAAAACTTGTGGAAGGAGCTCAAGAATAAAGTTCACATGAGACACCCAAAGAACCTAGATAACTTGGAGAAGATCTGCATGGAGGAGTGGGCCAAGATAACTCCACAGACCTGTGCCGGCCTGATCAGGTCTTATAAAAGACGATTATTAGCTGTAATTGCAAACAAGGGTTATTCCACAAAATATTAAACATAGGGGTTGAATAATAATTGACCCACACTTTTATGTTTAAAATTTAATAAAATTCAACTGAGCAACATAACTTTTTGGTTTGTAAGATTTATGCTTCTGTTCATAAAACCTACTCTCGTTTGCAGTTTGAAGGCTCTAACTTATTTGCATCTTATCAAACCAGCTAAATCTGCAGGGGGTTGAATACTACTTGTAGGCACTGTATATAAAAAAAATGAAGCATTAGGCTACAGTCACACATCCACGGCGATGTTTGCATCAAGCACTTTTCTCATGTCTCATCCGTTTTTGCCTCTCATCTGTTTTTAAAAACTGAAGCAGGTAGACTGTCTGAACTGTTATTTATCCATGGACCCTGAAAAAAGGATCAGTGCAAAATGGATGAAACTCAGATGTAAAAAGGAAGTCTTCTGGTTTTTCATCCGTTTTTAACGGATTCATATAGACTTTTCCAGCAGTAGAAAATAATCCATTACACTCACCCATTAATCTATAAACCTTCTCTTTATTTTGTGCACGGACAGCCTACAATCGTTTCACACCATGTGGTCCTTTCTCAAGGAGTTTAATGGCCGAGTCTGATCCGCAAAACGGACAATAATAGGACCTGCTCTGAGGCTCACGGACTACACACACTGATCCTTTTTTAACACTGATCTGTGCATGGATCAATGAAACTCTATGCGCTGTCTGTTTAAAAAACAGATATTTACAACAGATGTGTGAACGCAACCTTACCCGCATCCATTTGTGAAAGGGAATCTGTCACCAGGTTTTTGCTACCTCATCTGAAAGCAGCATAATGTAGGGACAGAGAGCATGATTCCAGCGATGTATCATTTGCAATTTTGATTAAAAACTGTTTCTTCTGCAGCAGATCTAGCATTTTTCTGTATAACCCCACCCACACCACTGATTAGCAGCTTACTGCTTATGCACAGTATACACAGAAAGTAGCCAATCAGTGGTGGGGACGGGGTTGGACTTTCTGGCCTTAAGTGATAATCTCTTGCTGGTAAAACAGTGATTTTATAAAAACTACAGCAAGCAGCCCCATAAGTGACACCTCGCTGGAATCAGGGTCTCTGTATCTACTTTATGCTGCTCTCAGATGGGGTGGCAAAATCTGGTGACAGAATCCCTTTAAGAAAGTGCTCTTGACTTCACCCTCATTCAGCCTGCACTTTAAGCTTCAGTATTTGGTCAGTATTTTACATCAGTATTTGTAAGCCAAAATCAGGAGAGGAACAATCAGAGGAAAAGTAGAATAGAAACACGTCACCACTTCTGTATTTATCACCCACTCCGGGTTTTGGCTTACAAATACTGATGTGAAATACTGACCAAATACTGAATGTGTGCCACAGTATTGGACACATGTATGCTCAGAGTAGGGGCCACTACGAAAATCCACATCATCCTACAGTTTATTTTTGCAAACTTGGAACGTGCATTTTAAATGCAACCCATCGACTTCCACGGGCACAAAACGGTTCCCATACGTATGTGTTGGCAGATGAAAAAAAACATCAAACACAAAAGGAAAGAAATGAAATGAGTAAAGAAATGTGAATGAAACCATTGGATTTATTGACATAGATTTTTCATTAAAAAAAAAAAAATCCCGGAATCAATGCGTAATCCACAACATGTAAGTGTGAATGAGTGTAACCGCGCAATATATTCTCAGGAATGTAGTGTGAAACACCAGGCGGATGCTGCTTCTGTAGGTGAGAGCCTCGCGTACGGCTTAATTAAGCGCGTATATGCAGCTCGGTGACGCGCCGGTGTTTACTCTGTAACATGGACCAGCTGAGTGTTTGTAAGGCTTATTTGTAACAGAATTTCGTGCAGTATTACAGCACCGGGCGCTTTGGTATGAATGCTAACACCGAGGAATGCACTCCAAAAAACAGAACAGTCTTTGATAAATCCAGACCCTCGACTGGTATCTTTGGCTTTGAAAGTTAATCTCTTGCAATTTCCCCATAGGTTCCTCTTCCATCTGGTGTCTGCTTATTCCTCCCTCCATACTCATAACTCTGCTCGTTTTATGCCCGGTCTTTTTTCCTTTCTCTCTCTTCCTCAAAGCTTTCTGTTATGTTATTCCGTTCCTTTCATGTTTCTCTCGTCCGTTCCCATCTGAATCGCACTACCGTTCCATACATTCCTTACACATCCCGGGACCATGATGTCTGCGTGATCCTTTTTTTCTCCGTCTTTTACCACCAGTTCTTGTCCTCCCATAACAAATACTTGCTTCATTCTCTCTTATTTGTAATTGTAATTATTTCTTCAATGCGGATGTTTATTACGCCAAAGGGTTTTGTTTGGCTGAAGACAGAGGAATATTTCCTTTCATGATCTGTTTGTACTCAGGAATATAAGCTTTTCCCACTCATATCTTTCTTAAAAGGGTTGTCCATTTTGAAGGATGTATTTTCATAAGAAGGATCCTGCACTGTAAAGCTGATAATAGTGTGTCCTGGTGCAGGGAATCCCAGCCATTAGCTGTAAACAGGAGTGAAATTATAGGTGCTACATATAGGTGCTATGGGGACCAGGACTGCAAGCTGGCCAAAAAAAGGTCCTGCAGCTACTCCGCAATAATATGCGTCCATACAGGACTCAGTACACACTGTCAGGAACAGAGCTCTGTGCCTCTCTACCTAAGGAGAGGGTGAGATTCTGACTGCAGGGGGTAAGCAAACACCCTGACCAGCAGCCGTACATGTCCTGGGCTCCTCTTGATTCCTACGTCACCATTGTCTCACATTAGGTAGTAGAAGATCACAGCACAATCAAGCTGGCTCCCCTTTGCAGATTATCTCTGACAATGGCATCTCTGAGCACATTATTTTTGTACTGTGACATCACTGTGTGCATTATCTCTGTACTGTGACATCACTGTGTGCATTATCTCTGTACTGTGACATCACTGTGTGCATTTTCTATGTACTGTGACATCACTGTGTGCATTATCTATGTACTGTGACGTCACTTTGTACATTATCTATGTACTGTGACATCACTGTGTGCATTATCTATGTACTGTGACGTCACTTTGTACATTATCTATGTACTGTGACATCACTGTGTGCATTATCTATGTACTTTGATATCACTGCGTAATCATCTATGTACTGTGACATCACTGTGTGCATTGTCTATGTACTGTGAAGTCACTGTGTACATTATCTATGTACTGTGACATCACTGTGTGCATTATCTATGTACTTTGATATCACTGCGTAATCATCTATGTACTGTGACATCACTGTGTGCATTGTCTATGTATTGTGAAGTCACTGTGTACATTATCTATGTACTGTGACGTCACTTTGTACATTATCTATGTACTGTGACATCACTGTGTGCATTATCTATGTACTTTGATATCACTGCGTAATCATCTATGTACTGTGACATCAATGTTTGCATTGTCTATGTACTGTGAAGTCACTGTGTACATTATCTATGTACTGTGACATCACTTTGTGCATTATCTATGTACTGTGACATCACTGTGTGCGTTATTTATGTACACTGACATCACTGCGTAATTATCTATGTATTGTGACATCACTGTGTGCATTATCAAAGTACTTTGACATCACTGCGTGCATTATCTATGTTCTGTGACATCACTGTGTGCATTATCTATGTACTGTGACATCACTGTGTGCATTATTTATGTACACTGACATCACTGCGCAATCATCTATGTATTGTGACATCACTGTGTGCATTATCAAAGTACTTTGACATCACTGCGTGCATTATCTATGTTCTGTGACATCACTGTGTGCATTATCTATGTACTGTGACATCACTGTGTGCATTATTTATGTACACTGACATCACTGCGCAATCATCTATGTATTGTGACATCACTGTGTGCATTATCAAAGTACTTTGACATCACTGCGTGCATTATCTATGTTCTGTGACATCACTGTGTGCATTATCTATGTACTGTGACATCACTGTGTGCATTATCTCTATATTTTGACGTAGTGATGTAATGACAGTGGTTATGGTGTACAGCTATCTCTCCTGACTCCTCCACCACCCATGCACATGCTTTAAATAATCGGTATGTGTTTTTAATGGGAAAAGAGGAGTAAACTGCAGTGAGGTACCTCTGAGCAATTATCTGATGTGTATGGGGGTGTTCCAACTCTTCCTGATACAGGATGGCAAAAAATGACCAGGCGTCAAATTTCTGCAGGCCTAATCCTTCTTTTCTTTGAAATCATCTGTGTGGGGAGAGTTGTAACACCCACGTAGACATCCGATAGTGGCCAGTTTGCATTAAACAAGCAACTTCAGAAACTTCAAATGGGGGTTGGGGGTGTTCCTGGGAGTAACATTGAAGGGGCTTAAATCATCCAAAATTTTTAAATCAAAAGTTGGATGATAAATATCTTTAAAGGGGTTTTCCACTTTAAAAAAAAAGTATCCCCAGATGATTGCAGTTATCTAAAATAACAAGCACAGATAATACTCACCCTCCCCAGGTCCGGCTCTGACTCTTTGCTGCTTTTCTGGTGTTGATATTTTTGCTGCAGCAGTAACATCCTGATTACAGTGCACATCACCACTGCAGCCAATCACTGAGCTCAGCAGCGCTGATGACACAAGCAACTGTGTGCAGTGATTGGCTTCGGTGGTGACATGGAGCTGCGGTAGAGAGCCAGCAGTGAACCGGGGAGGGAAAGTACTGTCTGTGTTTGTTATTTTATATGACTGAAATATTTTTCAAAGTGGAAAATCCTTTTAAGCACTACTGTCTGGAGGAAATGATCTATGCCTTTGTAGGAAGAGTTTGTAACTTTCTTCATGTTGCAATGTCAGAGAGACATTGTCCCCAGCCACTGACACATTTGTATCTGGGTCCTGCCATGTGCAGCGCACAGTACATACTTATATGGGGAAGAGGATCCTTAGGGCCAGTTCATACTAAGCTTTTTTGATGCGTTTTTCACACATTGGAAAAAGATACATTAACTACAAAATAAATGAGATTTCGAAAATCTCATTTAACGCTTTCAGCATTTTTGCTGCAGTTTCTTGCTGTTGAGATCAAAACAGCTTAGAACCAAAAATGCATGAAAAATGAGCCCATAGCCTGTATTTATCACGCAGAAAAAAAAAGTAGCAAAAAATGCTATGTGTGAACATACCCTTATTGTGGCCAAACACCTTAGAGAGCTCTTGGTCACCAGTTATTTCTTCTGACCCCTTTGTATTCTTAGTTGGGCGCCGAAGAATCGGGGTCCGTTTAACACAAGCAAATAAACTTTCTATAATGTGCGCCGATTGCCGACATAACTTGCTGATCGGCGCACGTTAAAGTGAATTGATATGTTTTCTCAGTCCTTTTCATTGTTTGTATTATTTTCTTTCCTGTGTTTTTCATCTTTCCTCTGTTATTCCGCTTTCCTTCATTCTTGGTCGCTCTGTGTCCTTCTCTTTAATCTCACTGGGCAATTTGTTTGCTGTCAGATAATCCGGATTGCACTTCCCTTCCAATATCTTTCAATAAAGCTCCATGACAACATTGTGGAACAGGCTTGTGATCGCCTCGCTCATACCTAATTCTCAACTTGGTGCAGAACGTATAGTCTTTTTATGTCCTTGAAATGAAGAATGACAATCAGTAGGGAGCAGATGACAGTGGACTATTATCTATGCCCTTGCTTTAAAAAAAGCACAGCTACAACCTGGCGCTAAAGTGAACCTTAAAATTGCTAATTATATTTGGTTTATTTTATGGAACCAGAGGTAGTTTCACAGTCATTATACTGCACAATTGCCGTAGTGTACAACAATCATATTCATGGAGGGACAGGGAAAAATAACTGATTGAGCTATTGCTTTGATGTCAGTACTATATTTGTATAGAGTTTATTTTAATAGGTAGAACGATGAGATAGATAGATAGTTACTGTAGATCATAGATGTACTGGGTAAATAGATGATCGATAATATATGGATGAATGGATAAAATAATCCTCACTTTACAGGTCAAATGTGTTTTCAATGAAAACAGACTTTCCCATTGCTAAGACAGGGGATGATAGTTGGTGCTCATAAAGTTCTATGCAGAGGGGAGGAGCTGTAGGCAGGGCTCCTCCTCTCTCCTACCCTCTCCTGTCTACATAGAATGTTGTAAGCACCAACTGTCGTCTCCTATTTCAGTAATGGAAACTCTGTATTCACAGAAGACACATTTTCGCTCTGAATTGAAAATTTTGAAAATTATTAGTCAGTACTGGAGGCGAAAAGAGCAGATTTGTCTGGTAAGACATATTACAGAGATGTTTGTTTTCATGTGTACTATTGATCTATGATAGAGATTAGAATGACGGTCAGACTTTACATCTTTTATATAGATTTGTGTTGGTTTGAGATTTGAAGCCTGCCGTGTTGCATTCACTATTTGCTGTTTTTTTTCTCATTTTTTTAGATAGATATTTAAGGGGAGCACTTTCTGCCTTGGTTTTTGTCTAAATTTAGGACAGTGCTATAAATCTGCCCCAGTGTTCTCAACTACTGCATCCAACAACAACCAAACAGATCCAAGTCAGCAGCAGATTTATCTGCCTTCAATCTGTGCTTGGCAGGGACTTTACAAAAAAAGGTTGGCAGGTCATGTTCTCAGTTGACCTTTGTGGTCAGCTACAATCTGTGGTGTATGGCCATTTTGAAGTTTACCTATCGTTTGAGAAAATGTATAGTTAGAGTGATGTCGAAAATTTTATTAGGTGGGGGTCTGGGTGCTGAGACCCTCACTGATCACAGGAATGAAGGAAAAAAGCGCTCTGTGAGCAACCAGACCCGTCAGTTGTATTTGTGTCACGGGTATGTCAGATGCAACAGACAGTCACTCTGGATCTGGCTGCAGAAGGTCACTGCGTTTGCCATTGCAGACACCTTTTTAATCCTTCTGACTTTTGGACCTAGTGGCAACCTCCCTCCTGCTCTGATTGACACACCTTGGCTTGGGTGTTTATAAACTCTCAGTCTGCTTCAGGGAGTCACCGGTGATATTCTCATTTTTCCTTGTGAAGGCTTGGAGCTATTGCAGTCGGCTAACTTCGTCTCTGGTGCTCTTGGAGGACGTTTGGTGTTATCTCTCTGGAGTCTGCTCAAGTTAGTTTCTTCCCCCTTTGTTTGTCTCCCTTGTTGTCTTTAGTTTATAGTGGGAACTGACCAGTGCTCATCACCCCCCTCCCCATCCAGAGCCTAGCTCTAGGGATATACAGGGCTTAGGTTTCCTGCTCGGCGATTGGTGTGGAACCAATATAGGGACGGTAGGGTAGGCAGGGTTGTATTAGATCTGCCTAGGGGTCTCCACTCCCCCATTCCCTAGTGTCTGGGCTTCCTTCCCCTTATCCCTTCATGTTGCACTTAGTCTTTACCACACTGTGCATGACAATTTGGCTTAAAGAAGTATTCTCAAGTTTGGAAGTTATCCTCTATCACCTTCCCAGTCATTGGAGGTCCAACTACTGGGACCCCTATTGATCTCGAAAACTGTGGTTCTGAAAAGCCCCGTACGAATGGAGAGGAGGTCAATCATGTGTACTATTCATTTCTATAGGAGTGTCAGAGACAAGCTATCACTATCACCGGTGGTCCCATTAAAAATGAATGAAGCGTCAATGCATATGATTGACCATCACTCCATTCACACAAAGCTCTTCAGATCCCCAGATCTTGAGATTGGATGGGGTCCCAGTGATCGGTCCACCTGCAATTGGGAAATTTTCTTCTATTCATTAGATAGGGCATGACTTCCAAACTTGAAAATATCCCTTTAATTTAATTGATTCTATGAGTTCCTATATAGTGGCTTGATGTCGAAAAGCCGCCCATTGAGCTACCGCAGATGGGCAGAGTTTTGGTCGTGCGGCCAGACGCAGTTCTATACTCAGTAGTTTATTCATTTACTCCCAGGAAGAATAAAGAGGAATGACAGAACACATTTCTAAGAAAAGATGATGCAGAATTGGTTTTACTTGGAGAATTGCTGCAATGGACGCGTCAGGAGAGATGACAGATCCTCTTTTAATGCCTGCGAGCCAAAGGACAAATCAAGGACTATTTTCTATTATTTGGTTACTAAGAATGAAAGCATTAATATCCCTGTATATGGAGGATAAATTACTACAGAATGCGTTTCTGCTTGTGCCGCGGCATATGCCTGAAGATCATACATTCATGACATATGTAGGAAACTCACAAACAATTGTAGGATGGCAGATCTTCTCACAGTTTTGCAGCATCTGCACTTTGTGACAGAAGTGTGAAGCTGCAATATGTGATTGGCATGAAGCTATTTTAAAATGTACATGCTCATTTCACTGAACATCTACTGAGCGTGTATTGGCTTTGGTTAATGCTCATAAATGCTCATGACCAGTGGCGTAACTAGAATCCAATGGACCCCGGTGCAAAATTTCTACCTGCGCCCCCATCATGTTGGTTAGATGTATGGTCCCTTGTAGCAGTCTAAAACCTATAAAGACATACATATTCTCCTCCACATGTAATAATATCCTCCGTCCTATCTCCCTCCTGCAGTAATGTCCCCAATCCTGGCCCCTTCCAGACTCGCTCCTGGCCCCTTCCTGAATTAATGTCCCCCGGCTTCAGTGTATAAGAAAGACATAGCTGAACTAGAGCGGGTGCAGAGAAGAGCAGCCAAGGTTATTAAGGGAATGGGTGGACTGTAGTACCAGGATAAGTTATCAAACTTGGAGTTATTCATTTTGGAAAAACAAAGGCTTAGAGGCGATCTTATTACAATGTACAAATATATGAAGGGACTGTACAGGGATCTTTTTTAAAGAGCTTTTTACACCAAGACCTGTGATGGTGACAAGGGGCATCCTCTACGTCTAGAGGAAATAAGGTTTAATCATAATCACAAATGGTGATTCTTTACTGTAACAGCAGTGAGATTATAGATTCTTTACTGTAAGAGCAGTGAGATTATGGATTCTTTACTCTAAGAGCAGTGGGATTATGGATTCTTTACTGTAAAAGCAGTGAGATTATAGATTCTTTACTGTAAAAGCAGTGAGATTATGGATTCTTTACTCTAAGAGCAGTGGGATTATGGATTCTTTACTGTAAAAGCAGTGAGATTATGGATTCTTTACTGTAACAGCAGTGAGATTATGGATTCTTTACTGTAACAGCAGTGAGATTATGGATTCTTTACTGTAAAAGCAGTGAGATTGTGAATTCTTTACTGTAAGAGCAGTGAGATTATGGATTCTTTACTGTAAAAGCAGTGAGATTATGGATTCTTTACTGTAAGAGCAGCGAGATTATGGATTCTTTACTGTAACAGCAGTGAGATTATGGATTCTTTATTGTAAGAGCAGTGAGATTATGGATTCTTTACTGTAATAGCAGTGAGATTATGGATTCTTTACTCTAAGAGCAGTGAGTTTATGGATTCTTTACTGTAAAAGCAGTGAGATTATGGATTCTTTACTGTAAGAGCAGTGAGATTATGGATTATTTACTCTAAAAGCAGTGAGATTATGGATTCTTTACTGTAAAAGCAGTGAGATTATGGATTCTTTACTGTAAGAGCAGTGAGATTATGGATTCTTTACTGTAAAAGCAGTGAGATTATGAATTATTTACTGTAAGAGCAGTGAGATTATGGATTCTTTACTGTAAAAGCAGTGAGATTATGGATTCTTTACTGTAAGAGCAGTGAGATTATGGATTCTTTACTGTAACAGCAGTGAGATTATGGATTCTTTACTGTCATAGCAGTGAGATTATGGATTCTTTACTGTAACAGCAGTGAGATTATGGATTCTTTACTGTCATAGCAGTGAGATTATGGATTCTTTACTGTAACAGCAGTGAGATTATGGATTCTTTACTGTAAGAGCAGTGAGATTATGGATTATTTACTGTAACAGCAGTGAGATTATGGATTCTTTACTGTAAGAGCAGTGAGATTATGGATTCTTTACAACACGAGCAGGTAAACTATGCAACTCTCTGCCACATGAAGTTGTAATGGTTCATTCACTAAAAAATGTACTAGGAGGGCCTTGATGCCTTTTTAAAAATATATAACATGACAGGTACTAGATTCGGTGGGGGGACGTTCATATAGGGTTTTGTTCAGGATTTGTACCTCTGGAACAGAAAAAGTACAGTTTCTTATTGCAATTTTTGGCTTTTTAAGTTTAGAGCGTAACTCTATTTTTTATATAGGAGCTGTCAGCTCTTCTCCCAGGTCTATTTTGGTAAATAGCTTATTCTTTATGAAATATTAATTCTTGAGCCTCTATTCTTAGAATTCCGTGTTGTGTTGTTCCTCTGTTAAGGCTTGTTCACTCATTGCTTTGATACTTTTTTTGTGCAGAAAAAAATACCGCTTTTCACAGTAACAACAAAATGAATAAAATTGTAAAAATCTCATTCACATGATGTTTTTTTCCCTCTCGTTTTTGACCTGTTACATGTTTTTAGAAAAAGGCAGCATATTAATTATCTTCCTGTTCAACTCCTTCCCCTCTAATTGACTGTGGGTTCCTTTGCCTGAAGTCACACAGTATTGAGGCTGTCAGCCAATCAGGATGAGACGACGCTGGGCAGGGAATAGAGCTGGAGTGACAGAGGCTTCAGATCTACAACCTCATTTGAATATCAATACAAACGCTGACATCTCAGTAACATAAGAATGGACTGGCCATGTAAAGACTTTGCTGGATTTGTCTTTGAAAGAGCTACGTGCGCATATAAATAATTTTGGGTGTAAATATTTTAGAAAAGAAAGACAATTTAAAAATGGCACAACATTTTTAGGGAATAAGTTACAAATGCTAAAACCCCTAATAAACACTAAATGACTCCAGAAATCTGGACAAATAACGATGATAAATTAGGGCAATAGCCTATGTTTTTTATGCAGAAAAAAAAGACATCAAATAAGCCTCATGTGAACAGTCCCTTAGGGTGCATCCACACAGCTTGCTGCAGAATTCGTAGCAAAATTCACTAGTGACTTTTCGGAGTACCTTCCCATCCTGTGTCCATGTACCCTTATTTCCCCTAGGGATTTATGAATAAATTGACAACTATTAGAAGTTGGTGGTCTGTCCCTTCATACTAGGACTCTTAATTAGAGCTGACGGTCTTAAATTATAGAGGGACACATCCGTTTGAAAAGGGGAATAATGGTAACACTGGGTATCAGTTCATGAATTCGTAAATATTCAGGAGGAATAGCTGAGGATCGACACAGCACTGATTTATTAGAAAAATTCTCCAAATGTTGTAAAACTACAACTCCCAAGATGGCACGACGGCCGACTGACAGCTTGTAGCTGTCAGGGAATCCTGGGAGCTCTAGTGCAGACAGTTGCTGACCCCTGTCATGGGGAGTGCAAGTCTTCACTAAAACAGACATGTCAGCAGAATCTTCTGATGTCTCGTCTTCTATTTTTGCAATTTGTGATTCATATCCTGACTTGTGATTGACCTGTTATGGACTAAATAGTGTAATGATCAGGTGTAATCTGTGAAGGAATCCATCAGAGAGTGCACATTTGCCCAGCGCACCACCACACCAGCATTGCGAGGTGGCTTATAAAATGAATGGTTTGTCCATGTGATGCATAGATTTGATAGATCTGCCAGGTTGTCCAGATGCTCTATGTAACTTCTCCCCACTAATGCATGAGGTTCCTAAAGGAGGTCCGGTCCCTAATAAGTAAGTCAGAACCTCTTAGCAGGTTTGGGTTTTCTAAAACGGACTTTATAGAAAAATTTAGTGAACACTTGAAGCATTAATTTCCTTGGGCGTAAAGGGAGTGACCAGGAGATATCCACTTCATTTAGTTTTTTAGTTTTGTAGGTCCCAAATGTTGTGTCACGCTGATGGTTGTGCCACGGACCCAGGAGAACCCGTAGGGGCGTAACTAAGTGACCACCTGATTCTTTGCTAAAGCTCCTGATGGTGTGGTTAGGCTTGAGCTGCAGGTGGACGCCAGGTACCACTCCAGAACAGACCTCGGAGCCGCAGCAGCTGACCCCAACGGGCAGGGATAAACTCGGAGAGTCAAACCGGCCAGGAACTGGTTCACAGAATGGATGGATGCAGCACGGCCAGTTGACAAGACGGATACTGGAACTGGTACAGGCAGGCAGTGTCAGACTGAAGAACATAGGGCCCACCAGAGTATTTGATTCTGAGGGCCCACCTTTCTCCCCCACTCAAAAGCCCCATAGAAGCTGCAAGGTTTGCACTATGAACTCTCCTGAAGAAGAAGCCAGGGTCCACCGGAGGATTCTCCTGTTCTCTAGTGGGCCAGTCCAACCCTGTAGGCAGGGCAGGTTCAGGAACACAGGGTGGACTTCAGGTACAGGATCTCAGGCGCTAGTTCAGACTGGACAGGAGCAAACTGAGGTTCAGATGGGAACAAGGGGGATCAGTATAAGGCACAGGCAGGTCGAATACAAGGTCAACTGACAGGACGGACAGGATCAGGTTTAGGTAGAACGGATAATTGGCGTAGACGGAAAGGGGTTAAAGAGATAAATTTGATCATTATTATACTCATCAATTGAGTTTTCCACTGACAGTTATATAGATAAGAGTTGTATAACAGGTATTGAAAATGACACACTAATTATAGAGAAATATGTAGCCCGATATCAGTGCCACAAGTCTCTAAAGCTTCCTGAACCCATTGATCTTAGCAGGACCTGACCACTATCCTGTGTATGGAGGCTTCCTGACTTTTTATACCCTATTTTTTTAAATTCAAGAATGTCTGGCAGCGGCTTAATCTACACTCCCTTTTCGGAATACATGCACTCTCACAAAGTTGACCGTGCATGGGTATGGGGGAACAGGAGGAATAATTGCCAGTTGAATAAGCATTTTTCTGCTATTGAGCAGTTTATGGATTCAATAGAAAGTCTATGAGCTCATGTAGGAGCTCAGTGCTTCTGTCTGATGAGGAGGGGGCTACAGAGGAGATTTTTGAGCGATCGGTTGAAGAATGAAAAGACGCAGACCAATACCAATCTTCAGGACAAGTAAATTAGCATGAAGATATTAGAAACAAAATATATGTACCCTATAAGTTCCTCCTTATGTACAGAATCTTATGCGGTATAGGTAAGGTGTCTATGGCTTCTTTCTTGTCGCCACCAGTTATTAATGAACTGGAAACCTGAATTTTGCTTCAAATAAGACAAAATAACCATCTCCAGAGAGGAGAACCTGCAGGTATTCTTAGATATAAGCGAATTCCCCATACGCATATTCACTTACTCTTCCACGACCTAGACTAAGTTATGCATTTGCTTAAATGTGTGGGTGTCTTGTCAGTCCTGCATTTAATAAAGTGCTACAAGGCAGCTCTTTTTCATGGGACTGAGAACTGCTACCTCCCCAACCCTGGGTATTTTTAGAGATGATAGCAGCCTTTCCTCTGCTTGTCTTCTCTGTCTACTTTTACTTAATGGGAACCCGTCAGACCTTTCATGCTGCCCAAACTATGCATCGCATCATATTGAAACGGGCTATGTTTTATGTAGAGAGTCAGCTGTGTTTCAGAAAAGCACATGCCTTGAAAAGCGAACGTGGCAGTGGAAGAAGAGTACCGGCGTGGGGAGAAAAGTCCGGGCGTGGGGAGAAGAGTCCCGGCATGGGGAGAAGAGTCCTGGCGTGGGGAGAAGAGTCCCGGCGTGGGGAGAAGAGTCTGGGCATGGGGAGAAGTGTCCGGACGTGGGGAGAAGAGTCCCGGCGTGGGGAGAAGAGTCCGGGCGTGGGGAGAAGTGTCCGGCCATGGGGAGAAGTGTCCGGACGTAGGGAGAAGAGTCCCGGCGTGGGGAGAAGAGTCCCGGCGTGGGGAGAAGAGTCCGGGCGTGGGGAGAAGAGTCCGGGCGTGGGGTGACGAGTCCGGGCGTGGGGTGACGAGTCCGGGCGTGGGGAGAAGAGTTTGCGTATGTGGAGAAGAGTCCACTGGGTGGTTGCCTTTGGAATCTCCCTGCCCAGATAGGCGTCACTGATATTTTTCACCCCATACTCTGCTTTGGCAGCATAAATCATCATGGCAGTCAGCATCATCTCCATGTAGGATATGGTAGTAACAGAAATTTACACAATACTGAGATTTTCCATATTTTATGCAATTTCAAGTAAATGCAATAAATATTGACTCATCGGTGAATGTTCACCTTTTGTTTTATCTAAATCGATCTTATACACAGACCCAGAGCTAAATAATATTATTACAGTCCTAAATTGTAGGATCTTAGAAGAAACCCTTTAAACCTTCTAAAAGTGACAGATTGTTTTTTTTTTTTGTTTCAAGTGATTTTCTGGACAAAACATTTGTAATAAAACTTAAATTACCAGCGTCTAATTGAAGAGATTCGCCGCTAAGTTATTGTTAGTGGGCCCATGGTGGGATAATAAAAAAATACTTATACTCACCTCCAGGCACCAGTCCTCCACACTTGGTACTGCGTCCCCCACCGTTCTTCTGACCTCAATATCCTATGGAAGATGAGGCTCAAACAAAATGTGAAGGCTGCTCATGACACTCGCCTCTGGATGTTGATGCCAGAAGACTAACAGAGGATGCAGTATCAAGTGCAGAATAGCACAACTGGTCCAGGTACTGAGTGTAAGTTGTTTTTAATAATAGCCTATTCTGCTGTCGTTAACACTAACCTTTAAAGGGAATCTGACACCACATTTTTGATGTCCCATCTGAGAACAGCATGATGTAGTGGCAGAGGATCTGAGTCCAGCGATGAATCACCTACTAGGTTCTGCAGATTTTATAAAATCCCCATTTTCTCTGCTGCAGATCTAGCAGTTCTCTGAATGCTGAGCTCTGTATAACCCCGCCCACTCCACTGATTGGAAGTTTTCTGTGTACACTGTGCATAGACAGAAAGTTGCCAATCAGTGGTGGGGGCGGGGTTATACAGAGCTCATGAGTATGAAGGACTACATGGCAGCAGGCTTACTAGTCCTCTAGTGATAATCTCCTGCTGCTAAAACTGTGATTTTATGAAAACTGAAGCAAGCAGCACAATAAGTGACCGATCACTGGAATTGCGGTGTCTGTCTCTACATCATGCTGCACTCAGATTATGTGACAAAAACCTGGTGGGGATTTTTTATTCTTGAGCAGAGTGTTGGGATTTTTTATTCTTGAGAAGGGTGTAGGGATTTTTTTATTCTTGAGCAGGCTGTGGGGATTTTTTATTCTTGAGCAGGGTGTAGTGATTATTCTTGAGCAGGGTGTGGGGATTATTCTTGAGCAGGGTGTGGGGATTTTTTTCCTCTTGAGCAGGGTGTGGGGATTTTTTTATTCTTGAGCAGGGTGTAGGGATTATTTTTGAGCAGGGTGTGGGGATTTTTTATTCTTGAGCAGGGTGTGGGGATTTTTTATTCTTGAGCAGGGTGTGGGGATTTTTTATTCTTGAGCAGGGTGTGGGGAATTTTTTATTCTTGAACAGGGTATGGGGATTTTTTTATTCTTGAGCAGGGTATGGGGATTTTTTTATTCTTGAGCAGGGTATGGGGATTATTTTTGAGCAGGGTGTGGGGATTTTGTATTCCTGAGCAGGGTGTCGGTTTATTTTTTATTCTTGAGCAGGATGTGGGGATTATTTTTGATCAGGGTGTAGTGATTATTCTTGAGCAGGGTGTGGGGATTTTTTTCCTCTTGAGCAGGATGTGGAGATTTTTTTATTCTTGAGCAGGGTGTAGGGATTATTTTTGAGCAGGGTGTGGGGATTTTTTATTCTTGAGCAGGGTGTGGGGATTTTTTATTCTTGAGCAGGGTGTGGGGATTTTTTTATTCTTGAGCAGGATATGGGGATTTTTTATTCTTCAGCAGGGTATGGAGATTATTTTTGAGCAGGGTGTGGGGATTTTGTATTCCTGAGCAGGGTGTCGGTTTTTTTTTATTCTTGAGCAGGGTGTGGGGATTTTTTTATTCTTGAGCAGGGTGTGGGGATTATTTTTGAGCAGGGTGTGGGGAGTTTTTATTCTTGAGCAGGGTGTGGGGATTATTTTTGAGCAGGGTGTGGGGATTTTTTATTCTTGAGCAGGGTGTGGGGATTATTTTTGAGCAGGGTGTGGGGATTTTTTATTCTTGAGCAGGGTATGGGGATTATTTTTGAGCAGGGTGTGGGGATTTTTTTTCTTGAGCAGGGTGTGGGGATTATTTTTGAGCAGGGTGTGGGGATTTTTTCCTCTTGAGCAGGGTGTGGGGATTTTTTTATTCTTGAGCAGAGTATGGGTATTTTCTCATACTTGTATGCAGTATACTAAAGAGAAAACCATTACAATGTTGCTGTGGATGGATATCACTGATTATCAAAAATCTACAGTATCTGATGAATTGCAAAATATATTTAATTTCAGAAGCAGAGGAACTCACTTATAAATAATCTCTGACAAGTTTTATATATTCATTTTACATTTTCTGGACAGCTACACTGTCACCACCACCAGAGCCTGAGTCAGGAGGAGCCTTAGGGAAAGAAGAGAGAGGGAGAAGGCAGCTGGGAGTGTAGAGCTGATGGGACAGAGTAGGAGGAGTGGGTGGGATGAGCTGACAATGCAATAGGTGAAGGTCTGATATGTAATGTGCTGCAGTGCTATGTGTGGTAAGCCTTGTCCATGGTGCTGGAATGAAGCATAAGACACATACACCTATTAGAATACAAACACAGTCCATAAATCTCTGTTACATATGCAATACACTTCTCTCCCATTCATGCTCATAGTACTTTGCAGCGGATGATTTATAGCCGCTGTGAACGGTTACTAAAGGCACTGCACTGAAATATTCAACTAAAGTGCTCAGTATAGTGGAAGGTATGCAGTGTCACTGATCCATCTTACCAATTGATTCTTTAACTATTCTTCTAAACATAAGATAAATGCTTAAGGTTGCAGCTTTATTTAATGGAAGGTGGAGAATTTCACTAAGCTGCACCACATTTACTAAAGCCTACTAAATATATCCATGTTGTTCTCTGTTATCAGCCATGTCAGGCTGGGTAGAAGCTTTGTCTCACATAACTCCAGTTCTGAGACCCTTCGGAGATATCAGGGCGCGTTCACACTTTGGCGATTGTCCAAGACATGCATTTTGAGGACCTCCTTACACCTCCAACAAATACAGTATCATACTTCATGGGTAAACTTCCATGAAAAAACAACTTTTTTATACTGGATCCTTCTGTACAGAGTAATGTATACAATTATTGTATTCGATACATAGAAAACAATTATAAAAAAATATTGCCCAAAAATATACTCTTTTGGTTTCAGTTGGTGAATGGGGGCCACTTGTGGAAACAGATAGAAGAGGGTTCCTGTGCAAGAACAATACATTTTTATTTTTATATTTTATTTTACTCCCTTACATAGCGCTATTAATTCCACAGCTCTTTACAGACATTATCAGCACTGTCCCCATTGGGGCTTACAATCTAGATTCCTTATCAGTATGTTTTTTGGAGTGTGGGAGGAAACCGGAGAACCCTGAGGAAACCCACGCAAACACAGGGAGAACATACAAACTCCTTGCAAATGGGGCCTTTGCAGCCCCAGAGATAATCATAATGCACAATTCCACCTACTGTGGAAGTAGAAATGGGCCCACTTACCTCTCGGTCCCCTATTCGGCCAACAGGTTGCACCAATGATCTGTTCACCCCTAATGGGGGCTTCTGAATATATTTGATGCATTTGCCTTAAAGGGGATTGCTGGAATGAACATAAATGTCTGCATTACCTTTATGTGACTGCAGATTGTCAAATCCTCACAATGTGCAATGCCTTAAATGTCAGGATTTCACTCTGTTTCTAACTCGTCATGTGATCTCTCATATGTGATTTGTTAACTTGTGGTTACTAGTGATGAGCGAGCACTAAAATGCTTAGGTACTCGTTGCTCGGGTCCAGCACATTGGAATACTCGGGTGCTGGACCCGAGCAATGAGCCCAATGTAAGTCTATGGGAAACTCGAGCATTTTTCAGGCGGCTCCCCCCGGCGGTCTGCAGAGGGCCTAAAAATTGCCCAAATCGATGGGAACAGTGCTCAAATGACATGGGAACAGCATGGGGAAGACCCCTGGAAGCATCTCTGACTCAACAACGTTGTCAGAGTATTACGCCACTTTTACGGACTCACAATAAAACATACAAAAAAGAAACCAAAATGGATTTTCCTGGGAAATATGTTAAGGAACATCCTTTCCAGGGTAATGACTTGTATATAAGGCAAAATAAATAACCAAAACAAAAATACTCCTCCACACCTTGGGCTATGTTCACACGTAGCGTTTTTGATGTGTTTTTGCACTTTTGCATTGCTTTCAACCAAGACAAATGCATTCACCAGGAAATGTCATTTTAACATTTTACAACCTTATCTGGCCATGTGGTGTGTGACACATTATCAGACACATGCATACAGTGCTGAAAAGACATGGGAACAGCATGGGGAAGACCCCTGGAAGCATTTCTGACTCACAGGTCACTGCCTAAAAGTGTGCCCATTATAAGTGATCCTTGGCGCATGCGAAGATGCCTCCCGCCATGCACCTGTCTTTGCAGACTTGCAACAGTCACCGTCCACATTCCAGTGCAGCGTTCAGTTGTCCCTACCCCATTCCTTGGAATGCAAGTGCAAGTATGCAGGCAGCCACCTACCCACCCACAGGCTGCAATAGTATACTGCCAAATTTTTGACAGCTGCTTGCACTTGAAATGTGGCCTTTTAGGCTCATGGAGGCGGAAGCTTTTCATAACCTCATGCCAGCGGCAGCCGGGTGTCCATACTCGGTCCACAGCCGCCACTATATTACCCGGTATCTCTTCCGCCTTCCACAAGCACGGGTGCCACAACATTACCCGTGTCCTCCCCAGTGCACTTACTGGGAAGGACCGCCTAACCACAAACACGTGGACAGGTGAATGTGGCCAGGGACGGTACAGAGCCAGTCCACAACTTTTTTTTACTGAGAGATGTATTTAGCTTGGTGAAAGGACTGGCATAGAGGGAAACCCTATCTACCCTGCGTGTCATTTCTCCCAGGAAGTCCTCTAAAGCTGCTTGCACTTGAAATGTGGCCTGAACATTACTGCTGGTACTTTTCTGTGGGAATTTGCTTGCCTCCTACCAGCCTGGAATATTTCCAGCAAACTATGGTACGACGCGATGGTATTAGCACTGCCCCCAGTACCAATAGCGAAGCCATCCCCAATTTCCTTCTCAGGAATTTTATTTGGTAGACTGAGTGGCTGCACAAATACATTTTCTCATAAAGGAGATGAAAATAGAGTGGCAGTAGGTGCAAGTTTCTCCAGCCTGTTAGATATTAGAGGGTGAACGGCAGCACATTGGATCAGTGGTTAGCACTGAAGCCTTGCAGCGCTGGGATCCTGGGTTCAAATCCAAGCAAGGACTTTGTATGTTCTCCCCGTGTTTGCATGTGTTTCCTCCTCAGTAAAAAAACAGCCATAGAGTGTCCGGGAACCTATCCACACACTTTTCTTAGCCAGAACTGCTTCTTGGCAGGGTTGGACGGTCCCACTAGAGAATCCTCTGGTGTGCCTTGGCTTCTACCTCAGGAGAGTTCATGATAGCGCTAACTTTGCAGCTGCTATGGGGCTCTTGAGCGGGTGAGAAAGGTTAACCCTCAGAATCAAATCCTCTGGTGGGCACAATGCTTTTCAATCTGAAACAGCTTCTCAGTGGGAGTTGTATTTCACCACAGCCATATTCTTTAGCTCTGTGAAAGGACTGGCATAGAGGGAAACCGTATCTTCCCTGGCTGTCATTTCTCCGTCACCAGGTTCTGCCCATTGTCACACACGACCATGCCTGGCTGTATGTTCAGCGGTGAGAGCCACAGATCAGGCTGCTGTGTTACAGCTTTCAACAACTCTGCAGCTCTGGGCAGTTTGTCAATTAAGCATGTTATCTTCAGCACAGCCTGTTGCTGCTTGGCCAAGCAGTGCTGCAGTGCTGTCAGTTTGTGACTGATGTGGTCATTTCGGAGATGGAGGAGGAGGTCCATGAGCTGAACAATGTGATTACATTGAGGTTAAATTGGTGACGCTGTTTTTTATACTAAAGAAAGATCCTATTGTTTTGTTTTTTTTACGTTATTTTTTAAGACAAATGCATTCACCGGGAAATGTCATTTTTACATTTTACAACCTTATCTGGCAATGTGGTGTGTGACACATCATCAGACACATCCTTTTTTATTTATGATGGAGGGACTCTGAAAGTCATAAAGCCTATTTTTATAGGGACATCAGTTGGCCCTTACTATTCTTAAAAGGCCAGCAGTCGGCCCTACCTATTGTTAGAGAGCCATCAGCCGGCTATGCTTTGTTGTTCCCATTATTAACAAGTGGGTCACCTATAGTGGTAATGCCCATGCTGTGAGTGCAAGGGCTGCCAAAATTTGGGAAAAAACCCACTAAGAATTTAAAAACACATAGAGCAGGGCCACAGTAACAAGGTACAACATGTTCCCATTAGAAAGGAGAGGGAACGCTATACAGTTATAGGGTATGCAGTGAGTCCAATGGCTGACCAATTTTAGGAAAAACCCCACAAAGAATTTAAAGACACACAGAGCAGGGCAAAAGTAACAAGAACAACATGTTCCCATTAGAAAGGAGAGAGTCTGCTATACATGTATAGGGTATGCAGTGAGTCCAACGGCTGACCAATTTTAGGGAAAACCCCACTAAGAATTTAAAGACACACAGAGCAGGGCCACAGTAACAAGGTACGACGTGTTCCCATTAGAAAGGAGAGAGTCTGCTATACAGTTATAAGGTATGCAGTGAGTCCAACGGCTGACCAATTTTAGGAAAAAACCCACTAAGAATTTAAAGACACACAGAGCAGGGCCACAGGAACAAGTGCTACATGTTCCTATTATAATGGAGAGGGTCTGCTATACAGTTATAGGGTATGCAGTGAGTCCAACGGCTGACCAATTTTAGGAAAAACCCCACTAAGAATTTAAAGACACACAGAGCAGGGCCACAGTAACGACAAATTCCCATTAGAAAGGAGAGAGTCTCCCATAGTGTGGGCCTATACAGTGAATGCAAGGGCTGCCAAAAATTTGGAGGCACTTCAATGACCCTTGGAAGAGACGTGGAGGAGGGCCTCATAAAAAAATGTTCCCATTAGAAAGGAGCGGGCCTCCTATACTTGTAATGCCCATGCACTAAATTTATGGGCTGACAAACATTTACTCCTGGGGGGTATACATGAACATACTGTATAAATTTTTTTTTTCAGTTGACAGTCGGATGCGCTTATCAGTTATAATTCCACCAGCGGCACTAAAAACCGGCTCTGATAAAACGCTGGCGGCAGGGCAGGCCAGGACCTCCAAGGCATTCCCGGCATCCAGCTTGGATGCTGAAGAGGAGGAGGAGGCTGAGGAGGATAAGGTGCAGGAGCTGTAGACCTTGGGGGCAACCCTGAATGACCTTGGGCCCGCAATCCTTGGCGTCGGGAGGACGTGTTCCGTCCCAAGGATCGACTGGGTCCCTGCTTCCACTATGTTAACCCAGTGTGCCGTCAGCGAGATGTACCGTCACTGCTCACAAGCACTTGTCCACGTGTCCGTGGTTAGGTGGACTTTACCGGTAACTGCGTTGTTGAGAGCATGGCTAATGTTTTGGGACACATGCTTTTGTAATGTGGGGATGGCACACCGGGAGAAATAGTGGCGATTGGGGACCGAGTACTGAGGGACAGCCGCCGCCATCAGGTTGCGGAATGCTTCCGTCTCCACGAGCCTAAAAGGCAACATTTCGAGCGCAAGCAGTCGTGAAATGTGAGAATTTAGTAGTGTGGCCTGTGGGGCGTTGGCTGCATATTTGCGCTTGCGTTCCAAGGACTGGGGTATGGACAACTGAACGCTGCGCTGGGACAAGGATATGGGCGTGCATCCTGAAGCTGCTACTTGAGAGTGTGCAATGACAGGTGCAGGGCAGGATGCATCTTCGCATGCTCCATGGACAGGGGATAGGTGTTATGTTCTGCTACCAAAGCTAAGGAAAGAGAGGAGATCTGTCCCTACTATAGGACTCAGCTGAATCCCTACGATGTAACAGGGAACCTGATCCTGCGATCAGACCTGCTAAAGTCCTAATCTAGTCTGTACGGAGACCTATAGATGTGGGGAGGGAATCCCTACAAGTACTAAGGACTGGGAGGAATATGGGACACCTCCTAACAGAAATAGTAGCAGACAGACGAACAAACAAAATAGATAGAACATAGAGGTCCGTAGACCAAGCAAACTAACAGAGCTAGATACAGAGCACAGGCTAGCTAGAAAGTAGAAATACAATGAAGTCCAGCAAAGCCAGAAGGGCGGAGCAGGATTAAATAGGCCAACAAGGTCATGTGACCAGCAAAGGAAAAAAAACCTAACAGCAAGGTTCTAACAGTACCCCCCCTTCTAAGAGGATCCTCCGGATCCCCTAGGACCAGGCTTATCAGGAAATCTCCTGTGAAACGCTCTGATAAGTCTGGACGCGGAAACATCATCTGACCTCACCCAAGAGTTATCCTCGGGTCCGAAACCTTTCCAGGCCACAAGATACTGCAAACTACCTCTATACCGTCTAGAGTCAAGGATGCGAGAAATTTCATATTCCCCGTCCTCCACCACCGGAGGAACAGAGGCAGAGGCGTCACCATCCGACACAACAGCTTTTTTTAACAGAGAGACATGAAAGACCGGATTAATTCTCCAGGAGGTAGGAACCTCCAACCTAACAGCAGATTGGTTGACAACCTGAAGCACTTTAAAGGGCCCTACAAACTTGGGACCCAATTTCTTAGAAGGAATCCTCAACCGCAGATTCCTAGAGGACAACCAAACCATGTCACCAACAGCGAACAAAACCTCCTGTCGTTTCCTATCAAAGTAGTCTTTAGATTTTCTGTTGGCCTCCTGAAGATTACCACGCACATCCGTCCAAACTCTTTCCAAATCACCGGAAAAATTCTCCTCCTCAGGCACGGCAGATCCCAACTTGGAGAACGACCCAAACGACGGATGTCTCCCAGAACAACAAAAAAAAGGCGAACAACCAGCAGAAGAAGATGTATGATTGTTCAGAGCAAATTCGGCAAGTGGCAGAAACTCAGACCACCCCTCTTGATTGTCTGCCACAAAACAACGCAAGAACTGCTCAACATCCTGGTTTTTCCTTTCTGTCTGGCCATTAGATTCAGGATGATATCCGGACGAAAACGACAAATGAATTCCCAACCTGTCACAAAAGGCACGCCAAAAACGAGCCACGAACTGAGGACCCCTATCAGAAACAATGTCAGTAGGAACGCCATGAAGTCTGACAATTTCCTTGACAAAGGCCTTAGCGAGAGTTTTAGCGCAGGGCAGTTTGACGAAGGGAACCAAGTGACACATCTTGCTAAAACGGTCCACGACCACCCAGATGACAGTAAAACCCTCAGAGGGGGGAAGGTCAGTTATAAAGTCCATAGCCAAATGTGTCCAAGGAGCACTGGGGACCTCCAAAGGACAAAGTAACCCCGCAGCAGGAGTATGTGAGGACTTAGATCTAGCACATATAGTACATTGGCGCACCCACTTAATGACTTCCTTCTGCCATCCAGGCCACCAAAAACTGCGACCCACCAGTCTCTTGGTCTCAGAGATTCCGGGATGACCTGCCAACCGAGATTCGTGACACTCAACAAACAAATCTCTCCTAAAGGTCCCAGGCACAAACAACCTCCCATGAGGAGTGTTAGATGGGGCATTCTCCTGAGCTTTAAGAATCTCATCTTCCAAAACGGAGTCTAAAGCAGCTATCACAACACCTTCTTGTAAAATGTTTTCCTCTTTCTCAGCACCGACTATGGGAGAAAAACTGCGAGACAAGGCATCCGCCTTAACATTCTTAGTACCAGGGATGTAAGTAACGGAGAAATTAAACCGCGAGAAAAACAGTGCCCACCTAGCCTGACGGGCATTCAGGCGCTTGGCAGCATCAAGATATATCAGATTTTTATGATCCGTAAGAACCTGAACGGGAAATTCCGCACCTTCCAAGAAGTGGCGCCAGTGTTCAAATGCGAGTTTAATAGCCAATAATTCCCGATTACCAATATCGTAATTCAATTCAGTCTCCGAAAATTTTTTTGAAAAAAAGGCACAGGGATGTAATCCATCCCCGTTATCCTGAGACAATACTGCGCCAACCCCCACAGAGGAAGCATCAACCTCAACCAAAAACGGCCTAGTAACATCAGGCTGCATAAGGATGGGAGCAGAGGTGAACCTCTCCTTGAGATACACAAAAGCTTCAATGGCCTCAGAAGACCACTGAACCGCATCAGCACCTTTCCTGGTGAGATCAGTCAGAGGTTTGACAATACTAGAAAAATTTTTTATGAATTTTCTATAGTAATTGGCGAAACCCAAAAACCTCTGTATCGATTTCAAACCAATAGGCCTAGGCCATTCCTGCACAGCCTGAACCTTAACCGGATCCATCTCAAAACCTTTGCTGGAGATAATGTAGCCCAAAAAACTAATTCTCTGTACAGCGAACTCACATTTCTCCAGCTTAGCAAAAAGCGAATTGTCCATTAATAACTGTAATACCTCACGCACGCTCCGCCAATGAGACTCCAGATCCGGCGAATAAATCAAAATGTCATCCAAATACACAACCACATTTTTACCGATCAAAGGTCTAAGGATGTCATTAATCAGATTCTGAAAAAATGCAGGAGCATTAGTAAGACCAAAAGGCATAACCAGATTCTCAAAATGACCCACAGGAGTGTTAAAAGCAGTCTTCCATTCATCACCCTCCTTCATGCGCAACAGATTGTATGCCCCCTTAAGGTCAATTTTAGAGAACCACTTGGCCCCCAATAACTGGTTAAACAGATCAGGAATCAATGGCAGTGGGTAAGGATTGCGTACCGTAATTTTGTTAATCTCACGAAAATCCAGACAAGGACGTAAACCGCCGTGCTTTTTTTTTTACAAAAAAAAATCCAACCGCCACAGGAGACTTAGAGGGCCTAATGTGACCGGCGGCCAAACTTGTCTGTATGTATTCCTTCAAAGCCTTCCTCTCAGGAATAGTAAGGTTAAATAAACGACTTTTAGGAAGAATCGCTCCAGGGACAAATTCAATAGAACAATCATAGTCTCTATGGGGAGGCAAAACCTGCGATTCCTTCTCAGAAAAAACTCTCCAAAAATCCTGAATAGGAACAGGCAATTCTCCCCTATCCAAAGCTGCAATACGCCCGTTACAACACTTGTCATAACATTTATGGCTCCAGGATTTAATTTCACTGGTAGACCAATCCAGTACAGGATTGTGAAATTTTAACCAGGGCAAACCCAATATTACTGGAGAAGGCAAGTTATTCAACACTACCAAATCCAATTTCTCATGGTGAACACCATTAATAGTGAGAGGAAATTCACTGACCTTGAGAGTAATATTCTTCAAAGGGGAGCCATCCACAGAAACCACAGCAATGGGGGATGATAAAGGTTCAGGTTTTAAATTGAGTATTTCCACGAATCCCCCATCAATTACATTCAGTGTAGACCCGCAATCAACAAACACCCGAAATTCCATTAATTTTTCCTGAGCAATCGTGAAAGCAGCTAAAAATATACCCTTGGAATTTAAACAGGCAATACGGGCGTGACTGACCATTTTTTTTTTCTTTCTTCATACGAAGCTCACAGCCTTTAATCAAATGACCAGATTTTCCGCAATAGAAACACAAGCCTTCCGAAAAACGACGGTCTTTTTCTTGAGAGCGAGGTGCCACCGATCCAATCTCCATCGGTTCACCACTGTTAGTACACACATTATCATAACCAGAAACTGACATAGCAGAGGATTTGCTCTCATTAACCCTAGCACGCAGTCTTCTATCCACCCGTATAGCTAATTGCATAGCCTGTTGCAAATCCTCAGGTGTAGGATAAGCAATTAGCAGGTCTTTAACCCTTTCACTGAGCCCAGCAAGAAATAGACTTTTCAGAGCAGAATCGTTCCACCCTGTTTGAGTGGACCAACGACGAAAATGAGTACAATATTTTTCCACATTACCTGATCCTTGTTTTAAACGTCTCAACTCAGTCTCAGCTGATGCCACACGGTCAGGATCATCATATAATAATCCTAAAGCAGAATAAAAACTATCCACTGATCTGAAGCATGTATCACTAGGTTGCAAAGAAAAGGCCCACTCCTGAGGCTCTTTGCGCAAAAGTGACATTATGAACCCTACGCGCTGGGATTCATCCCCAGAGGACTTGGGTCTCAAACGAAAATACAATAAGCAAGCATTTTTAAATGAAAAAAATTCTCGATGTTCACCAAAAAATAAATCCGGCAAACATACCTTAGGCTCCAAGAAATATGCTCCAGGACAGTTACTCACGTGCTGACGGAGCTCGGCCACTTCCAGAGAGAGTCCCTGCAGGTGTTTAGCCAAATCCTGAACCGACACCATGATGGAACAAAAAAAAAAAAAAAATCTTTCCTTAGAGAATTTGCAGGCTGGACTTACTGTTATGTTCTGCTACCAAAGCTAAGGAAAGAGAGGAGATCTGTCCCTACTATAGGACTCAGCTGAATCCCTACGATGTAACAGGGAACCTGATCCTGCGATCAGACCTGCTAAAGTCCTAATCTAGTCTGTACGGAGACCTATAGATGTGGGGAGGGAATCCCTACAAGTACTAAGGACTGGGAGGAATATGGGACACCTCCTAACAGAAATAGTAGCAGACAGACGAACAAACAAAATAGATAGAACATAGAGGTCCGTAGACCAAGCAAACTAACAGAGCTAGATACAGAGCACAGGCTAGCTAGAAAGTAGAAATACAATGAAGTCCAGCAAAGCCAGAAGGGTGGAGCAGGATTAAATAGGCCAACAAGGTCATGTGACCAGCAAAGGAAAAAAAAACCTAACAGCAAGGTTCTAACAATAGGCTTGCATGCACAACAGCGGAAGAAGCAATGGTGCCACCCGCAGACACTGTTCCTGGACCCTGGGGTTCGTCCCACAAAGTCGGGTGCTTTGCTGCCATGTGCCTGATCATGCTGGTGGTGGTCAGGCTGGTCGTTTTGCCACCCGTGCTGATGCTGGCCTGGCAGGTGGTGCAAATGGCCTTTTTGGGGTTATCGGCAGAGTCTTTAAAAAACAACCAGACTCGGGAAGACCTAACAGTAATACTGGCAACTTCCTTCGTGTTGGTGTTACGGGGAACGGTTGCCTGCCTTCTGTCTGCCGCCACCACACTGCTTCTTCCTGCCTGTTGGGGTGCTCTGCCTCCCTCCCCCTGTGTGCTGCTGTCCTCGCTCTGCATGTCCTCCTGCCAGGTTGGGTCAGTTTCTATATCATCCACCACCTCGTCTTCCACTTCCACACCCTGGTCCTCCTCCTGACTTCCTGGCAATTGTGTCTCATCATCGTCCACCTCTTGTGACACTTTCCCACCGTCGCTTTCGTGTGACCGTGGCTGCTCAAATATTTGGGCATCGCTACACGCGATCTCCTCTTGCCCCGCTTCAAGTGGACCGGGCGAGAGGCCCGAATCTATAAATGGAAAAGTGAACAGCTCTTCAGAGTTTCCAAGTGTGGGATCAGTTGTCTCTGGGTACTCGGCATGGTGGGAGGAAGGAGGATAAGGGTGAGGAATATGCGGTCCAGACTCACGGCTACTGAGACTTGACCATGTGGAAGACAGAATGGTGGTGGTGGTGGCTAAGTGACTGGAAGCATTATCCGCTATCCAACCAACAACCTTTTGACACTGCTCTGGGTTCAATAGTGGTGTGCTGCGGTCCCCTAGAAATTGGGACAGGAAGGTCAGGCGAGAAGATGTGGGTGTTTGTTGTGGCACAATTTTGGCTTGCCCACGGCCTTGTCCTCGGCCTCTGCATGCACCATAAGCATCACGTCCAGTTCCCCGTCCCATGCCACGTGCCTTGCCCATTTTAAATGGAGGACAGTATCTTCCACTCTCACTACAAATGATTGAGTTTGGAGCGAACTTATATGTGATCCGTGTGACGGAGAAAACAGAGTTTTAAATACCTGGCCTGTAGGTAAGTAGTTTGAACAGCAAACTGCGGTGAATTGCTTCACTGACACACTAAAGGAAATTTTTAATGGAGGCCAGAACTGGCAGTATTTTCTGACAACATATATGAGATCCGTGTGACGGAGAAAACAGAGTTTTAATTAGCTGGATTTCTAGCGCTCTAATATGGAAAGGACCTCGCTGTATTCTGCAGTGCCAACAAACAAATGGCGCAGAAAAAACGATGTTCTCTGGATTGCTTTTTAAGCAAATAATGAGGATTAAGATCCAAAGAAAGGTATTCCTGGCCCCTGAGACCTGGGCCTTTGTATAGAAATATCTAACAGCAGCAGAAGGCAGAAGTGGAATGGAGCCTCTCGTGCTATATGCACTGCAGTCTGATAGATACACTGCCTGCCTATACACCCTGCCTGCCTGATATCTCTGCAGATGGATTAGTCCTCAGAAGGACTGTTTGTTAAGATGGATATGTGTAATGTACGGTTTTTCTCCCTACACTACCTAATACACAAGCAAATCTGTCCCTGACGCAGCAGCACCTCTCCCAAAACAAGCAAATGGCGCAGAAAAACGGTGTTCTCTGGATTGCTTTTTAAGGAAATAATGAGGATTAAGATCCAAAGAAAAGTATTCCTGGCCCCTGAGACCTGGGCCTTTGTATAGAAATATCTAACAGCAGCAGAAGGCAGAATTGGAATGGAGCCTCTTGTGCTATATGCACTGCAGTCTGCTATATACACTGCCTGCCTGATATCTCTGCAGATGGATTAGTCCTCAGATGGACTGTTTGTTAAGATGGATATGTGTAATGTACGTTTTTTCTCCCTACACTACCTAATACACAATCAAATCTCTCCCTGACACAGCAGCAGCTCTCCCTACTCTGCCTGATTCCGGAGTGACTGTGAAGAGCATGGCGGCGCCAGGTCTGATATACACCTGATAACACTGTGCGGCCAGCCAATCACTGTAATGCCCATAACCAACATGGCTACGGCATTACAGTGCATGGCAGGCAATCCCTGCCTGTTCATTGGATCTCTAAAGAGCGCCAAACATGCAGGGAGGGGACCCGAGTTCCCGCCCGAGCTACCCGGAAATACTCGGCGAGCGCCGAGCATCTCGAGCGGTGAGATGCTTGGGTGAGCACAGAGCAGTAGCGAGCATGCTCGCTCATCACTAGTGGTTACATGTCGACTAGCAACTTTTCCCGCTTTTCTCAATGTGCTACTGAGAAGTTAGTCGGCAGGTGACAGCATTTATGCCCATCACATGCGAATAGCCACAAGATGACTGCTCGAGCTGGCAACAGAGCGGAATCCAGACAGTGTGCATATTGTACATAGAGACACTGCAGAAATTTATATTAAGTCCGGAAAACCCCTATAAGTTTTGCATTCAAGTTTGCAACCACAATATAGTACAGTTTTTGTATAAAGCCCTATAAATTGACCCTTTTTTCTAGCGATTATAAGTATTCAGAAACCCTGTAATATGTACCTAGATGGCATTTGATGGTTTTCACAAAATAGTGGGCTCCAGCATAAGACAATTGAAGCTTGTAGGGGACACAGGTAGCATGTGAAAGAAGGTGCTCTGGTCAGATGAGACCAAAGTACAACTTTTTGGCCTACATGCAAAATCCTATGTATGGCGGAAAAGTAACACTGCATATCATCCAGAAAACACCATGCCCACTGTCAAACATGGTGGTGGCAGCTTCATGCTCTGGGTGGAGGTTTTTTTTCAACTGGGACAGGGAAGCTGGTCAGAGTTCAAGGGTAGATGGATGGAGCTAAACAGAGAGCAATCCTGGAGGAAAACCTGTTAGAGGCCGCAAATGACTTGAAACTGGGGTGCAGATTCACCTTTCAGCAGGACAGCGACCCTAAACATCATGCCAGAGCTACAATGGATGGTTTAGATCAAAAAATATTCATGTGTGTGAATCGCCCAGTCACAGTCCAGACCTAAATCCCATTAAGAGTCTGGGGCAAGACATGAAAATTGCTGCTCACAGACGCCTCCATCCAAATACACTGAGCGAGAGCAAGTGTGCAAAGAAGAAGGGGCAAAAATGTCACCTCTAGATGTGCAAAGCTGGTAGAGTCAGACCCCAAAAGGCTTGCAGCAGTAATTTAAGTTTGCTGGTGTAACGTTAAGAAATGTGGAAAAGTTCACGGGGTATGAATACTTTTTCATTGAACTGTATATACGTACTTACAATGAGTTTGCAAAAAAACTTGCTTTGGAATACCAATGAAAATAATAATTGTGACGCTGGTAACTGCAGCCTCGTGCAGTCGGCCTCACTTCTTTGACTGTTATTGTACAATAGTTACTTTCTTTAATTCTCAGTCTCAAGGTCGGCTGGATACAGTCTGACTATTGTTTTCTATAAAGTGAATCTGTTGCTATGCTCTGACTTTAAATATATAGAAAATTCCCAAGATACTAGTGGGAAGGTACATGGGGACTGTTTTTTAAGAGATTACTACAAGATGTCAATTTAGTAATGCCTTTACCATATCTAATGATACAAACACATATGGGAGGCATTAGGCATCAATATGGAAGCAGTATAAACAAAATGCATAGCTGTCGGGAAAGAAGACGAGAGCAGGACATCACTTATATTTGCTTTGTATAGAGATAGCAAAGTGCCTTTACGCAAAAGAGCAAAATCATCCAATTCTGCCAGCCGCTTTATGTGTTAGGAGTCTGCTGACTCTCTCCTGACAGCAGAAGCCAGTGGAATGAATGATCAGGCATGTTGGATTTCAACATGCTTAACCCTGTGTTGTCATTAAAAATCAGATTTGACAAATTTACTCCACTCACCCTCACAAAAATCAAGGCGAATGCCCTCAGCATCTGCTGCCAAGACTACAGCAACATTTTTCTCTGTGGCCTCCCATTGAACACTCTTGAACCACCCCAATTCACCCCGTAATCCACCTTTCCCTTTGTTACTCTTCTGCCACCCCCCCCCCGCTAATCCCTTTAATCCTTTCAATACTAACAATGACAAATAAAGCGGTCCATGACCTGTCCCCTCCATAGGTCTCTGACTTTCTCTAAATACCTTCCTACTAGTGATGAGTGAGCATGCTCATTACTCGAGATTTACGAGCATGCTCGGGTGCTCGCCGAGTATCTTCAGCGTGCTCGGGTGTTATGTTTTAGTCACTCCATGCTCATGATTCAGCCGTCAGCTATTAAAGGTGTATGGGCACCACCAAATGGCTGTCCAATTCAGAGACCCATGTTCATATATTATAGCAAGGTATAGTAGCAGTCCATTGTTCAGGAGCCTCATCTCTTTACCACAGTGAAGAGCATCTACAATGAGCGTCTGGAGGTCTGGAGGACCAGTCCTGATCCAGGGGGGTCCTTATCTAGGGAATTATATACTTTAATAGATACCTACATGGTAGACTCTATTGCAGTCAGACCACTGGACCTAACACAATCCAGCTACTTTAACTTATCATTAGTCATGGTAGCCTGCAGTCCTATGTAAAACAGATTGCGATATTAACTTCAGTTGTTCCAAATGACAAATTAAATTCCACTTGTAGCAATATTATTATAAGGGTATACTGTATGTGAATGGGTCTTCAGTGGGTAAAATGACTCCTTGTACACAGATAATTCAGAGCTCGGCAGCCATTATTGATACGCTTTTTCCCACCCACTCGTGTCAGCAATGATGAGTAAAGGGTCAGGGTGGGAGTAATTTGCATGTCAATCATCATGGACAGAGTCAATGCATCATTCCATGAGCGCCTCCATTTTCTATGTTCTCTTGTGTTATTTAATATTTTTGGATCAAATATACACGTAAAATTCTCAAATGAATTTATATGTTAAATTATGAATTCAATTATTACAGCGGCTTCAATAATTCACATCATTGATGGAGAACCCTTAAATTAATACTGAGAATCATTTTATTAGTCATTTTTCTTCCCGCACAATGGATGAGTGATGATTTTTTTTCAGTTGTCATTGCTTGGTCTAAAAAAAAATATAGCAGAAAGGATTTAGCTCCAGGCTCTCTGAATAGGTCTTTCTAGGTGCATGGAGAAGGACTGATGAGGTGCCTCTAACTGATAAATTAGCTGGAGCATGCTTGTATTAAAGAGGTCAATGGAAAGGAGTGTGTCTGCAGGGGCAGAATACTCAGGGTTTTTTTGTAGTTCCTAACCCTAGAGGCTGTGAATACAAAATACAGATTCTTCCTCCAAAAAATTAATGAAATAAAAATATGCCAGTAAATCTATCTATATATGCACGTACAGTACATGTATGCAGGCTCGGACTGGCCCACCTGGGAACGGGAGAATTCTCCGGTAGGCCGCCCCTGTGAAGGATTGCTAATGAGTAGTGCTATTACACTTGATTCACGATTTGCGGAAAAAAATAAAATCTAATCATTCATTAAACAAGCTAGCCAAATTAATATTACATAGAAGCAAAAGTAAATTTGTGTACTAGGGTAAGTTATTTTTGCATGTAGCTGAAAAGTGGGCCCCAAGAATCAATGTTACTGGTGGGCCTTTGCCAACCCAATCCGACACTGTATATACAGTATTTAAGGGGGTAACAGAAAAACTGGAATCGTCTTCTGGAGTATGGGGCGCTTGTAGTACACGCTTCCAACACGAGGTGAATGTTTGGGGCACCCTGCTGAACCAATATGTCAACCGATGTTATTGAGGAAGGTTGCATTTGGCTCCAGTGATTTTTTTTCCAAGGCGTTCAATCTTTCGCTTATTTTGTGATGGGTGATTCACAAACAAAGAGCAGCTATGAAATTTTGTTTCCTTTTAGGAAAAAAAATCATTGGAAACAATTATTATGCTACAAACAGCCTAGCAGGAAGCCACCATTACTAAAACACAAGTTTATGAATGGTCCTCCCGTTTTAAACGAGTTGAAATGTTAAGTTGAAGAATGGCCTTGTTTCAGACGTCCTTCGATTCCTTCCCCCCCAAACTGATGAAAACATGCCGAAAATTCATCAAGCCATTCCGGAAGATCATCATTGGACCATTGATTAACCCGTGTTGTTGATTGTGACTTCATGTGTTAGGTTCACCAGACCAGGTGAGGTGGATCCTCTACACCCCAGACCCTGGTGGGCACATGGACATTGGACATTAATTCAGCAAGTGGGAAGACACGTGGGCAGTGAGGACTTGGCACACACAGGAATTTCAAGAGCAGTAGGACGGATGAAATGGAACCCAGTAAGGATGAATGCAAGCACAAACAGCACAGATGGTGGAGCACATCTAACATAAGACTAGAGTCTCAAACCCAAGACACAGATGTGTGTTTAATTGGACCTTAAACAGGTCTTGGAATATGATGTCATTGATCCATTCTGGGCAACTTGCAAAATGTGAAGCACAGCAGAGGGCAGCGGACCCAGGGGAAGGAAATGGAGCTCGGGATACCTGGGACAAATGTCTAACATCATGGAGTTCCTGTTAGCAAATTTTAACAGACGAATTGGGCATGAAATGAGTTGCTGCAAAATTTGTGCATCCCAACAACCATTTCTGTTTTTTTTTTCCCAAAAAAGAAACAAAACTTCATAGCTTCATATCAGTACATTGTTCATGTGAATTAGCCATCGCAAAACGGCTGACCGAATGTGTGTGGGGGGCCTTGAGAACATCCTGCATGGCAACACTCAAATTTTGAGTAATGTGTACACTTTAAATTTAAACTGCTTACAAGACAAATAAGGGTATGTTCACACCAAGTTTCTTCCCATGGATTTTATATCCAGAAAGCGCAAATTTCTGTGCCAAAATCCACTCCAAAAAATGCTTTGAAAATGCACCAATTGGTTTTAACAAAGTTTTCCAACCTTCTACAGTGAAGGATCATGTCGCTTATAGAAACAGATTCCAGGTGAACACCATAACGTAGTATTCGGCAGATTTACCCTTTTCAGTGCGTCTGATCCTCGTGCATAACCATTAAGTTTAAACTGAAAATCTGCAGCAGAAACCCAAAGTTTCTCCGATTTTTGCCACGGATTCTGGACCAAAAAAAGACGTGGTCATATTAAATCCAAAGGATAATGAACTGCCACAGTATAGACATGTGAGTGACAGGCATATTTTAATATTGTCCTGATAAAAATAAAGTTAATACACAGATTCTTCATTTTCTCTTACTTTTTAAAATGGGGTTTTTAGTCTCACATGGCTTGCAAAAAATGCCCCAGTGCCAAATTCATTAATGGCAGTCTGTTGCTTCAATGTGACTATTGGCTCTAGAGACGCTGTGCCTAAAATACCATAAGGAGCTCCGAAGAGTCTCGATTTATGCCTGATCTTGATGAATAAAGAACTGAGGTTTGCGTTATATGGGAAGAGTGGGTTTTGCATTGGGGTCATGTAAATCTCAAGCTCATATAAAACACTTGAGCAAGGATCATATATACGAGATTAGTATATAGGAAACAATTAAAGAAATAAGGAGATAAGATAAGGAGATTCAGATGTTAACCCATAACACTTTTCATGTTGAAGGCAACTAAACGCTAGTATTTCATTAGGACAGTAAATCAAAGGCTTTCTTAAGCCTGTGGTACATGGGTATGGGAATTCTAGACAATTAGATCCTTTTATAGGTGTATTTTGCCAAAGGCAAGGAACATCTATTGCATTTGCCTCATTGGTTTGTCTGTTTCTGTATATTTAACGAGCAGGCTCCGGTGCCAAGTGTCAGCCTAGTATTCAGTATTCCGCAGTGCGTACTAAAGCAGCTAAAGCGGAAAAAACACCTAGATATAACAGTATACAAGACACCTCATGGAAGCTATGCAGAGAGCATAGCCATCTAAAAGAAGACCAGGAAGCGCGAGTCCTTCAGCCGTCCTCTGTGAAGGCTCGTAATACTCTGCTCAGATGTTTCTTGGTTGTATTGACGGTGGATTTCCAAAAGTGAAATCTGTTAATGGCAGCAAAAGTCACAGTGTGATTCCTTGCTACCTGAGTTTCCACAGAGTGGCAAGTAAAGCATTATTCAGCTTCATTCAGACGTCTGTCAGGTACGCGTTCTATCCTTTTTTTTTTTCATGGATAAAAGGAGGTACACATCTTAGTCAATGGGCATTTTGAGATGTCTGTTCTTTTTGCAGACCGATTGTCTGCAAAAAAAAAAAAAGCCCAAAAAATGGAGACATGTCTGATTGTGATCCGATCTGCGGATCACACATGTGATGTTTATGATCCAACCACAGACCTCACTGTCCGGACAAGTTACGGGTCTCTTGAGCCAAACTCAGCAGCCTCATGGACATGAGAATGAGAATGGATATCTGGAAGCGGTAAAGAAGTTGCTGCTCTATTGATGTGACATCAGCAAAAGCAGCTGAATCGCGGCGCTGAAGAACGGCGCCGAGCACAAGCAGGTAGTGAGCAACTGCCCGCTTGTTAGTGCTTAGGCACAATTTTTTTTGCAAAGTCCCAGATATCCCCTTTAAGTTCAGGTCAGGAGACCCATGACCAGTCACCGCAAAGGGTATTAGCGCGCCACTATGTGTTTACCCCTCCCGAGCCCTCCTGAAATAACAAGGTCACACAATGAGATGGATTAAATCGGCCACAGCAGCCTGTCTCAAATGACCAATATAAACAGGAGTGATTCCCAAAGGACCTTCTCCTGCTTGTAAATGGAAAGGGATGGTCCTCCAACCTCTGTGGTTGGTAATATACCTGTTCAAGTTATACTAAATCTACCCGTTTTGCCACTAGCTCAGAGGCACATGTTAAGTAACCTGACGTTTTATTCATTACCCCTCCAACCCTTAACGTAGGAGTTCCTTTACCCGCCACCTGGGGGTTCCAGAAACTTGCAGGCTTCCCTCCTCACCCCACACCCATCCACCATCAACCACATCACCAACTTCGAAGACCTCCCCCCACCGCTCGCTGCCGTGAAAAAGACAACTAAGTTCTCCAAATTGGTCGAAACAAAGTTATCCCGCCTCATTAATCAAGCTCCCCCACCACTGCCTTCTGATAGGCTGGGTGGGAGATTTCTTTCCCAAGCTTCAACTAAAATGGCTGCCCCCTTTCAAATGGTCCTTTCTTTTAAAGCCCCTCTACTTCCCCTCTCTGATGTCACTGTACTCACCTCTCTTACCTTCTCCTACTTCTGTACCTACTTTTTCACAAACTTCTTTCCCGCCCCGAACCCTGTCATATTGCCCCCCATCCTTTATGCTTAAGCCTAAGTATGGCTTCTCTAGACATTGCGATCCGAACTCAGGCCGTGAATGTCGGATGTATGAAACCAGCCTATCACCTTCAGATCAGTCACATGCTCAAAATGTGGACTTGATTGTCCTCGTGTCTTCGTCCGTATTGTGGACAGGTGCAATAGCTGCCATCTATTGCAGTATTGTATCCTATGCACTATTTTGGTCTTTAAAATGGACCAGACTAGGCCATAGGATGAACAAGGCATAAAGGTTCTTCCCAGAGTACTGCAACGAGACAGTTTATATAGAACTAATAGGTAAGAGCAGTAAAACACTGTGAATTGTAAGAAACGCTGCATTTGTGACATGCTGAAGTGTTTTCTACTTTAGGAAAATGCTCCTCTTAATATCACATCCAGTGCTTATCTTATGTAAAACTTCATGATTGTTTCTTACATCCAGAAAGGGATTAATGAATAATCTGTAGCTCCAGGCCTGGTTCGTAAACATGCCCATCAGATTCGGTGTATTAAATATTAATGTGATATTTGTCTATTTTTATCTGTGGCAACTGTATTTGCCAAGGAGAAAATTTACCGTTTGACTGTCTTTCAGTAAAAGTCTTGTGCTGACATGTCTATGAAAATCCTGGGATGGACAACATTTTATATAAGCCCATTAAGCCAATTCAGTAGCCTCTTGGCTTTTAGTAAATACTAATAAAAACTTTCATAGACAGAAAAAAAGTTCTAATGTCCAAGGTAATGAATAATAAAGTTAGATGATAACCTTGTAAAGTCAGTGGTCGAATGGCTCCTGGGATTTGCCTTTGTCTATCCTTATTCTACCCCTTATGTCACTGCTGAGTGACACGCGTACAGATGGATTTCATAGAGGCTTTGTCATGCGTCTGGGTTTGATCCCTTGAGCCTGTGCTTTGTGGTCGACTTCTCTGTTCGCCGAGCCACTGCAGATACACCTTTTCTTCGGGTGTTTAGTTTCTGTTATCTTTGCTTCAGTCTTTTTAGGGTAACAGGTGTTATCATTTACTCATTTGTCTGCCCTATCACCTTTCAGGTGCAGCTTTATATACTTTCCCCCTGCTGGTGTTTCCTGCTGGTAATAGTCTCATTTGGATACCCAGCCATACTGCTGTAGTTTAAGCCAGACAGTGAAAGACCAGCTAGGGTTTATCTCTCTGCTGTTTATATTCTTTACCCTTCACCTATCTTCTGTTTCTTTTTAGGAAGTAGGCTGCATATTCTCTAACAGTATGTACTTAATCCTTTATTTTGTAGTTCGTGGTTTGTTTCACTCACTCTGGGATCTCTTTCTATTTCAGCACACATTCCCTTCTATAGGTAATTTGCACTCTGTTTTGCCCTCCGATCTTTAGGAGGAACGTGAAGCACTCGATGGCCTTTCAGGCAGCATAGGACCAAGTTGCCATCGTCTAGTCTGTGGTTAGGGCTATCTCAGCTCACACAGGAACCACTAGGGACTCCAGGGTCAGGATCTCTAGTCTGTACAGGAACAGGCAGGGTCAGTTGCAGGTTTTAGTGTGTCACCTTTTTTCCAAGTGAGTTGTTACACTATCATACCATGATTGTCCTCTTAGCATTGCGCTTCTTACCTGAAAACCATTAAAAATGACCATTGTAGCTGATGGTAGTGTAGTGACTTAAAGGGCAACCTAGAGCATGCCCCTCTACTGCTAAATGTCCAATAGTGCACAATTTTGTTTGTATTTATCATAGGCTAAAAGTCGTGCAGTCTAATTCCAATTGTACAAAATCATGCAATGTTCCACACAAAAAGTAGTGTACATGGATGGGTTCCACCACAGGCCCCCAACAAACCTTTCATCATCCGTCCAGTCCAGAAGGCCACAGCAAGAGATAGGGATTGATGACCTTGTTCTCCGATGCTCTGGGAGAACTCATCTTGCTCTCAGCATCCATCTGGGCTACCACCCATGAGGAGCTGAGAGCACAGTCTAGTTCAGCTTTTCCCAAAAAATGAAGAAAGCTGGGAGGTTGCAGATGGGGGCTTATGGCCACATACACCCTCTTAAAGCCTTCAGGAAAGAACCCAAATGGGCATCGTACCCCGCAAAGTTCTCCTGACGAACACGTCTCAAAGTGGAACACAAGTGACCAAAGGAATAAATGAAATAAGAAAATGCGCACTATATAATACAGTCCAGGCCTCTTTTCTCCAAGTCAGAAGGCTAGAATAGAATTGTGGACTTAAAGGGATTGTTCTGCCCATGCTGCAGTTTGTTAATAAAAAAAAAAAACAGACTGCGCTTTACTCACCTTCCTGTGCCAGTGTTTGGCATTGGCTGCGGCACCGACACCACGTCAGCGGCACAACAGCCAGTTAGTAAGTATATTGTGGTTTGTTTTTGTTTTTTTTAACAAACTGCAGCCAGGGCAGAACATTGTCTGAAAGAGGTTAACCTTTTTACATGAATAAAAGTGTAAAGTGATATTCAAAATGTGCCACGACTTAAGTGGGGTCCGACACCCAATGAGTTTGGCACCTCAGAATTAACGCTCCTGGAGCACTTCTGCACCTCAGGCTTCCAGACCTTTATTTCTCCATCCTGGAGGTCACGGTCGCCTCTAAGATGACTACATAGGCCACCCTGTCCTTTACCAGTGGGTGAGTCCAAACCCTTGGATGAGACCACATGGTACACTTACAGTGGCATGTAAAGGTTTGGACACCCCTGGTCAAAATTACTGTTATTGTGAACAATTAAGCAAGTTGAAGATGAAATGATCTCTAAAAGGCCTAAAGTTAAAGATGACACATTTCCTTTGTAATTTAACCCAAAAATATATACACATTTTTATCTTTTACATTTTAAAAATTACAAAAAGGAAAATGGGCCAATGCAAAATTTGGGCACCCTGCATGGTTAGAACCTAGAAGCACCACCTTTTGCTAGTATCACAGCTTGTAAACGCTTTTTGTAGGCAGACAAGAGTCTTTCAATTCTTTTTTGAGGGATTTTCATCCATTCTTCCTTGGAGAATTCTTCCAGTTCTGTGAGATTCCTGGGATGTCTTGCATGCACTGCTATTTTGAGGTATAGCCACAGATTTTCAATGATGTTCAGATCAGGGGACTGTGAAGGTCATTGTAAAACCTTCACCTTGAAGCATTACCTTTCCAGACCTGAAGGGAAAGGCTAATTTTTTGTAGGACTGTGACAGAAACAAAAATGAACATTTTGCATGGTCCCTCTTGATGAATAAATGTATTTTTTTAAGGATTGTTCATAAAGACATAATTGTACGTTATGCATTTTGGGGTAACATATTTTGAGTCAGTTTCTCTCTCCTACACCTGCAATATACCCTCTGTGTGCTCATGATATTCCCTTATCTGATCTCCATTCTCATCTTCCGTTTCCTCCACTTTCATGATTCCGTCATCTGTTCACTCTCTTCTATAGCTGCTACTTCTTCCCTTCCCGTTAGGACTTTTCATGTCTCATCTTCCATTATTTTTTCATAGCTCACTTCCTCTCCTCCTCCTCTCCTCTGTCCCAGGGGCTGCATTTATATGGCACCCTCTGCAGCATCCGGCTACATCAGCGTTTCATTACTCATCATCCCACTGACATAGGAGTATTCGGAGTTTAGGGCCAGTAGACCTCAGGCCACGGCACAGCTCGGAATACATTTTCTAGTTCTACCAGACCAATTATTTAAAGCCGTACCTGTGAATTAGACAGTGTAGGTGCCTTTATTGTGAAGGTCCATGTCTCACCATGTAGATCCATCTACATTCGTTTTGCACCGTGAATATGTAAAATACGTCAACTCGGAGCAATCTCTAATAACTGATATGTAGAAGTTTTTCTGATACCCACACAATATAATTTTTGTAGTAGGATTTCCCATGCACACTGTGTTCAGAGTAGATCTGATGTCTTTTTTTTAACAAGTCAACAGTAGGTAGAAAATTAATCTGCTTGGAACTTGATATGTGAGGGCCACTTTTCCACATGTCTTTGCCAAGGCTCATTACTGGCTATGTGAGTGCTGGCACTTACTTGTAATGAGACAATGTGCGTTGTCTAGCTGTGAGCATATGTTCCTTTATTAGGATGGGCAGGTATTCAGGGCTTTGGCTCTTGCTTTGGTACTCAATAGGGGGCCCAGCGTCTCTGTGGTTGCCATGTTATACACCATCACCTCAGCCGCCCCCTTTTGAGCGTGTGCTGCTTCTTACATCTTAACAGCTGTGGGGACAAGTCAGGTGATTGTAGGGGACATCATCTGAGTGCCAGGAACGTAATTCCTCCTTCATCTGGAGGACAGACGGATCACACAGTGTACGATCAGCATTTTCTTTCTGTATTAACCCCCTAAAGCTTTGGTGTCATCACAAATGCAGGGCGAGCCTATGTTCACACATGCAGCTACAAGGTTTTTGGTTAGTGCAGAAGACCAAAAACAAGAGGTCAATGATGTTCTGACCTTCTTATGTGGCCATGTAAGTCCTGATGTACTGTACATAATCATCATCTCCTCTCTCTTTCTGGAGAATCTCTTTTATGGATCATTGAGACATTCTGTAGAACCAATATGTTCTGATTATCCAGAGTTTACAGGGAATCTGTCAGCAGGTTTTTGCTATGTAATCTTAGAGCACTATGATGTAGGGCAGGGATGTCAAACTTAAACACACAGAGGGCCAAAATGAAAAACTTGGACAAAGTCCCGGGCCAACCAGTAAACAGAATAATGGGCCCCACATAGTTGTCCATACAGAATAATTGGCCCACATAGTCCTCCATACAGAATAATGGGCCCCACATAGTCCTTCATACAGTAAAATGGGCCCCACATAGTCCTCCATACAGAATAATGGGCCCACATAGTCCTCCATACAGTATAATGGGCCCCACATAGTCCTCCATACAGTATAATGGGCACCACATAGCCCTCCATACAGAATAATGGGCCCACATAGTCCTCTATACAGAATAATGGGCCCCACATAGTCCTCCATACAGTATAATGGGCCTCACATAGTCCTCCATACAGTATAATGGGCCTCACATAGTCCTCCATACAGTATAATGGGCACCACATAGAGGTGGTGGTTCTGATGTCCAGGGCCAAATAACTGCTGCAAACTAAGTGATACATTGCTTGAAACAAGGTCTTTGTCCCTATAACATAGCGCAAGGCGGTAACCGTGGGCTAGATACTCGTCTCTTAGGCCCCGACACGTTACATAAAGATGGGGATCCTGGCTGGGTGTGTGGACTTGTACTATGGGGGTGCTACATCCTTGCAGGCTGTATGATGCCGGTGACTTCGGCTGGCCAGGACCCAATGTTGAACAGTTCAATGAGGGAGACCACCACTCAAAAATAAAGTCTTTTACTAAAGAGCAACTTGGTGGGAACTATATACAGTAGATAGCGGGTGCAATACTTCAAACATTTCCTTTTAACACATGGAGCATCTTCAACATCTTCACATACATTCTCCCTGTCCTTCTCATAATGATTCGGTTCTGCCTCACTCAGTCCTACATCTTCACCACTACCCAGCACAGTGCTGCTGTCCAGCAAGTGAGAGTCCAATTCTCAACCCTCTCTTCCTCTTAAAGCACACGTGCCAAACTCCAGCCCGTGGGCCAAATCTGGCCCTTAGGGTGGTTATATTTGGCCCCCGACACCAGAACCGCCACTCTTATGTGGGACCATTATTCTGTATGGAGGACTATGTGGGCACATTATTCTGTATGTAGGACTATGTAAGGCCCATTATTCTGTATGGAGGACTATGTGGGACTCATTATACTGTATGGAGGACTATGTGGTGGCCATTATTCTGTATGAAGAACTATGTGAGGCCCATTATACTGTATGGAGGACTATGTGGGGCCCATTATACTGCATGGAGAACTATGTGAGGCCCATTATACTGTATGGAGAACTATAGGGGCCCATTTTTCTGTATGTAGGACTATGTAAGGCCTAATATTCTGTATGGAGGACTATGTGGGGCTCATTATACTGTATGGTGGACTATGTGGTGCCCGTTATTCTGTATGAAGAACTATGTGAGGCCCATTATACTGTATGAAGAACTATGTGAGGCTCATTATACTGTATGGAGAACTATATGAGGCCCATTATACCGTAGGGATAACTATAGGGGCCCATTATTCTGTATGTAGGACTATGTAAGGCCCATTATTCTGTATGGAGGACTATGTGGGGCTCATTATACTATATACTGATTGGACAGTGATTTTGTCCAAGTTTTTCATTTTGGCTCTCTGTGTGTTTAAGCTTGACATCCCTGTCTTAAAGGAACTAGTTTTGCCACTATGGCCGTTACTTAGCTTCTCTGCTAATGATGCCTTGGAACTCTCGCTTAGGGCACTCTTTTTGTCTCACGGTCTCTGTTTTCTCCTGGCCCGTTACCTCTCTGAGTTATAAACTTGGGGCCGTTCTGCTAACCGTCGTGTTCCAGGACCCCTCTCCTGTTGATCACTCTGTCCTTCGGTTACTTCTCTCTCTTCTGGATCATGCTATCCAATGTCCCGGTCTCCACTCATGTCAGGGACACCCATGTAATTTGGCCTTGCTGACAAGTCAGACCTTAGGTCTTCTTCTGCTGTACACTGGGCCCTATCTGGCTTTGTGACGGGAAACTGTCTCTGTCCCTTCACCTTAGCCCCTCACACTCTGGGTTAGTCCCAAACATTAACCCTAACTCTCCCTATGGTCTGGCACAACACAACATTATCACCAATAACGCATATCTAAATTCACACTTTACACCGCAACAATACTCGTGTCTTCAATTGGGCACACAGGTAGTATGCCAATTTCCTTACTTCTCTACATCATACTGTCAGATTACATAGCAAAAAACTTGCTGACTGATTCCTTTTAAGAAACATTCAGCATCACCGCTTGCAGTGTGGAAAAATCTTGATTTATTGCAAAAATACAAGAGGATAAACAAACAAATTAACTTGCATACCAAAAAGAAATGCATTTCGAACAAAAAGTCCAATTCGCATTGCAAATAAAAGTTAGTTTTTAAGCCTTAGTGAAACGCGTTGCTTTTGGTATGCAATTAAATTTGTTGTTTACCCTTTTACACTGTTAAATAGATCAAGATTTTTCAACATTGCAAGTATTTTTCTTAAACTGTGGATGATCTGGGCTTTCACAGGCTACCGTAGACCCAAAGAAAACAAAAAATTACAAACTTGGTGAGCTTACTTCTCTTTTTCTTTTTATGCAGCCAATATGCTCTATACATATTTTCTCTTCATGTCCAAGATGATCATCTCCTTCTGGGTTCCACTGGTACTCGTGTCTCTATGTGATGGGTATTGATGTCTCAATCTTACTCCGCCTTCCGCTCCCACTTTGACTGTTAAAGAAGACCTGTCACCAATACAAAAGTGGCAAGTTTTTGCTCTTAGTTTATTCCTGCTGCTCCACTGGGTATTCTGGTTTGTTGTTTTTAGTTGTTTGTTTTTTGCTTTTTTTTTTTAATCCGTCATATGGCTCCAGAGATATCGGCCTTTTTGTTTAGGGGTTGCTTATCTCTGGGGTCAATTTTTTTTCCTTTAAGTGGCTGCTAAAAATGCATTTTTGCAATTTGGTTTCATTCAAAGTTTTGCACTGTTTGACTTTTACAGGCTTTCTGTTTCCCTGCAGCTAAAAAAAAATACTGATAAGAGTTAAAAATGCTCCTATTGGACCATCAAAACGAGTTCACTGATGGATTCTCAGTTAACTCATTCTGCAGCCAGTGCAACAAAGAGACTGAAGATAAACAGTGCAACAGTTTTAATGAAACCCAATTACAAAAATGATTTTTACCCAAAAATACACACAAAAAAAATCAAATTGTTCCCAAAGTTGAACAACCCCTTTAACTCTGTATCAGTTTTTATCCATCTTACTCTGAGACCTTGATTATCCTCCCCTCACCTTTCCAATACCAGTGCCTTCCAGGATAATATCTTCTTCTACTTCTCCGCACCTTCCAGCCTACGTCTCCCTGCTCCTCTTCCTTCTACAGTTTCCATGGCCTACTTTCTCTTTACTCCTTTCCCAGGAGCACTTTCTGTCCTGCCGCCTGTGACTAACTTCAAAGAGTGCGATATGGGACCCCCTCCCACACACAGCATCCGCCACTCCCTCCAGCCCCCAACCAACATCATCCCCTGAGTCTTCATTATGAGAAATCATGCCAATTAGCGCTACCATGACTTTCTTTTGCGAGCCTGGGGAAGCATGTGTATACTGCATAGGGTGTAAATTTTGTATAGATATTTATAATATTACTCCCTGTTGCACCAACTAACAGAAATTTTCAGCTCTTATCCTCATGGTATATAAGAAGTCATTCTTTACATTTATTTTATTCATTCAAAAAAATCCCATTTACTTTGCTTAACCCATTGATCATTTCTACAGATATTGACTGAGATGCTGAAATAACTTTCCGACTTATGGATAATGATCTAGAAGCTTAATATATTATAGAAGCCGGGAATGTATAGGACGCGTTCATTCCTCACTGGTGACCTGAGGTGAAGCGTTGCCTCCAGCCTGATAATCCTGGGATGAGATTACTCCCCATCGCGGTACCTATCCCCTTAATATTATATATCATATATTATATATCATGACCAAGAGGTGAATGTGCCTCAACTAGCACTTTCTACATAGGTATCAGATATTGATTTCTGCTGAAACTTATATTTGTACATTAAATGATAAAGAGAGAAAATAATTCCTGTATGAGCTCGTGCAGACAACCGTATTTTCAGTCCGAGTATGATCTGAAGTTTTATTGGACCAATGTTATTCTATGGGTTCGTGCACATGTATGTTTTTCATCCGATATTCGAATCGCACTCGGCCATGCAAGTCAATGAGTCAATGGAAACAATCAGACTGCACTCGGATGACATCTGGGTGCAGTCCAATTTAAACGGAATGACAGAATGGAGAAGATGGAGACTTTTTTTTTTTGATCTTTTCCTCATCCAAAAAATCTGATCACACTATGATCACACTCTGATCAGAGATTGATCAGAGTGTGATTAGCATAATCGACCCGATTTTCTCAGATGAAAGAAAATATGGTGGTGTGACCCTAGCCTATGTCAGATAAATGTTGGCAGTGCGAGGGGTGTGAGGGGACAATGGCACTTATTTGATGGTCCTGTCCAGTTTTGGGAGAGGGTTATTCAGATTAATTAGGAGGTGACCGGGACTTCGATCCCTGGAGATTTATACTTTTATATATGTTTCCTATGAGCAGACTTGGCTATAAAAAAACTTTGTTACGTCATCTCTTCCAGGCGGCTAAAAGAGTAATTCCTCGTCACTGGAAATCTGTAGACGCTCCATTGTTAGAGGAACGATTTTCGTAAGCAATATATGGAGAACTGATAGCCCAAACTCAGGAGGAGGAGAATACGTACGCCGATAAATGCTTTCACTGGGAGACCTTTTAATCCTCAACATCATATAGGAATATATTGAGATGACCCTATATTATGAGCCCCCTCGCAAACTATCAAAAGCTATCAATAATGAACTATTAACTTTTATATCCATTGGTGACTCAAACTTTCTGAGATTATCTGTGATTTTCTTACAGTGCTTTCAATCCCTGTGGTTCACCTCTATACCTTTCCCCTTTATTTATGTCCCCTTATTTCTGTTGCACCTCATACATATACTGGACAATGTGGAGTACATACCGTTGTCTTGTCGTTTTGCTTATACATTTGATTGATATTAATGTTGATGTGCCGATGTTCTACTATGGCAAACAAAGCTGCACTCTGTAACGCTATTGCATGCAAACGTGAAATATATGATATTGGAATTGCATTGCTGTTCTAAAAAAATCGATAAAAACTAAGATACTTAGTGCATTAATTGGGCAATTCATATGTTCACAGCAGCCGACGACAAGGCGATCCTGTTAGCTGAAAAACCTAACCTAATATGATACCTCTCCTGGGCTGCTTGCCCACAGTTATATGGGTAGGTAAGATCATGCTGTGATTAAAACCGCCATATGCTGATGGATGGAGTACTCGGTCAGAGAGCCTATGTATAAATAGCAAACACTGACCGTCACTTCCAAACAGAAAACATAAATTGGCCAATTTATGTGTGCCCAGTAGCCAACGATGAAGCGATCCTCTTTGCTGGGAACCTAACCTAATATTATACCTCTCCTGGACTGCTAGCCCACATTGCCTGATGCCCACACATGAATTGGCCAATTTATGTGCTAAGTATTTTCATTTTAACCTATTTTCTAAAACAGTAATACAATTCCAATATTTCATGTTTGCATGCTATAGCATTACGGAATGCAGCTTAATTTGTTAGTTATATATGGAAGTGGCTACTCTTAGCTTGCACCTGTTCACGCCTGTTTTCTGTTTGGAAGTGACTGGCAGTCTTTGATATTTATACATAGACTCTCTGACGGAGCACTCCACCCATCAGCCTATGGCGGTTTTAATCACAGCAGGATCCTACCTACCCATATACAGTGAGGAAAATAAGTATTTGATACACTGCCTATTTTGCAAGTTTTCCCACCTACAAAGAATGGAGAGGTCTGCAACTTTTATCGTAGGTACACTTCAACTGTGAGAGACAGAATCTAAAAATAAAACTAGAAAATCACATTGTATGATTTTTACATAATTCATTTGCATTGTATTGCATTAAATAAGTATTTGATACAACAGAAAAATAGAACTTAGTATTTGGTACAGAAACCTTGGTTTGCAATTACCGAGGTAAAATGTTTCCTGTAGTTCTTGACCAGGTTTGCACACACTGCAGCAGGGATTTTGGCCCACTCCTCCATACAGATCTTCTCCAGATCTTTCAGGTTTTGGGGCTGTCGCTGGGCAACATTGAGTTTCAGCTCCCTCCAAAGATTTTCTATTGGGTTCAGGTCTGGAGACTGGCTAGGCCACTGCAGGACCTTGAAATACTTCTTATGGAGCCAGTCCTTAGTTGCCCTGGCTGTGTGTTTCAGGTCATTGTCATGCTGGAAGACCCAGCCACGACCCATCTTCAGTGCTCTTACTGGGGTAAGGAGGTTGTTGGCCAAAATCTCGTTATACATGACCCCATCCATCCTCCCTTCTATATGGTGAAGTCGTCCTGTTCCCTTTGCATAAAAACACCCTCAAAGTATGATGTTTCCTCCACAATGCTTCACGGCTGGGACGGTGTTCTTGAGGTTATACTCATCTTTCTGCCCCCAAACACGCCGAGTGGAGTTGATACCAAAAAGTTCTATTTTGGTCTCATCTGACCACATGACCTTCTCCCATGCCTCCGCTGGATCATTCAGAAGGCCATTGGCGAACTTCAAACGGGCCTGGACATGTGCTGGCGTGAGCAGGGAACCTTGCGTGCCCTGCAGGATTTTAATCCATGACGGCGTAGTGTGTTACTAATGGCAGTGTTTGAGACTGTGGTCCCAGCTCTCTTCAGGTCATTGACCAGGTCCAACTGTGTAGCTCTCAGCTGATTCCTGACCTTTTTCAGAATCATCCTTACCCCAAGAGGCGAGATCCTGCAAGGAGCCCCTGACTGAGGAAGATCGACAGTGATCTTGTGTTTCTTCCATTTTCTAATAATTGTGCCAACAGTTGTTGCCTTCTTACCAAGCTGCTTGCCTATTGTCCTGTAGCCCATCACATCCTTGTGCAAGTCTACAATTTTGTCCCTGGTGTCCTTAGACAGCTCTTTAGTCTTGGCCATGGTGGAGAGGTTGGAGTGTGATTGACTGAGTGTGTGGACAGGTGTCTTTTATACAGGTAACGAGTTCAAATAGGTGCAATTAATACAGGTAATGAGTGCAGAGTAGGAGGGCTTCTTAAAGAAAAACGAACAAGTCTGTGAGTGCCAGAATTATTGCTGGTTGGTAGGTGATCAAAGACTTATTTCATGCAATGAAATGAAATTTAATTATTTAAAAATCATACAATGTGATTTTCTGTATTTTATTTTTAGATTCTGTCTCTCACAGCTGAAGTGTTCCTGCGATAAAAAATACAGACCTCTCCATTCTTTGTAGGTGGGAAAACTTGCAAAATCAGCAGATTATCAAATGCTTATTTTCCCTACTGTAATTGTGGGCTAGCAGCCCAGGAGAGGTATCATATTAGGTTAGGTTCCCAGCAAAGAGGATCGCCTTGTCATTGCAGGGTTTGCATGAATTGGTCAATTTATGCTCTACGTATTTTCATTTTAACCTATTTTCTAGAACAGTAATGCAATTCCAATTTCATATATTTCAAGTTTGCATACTATAGCACTACAGAGTACAGCTTTATTTCTTAGTTATATATGGAGGTGAAGGTGGCTACTCTTAGCTTGCACCTGTTCACACCTGTTTTCTGTTTGGAAGTGACGGTCAGACTTTGATATTTATGTTCTACTAGGATTCATTCTGTGATTCCTTCTCATATGGTTATTGTTGTATATTTCTCTTGAAAACTCAATAAAACTTAAATTTGAAAAAAAAAAATCCTATAATGCAAGTGATGCTGCCCTACGAGTTCAAGCTCCAGTATGCAGGGCACAATGGGTCTGATAGTTTACATAGACCTCTACTGTGCCACAAAGTGAGCTGCTGCAAAACATCCGTCAATAACATTGGCAGTTGAATGTACACTATATATCAGTGCAACTACTTTTACATCGATTACTTCCACTACCTGAACATGCCACCCGTGTCTTTAAACCCTAAAATGCTTTTACATTTTTTAGAAATACCATTTTAATATTATTTTTTTCATGAGCATACCTTTAATCCATCTGTAATCATATACATATTATTAATCATATACATTTTCTGTCTTCACTTACAGGTCTTGTGAAACTTGGGGTCCACTGTGTAACGTGTCAAAAGGTTGCCATCAAAATTGTTAACCGGGAGAAGCTCAGTGAGTCTGTGTTAATGAAGGTAATTTATAAAAGATGTGAAATAATATCTACTTGCATTCAGATCTGGCCTGTAGGCACAAAGCTTTCGATGTCACTGTCGTTTCAACACACTTTATAAGCAAATCTAAAAAAAAACTTAAGAAAGATGTTATCAGAAAAATATATTTCTTTCCCCACTTATGAGCCACTTCACCCAACTTCCCCTTTCCCCCTTTCATCATCTAACTCTTAAAAAAAAAAAATAAGCTCAAATCCATTTTGGTCAAAGGAGGGCGAACTGCCAGCGTAATGAGACTGTGAGGAGTGTGACACTTCACCATCAGCCAGCGACCTCGGGCTGCATTAACCAAACCGCATTAACCACCACCAACTCCCTCATAGTCCCAGGGCCTATCCTTACATAGTTGAGGGCACTATAGGTGTCATGTTACAGCTCCTATTATACTCTACAGAGAGAAGGGAGGAGGAGTCAGATGCAATCAGCACAGTGAGAAACCAGGGAGACCAAGCTACAACAATCAGCAAATGTATTTTAATTCAGTGATGGACTCACAGCCACACAGCTCAGTACTGCTGAATAATGTTTCCCATGTTACTACTGCCTTTGCCAGTGTGGTACAGGGAAAGAAGAGCAGTAAGTAAGCAGTATGTGCTGTGTAAAGGAGACATTATAGCCGTTATTCTCCACTCACCAGCTCAGAGACAACTGAAAATTAGAGATAGAACCTGCAGATAGGAAAGCTAGTGTGAAGTGCAGGATGGGAGTTATGTAATGGGCAGAAATAATGTTATTATTCAGATACACACACCTGAAATGACAGGTACGCTTTGATCTATAAAAAAGCCTCACTGATTTCTACAAAAGCATGGCTGTAGTTTGGAGTTCCCATTGAAAAAAAACCTATACCTGTACATGAGCCCACCACCAACCCGCCTATATCTTCTTGTATTTATAATGTACATCTAATTATTTAGACTTTTTATACAATTCAACCTTAATGTATTTTAGTGTTATTATTACATCATTGTGCAGTTAACATGATGTCATCGCATGAGTTATGATGTCACATTTATATTCCCCTGTGTATCCTATGTGCTTCACGACTGTGTAGAGTGTGAAAGCCTATATGATGGGGGCTTCATGTGAGGTCTGTTCCTGCAATTTGTTGAGTAGATACTTTCCCTTAAAGGGTCTTGTTTAACCAGTAGACATTAGTTACTGTACTTGGCAATAGACAGAAAGGACCTATCTTGGACCAAAACTATGATGTTTCTTCTTCACTGGTGAATGAGAAGTTTGTTTTTCATTGCCAAGACTTGGAATTTTAGTAACTTGGTGCCTCTAATTGTACTTGGAGACCCCAATTTTTAATTGTAATTGTACATTTTTGTCTGTTATTACAATATAATATCTAAACAAAAAATTTCAACAAATGAAATAAGTAATTGCCTCAGTTGCCATCAGCCAACTAAAACCTGCTGCTTCATTCACAAAACTTATGATATGTACTGACATCTATATTTTTCTTGATCATTAGTGATAAATTCCGATTGTAGGATTTGCTTAAAGGTTGTTCAACGGGCAACTTTTCTTTTAAGGCAGGGACTGTTTTAAAACATTCAAAGTCATACTCACCTCTATATCTTTAAAACCCTCTAAACCCCATTATTGCAGCACAAGTTGATCTGGTGGTCTTCACCAGGACATGAAGTGATGACTTCCCATTCTCAGCCAATCACAGTCCTCTTAGGTCACCTGACCGCTGAGGCCTGAGAATGGTGACTTGAGAATAGGATGCCATTGCTTCCTGCCCTAGCTGAGACCATCAGAGTGGCCTACATTAGAATAACAGGTGTCAGAGGTGGTAAGAATCCATATGTTTGTTATTCTAGAAGAAGCCTCACCTTTAAAAAAAAAAAAAAAGAGAGAGTTGGAAAACCCCTTTAAGACCTTATGCACAATGTCAGTACATTAAGCCATATCATAGCTCTGTACAGACTCCAAGTTTCTGAAGCTGTAATACAGCACCTTGTGGGACTATGTATCCTGAAAGCCTGATTCGCATTTGTGAAAAACTTTACTTTTATATTTTTTACCACCTTTTTTGGGGGCTAAGAATTCTGTAGCCACATCCGTCCTTAAATGGTTTCTTTGGGCATATGAAATTGATGACCTATTTTTAGGAGAGCTCATCAATATCCGATCCGTGGGGATCCAACATGCTGTGCCTCCACTGATCTACTGTTATTATCTATGGCAGTATCAGCTGTGCAGCTTGGTGGGTGTGGACCCACTGGGTCATGGGCCGGGCTTATCCTGGAGGGGCAAGGCTAAGTGTCTACTGGGTTTTCACTTGGGCCTCCAGTGGTGAGGAAAAGCTGGGCTGCTGGTAGACACCAGGAACTACTCCAGGGCAGTCCCTGGGACTGCAACAGCTGACTGGAGGGTCAGAGCCGTGGGTATGACGTACAGGAGGGCAAGACAGAGGCGTAGTCAGATGGTCCGAGATCGGAGCAGGCAGCACGGCTTCGCAATACAAAGCCGGAGTCAGGTTTGGAGAAGTCAAACCAAGCGGGTAAATAGGTCGAGTCGATATCGGGAGACAGAATACGGAGATATGCATAAACAGGTGCTAGCAGGCTAGGAACCAACGTTCAGGCAAGGAGTGGTGGGAGGAGCATCCTAATATAGACCCTACTGGCATGAGATAGGCCAAGGGAACCTAATATGTACAGAATACAGCAGGGTTAAATTCCTGCAGAGACCGGCCACGCTCTCTAAAGCTAAATGGAAACCACATGCAGATGCAGCAGTGCTGAGGAGTGCTGCAAGAAGCAAACTCAGTGAGGCGGCCTGACACGAGGAGAATCCGCACGGTGAGTAGGGCGGCGCAGAGGATGCATGGGAGTTACCGCTGTGGCACTCTCTTCAGAAAAATAGCAGCTGATCTGCAGCACCTGGCAGTGGCCGCTACACATGCGCAGGGTAATTCCCTGCAATATATACATGGTTCCAAAGCTAATAACAGCTGATCGATGGGATATATATGTATTTACATATCAGTAGAGAGAAAGGGATTTTTACTTAGGTTTCTATATAGGGATTAAAAAACTCCAGAAAACGAAAGAACATGTAAATGACACTAAATAAAAAACACCACCAAATGTGCAACTAAAATTAGAGTATTGCTAGTAATTTTTGATACCAAAAAATGACTAAAATTGGTTGCAAAGAGGGAATTTTTCTCTGTCAATTTAGTGATATGTCCTTGATAATATATTTAGTTAAGCTTAAATAGGGCATCCTTAGTCAGGTTTTGTCACATCTTCTCCCTCCATGATCTGCTCTCAAATCAGGAGGCTGATTGCAGAATTATCCATCGCTCGACTACTGACGCCTCGGAAGAGAGGCCAGTATGTGATAAATGACATTTTTATCTGCCCTGAATGATCGTTTTGCTCATCCTCTCAGTCAGAGGATCGTTAAGGCCGCTCATTATCAGGCACATCGGACACTTTGTTTATATGGGCCTGTAGATGGTGATTGGTGGTAGTCAGCAGATGATAGAAATGTTATTGGGATGCCGTGCGGCGCCCGGCTGACAGTAATCATCCTCGGCATAACCATGAATGTAGGGTGTGAACACATCAGCACTGACACTGCTGTTTAATGGCTCCCGTGGTAAGAACAGATGGGAGACCAGAAACAGGTCACCCCCGGCCTGACCTCATGGCGTCAAGGATCACCAAAGCAGAGCACCAGTATTACGCCTATGTATGTCATAGCATACAATGATGTGCATGCTGTTAACCCATTCATTCATGGATAGCTACTTCTAGCTAGGGAGGAAATAATGAAGACGTCATAGCAAAATATGCAAAAAACTCACTTCTACGAGGAAGAAAAACGATTCTAATTCAGTATTTAGAAGCCAATGCTTCATTTTCTAAAGAATTATCTATCATTTAAAATATACTTGAAGGGGTTTTACAATTTCAGAAATCTCTGTTCCCCAGCTGCAGTTGATTTAAAAAAAAAAAAAAAAGAAGAAGAAAAAACAGGCTTTACTCACCATCCCCTGGTCCAGTGCTGAATCTCTGCCACAGATCCTGAGTCTCCACTGCAGCTATCATTGTCTGCAGCGCTGACGTCACATCAGTGGCACTGCAGCCAATCAGTGAGCTCAGCGGGCTCACTGATACGTACGTGAACAAGAACTGTGGCGGGTTTGATCAAACACAGCAAACTTATTGCAGAAGTTTCCGTAACTGTCTCATTTATCCGGAGCACTCCTTGTGCTTTCCGCCAACTAAAGCAACCTCAGTCTGGTTTTCAGGAATTTTTGCAACAAATCTGCCGCAAGTGAGAATCCTCCAAGTGTATTTAGTAAGGTATCCTGCTCCGCAGGAGGAGAAGCAGTTCAGCAGATGTCAGGGGTGACCCTACTGCCTGGTTCACTTCTCTAGGGTTTAGAGAACATTGTATGATCATGGAATAAGTGAAGCATGAGACCTAAGCGCCACAGTAAGGCTATGTTCACACACTTTTTTTTCTGCATCTAAATCTGCTGCAAATCTGCTGACAACTTTTCTCTGGCAGGAAAACAGCTGCGTCAAAAATGCAGGTTTTCCTGCTTTTTTTTATGTGTTTTTGCAGCGTTCTTTTCACTGTCCTTCTGTCTCTATTCAGGCATGTACATAAAGTTCTGTGAAAAAAAAGAATCCCATTCTATTTTGCCATCAAAAACGCTGCGAAAGTGCAGGTGCATTTTTTGCTGCGTTTTTGCAGTGTTTTTTCATCACCCATTACTTTCTATGGGTGAAAAAACACTGCAAAAATGCTGAAAAAACGCTGAAAGAAGTTGCTCTATTTTCCAAAAATGCAAGCAAGGCAGAAAATACGCAGCAAACAAAAGGCAACATGTGTGAACAGAGAATTCTGGTTTCTCATAAACTTTACTCATACTGCTAGACGCAGCTGAAAATTTGCATAAAAATCTGTTGCAAAATATGCAGCAAAACACAATGTGTGTGAACATAGCCTTACAATAATCCAGGGAGCAGTGTGTTGTAGGGTCTGTACAAATATGACATGGACAGGAAGAATGATTGTCCACAAGAGACTTGATGCAGTGTCAAAAGCTGAACAGATCTGGGATCACCTAGAACTTATTAAAGGGAAGCTCTTATACGAAATTTGTTTAAATCAAGTTTTTGTGTTACATGTATTTTTTTATTTTATTTTTTTCATATCTCAATCTTAATAAAATGAGTAATCTTGCAATTTTCACACTGACCACTGGGGCGTTATACTTCCTGTCCTTTCAGGAAGTTTTCAGCAGGCTCCATATGATCAGAGGCAGGATTACAATGACAGATAACACCTCTATACACTGCTGATGACCTTTGCACAGGCTCATTAGAGAGTCCAATACAAAAGATAAAGTTGGGGTCTGATCATTGTGGCTATGTACATGTATTGTTTCCTGAAACAGCAGAAAGTTAGAGTCTTAAAAAGTGCCAGTGGCCACTGTGAAAATTGCAAGATTTCTATTTTTTATTTTAATAGAAACTGTGCTTACAAAAGGAAAAAAAAGATTGACAAAAATGTTAAAAAGCATAAATTTAACACAAAAATCTGATTTAATCAATAGGTAATTTTCTGATTAGAGCTTTCCTTTAAAATCACACTGGTCTTAATAAAGAGAACACTGGATAACATGCACTTAATTTTTTCAGAAATGCGCTTCTCTTAATAAATTAAACTAATCTCTTGCTGCACTAGAAAATAAGATCTATTACAGCCATGTGTTGGTGCAGATTTGCCTTATAATTCACACCACTTTCTGGGGTAAATTATAGTAAATTTGTTGGACTGTGCATGGCCCTGCCCCTTTTGCTAAGATCCACCCATGTGACTGGTATAACTCCACCCCCTCAAAAAAAAAATTCAAGTTATGGTGTGCACCTTAATTTGCAACTTTTTTATGCCACAAAACTGACATACAGATGATGCTAATTCAATTTGTACATGTGTTATACCTGGTACTGAAGCACAGTTTACAGAGGTTTTTTGAGGCTGTGATATTGATTGCCTCTTTGTGTATAATCGAAGGGTATAGGCCATCTTAAAGGGAAGCTGTCAATAGATTCTTGGCCGCTCTAAAGGAAATCTTGCGCATGCGCATAACAACCTGCGCAGGTGCCGTTCCCAGTGTGCTCAGCGTAATTAGACGCGCGTCGGAGAGCACTGGGAATGGCACCAGTGCAAAATGCATTTGATGCCTGTGCCCATGAAGGGTAGAAAACTACAGAGGAAAGAAGAGAACAGTAATACATACACATGAGATTTCCTCTCAAGCGGCTGATGTCACAGGGACAGTGTGATGCTGATGGGAAGCGAGATGTATGCAGATGAAGTGCAAAGGCAGAGTTATCTTCCGGGCAGTGTCCTGCCCACAGCCTGGAAGAGGTCATTTACATAAACAAATAAAAACGTACAGGTAGGACTTTTTTTTAGCACTCTATAACCTGTATGGTCATATTAATAGTTTACATAGGTCAAATGTGAGACAGAGTCCCTTTAACAGAAGTCAGATTTGTCTAAGTGTGTGTGCACACTTTCAATATTTGCTGCAGAAAAATCTGTTGCAAATACTGATGTGTCAACAGGAAAAGCGCAGCATAAAATACTTTTTTTTATACTTTTTATTTTTGCATTCTATGCATTATTTCCATTCATTAGTATGGGTGAAATCTGCAGGAAAAACGCTGTAAGAATTGATGCCGCAGATTTAAATCTGCAAGGAAAAAATAAGCAACGTGTGCATGAGACTTCAGGAAACAAAATCGCTTTGTTGGTCCTGGTAAATCCTTCAGTTTTTGTGACCAAAAAAAAAGGACAAAAACACAACAAAACCTCAACACGTGCAGAGAAATCCAAAGTTAAAACCCTTTTATTTGTGCTGGGAATGTGACATTGGATCCCCATTTTGTAATTAAATGGAGCAGAATTCTGAATGTGTGAACATGGGCTTAGAGCTCTCAGATTTTATTTTCAGGATTATAGGGAAGCTGGGTGACAACCCCTGAGGGAGCTAAAATATCAAACATACCGGTTGTCACCAATAAAAGAATAGTCACGGCTTTCCATGTCTGGTTTCTGAAAAAGCTTTTAATAACCTCCACATACAAGTGACTCTGGTTTGTATTTTAGTAATTTCTGTATTTTTCATGTTTTTCCAAAGGTAAAATGTAAGAAGAGCCCCTGAACTGAAGGGGGCATTGCCCTAGATTATTCTCCACCTAACTTAAAACCTAGTGTTAAATGCCTGGAGCAATTAAACAGGGGGTGAAGGTGACAGGCGGGCTTTTGTGTGGTGGGAGGCAGCAGATGTCCAATATAGCAGTCAAGTTTAATGGTTTTGGGGTAAGGAGCAGATGGTACCAAATGGTGTGGAAGGCAGGTGTCATGCTGTTAAATCATCAGCTTCCTCCTCCATGCTGTGGTTTCATGCTATTCACAAAGACATTAGTAGGGTAAGCTATCCAAGTAACAATCTAGGTTACAGGTTAGTCTCACAAGCTTTTAACACTGAATCCAAACGACCTGCACAATAAAGGCTGAAATGCGTCAGTTTCAGACATTTTTCACCTGAAAAGATTCCATACAATGAATAAAACTGATACCAAAATCAGCGTCTCACAATTGGTTAATCGGCTTCATATAAAGAAAAAGCCCAAATGTGCTGTGAAGATAGGAAAATTAGATTAGGACAGGGACTGCTGTGAGTGATATTAATCTCAATACAGCAAGGAAAGGCTGCAGCAGAATGCAGGAGCGAAGGAGCGAGCAAAAGGATGAGATTTTAACACATTTCATACACATGCTGCAACATTTTTCTAAACCGGTGATTCTTAAAGGAATTGCCCCCTCTCAATTAAATTTCTTCCCTTGCTGCTGTTTGCTATAAAAAAAAAAAATTGTGTTCACCTTCTCGTGAGTCTCCAATGCGGCTCCTAGTGTCTGGCATGGGCTGCGGGCCGCGGCGCTGATGTCATGTCGACAGCACAGTAGCCAATCAGTGAGCTCGGCAGCGCTAAACTCCCCGCGTAGACGGAACACACTGAGCTCACTGTCATGCAATCAAGGTGTTGTCTTCCACTCAACCAATACCAGACACCGGGAGCAATGGCGGAGACTCGCCGGTGGGCCCAGAGAAGGTGAGTACTGTACAGCTTGCTATTTAATAGCAAACTGCAGCCAGGGGAGAAATTTCATTAAAAGAGAACAACCCCTTTAATTTTCAGAACACTTCAATATCTGTTGCGAATTGATCATGGATTTGTTGCAGATTTTTCCTATTGAATAAAATGGGCAGTAAGAAATCTGAGAAAAAATGTATTTACCATAAGTGTTTTTTCATCTGTGATTTTTCACCTATGAAAAAAAAACAGATTTTCTTATCCCTTAAGATGTTGCTCATAGACAGCACACAGACTGCACATGGATGACAATGCGATCGCTCTGTGCTTTTCACTAATCCGTAGAATTTTATGGGCAATTTTGATCCGTGACTCCGATCAAAAACAGACATGTCTCTGTGATTTTCTTTTTTTGTGAACATGCAGTTCGCAAAACAACACAGACATGTGAATAGCACCATAGATTATAATGGGTACGCGTTCTCTCTGCAAAAAAAAACAGATAAACAAGGATAGAACACCTAAATGAAAACTGAAAGTCTGAATGAGGCCTTAAAATAAAAAAAAAGCCATTTACTAACCCTTAGCAATCCGCTAATACTCCGGCTGTGATACTTGCAGCATTTATTTATTTTACTTATATAGCACCATTAATTTCCACAGTGCTTTACATACATTATCAATTATTGCTTTGTGCATCATTTTCTCCCTAAAATTGATCAGTTTGTGAATGTAATCGCATAATTGAAATGTTCCATACATTATATTATACAACTTGAGTTATCAATCACTTTTGTAAGGGCCATCATGTTATTAATTGAAGAGATTATAGAGGACTTATCACTTGCTCAATAACATTGAGGTAATGCCTTGTAAAAATCCCTATGTTCCCCTGATTCTGCTGCTTTTTTCCATTTTGCACTGTGTTACTCCATTGCAGAGATATTCAGATTTGTTTATTTTGGAGGGCAGCATGTGAAATCTCTGCTTTGTCATCCATCTGGGCGTCTTTTCAGAGCCTTCTCTGGGAGTGTGCCCTTTCACGCCTCCCTCCCGAATGCTGCCAATCACAACTTGGCAACTGATCTAACAGTCTATGAGTCTTAGAGGCTGCCGAACTGTGATTGGGGGGATATGTGAAACGCACACCCCCAGAGAAGACTGTGAAGAAATGCCCAGTTGGAATACAAGCACAGATTTCACATACTTCACCTCAGAAGAAACAAATGTGAATATCTCTACAATGGAGCAACACAGCGCAAAAAGGAAAAGCTTGGCAGAATCAAGGTAACTTAGGGATTTTTACAAGGTATTTAACTCAATTTTTGAGCAAGTGACTGATCCTCTTTAAGTTGTAGCTTTAAAGGAATTGTCCTATAAACAAGTTACATAACTTATTCACAGGATAGGTGATAAATATATGATCACTGGGACCCCCATCAATCACAAGAATCACAAGAACAGGAGTCCCCCGTGTGAATGGAGAGGAAGTGAACATGTGCAATCACTGATGCATTCACTGTCTATAGAAGTGGTGGTGGTACATGCTCACTACCACTCCATTCACACAGTGGATTTAGGGGCCCGTTCTCAGGATTGGTGGGAGTCACAGGAGCCAGACTTGCAGCTATCGTATATTTATCATCTATCCTGTTACATAGGTGATAAATGTTTTTTATTGATCAAACCCTTTAAATGAAGGGTAGGTAGGAATACTCTAGCCTGTGCAGATACCACCTGTATGTGACATATATACTGTAATATCACCTTAACTTAGACATAAGTGCTGTAACATTGTCACGGGTGTGTCAGGTGTTATAGACAGTCGCTTTGGATCTGGCTGTAGAAGGTCTCTGAGCTTGGCATTGCAGATGCCTTCTTAATTCCTCTTCCTTTAGGACCCAGTGACGACCTTCCTCCTGCTGTTAATTGACACACCCTTGTATGGGAGTTAAAAACTCTCAGTTTGCTGCAGGAAATCGCTGGTGATACTTCTATATACCTTTTGTGCATGCTTGGAGCACTAGCAGTCGGCTAGCTTCTTCTCTGGTGTCCTTGAAGGACAGTTGGTGTTACTCTTCTGGTGTTTGCTAAATTAATCCCCTTTATTTGTCTACCTTGTTGTCTTTAGTTTGTAGTGGGGCCTGACCAGTGCTCACCCCTCCCCCTCCCTATCTAGGGCCAAGCTCTAGGGATATACAGGGTTTAGGGTCCTGCTCGGCGATAGGTGTGGAACCTATATAGGGATGGTAGAATAGGCAGGGTGATATTAGATCTGCCTAGGGGTCTCCACTCCTTCTTTCCCTAGTGTTTGTGATTCCTCCCCCTCTTTCCTCGTGTTGCACTTAGTCTTTCCCACACCTTGTGTGACAAACATGCATGCTTCTGCTACAATCAGTGGTGGACCTCAGTTTTAAATGTTTTACAAGTTTACATAGTATTTCTACTATTTTTAGTACAGCTGCATATATTTTTATGTATCAGTTTCTAGACACATTATATTTGATATTTAAAGAAGACTTACCGCTTACCAAAAATATGTAATTTTTTTTACCTGTTATATAAATTCTGCTGTTTTCCTGAATTTGTAGTTATTTTTCTTTTGCTCCTGCGCCCTTCAGTTCCTGAGAAATAGCCTCTTCTTTTCTGTATGTACATCTAGTCTTGTTAGCATGGGGACGTGATCATCATAAAGACTCCCACAGAGAAGATTGGATGACCGCACCCACTTGGCTAACAAGACTAGATTTACGTACAGTGAAGAAAAGGCCGTATCTCGGGAACGGAAAGGCGCAGGAAGAAAAGAAAAACAACACCGGATTCAGGAGAACAGCGGCATTTACAACAGGTAAAAAAATACGTATTTATATAAAGTGACAGATCATCTTTGATTAAAAATAGGAACACAAAAATATGGATAGACAGGTGTATGTAGTCAATATATTAGCAAGCACTTGTCGTCTAACCTATTTCTGCGTGGTCGGTCCGGACCCTTTGTTTCCAAGGTAACAGGAAATCCGTTTCTTAATATACAAATTTGTACACCCACTTCCGAATTGAAATCCTGGTATGGAGCAAGTGTGAGGAGAGTAGATGAGAACCAGAATAGCTTGCTGATAGAAGCATGCAATCTTACGTACAATAGCGGTCCTGTGGATAGCTATACAATAAAAGCTCACATGCACATGCCGGGTATTAGGGGAACGTCTGCACTTGGCTTATTCCATTCTGCAGCCCGCAGTCTGCGCAGAACCAGCAGTCAAAGGGGAGTGTGGTTTGATTGGCACCTGACTCCGTGATCAGCCGCCACTTGTGCTACCTGTGGTATCTCGATTGAAATCACTAGCTCAATATTTGTGGGATTTGCTGCTGCCTGTTATTTTATTCCAAGGAAGGGGATAAGAATAGATTGGGCTGTCACACAGCGGGACGGGTGATAAATGAAAATAAGACTGTTCTCGACATGGTTGATGCAATACCATTGAAGTGACACAATCGTAGCAATATATATATATATATATATATATATATATATATATATATATGAGATATGACCTCAAATAGCATCCACAGTGATTAATAAATATTTTAGGTGCCTTCTTCTTGTCTCTCTACCCTGGGTAACCAAATAATATGGCCGATGCTGTAGATCAGACACATAGGGTCAGCTGGTGCAATATATATTTCATTTATCGGGAGGTTTACGCATGAGCAATCCTTTCTGTCATCTTCTGTATGAAAGCCTCTGTGTTATCCGGGCAGCACAGAGGGATCAGCAATAGTCGAGTGATTTATCGCTTTTCTGAACCTCTTTATATTGGGCAATGATGGCTCCTGCGACGTTCCTTCAGATTAGGCTGATGAGTAAGGGTCTGACCCGCATGCGAGCATCAGGACAAAGAGGTCACCGTGATCCAGATTGATCAGTTTTTATCCAGGTCCAATAGGTCATCAGTATTTAAAGGGGTTTTCTGGTCTGGGCAGAAAATTCTGCAACCACTTGTTGTAACTGCAGATTGCTGAATCGTGACATTATCAAAGGGCGAATTCAGATGTGCAAATCCATGCGAGATCAGACAACAATGCACGGACTGGCAGCGGATCTGCCGACCCGAGCAGGACAGCTTCATATTTTTCTATGAAGCTGTCCCTCTCGGGTTGGGAGACTCGCGGTCATTGCAGTCCGATCTTTGACTGTCTGAATGCGCCCTTACGATTTCTCAGTAGTCTCCATGCGAGCGGGTGGTCACGTGACCACATGTATGCGATTTGCATACTGGCGGTCACGTGATGACTAATCTCCTCCAATTTCTCTTAATAGAAGAGAGAGGCCGGATGAGACTAGTCGGCATGTGACCGCAAGTACGCAAATCGTATACATGCGCCCACTGGCACAGGGCATACCTGGCAATTGTGACAGTGACTTCAGACCTTTTTTTATCTTAGGTTGAAAAACCCCTTTAATTGACCCCTTCAGGGACGTTTTTACTTATTGAGTCATCGTTGGCGTGTCAATGAGAATACATTGATACACCCATAAGGCACTTACAGTGTGATTTGCATATGGTTTCTATGCTAAGTTTTACATGATCTATGCAAAAAATATAATTTTTTTTCAATTGAAGGACAAGTTCCTATACAACCATACCATTTCTTCCAGGTGAAATCTTTCCGACTGGCCCTCTTCGCTCTTTGCATTCATGTATTTTGGGCTGACTTATGACCACATCAAAGTTGACCTCAACTTTGATGTGGTCTGTGGTCTTAAATCAGCCTAAAGGAGCTCATAAAGAAAAAAGGTTAAACAAAATGGAATACATGGAAATTCTCTTGCCGTATTTTTTTTTTAAGTTGCACAAACAGCGAGCATTTCTGATATGTATATAGAAGTTGCTCGCCTTTAAAGCAGGTGCGATTTGATAAAACATGGGTCTAACATCAATCCCCCAATCCAGGGAAAACAGATCCGGCTCACGGAGACGTCGGGTAAAATCTTCAATACTTAATTTGAATGCCATTAAAAACAATGCAGCGTGAAAGCTCACCTGGATCAGTCCCACACTCCCTGCCAGCAGGAAAGGTTTATAGTAGTTTGTATTCTCTCCATGGAGCAATAGGAATTTCCTCTGATTAAAGTGCTTTATTATTAGTCTACTCCGGCTTACAAGGGAGTAATCCCTATAATAACGATACTAGGGAATTACTCTTTATGCCGTTCTGTAATTCAGAAGTGAGACTTTACCCAGCTCTCTATGACCTTCTTCATCATTTCCTTTGGTGGCTGACATTGATCCCATTATATGGACCTTTAATGCAGAGCAAGGACATAGGATTTCGGACATATCTCAGCAGGCATCCATCAGTACCATGGTCATCAAAAACTACTACTGTCATGTTTTATTAGTCGGTAAAATGTTAGGATTTTGCAAACAGGAAGTTTGATTCCGATTCAGTCTGGCGATTGGTCATTGATCATACCAGCGCTCATTGCATGACTGCAGAATAGGGATGTCCAAAAAATTATTTATGTACAAATCAATAGATACAGTAAAACAATATAAATGAATGAATACCACCTACTTTAATATAATCACTGATTGAACAAAATTTTCCATCCTACTCACTTTAAAGGGAATCTCCTCCATAACTGAAAAATCAGCATTTGAATGGATTTGCAAATGAAAAGCCTCCGTCACTCCAGCTCTATTCCCCGCCCAGTGCCACCTCCTCCTGCTTGATTGACAGTTCCTTGGCCTGAAGTCACACAGCATTGAGGCTGTCAGTCAAGTAAGAAGAGGCGGCGCTTGGTGGGGAATAGAGCTGGAGTGATGAAGGCTTCAGATCTACCATAGTTCTTCAGCCTCCTTTGGAACGCAATTCACACCCTGATTTCTCAGTAACGGAGGAAAGGACTGACCATGTAAAGGTTTTGCTGGACTTGTCTTTGAAAGGGTAATTGCACATATAAATAGTTTGGGGGATGAAATCCTGCTGACAGATTCCCTTTAAAGAGGACCTTTAGGCTATGTTCACACATCATGTTTTTTTCAGCATTTTGTGATGCTTTTTTTATGCAAATTTTCAGCTGAATTTTCCAGTACCAGCAAAGTCTATGAGATTTCAGAAATCTCATGCACACTTCATGTTTTGTTTTTGTTCAGGATTTTGTGCTTTGCATGTTTTTTTTTGCAAAAAAAGAGCATGTCACTTCTTCATTAAAGTTTGTTCAGTGTTTTTTCTTCCATTGGAAGTAATGGGTGGTGAAAAAAACGCTGAAAAATGCACCAAAAAACGCAGGTGTCAAGTTTTCAGTGTTTTTTCATGTTTTTTTGTGCCTAAACCAGAATTGAGAATAAATGAGATTTTTTTTTTCACTGAACCTTATGTACATACATAAAAGAGACAAAAGGACAGTGAAAAAAAAACGCTGAAAAAATGCACCAAAAATGCACCAAAAAAAAAGGAAGAAAATAGCAACAAAAATCCTGAACAACCTCCTGGCAAGAGATCAGGATTTGCTGCAGAAAATTAACGCTGAAAAGACCATGATGTGTGAACATAGCCTTATAGTATGGCTTGTTTGTTTGTTTTACAGTCATACAGTTTCAGAGATATGGACCTTTTTATTTGGTGTTAATTTTATAATTTTTCTGGTCTTTACCACGGGGGCATGGCTCATTGGATTCTTTGGGGGTGTACCTTTATGCTGCTGTGCATTATTTTCTTGTGAGCCACACCATCTTGGTGAAGACCAGAAAAATTTGGACTAAATAAAAAGGTCCATATCTCTGGAACCGGATTTAAAAAAAAAAAAAGAATACTCAGGGGTGCAGCTGGAATAAAATTGGATATTTTTGACCTGTTTACGTGTCCTTTTAATAAATCTTACACGTACTATAAGGGTAACGACTGCAACATGTGAATACATCCTTACCACTGTCGTCAGGAGACCTCGTAAGTGTGGGAAACATTGTTCTAAGATAGATGTAAAGCACAGATACCATCTTACCTGTACCTAAATAGAAGCGGATCACTAATTGCCTTTGTTATATTCCCCAATGGCAATGACCCACAAAGGGACTAACACAGGGGTCTCAAACACGCGGCCCGCGGGCACAGACCCCTTGACGATCCCGACCTGGTCCAGGAGGAGCCGCCGACAGCAGCGCTGAATTGCCACACAGAGACTGTTTCCCAGCACAGCATTTCCAATGACAGCCGCTGACCAATCAGAGGCCAGCAGCTGATATCTGCGTGTCGGCGCAGCGAGTATGACGTCATTGCCATATGCAGATGTCAGCTGCTGGCCTCTGATTGGCCAGCGGCTGACATTGAAAATGCTGTGCTGGGAGACAGTCTCTGTGCGGCAATTCAGCGCTGCTGTCGGCGGCTCCTCCTGGACCAGGTCGGGATCGTCAAGGGGTCGGACTCTGTGGTGCCTGCGGGCCACATCTGCAGGAAGGCCGCCGAGGGAACGGAGGACAGGTGAGAATCATCTTTTTTTTTTTCTATTTTATGTGTGTGAAGAACAGCACAGGGGGCACAGAGCCACAACATGGGGACCGGGATGGGGCACAGAGCCACAAGAGGGGACCTGGATGGGGCACATAGCCACAGGATGGGGACCTGGATGGGGCACAGAGCCTCAAGATGTGGACCTGGATGGGGCACATAACCACAAGAGGGGACCTGGATGGGGCACATAGCCACAGGATGGGGACCTGGATGGGGCACAGAGCCTCAAGATGTGGACCTGGATGGGGCACATAACCACAAGAGGGGACCTGGATGGGGCACATAGCCACAGGATGGGGACCTGGATGGGGCACAGAGCCTCAAGATGGGGACCTGGATGGGGCACAGAGCCTCAAGATGTGGACCTGGATGGGGCACATAGCCACAAGATGGGGACCTGGATGGAGCACATAGCCACAAGATGGGGACCTGGATGGGGAACATAGCCTCAAGATGTGGACCTGGATGGGGCACATAGCCACAAGATGGGGACCTGGATGGGGCACAGAGCCACAAGATGGGGACCTGGATGGGGCACAGAGCCACAAGATGGGGACCAGAGCCACAACATGTGGACCTGGATGGGGCACATAGCCACAAGATGGGGACCTGGATGGGGCACAGAGCCACAAGATGGGGACCAGAGCCACAAGATGGGGACCTGGATGGGGCACATAGCCACAAGATGGGGACCTGGATGGGGCACATAGCCACAAGATGGGGACCAGAGCCACAACATGGGGACCTGGATGGGGCACATAGCCACAAGATGGGGACCTGGATGGGGACCTGGATGGGGCACATAGCCACAAGATGGGGACCTGGATGAGGCACATAGCCACAAGATGGGGACCTGGATGGGGAACATTGCCACAGGATGGGGACCTGGATGGGGCACATAGCCCCAAGATGGGGACCTGGATGGGGCACATAGCCCCAAGATGGGGACCTGGATGAGGCACATTAGTACAAGATGGGCGCCAGGATGGGGAACGTTGCCACAGGATGGGGACCTGGATGGGGCACATAGCCACAAGATGGGGACCTGGATGGGGCACAGAGCCACAAGATGGGGACCTGGATGGGGCACAGAGCCACAAGATGGGGACCAGAGCCACAAGATGGGGACCAGAGCCACAAGATGGGGACCTGGATGGGGAACATTGCCACAGGATGGGGACCTGGATGGGGCACATAGCCCCAAGATGGGGACCTGGATGAGGCACATTAGTACAAGATGGGCGCCAGGATGGGGAACGTTGCCACAGGATGGGGACCTGGATGGGGCACATAGCCACAAGATGGGGACCTGGATGGGGCACAGAGCCACAAGATGGGGACCTGGATGGGGCACAGAGCCACAAGATGGGGACCAGAGCCACAAGATGGGGACCAGAGCCACAAGATGGGGACCTGGATGGGGAACATTGCCACAGGATGGGGACCTGGATGGGGCACATAGCCCCAAGATGGGGACCTGGATGAGGCACATTAGTACAAGATGGGCGCCAGGATGGGGAACGTTGCCACAGGATGGGGACCTGGATGGGGCACATAGCCACAGGATGGGGACCTGGATGGGGCACATTAGTACAAGATGGGGACTTGGATGGGGAACATTACTACAAGATGTTTTCCATTATTACTATATGATGCTAATTGTAAGACAATATTACTGTATGTGGCCAATTGGGGGAAATAAAATTGTAAAAAAAATAAAAAATAAAATAAAGCATGAAAAAATATTGGGCACTAAAAATGCTGTTTTATATGTAAACTAAAGTAAACACAAAAAAGTGCACGTTTATTATCGCCACATCCATAACGACCCAAGCCATAAAAAAATAAACACGGCAAAAATGTTCAAAAGGTGTATACAAAAAAAATGGTATCACTAAAAATGTCACATTGAACAAAGAATGCGGCCCCCCAAATTCAAATTTTTTCCATGTGCGGCCCATATACCCAGCCGAGTTTGAGACCCCTGGACTAACATGTAAACATAAGGGAAAAAGTGTCAATGGTGGACAATCCCTTTAAGGGGAATCTGTCACCAGGTTTTTGCCACCTAATGTGACAGCAGCATAATGTAGAGACAGAGATCATGATTCCAGCGATGTGTCACTTACTGGGCTGCTTAGTGTAGTTTTGATAAAATCACTGTTTAACTAGTAAGAGATTATTATTCAAGGACTACTTAGCCTGCTGCCAGGTAGTCAAGCATATTCATGAGCTCTGAATAACTCCGCCCACACCACTGATTGGTAACTGACTCTGTACACTGTGCATAGGCAGAAAGCTGCCAAACAGTGGTGGGGTGAGGTTATAGAGCTCCAATTTCAAATAACTGCTATATCTGCAGCAGGAAAAGTGATTTTATCAAAACGACAGCATGCAGACCAGCAAGTGACACATCGCTGGAATCAGGGTCTTGTTCTCTACATCATGCTGCTCTCAGATGGATAAGCAAAAATCTGGTGACCGATTCCCTTTAATATTCAAATATATCTCCTTTTAACATTCAGCCCTATAGTTACTAAATGATGATAATCATCTTTCTAATGAGGCTTTCAGTCCTCTATAAATACTTTACAATCAAAAGTCATTTCCATTCAGTGATGGAGATGGGAAATCACTTTTATTAAAGGTCAGCTCCACTTCAAACTTAAAAATTTGTCTATGACTCGTATTTTCTCTCTTGCATTTCCTCTACCCGTGGAGTGGAATTAAAAGGGTGGTCACCAGTGGTCCTGCTTAGTTATAATCCCTAACGAAGAGCTGTTAAAAAGAAAATCAGACCTTGTTTCTTTCAAGCCACAAGCAAACTAAATGCCCTCATACACATCAGACTAACGTTGGCCGAACCTACCAACATCGGCGGGATCAGCTGACCATCTAATCAATAGGGGGCCTCTCGACTCTCCCCCATACATATCCCTGAAATAGCTAATTAATATGAGCTCGGTGGGGGTCCATCTGTGCACTTTATCTCCACTTCATGTGGATGGTAGTTTAAGTGCAGTACCCTTAGTAGCCACTAGGCAATGTATGGAGCTGCTGTGTTACATACTGTCCACTGCCTAGTTCCTGCCGCTGTCGGAGTGGATTACATGTGATTATGAGGGTGCCGATGGCGGCCCTCCATCAATCTTATATGGATGACCTATTCTACAGATAGCTAAAAGATAGTCCAGTCCTGGAAAACCTCTTCAATAAGGTTATAGACCAAACTGGACAACCATCTTATATGTACTGGAAATCCCAACTCTCCACACTTGAAATGTTGAGGGAAAGAAGGATGGGACATGCTGAATTTTTACATGCCGGATCCTTATTTGTCGTGGGAGAGAAGACATGTGTGCCAGCGCCACGTTTACTAAACCATAATGGATAGTCCTTGATTTCTGTAAGTTTACCATGAGAAGAGATTGGTATTTTAAGAATTAAAAGAATTTTCTAAATATATTGATGCTGATTCGGTGATGAGCTGCCTCAACAGGAGGAATGTAGTATTACAAGTATTACATGGCTAGCATTCAAATACAGTGGGTACGGAAAGTATTCAGACCCCTTTAAATGTTTCACTCTGTTTCATTGCAGCCATCTGGTAAATTCTAAAAAGTTCATTTTTTTTCTCATTAAAGTACACTCTGCACCCCATCTTGACTGAAAAAAAAACAGAAATGTAGAAAAACTGAAATATCACATGGTCATAAGTATTCAGACCCTTTGCTCAGACACTCAGATTTAAGTCACATGCTGTCCATTTCCTTGTGATCCTCCTTGAGATGGTTCTACTCCTTCATTGGAGTCTAGCTGTGTTTAATTAAACTGATATGACTTGATTTGGAAAGGCACACACCTGTCTATATAAGGCCTCACAGCTCACAGTACATGTCAGACCAAATGAGAATCAGGAGCTCAAAGGAACTGCCCAAGGAGCTCAGAGACAGAATTGTGGCAAGGCACAGATCTGGCCAAGGTTACAAAAGAATTTCTGCAATACTCAAGGTTCATAAGAGCACAGTGGCCTCCATAATTCTTAAATGGAAGAAGTTTGGGACCACCAGAAGTCTTCCTAGACCTGGCCGTACAGCCAAACTGAGCAATCGTGGGAGAAGAGCCTTGGTGAGAGAGGTAAAGAAGAACCCCAAGATCACTGTGCCTGTGCTCCATTGATTCAGTAGGGAGATATGAGAAAGTTCCATAAAGTCAACTATCACTGCAGCCCTCCACCTGTCGGGCCTTTATGGCAGAGTGGCCCAACGGAAACCTTTACTCAGGGCAAGACATATGAAAGCCCGCATAGAGTTTGCTCAAAAACACATGAAGAACTCCCAGACTATGAGAAATAAGATTCTCTGGTCTGATGAGATGAAGATAGAACTTTTTGGTGATAATTCTAAGCGATATGTGTGGAGAAAACCAGGGACTGCTCATCACCTGCCCAATACAATCCCAACAGTGAAACATGGTGGTGGCAGCATCATGCTATGGGGGTGTTTTTCAGCTGCAGGGACAGGACAACTGGTTGCAATTGAAGGAAACATGAATGCGGCCAAGTACAGAGATATCCTGGATGAAAACCTCTTCCAGAGTGCTCTGGACCTCAGACTTGGCTGAAGGTTCACCTTCCAACAAGACAATGACCTTACAATGACCTTAAGCACAGAGCTAAAATATCAAAGGAGTGGCTTCAGAACTACTCTGTGACCATTCTTGACTGGCCCAGCCAGAGCCCTGACCTAAACCCAATTGAGCATCTCTGGAGAGACTTGAAAATGGCTGTCCACCAACGTTCACCATCCAATCTGATGGAACTGGAGAGGATCTGCAAGGAAGAATGGCAGAGGATCCCCAAACACAGGTGTGAAAAACTTGTGGCATCATTCCCAAGAAGACTCATGGCTGTACTAGCTCAAAAGGGGGCTTCTACTCAATACAGAGCAAAGGGTCTGAATACTTATGACCATGTGATATTTCAGTTTTTCTTTTTTAATAAATTTGTAAAAATTTCTACATTTCTGTTTTTTTTTCAGTCAAAATGGGGTGCAGAGTGTACTTTAATGAGAAAAAAATGAACTATTTCGAATTTACCAAATGGCTGCAATGAAACTAAGAGTGAAAAATTTAAAGGGGTCTGAATACTTTCCGTACCCACTGTAAATGGGCAACTATGTAAAACATGGTTGCATTGAGGCGACCTGAGCTTGCATTGCTGTATGCAGCTGCTCTGTAGTCTGGCAAAGAGAGGAGGTAAATGATATTCAAAAAACCCTCAATACTGTATGTATAGGGGAGGACACTATAGTACCTGAATTTAGTGAAGTTGGGCTTTATTATACTATTTTCTCATATTTTTTTGCTTCTCTATTTCTCCTTGTCTGTATTCGTGCCCTGAGTCTCCTCATTCATTATCTTCCTAAATTCACATTTTCCTTGCCCCAATTTCATCATTTTCTCGCAGCAATATTTTTTAGTCCCTTTCTTTTTAGTTTAATATTTTCCTTCGCTGCTCCCTCCCCCACTTCCCACCCCTTCCCTTTGATGTGTCTGTACATTAGAAAGTGGATAATTAAAGATTAGGAAGTAATCATTGCCTCCTTCTGCGCAGTCCCCTCCCGGGGCCAGGCTGATAATGATGCTAATCAGGTTGGGGTGTCTGGGGCTTGTTCTCTGAGTATACTGTGAGGGAATGTGACATGAGATTATCCGAGTGACTGGATCCAATGTGACCTCAGGATATGGACATTCCTGGCGAACACATATATGAATATAATCTTATTGCCGGAGCCTAAAATCAATTTTAAGGGTGGTTGCAAGGAGCCTCCGCCAGTCTTATGGGCCAGTCAAGCTCAGTGGTGGGATTTTAGCGTACTTATAGTAATATTCAATCTTCATTTGCTCTTCATTATGTATTAATATATGTTTTCCTAAAGAACATTTCCCTCTATAACTGAAAAAGACACATGTTCTATAGAGTGTTAAAAATTCTGATTACCAACTTCTGAGCTATATCCCTTACATGCAAAGTTGGGTGACTATCAATATGTGTCACGCAAGGTGTGGGAAAGACTAAAGCCCCCGTCTCACATAGCGAGATCGTTGCTGTGTCACGGTTTTGGTGACGCAACAGCGACCTCACCAGCGATGTCGCTATGTGTGACACTTTGCAGCGATCAGGCCCCTGCTGTGAGGTCGCTGATCGCTGCAAAGTGTCCTGGACCATTTTTTGGTCGTTGCTCTCCCGCTGGTCAGCACACATCGCTGTGTGTGACCAGCAGGAGCAGCGATCAGGCTGGTAACTATGGTAAACATCGGGTTACTAGGGGCACACGCGCACTTAGTAACCCGCTGTTTATCATGGTTACGAGCCTGCTAAAGTGAGCGGTAACCTCCCGCTCACTGTAGCAGAGTGGTAACCATGATAAACAACGGGTTACTAGGAGCACATGTGCCCCTAGTAACCCGATGTTTACCATAGTTACCAGCCTGCTCCTGCTTCAGCAGGCTCGTAACCAGGAGCAGGACATCGTGGAAAGATTCTTTCCACGATGTCGCTGCTCCCCTGATCGTTGATGAGCCTGCCTGTTTGACAGCTCACCAGCGACCACATAACGACGCAGCAACGATTCCTGACAGGTCATATCGTTGTCGGGATCGTTGCAGTGTCGCTAAGTGTGACGGGGCCTTAAATGCACAACGACGGAAAGAGGGGGAGGAAGCCCAAACACTAGGGAAAGAGTAAGTGGAGACCCGTAGGCAGATCTGATAGCACCCTGTCTCTCCTAACATCCCTAAATAGGTTCCGCACCTATCGCCGAGTAGGAAACCTAATCCCTGACTGCCCCTAGCGATAGGCCCTAGATAGGGAGGGGACCGGGTGAGCTCTAGTCAGCCCACACTGCAACTAAAGACAAAAAGGTAAACAGACAAGAGAATACACTTAGCTTGTGAAGACACCAGAGAGATCACGCCAACTATTCTCCAAGAAGCCACTAGCCGACTGCTAGTGCTTCAAGCCTGGACAGAGGAAAATAGTATCACCGGCGACTGAGGGTATTTAAACATCCAGCAAGGGTGTGTCAATTAGCAGCAGAAGGTGAAGGTAACTGCTAGGTCCTAGAGAGAGCAGGATATCACTGAACTGCAGAGATGGAAAGATCAAGAAGGTGCATGCAGAGCCAAGCGCAATGACCTTCTATAGCTGGATCCAGAATGACTGTCGCACCTGACACACCCATGACAATATGGCTGGCATTCAGGTGTTCCCCTGAGTATTCTGTGTTTTGATTTTTTATAATCCACCAAACATTTCCAGAGATATTGGCCTTTTTATCTAGCGCTAATTTTTATGGTCTTTACTAAGGGGGCAGTGCTTACAGGGTAATTATGCAGAGCAGCCTAAAGACACGCCCCAGAGGATCTGAGAGCCACGCCCCCTTTGTAAATGCGATAAAATTCAGCAGTAAATATAAATGTCCATATTTCTGGAACTGTATGGCGGATTTTAAAAAAAAAGTGCAACAATCACAGGAGCAACAGGAGGAAAATAAGAGCAAAAACTGCCCACTTTTGACATGGTGACAGATCCTCTTTAAGAATATTTTAATCTGAAAGAGCAAAATTCCCAAATATTAAATTTTCATAACCACACCCCTTTTCCGGTCAGTCCCCCACAAATGAAAACAGGGTTATTGCCAGCTATGTACATCATTATTTTTATTTTTTTAGCAGGAGGATAAAATTGTAGCTAAATGACGTCTCCTTTATTCCACACACTTACAATTCACTTGGAAGTTTAGAAAAAGATCTAAAAACTGACAGGCATAACATGGCCTTATGGGAAATCGTCAGCTTTGAAGGCGCTCATCACCCTTTACTACTGCTGCTTGTAGAAAAATACGAGCAAACAGCCGTAACTGCATGTAAAAAGCACTGAACAGAAATAGATTTGTCAGTGCCGTCTGCAATCACATCCCCTTATTCCACATTCTTTCAGTTCTTCTTCTCTGCCTTAGAGCTGCAGTCATCATATCACAGATATGGCCTACATAGGAACTTTTAATATAAAAAAAGGTTCTGCAATTGCAAATACTTTCTTTTTTCCATCCTCTGGATCTCCAATGTTCCTCAGATCAGTGGAGATCCAGTACCTAGTCCCTTTATCTAGTGTAGATGTGGCTGTGCATAGGCAGACACCCGCCATATAGTGTCCTGTAATTCTACACTTATCATACTTTTAGTTTATGTATACGTCCTATTACTGTTTGATTATAACTTTATCTAACCTCCTCTTCCTGATCACAGGTGGAGCGTGAGATCGCTATACTCAAGCTTATCGAGCATCCGCATGTATTAAAGCTGCATGATGTCTACGAGAACAAGAAATATTTGTGAGTATACGCCATAAAAGTATATATCTTATCGTATGTTTTGCCCTTCAGCATATTTATCATTACATTTTTTGCGTCTATTCTTTCCTTCCTAATTTAAGGGTTTATTTCGTCTTTAAAATTGGTGGCCTGCCTTCTGTTTGGAATCCTAAACGATCAGCTATCCCCCTGACCTTCCAATATACAGGCATGCTTGGCTTGGCTCAGCTGGGTATGAATGGGGAGATAGGAATATGCCACTAGCAAACCTCTCAGGCAGCTGCCTTTTTCTATAAGAACAAAAGGAGTGGGCATGTTGAAATTCAACATGCCCAACCCTGCTTTATCTCATATCTGTCCATACATCCATAGGAACGCTCGGCTTGGTCGAGCGCTCCTTTGTTCTGTATGAGAGCGTTGGTGCCAGACTCTTCTGGTGGTGGCATATCTGTGGGAGAACAATAGGATCGGTTGAAATTCACCAGGTCAGATCCTTCTCTCCTTTGACATCATCTGTCGGGAGGCCCCCATACATATTAGATTGTTGGCCAGTCCTATCAATATAGTCTGATGTGTACGGGGCCTTTTAGAAGGTTAATAGATTTTATTAAAATTGTTGGCATCTATAGGTACAGAAGCTTTATACATGTTCTTTAATTAAAAAATACTTTTTTTTTATTTATAGAAAGTGATTCAAATAAAGTTTGATGGTATCAGGGGCTTTGTATCTCCTTCATCATTGCGATTGATAGAGGTCACCAAAACCACCAATGACATTTTCTGACGTGTCAGGTGTTTAAAAGTAGAGCTCCACTTTTAAAAATGTATAGAGTTTTTGAATATATTAATATAAGTTCACCCCATTTATTTTTTATGTTTCGCTTTGCTGTTCCTTTTGACTGCCCCTGACATCACATTTTCTCCTTGTGCTTCCTCTAGATATTTGGTTCTGGAGCACGTCTCTGGTGGAGAACTTTTTGACTATCTGGTAAAGAAAGGACGTCTCACGCCAAAGGAAGCACGAAAATTCTTCCGTCAGATCATTTCAGCCTTGGACTTCTGTCACAGTCACTCCATCTGGTAAGCGGATTTACAAAAGAGACCGGCCTGCTTTAGCCATTTTGGAAACTCTGATTCATCGGATAAAATCACTTTAAGCACGCTCTTTAGAATTTTGCGCTTTTTAGAATTTCTGTAGCGGTCGTGTCCACACTTTGGCTTTCCAAATGCAAATCAACTGCGGAGCAATAGCTTAAAAACTTCTGCTACTTAGTGAGATAGCTCTATGGTATATATAAGTCTCATAATCACTGTTTCTAAAAAGTTTTTAAGTCTTGCGTTGTTTTCTGTCTACTTCCCTTTTTTCACATTGTTACCCAACTTCTCCTTTAAGGGCTTCACATTAAATTGCTACTTTAATTTTTTTTTTTACATATTTTATCTCAATATTGTGACAATTGGGAGTATAGGGTCAAACATGCAAAATTGCTCCCAGCAGATTATTATTTTTTTTCAGGAATTTTTGATTGACTGAAAACTATGATGAAATAATCAGAAGTGGTTTGTTTTAAGACTTGTTTAGAGTATCCAATAATTGGGAATGAGAATTTGTTAGAAATCTTGTTTGCCACTTATCAGGCTTGTGTAAATAGGCCGGCAATCACCCGACAGCAAAACGCTCATTCGTCGGGTGACTGGATCACTCATCGGCAGCACAACGTCATGTGTGTATTAACGATCGTTCTGCACTCATGCCATTCTGGTTGGCTTATCTAAACAGACCAATAGATGGCTGCTGACCAGCTTGTTTATAGACAATTGGCAGCTGTTTAACGACCGTGGTCAGCTTGAATAATTGGGCCCTAAAGGCTGCCATACACATTAGATGACTGTCAGCCGAACAATGCTTTGGCCGATCATTCAGCCTTCAGCTATCTCAGCCGACTGACCCATGCACAAGAGCACTCTCTTGGCCAAATGCTCCTGTGCTTTGAGCTACTGGTTGACATGTCAACCTGCAGCATATCTACCAGAGAAGAATGCGATTGGTAGTGCTAAATCAAACGTGCCCAATTAGCAACTCCCCCGATGATCAGTTGGCCAGCGCCCCCCTTACACAATAGACCGTCAGCTGAACCCGTTGATATCGGTGATTTTGACTGACATTAATCTAATGTGTATGGGGGCCTTAAGATAATCAGTGTTCATCAATCCTTCTTTATCAGTCACAGAGATCTAAAGCCTGAGAACCTACTTCTGGATGAGAAGAACAATATCCGAATAGCAGATTTCGGGATGGCCTCTCTGCAGGTCGGAGACAGCTTGTTGGAGACCAGTTGTGGGTAAGTAGTGGAAGTAAATTGGGAATTATATTGAACTTATCCCCTCTAGAAAGTAGGGACATAACATGAGTAGAAGACCACAGAAAATACTATGACTTATGTAAGGACTAGTGTTGAGCGAGTATGTTCTATTAACCCTTTCGGCGAGTATGCTCGGCCGAGCTCCGAGTATTTACAGCTGCTCGGTGATATGGTTGAATCGCTCCCGTGTGCATGATTTGCGACTGTTTGACAGCTTTATTACATGTGAGGAATGTGTAAGAAAAAGACATTCCTCACATGTAATAAAACTGTCAAACAGTTGCAAATCATGCACACGGGAGTGATTCAACCATATCACCAAGCAGCTATAAATACTCGGAGCTCGGCCCGAGCATACTCGGCGAAAGGGTTAACAGAACATACTCGCTCAACCCTAGTAAGGACATATAGGACATGTAGGAGACCAGCTTTACGATACGATACACTTTATTGATCCTGAGGGAAATTGTAGTGTTAGTATTTAGGTATTAGTGTGACAAATACTAAGAGCAGCGAGTGGATTTATTACGTTAGTACTTACAGCTTTTGCATGTTCTTCTCTCCTTCAAGATCTCCACATTACGCCTGTCCAGAAGTGATCAGGGTGAGTAATCAGTGATGTAACACAGACATCAGGGTGCATTACCAATATTAGAAGTTAGGGGGCACTGCTGGACTGTCATTTCATCACGCCTTTACATCCATTGCAGGGTGAGAAATATGACGGCAGGAAGGCTGACATCTGGAGCTGTGGAGTCATCTTGTTCGCTTTACTAGTGGTGAGATTTTATATCTTTTGACCAATTTATATGGCAATCTACTAAAAATAAGGTACTGTGCAAAAGTTTTAGGCAGGTGTGGAAAAATTCTGCAACTCGAGAATACTTTAAAAAATAGAAGTGTTAATAGTTTATTTTTAGTAATAAACAAAATACAAAGTGATGTAACGAAACCAAAATCGAAATCAAATCAGCCACAATTTGCCTTCAAAACAGCATCAGTTCTTCTAGTTACTTGTCACTTGCACGCTGTTTTTGAAGGCTCTCGGTTGGGAGGTTGTTCCAAACATCTTGGAGGACTAACCACAGATCTTCTGTGGATGCCGCTAATGCAAATCCTTCTGTCTCTTCATTTAATCCCAGACAGATCTGATGATGAGATCAGGGCTCTTTGGGGGCCATATCATCACTTCCATGCCTTGTTCTTCTTTGCACTGAAGATGGTCCTTAATGACATTGATTGTATGTTTGGGGTCATTTTCCTGCTACAGAATAAATCTGTAGACAATCTGACGCCTCCCTGATCATATTGCATGATGAATAAATGTAGAAAACCCTGCATTTAATGGGGTATTCTAATCCCAAACATTTTTTACATAGCCACAGAATATTCCATAAATGTATAGTACATGCAGGTCCCACCAAGGAGACCTGCATCTGTCTAATATAAGCAGCTAGGGGGCGCTGTCAGTGAAGAGATGGTCGGAATTGCCGTTCATTTGTGTGGGAATTCCAACCACCTCTCCACTGACAGCAGCTTGATTCAGGACCCCATTCTCAAGATAAGTGCAGGTCTTATTAGCGAGACCCCCATCTATGATATATTTATGACATTTCCTGTGGATATGCAATAAATATATGAGATGGGAATATAATGAATGTAATAAAGTCTAGCAATAAACTAAACAGAACACAATGGAGACAGTGGCCATATCTGGACTATAGTGGAAACAATGGTATTTATGGCCATAGTCAATTGGAAATAGTTTTCCCCCTCAACAAGGTGTAGATGCAGACTCAGAATGACCAGACTCAAAGCACATACAGTGCAATATATTAGTAATGTAGAGAATAATAAAATATATGGACCAGGTCAGGTGGCAAATGCTTTCAATTATTGCATCTTTAAAAAACGTATGTGGTTTCTTAAATGTATGAATTTCTTTGACATGCGTTTTTTGACCACAACTCATCCGCATCAGCGTTAGGCTGTGTGCCCACTATGCGTTTATTAAGCATTTCCGCAGTGGCAATTCCGCAGCAGAAACGCTTAAAAAAAAGCTTGGTAGAAGGTCTGCCATGTTCCCCAATGATAATCCGCATGTGCTGTGCACATGCTGCGGAAATTTCCGCTGCGGATTATCATTGTGGAAAAATCCGCAGCACTACCAATTATTTTGCGTAAACGCTGCGTTTTCGCCGCCATTGACTTGCATTGGAACGCATGGAATCCGCATGACTACATGTGCACATGGGAATATTAAGCGATTCAATGTGCGGATGGTACCCGGGTCTGGAGAAGAGGAGACTCTCCTCCTGACCTGGGTACCATGGTACCTGTAAAAAGAAAAAGAATTAAAATAAAAAATACATTATACTCACCTTCTGATGGCCCCCGGTCTTTTCTCCGCTGCGTCCGGTCTCTTCTACGGCTCGCGATGGTCTAAAAGGACCTTTCAGACCACCGCGAGCCGTAGAAGATAACAGACGCAGCGGAGAAAAGACCGGGGGCCATCAGAAGGTAAGTATAATGTATTTTTTTTATTTTTTACCATTTTTAATCTTTTTTTCAACTATTAACTTGGTCACACTATATAAATCCATGCTGGTTGCATGGATTTATATAGTGTGACCAAGTTGACAAGCACTTTCCAAGTGATGCTAAAATCGCTTGGAAAGCGCTTGACAACCCGCATGCGGAAAAGCCAGTGAAGAACGCTTCACATCCGCATGTCCCTGGCAGGAAAACGCATGTACAATCCGCATGGACAATCCGCATGCGTTTTTTTCTGCCAGGGAGATGCAGAAACCCTCTGGAAAAATCTGGAGCATTTCTGCATCGTGGGCACATAGCCTTAAAAGGATCATCAGATGAAAAACTCAGAAAGGCTGCCCCAAACTCTAATCTGCTTACATGTCTAGTATTCAGTTTCTCTGTAGCACCCCCATAGGGAAAATGAGGTATTACAACTTTCCCAATAAAAATGAATGGGTTGTCTGTATAATGCATGAACCTGCTGTGTATTTGGACATGTGTTTTCAAAACCAGACAACCCCTTTAAAAGTGCAACACAAAATGAGAAGGTCCATGCGTGGAGTTAAGGACCACATACACATTAGACTAACGTTTGCAAGACCAGCTGATATCACCGGGCTCGGCCGACAGTCTAATATATTTTTGGGGCTCCCCCAAAAGATGATGTCATGAGAGATAAGCATCTGGCATGTTTGCCTTTGACTGCCAAATCTTTTGGTGTTGGGGTTCTAGGAGTTGAGAGAGACAGCTACCTATTGTGTACGTGGCTTCTTAAGGCCCCACCATACATATCTCTCCTGCCATCCCCACTACACAAGAACGGTCATTTTAGCCAATTACTCCTATGTTCTCCTGGAGAAACTCCACTGAAACTCAGCAGGCCGGATCCTTATGCCCCCCAACATCATCTGTTAGGTGGCCCCCATACACATTAGACTGTCGGACAAATTTAGCTTAATGTGTATGGGGTCTTTAGATTAAGAGTGGAAATACTTATTTTTTATCCAGACAAATACTTTTTTTTTGACTCAGCACTAGGCGAATTCTGGGCTTCATTATGAAGAATCCTCCTTATCTATATATGTGTGGAGCGTCTGATCCTTCAGAACGTTATGTAATTATCTGCATTTACCTCTGATTGTTCTCCTGCCGTCTCCTCTGTGGACACATAACATTTCCCTACAGATTACTGCAGCGCTAGCACAACTCAACACTTTTATGAATGCTGCTGTGGCAGGAAAAAAAATGTCATAATAAAGTTTGAAAAGTTTCTTTTCTTGCTGTTCTGTTTAGTAAGTTGGATATAACTTTTATCAGCAATGAATGACCTCATTATGTGTCCTGCGGAAACCGAGAGGATTTATGGGAAGATTAGGACGCTTACAACACATCGCAATATTAGCACCCATAAAAAGGAGGCAGGTTCACAGATCCTCAGTTATGATAATCCGGTATATACAGGAGAACAACCATTTTATTGTATTGTTATAGAGCAGATGAAAGATAGTCAAATAGTACAAGCGAGATACGACATAAAGACCTCCCGTAATCACCATCGTTACCACTTAATATGTCAGGTTGAAGATTTGACATAGTAAAAGAGTTACACACACTTAAGTGCACCCCAGAAGAAGTCTTAGAAAACAAATAGGGAACAGTTCTCCACAGATATTATTAATCACATGACAAAACAGACATAAAAGGATAAATCTCATCATACTAATTCAAGGATAATACACGTGAAAAGGGATGTTGCCAGTGTGAGACATGTAGTGACTGACAGTCCGCTCTCCTGATCTACATGTCTCACACTGGTAACACCTCCTTTCATTTATAATAAGCTCTGAAAACAATTTCTCGCAGAGATCTATGTCCGGCCCATAGATCTTAACAGCTCATTTACATATTAAGAAAAATGTGGATTTCTGTGGAATAAGACATCGGATCACAAATATCAAGGTATCCTTTTTATTGCCCATATGTACGGCTTAGGAGGGTTGATCGTACTGACAGATTCCCTTTAATTCATAACTGTATATTGTTGCATCACTAGAGTTGATTTTTTGACAGCCGAGTCCATGACTGTTTTGTTGCACTTCAGGGTGCTCTCCCATTTGATGATGACAACCTACGGCAGCTCCTAGAGAAGGTAAAACGAGGGGTCTTCCATATGCCACATTTTATTCCCCCTGACTGTCAGAACCTTCTATGTGGGATGATCGAGGTGGATCCTATCAAGAGATTGACGGTGAGTAATAAGGAGGGAATCAAAGGCAGTCTCTTCACCCTGACATTAATTTCAGCTGGAGACAGATGATATTATTAGTTCTTCAGCCTTGAGGACAGGTTGTTGGAGCTTAAATTAACTAAAATGGAGATTGTGTATTACATCATTGTGTTGTCAAGCTGCCATCAGCATCTCCATTCTCCATCATTAAAATTTAGCATAGTAAGACATGCAAAATGGTGCAACAGCCTGGAGCAGCTCCAGTAACTACCTTCTGTACGAGAGGCTGAAAATAATTGCAAAATATATACATCTGGGGTAAAATTAAGGAGTACAGTGGATAAAAAAGCAGCGTAGAATTCCCTCGTGTGATACAGATCAGGAGCATGATATTGCAGGTATAGATCAACTGCAACAAACAATATGTTTTATATAGTATATAGCCGGGACGCAAAACCTGCAGCCGCTATGCCATTCTGTGTGGCCCCCAGCCCTTTCTGACTCCTCTGTGTTCAGTAACTCTCAAAAACCATGGGGATAGCTGTACTGAATGTATCGTCATCTTGACAACTATTTTTGGAGTGCTAAATATATATTTTTGGTGGTTTGAGATAGGTTAGGGCATGGAAATATAGCAATCATTTAATTAAATCCATTCTACCTAGGTGTATATTTTTCTTCTAAGGATCAGAATTCCATTTTACAAATGCAGAGCTCCAAAGCCCCAGTTTCCCTTCACATAGCTTAAAACCTACATAACGAAATTCCGTTTATCTGCAGACACCACTAGAGGGAGCTCACTGCACAGAAATGTATACAGCTGCCATTGAACCCTATAATAAATACATTTGCAGTGTGCTCCCCCTGGTGTTAGCAGAAATAAATGTATTAACAAGCTCAGAAGTCAATTACAAGATATTAGGAACCCCAAACCCACCATCCATTTGTGACCCAGAGTAGAGATAAAGTTACCAAATTCAGCTCTATTTAATTTATGTGGCAATTGTATCACCTGTACTTTTAGATTGTAATGGACATGTGCTTCAACCTCTTACATGATCAAAATAATGTCTTTATCTTATATATTGGCACTCTTGAAATTATTCCAGAAAATGAAGTATTTCTCCCAAAAAATTATTGCAATTACACACGTTTTGTTATGCAGATGTTTATTTCCTTTGTGTATTGGAACACATAAAAACAGAGAAAAAAAGGCAAATTTGACATAATTTCACACAAAACCCCAAAAATGGGTCAGACAAAATTGTTGTCACCCTCAACTTAATATTTAATTGCACTCTCTTTAGAATAAATAACTGCAATCAATGGCTTCCAATAACCATCAACAACCTTCTTACACCTCTCAACTGGAATTTTGGACCTCTCTTAGTTTGCAAACTGCTCCAGGTCTCTCATGTGAAGGCGCCTTCTCCCAACAGCAATTGTAAGATCTCTCCACAGGTGTTCAATGGGATTTAGATCCAGACTCATTGCTGCCACTTCAGAAATCTCCAGCGCTTTGTTCCCATCTATTTCTAGGTACTTCTTGAAGTTTGTTTGTGGTCATTGTCCTGCTGGAAGACCCATGACCTAGGATGCAAACCCAGCTTTCTGACACTGGGCACTACATTTCAACCCATTAGCCTTTGGTAATCTTCAGATTTCATGATGCCTTGCACACAGTCAAGGCACCCAGTGCCAGAGGCAGCAAGACAACCCCAAAACATCTTTGAACCTCCACCATATTTGACTGTAGGTACTGTGTTCTTTTCTTTGTAAGCCTCATTCCATTTTCGGTAAACAGTAGAATGATGGGCTTTACCAAAAAGCTATGTCTTGGTTTCATCTGTCCACAAGACAGAAGGATTTTGGCTTACTCACATACATTTTGTCAAACTGCCGTCTAGCTTTTTAATGTCTATGTGTCAGCAGTGGGGTCCTCCTGGGTCTCCTGCCATAGCGATTTATTTCGTTCCAATGTCGACAAATAGTTCGCGCTGACACTGATGCACCCGGAGCCTGCAAGACAGCTTGAATTTCTTTGGAACTTGATCGGGGCTGCTTATCCACCATCCGGACTATCCTGTGTTGCAACCTTTCATCAATTCTTCTCTGCTGTTCCCATTAAGGGAGATTAGCTACCGTGCTATGGGTTGTAAACTTCTTAATTATGTTGTGCACTGTGGACAAAGGAACATCAAGATCTCTGGAGATGGACTTGTAACCTTGAGATTGTTGATACTTTTCAACAATTTTGGTTCTCAAGTCCTGAGACAGTTCTCTTTTCTTCCTTCTGTTCTCCATGCTTAGTGTGGCACACACAGATACACAATGCAAAGATTGAGTCAACTTCTCTTTTTATCTGGTTTCAGGTGTGATTTTTATATTGCCCACACCTGTTACTTGCCACAGGTGAGTTTAAACGAGCATCACATGCTTGAAACAAAGTTGTTTACCCACAATTTTGTCTGGCAAATTTTGAGGGTTTTGTGTGAAATTATGTCCAATTTGCCTTTCCTTCTATGTTTTATTGTGTTGTTCAAATACATACAAAGGAAATAAACATGTGTATAAGAAAACATGTGTATTTGCAATAATTTTCTGGGAAAAACACTTCATTTTCTGGAACAATTTCAAGGGTACAACGCTTTCGGCAATGACTCTATGGTTCCTTCAGTTGTCTCTAAGGTGTGCACCCATATGAAGAACAAGTGCGGTACCTTGTGCCGTGTCACACTTAGCTCTAGCATGGATGACGTACAGCAGTATGTGTTAGTTGTATGTTTTTTCCCTTGCAGTTAGAAAACATTCAGAAGCACAGCTGGTACATGTGAGTATATAAACCATGGCAGATCTCATTCTGTGTGTATGTGCTGTATTTGTAGTGCATGCATGTGACGCGTTCATATATGGCGGAAATCTCTGTATATGAACCAGTCATAGCTGTGAGGGTTCATCTGAGAAGTGCTGTCCATGACAGATAAATGTGTCTGTAAATAGGATGTGCATGGAATTGACGATTAGTGGCTGTGACAGATTGCTGTGTGTGTATATTAAGCTTACTGACAGATAGATGGTTGGCAACAGTGCGTACATATAGCACATTGACAGATGGCTGTGTACATGGAGAATTGTGTACATGCATGATGTTCAGACCTTTTTTTAATACAGTGGGGGCAAGAATGAACCAGAACCAGAGCAGGCAGTTCCCAGGAAGGTACAGATGGGGTCTTTGCCATCGCTGGAGGATGTGGACCCTGATGTATTGGAAAGTATGCACTCCCTAGGCTGCTTTAGAGACCGCAACAAATTACTGCAGGACCTCTTGTCTGAAGAGTAAGGGTCTACATTGCTTTTCTTTATTTATTGCTTTACACTTCGCAATATGTATAAGGGCACAGTTAGATGGCCGCATAAATCGGAGCAAGATCGTAACACAATGCACTGACTGGCCAGCAGCTCTCCCAACCCGAGCGTGGCAGAAATCACACTCGAGAGAGCCACCGGCCAGTCCATGCACTGTATTCCGATCTCGTTCCGATTTCTACAGTGAGTGCAATTATCCACATCCAATGACCGAAAAAGTCTGCCTTTTCCAAGAAACAGTGCCACTCATATTCATGGACTGTTTTGGGTATTGCAGCTTAGTCTCATTCAACTTTTTTAGGTAGACTATGACCCGGCACTTTGACCATCACCTACTACTTCATTACTTAGTCTGTGCTAATGTATTTTTTTTGTGATCCTGGAATATGGATTCATAATCCTCTGTGTTGCACAGACAAATTCACGCTTCAAAGAGTTAACCAGGAATGAAAACCATGGCTGCTTTCATCCAAAAGAACCTCACATCTGTTTCGATTATTACAGCTCAGCCTCATTTATGTCAGTGGAGTTGAGCTGGCATTCAACCACTTTACACTTAAAGGGGTGGTCAATCTTATTGATTTTCATCCTAATATCTCTCTATTTATTTTGATAATATACATTTTTCTAATATGCTTTAATTAAAAAGTCCCTATCCTTCCCTCTCTAATCTAACTGCTTTATTTATTTTTTTTTTTTACCTATTTCAGTTTTGATGACACTTTGTTTGAGAGTCCCCAATGCATGCTGGGATACTCAAATGGGACGTCATCAAGGGACAGAGGCTGCGGTCACTCCTGCAGCCTCTGTCCCCATCCTGAAACAAAGCGTCATCAGTGATATCCATTTCAGGGGCTGGGCGAGTACATGCTGTACTGAGCATGCATTGATTGTCAGTTCTGATGTATATGAGCTCACGGTGCAATATTCTTCTCATTGCACAGTGACAGTGCGCTCTTTCGCTGGCTCTGATGAGAAGTGACAAGTCGACAAGAGAGCGCACTGTCAGTACGCATTGTAAGGAGATTACTTGGCTTTGTTTCAGGGTTTTTACTGCCCGCTGCTACCACTAGAGGGAGCTTAGTGTATACATTTAAAAGGGTTATCCACAATTGGGACACCTTGCATCCTCACCGATCAGCTGTTTCAAGCTCTGGCAGAGGACAGATGTAAACAGTGTTCAGGGCGAAACATCACCGCTCCGTCACATATTTAGTGGCCCCTTCCTGGTACTGCAGACCAGCTACTATTCACCTGAATAGGATCCATTCCATTCATTTAAATTGGAGCTGATTTTAAGTACCCAGGAGTGGGCACTTAACCAGTCTTACGGAGCATTAATGGACCAAAGTGATGCCAGGGAAATGCAAATAGACATATGATATTTACCATTATACAAGGACAAGCAACCATTCAACTATCAATGTCAATTCATCTGCACATCTTTGGCTGCCATACCTCTTACAGAATAAAAGATTTAATTATAGTGAAAAAACCGAAATCAGCACATTCTTCTTATAATGAGAGACAAGAGCTGAACTTTGTGTAAACCACTTCTTGCTTAATATTCAGAGAGAACCAGGAGAAGATGATTTATTTCTTGTTATTGGATCGTAAGGAGAGGTATCCCAGCCAAGAAGATGAAGATCTCCCTCCAAGAGCAGACATCGGTAAAGTATCCGCTCTCTACTCCTGTCATTTAGCATACATTTTAATTTTTTCACGTTACATTTCTTGGTCATTGTTGTAATCTTTTATAGACCCACCTAGAAAAAGAGTCGACTCTCCGATGCTGACTCGTCATGGGAAGAGAAGGCCAGAGAGAAAATCTATGGAAGTGCTTAGTGGTACAGATGGCGGCTCACCAGTACCCGCGCGCAGAGCTATTGAGATGGCACAGCATGGGCAGAGGTAAATCTCATCTCCAGTTTTATAAGCCACGTTGAGAATTTCAAAAGGAACTCGATATGTTATTACTAATCTCCCTGACCCTCCCATACATATGGCCGCGCTTGCATCTGTTCTCACTGGGAATTGGGAGAAAGACTACCACAGACTCAGGATATAGTGCGACCAACATTTATCTAATGTGTATGGCCACAACATTTATCAGCTACCCAGAGGATAAATGTATAATTGCTGGGGGTCTAACTGCTGGGACGACACCTTTCACAAGAACACAGGTCTCAAAGTACCCTATGTGAATGGAGCAGTAGTGAGCATGTGTGACCACATCTCTATTCAGTGTCGCACATGCTCATTGCTGCTCCGTTCAAGGGGATACTTTGGGAGCTTGTGATTTCTGTGGGTTCCATTGGTCAGACACCCAGCAATCATATATTTATCACATATCATGTGTTTAAGTAATATACAGTGCCTACAAGTAGTATTCAACCCCCTGCAGATTTAGCTGGTTGACACATGCGGAATTAACTTGGCATTGTGACATTTGTACTGTAGATCAGCCTAGAAGTGGGAAATGCACTGCAGCAAATTTTGTTTTGTTTTTTTTTTTTTTTTTTTTTTTTAAAACGTTAAAAGTTAATTCAGAATGTCATTTATTATTCAACCCCTCAAACCACAAGAATTCTGTTTGGTCCCCCTGAAGTATTAAGAAGTAGTTCAGGCACCAAGAATAATGAGCTTCACATGTGTGGATTAAAGATCTCTTTTGCCAGCCTTTTCTGACTATTTAAGACCCTCCCCAAACTTGTGAACAGCACTCAGACATGGTCAACATGGGAAAGACAAAGGAGCATTCCAAGGCCATCAGAGACAAGATCGTGGAGAGTCACAAGGCTGGCAAGGGGTACAAAACCCTTTCCAAGGAGTTGGGCCTACCTGTCTCCACTGTTGGGAGCATCATCCGTAAGTGGAAGGCTTATGGAACTACTGTTAGCCTTCCACGGCCTGGACAGCCTTTGAAAGTGTCCTCCCGTGCCGAGGCCAGGCTTGTCCGAAGAGTCAAGGCTAACCCAAGGACAACAAGGAAGGAGCTCCGGGAAGATCTCATGGCAGTGGGGACATTGGTTTCAGTCAATACCATAAGTAACGTACTCCACCGCAATGGTCTCCGTTCCAGACGAGCCTGTAAGGTACCTTTACTTTCAAAGCGTCATGTCAAGGCTCGTCTACAGTTTGCTCATGATCACTTGGAGGACTCTGAGACAGACTGGTTCAAGGTTCTATGGTCTGATGAGACCAAGATCGAGATCTTTGGTGCCAACCACACACGTGACGTTTGGAGACTGGATGGCACTGCATACGACCCCAAGAATACCATCCCTACAGTCAAGCATGGTGGTGGCAGCATCATGCTGTGGGGCTGTTTCTCTGCCAAGGGGCCTGGCCATCTGGTCCGCATCCATGGGAAGATGGATAGCACGGCCTACCTGGAGATTTTGGCCAAGAACCTCTGCTCCTCCATCAAGGATCTTAAGATGGGTCGTAATTTCATCTTCCAACAAGACAACGACCCAAAGCACACAGCCAAGAAAACCAAGGCCTGGTTCAAGAGGGAAAAAGTCAAGGTGTTGGAGTGGCCTAGTCAGTCTCCTGACCTTAACCCAATTGAAAACTTGTGGAAGGAGCTCAAGAATAAAGTCCACATGAGACACCCAAAGAACCTAGATAACTTGGAGAAGATCTGCATGGAGGAGTGGGCCAAGATAACTCCACAGACCTGTGCCGGCCTGATCAGGTCTTATAAAAGACGATTATTAGCTGTAATTGCAAACAAGGGTTATTCCACAAAATATTAAACATAGGGGTTGAATAATAATTGACCCACACTTTTATGTTTAAAATTTAATAAAATTCAACTGAGCAACATAACTTTTTGGTTTGTAAGATTTATGCTTCTGTTCATAAAACCTACTCTCGTTTGCAGTTTGAAGGCTCTAACTTATTTGCATCTTATCAAACCAGCTAAATCTGCAGGGGGTTGAATACTACTTGTAGGCACTGTATGTTGTTCATGAGACAACCCCTTTAAGTATCGGTTCAGGTTGTCCTCCTAGTGAAGGAGAGAAACCTACAAAAATACATTAGGCTTGATTCATCAAGAGTGGCGTTCACGCCGGTCTTGGTGAGGCGGTGTGCTGGAGTCAGACGCTCCAGATTCATGATGAGGCGCGTACACCTCTGTGTGCGCCTCACCACAAATCCTATTCTAGCTCCTGCTTGAGTAAGATTTGTGGCATAGTGAACGACGCCACTTGTCATGAATTTGTCACACCCTGTCCCACCCCATCTCTGCCATTTTATCGAACCTGGGAGAAACTGGCGTGAAGTCGCAAAAAGTCACAAAATTTAGGCACAACTCCAAGTTGCACCAAAAGTTTGTGACTTTCAGAATCCTGGCGTGAAAGCTTTGATGCAACCAGCCCATTGTGTTTGAATTCCAAGTAGCAATGGATGAAAAATGAGATGTTCTCATGTTAATTTCAGGTCGCGATCTATCAGTGGTGCTTCTTCAGGACTTTCCACCAGCCCCATCAGCAGTCCCAGGGTAAGTGACTCTTTCTCCATTTCTGTGCCCCCTACTTATACCCTGCCTTCTCCCACTTTCACCCCTTCTTTAATATCCAGGGCTGTGATTCCACATACAACTATTCTTTCATATAACTGCACAATCACTATAACTAGCTAATAATGGGAGGCATTCTTTTGTCAACCCGTGTTTGTGCCAGTCATCCTTAATACATGCCTTTGGTGTAATATATATGTATAACGCTATATCTTATGTATACAGTGGGCACACAAATGCTGCTTGAGTTACTGAGCCGAGTAGTCGTAAAGGTATAATATTATATACAAAACTAACATAACCATTCAGTCCTCAATAAATAATAACATCAAACCTCACCATTATATATCTATATAGAAATGGCAAAAAAAACTGACTCTATAAAATATGTGACATTCGGCCCATTGTATGTAAGTTTTTTACCATTTTCACTTAGTAAATTGATATTTTATTCATAAAAGAATGACATAAGTCATTGCTCAGTAACTCAAGTCAAATCCACATGTGTGTATTTGTGCAATTTCTGTGTGACATGGATAATGGCAGAAAGTGGTTGATATGAACACTAGCTGGGCACCCCTCCATTTAGGTTAGGGCTCCATGGGCACCCCTCCATTTAGGTTAGGACTCCATGGTGACTTCTCCTCCCCTACTAGAGCATTGCTGCTACCCGTGCATGGCCTCAAAACATACAAGATACTTACAAACTCGCAAGGATTGCAAAGTGCAAACAATATATTATAAAAAATATAATCTTTATTAAAAGAAATATATTTATACAAACTTGAAAAAATAAGAATTAAAGGTGGAGAGACTACATTGGCTAGACAAGTTGGACATGCCTATCCCAAAAATACAGACAAAAAGAGGGGAAAGAAATGCTGTGGTAAATAGAATAATACCACTAATGATGCCGTAGAATAAATAATCAAATACTAGTAGATGTATAGATGTACGTCTGACCACAATAGCTGCATCAAAAGATGATCAGAAACATCGGGAAAAAATACTTCAATCATAAATAATATTACCTGATGACATAATGTCAAAGCAATGGACAGTACCACAAGACCCCAGATAGACCTTTGATGCGTGTTTCGCTGATAATATAGCTCCATCAGGAGGTGGGAATGAATAAAAGCCAGAGATATATATAATGTCGGACATATCCGATCATACTCCCAGCCACATGTGAAGCGCTTCTAGATGATGGTGGCGCACAGGACCTGATTGCTAGGCCGTCGCATGCAACCACTTAGCTTGCCACTCTGCTTATCATTGTTAGTAACACTAAGGGAACATGGAAGTGGCAGTAATACCATAATTTTACCAGGAATTGCAGTCAACCAGAAGTCACTGAGGTGCCCTAGTCTTAAAACTAAGGCACAGTCGATATAGCAAATCTTTCTTCTCCCCGGGAGGAATTGCTTCCATAATACAGCATCTAATGTAATATATCCCAATATTTTTATCACACGGATCCCTGAGAAAATCCTCCTTATGCCTCTCTATAAAATCAGGGGCGTATGGAGATACAATATGAGCCCATAGCAGTCTATGCACGGATCTGCACGGCAGTCATTTGGATAATGCATTTATTAAAACTTTGCAATTCCCTGCACTTGTCTCCCCTGGTCATCTTCACCAATCAGATAAGATAAGATAAGATAAGATATACTTTATTTATCCCGGAGGAAACTGCGGTATCACAGTATCAGGGTGATTTTATTCCGAATGATTTTTCCTATAATATATATCGTTTTTATTTGGAGTGAAGTCACCTGAGCTCCTGAAATGGTTTATGACAATCTATTATATTCCACGTGGTATTATAATTACTTTTCACTAGGTAGCACAATATTCTATGTTTTCTACTTTACACTGTATTTGGGATGCCTAGCTAATAGTCATGTCTGGATAAATGAAAAATATCCATGTTTCTGATTTTTATATGTTACTGTTCTAACTGCGCTCTATGTAATTCAGCACACGCTTCCATTATAACATCACATCTGTGCATTGCAGCATAAACTTAGTAATCCTCCTTACTTATTTCTCTAGATACTCCCAGTCACATTTACCAGTTACAGTGTGATGGCCAGTGCCAGTGACAGAGGTCATATTTTCCCTATGTATAATACATAATACGGCTATTGTGAGGCTGATATAGCATTTGGGAAAATTAATTAAAAAAAAATAAAATAAACAAAATAATTATACATGGCTTAAAGGTTATGGACACTTTTGAAAATGTAGTCGCTTTTTAAAAAGTCTTCCTATTATTTTGTTGCTGTAGAGTCTGTATAACTCCTTCACATAGCTGGTTGTCCTAATACTTCTGGCATAGATCTGAAAACACACTATTGTGGGATGTGTCAGCTCTCTACTCATCCCCTCGCTTCTCTTAGTTCATACCTCGGATTAAAATCCAATATGTATATTCACAAAAGAAAACTGTAGCTATATTTATTGCATTTTTGCTGTAGATCTGAAGCAAATACTAGGGAGAAGCCCATTAAGGGAGATTAATGGGAGTTTCAGACTGATACACTGTAAGTGATATGCCACTAATATATTTGCAGTGGCAAACTGTGGATTTTTTTCAGTATAAGTGAAGGAGATTGAAGAAATCCCATTCACATGCAAGGGATGTGGATTGCATACAGATTTAAATTAGTTAAATCTGACATGCAAACATACCCTTAGAGATAGCAGCGGGGAAGAGAAGAAGGTAGGACACATTTCAATGTGGAGAAGGGAGAAGCATCCAAGTTTTGATGGAGGGCAGGTCACACAGGCTGTAGATAGGGAAGAAAGCACAAAGGATGCTGAAGTAAGAGAGATCACATAGACTTGTATGAGTGTAGAGAGCAGAGAAGTGATGGAAGAATCTGCAGTGCAAGAAAGGTGGGAAATACAGCAACAACGTTCATCAGAAATGGAGAAGAGATCCCTCGTGGACTGTAGAAAGGGAAGGCAGCACAGAATGAAGCTGTACTTGTACATGAGAGCTAGTGAAAGCAGCAGCACCTTAGTTATAGACAGATGTCACATCCAACATGTATTACAGGGAGAAACACAGCCACAAGAGAAAGTCTAAAACTAGGAGCTATGTGCAAACTGCATGTCAAGGGCCTTTAAATGAATGAAAGAAAGGGAAATTGCAGCCTGAAACTTAGTGCAACTTTTCTAGCTGTGGATGACCACTAACAGATGCGAAATCCTTGTTTTCTATATCAAATATGGCCTTAGGCGTTAAATTCATAGATCTTTCTGCCTATGGTGTTCAGTTTTTTAGATTTGATCTCCTGCCCCCTCTTTTCATGTCCTGGTGGGTTTCCCAGACTTGGCTGCGGATTAGGTTTGACATCAGAGCAGAGGATGAGTGCATGTGAAGCAAATATTGCTTATTAATTTATTACATGCCTCTAATTTAACCCAACACCATTTCTTGGTGGATCGATAACTATCTAAATCTAAACTACAGATTCTCTTGAGTACAAGAGCTTAGATCAGTCATGTTCATGTCCTCGTATTCACCAATTTAGGACTGTAGCAAAGGGAATATTGCTGCCTTGTAAATAGACCAGTGTAAGCAGTTGGGAATATTATCATTTACTTAGAAAATACCTGTATGGAGGATTGCTAATATTATCCATATCTGTGATTATCTTGTAACAACATGGCCGGTAGATTGGCTGATGGCTTTCTCATTGCTGCGAGACTGCTTTCTCGCTTTGGCTGGTTTTGGGGTGCTGCTTCTAACGTGCATGTCTTTTTTTTTCTTTTCTTCATCCTCATTTTGGCTGCTGTCATTCCTTCCGTCATTGACCCTTTGTACCCCTATTTGACAAATTATCGTTCCTCCTCCCATGGCTGCTTTGCTTCAACGTCTCTATTTGTGACCCACAAAATCTATCAATCTGCGTCTTCTTCCCCGTTGCTTTTAAATTCTCATGTTTTTCCCTTCTTGCTTCCGTTTCTCCCTTTGATAAATGTCTGTACTTATTTTCCCATTATTTTTCATGTTTCACTTCTGTCTCCTGCTGTTTGTCCTTTATCTCCTCTTCATATTACGCTCTTATTTACGTGCCCATTTCTTTATGACTGTGTTTCTGCTTCGTTCAATGTCCTGTTTTTCTTTGTTGGTTCTTTGGCATGCTTTTTCTTCTGTGCCTTCCTCTCTTTGCTTTTACCTCTTGCCTTCCTTACTACGTTTTCTCTCACAGCCGATAAGGAGGTTTTTTGCCTTTCCCCAGTCCTCTACCCCATCTTCTTCCTCACATACCACACCAACCTCTGACTCTGCAGGGCATAGTGATTGCAGTCTTACTCATCCCAAAACCCACACCTTCCCGCCCAAGCCCAGAACTTCAGAGAAGCCCCTTCAGACGACTCGCTCCAATCCCCTTCCTGCAGCAAATAACTCTAGTGTCCCATCAAGGGCTCCAAACTCTCCTGCTGGGCATAATGCGTGCAGAACATCAAACAAATTGCCCGCATCTGATCTGGCCCCCAAATCTGTGCCCCTTATACAGGTTACCCCTCATCCGTCACCCCGTGGCAGCCCCCTCCCTACTCCCAAGGGAACGCCTGTACACACGCCCAAGGAAAGTCCAGCGGGCACCCCTTCCCCTACCCCTCCATCCAGCCCAAGTATTGGTGGAATGCCTTGGAGGACAAGACTGAATTCAATCAAGAACAATTTCCTGGGGTCACCGAGGTTCCATCGCCGCAAACTTCAAGGTGAGAAAGAACGAGTGCAACCGAAGAGTGGGTGACTGATGCAAGTGCTGGGAAATCAAGTCTCCTTCAGACTTTGGGAAACTGACATATAGAAAATGTTTGGGTAGAGACCTTAATATGAAGAGCAGACTGCGGCCACTATCAGTAGACGGTCAGCTGAACTAGAACATCTGACCGGCGCTGGTGCCAAGTGTTGCATCCCGACCGATCAGACATTGATGACCTAACCTAAGGATAGACCATCAGTGTTAAAGTAGTGGACAACCTCTTTAAGAATGACTTGTCCCTACTCCTGACATATCAGTTTTGGTAAATATTTGCATTCACCATAAAATACTGTGTCACTCTGTGATGTCCCTCTGTTTTTGCCCTGAGACAACTAGATGTGACTATTCCCTATGTGAATTAAGTGTATCCCTACACAGTCTGATACTGTCCAATCTGTGCGGACACTGTCAGATTGTGTAAGGACATGCCCCATTGACAAATGTGAATCATTAACACCCAGTTGTCCATTAATTCAACAACTCCATGAGGAGTTACAGAGGGACTGCACAATGTAGAGGGATCTATTAAAAGATGCTACATAATTGTTATTGGGAGTACTTACTAACTAATGTCAACAGATGCGATCAGTGATTAATTTCTTAATATGCTGATACTTATTTACTACAAAAAATCTTGCATGGGTGACAAGAAAAAGATGCTTGGTTGGTGTTAAAAATAATAGGTAAATGAATGAGCAACAACTGTATTAATATTAACTCATTCATATGTGTTCAGTCCCCACAGCAGATGAAATGACCAACTTGACACCGGAATCATCTCCAGAGTGAGTACTGTCTCGCACCCCATAATTACTCCTAACCCTTTCGCCTTCTTATTTAATCAAATAATTTTTATTGAAAAACTCCAAATACTAATTTTCCATCTTTCTAATAACATACATGACATAGTAATTCCATTGTATAAAACATGAACAAAGTATCTCAACTTCAGTTCCCTAACCCACCCTAAACCCAAATCCCAACACTCCAGAGAGAACCATTGTCGGAGCAGTTCTAGAATAACAGAGTATAACATTCGTAGAAGGAGGAAGAAGATAAAAAAGTGACTAATAAAGGGATAGCATCGTTAATATTCTATCTCTAATTAGAAGATTTGTTGGCAACCCTGGAGTATCCAACGAAGGATTCCATATCTTTGTGAATAGAGTTACCGTATTTTTTGGACTATAAGACACACCGGACCATAAGACGCGCCCCAAATTTAGGGGTGGAAAATAGGAAAAGGATATTTTTTATAAGATGGGGGTCCGTGTTATAGTCTGAATAGGTATCTTACCTGGGGGGGCGATGGAGTGGCGGTCACAGGAGGCAGGGTCCCTCAGGAAGCCAGCAGAAGTGGAGGAATGCTGTGGACCGGGGTGCTCCAGCAGCGGGGAGTTGCGGTGGTGGTGGCGCAGTATCATAGGAAGTAGGCCCTTTGTTCCCTCCTTCAGGAACCTGGTGGCAGCAGCAGAAGTGGTGAGATGCTGCGGAGCCGATGTCTGGCTGTAGGCGGTAAGGCAGAGCGGCATGCGCTGCTTTTCCGGGAGTCGCGGCCATCTTCCTGAAGCCGTGATCTACAGGAAAATGGCCTCCCGAGCTGGGTGCATGCACAGTCTGGGATCTCAGCGGCCATTTTCTTGTAGATCACGGATTCAGGAAGATGACACCGGCCCCGCAGCATCTCACCTTTTCTGCTGCCACCGCCGGGTACCTGAGGGGGGGTATCAAAGGACCCTGCTTCATACGACCCCACTCCACCACCACCGCAACTCCCGGTACGTTCGAACCATAAGACGCACCCACCACTTTTCTCCCAAATTTGGGGGGAAAAAAGTGCGTCTTATGGTCCGAAAAATATGGTACATTTATGATAGACTCCTCTTTCCAACCAGATTATATTATTTATCCTTCGTTTTAGCTCTCCCATAGATGGAAGTTGTGTGTATCCTTTCGCCTACTCCGACCACTCCGTTTTCAGGCTACTGAATTTACATAACGACTCCTTACTCTAATTATTAGCCACAGCCAGGTCCTATTACTAACAGTGGTAGAAAGTTTAGATAGGTGATGATGGAAATGTCCTTCAGATCGTTCACAATGATTCCTTCAAATCCACAGGTCCAGAGACAGACTTGTATCCGAGTAGTCTAGCCATTCCCCTCTATAGACCTAAACATAGACATATAAGGTCTAAACTTGTATGAATTTTTATCTACTTTTTTACTCAATATTCAACTTCAAATTAAGCCAACCTTCATATCAGAAATTCAACCAATCATTATTTGAAATGGCAATTATTAAATGCATGAGTCTATTGTGACGTTTGACATTAGATTGGATGGTTATTAGTGGGTTTTATAAAGCCGTGGTGACATTTGTCCTGAGACGACCATACAATTTTCTGATACCCTGGGGGTTCCTAAGAACTTGGTTAGAGGTTTCCAGGACATCAGTAGCAATACATATCATTTTTAGGTTAAATGGTCACTTTCCTTTTAACAAACTTTGCATAAATCAATTGTACAAGCAAATAGAAGTAACTTTTTAATATATGTTCTCAGAGAAAAATGCTTCTTTCCCTCCCCCCTGCCTCCTAAATTCACCATCCACTCTGTATTGTTAACCCTTTCGGCGAGCACGCTCGGGTGCTCGCCAAGTATTTGCGGTGTGCTCGGCATCTATGTTAGTGTCGCCGCGGCTGCATGTGTCACGGCTGTTAAACAGCTGTGACACATGCAGGGATTGCCTAACAAACAGGCAATCCCTGCATGTGAAACAGCTGTTTAGCAGCCGTGACACATGCAACCGCGGCGACACTAACATAGATGCCGAGCACACTGCAAATACTCGGCGAGCACCCGAGCGTGCTCGCCGAAAGGGTTAACAATACAGGCTCGCTCATCACTAACGTGCACTTGATACAGCTTGTACTTTTTATGAGTTTTTATATACGTTATTTTTCCATTAATTTTAATGGGTAAAAAACTCTGCAAAAGCTCTGAAAGAATTGACACGCTGCAGATTTGAAAAGAAAAAATACTTTGATGGTTCAAATCTACAAGGAAAAAAAAATAAGTAGCATGTGTCTGCGACTTCAGAAATCTGATTTGCTGGACTGTAAAAAGCTTCAGTTTTTTTCTGCAGCAAAAATGTGCACAAATATTTTGGCAAAAACGCAGTGTGTGTATGAACCCTTAATCAGTAAGGAAATTTACATTCCATGCAGAATTTCAGATCTTCAGCTTTTCAAATTCTGTCACAGATTTCACCACCTTCAATACAGCGAGGGTGAAATTAGTGTTGTAACGTGGATTTTTCCGCGGATTCACTGCTGAATTGTATATGTAGACTTACCATTACCATAGAGCATAGAGATCAGCACATAACACACATGCACATAAAAGTCTCTACACTTAGTTTTTTTTCTTCTTTGGACTCATATATTGTCTTTTTTATCTGCTTTCATCCCAGACTGGCCAAGAAGTCTTGGTTTGGTAACTTCCTTACTTTGGAGAAAGAGGATCAGATCTTTGTGGTCATTAAGGACAAGCCTTTAAGCTCCATTAAAGCTGACATAGTACAAGCCTTTCTATCGGTAAGACTATATATATATTATTAATACACTGTTTCCTATGAACCATTGATCCTTTGTGGTCATATAATTTTTTTAGCTGTAGCTCGGAGTCACCCAGACCCATCCATTTTCAATGTGTCTTCTGTAGATCCCAAGTCTTAGTCACAGTGTGATATCGCAAACCAGTTTCCGGGCTGAGTACAAGTCCACAGGGGGTCCATCTGTCTTCCAGAAGCCAGTAAAGTTTCAAGTGGATATTACATATACAGAAAGTGGAGAGAAGCAGAAGGACTGCGGGATTTACTCAGTCACCTTTACTCTGCTATCAGGTATCACTGGCCCCTCACATCTATTACCTTTACTGTTCACCTTTTATGTGTCCATCCCACCATATGCCAGAAACAATCTGCTCTTCGTGGATCTGAACACCCAAATGGAAAATCCATGGTATTATCTGAATTTTTTTGTAAAATTCTTTAGTATACAGTACAGACCAAAAGTTTGGACACACCTTCTCCTTTAAAGATTTTTCCATATTTTCATGACTATGAAAATTGTACATTCACACTGAAGGCATCAAAACTATGAATTAACACATGTGGAATTATATACTTAACAAAAAAGTGTGAAACAACTGAAAATATGTCTTATATTCTAGGTTCTTCAAAGTAGTCACCTTTTGCTTTGATGACTGCTTTGCACACTCTTGGCATTCTCTTGATGAGCTTCACGAGGTAGTCACCGGAAATGGTCTTCCAACAATCTTGAAGGAGTTCCCAGAGATGATTAGCACTTGTTGGCCCTTTTGCCTTCACTCTGCAGTGCAGCTCACCCCAAACCATCTCGATTGGGTTCAGGTCTGGTGACTGTGGAGGCCAGGTCATCTGGCGTAGCACCCCATCACTCTCCCTCTTGGTCAAATAGCCCTTACACAGCCTGGAGGTGTGTTTGGGGTCATTATCCTGTTGAAAAATAAATGATGGTCCAACTAAACGCAAACCGGATGGAATAGCATGCCGCTGCAAGATGCTGTGGTAGCCATGCTGGTTCAGTATGCCTTCAATTTTGAATAAATCCCCAACAGTGTCACCAGCAAACCACCCCCACACCATCACTCCTCCTCCTCCATGCTTCACGGTGGGAACCAGGCATGTAGAGTCCATCCGTTCACCTTTTCTGCGTTGCACAAAGACACGGTGGTTGGAACCAAAGATCTCAAATTTGGACTCATCAGACCAAAGCACAGATTTCCACTGGTCTAATGTCCATTCCTTGTGTTCTTTAGCCCAAACAAGTCTCTTCTGCTTGTTGCCTGTCCTTAGCAGTGGTTTCCTAGCAGCTATTTTACCATGAAGGCCTGCTGCACAAAGTCTCCTCTTAACAGTTGTTGTAGAGATGTGACTACCTCTTGAAGCTCATCAAGAGAATGCCAAGAGTGTGCAAAGCAGTCATCAAAGCAAAAGGTGGCTACTTTGAAGAACCTAGAATATAAGACATATTTTCAGTTGTTTCACACTTTTTTGTTAAGTATATAATTCCACATGTGTTAATTCATAGTTTTGATGCCTTCAGTGTGAATGTACAATTTTCAAAGTCATGAAAATACAGAAAAATCTTTAAATGAGAAGGTGTGTCCAAACTTTTGGTCTGTAATGTATGCAGACACAGGTAAAGGCATAGCATAAAGTTCCAGGGACCAATGCAAATTGTGTAACAGGGCCCATGACTTTACATGCAGCATGTAAGAACGGTATCCTCCTGTGTGGCGGCAGAGGATGTCCTAGGCCACGACATGCACAAGGTATAGTAATAGAGAGTTGTAGTAATGCAGAGACTATAAAAAGTGATAACTCTGCACAGAGATCATAACAATATTCATGCCACGGCAAAGAGTTAATGACCAAATGTAAACAGCATATCAATAATAATAATCACTGTGAAATCCTATAATAGTGATGTCACAGTGCATAGGTTATAAACACTGTGATGTCACAGTACAGAGATAATGAATACAGTGATGTCACAGTACATGGGTGATATACACAGTGATGTCACAGTACATGGGTGATTAGGATTAGCACAGTGATGTCACAGTACATGGGTTATAAACACTGTGATGTCACAGTACATAGGTTATAAACACTGTGATGTCACAGTACAGAGATAATAAATACAGTGATGTCACAGTACATGGGTGATATACACAGTGATGTCACAGTACATGGGTGATTAGGATTAGCACAGTGATGTCACAGTACATGGGTTATAAACACTGTGATGTCACAGTACAGAGATAATAAATACAGTGATGTCACAGTGCATGGGTGATATACACAGTGATGTCACAGTACATGGGTGATATACACAGTGATGTCACAGTACATGGGTGATTAGCACAGTGATGTCACAGTACATGGGTGATATACACAGTGATGTCACAGTACATGGGTTATAAACACAATGATGTCACAGTACATGGGTGATATACACAGTGATGTCACAGAACATGGGTAATATACACAGTGATGTCACAGTACATGGGTGATTAGCACAGTGATGTCACAGTGCATGGGTGATATACACAGTGATGTCACAGTACATGGGTTATAAACACAGTAATGTCACAAAACATGGGTGATATACACAGTGATGTCACAGTGCATGGGTGATATACACAGTGATGTCACAGTACATGGGTGATTAGGATTAGCACAGTGATGTCACAGTACATGGGTTATAAACACTGTGATGTCACAGTACAGAGATAATAAATACAGTGATGTCACAGTGCATGGGTGATATACACAGTGATGTCACAGTACATGGGTGATATACACAGTGATGTCACAGTACATGGGTGATTAGCACAGTGATGTCACAGTACATGGGTGATATACACAGTGATGTCACAGTACATGGGTTATAAACACAATGATGTCACAGTACATGGGTGATATACACAGTGATGTCACAGAACATGGGTAATATACACAGTGATGTCACAGTACATGGGTGATTAGCACAGTGATGTCACAGTGCATGGGTGATATACACAGTGATGTCACAGTACATGGGTTATAAACACAGTAATGTCACAAAACATGGGTGATATACACAGTGATGTCACAGTGCATGGGTGATATACACAGTGATGTCACAGTACATGGGTGATTAGGATTAGCACAGTGATGTCACAGTACATGGGTTATAAACACTGTGATGTCACAGTACAGAGATAATAAATACAGTGATGTCACAGTGCATGGGTGATATAAACAGTGATGTCACAGTACATGGGTGATTAGCACAGTGATGTCACAGTACATGGGTTATAAACACTGTGATGTCACAGTACAGAGATAATAAATACAGTAATGTCACAGTGCATGGGTGATATAAACAGTGATGTCACAGTACATGGGTGATATACACAGTGATGTCGCAGTGCATGGGTGATATACACAGTGATGTCACAGTACATGGGTTATAAACACAATGATGTCACAGTACATGGGTGATATACACAGTGATGTCACAGTGCATGGGTGATTAGGATTAGCACAGTGATATCACAGTACATGGGTTATAAACACTGTGATGTCACAGTACATGGGTTATAAACACTGATGTCACAGTACATGGGTGATATACACAGTGATGTCACAGTGCATGGGTGATATACACAGTGATGTCACAGTACATGGGTGATATACACAGTGATGTCACAGTGCATGGGTGATATACACAGTGATGTCACAGTACATGGGTTATAAACACTGATGTCACAGTACATGGGTTAGAAACACTGTGATGTCACAGTACAGAGATAATAAATACAGTGATGTCACAGTACATGGGTTAGAAACACTGTGATGTCACAGTACAGAGATAATAAATACAGTGATGTCACAGTACATGGGTGATATACACAGTGATGTCACAGTACATGGGTTATAAACACAGTGATGTCAGAAAACATGGGTGATATACACAGTGATGTCACAGTACATGGGTGATATACACAGTGATGTCACACTACATGGGTGATTAGGATTAGCACAGTGATATCACAGTACATGGGTTATAACCACTGTGATGTCACAGTACATGGGTGATATACACAGTGATGTCACAGTGCATGGGTGATATACACAGTGATGTCACAGTACATGGGTGATATACACAGTGATGTCACAGTACATGGGTGATTAGGATTAGCACAGTGATATCACAGTACATGGGTTATAAACACTGTGATGTCACAGTACATGGGTGATATACACAGTGATGTCACAGTGCATGGGTGATATACACAGTGATGTCACAGTACATGGGTGATATACACAGTGATGTCACAGTGCATGGGTGATATACACAGTGATGTCACAGTACATGGGTTATAAACACTGTGATGTCACAGTACAGAGATAATAAATACAGTGATGTCACAGTGCATGGGTGATATACACAGTGATGTCACAGTGCATGGGTGATATACACAGTGATGTCACAGTACATGGGTTATAAACACTGATGTCAAAGTACATGGGTTAGAAACACTGTGATGTCACAGTACAGAGATAATAAATACAGTGATGTCACAGTACATGGGTTAGAAACACTGATGTCACAGTACAGAGATAATAAATACAGTGATGTCACAGTACATGGGTGATATATACAGTGATGTCACAGTACATGGGTTATAAACACAGTGATGTCACAAAACATGGGTGATATACACAGTGATGTCACAGTGCATGGGTGATATATACCGTGATGTCACAGTACATGGGTGATATACACAGTGATGTCACAGTGCATGGGTGATATATACCGTGATGTCACAGTACATGGGTGATATACACAGTGATGTCACAGTACATGGGTTATAAACACTGTGATGTCACAGTACATGGTTTATAAACACTGTGATGTCACAGTACAGAGATAATAAATACAGTGATGTCACAGTACATGGGTGATATACACAGTGATGTCACAGTGCATGGGTGATATACACAGTGATGTCACAGTGCATGGGTGATATACACAGTGATGTCACAGTACTTGGGTTATAAACACAGTGATGTCACAAAACATGGGTGATATACACAGTGATGTCACAGTACAGAGATAATAAATACAGTGATGTCACAGTACATGGTTTAGAAACACTGTGATGTCACAGTACAGAGATAATAAATACAGTGATGTCACAGTACATGGGTTATAAACACAGTGATGTCACAAAACATGGGTGATATACACAGTGATGTCACAGTACATGGGTTATAAACACTGTGATGTCACAGTACATGGGTTATAAACACTGTGATATGACAGTACATGGGTTATAAACACAGTGATGTCACAAAACATGGGTGATATACACAGTGATGTCACAGTGCATGGGTGATATATACAGTGATGTCACAGTACATGGGTTATAAAGACTGTGATGTCACAGTACATGGTTTATAAACACTGATGTCACAGTACAGAGATAATAAATACAGTGATGTCACAGTACATGGGTGATATACACAGTGATGTCACAGTACTTGGGTTATAAACACAGTGATGTCACAAAACATGGGTGATATACACAGTGATGTCACAGTACATGGGTAATATACACAGTGATGTCACAGTACATGGGTGATTAGCACAGTGATGTCACAGTACATGGGTTATAAACACTGATGTCACAGTACATGGGTTATAAACAATGTGATGTCACAGTACAGAGATAATAAATACAGTGATGTCACAGTACATGGGTGATATACACAGTGATGTCACAGTACATGGGTTATAAACACAGTGATGTCACAAAACATGGGTGATATACACAGTGATGTCACAGTACATGGGTGATATACACAGTGATGTCACAGTACATGGGTGATTAGCACAGTGATGTCACAGTGCATGGGTTATAAACACTGTGATGTCACAGTACATAGGTTATAAACACTGTGATGTCACAGTACAGAGATAATAAATACAGTGATGTCACAGTACATGGGTGATATACACAGTGATGTCACAGTACATGGGTGATTTACACAATGATGTCACAGTAGATGGGTGATATACACAGTGATGTCACAGTGCATGGGTGATATACACAGTGATGTCACAGTGCTTGGGTGATTAGCACAGTGATGTCACAGTACATGGGTTATAAACACTGTGATGTCACAGTACATGGGTTATAAACACTGTGATGTCACAGTACAGAGATAATAAATACAGTGATGTCACAGTACATGGGTGATATACACAGTGATGTCACAGTACATGGGTTATAAATACTGTGATGTCACAGTACATGGGTTATAAACACAGTGATCTCACAGTACATGGGTGATATACACAGTGATGTCACAGTCCATGGGTGATATAAACAGTGATGTCACAGTACATGGGTGATATACACAGTGATGTCACAGTGCATGGGTGATATACACAGTGATGTCACAGTACATGGGTTATAAACACTGTGATGTCACAGTACAGAGATAATAAATACAGTGATGTCACAGTACATGGGTGATATACACAGTGATGTCACAGTACATGGGTGATTAGCACAGTGATGTCACAGTACATGGGTGATATACACAGTGATGTCACAGTGCATGGGTGATATACACAGTGATGTCACAGTACATGGGTGATTAGCACAGTGATGTCACAGTACATGGGTTATAAACACAGTGATGTCACAGTACATGGGTGATATACACAGTGATGTCAGTGCATGGGTGATATACACAGTGATGTCACAGTACATGGGTGATATACACAGTGATGTCACAGTGCATGGGTGATATACACAGTGATGTCACAGTACATGGGTTATAAACACTGTGATGTCACAGTACATGGGTTATAAACACTGTGATGTCACAGTACAGAGATAAAAAATACTGTGATGTCACAGTACATGGGTGATATACACAGTGATGTCACAGTGCATGGGTGATTAGCACAGTGATGTCACAGTGCATGGGTGATATACACAGTGATGTCACAGTACATGGGTTATAAACACAGTGATGTCACAGTACATGGGTGATAAGCACAATGATGTCACAGTACATGGGTTATAAACACTGTGATGTCACAGTCCATGGGTTATAAACATTGTGATGTCACAATACATGGGTTATAAACACAGTGATGTCACAGTACATGGGTGATTAGCACAGTGATGTCACAGTACATGGGTTATAAACACAGTGATGTCACAGTACATGGGTGATTAGCACAGTGATGTCACAGTACATGGGTTATAAACACAGTGATGTCACAGTACATGGGTGATATACACAGTGATGTCACAGTACATGGATTATAAACACAGTGATGTCACAGTACATGGGTGATATACACAGTGATGTCACAGTACATGGGTGATTAGCACAGTGATGTCACAGTACATGGATTATAAACACAGTGATGTCACAGTACATGAGTGATATACACAGTGATGTCACAGTACATGGGTGATTAGCACAGTGATGTCACAGTACATGGGTTATAAACACAGTGATGTCACAGTACATGGGTGATATACACAGTGATGTCACAGTACATGGGTGATATACACAGTGATGTCACAGTACATGGATTATAAACACAGTGATGTCACAGTACATGGGTGATATACACAGTGATGTCACAGTACATGGGTGATTAGCACAGTGATGTCACAGTACATGGGTGATATACACAGTGATGTCACAGTACATGGGTGATTAGCACAGTGATGTCACAGTACATGGGTGATATACACAGTGATGTCACAGTACATGGGTGATATACACAGTGATGTCACAGTACATGGGTGATATACACAGTGATGTCACAGTACATGGGTGATTAGCACAGTGATGTCACAGTGCATGGGTTATAAACACTGTGATGTCACAGTACAGAGATAATAAATACAGTGATGTCACAGTACATGGGTGATATACACAGTGATGTCACAGTACATGGGTGATTTACACAATGATGTCACAGTAGATGGGTGATATACACAGTGATGTCACAGTGCATGGGTGATATACACAGTGATGTCACAGTACATGGGTAATATACACAGTGATGTCACAGTACATGGGTGATATACACAGTGATGTCACAGTACATGGGTGATTAGCACAGTGATGTCACAGTGCATGGGTGATTAGCACAGTGATGTCACAGTGCATGGGTGATTAGCACAGTGATGTCACAGTGCATGGGTTATAAACACTGTGATGTCACAGTACATAGGTTATAAACACTGTGATGTCACAGTACAGAGATAATAAACACAGTGATGTCACAGTACATGGGTGATTTACACAATGATGTCACAGTAGATGGGTGATATACACAGTGATGTCACAGTGCATGGGTGATATACACAGTGATGTCACAGTACATGGGTGATTTACACAATGATGTCACAGTAGATGGGTGATATACACAGTGATGTCACAGTGCATGGGTGATATACACAGTGATGTCACAGTGCATGGGTGATATACACAGTGATGTCACAGTACATGGGTGATATACACAGTGATGTCACAGTACATGGGTGATTAGCACAGTGATGTCACAGTGCATGGGTTATAAACACTGTGATGTCACAGTACATAGGTTATAAACACTGTGATGTCACAGTACAGAGATAATAAATACAGTGATGTCACAGTACATGGGTGATATACACAGTGATGTCACAGTACATGGGTGATTAGCACAGTGATGTCACAGTACATGGGTTATGAACACAGTGATGTCACAGTACATGGGTGATATACACAGTGATGTCACAGTACATGGGTGATATACACAGTGATGTCACAGTACATGGGTGATATACACAGTGATGTCACAGTACATGGATTATAAACACAGTGATGTCACAGTACATGGGTGATATACACAGTGATGTCACAGTACATGGGTGATTAGCACAGTGATGTCACAGTACATGGGTGATATACACAGTGATGTCACAGTACATGGGTGATTAGCACAGTGATGTCACAGTACATGGGTGATATACACAGTGATGTCACAGTACATGGGTGATATACACAGTGATGTCACAGTACATGGGTGATATACACAGTGATGTCACAGTACATGGGTGATTAGCACAGTGATGTCACAGTGCATGGGTTATAAACACTGTGATGTCACAGTACAGAGATAATAAATACAGTGATGTCACAGTACATGGGTGATATACACAGTGATGTCACAGTACATGGGTGATTTACACAATGATGTCACAGTAGATGGGTGATATACACAGTGATGTCACAGTGCATGGGTGATATACACAGTGATGTCACAGTACATGGGTGATTAGCACAGTGATGTCACAGTGCATGGGTTATAAACACTGTGATGTCACAGTACATAGGTTATAAACACTGTGATGTCACAGTACAGAGATAATAAATACAGTGATGTCACAGTACATGGGTGATATACACAGTGATGTCACAGTACATGGGTGATTTACACAATGATGTCACAGTAGATGGGTGATATACACAGTGATGTCACAGTACATGGGTGATATACACAGTGATGTCACAGTACATGGGTGATATACACAGTGATGTCACAGTACATGGGTGATTAGCACAGTGATGTCACAGTGCATGGGTTATAAACACTGTGATGTCACAGTACATAGGTTATAAACACTGTGATGTCACAGTACAGAGATAATAAATACAGTGATGTCACAGTACATGGGTGATATACACAGTGATGTCACAGTACATGGGTGATTTACACAATGATGTCACAGTAGATGGGTGATATACACAGTGATGTCACAGTGCATGGGTGATATACACAGTGATGTCACAGTACATGGGTGATATACACAGTGATGTCACAGTACATGGGTGATTAGCACAGTGATGTCACAGTACATGGGTGATTAGCACAGTGATGTCACAGTACATGGGTGATATACACAGTGATGTCACAGTACATGGGTGATATACACAGTGATGTCACAGTACATGGGTGATATACACAGTGATGTCACAGTACATGGGTGATTAGCACAGTGATGTCACAGTGCATGGGTTATAAACACTGTGATGTCACAGTACATAGGTTATAAACACTGTGATGTCACAGTACAGAGATAATAAATACAGTGATGTCACAGTACATGGGTGATTAGCACAGTGATGTCACAGTACATGGGTGATTAGCACAGTGATGTCACAGTACATGGGTGATATACACAGTGATGTCACAGTACATGGGTGATATACACAGTGATGTCACAGTACATGGGTGATATACACAGTGATGTCACAGTACATGGGTGATTAGCACAGTGATGTCACAGTGCATGGGTTATAAACACTGTGATGTCACAGTACATAGGTTATAAACACTGTGATGTCACAGTACAGAGATAACAAATACAGTGATGTCACAGTACATGGGTGATATACACAGTGATGTCACAGTACATGGGTGATTTACACAATGATGTCACAGTAGATGGGTGATATACACAGTGATGTCACAGTACATGGGTGATATACACAGTGATGTCACAGTACATGGGTGATTAGCACAGTGATGTCACAGTACATGGGTGATTAGCACAGTGATGTCACAGTGCATGGGTTATAAACACTGTGATGTCACAGTACATAGGTTATAAACACTGTGATGTCACAGTACAGAGATAATAAATACAGTGATGTCACAGTACATGGGTGATATACACAGTGATGTCACAGTACATGGGTGATTTATACAATGATGTCACAGTAGATGGGTGATATACACTGTGATGTCACAGTGCATGGGTGATATACACTGTGATGTCACAGTACATGGGTGATATACACAGTGATGTCACAGTACATGGGTGATTAGCACAGTGATGTCACAGTACATGGGTGATTAGCACAGTGATGTCACAGTACATGGGTGATATACACAGTGATGTCACAGTACATGGGTGATATACACAGTGATGTCACAGTACATGGGTGATATACACAGTGATGTCACAGTACATGGGTGATTAGCACAGTGATGTCACAGTGCATGGGTTATAAACACTGTGATGTCACAGTACATAGGTTATAAACACTGTGATGTCACAGTACAGAGATAATAAATACAGTGATGTCACAGTACATGGGTGATTAGCACAGTGATGTCACAGTACATGGGTGATTAGCACAGTGATGTCACAGTACATGGGTGATATACACAGTGATGTCACAGTACATGGGTGATATACACAGTGATGTCACAGTACATGGGTGATATACACAGTGATGTCACAGTACATGGGTGATTAGCACAGTGATGTCACAGTGCATGGGTTATAAACACTGTGATGTCACAGTACATAGGTTATAAACACTGTGATGTCACAGTACAGAGATAACAAATACAGTGATGTCACAGTACATGGGTGATATACACAGTGATGTCACAGTACATGGGTGATTTACACAATGATGTCACAGTAGATGGGTGATATACACAGTGATGTCACAGTACATGGGTGATATACACAGTGATGTCACAGTACATGGGTGATATACACAGTGATGTCACAGTACATGGGTGATTAGCACAGTGATGTCACAGTACATGGGTGATTAGCACAGTGATGTCACAGTGCATGGGTTATAAACACTGTGATGTCACAGTACATAGGTTATAAACACTGTGATGTCACAGTACAGAGATAATAAATACAGTGATGTCACAGTACATGGGTGATATACACAGTGATGTCACAGTACATGGGTGATTTATACAATGATGTCACAGTAGATGGGTGATATACACTGTGATGTCACAGTGCATGGGTGATATACACTGTGATGTCACAGTACATGGGTGATATACACAGTGATGTCACAGTACATGGGTGATTAGCACAGTGATGTCACAGTACATGGGTGATTAGCACAGTGATGTCACAGTACATGGGTGATATACACAGTGATGTCACAGTACATGGGTGATATACACAGTGATGTCACAGTACATGGGTGATTAGCACAGTGATGTCACAGTGCATGGGTTATAAACACTGTGATGTCACAGTACATAGGTTATAAACACTGTGATGTCACAGTACAGAGATAATAAATACAGTGATGTCACAGTACATGGGTGATTAGCACAGTGATGTCACAGTACATGGGTGATTAGCACAGTGATGTCACAGTACATGGGTGATATACACAGTGATGTCACAGTACATGGGTGATATACACAGTGATGTCACAGTACATGGGTGATATACACAGTGATGTCACAGTACATGGGTGATTAGCACAGTGATGTCACAGTGCATGGGTTATAAACACTGTGATGTCACAGTACATAGGTTATAAACACTGTGATGTCACAGTACAGAGATAATAAATACAGTGATGTCACAGTACATGGGTGATATACACAGTGATGTCACAGTACATGGGTGATTTACACAATGATGTCACAGTAGATGGGTGATATACACAGTGATGTCACAGTGCATGGGTGATATACACAGTGATGTCACAGTGCATGGGTGATATACACAGTGATGTCACAGTGCATGGGTGATATACACAGTGATGTCACAGTGCATGGGTGATATACACAGTGATGTCACAGTGCATGGGTGATATACACAGTGATGTCACAGTACATGGGTGATTAGCACAGTGATGTCACAGTACATGGGTGATTAGCACAGTGATGTCACAGTACATGGGTGATATACACAGTGATGTCACAGTACATGGGTGATATACACAGTGATGTCACAGTACATGGGTGATATACACAGTGATGTCACAGTACATGGGTGATTAGCACAGTGATGTCACAGTGCATGGGTTATAAACACTGTGATGTCACAGTACATAGGTTATAAACACTGTGATGTCACAGTACAGAGATAATAAATACAGTGATGTCACAGTACATGGGTGATATACACAGTGATGTCACAGTACATGGGTGATTTACACAATGATGTCACAGTAGATGGGTGATATACACAGTGATGTCACAGTGCATGGGTGATATACACAGTGATGTCACAGTGCATGGGTGATATACACAGTGATGTCACAGTGCATGGGTGATATACACAGTGATGTCACAGTGCATGGGTGATATACACAGTGATGTCACAGTGCATGGGTGATATACACAGTGATGTCACAGTGCTTGGGTGATTAGCACAGTGATGTCACAGTACATGGGTTATAAAAACTGTGATGTCACAGTACATGGGTTATAAACACTGTGATGTCACAGTACAGAGATAATAAATACAGTGATGTCACAGTACATGGGTGATATACACAGTGATGACACAGTACCTGGGTTATAAATACTGTGATGTCACAGTACATGGGTTATAAACACAGTGATGTCACAGTACATGGGTGATATACACAGTGATGTCACAGTGCATGGGTGATATAAACAGTGATGTCACAGTACATGGGTGATATACACAGTGATGTCACAGTGCATGGGTGATATACACAGTGATGTCACAGTACATGGGTTATAAACACTGTGATGTCACAGTACAGAGATAATAAATACAGTGATGTCACAGTACATGGGTGATATACACAGTGATGTCACAGTACATGGGTGATTAGCACAGTGATGTCACAGTACATGGGTGATTAGCACAGTGATGTCACAGTACATGGGTGATATACACAGTGATGTCACAGTACATGGGTGATTAGCACAGTGATGTCACAGTACATGGGTTATAAACACAGTGATGTCACAGTACATGGGTGATATACACAGTGATGTCACAGTACATGGGTGATATACACAGTGATGTCACAGTACATGGGTGATATACACAGTGATGTCACAGTGCATGGGTGATATACACAGTGATGTCACAGTACATGGGTTATAAACACTGTGATGTCACAGTACATGGGTTATAAACACTGTGATGTCACAGTACAGAGATAAAAAATACTGTGATGTCACAGTACATGGGTGATATACACAGTGATGTCACAGTGCATGGGTGATTAGCACAGTGATGTCACAGTGCATGGGTGATATACACAGTGATGTCACAGTACATGTGTTATAAACACAGTGATGTCACAGTACATGGGTGATATACACAGTGATGTCACAGTACATGGGTTATAAACACAGTGATGTCACAGTACATGGGTGATATACACAGTGATATCACAGTACATGGGTGATATACACAGTGATGTCACAGTACATGGGTGATATACACAGTGATATCACAGTACATGGGTGATATACACAGTGATGTCACAGTACATGGGTTATAAACACAGTGATGTCACAGTACATGGGTGATATACACAGTGATGTCACAGTACATGGGTGATATACACAGTGATGTCACAGTACATGGGTGATATATACAGTGATGTCACAGTACATGGGTTATAAACACAGTGATGTCACAAAACATGGGTGATATACACAGTGATGTCACAGTACATGGGTGATATACACAGTGATGTCACAGTACATGGGTTATAAACACTGTGATATCACAGTACATGGGTTATAAACACAGTGATGTCACAAAACATGGGTGATATACACAGTGATGTCACAGTGCATGGGTGATATATACCGTGATGTCACAGTACATGGGTTATAAACACTGTGATGTCACAGTACAGAGATAATAAATACAGTGATGTCACAGTACATGGGTGATATACACAGTGATGTCACAGTGCATGGGTGATATACACAGTGATGTCACAGTGCATGGGTGATATACACAGTGATGTCACAGTACTTGGGTTATAAACACAGTGATGTCACAAAACATGGGTGATATACACAGTGATGTCACAGTACAGAGATAATAAATACAGTGATGTCACAGTACATGGGTGATATATACAGTGATGTCACAGTACATGGGTTATAAACACAGTGATGTCACAAAACATGGGTGATATACACAGTGATGTCACAGTACATGGGTGATATACACAGTGATGTCACAGTACATGGGTTATAAACACTGTGATGTCACAGTACATGGGTTATAAACACTGTGATATGACAGTACATGGGTTATAAACACAGTGATGTCACAAAACATGGGTGATATACACAGTGATGTCACAGTACATGGGTTATAAAGACTGTGATGTCACAGTACATGGTTTATAAACACTGTGATGTCACAGTACAGAGATAATAAATACAGTGATGTCACAGTACATGGGTGATATACACAGTGATGTCACAGTACATGGGTTATAAAGACTGTGATGTCACAGTACATGGTTTATAAACACTGTGATGTCACAGTACAGAGATAATAAATACAGTGATGTCACAGTACATGGGTGATATACACAGTGATGTCACAGTACTTGGGTTATAAACACAGTGATGTCACAAAACATGGGTGATATACACAGTGATGTCACAGTACATGGGTAATATACACAGTGATGTCACAGTACATGGGTGATTAGCACAGTGATGTCACAGTACATGGGTTATAAACACTGATGTCACAGTACATGGGTTATAAACAATGTGATGTCACAGTACAGAGATAATAAATACAGTGATGTCACAGTACATGGGTGATATACACAGTGATGTCACAGTACATGGGTTATAAACACAGTGATGTCACAAAACATGGGTGATATACACAGTGATGTCACAGTACATGGGTGATATACACAGTGATGTCACAGTACATGGGTGATTAGCACAGTGATGTCACAGTGCATGGGTTATAAACACAGTGATGTCACAGTACATGGGTGATATACACAGTGATGTCACAGTACATGGGTGATTTACACAATGATGTCACAGTAGATGGGTGATATACACAGTGATGTCACAGTGCATGGGTGATATACACAGTGATGTCACAGTACATGGGTGATATACACAGTGATGTCACAGTGCATGGGTGATATACACAGTGATGTCACAGTGCTTGGGTGATTAGCACAGTGATGTCACAGTACATGGGTTATAAACACTGTGATGTCACAGTACATGGGTTATAAACACTGTGATGTCACAGTACAGAGATAATAAATACAGTGATGTCACAGTACATGGGTGATTAGCACAGTGATGTCACAGTACATGGGTGATTAGCACAGTGATGTCACAGTACATGGGTGATATACACAGTGATGTCACAGTGCATGGGTGATATACACAGTGATGTCACAGTACATGGGTGATTAGCACAGTGATGTCACAGTACATGGGTTATAAACACAGTGATGTCACAGTACATGGGTGATATACACAGTGATGTCACAGTGCATGGGTGATATACACAGTGATGTCACAGTACATGGGTGATATACACAGTGATGTCATAGTGCATGGGTGATATACACAGTGATGTCACAGTACATGGGTTATAAACACTGTGATGTCACAGTACATGGGTTATAAACACTGTGATGTCACAGTACAGAGATAAAAAATACTGTGATGTCACAGTACATGGGTGATATACACAGTGATGTCACAGTGCATGGGTGATTAGCACAGTGATGTCACAGTGCATGGGTGATATACACAGTGATGTCACAGTACATGGGTTATAAACACAGTGATGTCACAGTACATGGGTGATAAGCACAATGATGTCACAGTACATGGGTTATAAACACTGTGATGTCACAGTCCATGGGTTATAAACATTGTGATGTCACAATACATGGGTTATGAACACAGTGATGTCACAGTACATGGGTGATTAGCACAGTGATGTCACAGTACATGGGTTATAAACACAGTGATGTCACAGTACATGGGTGATTAGCACAGTGATGTCACAGTACATGGGTTATAAACACAGTGATGTCACAGTACATGGGTGATATACACAGTGATGTCACAGTACATGGGTGATATACACAGTGATGTCACAGTACATGGATTATAAACACAGTGATGTCACAGTACATGGATTATAAACACAGTGATGTCACAGTACATGGGTGATATACACAGTGATGTCACAGTACATGGGTGATATACACAGTGATGTCACAGTACATGGGTGATATACACAGTGATGTCACAGTACATGGATTATAAACACAGTGATGTCACAGTACATGGGTGATATACACAGTGATGTCACAGTACATGGGTGATTAGCACAGTGATGTCACAGTACATGGGTGATATACACAGTGATGTCACAGTACATGGGTGATTAGCACAGTGATGTCACAGTACATGGGTGATATACACAGTGATGTCACAGTACATGGATTATAAACACAGTGATGTCACAGTACATGGGTGATATACACAGTGATGTCACAGTACATGGGTGATTAGCACAGTGATGTCACAGTACATGGGTGATATACACAGTGATGTCACAGTACATGGGTGATTAGCACAGTGATGTCACAGTACATGGGTGATATACACAGTGATGTCACAGTACATGGGTGATATATACAGTGATGTCACAGTACATGGGTGATATACACAGTGATGTCACAGTACATGGGTGATTAGCACAGTGATGTCACAGTGCATGGGTTATAAACACTGTGATGTCACAGTACAGAGATAATAAATACAGTGATGTCACAGTACATGGGTGATATACACAGTGATGTCACAGTACATGGGTGATTTACACAATGATGTCACAGTAGATGGGTGATATACACAGTGATGTCACAGTGCATGGGTGATATACACAGTGATGTCACAGTACATGGGTGATATACACAGTGATGTCACAGTACATGGGTGATTAGCACAGTGATGTCACAGTGCATGGGTTATAAACACTGTGATGTCACAGTACATAGGTTATAAACACTGTGATGTCACAGTACAGAGATAATAAATACAGTGATGTCACAGTACATGGGTGATATACACAGTGATGTCACAGTACATGGGTGATTTACACAATGATGTCACAGTAGATGGGTGATATACACAGTGATGTCACAGTACATGGGTGATATACACAGTGATGTCACAGTACATGGGTGATATACACAGTGATGTCACAGTACATGGGTGATTAGCACAGTGATGTCACAGTGCATGGGTTATAAACACTGTGATGTCACAGTACATAGGTTATAAACACTGTGATGTCACAGTACAGAGATAATAAATACAGTGATGTCACAGTACATGGGTGATATACACAGTGATGTCACAGTACATGGGTGATTTACACAATGATGTCACAGTAGATGGGTGATATACACAGTGATGTCACAGTGCATGGGTGATATACACAGTGATGTCACAGTACATGGGTGATATACACAGTGATGTCACAGTACATGGGTGATTAGCACAGTGATGTCACAGTACATGGGTGATTAGCACAGTAATGTCACAGTACATGGGTGATTAGCACAGTGATGTCACAGTACATGGGTGATATACACAGTGATGTCACAGTACATGGGTGATATACACAGTGATGTCACAGTACATGGGTGACATACACAGTGATGTCACAGTACATGGGTGATATACACAGTGATGTCACAGTACATGGGTGATATACACAGTGATGTCACAGTACATGGGTGATTTACACAATGATGTCACAGTAGATGGGTGATATACACAGTGATGTCACAGTACATGGGTGATATACACAGTGATGTCACAGTACATGGGTGATATACACAGTGATGTCACAGTACATGGGTGATTAGCACAGTGATGTCACAGTGCATGGGTTATAAACACTGTGATGTCACAGTACATAGGTTATAAACACTGTGATGTCACAGTACAGAGATAATAAATACAGTGATGTCACAGTACATGGGTGATATACACAGTGATGTCACAGTACATGGGTGATTTACACAATGATGTCACAGTAGATGGGTGATATACACAGTGATGTCACAGTGCATGGGTGATATACACAGTGATGTCACAGTACATGGGTGATATACACAGTGATGTCACAGTACATGGGTGATTAGCACAGTGATGTCACAGTACATGGGTGATTAGCACAGTGATGTCACAGTACATGGGTGATTAGCACAGTGATGTCACAGTACATGGGTGATATACACAGTGATGTCACAGTACATGGGTGATATACACAGTGATGTCACAGTACATGGGTGACATACACAGTGATGTCACAGTACATGGGTGATATACACAGTGATGTCACAGTACATGGGTGATATACACAGTGATGTCACAGTACATGGGTGATTAGCACAGTGATGTCACAGTGCATGGGTTATAAACACTGTGATGTCACAGTACATAGGTTATAAACACTGTGATGTCACAGTACAGAGATAATAAATACAGTGATGTCACAGTACATGGGTGATTAGCACAGTGATGTCACAGTACATGGGTGATTAGCACAGTGATGTCACAGTACATGGGTGATATACACAGTGATGTCACAGTACATGGGTGATATACACAGTGATGTCACAGTGCATGGGTTATAAACACTGTGATGTCACAGTACATAGGTTATAAACACTGTGATGTCACAGTACAGAGATAATAAATACAGTGATGTCACAGTACATGGGTGATATACACAGTGATGTCACAGTACATGGGTGATTTACACAATGATGTCACAGTAGATGGGTGATATACACAGTGATGTCACAGTACATGGGTGATATACACAGTGATGTCACAGTACATGGGTGATATACACAGTGATGTCACAGTACATGGGTGATTAGCACAGTGATGTCACAGTACATGGGTGATTAGCACAGTGATGTCACAGTGAATGGGTTATAAACACTGTGATGTCACAGTACATAGGTTATAAACACTGTGATGTCACAGTACAGAGATAATAAATACAGTGATGTCACAGTACATGGGTGATATACACAGTGATGTCACAGTACATGGGTGATTTATACAATGATGTCACAGTAGATGGGTGATATACACAGTGATGTCACAGTGCATGGGTGATATACACAGTGATGTCACAGTACATGGGTGATATACACAGTGATGTCACAGTACATGGGTGATTAGCACAGTGATGTCACAGTACATGGGTGATTAGCACAGTGATGTCACAGTACATGGGTGATATACACAGTGATGTCACAGTACATGGGTGATATACACAGTGATGTCACAGTACATGGGTGATATACACAGTGATGTCACAGTACATGGGTGATTAGCACAGTGATGTCACAGTGCATGGGTTATAAACACTGTGATGTCACAGTACATAGGTTATAAACACTGTGATGTCACAGTACAGAGATAATAAATACAGTGATGTCACAGTACATGGGTGATTAGCACAGTGATGTCACAGTACATGGGTGATATACACAGTGATGTCACAGTACATGGGTGATATACACAGTGATGTCACAGTACATGGGTGATTAGCACAGTGATGTCACAGTGCATGGGTTATAAACACTGTGATGTCACAGTACATAGGTTATAAACACTGTGATGTCACAGTACACAGATAATAAATACAGTGATGTCACAGTACATGGGTGATATACACAGTGATGTCACAGTACATGGGTGATTTACACAATGATGTCACAGTAGATGGGTGATATACACAGTGATGTCACAGTGCATGGGTGATATACACAGTGATGTCACAGTACATGGGTGATATACACAGTGATGTCACAGTGCATGGGTGATATACACAGTGATGTCACAGTGCTTGGGTGATTAGCACAGTGATGTCACAGTACATGGGTTATAAACACTGTGATGTCACAGTACATGGGTTATAAACACTGTGATGTCACAGTACAGAGATAATAAATACAGTGATGTCACAGTACATGGGTGATATACACAGTGATGTCACAGTACCTGGGTTATAAATACTGTGATGTCACAGTACATGGGTTATAAACACAGTGATGTCACAGTACATGGGTGATATACACAGTGATGTCACAGTGCATGGGTGATATAAACAGTGATGTCACAGTACATGGGTGATATACACAGTGATGTCACAGTACATGGGTGATATACACAGTGATGTCACAGTACATGGGTTATAAACACTGTGATGTCACAGTACAGAGATAATAAATACAGTGATGTCACAGTACATGGGTGATATACACAGTGATGTCACAGTACATGGGTGATTAGCACAGTGATGTCACAGTACATGGGTGATTAGCACAGTGATGTCACAGTACATGGGTGATATACACAGTGATGTCACAGTACATGGGTGATTAGCACAGTGATGTCACAGTACATGGGTTATAAACACAGTGATGTCACAGTACATGGGTGATATACACAGTGATGTCACAGTGCATGGGTGATATACACAGTGATGTCACAGTACATGGGTGATATACACAGTGATGTCACAGTGCATGGGTGATATACACAGTGATGTCACAGTACATGGGTTATAAACACTGTGATGTCACAGTACATGGGTTATAAACACTGTGATGTCACAGTACAGAGATAAAAAATACTGTGATGTCACAGTACATGGGTGATATACACAGTGATGTCACAGTGCATGGGTGATTAGCACAGTGATGTCACAGTGCATGGGTGATATACACAGTGATGTCACAGTACATGGGTTATAAACACAGTGATGTCACAGTACATGGGTGATAAGCACAATGATGTCACAGTACATGGGTTATAAACACTGTGATGTCACAGTCCATGGGTTATAAACATTGTGATGTCACAATACATGGGTTATAAACACAGTGATGTCACAGTACATGGGTGATTAGCACAGTGATGTCACAGTACATGGGTTATAAACACAGTGATGTCACAGTACATGGGTGATATACACAGTGATGTCACAGTACATGGGTTATAAACACAGTGATGTCACAGTACATGGGTGATATACACAGTGATATCACAGTACATGGGTGATATACACAGTGATGTCACAGTACATGGGTAATATACACAGTGATATCACAGTACATGGGTGATATACACAGTGATGTCACAGTACATGGGTTATAAACACAGTGATGTCACAGTACATGGGTGATATACACAGTGATGTCACAGTACATGGGTGATATACACAGTGATGTCACAGTACATGGATTATAAACACAGTGATGTCACAGTACATGGGTGATATACACAGTGATGTCACAGTACATGGGTGATTAGCACAGTGATGTCACAGTACATGGGTGATTAGCACAGTGATGTCACAGTACATGGGTGATATACACAGTGATGTCACAGTACATGGGTGATTAGCACAGTGATGTCACAGTACATGGGTGATTAGCACAGTGATGTCACAGTACATGGGTGATATACACAGTGATGTCACAGTACATGGGTGATATACACAGTGATGTCACAGTACATGGGTGATTAGCACAGTGATGTCACAGTACATGGGTGATTAGCACAGTGATGTCACAGTACATGGGTGATATACACAGTGATGTCACAGTACATGGGTGATATACACAGTGATGTCACAGTACATGGGTGATTAGCACAGTGATGTCACAGTACATGGTTGATAAATAGTAAATCATAATACAAGGATGATGCTGAGAGAGATGACATTATACAGAGGTGATGAACATAACTATATAATAGTATCTATCTATATAATTGTCTTATCCCGTCTGTCTTTCTGTCTGTCTGTCTGTCCTGGAAATCCCGGGTCGCTGATTGGTCCGGCCGCGGCCAATCAGCGACCCGGCATTTCAGAAAAGCATGGCGGCCATTAGCGGCTCATGTGTGGCACGGAGGTCAGCGGCGATGCAGCCGGGAGATGCAGCCGGCTGCTCGCAGCATAAGTCCCCCGACCGCAGGCGCCGCTGACCTACATGCGGCTATTGTCGGAAGATCAGCGGCTACGGCCGCTTATCTCCCGAGGACAAGTGTGACTCCCCTCCTCTCCCCTCCCCTCCTCTCTCCTCCTCTCCTCTCACCTCCCCTCTCCTCCCGTCCCTCCCCCCGCTCGATCAGGACCCCGGAACCCGGCGTCATACTTACGCCTCCCCGTGCCTGCGCAGCAGCTCCTGTGTCTTCCGCTGCAGCTCTGTGACGTCTCAGGTCAGAGGGCGCGGTGACGTCTTTATACCGCGCTCTCTCCTGACCGGTCACAGCGCACAGCATGAAGATGCCGGCTACGCTGGAGTACAGAGAAGCAGTGAGGTGAGTATTGGATTTTTTTTTTTTTTGTATGGGGCCATAGGGGACCTGCATGGGGCACTATGGGGGGATGGGACATCCTGCATGGGATATTATATAGGGGGGATGTGACAGCCTGCATGGGGCATTATATGGGGGGAGAGGTGACATCCTGCATGGGCCATTATATGGGGGGAGAGGTGACATCCTACATGGGGCATTATATGGGGGAGAGGTGACTTCCTGCATGGGGCATTATATAGGGGGGGGGGTGACATCCTGCATGGGGTATTATATACGGGGGATGTGACATCCTGCTTGGGGTATTATATACGGGGGATGTGACATCCTGCTTGGGGTATTATATACAGGGGATGTGACTTCCTGCATGGGGCATTATAAAGGAGGGTCGGGAGACATATGCTAGAATACCCGATGTGTTAGAATCGGGCCACCATCTAGTAGGGATATAAAGCTGAGATATAATGGACACAATGATGTAACAGTATGGGGAAAATAAACTGTAATGTTACAGTACCGAGAACAAACATTGGATTATTTTATGTGACAGAGGAACCATAGACCCCTATAGGCCATATCACCCAGGTACATCGTCACATCTCTATATGAAGGTGTTATCTGTGAAGGAACCCTGAGAAGTCATTGGGAGGATATTTGCTGTTTTGCTATCAGCTAACTAGTGGCCAGAATGCACATTTGATATTTCATCGGTATGGTCTATGTGCAGATTGTCCAGTGCTGTCATTCTGAAATGTCATGGGTTGACATATGTGGTAACACATTTGCCATAATCTTTACCTCCTTCAGGTCCCAGCAGGAGGTTTAAACGGGTTGTGGAGACAATACAGACCCAGCTCCTGAGCTCCCACGAGCAGCCATCCGTACTGCAGCTTTCAGGTGAGAGTCGACTGAGAGGATAGAAAGAGTTACCACCTTACAAAATGACCCGTGATGTGGCCAACGTGCAAGTGATCTGTACCATCTGTGTCTATATGGTTAGGACATCTCTGATGCACAGGTAGACTGAATTTGGCCCTATAGATGTAAGTGAAAAATTCCTAGGAACCAAAGCCACCCACATAGAGGACTATCCGTACGCCCTACCATCAGATGTAGGCCTCACGGTACAGTTTTATCATTCCGGGATGGAGAAATCTGTGTACTAAAGAAAAATCTTCTTCTGGATATCACTGGTTTGCCACGTCTGCTATTTAAAGGAGTTGTCTGGTTTAGGAAACCAATTTTCAAACATCTAATTATGAAGTTCTGAGTTAATACAAGGGGATCCCCTATTCAGGATCCTCAACCCTTTTAAAAGGGGATCTTTTGTTCTGGAGGACCTGTTATTACCTGCATTACACAGAAAACACATGCATTTGAATGGGCACTGTGTAATTTTTCACTTGACCTATGGAGGCGCTGCAGACAAACACTTTGCTATCTACCTATTGTCATAATACCATGCTAACAAGTAGGGATGGACAAAGCGTTCTGTTAGAAGGGCCCCTAACAATGACGATATGGCCTGCTGTAAGGACACCCAGTGATTGGTTGTAATCCTGGGAGTGTGCTCAAATCCCCTGCAGCGCCACCACAGACTAAATTAAGCATTACACGGTACCCATTGGAGTAAAAATATTGTTTATGTATTACACAGACTTATCTGCCAGTTGTATGTGGACACCATGTGAGTTACCGTCTTATCACGGGTACATGTTTCTCTAGTCTTAAATAGCCGACCTGGCAAAAATTACACTATGTTTCCCAATCAATCTTTGGTGTCATTATCATGCAAAACAAAATCAGATGCTGATAACCATAATGTTATGAGAAACAAAGGTAAGCATTCAAGCTAGCTGACATAAATCATGGTGACAGCGCCTTTAGATATCCAGGACAAATATGTAAACGGCAAATGTGTAAGAAAAATGACAATAAAAGCTTTCAGGATTGTCAACTTCCTTTGGTAAAAATGCTGATGAAGCTGAGGATACGTTTTCCGCGGAATATACAGTACCAGTCAAAAGTTTGTGCACACCTCTTTGTGGAATATTGTTTCCTGTTCTTATTGGAATGTGCATATTGTAGATTCAGACTAGCGGCAGCAAAAACAAAAAGGAATACACATGGAAACATTGAATATAGAAACGTGTGAAAGAAACCAGAATGCATGTTAAACCTTAGATTCCTCAAATTACCCCCCTTTTACTCCAATGACAGCTATACGCCCCCTTGGCATTGTCTTAAGTAGCTTTATCAGGTATCATGGCTTCCAATGGTCTTGAAGGAGTTCCCAGAGGTACTGAGCACTTGGCTGCTTTGCCTTCACACTTCTGTCCAACTCATCCCAAACCATCTCAATTGGGTAGAGGATGAGTGATTGTGGAGGTCATGTCATCTGATGCTGTACTCCATCCCTCTCCTTTTTGGTCGCATAGCTCTAACGTAGCCTGGAGGTCATTTTGGGTCATTTTCCTGATGCAAAATACAACGATGGTCCCACTATCTGCAAACCAGATGGGTTGACATGTCGTTACAGAATGCTGTGGCAGCAATGCTGGGTAAGTGTGCCTTGAATTTGGAATAAATCACCAACACTGTCATCAGCAAAGCACCCTCACACCATCACACCTCTCTCTCAATACTTCACAGTGTTGTTTGGCTCAAACAAGTCTCTTCTTGTTTGTGATCCTCACAACTGACTTCTTTGCAGCAATTCGACCATACAGACCTGTTTCTCACAGTCTCCTCTGGACAGATGAGGTTGAGATGTGTTTGCTACTTGATGTCTGTGCATCATTTATGAGGGCTGATATTTGAGGTGCTGTTAATTTTCATTTTCTGAGTCTGGTAACTCTGATGAACTTATCCTCTTCAACATAGGTAATTCTTGGTCTTGCTTTCCTGGAGTGGTCCACATGAAACCCGATTTCATCATATATATTGATGGTGTTCATGACTGGACTTGAGGATATCTCCAAGGTTCTAGCAATTTTCCACATTGATTGACCTTCATATCTTAAAGTAATGATGGACTCTCATTTGTCTTTACTTGGTTGAATGTTCTTGCCATATTCTATCTTAAAACAGTTGTGGAATAGGGCTTAGCGCTGTATGTACTATATACAAAAACTGCCCCTGCAATACACACCTGATGGTCGCAAACACGTTCTTAAAGCCAATAATCCCAAAAATAAACTCTTGGTGAGGCATACCTGTTCTTTGGAAGCCAATCCAGGTGATTACCTGATGAAACTGCTTGACAGAATGCAAGGGGGGTGTAAAGCTGTCATCAGAGTAAACGGGGGCTACTTTGAGGAATCTAAGGTTTATCAAAAACTTCTTGTTTCCATATGTACTATGTACACATTTTTTGTTTTGCTGCCTTCACTCTGAATCTTCAATATCCACATTCCAATAAGATCAAGGAAAACCCTTGCAAAAACAGATGGGTCCAAACTTTTGACTGGTACTGTAGGTAGTTTAGTATAAAACAGTGTAATACATGGTTGTGCCTAGTCCTCTAGAGTTGGTCCTCTATGACCATGCCTCTGATCTGAACTGTCAATCTTCAGGAGCGCACTGTCCCCCCGGCAAAAACAGGAAGCTAGGAGGCAGGGGAGCGGTGCGCTCCTCATGACAGGAGATTGGAACAACAAAAAGAGAGAACAATTGCAGCCAATGTGATGACTTGGCACAGTGACTTTTGGCCATCGTGAGATAACATGGCAAGACCATGTATTCTGTAATAGCCAATAGCTGCAGACCGTAGTGACTTCTTGTCTATAGTGATGTAATATACTGCCATGACCAAAGCCTGTAAGTGCAATTAGGAGACAGAGGAATAGTCTGACCACAATCTGAAACAACCATAGTATGTTTCAAAAGTATTAGTATCCTGAAAGCTTTTAAAGTGATTTTCAGTGCTCATATCTGGTTACATTAAAAATGTGAAATTTGTATGGAAAGAGCAGGTAGCAGTCCTTTAGAGATCTTTCCATAGGAAGAATATTGTCCAGATCATGCCTCTTGTTATAGAGCACACAGCAAGGTATATAATCTGTAATAAATTATATATACAGGCAGCATCTACTGTGCATTGTATATTCATTGCACTCATAGCTCTGTAATATTGATAAAAAAAAAGAACATAAATGATCATAAATGAGATTTTATTACAGTACTGTGGGCATACTGTATTCTGTATATTCTTTCTTTGGAAAGACATCTCTGTAACTGTGTATGACATAGATATCTCTGTAACTGTGAAAAGTATAGAATTGTTAGAGATGTGTGTAAGAACTCATCCTATTGTTGCCAGGAAAGCCAATTAAAGGGCCGGTGTGTTTTTGTTGCAATATTTCACTGCGCCCTCTGCTGTTGCAGAACTCTAGAATGAGGACTGAAGAAGGTTTATAGGTAGTTGATAGTGAATATTAGAAGTGGAAAACCCACCCACCTTCCAACATGGGTTTATGCCAGCAAAGCCCATAATCTGGGATGAACACCATGGATGAAAGTCCTGCAAAACTGCTGTTTTCATCATGATCTGCCCAGATGTCAAGTGTGTATGTAACTTTCCTAGTAGCAGATCTGGTAGGGAAATAAGGGTTGGGCATGATGGATTTTAACATGCCCAATCCTATGTTCTTATAGGAGAAACGCTGATGGCAGAGGTGTCTCCTGCGGCTTATTCCCCTCTACCCATTGTAGATGTTGCCCAAACGAGCATTCGCCTGACAGCTACCATTAATATCTTTGGATTGTGAACTTTATGTATGGGTCCCAACTGAGCCAGCATCCTCTTTCCCTCCACGGCTCCCATAATAGTCCATGTCATCACCTTTAACTGGCTAACCTGGCAACAAAAAATCCATCTCTCTTCATAAACATAGAGCCATTCCTACTCTGTGTGTGTTACAGGCCTTCAGGCAAAGCAACTTACAAACACTATTATGTTTCTCGAAGATCTACAAAAAGTGGAAACATCATATCAACTGGCAAAAAATATGCAAACCTCTATCTTGACCAAAACAAACACCTGCTTATAACGGAGGCTGACGTATTAGAGAGGGCTACTGTAGCCCCCTGAACTGGCTGCCTCAGGTATATAAGGCCTCATGCACATGGCCATGTTCCATATTACAACCTTTACTGAACCTCCACGTCTCAAGTCTCCTACAGAGGCATAGTGATGGAGCATGCCGCTGTAAGTCTGTGTCATGTGCATGAACCCTAAAGGTGATAGGTGCATTTAACAAAGTCTGTGACATGTGCATGAATCCTAAAGGTGATAGGTGCATTTAACAGGAAAATCTCATTTAGACTTTGCAGTAGACATATTACTTAAAATATGTCATGACTTATACTTAAAGCCTAACTTCATTAGGGTGGGAAAATTCATATATGCTTATAGTTAACACCAAGAGATATGGGGAGTTGTTGGTGTGGCCCTCCACTGGATTAGTTGTCCCGTGCCTGTTTTATGTTCCTTAGGTCTCATTTAGACGTCCGTTTTTCACCAGCGTGTTCTATCCATATTTTTCACAGATAGACTGTATTGGTTATGTGTTCTGTTTGTTCACGTCTGTTTTTTTTTTTTTTTTTCGAAAAACAAGTGTCCGCAAAAAAAAAAAAGAGACATGACTGTTTTTGACCAGAGTTAATTTCAATAGGTCCATGAAAAACCGGTCGACATACGGATGCCATCCAGGTATCATCTGATCCCTGTTTTTTTCCCAGTTAATGGGAAAGAGAAGCTTGGAAGAAGGAGAAGCTTTTATTTAATTTTATTTTTTTTTATATGAGAAGTATGGATGCTACATTGGTGGTAAAAATGGGCACAGTCAAAAAATGGATAAAAATTGGTTTCAACATGTTACCGAAAAATGGTCCATTTTTTTTCTTGTATGCAAAAAGTAAAGAACGTCTAAATGAGACCTTGCTGACATAAGATTGCTCACTATAGCATTATAGCTTCAGTTCAGACTCCACTTGATGGATACCTCCGGCACCTGACGGCCCCCGTGACTTTTCATGTTCTGTTCATGTCACAGACAGGCATAGGGACAGCTAGAAAGGTGTAAACTGTTAGAGCCCCACCAAACAATCCTCCATGTCTGAGCTTCCTGGACCCCCCGAAATAGATGCATGGGGAACAGTGATTAGTGTTAATGGCACCCACGCCTGAATTTTCCAGTTTTACATGAAGTTAGGCTTAGTGATAACTGGAGAGTGTGATAATTGGGGAGGGGGCTGTTTTGTGTGGGAATGTTTGGTTCATGTCCCCCCACCCTGTTTTTCCCCTTGTGCTGTTCAGACACAAATAACTGTATGGAGTATCTCAGTGGGAAGATCTCAAAATGTGGTAAGGACCCTCCAGCTGTGTGCTCATATCTCTGCTGCTGCTGCTATCGCTCTTCCCACCCTTTGCTTCCCACGCAGATAATCCCCACCCTAACCCACCCCTGCTCATGACAGTGCCTTTCCTCCGATTTCCTCCTACCCCTCCTCGAGTAATGCACTATAATCGCTCCACCACAGAAGAGAACTGACCCACCATGCTAATACACATACACCAAACAACAATCACCTATGTATATACACTGGCATAGGTACACACCAATGTAACACATGCTAGTTACTCTCTTCTTAAAGGGGCTGTGTCACTCTGCAGGTTCGGACCTCCACTAGTTCCGTAGAACTAACTGCCATCTCTAGATGCAGAATCATTTTTGGAACTTTTCAATATTAAGAAAGAAAACATCTTGCCCTTTAAAAAAAAAAATTAGATCGCTTAACTAAAGCTAGATAATGAGAAGTTGTGCAACTGTTTAGTACACTTTGGGCCCAATTCATTATTTTCTTTTTTTTTAAGTCATTGTTTTTGTCTTGTGGTTTTCATTGACTTTTTTTGTGCCACGTTCTTCAAAATGGCACTTGTGGCTCATAAAATAAAAATTATCCTTATTTTTTTCTTTGACCCGTTTTGTGACTTTTTAATGTCAAAGTATTTCGCTGAACAGTGCAAAATTTGCACCAAAATAATTTAAAGAAGCAGCCCCATCAAAACTGTTATCCTCTTAATATATATACAGTACAGACCAAAAGTTTGGACACACCTTCTCATTTAAAGATTTTTCTGTATTTTCATGACTTTGAAAATTGTACATTCACACTGAAGGCATCAAAACTACGAATTAACACATGTGGAATTATATACTTAACAAAAAAGTGTGAAACAACTGGAAATATGTCTTCTATTCTAGGTTCTTCAAAGTAGCCACCTTTTGCTTTGATGACTGTTTTGCACACTCTTGGCATTCTCTTGATGAGCTTCAAGAGGTAGTCACCAGAAATAATTTTCACTTCACAGGTGTGCCCTGTCAGGTTTAATAAGTGGGATTTCGTGCCTTATAAATGGGGTTGGGACCATCAGTTGTGTTGTGCAGAAGTCAGCTGTTAGTCCTACTGAATAGACTGTTAGAATTTGTATTATGGCAAGAAAACAGCAGCTAAGTAAAGAAAAACGAGTGACCATCATTACTTTAAGAAATGATGGTCAGTCAGTCCGAAAAATTGGGCAAACTTTGAATGTGTCCCCAAGTGCAGTTGCAAAAAACATCAAGCGCAACAAAGAAACTGGCTCACATGAGGACCGCCCCAGGAAAGGAAGGCCAAGAGTCACCTCTGCTTCTGAGGATAAGTTTATCCAAGTCACCAGCCTCAGAAATCGCAGGTTAACAGCAGCTCAAATTAGAGACCAGGTCAATGCCACACAGAGTTCTAGCAGCAGACACATCTCTACAACAACTGTTAAAAGGTGACTTTGTGCAGCAGGCCTTCATGGTAAAATAGCTGCTAGGAAACCACTTTTAAGGACAGACAACAAGCAGAAGAGACTTGTTTGGGATAAAGAACACAAGGAATGGACATTAGTCCAGTGGAAATCTGTGCTTTGGTCTGATGAGTCCAAATTTGAGATCTTTGGTTCCAACCACCGTGTCTTTGTGCGACGCAGAAAAGGTGATCGGATGGACTCTACATGCCTGGTTCCCACCGTGAAGCATGGAGGAGGAGGTGTGATGGTGTGGGGGTGCTTTCCTGGTGCCACTGTTGGGGATTTATTCAAAATTGAAGGCATACTGAACCAGCATGGCTACCACAGCATCTTGCAGTGGCATGCTATTCCATCCGGTTTGCGTTTAGTTGGACCATCATTTATTTTTCAACAGGACAATGACCCCAGGCTGTGTAAGGGCTATTTGACCAAGAAGGAGAGTGATGGGGTGCTACGCCAGATGACCTGGCCTCCACAGTCACCAGACCTGAACCCAATCGAGATGGTTTGGGGTGAGCTGGAGTGAAGGCAAAAGGGCCAACAAGTGCTAAGAATCTCTGGGAACTCCTTCAAGATTGTTGGAAGACCATTTTCGGTGACTACCTCTTGAAGCTCAACAAGAGAAAGCCAAGAGTATGCAAAGCAGTCATCAAAGCAAAAGGTAGCTACTTTGAAGAACCTAGAATAGAAGACATATTTTCAGTTGTTTCACACTTTTTTTGTTAAGTATATAATTCCACATGTGTTAATTCATAGTTTTGTTTCCTTCAGTGTGAATGTACAATTTTCATAGTCATGAAAATACAGAAAAATCTTTAAATGAGAAGGTGTGTCCAAACTTTTGGTCTGTACTGTACATCAATTACAACTTTTTAAAAAGTTGCAAAATTTGTAGCATACGTACTCCTCCTACAGTAATTTTCTGTATACCAGTTAAAGAAGCCCTCCTCCTCCCATCAAAGTTTTTATCCTCTTGATATATTGCAATCACCATATTATATAGCACTATGTACTTACAATTGCTCATTTTGCCCTTCGACCCAGCTAATTCTTCTCTTTTCCATTAGGTGTATGACATCATGTGATTAAAAACTGACTAGCTGAATCCTTCCAAGCTCCACATAGAAACAGAAAGTCTCTTTTCTCTGCATGAGTCATCATTAGAGCTACAATTCTACAGCAGTGGGGTCAGGAGTTGAAGAGGAGGTGGAGCTGGGCTGCCAGTGACATTGCAGTGATGTAGAATTGTAGTTCTAATGATGACTCATGCATGGAAAAGAGACCTTCTGTTTCTACATAGAGCTTAGAAGGATTCAGCTAGTCTGTTTTTAATCATATGATGTCATAGAGCTAATGGAAAAGAGAAGAATTAACTGGGTAGAAAGACAAAATAAGCAATTGTAAGTACACAGTGCTGTATAATATGATGACTGCAATATATTAAGAGGGTAAAAACTTTGATGTGAGTGCTTCTTTAACTGGCGTATAGAAAATTACTCCGGGTTGTTGGAGTACATATGTTACAAATTTTGCGACTTTTTAAAAAGTTGTAATTGATGAATCAACCAAAAATCTCTGGAAAACAAAAACCAACAATGACATAAAAACAACAATGAATACATAAAATAGTCTGTAAAAAAGGCGGAAATTAAAAAATAATTTAGGAGCAAAACTCCCAAAACTAGACAAAAAACAGTGGCAAATGCAATAATGAATTGGACCCTTAGTGTTTCAACTCCTCCCACTCTTCAAAATTTCTGCATGTCTTTTGTGAACAAGAATGTTCCTGTTCGGTGTCAGAGACTAAAAACTGGTCCTGATCATGTCCAACCAACTATTGAACGACAATTGAAACCAACTTTCCATGCTCGGATGATGAGCTTGTATTTATACACATTAGCAATCCGAGGAGACAGAGCTCCAGAGGGAAGAAGAAATCAGCAGTCTAAACCAAGAATAAGACAAGGGGCGTGTCCCAGACTACTGCAGACTCCCTGTAGGGGCTGCAGCAGAGCTGTAACCACAGATCACAGCTCTGCCGTAACATAGCTGAGCAAAAAAGCTGCCAGGCAGCAAGATCCGAGGACAACGAATAGCTGGTTCACATCTCTGGCAGGCACTTACTTAAAGAGTGACCGTCAATTTAATTTTTATTTCATAAATCAATAGTATGCATGGAAATAAGCAACTTTTTATTATAGCTCATCAGAGAAATGTGCTTCTTTCTCTGCCAGGACTGATCATTCCTTTTTAATTTATTCTGAATTCACAGGTAAAATGTGTATTCAGTGAAGACAGATTTTTACATTGCTGAGATACAAAATTACAGTTGCTACAACTTCTTCTTGTACAATAAAATGATTTGTGCTATTATAGCAACTATTTGCTTCTTAGGTCTGCTTTTTTCTACTATGGCAATGAGAGAGAGTCAGGGGCTAATGAGTCGCAATGGTCCCATGGCTGCCATTTTACAGGAAGGCATTAATATTGATTCACTAGATTAAAATTAATATATATAAAAACTATAATAAATGTCGATACAAAGTGACACCTGCTCAGTGACATAGCCCGGCCGGTCCCTACCTATAGCCACCAGCTGCTTTTCTCCTGAGATGCCCAGAGGCCTGACCTTCTCTCCTGCATGCTTGGATTGTCCCAGATTTTGGCACGTTAGCTAGTTAGAGGTGCACATCTTGGAAACCAATGCTCTCCTTCCAGATAAGATGGGGCAGAAACTTTTCAAGTCGCTGCTTATGGCGAGGACCCTACAAAAATCTTTAATTTGTGATTCTAACACCTGCGGCTCTCCCACTACACCTGGCCTCTTTCCTTCTTTTTTTCCCTGTCTAACTAACTTCTCTGTCATCCTTTCTCATCTTGTCTCCCATCTTCTTTTTGTTGTCCATTCATCACTTTTGGTCCCCTCTTGTTTTTTTTGTGTCTATGTTATTTCACCATTTCCCTTCTTGCCCCCCTCCGTTATCACTTCCCGCCATCCATCGTTCATGACGGCATCTCCATCCTCCCCGAATCTGTTATCTCCCTGCATATGGCTCCTGGCAGTCACAGTGCTAGTTTTACATATCACAAAGTATACATAGATTATGTCCATCCAGCCTTCATATATAAATGCCGTCTTCACATATACCACCGAGGCACTGTGGATAAAAAAAACACCCTGTTAGGTGTCTTTCACAAAGAAATATTTTTTTTTACATTTTTTGGTTTGTACAAAAATGCTTCAAATTTCATGTTGGGGTTTTTTCATTTTTTTTTATAATTTTTTTCTTTTATTAAAAATGCAGTACCTAGAAAATGGCGAGTGTGAGCAGAGCTCAAAGTGAAAAAAAGGCACAAAAAATATACTGTTTATAGTATGTGTCGTATTTTCCTAATTACTAAAAGCAAAACACTGCAAAAAATAAAAAAAGAAGCAAAAGGAAAAATTTAAAAGGCGGTTTCACTAATGCCTTAAAAGAATTTGCACACTTAGTCTTTTTGCCGAGATTTTGGTGAGGAAACTAAGCAGTATGTCCAAGTTGTGGAGGAGATTTGCATTTTTGAGGAGGATTTAAAGAGTTTCCTCTTAGTTTCTGCACAATTTCCTCTCCAAAAACACATTGAAAAACTCTTTGGGCTCAAAGCCACTGAGCGTAAACTCTCCAAAATCCTCCCCCAAAACACAAAGCTTTTCAAAAACATTTTTGTCCGGTTTCCACTCCAAAAGCTCAGCCCAAAAAAATAATTTGAACACTCCCTGGCCATATTTTTGGTCCAAGTGCGATCAATTTTATTCTATGGGGTATGTGCACACCACGTCTTTAAAACGCTGTCGGAGTCGCTGAGTTTTTCTAGTCGAAGACGCTTCAGGAAAATGCCGGCAGTCTTTCCTGGCATTTTTTGCAGTTGCTTTTTCGGCGGCTCTGCTGCTGCCAGTGTCTTACCTTGAAAATGTAATCTATACATAACTGGAAGAATGAACAGGTTACTTCTTTTAGCCACTTCATGGCTCTCCAATCCTGAAGTGGTTAAAAGGAGCTTTTTTTTAGCACTTTTTTCAGGCAGGTTTTAGGCAGAATCCGCTTGTAAAAGGTGTTGTGTACACATACCCTTAGGATGGTTTCACAGAAAGCATTTTCCTGAAAAAAACCAGTGCAATTTTTGATGCAGTTTTTTGGGGGCCAAACTTGACATAAGTAGATTTAAAATGAATGAAAAATATAAAGAAAAAAATTCCAGCCTTCCAGAAAGATGTAATGGTCTCAAAATTAAAAACCATTATAATATTTGTCAAAAGGTCTACTGCCTTAAAGTCAATAGGTGATCAAAAATGTTGTTTAAATAAAAAATAATTGTTTAAATCAGGTTTTTGGGTTCAATGTATTCTTTAAACATTTTTGGCAATTATTTGTTCTTCATATCACAATCTGCATTAAAAATAAAAATCGAGAAAACTTGCAATTTTCACAGTGGCCACTGTTTTTTTATTTAAATTGAACTTCCTGTTGGTTCAGGAAACAACACGTGTATATAGTCACAATAGTCAGATCCCAACCCGATCTTTTTTATTGGAGCATCTAGTGAGCATGTGCAAAGATCATTGTGAAGGGAGGAGGAGCAGGAGCAGTTGTGACATCCCCTATTGTTATTGGTGGATCCTGTGCTATCAGCTGTGTATAGAGCTGTTAACATTGTAATACTGCCTCTGCTGATAAGAAGCCTGCTGAAAACTTTTCCTGAAAAGAAGAAAAGTATGAGTCTATAAAAAAGCCCCAGTGGCCTCTGCGAAAATTGCATGATTACTATTTTTTATTTTTAACAAAGGTTGTGATATAAAGAAAACAAATACATGCAACACACAAAACTGATTTAGACAATAGATAATTTCTGATTATAGCTTTCACTTTAAAAGGAGTCTACCAGCACAAAATAACTGCTCAAGCACAGGCACTTGGTGCACTCTAACAATGGCCAAATAGTTAAATGCAACTTCCCACTAAATTGTTTTGCATCTATTTCTATCCTCCTCTTCTTTGACTGACAGCTCTGACTTTACAAGAGCTAGAGAAAAGGGTAGATACAATTAGTTGGGAAGGTGCACTGAACAGCTTGGCCACGCCAAGGGTGCATCAAGCACTTGTGGTTGGCTTGAACAGTCATTTTATGCTGACAGACACCCTTTAATCAAGACACCTTCCCCTACTATGGAAGATATTACCTAGCCATCATGACCAGTATGTCTCAGATATGTGATTATTATCTTTCTTTAGATGTACACTCTCACAGATCAAAATCTCTGTTTTGATTAACTGTTTCTTTTAAGGGGTTGTCCGATACCTATAATGCCCTTTATCTGTCTTTAAGCCCTAACCACGTTTGTAACTTGCTTTATTATAAAATTCCTTACCATTCTCCCTATACAGCTAATACTTTAATGTGCTGATTTTTTTTTTACCTCCTGTGACGTTTCAACAGAGGGAAGTGTCAAACGGGACATCACAGGAGGATGTACTTCCCCACAGTTTCTATCACCCCACTGAAACAGGACGTCATCAGGGAGCGGCGTTGCAATCACTTACCACAGTTTCTGCCACTGGCGTTCCCTGATGACGTAATGTTTCTGGGTGGGCTGATACACAAGTGACCACAGCATTAGTGTCCGCTGATACACTTCTTCAGTGCCCACCGTCTGCATCTTCAGTCGCCTTGTGTCAGGGTGGGCTGATACAGACGTGACCACAGATTTAGTGTCCGCTGATACACTTCTTCAGTGCCCACCAACTGCATCTTCATTCGCCCTGTTTCAGGGTGGGCTGATACAGACATGACCACAGATTTAGTGTCCGCTGATACACTTCTTCAGTGCCCACCGTCTGCATCTTCATTCGCCCTGTTTCAGGATGGGCTGATACAGACGTGACCACAGATTTAGTGTCCGCTGATACACTTCTTCAGTGCCCACCGTCTGCATGTTCATTCGCCCTGTTTCAGGGTGGGCTGATACAGACATGACCACAGATTTAGTGTCCGCTGATACACTTCTTCAGTGCCCACCGTCTGCATGTTCATTCGCCCTGTTTCAGGGTGGGCTGATACAGACATGACCACAGATTTAGTGTCCGCTGATACACTTCTTCAGTGCCCACCGTCTGCATGTTCATTCGCCCTGTTTCAGGGTGGGCTGATACAGACATGACCACAGATTTAGTGTCCGCTGATACACTTCTTCAGTGCCCACCGTCTGCATCTTCATTCACCCTGTTTCAGGATGGGCTGATACAGACGTGACCACAGATTTAGTGTCCGCTGATACACTTCTTCAGTGCCCACCGTCTGCATGTTCATTCGCCCTGTTTCAGGGTGGGCTGATACAGACATGACCACAGATTTAGTGTCCGCTGATACACTTCTTCAGTGCCCACCGTCTGCATGTTCATTCGCCCTGTTTCAGGGTGGGCTGATACTGACGTGACCACAGCTTTAGTGTCCGCTGATACACTTCTTCAGTGCCCACTGTCTGCATCTTCATTCTCCCTGTTTCAGGATGGGCTGATACAGACGTGACCACAGATTTAGTGTCCGCTGATACACTTCTTCAGTGCCCACCGTCTGCATGTTCATTCGCCCTGTTTCAGGGTGGGCTGATACTGACGTGACCACAGCTTTAGTGCCCGCTGATACACTTCTTCAGTGCCCACCGTCTGCATCTTCATTCTCCCTGTTTCAGGGTGGGCTGATACAGACGTGACCACAGATTTAGTGTCCGCTGATACACTTCTTCAGTGCCCACCGTCTGCATCTTCATTCTCCCTGTTTCAGGGTGGGCTGATACTGACGTGACCACAGCTTTAGTGTCCGCTGATACACTTCTTCAGTGCCCACCGTCTGCATCTTCATTCTCCCTGTTTCAGGGTTGGCTGATACAGACTTGACCACAGATTTAGTGTCCGCTGATACACTTCTTCAGTGCCCACCGTCTGCATCTTCATTCTCCCTGTTTCAGGGTTGGCTGATACAGACGTGACCACAGATTTAGTGTCCGCTGATACACTTCTTCAGTGCCCACCGTCTGCATCTTCATTCTCCCTGTTTCAGGGTTGGCTGATACAGACGTGACCACAGATTTAGTGTCCGCTGATACACTTCTTCAGTGCCCACCGTCTGCATCTTCATTCTCCCTGTTTCAGGGTGGGCTAATACTGACGTGACCACAGATTTAGTGTCCGCTGATACACTTCTTCAGTGCCCACCGTCTGCATCTTCATTCGCCCTGTTTCAGGGTGGGCTGATACAGACATGACCACAGATTTAGTGTCCGCTGATACACTTCTTCAGTGCCCACCGTCTGCATCTTCATTCGCCCTGTTTCAGGATGGGCTGATACAGACGTGACCACAGATTTAGTGTCCGCTGATACACTTCTTCAGTGCCCACCGTCTGCATCTTCATTCGCCCTGTTTCAGGGTGGGCTGATACAGACGTGACCACAGATTTAGTGTCCGCTGATACACTTCTTCAGTGTCCACCGTCTGCATGTTCATTCGCCCTGTTTCAGGGTGGGCTGATACTGACGTGACCACAGCTTTAGTGTCCGCTGATACACTTCTTCAGTGCCCACCGTCTGCATCTTCATTCTCCCTGTTTCAGGGTGGGCTGATACAGACGTGACCACAGATTTAGTGTCCGCTGATACACTTCTTCAGTGCCCACCGTCTGCATCTTCATTCTCCCTGTTTCAGGGTGGGCTGATACTGACGTGACCACAGATTTAGTGTCCGCTGATACACTTCTTCAGTGCCCACCGTCTGCATCTTCATTCTCCCTGTTTCAGGGTTGGCTGATACAGACGTGACCACAGATTTAGTGTCCGCTGATACACTTCTTCAGTGCCCACCGTCTGCATCTTCATTCTCCCTGTTTCAGGGTTGGCTGATACAGACGTGACCACAGATTTAGTGTCCGCTGATACACTTCTTCAGTGCCCACCGTCTGCATCTTCATTCTCCCTGTTTCAGGGTGGGCTGATACTGACGTGACCACAGATTCAGTGCCCACCGTCTGCATCTTCATTCGCCCTGTTTCAGGATGGGCTGATACAGACGTGACCACAGATTTAGTGTCCGCTGATACACTTCTTCAGTGCCCACCGTCTGCATCTTCATTCTCCCTGTTTCAGGGTTGGCTGATACAGACGTGACCACAGATTTAGTGTCCGCTGATACACTTCTTCAGTGCCCACCGTCTGCATCTTCATTCTCCCTGTTTCAGGGTTGGCTGATACAGACGTGACCACAGATTTAGTGTCCGCTGATACACTTCTTCAGTGCCCACCGTCTGCATGTTCATTCGCCCTGTTTCAGGGTGGGCTGATACAGACGTGACCACAGATTTAGTGTCCGCTGATACACTTCTTCAGTGCCCACCGTCTGCATCTTCATTCTCCCTGTTTCAGGGTTGGCTGATACAGACGTGACCACAGATTTAGTGTCCGCTGATACACTTCTTCAGTGCCCACCGTCTGCATGTTCATTCGCCCTGTTTCAGGGTGGGCTGATACTGACATGACCACAGATTTAGTGTCTGCTGATACACTTCTTCAGTGCCCACCGTCTGCATCTTCATTCTCCCTGTTTCAGGGTGGGCTGATACTGACATGACCACAGATTTAGTGTCTGCTGATACACTTCTTCAGTGCCCACCGTCTGCATGTTCATTCTCCCTGTTTCAGGGTGGGCTGATACTGACGTGACCACAGATTTAGTGTCCGCTGATACACTTCTTCAGTGCCCACCGTCTGCATCTTCATTCTCCCTGTTTCAGGGTGGGCTGATACAGACATGACCACAGATTTAGTGTCCGCTGATACACTTCTTCAGTGCCCACCGTCTGCATCTTCATTCGCCCTGTTTCAGGATGGGCTGATACAGACGTGACCACAGATTTAGTGTCCGCTGATACACTTCTTCAGTGCCCACCGTCTGCATGTTCATTCGCCCTGTTTCAGGGTGGGCTGATACTGACGTGACCACAGCTTTAGTGTCCGCTGATACACTTCTTCAGTGCCCACCGTCTGCATCTTCTTTCTCCCTGTTTCAGGGTGGGCTGATACAGACGTGACCACAGCTTTAGTGTCCGCTGATACACTTCTTCAGTGCCCACCGTCTGCATCTTCTTTCTCCCTGTTTCAGGGTGGGCTGATACAGACTTGACCACAGATTTAGTGTCCGCTGATACACTTCTTCAGTGCCCACCGTCTGCATCTTCATTCTCCCTGTTTCAGGGTGGGCTGATACTGACGTGACCACAGATTTAGTGTCCGCTGATACACTTCTTCAGTGCCCACCGTCTGCATCTTCATTCTCCCTGTTTCAGGGTGGGCTGATACTGACATGACCACAGATTTAGTGTCTGCTGATACACTTCTTCAGTGCCCACCGTCTGCATCTTCATTCTCCCTGTTTCAGGGTGGGCTGATACTGACATGACCACAGATTTAGTGTCTGCTGATACACTTCTTCAGTGCCCACCGTCTGCATCTTCATTCGCCCTATTTCAGGGTTGGCTGATACTGACGTGACCACAGATTTAGTGTCCGCTGATACACTTCTTCAGTGCCCACCGTCTGCATCTTCACTCACGGCTGCCACAGTCAGGAAAAGGCGCTGGTGTCAGAAGCAGGGAATATGGCGGCAGCAACCGAAAATACAGCAGTGGGGACAAAAGTGTGGCCATTTTGTTTCAGGGGGTGATGTAAGCTGCGGGGAAGTGACTGCCATCCTCCTGTGACGTCTCCTGTGAGACTCCCATTAAAGAAAGGGCTGTATAGGTATCAGACAACCCCTTTAAGGTCCCTAATTTCTTATGTTTTTTAATTCTGGTTGTGTTTAGTGTTCACCTTTACACATGACAGGATTTAATTGGGTTTTATTTGCTCAGTTAGGATAGAACATAACCTTCTGCATTCAGATACACGCTATGTCTATTAATGGTGATAAATACAATTCCTCAGCACAAAAATAGGTACATTTCCTATTACTGATAATATACACCTATGGATTAAAGCAGGTCGCCCCATATACACTGCAGCCAGTCTGAGTCCCAACTTCAACACATTTTAGAAAATATAAGCTGATTGGTTGCTATGGAAAACAAGGCTCTTTTTTTCGGACACCTGATATTTCCTATTAGCCCCTATTCACAGCCAAACCAATAAGACATGAGGCCCTATTTTTCAAAATTGTCTGGCAATGGATCTGTGTTTGTTGCCCATAGCAACCAATCAGAGCTCATCTTTCATTTCTTAAACTGCTCTGGTAAGATGAAAGCTGAACTCTGATTGGTTGCTATGGGCTACAAAGACAGTTTTGATAAATGAGGCCTAGCGTGCAATAAACTGTTGTTGATACATCACATCCCACAATCCATTGCAAACACAGACAAGACTATTCCCGTGGCCACTGTTCACACTATAATCAGCCCCCACTCTGCTTTCCTCACCCCATTTGCTGCTTCTTTCCCTGTACCAACATGCTCCTTCTGCCTCCTAAATAATGCCGCCATTTCTGTCACATCCGCTTCACGTGTCATTCAGCTCAGTGGCTCTGTAGGCTGCAGCACTGTGCGCCGTCCATTGACTACAGAGCTGAACGATGGCTTGTATAATGTTACGTGCTCAGCACTCTCTTAATGATTTGTGTCATGTTGTCTCATATCTGTCTATGGCTGTTTCTGCATATCAGTGTTCCTTCTGCGACATCTATCTGTCCCGTCCACCTTTTTCTGGCCCCTCTCTCTTTCCTATTTTCTGCCATCTTTTCTTTATATTATTTCCCCAGAATGATATTTTTTTTTACATAGAATTTTTTTTGTTCTTGCCAGAATTTAGATTAGGAAATTGCTAAAATAACAATTCCCCTACAAAGAATGTTTATAGGAAACCCTCCCATAGTTATACTCAGACGATGGGCTGTTTTATAGCAGTCTGTAGTCTGCCCATCTGTGGCCCAAAAGCCGCCATAAACAGTAGCATCAGTGGCGTAACGTGAAGCTTGTGGGTCCCAATGCAAAATCTCCAGCAGGGCCCCCAACTAACACAGGTCTTTAATAGTAATAATCTTTTCCCATGGGGCAAAGGGTCATTTTGGGCACCCCCTAATCTCCAGGCCCCGGGTGTGATTGCAACCCCGCACCCCTATAGTTACACCCCTGAGACGCCTATAGTCTTCTGAAAGTTCTGCAGGTCAATCAGGGAATTTCAGGTATAGATATTATTCCATACATTATGGAATACATTATACTATATTATTATATTATATTAACCAGTTAAAAATTATTTGTAGAGTATAGATCCATCCCCAAGCTCTGGCCTGACCACCACCATCACAATCACAGATGTAGAATTTTTTTTTATTACCTTTGATGCCTACAAGTAAACCTAGTGATTTATCTTAAAAGAGTTGTCCAGGATTAGGAAAATGCATTTTTTGGGGGGGAAACACCTCCACTTTTGTCCACAGGCCACTTGTGGTACTGCAGCTTTTCAGCATTTACAGTATATAAATGACGCTGTGCTGCAGTATCAGACAAAGCGCACAGACTGATATGATGAATGATAAATTCAACCCTGCTACATCTGTATGAATATTATACATATGGATATCAAATGTAGGTTAGTGCTCCGGAGTCATATTATAAATCAGATTTTAGACCATTACACGTTTTTTAGTTACTGTTTTAAAGGGAATGTGTTATCATAAAATGACCTATTGTTTTAATCAACATTTTGTGTTAAATGTACTTATTTATTTTTTATTTTGGCAATGTTTTTCCCATATCTGTATTAAAAATAAAAATGAGAAATCTTGCAGTTTTCACATGGGCCACATGGGCTATTTTAGAGTGTAACCTCCTGTTTCAGGAAATCGACATGTACATTAGCTGCAACAGACGTTATGCCATTCAGTCCGAGCAAGGACCGCTAATGCACAGACTGACCGCGGCTCTCCCAACCCGAGCGCGTCAGCTTCATATATTTCTATGAAGCGAATCGGACCAATTTGCACAGGCGTCTGAATGAGCCCTAACTCTGACCCTATGTTTTATATAGAAGCATCTAATGAGCGTGTGCAAAGGTCATTGTGAAGGGAACGAGACCAGGGTCAACTGTGATGTTGCCTGTGATTGGTGGATCCTGTGTTATCAGCTGTGTATGGAGGCATTACTTGTCATTTTAATCCTGCCTCTGCTGATAAGGAGCCTGCTGAAAAATCTTCCTGCTAGTACAGGAAGTATAAGTCTAAAAAAGACCCATTGGCCATTGTGAAAGTTGCAAGATTTCTAATTTTCTTTTTAGATACAGATCATGATATGAAAAAAAAAAAGAAAAATACATGTAACACATAAACTTGATTTAAACAATAGATGACTTTCTGACAACACACTCCCTTTAAGGTAGTGCCTATAAGGATGGTAGAGTATGGAAGCCTTTAGCCCTTCTTTTTCAGACAGGTGACAATGCATTAGTGAGATGAATCTGTCACTAGACAGGAACCTCTCAAAAAAGAATTTGTGGCTGAATTCAGACATCCATGAAACACGGTCCAAGTATGGACTGTAATGTCCGGACCCGCTGTGGGTCTCCTGGCCCAAACTCAGACCTAAAAACTAACAGGCAGGTAGTGGCGCTAGCCCAGAGAAGTCACTTACCGCTCAATCCAGTGATTCTGCTGCTTCACATTAACAGAGCAGCTCTTATTCTTCCAAGCTGCTCTGTCGACAGAGCGTGACTGCTGATATCATGCACATTTACAGCCAGCTCCCCGCAGTTAGGCATCAGGGAGCTGGCTGTCAATCAGCATGACATCGGCACTCATGCCCCATTAAAAGAGCAAAAGAGAAGCCGCTGCTCCATCAGCGTGACGTCATCGGAAGTTGCAGAATTGCTTGCTGGAACGGTCTGAGATCGCTCAGTGGCGGCAGAGACCGGCGCCGGGAACAAAAGGCAGGTAAGTAGCAACTACCTGCCTGCTAGTTCTTTGGCCCATTGTAAAATATATATATATATATATTCCCAGACAACCCCTTTAACAGCTGAAATTATTTTTTATGAACCATTCCCAATAAATCCTGGACAACCCATTTAAAAGGGCGTTTCTGTTCCATAAAATAAATGTTATTCTTCATGTGATGAAAAGTTATCACTATGATTTCTGTACCCATTCCTAAAAGTTTTTAAGGACTCTTCTTGCTTTTATATAACGGGATTAGCATCCAGCCGATCCCTGTCCTTGTCTTGTGACACATCGGCGTACAGCTTTTTACAGTACATTTAGAGCCACGTACCTGTGTGTGCATCACGTGAGACACTGCAAGAAGTAATAAAGGTTCACATTGGATTATAGCAAGCAGAGATCTAGAAAAGAGTGACAAATGAATGCAGAAATTATTTTCTAGAACTGGACTATGCCTTTAAGTAGATGGATGGATAGGGAGCACATGTTTTGGGCCATTTTCCCCTCTGTTCACACAACATAGTGATGTTCAAAAACAGATGAAAAATGCAAATGATAACTGAAGCTTGATCCCAATAAAATTCCTATTAGGGCCTCCCAGCCATCATGTCTCCTCTATAGCAGAAGTGCCGTTGGGCCCTATCCGAACACCAATGATCCTGGTGCAACTGCAAGCACTGCCCCCTATAATTACACCTCTGGATACACCTCTCCCAGTGACTTATGTGGTGGAAGAAATGATGATTTCCATCCTTTGAAGTAACGGGACGATGGTGGGTGAAACGTTCCAGTGATCAGATCTTTATTTTTCCTGTAGTTTTGCTTTTTTCTCATTTCTTTTATGGTTTCCTTTCATACCCGTCCTCTCCTATTATTTCTATCTACCTGCCATTTTGCCCCTTACACTCTCTCTTTAACCCCTTCTTTACAGTGTACCTGTTGCCTACATGCGGCAGTGGCAGCCATTGTGAGGGTTCGATCCAGACTTATTCATATATTAGCTAGTTTTCCAATTAGTAACCAGTTTTTGTGAACGAACAACGTCAAATTGAAGACAAAATTGGCTGCCCCTCCTATGTATGGCCAATGCGCTCATTTCAAGTCTTTCTCAATTCTTTCCCATTGTCTCTGTCACTCTCTCTACCTTTCTCTCTCCGCCTGTCTCTTACCCTTCCCCCCTCTCTCCGTTTTTCTCTCTGTCTCTAGGCCGCCCAATCAGTAACTTCTTTGACGTACTTAAACAACTTTTTTCAGACGAGAAGAACGGTCACGCTTCTCCCGCCCCTGGGCCCCTCAGCAAGCAGCGTCCATCTGATAATAAGGAGCAGGGGCCCCTGGGAGCCAGCGGGAAGGAGAGATCAAGGAAAACCAGCCCTGTCATCACTCAGGAGACCCCTATCCCTGCTTCCCCCAGCAAACAGGACACATAACAGAGGAATTTCCTACTGTGCCCCCAAGATGTCACTAAAGCCCAATGATACTACAGGGAGTATGTGTCCCCTGCCATGTACTCAGTGAACACCAGGTGGCAGTGTCACAGAGCGGTCCTATAGGAATTGGCTCCTTTAATACACTACGAAGAAATGAATAAGGACCTTCTGTACAATAATCCTGGAGAATGTTGCAATTGGTATACGTCCATATGCCTGTAGTACACACAGTGACATGGTGCAAACATTTCAACCTGTGATTACATCATTGGGCAACATCTGGCTCGCCCGCTATTGTAGAACCACAAGTCCAAGCATGTTCTGCAAGACTTGTAGTACCACAGCAGCTGCCAGTGCTTTCCCCTGATGTGCCCCATCAGACGTCATTGCCTTTAAGTAGCTAAACTGCAATATCCAGTGGGCACAGGGTGAAGGCTCAGCATTTCCTGACCATCATCTTCATCACTCCAACCGCACAATGCAGCTCTGAGATATGGGTTCTCCTCCATTATACCCGAATGTAGATAGCACTGGACTATGGAACGTGGAATTATCTTAAGTATATATATACTGTATGTATGTTCTGCCTTGTAAATACATATAGACGTGTGTATATATTGTAGCACACACCTTATCCCAGTATTAGGACTAGTAATCAGTGCACCATTTTCTAGTCTGGACACTGAATGTCTGTGTATATACGCCTATAAATATGTATATAGAGAGCTCGGAGCACAATCATTGCTGGCTGCAGCCTGCTCGGTTCAACTTTCCCAAATTAACGACTTTTCTTCTCTGTCTTGTCTGTTTGTTCTCCATTTCATCTCTCTACGATGCCATTTTCTCTTCTGTTCTTCATGCCTGTCTCATGGTCATTAATCGCCACCGATTGGCATTTTCTGCTTCTCTCCATACTCTCTCCTTCCTTCTCGCATGTGTGTTCTCCCTCACTTTATCCCCACCAGGAATTATCCCAAAAAGCTAACCAGCCGCCCTTCATCTCCTCCTATTCTTGTCCGCCTGGCCAGAAGATGACCCTGACTCAACCCTGCGCCTACCATCCACCTTGGAAGCCTGCAGAGATGGGCACTAGAGCAAGCAGGAGTTGGGTTACCATCAAGTAGTAGGGCTATGTGCACGTAGAGGTTTTTTTGAGGATTTTTTTTGGGGAGCTGGACCACTGAAAAAAATAAAATGCTTGAAAAATCGCTCAAAAACGCTTGAAAGAATCTTTCCGTTCACTTTGCTGGTAATTTTTTCCCAACTTCAAGTTCTGAAAAGAAAGTGCATTTCAATTCCTCGTAGCAGATGGAATCTGCTCCAAACTAGAAAGTGTCCAATCAGAAGATTGCAAAACCTTCAGGAAAAAAAAAAAGAGAAGCAAAAAAAATCCTCAATGAAGAGCGGTTTCCATTAAAAAAAACTCCATGTGCACATACCCTAACCCTACGAAAGGTCGGAGTTCATGATTATGTCGTAGGAAGCTCTCTTACTATTCCCTTAATGATAACTCGACTCCTGAACACCCAGCTGCACCACTCAAGAAACCGAGGGCCATAATGTAATGCCTATGGTTGCGTGTAGCTCTTCAGGCTGAAAGGGGTTAATAGACTATATTAAGGGTTATTAAATGCTGAATGTATTTAAGGGGTTAATTATGTTTACACGTAGACAGCCACATACACACACACACACACGCGCACACAACACACTGCTACATCCAGAGAGGGTCACAAGAGGAGCTGCTTTCCGTATCGACCCCCCGTATAGGGCAGTGCCCTAGTATTCAGCTCATCTTGTGGGGGATGTACACAGGGGGGATTGGCATGTCCTGTTGCATAATGTGAAATATTGGGGCTATTTTTATAAGGTTTGTAAGTTTAGGGGTCGGGTGTTAATCCTTTGTGTTTAAATTATTAACTGCTAACTGCAAGACGGGCCTGTGGATCGGCGCTGCGGAGGATGGGTGGAGTGGTGCAGAGCCCAGCAGCACACAAGCATTGCAAGCAGTGTTTACATATGTATATATATATATGCATCTGCACACAGCGCTCTGCAGGGGGACGACCTAAACGTGGCAACAGAAAATGCCTGTTCAGCCTAAAGTCGGTTTCATAGGGATCCAATTAACTAAGTTTTGGGGTGTAAAGGGACACAATTCCCATTCTGGCTGCACTGTTTTACGCAAAAGTTTTAACACATGAGCTATCTAGAGAGCCTGGGAAGGTAAAAAATCAGGAGGACAATAATAGGTGTTTGGTCCCAGTATGTCGGAGCCACCATTTACATGAAGTGTGACAAATGCAGGAGGAAAGTAGGAAAATAAAGTGCTTGCAAACTCCAGAAGTACCATAAACTTTTCATGAAGAGTCAGCATGCTCCATTCAAACTGGGGTCTCTTGACACGCGTTCTCAAAATCAGTGGGGATCCCGGCTCTCGGACGCCAATTTATCATCTTTCCTGTAATTTTGATACAACCCTTTAATAAAAGATAATCCCCCCATGAATAGGATTATATAGACAATCTATTCATTTCAATAGGCACCATGCTTTAATTTCCCTGTGTTGGTGCTGTTAGGTTCACCCACAGATTACAGTTGATCGTGTAAGGACCATTTCCTTTATGGTCTAAAACTCAAAGAAAAAGTTTTCTTTATGGTCCAAAACTCAAAGAAAAAGTTTTCTTTATGGTCCAAAACTCAATGAAAAAGTTTTATTTTATGGTCCAAAACTCAATGAAAAAGTTTTCTTTATGGTCCAAAACTCAATGAAAAAGTTTTCTTTATGGTCCAAAACTCAATGAAAAAGTTTTACCCCAAGCAATTCAATTTAAATCTTATTGGTTGCTCTGCGTGACAAGACCACTTTTTGGTAAATCAGGACGAGATGTATACAGGGGGGTTGGAACTTTTTCACCTACCCCCCCAGCCATACATATAGTTGGCAACATTTCTGGGGAAGTTTAACTTACGAGAATGCCCCTTGTTTTGCCCGGAACGTCCCATTTGGGGCGGGGCATGTATAAACCCAGGAGTACCAGGACAGTTGGCATCTATGCATACAGATACAGACACTGACGTAACACCATGGAATTAGATTTGCAGGTTGCACATCTTAAATACATCCAGAAGTAAAACTTATAAGTTTGGGATCATCCTAAATGGGATCATCCTCCTGTAACTCTCAGGGCTCTGCCATATGCATGTACATACAAAATGCTGCAATGCTTACATGGTACTGTATACAGCTCCAGGCCCCGGTCTGCAGTCTGTATACACACCGCACCACGCTCTGCACTCTCTGTACGCAGCAGCACGCTCCGCAGGCCCTTCACACAGTGTGTGGTGTGAAAGTCTCTGTTATTTATAAATACAATATAAATATATATATTTAAGCTATTAGCTGTACAAGGATCACGTTTGCGATGAATGATTCCGTTGGTATGTAAATAATCTGATTTTCTGAGAATATGTCCTGTGAATGGGAGACAGCACAATACTTATCTATGGTACAGCAGGAGAAAACACATCTTGCCGCCATCTTAAGGTTCAGAAATAAAACAAGGCCTCAATCTCTGGTATACACCGAGCTCCCTCCTTGTTCTCTCTTGTCCCTACGGTTTTAATACCTGCTCCATTGTATATACGTTTGAACATAAAATGACGACGATCAAAGGGTATTATGTACTACGAGGTGCTGAATTCTTGGGGCAGGAGAGATGTAAGGGCAGGGCATGTGTCCCATAGTTACTCTTTTAATTGTGCCGGATTCCTGAAAGAGTTAATGCCAATGTTCTGTTGACCTCCTGCCTTTCTACACTTGCACATTTTACAGTATTACACCCCATGACCTCCGGGAGACCAGACACGCATGGCTCCAGGGCAGGAGTGGCGGTGGTAGGCATTTGGACAGCAATATTTCCCTTGTGTGTTTTGTAAAGCCAGTGGGCGCACACTGCGGCATGTTACCCACCCGCATTGGCGTTCTAAAAAAAGAAATAAAAAAAAAATGAACGTCTGAAAACAGCCAATAAAATTGTTCAGTATGTAGACGATGTGCTGTGGTTATTTCCCATGGAGTCACTGTGGCTGCAAACATGGATCCAACGACGGATTGCGGATTGGAACGTTGCGGATCACTATACAAGGTAGCAAAATGTACGCATGCAGGCTAATGCAAAATGATGTCCAACGTCTTCACACATCAGTTCATATAACAGGGTTATATAACTTTGTCACAAGTCAACAGATTAATCCCCCTTGGATTCATCCGGCACAGGAATATTAGTCCAGGATTAAAAATAAAATATAATAATATAGCCGTTCTGTTTGTCCCCAGAACCAGTGCTACTTTTGATCATTGCGTTCCATGAATGCTGCAATTACTAGTCAACGCTAAAAAATATTTTTGCCGTTGTTTGTGGGGAATAGGTCAATTTTTTTTCTGTTCCTAAACAACTCATCTAAAAAAGGAATATAATATGGAAGCTGGAGAAAGGTGGAGGTAAATCTTCACTGCCAAGGGTATAAGATGCAGTAGGAGACCATAGAGATGTGAATGCGATTTTTATCAACGCGTTTCGAAGCACACTTGCGTCATGGTCAGCACGTTGCTTCTATTTGGCCCAAAACATTATGGTCCATAACTCAAAGAATAAGTTTTCTTTATGATCGAAAAGCCAAAGAAAAAGTTTTACCCCAAGCAATTCAAGGTAACTCTTATTGGTTGCTCTTCATGATGAGACCACCTTTTGGTAAATCAGAACAAAATGTATACAGGGGGTTTGTAACTTATTAAGCTACCCAAATACAAAAGCTTCAAAACGCGTCTCCTACTGTATCTTATACCTTTGGTAGCGCGGATTTACCTCCACCCTTCTCCAGTTTCCCTATGATATACCATTTTTCAAGCTAACACAGGAGTTGTGACTTTCACAATTTTTCAGGTTCGAATTTTTCTCTGCCTTTGTTCCTCGATTTAACCCAGATAAGACCCTATTGCACTCATTATCTTTCCATTTTTTATTACAATTTAAAAAGGAATATAGTAACAATCTCACATATACCTTACGTAGGTACTAATAAAATCATGACATATTAATAAAGATGACCATTGTGCAGTTCTGGTGAACTAAGGCTAAGGTCATAGCATAGCATAGAAATGCTGTATTTAAAGAGTTTGACCCATTTCAACTAACTTTAGCCCACAGGTTCAGTGAGATATAAGAAACAGACTGAGCTCTTACCCTCCCAGGTCCAGCACTGCCTCTCTAGTCTTTATTGATCAGCTGCATGCAATCACTGAGCTAAGCTACTCATGCTGTCTACAGCGGTAGAGTCATTGCGCTCAGTGATTGGCTGCAGTGGTGATATGCAGTATAGTCATGACTTCACCACTGCAGCCAGGAAAGAATGGATCAGTGACGGATAGCCGGTGCTGGACCCAGGGAAGGCGAAGACTTTCTGTGGTTGTTATTTTATATATACAGTGGGTACGGAAAGTATTCAGACCCCTTTAAATTTTTCTCTCTTTGTTTCATTGCAGCCATTTGGTAAATTCTAAAAAGTTCATTTTTTCTCATTAAAGTACACTCTGCACCCCATCTTGACTGAAAAAAAAAACGAAATGTTGGAATTTTTGCAAATTTATTAAAAAAGAAAAACTGAAATATCACATGGTCATAAGTATTTAGACCCTTTGCTCAGTATTGAGTAGAATCACCCTTTTGAGCTAGTACAACCATGAGTCTTCCTGGGAATGATGCAACAAGTTTTTCACACCTGGATTTGGGGATCCTCTGCCATTCTTCCTTGCAGATCTTCTCCAGTTCCACCAGGTTGGATGGTGAACGTTGGTGGACAGCCATTTTCAGGTCTCTCCAGAGATGCTTAATTGGGTTTAGGTCAGGGCTCTGGTTGGGCCAGTCAAGAATGGTCACAGAATTGTACTGAAGCTACTCCTTTGTTATTTTAGCTGTGTGCTTAGGGTCATTGTCTTGTTGGAAGGTGAACCTTCGGCCAAGTCTGAGGTCCAGAGCACTCTGGAAGAAGTTTTCATCCAGGATATCTCTGTACTTGGCCGCATTCATGTTTCCTTCAATTGCAACCAGTCGTCCTGTCCCTGCAGCTGAAAAACACCCCCATAGCATGATGCTGCCACCACCATGTTTCACTGTTGGGATTGTATTGGGCAGGTGATGAGCAGTGCCTGGTTTTCTCCACACATACAGATTAGAATTATCACCAAAAAGTTCCATCTTCGTCTCATCAGACCAGAGAATCTTATTTCTCATAGTCTGGGAGTCTTTCATGTGTTTTTGAGCAAACTCTATGCGGGCTTTCATATGTCTTGCACAGAGGAGAGGCTTCTGTCTGGCCACGCTGCCATAAAGGCCCGACTGGTGGAGGGTTCCAATGATAGTTGACTTTGTGAAACTTTCTCCCATCTCCCTACTGCATCTCTGGAGCTCAGCCACAGTGATCTTGAGGTTCTTCTTTACCTCTCTCACCAAGGCTCTTCTCCCACAATTGCTCAGTTTAGCTGGACGGCCAGGTTTAGGAAGACTTCTAGTGGTCTCAAACTTCTTCCATTTAAGGATTATGGAGGCCACTGTGCTCTTAGGAGCCTTGAGTAATGCAGAAATTCTTTTGTAGCCTTGGCCAGATCTGTGCCTTGCCACAATTCTGTCTCTGAGCTCCTTGGGCAGTTCCTTTGAGCTCATGATTCTCATTTTGTCTGACATGCACTGTGAGCTGTGAGGTCTTATATAGACAGGTGTGTGCCTTTCCAAATCAAGTCCTATCAGTTTAATTAAACACAGCTGGACTCCAATGAAGGAGTAGAACCATCTGAAGGAGGATCACAAGGAAATGGACAGCATGTGACTTAAATATGAGTGTCTGAGCAAAGGGTCTGAATACTTATGACCATGTGATATTTCAGTTTTTCTTTTTTAATAAATTTGCAAAAATTTCTACATTTGATTTTTTTCAGTCAAGATGGGGTGCAGAGTGTACTTTAATGAGAAAAAAAATGAACTTTTTAGAATTTACCAAATGGCCGCAATGAAACAAAGGGTAAAAAATTTAAAGGGGTTTGAATACTTTCCGTACACACTGTATATGTGTGTGTATATATATATATATATATATATATATATATATATACACAGTACAGACCAAAAGTTGGGACACACCTTCTCATTTAAAGATTTTTCTGTATTTTCATGACTATGAAAATTGTACATTCACACTGAAGGCATCAAAACTATGAATTAACACATGTGGAATTATATAGTTAACAAAAAAATGTGAAACAACTGAAAATATGTCTTATATTCTAGGTTCTTCAAAGTAGCCACCTTTTGCTTTGATGGCTGCTTTTCTCACTCTTGGCATTCTCTTGATGAGCTTCAAGAGGTAGTCACCGGAAATGGTCTTCCAACAATCTTGAAGGAGTTCCCAGAGATGCTTAGCACTTGTTGGCCCTTTTGCCTTCACTCTGAGGTCCAGCTCACCCCAAACCATCTCAATTGGGTTCAGGTCTGGTGACTGTGGAGGCCAGGTCATTTGGCGTAGCACCCCATCACTCTCCTTCTTGGTCAAATAGCCCTTACACAGCCTGGAGGTGTGTTTGGGGTCATTGTCCTGTTGAAAAATAAATGATGGTCCAACTAAATGCAAACCGGATGGAATAGCATGCCGCTGCAAGATGCTGTGGTAGCCATGCTGGTTCAGTATGCCTTCAATTTTGAATAAATCCCCAACAGTGTCACCAGCAAAGCACCCCCACACCATCACACCTCCTCCTCCATGCTTCACGGTGGAAACCAGGCATGTAGAGTCCATCCGTTCACCTTTTCTGCGTCGCACAAAGACATGGTGGTTGAAACGAAAGATCTCAAATTTGGACTCATCAGACCAAAGCACAGATTTCCACTGGTCTAATGTCCATTCCTTGTGTTCTTTAGCCCAAACAAGTCTCTTCTGCTTGTTGCCTGTCCTTAGCAGTGGTTTCCTAGCAGCTATTTTACCATGAAGGCCTGCTGCACAAAGTCGCCTCTTAACAGTTGTTGAAGAGATGTGTCTGCTGCTAGAACTCTGTGTGACATTGACCTGGTCTCTAATCTGAGCTGCTGTTAACCTGCGATTTCTGAGGCTGGTGACTCGGATAAACTTATCCTCAGAAGCAGAGGTGACTCTTGGTCCTCTTTTCCTGGGGCGATCCTCAAGTGAGCCAGTTTCTTTGTAGCGATTTATGGTTTTTGCAACTGCACTTGGGGACACTTTCAAAGTTTTCCCAATTTTTCGCATTGACTGACCTTCATTTCTTAAAGTAATGATGGCCACTCGTTTTTCTTAGCTGCTTTTTTCTTGCCATAATACAAATTCTAACAATCTATTCAGGAGGACTATCAGCTGTGTATCCACCAGACTTCTGCACAACACAACTGATGGTCCCAACCCCATTTATAAGGCAAGAAATCCCACTTATTAAACCTGACAGGGCACACCTGTGAAGTGAAAACCATTTCCGGTGACTACCTCTTGAAGCTCATCAAGAGAATGCCAAGAGTGTGCAAAGCAGTCATCAAAGCAAAAGGTGGCTACTTTGAAGAACCTAGAATATAAGACATATTTTCAGTTGTTTCACACTTTTTTGTTAAGTATATAATTCCACATGTGTTAATTCATAGTTTTGATGCCTTCAGTGTGAATGTACAATTTTCAAAGTCATGAAAATACAGAAAAATCTTTAAATGAGAAGGTGTGTCCAAACTTTTGGTCTGTACTGTATGTATATATATATATATATATATATATATATATATATATATATATATATATACAAACACTTGGGGCCATGTCTTTTGAAGGAGGATAACCCCTTTAAAGCAGTGATTTTAAGGGAAAATACATTTGTAATATATCTGAAACCATAATGTTTGCTTTTCAGTCTGTAAGGGCTGGAACATACTACAAGGCTCCATAAGGATTTTGCATGCTTGGGATTTATAAGGACAATTTAAATTAGGCCTCATTAAGATGTCTGTGTTGCAAATACGTGTTGTATCCGGTTTTATTTTCATGTATACCACCATTATAATCTATAGTGCTATTCACATATCTGTCAGATGGCAAGGTCCAATATACAGTCATGGCCGAAAATTAGCACCCTTGAAATTGTTCCTGAAAATTAAGTATTTCTCCCAGAAAATTATTGCAATTACACATGTTTTGTGATACATATGTTTATTTCCTTTATGTGTATTGGAACAACGCAAAAATGGAGATTGGACATAATTTCGCACAAAACCCCAAAAAATGGGGCGGACAAAATTGTTGGCAACTTTCCAAAATTGAAGGTAAACAACTTTGTTTCAAGCACGTGATGCTGATTCAAACTCACCTGTGGCAAGTAACAGGTGTGGGCAATATGAAAATCACACCTGAATCCACATAAAAAGGGGAGAAGTTGACTCAGTCTTTACATTGTGTGTCTGTGTGTGCCACGCTAAGCACAGGGAACATAAAGAGGAGAAGAGAACTGTCTGAGGACTTGAGAAACCAAATTGTTGAAAAATATCAACAATCTCAAGGTTACAAGTCCATCTCCAGAGCCCTTGATGTTCCTTTGTCCACGGTGCGCAACATAATCAAAAAGTTTAGAACCAATGACACTGTAGATAATCTCCCTGGATGTGGACGGCAAAGAAAAATTGATGAAAGCTTGCAACGCAGGATAGTCCTGATGTTGGATAAGCAGCGCCAATCAAGTTCCAAAGAAATTAAAGCTATCCTGCAGGCTCAGGGTGCATCAGTGTCAGCGCAAACTATCCGTCGACATTTAAATGAAATGAAACGCTATGGCTCAGAAGGATCCCAATGCTGACACAGAGACATAAAAAAGCTAGACTGCAATGTACCAAAATGTACGTGAGTAAGCCAAAATCCTTGTGGGAAAGCGTCTTGTGGACAGATGACACCAAGATAGAGCTTTTTGGTAAAGCACATCATTCTACTGTTTACCAAAAACAGAATGAGGCCTAGAAAGAAAAGAACACAGTACCTATAGTCAAATATGGTGGAAGTTCATAGAGATTTTGGGTTGTTTTGCTGCATCTGGCTCTGGTTGCCTTCACTGTGTGCAAGGCATCATGAAATTTGAAGATTACCAGAGGATTTTGGGTCAAGGTAGTGTCCAGTGGCAGAAAGCTGAATTTGTGTCCTAGGACATGGGTCTTACAGCAGGACAATGACCACAAACATACTTCAAGAAGCACCAAGAAATGGATGGAAACAAAGTGCTGGAGAGCTCTGGAATGGTCAGCAATGGGTTCGGTTCTAAATCCTATTGAACACCTGTGGAAAATTTCTGTTGGGTAAAGGCATCTTCAAATATGAGAGACCTTGAGCAGTTTGCAAAAAAAGAGTGGTCCAAAATTCCAGTTGAGAGTTATAAGAAGCTTGTTGATGGTTATAGGAAGCGATTGATTACAGTTATTTAGTACAAATATTAAGCATCCAAATATTAAGTTGAGGGTGCTAACAATTTTTTTCCAGCCCATTTTTGCGTTTTTGTTTTAAATTATTTGAGATTTGCCTTTTTTTCCCCACTATTTTTTTTTGCGTTGTTCCAATACACACAAAGGAAATAAACATGTTTTCTGGGAGAAATAATTCATTTTCTGGAACAATTTCAAGGCTGCCAAAACTTTCGGCCATGACTAAGTCTATTGTTCCATGAAAAACACGCACAGCACACAGATAGCATCAGAGCGCCATCCGTGTGCCGTACATGTTTAACACTGCAAAGTATAGGAGAAGATTTCTAATTTCTTTCTTTATCCATACCGGAAAAACACTAATGACACTGATGGTAATAATGGACATACTGATGCAAAACACCGGTACCATTTTTTCACATACATGTTTAAACATGGATGTGTGAATGAGGACTAATGGAGACAAAAAAGCAAAGAAATAAAAATCACTTGTATTATGGCATTTCAATTCATTCTACCATAGGAGCAGTTCTCAGAACATCTTGTATTGCTGCTCCATTTAGGTTTTTTTTTTATTAAACATGAATACTGCATATATCAGTTTTTACAGTGCAGGTTTGCACCCCTGTCCACTCTTATCTGACCCATGAGCATTTCAGCAAGAAATCATTTCTGATTGATCACACACTATATTAGATCTCCTGGATGACAATTGTTTCTGTTACTTTGCTTATGTTTGTTTGTATATTTCAAGAGTTAAAACCAAAGTCAATTGCTGAAGATCGACTACAGAGGCTCAAGCGTCCTCTTCAGCCACATTCTCCTGGAGCTGGTACTGATACACTACGAACATCTGAAGAGTCTTGTGTCTTTTAAGAGATATATTAATACCTTTGCGACTGGGTGATTTTTTTGTTTCTACACTTCCTTCTTTCAATTGCCATAACTTTTATTTTTCAGTCAACATATCCGTATGACAGCTTGTTTTTTTTTTGCGTTACGAGTTGCAGTTTTGAATGACACTATTTGTTCATAAAATATATCGGAAATCTCAAAAAAAATTCAAGTGCAGTAAAAACCGCAGATAAAATAAATTTGTGAAAAAAAAATTGTTTTGTGTCGCCATTTTCTGAGGCCTGTAACTTTTTAATTTTTTTGTCAATCAAGCTGTACAAGGGCTAATGTTTTTATTGATACCACATATGATTTTTTGATTACTTTTTTTTTTTATAGTTTTTATGGAGGTGGAGCAGCTGAATAAGGACAATTTTATTTTTATTTATTTTTTTCAGGCAGGGAATAGGAAGAGGCAGGAGAGCTGTAAGTGCAGCGCTCGCTCACTGCACTCACGGCTCATTAGCTACTATTTCAACTATGGATTTCTCTAAAACAAAAAAACAGAATTATACAAAAAAGATAAGGATTTACTCAGCATTAAAGTGCCTTTATATACATGCCATTAGTTTGGTGTATAAAATCTTGATAACACATTCTCTTTAACATAAAAAGGGGATATAAGTTCGTAAAGTTTGTTTTTTGGTGTGAACCTACTAACTGTCCAGAGGTAATCGCTGACTATACAGCAACAAATATTAGCAACATATCAGATCTTGACTAGTGTTGAGCGAGTATGTTCTATTAACCCTATCGCCGAGTATGCTCGGGCGAGCACCGAGTATTTATAGCTGCTCGGTGATATGCTTGAATCGCTCCCATGTGCATGATTTGCAACTGTTTGACAGTTTTATTACATGTGAGGAATGTCTATTTCATGCCTTTTACCACCGACCTTTACCAATGGCCCAGGTTTTCCTAGACTGTGGTGCTGGGAGGGTGTTAAGGAAAGTGGGGGTGACCGAGAACCTCCAGATGTTTTACTGGGAACTGATCTGGGACCGTTGGTCGCTTAACACATTCCTGACAACACTCACAGATCTAGTACTTCATGTGATTCAAATGTCGATGACTTGGATGTCAATGTTATGCATGAGGATAATGTGCTTAGTTGTACAGGAGAACTCTGCCATGTCACGCTGCGGGGTGATGTTGCTGAGGATCCCCTAAAAGGAGCGAGCATCAGTGCTAAGGACGATGGGAACAGGCACCATGATCATAAACAAGGTGGTCGCGTACAGCTGGCCAGTGTCAGGATGGACTGTGACATGGCTGGTGGTAGCAGCCCTATGATTAGCACTGCTGTTGAGGTATTAGGTAGGGGAGGACGGGAGCAGGCACGGGTATCATAAAAGGAGGTGGTGGCATGCAGCTGACCAGTGTCACAATGGACTGTGGCATGGCTGGCGGTAGCTGCTGAGGTATCAGGGAAGACAGGGAAAGTGTTATTCACAGGCTGTCAGGGTGATGGCAAAGAGGTATGCATAGCCTGTCAGGGTGATGGAAAAGTTTTATCCAGAGCCTGTCAGGATGGTGGAAAAGTATTATCCACAGCCTGTGAGGATGGTGGAAAAGTGTTATCCCCCAGGAAGGGGGGGGGGGGGGGGCAGCCTACATAACCACTGTTAGAGTGCCCATAACGCAGGTGGTGCGCTGCCTTGTGGACCCTCATCAGCTGCATAACAAAACCAGTTACTGACCCTGAGCAAGTCCCAGAGGTTTCTGTGAGGTTAGGGCCTTAACTTTGCTTCTGCCTGCCTCTAGCCAGGAGTTTCAGACTGCACTACCCGCAGTCCTGCTGTACCGAGTGACCTCACGGAGAAGCTCATGTCCAAGTCCAAGAAGGAGAGGGTATTGTGGGATCCAGAGAGGTTGTGCTGTGAGATGGGCTTGGGAGACGCTGTAAATCAGTCTCCAATGCTACCTCTAAAAATGGGAGGTGCTGTAGAGAAAAATCGTAAAATCCATAAAGATATCTCTGGAGAGGGGACATATCACCCTCACATTGAACATATGGGATTAATTATAACTGGGGAAGTGAAAAGAGTTGACACTTCAACCTCCATTGAAGTAGGACCTCCTGCTGCGAACCGCTAATTACAGCAGAGATCTGCTTTAAGAGCTAGTCCCTGAGTCTAGGATTAGTGTACTCAGAGGTAGAGAAGTACAGGGGCTTCCTCTGCTCAAAGGATTTGTCTCAGATGCTCTGGAGCCAGTGGTCAGTGATGAACACTGTGGTTTGCATCAATCTGATACTCATGGGAGATATATTTTCGGTATTGTAGCAAAGGAACGAACATAACACATTCACCCACATCAACTTAATATCGGGACGATGGATACATGTTTCATCCATATAGAAAGGTAAAATCGTGATAGAAAACATGACAATATCTACCGCCTGGGACCTCCAGGGGCGAATATATCATGAGAGTTGGGGATCTCATAAAATTCTAAAACACCTAGCACATTCCATGACCAGAACCCATATGGGCTCACCAAGGGGAGATATGTTGGTGTAACCTTTATCTAATAAAAATCAGAGTTTGGTTTTTTATCATTTGTCAGTCCTGGAAGGTACATCTTGCTGTGGGTTCGGTCTGTTTTCCTAAGGATTCCTTCCCTCCGCTAAGCTCTGAGCCATATCTATGACACAGATTTAGTACTTTTCTTTTGTTAACCCATTTATTTTATGTGATTGTATATACCATATTGTTTTGTCTCATTGCATATTTTTTATAAAACACTGCCTACCTTCCCGGATTAAATATATAAAATTGAATAGTTCTGTTCCTCTTACTCTGTAAACTGCAGCCCTGAAGCCATACACAACCTGTAACAGGTTTCTAATCTGCCTGTACAAACGATTGGTAGTGGCTAGTGATGAGCGCAGGTGCTCGTTACTCGAGTTTGCCTAGGATGCCTGAGTGACATGTTCGAGTCCCCGCCCTGCATGTTTCGCAGCTGTTAGACAACCACAAAACATGCGGGGATTGCCAGTGTTTGTCAGGCAATCGCTGCATGTTTGTGACTAATAGCCTCAAAACATGTGGCCGCGTGGACTTGAGCATGTCACTCGAGCACCCGTGATACTTGGTGCATACCCGAGAATCGAGAGCACTTGCGCTCATCACTAGTGGTGGAAGCTAGTAGTTCCTTTTGTTATTGTGAAGTTGGCAGTGATCGTATCGGGGTATTTGTATTTATACACTGCTCAAAAAAATAAAGGGAACACTCAAATAACACATCCTAGATCTGAATGAATGAAATATTCTCATTGAATACTTTGTTCTGTACAAAGTTGAATGTGCTGACAACAAAATCACACAAAAATCATCAATGGAAATTAAATTTATTAACCAATGGAGGCCTGGATTTGGAGTCACCCCCAATATTAAAGTGGAAAAACACACTACAGGCTGATCCAACTTTGAAGTAATGCCCTTAAAACAAGTCAAAATGAGGCTCAGTATTGTGTGTGGCCTCCACGTGCCTGTATGATCCTGTGGGATCTCCTCCCAGACCTGGACTAAAGCATCCGCCAACTCCTGGACAGTCTGTGGTGCAACGTGATGTTGGTGGATGGAGCGAGACATGATGTCCCAGATGTGCTCAATCGGATTCAGGTCTGGGGAACGGGCAGGCCAGTCCATACCTTCAATGCCTTCATCTTGCAGGAACTGCTGACACACTCCAGCCACATGAGGTCTGGCATTGTCCTGCATTAGGAGGAACTCAGGGCCAACCGCACCAGCATATGGTCTCACAAGGGGTCTGAGGATTTCATCTCGGTACCTAATGGCAGTCAGGCTACCTCTGGCAAGCACATGGAGGGCTGTGCGGCCCTCCAAAGAAATGCCACCCCACACCATTACTGACCCACTGCCAAACCGGTCATGCTGAAGGATGTTGCAGGCAGATCGCTCTCCACGGGGTCTCCAGACTCTGTCACATCTGTCCCATGTGCTCAGTGTGAACCTGCTTTCATCTTTGTAGAGCACAGGGCCCCAGTGGCAACTTTGCCAATCCTGGTGTTCTGTGGCAAATGCAAAGCGTCCTGCACGGTGTTGAGCTGTGAGCACAGCCCCCATCTGTGGACGTCGTGCCTTCATACCACCCTCATGGAGTCGGTTTCTAACCGTTTGTGCAGACACATGCACATTTGTGGCCTGCTGGAGGTCATTTTGCAGGGCTCTGGCAGTGCTCCTCCTGTTCCTCCTTGCACAAAGGAGGAGGTAGCGGTCCTGCTGCTGGGTTGTTGCCCTCCTATGGCTCCCTCCACGTCCCCTGGTAGCGCCTCCAGCCTCTAGACACTACGCTGACAGACACACCCTACCTGCAGAACCACTCCTTTATTGAGGGTGTCTTGATAATTGCCAATAATTTCCATCTATTGTCTATTCCATTTGCACAACAGCATGTGAAATTGATTGTCAATCAGTGTTGCTTCCTAAGTGGACAGTTTGATTTCACAGAAGTGAGCAGTGTACAGTCATATGAAAAAGTTTGGGCACCCCTATTAATCTTAAGCTTAATGTTCTATAAAAATTGGTGTTTTTGCAACAGCTATTTCAGTTTGATATATGTAATAACTGTTGGATACAGTAATGTTTCTGCCTTGAAATGAGGTTCATTGTACTAACAGAAAATGTGCAATCTGCATTCAAACAAAATTTGACAGGTGCATAAGTATGGGCACCTCACCAGAAAAGTGACATTAATAGTTAGTAGATCCTCCTTTTGCAAAAATAACAGCCTCTAGTCGCTTCCTGTAGCTTTTAATGAGTTCCTGGATCCTGGATGAAGGTATTTTTGACCATTCCTCTTTACAAAACAATTCCAGTTCAGTTAAGTTTGATGGTCGCCGAGCATGGACAGCCCTCTTCAAATGATCCCACAGATGTTCAATGATATTCAGGTCTGGGGACTGGGATGGCCATTCCAGAACATTGTAGTTGTTCCTCTGCATGAATGCCTGAGTAGATTTGGAGCGGTGTTTTGGATCATTGTCTTGCTGAAAGATCCATCCACTTTGTAACTTCATATTTATCACTGATTCTTGAACACTATTGTCAAGAATCTGCTGATACTGAGTGGAATCCATGCGTCCCTCAACTTTAACAAGATTCCCGGTGCCAGCATTGACCACACAGCCCCAAAGCATGATGGAACCTCCACCAAATTTTACTGTGGGTAACAAGTGTTTTTCTTGGAATGCTGTGTTTTTTTGCCACCATGCATAACGCCTTTTTGTATGACCAAATAACTCAATCTTGATTTCATCAGTCCACAGGACCTTCTTCCAAAAAGAAATTGGCTTCTCCAAATGTGCTTTTGCATACCTCAGCCAACTCTGTTTGTGGCATGCTTGCAGAAACGGCTTCTTTCGCATCACTCTCCCATACAGCTTCTCCTTGTGCAAAGTGCCTTGTATAGTTGACCGATGCACAGTGACACCATCTGCAGCAAGTTGATGCTGCAGCTCTCTGGAGGTGGTCTGAGGATTGTCCTTGACTGATCTCACCATTCTTCTTCTCTGCCTTTCTGATGTTTTTCTTGGCCTGCCACTTCTGGCCTTAACAAGAACTGTCCCTGTGTTCTTCCATTTCCTTACTATGTTCCTCACAGTGGAAACTGACAGGTTAAATCTCTGAGACAGATTTTTGTATGCTTCCCCTGAACAACTATGTTGAATAATCTTTGTTTTCAGATCATTTGACAGTTGTTTTGAGGAGCACATGATGCCACTCTTCAGAGGAGATTCAAACAGGAGAACAACTTGCAAGTGGCCACTTTAAGTAGCTTTTCTCATGATTGCATACACCTGGCTATAAAGTTCAAAGCTCCATGAGGTTACAAAACCAAAAAAAGTGCTTTAGTAAGTCAGTAAAAAGTAGGTAGGAGTATTTAAAACAAGAAAATGATAAGGGTGCCCATACTTATGCACCTTTCAAATTTTGTTTGAATGCAGATTGCACATTTTCTGTTAGTACAATAAACCTCATTTCAAGGCAGAAACATTACTGTGTCCAACAGTTATTACATATATCAAACTGAAATAGCTGTTGCAAAAACACCAATTTTTATAAAACATTAAGCTTAAGATTAATAGGGGTGCCCAAACTTTTTCATATGACTGTATATCCCATGCATTGGAAACCTAGGTGTATATACCATATGCTCACTGTGAATAACGGGTCAACTACTGAAAACAGCTGCAGCCTCGTCCATCACTTGTCAATTGCGTAATTGTTCTGACGATTGGAGGCATCGGAGTTGCGTCCCCTGACAAACTGGTGGCAGCGGTGGGATCTGCGCGATTCCCCCAGCTGTTATGTGAGAAACTGGTGGCAGCGGTGGAATCTGTGTGATCTCTCCGGTGTTCCCCCTTGACACTCACCCTAGTGCTTCTGTGATCATGCTAACCTGGTCTGTCTACCCCTCCGACCGCCAATAGTGTCCTCAACACTAGAGGCTGCTGGTGGGGGACAAGAGAAGCATTATCATGGGAGTGACTGTATTTGGGTAAGGTTTTGGAATTTTCTGGAACCGCTCACTTCTGCGTCATATGGCGAGCAGCACTAATGACATTGTACCTAGACCAGCATGTGACCTGGTATGTACCTGTTGACAATGCCAATGTAGACGCTCCCCTCCCCATGTGAAAGCGGCACCAGTTTTTTTTTTCCTGCTTTAGCTTTCTCCTTTAAGTTCAATGAAGAAATCCAGACTAAACCAATCACATATATTAAGAATGCTGTCAACTTACAATTCTCTTACTACAGGTTAATATCTGTGTGTAAAATTTCCGGGCATCACGATACAATTTTATTTAATCTCTTTGGTGCTCCTATATTCCAGCTACGGATTTTGCACCTGAAAATCACGGTTGTATATGCATCACACAGGATACACTGAGACTGACTCTACTGTATACATCACACAGGGTACACTGGGACTGCTATATACATTACATAAGAGACTGACTCTGTTGTGTACATCACACAGGATACACTGACTGCTGTTTTTACATCACATAGGATACATTAAGACTGTTGGATATATCACATAGGATACGGAGACTTGGCTGAATACATCAGTTGACGACACTTCTGTCATTGATAGATCATTGGCCACCATTAGAATATGAGCAAGAGATTATGGTATCATTGGAAATGTATACAATACATCCCAAAAAAGTGGAGTGTTGGGCAGTAGGAGCGCTTTCAACCAACACCATGAATGTGGGTCAGTAACTTTCTGTTCTTACCATTTCCATCCTTTTTTCACACTCATGGAATATACTTTTGCATTTTATCTTCATTGATCCCAATTCCTTCCATTTATTGCAGCAGCCAAAATATTTTGGATGTTCTGTATATCTAATCCCATATTTTATGGGTTTCATTCAACAACAAATATGTATTTTTTGATTTTTCTTATCCCATATCAAATGTATTTGGCTTGATGACATCATTGATATTTCTAATTCTTTACTGTAAGGATTCAGTTCGGTACACAATACCAGGTACATACGGGGGAAATAATTATTTGACCCATTGCTATTTTTGTAAGTTTGTCCACTGACCAAGCCATGAAAAGTCTATAATTTTAAGGGTAGGTTAATTTTAACATTGTGAGATGGAATATACCCCCCCCACCCCCCAAAAAAAAACAAGAAAATCACATTGTATAAATTAGATTTTTTTGCATTTTGCAGTGAGAAAAAGTATTTGATCCCTCTGGCAAACAACACTTAATACTTGGTGGCAAAACCCTTGTTGGCAAGCAGTCAGATGTTTTTTGTAGTTGATGATGAGGTTTGCGCACATGTCAGGGGGAATTTTGGTCCACTCCTCTTTGCAGATCATCTCTAAATAAATAAGATTTTGAGGCTGTCGCTTAGCAACACAGAGCTTCAACTCTCTCCTTCAGTTTTCTATGGGATTAAGGTCTGGAGACTGCCTAGGCCACTCCATGACCTTACTGTGCATTCTTTTTGAGCCACTTCTTTGTTGCCTTGGCTGTATGTTTTGGGTCATTGTCTTGCTGGAAAACCCAGCCACGACCCATCTTCAATAATCTTACTGAGGGAAGGAGGTTGTTGGCCAAAATCTCACGATACATGACCCCATCCATCTTCCCTTCAGTACGGTCCAGTTGTCCTGTCCCCTTTGCATAAAATCACCCTCAAAGTATAATGTTTCCACCACCATGCTTCACGGTTGGGACGATGTTCTTAGGGTTGTACTCATCCTTCTTCCTCCAAACATGGTGAGTTGAGTTAATGCCAAAAAGCTCAATTTTTGTCTCATCTGACCACAGCACCTTCTCCCAATAACTCACAGAATCATCCAGGTGTTCATTGGCAAACTTCAGACGGGCCTGCACATGTGCCTTCTTGAGCAGAGGGACCTTGCGGGCACTGCAGGATTTTAAACCTTTAAGGCGTAATGTGTTACCAATGGTTTTCTTGGTGACTGTGGTCCCAGCTGCCTTGAGATCATTAACAAGTTCCCCCTGTTTTTTTACGCTGATCTCTCACCTTCTTCATGCTCAAGGATACCCCACGAGGTGAGATTTTGCATGGTGCCCCGGATCGATGTCGATTGACAGTCATTTTGTATTTCTTCCATTTTCTTACTATTGCACTAACAGTTGTCTCCCTCACCCAGCGTCTTACTTATGGTTTTGTAGCCCATTCCAGCTTTGTGCAGGTCTATGATCTAGTCCCTGACCTCCTTAGAAAGCTCTTTGGTCTTGCCCATGTTGTAGAGGTTAGGGTCTGACTGATTAATTGAGTCTGTGGACAGGAGTCTTTTATACAGGTGACTATGTAAGACAGCTGTCTTTAATGCAGGTAAAGAGTTGATTAGGAGCGTCTAACTGGTCTGTAGGAGCCAGAACTCATAATGGTTTGTAGGGGGATCAAATACTTATTTCTCACTGCAAAATGCAAATTAATTTTCTAATTTATACAATGTGATTTTCTTGTTTTTTTGGATATTCTCTCTCTCAATGGTAAAATGAAGCTACCCTTAAAATTACAGACTGTTCATGTCTGTCAGTGGGCAAACTTACAAAAACAGCAAGGGATCAAATAATTATTTCCCGCACTGTAGCTCTTATCCCACATTGGAGGGGCTCAATTCAACATCAGTGAAGAATTATAAACATCATTTACATATTCAATGGGTTGGTATATATTATTGCTACAGCTCCTTTCTTGTACCAGCTCGGTCCAGTCACATATTGGGTCATCATGTGTCACTGAAACATTACCTAACAAGGTTTACACACAATTACATGTGCTTCTCTACCTCAATCATTTTCAACCATGTCCTTTGTGTATTTGTTTTTTTAAATGTCTGTGTAACCATTTGTGTATTAATAAAGAATTATTTAATTTTACCAGTGGTCTTTATCAATCCATCATTTAAAACCCCTTCATAACCGAGCCCTTTTCCATTTCTGCGTTTTCGTTTTTTGCTCCCCTTCTTCCCAAAGCCATAACTTTTTTATATTTTTAGGTCAATATGGCCATATGAGGGCTTATTTTTTGCGGGACAAGTTGTACTTTTGAACGACACCATTGGTTTTACCATATCGTGTACTGGAAAACGGAGACAAAATTCCAAGTGTGGTGAAATTGCAAAAAAAGTGCAATTCCACAGTTGTTTTTTGACCATGTTCACTAAATGCTAAAACTGACCTGCCATTCTGATTCTCCAGGTCATTACGAGTTTGTAGATACCAAACAGGTATAGGTTCTTTTTTATTTAAGCGGTAAAAAAAAAATCCCAAGTTTGTTTAAAAAAAAAAAGAAAAAAAAAAAAGTGCCATTTTCCGAGACCCGTAGTGTCTTCATTTTTCCGGGTCTGGGGCCGGGCGAGGACTTATTTTTTGCGCGCCAAGCTGATGTTTTTATTGATACCATTTTGGGGTAGATCCAATGTTCCTGTTATTGCATATAAATGGAATGTTGCGGTGACCAAAAAAATCCGTAATTCTGGCATTTTGAATCTTTTTCTCGTTAAACCGTTTACCGGACTAATTCTTTTTATATATTGATAGATCGGGCGATTCTGAATGCGGCGATACCAAATATGTGTATATTTGATATTTTTTTTTTATGGTTTTATTTTGAATGGGGTGATTTAAACTTTTATATATTTTTTAATATTTTTAAAAACACTTTTTACTTTTTGCATGCTTCAATAGTCTCCATGGGAGACTAGAAGCTGCAATTGTCTGATCCCCTCTGCTACATATAGGCGATGATCAGATGGCCTGAGTGTAGCAGAAATGCTCACGTGCTATGAGCGCCAACTGCTGGGCGAGTTATCAGCCGGTTGGACATTAATTATTGGTGGTACCTTGGATGACATAAAAAGTGACTCACGCTGATAGAATCTGTTTTATTATTAATATTATCATTATTTAACAGATAAACTAAAATAAGCCATCATTATCATTCCACCCCAACAATGGGTGAGCACCCAGCATTCCTCCTGAAGAGGGAGAGGGGAAGAGCAGATGTCCACGGCAGGCGGTGACATGGAAGCCTTGATTCATTCCACAGCGAGGGGACTGCAGGTGGCCTCTTCTATGCTCTGACAGCCAAGCTCATTTTATTCTCACCCCACTTAGGTGCCACTAACATTCTTCCAAAGCCACGGCAAAAATAAAAGTAAAAAAAAAAAAGCAAATATTTTCTCTCAATAGGATAATAGACGCAAGCCAGAAACGGCAGTGCCACCCATAAAAAGAAACAGGAGAAGAAAAGAAGGTAAAGAAGAGAGTAAAGAAGGAGATCAGAACAGAAAAAAAAAAAAAAGAGGAAAACGAAAAGGGAAAAAAAAACCTCAAGACACAAATAAAAATAAGGTGATACTTGGTGCAACATCCTGCTAAAGATAAGAGCGAGGTCTGCTCCCCTTCAGGCTGGGGTAGTACAGGCATGGTTGTCCCCTACTCCAAAACCGGCAGCGCAATTCCTAGAACCCCATTTCCCCTGTGCTTTGAGCCGGAAGGTCAGCCAGCTCTTTATAGGGGGTCAGGGCACGCTGGGAGGGGGGCAGTGGAAGGAGAGAAAGAGGGACATTTAGGGGAAGGGATGTGGAGAACAACTCATCTCTCCTTTACATGGTTCTGTGCCCCTCCTGTAGCCCCTGCTGCCTCCCTGCTGTCCTCCGTGAAGAGCATCTCAGACAGGTCGTCCAGAATGGCGGTCTCCTTGGTGTCCAGTAGGTTAAACTCCCGAATAAAGAGGAGGAAGTGACTAAAGAGAGTGTTTAAGTGTCCGTGTAGTTCCAAAGCGACAATCTCCTTGAAATGAGCTGAGTAAATATGAGCAATAACATGGAATAGATATCTGCAGATCTTTTTAACCAAGGAATCGAAAGAGCTGGGGAATTCCCTGCCTGTACAATGAATGAAAAACAAACAGCAGATTATAGAGAGAATATAGAAGAGATGCAGAAACACATCACATTGTACAATAGCCACATCTGCCTACAAGTCTCCCTATGTCAACCTTGGTGCTCTCCACAAACAGAAACTTTACCCTTTTATTACCTCTGTCAATTGCCTCTCACCCAGCCAACCAGTTCTCTTGCTTTACAATGATGAGGAGCAAAACCCCCTAAACACGTGTCTGCAAATGCAGGTTCAGGTTTGACTGTCACCTAAGTCAATTTTGACTGTTAGGATTGCTGCTTCCAATAAGTGGACTAGAGACCCTCCTCTCTTCCTCTGTGAAGAGGCTATTTACACATCCGTCTATACATCATCCATGCTACACGGAAGAAAAATATATCAAACAAGGAATAGTTGTATCAATGCAAGTTTATTTATGTGGTCAGCGGCCCTCCAATATATCTGTGCAGTGTTCTGTTCCACAATGCTGATGACCGGAGATGTTCAGGGTCCGTACCAGACACCTAGTGTCCGGTGGTGAAGTCCGAAAACGGAAGCGTTCAGAGTTCCGGGAGAAAGCGAGAAAACAAGAGAGGAGAGCGCGAGGAGAGAACGAGGAGAGAACGAGGAGAGAACGAGGAGAGAACGAGGAGAGAACGAGGAGAGAACGAGGAGAGAACGAGGAGAGAACGAGGAGAGAACGAGGAGAGAACGAGAGAGAGAACGAGAGAGAACGAGGAGAGAACGAGAGAGAACGAGGAGAGAACGAGAGAGAACGAGAGAGAACGAGAGAGAACGAGAGAACGAGAGAGAACGAGAGCGCGAGAGAGAACGAGAGCGCGAGAGAGAACGAGGGCGAGCGAGGGCGAACGAGGGCGAGCGAGGGCGAACGAGGGCGAGCGAGGGCGAGCGAGGGCGAACGAGGGCGAACGAGGGCGAGGGCGAACGAGAGCGCGAGGGCGAACGAGGGCGAGCGAGGGCGAACGAGGGCGAGCGAGGGCGAACGAGGGCGAGCGAGGGCGAACGAGGGCGAACGAGGGCGCGAGGGCGAACGAGGGCGAGCGAGGGCGAACGAGGGCGAACGAGGGCGAGCGAGGGCGAACGAGGGCGAACGAGGGCGAGCGAGGGCGAACGAGGGCGAGCGAGGGCGAACGAGGGCGAGGGCGAGGGCGAACGAGGGCGAACGAGGGCGAGAGCGAACGAGGGCGAGAGCGAACGAGGGCGAGAGCGAACGAGGGCGAGAGCGAACGCCCCATTTTACAGCACCAAACTTCGGGTCCCCATTGACTTCTGAAACTTGAACTGAACTTTAGACAAAAGTTCGGTCGAACCTGACAACCGAAAAAGGCATGGGTCCACTCATCCCTACTGATGACCTCTCTTCCTACCTGAGGAACAGACCACTAAGCACAGATTGAGAGCTTCCAACTACACAATTTTTTTCCTGGTTTCTGCTATGGAGTGCAAGCAAAATATGTAAAAGAAACAGCATTATTTTTTACACTGCTCACTTGTATAGGTATTCATTATAAAGGTGAATCTATGCTTTTAGTTGTCTACAGATATGCATTTTGTGGATATATCAGCCTTAAAGGGGAAACGGTTTGTCCTTGGCTACAATAGGAATAAAATGATTCACTACTATAGGAGATGAGGTACACAACCTGAGTACGTCCACTACACTGGGAATGGAGTTGAGGTGCTCCACTGCGTACTCCCCACAGCTGCGTGACATGCTAACATCTGACTGGTGGGGGTATTGAACCCCAACAATATGATACTGATGACCTATCATATGCTTAGGTCATCAATATTATAGCACTGAATAATCCCTATAATGGATTAACCTCTTCTTCCCATTGCCTCTTGTGATGGTGTCTTTGCTCAGACATACTGCGCATGAGTTTGCCCATATCACCATATTTTAAGGATATGATAAATAAGTTTGATATTTGCAGGTATTTTCGCTCACCGTATTTGGTGGGAAAGACGTCCTCGTCCGTCACCAATTTCTGTACAGAACTCATGACAAAATCAATATATTGAGGAGCTGTGCACTTTATCTTCTTTCCCCGCTCGTCATACCAGTAGTACTGTCTGTAGAAGCAGAGGGTAATATGCGCAGGTTAGCATGATTGCATACAGAATTATAACCCAGCGGGTACCTGGCAGAGCGACCCTCTATACACGCAGTGGCATGACCTCTTCTAGACCAGTAGCAAGGTGAAAAAATATATAAAAAAAGGACATTATGTTGAGATACGTCAGACCCAGTATGGATCCAAATGGCGTACGACTGGATAAGAGGGGAACAAGAACAGAGCGAGCTAAAAGGAGTATTTAAAGAAAATTGGAATTGGTATAAAATAAAAAAGTAACTTGTATGCACCAGTTTTCATCAGACTCTGCTTACTACCTGCACTTCCACCGCAGACATGTCAAACACGTTGGCATCACTGCTAAGGCCAACGATTGGCTGCAGCGGTCACATGCACACTGTGGACAGTACATCACTGATGCAGGAATCAGTGAGCAAAGATTGAGCAGCAGAGCTGAGGATAATACGGGTGATTACAGGGCACTTTATTGTACACTTCATAGTTAATTTTCTTAAAATAGTGGAAAAGCCTTTATATGACTCACGTGTTGCAGGCAGCCATGGTCTGGCAAGTCTCCGCTGTGCAGAACTCTGAGATGGTGCTGTACTGAAGGTTGATGTGGTTGAAGAATGTGGTAACTGCAAGAAGCGCACAAGAACGTTCAGAATAAAGGGGATCCTGTACTCGACAGACTTCACGCACAATTTCATTAATTCAACATCATGGACAGCAGGTCTTAGGACTAATAAAAACGTGATCTCTAGGACCACAAACCCCCTGTAAGTTGTAGTTATCTCTCAGCACCAAACTTTCCAAATGTTTCCACCTTCTGAACTGTGGACTGGAATTTTTTTTGGTAAATAGCAGGCCAAATGTTTTTCAATAACGCTATGACAAGGTGCAGTTAAAGGGGTATTCCCATCTCCAAGATCCTATCCCAATATGTAGTAGGTGTAGTAATAATAATAATAATAATAAATAATAATGAGCAAATACCTCCAATTAGAAATGTAGTATAGTTCTTCTGATTCGCTATGTCGCTTACCCCATGTGCAGGGCATTGCAGTAGCTTAGGTATCCATGGTTACAGCCAGTAACAGCTAGCTAACTGTCACTATATGAACGGTCATAACCGTGGATACCTAGGCTAATGCAATGCCCTGCACATGGGGTAAGCGATATAGTGAATCAGAAGAACTATACTACATTTCTAATTGGAGGTATTTGGTAATATTATTATGACACCTACTACTTATTGAGATAGCATCTTGGAGATGGGAATACCCCATTAATTTACATAAATAGTCTTCAGGATTTCAGCATCCATGTCCTGCTCATGCCTAAGAGAAGGTGATCTCTGATACATGTTCTAATACTCTATTAAAGGCAATCACAATATGCATTAAATTTAAAGGGGTATTTACTAGCGTTGGTGCAAATATATTCGCCAGACTCTGTCTGTCTATCGGCCAAGTCAGTAATCTGTGGCCGCTGGACGGGAGCCATGAGAACTGACCCTACCATGCTTTTGATTAGCCGTCCTGGCACGACATCATTTTTGCGGCCAGACGCACATGAGATATAGAGTTGGGCTGGCTAATTAATAGAAGAGCCACGGATGCTGGGAGGTTGCAGATGGTTCTCATGGCTCTCGTCAGAGATCCATGGATTACGGACGTGGTCGTTGGACCGGGTCCTGCAAATTTATACGCACCAACTCTAGTATTTCAATGTTCTAATTATGAGACATCACTAGTGGGTGTCATTCCATTGCGACCTCAGGGGATGAGAATAAAGGGACAGAGGTTCCTTAATGTTCTCTCCTTTCACATGAAGGACCCTACCATTAGACCCCACAATCAGAAGAAGATGGCTTATCGCTGAGATATGGCACTAAGAACTATTGTGGGAAACCACCAAGTGTCTCCTCCCCTGGACTGCCAACTCTACAGCTGAGAAGAGCAGTTTAGGCCTAGAAGTTCATGGCTGGGGCACCAGCTTGTCATGGAGACACTTGTCCCTATATCTTACATACACACACATTATAGATGGCCACTTACTATTGCTTGCCAGCCACTCGTTCAGGTCTATTTCCTGTGGTAAAGTCACTAGTTGCTTGAATTCAAAGTCTGTGACTCGGACACGTGTATATTCTGGTTCCAGGTACAATTTCTTCTCTTCTGAAACGGGCTTCTTACCATTGGGCTTAGTCTTTGATTTTCTGCAAGAAATAAAAGTAGGGAATGTTAAGGCTGCGTGCCCACTATGCGTTTTTCAAGCGTTTTTGCCGCGGAATTTCCGCAGTGAAAACGCTTAAACGCTTGGTAATACGTGCCCCATGGTCCCCAATGATAATCCGCATGTGCTGTGCACACGCTGCGGAAATTTCCGGTGCGGATTATCATTGCGGAAAAATCCGCAGCATGTCCATTAATTTTGCGGACACGCAGCGTAATCGCCGCCATTGACTGGCATTGGACCGCGTGACATCTGCATCACTACATGTGAACATGCGGATATCACACGGTTCAATGTGCGGATGGTACCTAGGTCTGGAGAAGAAAAGACTCTCCTCCAGACCCAGGTACCATAGAACCTGTAAAAAAAAGAATTTAAAATAAAAAATAAAGATTATATTCACCTTCTGATGTCCTCCCGGTGTTTTATCCGCTGCATCTGGTCTGCTGTATGGGTCGCGGTGTTGTGAAGGACCTGCGTGGTGACGTCATTGAGTCATGTGACCTGACACATGACTCAATGACGTCACCGCGCAGGTCCTTCACACCACCGCGAGCCACCCAAGACACCGGACGGAGCGGAGAAAACACCGGGAGGACATCGGAAGGTGAGTATAATCTTTATTTTTTTACCATTCTTTTTTTTTTTTTTTTTTTTTTTTTAACTAACTTGGTCACACTACTATAAATTCATGCCGGTTGCATGGATTTATATAGTGTGAACAAGTTGTCAAGCACTTTCCAAGTGATGCTAAAATCACTTGGAAAAGCTCTTGACAACCCGCATGCGAAGAACGCTTCACAAACGCTTCTACCTGGCAGGAAAAACGCACGTAAAATCCGCATGTGTTTTTCCTGCCAGGGAGAAACGGAAAAAATATGCAGCATTTCTGCATCGTGGGCACATAGCCTAACTGTTCTATGAACGGCAATAAAAGGGGGACCCCTCACAAATCCAGGAAAACCAATAACTCCAGCAAGGTCTGGAACTAATTGGGACACATCAGAGGGGGTTTATGGACCCCTCCACAAACATGGCAGCTAGGATATACACAAGGACAGCCTGAGCTGTACGAATCACGCAAAGAAAGCCAAGTAGCAACCAACAATGCCGCCATTCCTGCAGACCTCTCCAAAATATTGTAGAAATCCTTCCTAGAAGAGTGGAAGCAGGGGACCATTAATGCCTATGGATATAGTGGAATATCAAATGCTCCCGTAGGTGTATGTGGAGGGGTCTTAATTCTTTTATCCACATATTGTGTATCATTTAGGAGTCTGGAAGAACTGGATGACAAGCCCGTTAGGTGCTTTAATAAACTTCACATAGGTTGTCACCCAGCTGTTCCAGATAGAATTATAGGGGCATTGTCTTCTCAAAGTCATGCCATCATTTTATGATTGGTGGAGGTCCAATTTCTGTGCCCTCACTGATCCTGAGCATTAGGTAACAGCAGCCCAGTGTCAGGAACTGCAACAGGTCCGTTCATTTTAATGGTTCCTGGTCCACCTCTCAGCCCTTACAAGGTGGCCGCCATGCTGATTTATTCACCTTTCCATGCTGAGAATTTGTGCGGGCTTCCACAAGTCGGTCCTTCTTTGATCATAAAGTGATGGCACATCCTAACAAAATACTATCACCCTTTGTCTGTGAACAGCAGAAGTTTGGTTTTAACAATTTTGGCCCACCAACAGAAGGTGACGTGTTGGATTTTTGCTGTACCTTGGAAGTACAGGGTTAAGAAAAGCGAGATCCGGTGCCAGCCTGGTCTCCCCATGCTCCTATTCTCACAGACAAGTCTTTTGCCTTAAAAGGAATCTCCCAGCTGCCAGTGACTCCAGGAGACGGAGGATGAGGAGACGGGGGCAGTGCCCGGGCATGCTGCACATACCACAGCTAGAGCAAAATATGTATAGGAAACAGATGGGCACGGCCTGACAACACAGACAATTAGCAGGAGGGTAGGGTGGAAGGTACAGCCTGGCAGAGGGAGGGAAGCCTCACTAGTGCCGCATAGGAGGAACCCACAGTGGACCGATAACAGAAAGGTGCCAACACCAGGACCAGGGCAGGAAGGAAGCTGTGATGCCAGACGCCAGCCTTCCTGCAGAATTAAGCCAGGGACATGTGGTAAAAGCTTCTTCTAGGGCTACGAAAGTGAAACGATTACTTTATTGTTTTGCATGCCATCCTTTCACAGCACTATCTAAACTATCAGGATGTCTTTGGAGTGTGGGAGGAAACCGGAGAACCCGGAGGAAACCCACAGAAACACTGGGAGAACATACAAACTCCTTGCAGATGTTGTCCTTGGTGGGATTTGGAACCAGGAACCCAGTGCTGCAAAGCTACAGTGCTAACATGCTGCTCATATATGACCCGTATGACTCATGAGCAGGACGACCAGCGAGGAGAACGATGCCCACATTATTATGGAGGAAACTTTGTAAACTGTTTTGTTGATTTTGTTTAGTCTTCAATGACATCTAGATGAGTGATGCCCAACTGGCAGGTTAGGGAGGTCAAGGACCACATCTGATGCCCTCACAACATGAATGTATGAGTGTAGATTTTCCAGTCAATTATACAGTCCCACTAGGAATAGTAATCCAGATAATAAAAGGGTTACATGGGAAACAGGTGAAAGTTTACACATCAAACTGGGGACACCCACTGGAGTCTCTCCCCTCAAAAAAAAGCAGAGAGCTGCAAAAAAACAATGCAGCAACAAGGGTTGTGAGTCTAAATTTTTAGAAAACCTGTCAGCTTGTGTCTAAATATGGAAGTAGTGATATGGCTGTATAAGTGCTTGCCCCCGAATAAAAATGACACCTTCTTTCTAAGATCCAACGTGCCAGTAATGAGAAATCAAGCGGGGAAAAAAAGATGCAAATCAGCCTGTAAGTGCGCTAGGGAGCCATCTAGGTGCACGACCAGCCTGATTTACATGTGGCTTCCTGCTTGATTTCTCATGCCACTTGGGATCTGTGTAAAAAAGGTATCCTTTTTATTGGGGGACAAGCACCTGAACAGCCATACCACAACTTTCATATGTAAAAATATCCCGACATGTTCTTTTAATTATAACTAGAAGTGATAAAACGACTGGCCACTCATCAAAAGGCTCTCCAGTTCCAGCTGTAGTCCAGAACTGTTTAACCATTACGTAGAAAGAACTCAAATACACGGCTCCAGAAATTGTAGGATCACTTGCACATCACAGGATAACTCCAAGTCACCGAAACTTCAATCTGTCCAGTAAGGAAGAGCAAGGAGAGGCGACCGGAGCAGACGAGAGGCGACCGGAGCAGACGAGAGGCGACAGCAAGAGACAACCTCCAATGAAGGAATGGTTTACAAGTTTTGACCACAGAAAATTTACTCTCTCCATATCCTTTCTGACTGTTTCTTCTCTTGTATTGCATTTTTTCTAGTGTCCTTGTCAATATTGGTAGCAGAAGAAGGTGCTTGCAGCCCATTCAGGTGTCACAGGGAGGCCAGCTCCTCCAGGATGGCACACCCTTACAAACCCATCACAAGAAAGGTTGGTGTGTCGATCAGCAGTCTCAAGAACATGAAGAAAAAAAAACAGGACACGGGCCAAAGCACGAGAAGAGATGGACAGGACCACAGCACCATTACTGGTGTGCATAATTCTGTCCCAACAGTCAAGGAGACTTGATGGGGTGGTGGGGCATAAAGGACCGACGTCCCATATTAAGATCAATACTCAAAGCTCAGTTCCATGCAGCTCAATTAGTATTTGCCAGAGAACACCAGAATGGCCGGTCCACTTTTTGCACCCCGTTCTCTTCACAGATGAGAGCAGGTTCACCCCAAGCCGATGTGAAAGCCTTGAAAGAGACTGGAGATGCCGTGGCAAATATTGTTGCCTGCAACATCATCCAGCATGAACAGTTTGGTTGTAGTTCAGTGATTATGTGTGCAAGCATACCCTTGGTGGGTTGCACAACCTCCAGGTAATTGTTAACAATAGCCTGATATTAGACTCCGGATAAAATCCTCAGAGCTATTGTGCTGGTGCAGTGGAGCGGAGTCCCTTCTTGTCTGGGAAAACACCCGGCCTCATGTGGTCATTGTGTGTAGAAAGTTCCTGGATGACGGAAGGATTGACTGGCCTCATATTTCCCAGACCTGAATTCAACTGATAACCTCTGGGACATTATATATTACAGCGCACCTGACGCCACGATTGTCCAGAAGCCATTGATGTCCTGATCCGGATCTGAGGAGATCCCCCAAGAAACCATTCATCATTTTATCAGGAGCATGCCCAGATGTTGTCCAAAGTGCATACAGACACGTGAGGACCAAACACACTATTGAGTCACATTACGAGTTGCCGTGATGAAACTGGATCCGCCTGTGATTCCAAATATTTACTTTGATTTTTGGTGTGATATTAAATCTAGCCCTCAACTGGTTGAGGAACTTGGTTTACACTAATGTGTCATTTTGTCCTCAAAGAATTACACATTGTATATCAGTAAGGATTATCAACCTGAATCTTTCATTTATAGAGACGGGCAATTTAAGTAATCACTTAATATTTTTTTTTTTAAGCAACATGTTTGGTCATTTTGATTCAAGCAGCACAATTGACCAACAATCTCTCTGGGAATACGTCCTGTATACGTCTGATGGACAGCTCAGCAGAAAAATGGCGGTATAAAATATTATGGAATATGCTTTTGTTATATTTTACAAATCTACAGAAGTCAACAGCAAGAGATGATCACCCAAGGTAGCCATAAAGCAGTAAAAAATACTGGTTGAGCAGCAATCCTAAGTGAATGTGGAGTCAAAGAAAATGACTGTCTTCACAGCGGAATGTTCTGTCTCTGGGCTAGGCCACTGGCATCTTCACCTACAGGAGAAACAGACGACCATCCGGCCCACCACATGCTCCTCACAGTCTTACTGAGCGGTGGCCTCACCTGTGAAGTCTACTGGAGTTATTGAATGAGCCAAGTGCGGCTTATGAAGCTCCTTCCATAGCTCTACCGATACGCGAGCATCCCAGAGGGGAAGCTTGCATGCGTATAGCAATCAACATCAGACCCTCACTCAGCCAATCACCGATGTTTCGATTGGTGGGGGATCAGGGTGCAGACACCCCCACGAAAGCTAAACATGATGGAGGAGAAGCGTTGAGTTCTCAGTGATGAGAGTGGTGTGCAGCCATTTCTATAGGGGCTGAGCGCTTCTGTCCTTTTATTCTAAAAATCAGACTTAGGTGGCTGCAGACGAGCGTATGAACAATCGTCTGAGTTTCAGCTAGAAAACTTGGACAATTTCTTTCTAACTTCCACCAGAATTTCATCCGTGTGTCCATTTTTTACGTCCATGTGAGATCCATTTTCATACATCTGCACTAAAAACACGATCAAATACATTTGTATTAAACCTAGAATACTAGATCTGTAAAAATCGGATGCTACTCGGATGTTTAGTGTGGGATAAGTGTTTTTTTTTCTCTAGACTTGGATGGGTGAGACTCAACAGAGAATCGGAAGAAAGTATTGCATGCTGCGATTTATTATCTTACAGACAGCTGGACTAATATACATGGATCAAAGATAGGACAACACAGGTATGATTTACACACCGATCTGCAGGAGCCCTGACACCGATAATATCCCTTTAACAATACCTTAAAGGCAGATTGCACTTTACATACCGCTTTGAAAGTGCTAGTTTTACAAACCTCACCTTATTTAAGCAACTTTCCCCCATAATGTGCCTCCATGCGACATGTACGGACGTGTCTGCAGGGTTTGCTAATGGCAGGATCCACACAGCAGCCAGTCTCCAGATGTTATCTTACTCTGTCTAGTATGGGAAACACTAACAAAGCCGACTTCATGTATTTGTACCAAAGTGCGTCATGTACAAGCAATGAGGGGTAAGGGAAAGCACATACCAACCCCTCATCTACGCCAAGCGTTCCCATCAGCCAGCCTGTACTTTAGTCTCCTAAGGCAGTTACTGATGGGAAACTGAAGAACAAAACACAAGATCTCTGAATCTGAGCATTTAATAATCTGTTTTATTCAGATGAGACTAGATTAATGGAATTTTAAAAGGGGACAGTAGTTTGAGTTTCACTTTTTGTGAGGTTAATGTTTTATTTACTTAGTTACTAATTGCTTTACAGACTACTTGTAGTTGGGGGTTACCCAGGGGTGCGCACAGTCTATATATGTTCCCCTCGTGTCCCAGACTTCCTTACATTCAGAGGAATTATGTATTTTAAAGCTTAAACGCAGCGTTATCAGACTATGACACAATAGTGCCCCCTAGAGGCCAAACAGGTAACACACTTTGTAGGAAGCATTTACAACATTTGTGTTCTGAAATAAATATCTATCTATATATCTCAATGCATGTTGTCATATCTGCAGCCGGACCACCACTCCCTCCTCCGGGAGACAGGCATGGACAGAGGACAGGAAGCTGACTAAACGCTGATGAAACAAAGCGATGCACATCCGCCCCCATTTACCTAAGAAGATCAATACGGTTAATGCTCCATTACCTTCCATCAAAGGGAGTGTGGATGAGCAAGAGATACTGAAATGCCCTTCACTAGTAATTCACGGTATTGCCCTCTTACCAGGATCTGGAAATGGCTGACTAGGAACAATGCAGTCCTGCCATAATGATATCGGTAATATTTAGTGAACTGACAATGAAGCCAAGTTTAAGAGGCTACCCTGCTAACATTGCTGAGCAGGGTTGCCACTACAGCCAGTAAACCAACACCGGATCAGAGACCGAGAGCAAGAATGGATCCTGGACACAATTAGCACCATCTGTGTCTGCTGATAGCACTGCTGGACATTGGCCGAAAATGTCCCAGGAGCCATATTTCAACACGATAACACCTGGCTACATGTTCCTCGTGCTAGTGTGAGGAGCCTGCATGGCTTAAATGAGCTACCATGGCCTGCTGTGTCCCCAAACCTGTCTCCCATCGAGCACAGGTCATTGGTCTACAATTACAAAGGCAGCTGCCAGCAGAGGATCTTGATGATTTCCCCAAGTGAATTCAGCAGAGCAGAACATTCCTCAGACAACCATTAATAAACATCTTGGCTGTTATCAATGAGGTTAAGTGCTAAGATTTCTGTGCGTGGCACTTGTAGTTGATACTGAATAAGTGAAGAACTTTTAAAAATTGTTTCAATTTTTTTTTATCATCTGCATATCTGTAACATATCTGTGCATCCTTTGATTTCCATAATTCCAAGACTTTTCCTCATTGGTGATGCAACTTCAATGTTGAGTGTGTGTGTGTATATAATATATATATCTTCCATAATGGCTAGCTATATTGGCAACATTGTTAACACTTTGGTGTTTTTTTTACCCCTTTGTGTATGCGTTACATACACATATATACCTATACAGTTGTAGCCATGTTTTGAGACTGAAGAAAAAAGTTGCTTTTTATAAAGATTGCAGTTTCAGTTTTTATAGTTGCAATTTTTATTAAATCTAGATTGTTATGAAGAGTCATCAAATTGAATGCAAAAAAGCTGCAGTCATTCCTGCCATGAAAATTCAATTAAATCACAAAAAACAAACAAAAAAAAACACATTTTCACTAATGTTCAGCCCTGCCACAAAATGGCCTGCTGATATCATTTCAGTGATCTTCTCCTTAGCTCAAGTATAAGGCCAAGACAGCTGATATGCTGTCATGAGAACTGAATCATAAGACCAGACTGGTCGCTTTAAAATAATTATATTTTTCGGTTCAAGATGGTTACATCAAGGAAAAAAGTGCAGTCATCCATGTTTCGCATTAAATAGGCTTTACAGGCAAGGAAATTGCTGTTTGTAAGATTGCCTCTAAATCAACCATTTATTGGATCATCAAGAAGAGAGGTTCAATTGCTGCAAAGAAGGGATTCAGGACACCCAAGAAAGTTCAGCAAGTGCCAGGACAATCTGCTAGAGAGAATAAAGCTACGAGATTCGTTCTCTAGGGCAGAGCTTGCTCAGGAGTGGTAGCAGGCAGGCGTCAGTGCATCTGCACATACAATAAGGAGAAGGCTTTTGGAGGCTGATAATGATGTCTAGAAGGTCAGCAAAGCAGACACTTCTCTCCAAAGAAAACATCAAGGACAGACTGACATTTTTCAGGAAGTAATGGGATTGGACTATAGAGGATTGGGGTAAAGTTTTTTCTCTCTGATGAAGCCCCCTTTCAGAGTGTTTGAGACATCTGAAAAAATTATTCTCAAGTGAAGAAAAGGTGAGAGCTACCATGAGTCCTGAGACCATTCGTGTGTGGGGGCATTTTATCCATGGAGAAGGCTCGTTCACAGTTTTACCTAAGAATAACGACATGTATTAGAGGATGTTTAGATCTCATTTCTAAGAGCAACTTCTCCTAACCATCCAGGAGAACTTTGGAGATGAGCATTGCTTTTTCAGTATGGTTGAGACCATGTCACAAGGCAAAAGTGATAACCAAGTGGCGCGGTGAAGAAAACATTGAAATTTTGGGTCTATGGCCAGAAACTTCCCAGATCTCAATCCCATTGATAACCTGTGGTCAATCCTCAAAAAGTGGGTCCAAGTAATGATTATGTAAGGATGGGTGGTCATTAGCCATTATTTGGCCCAGAAGCTGATATCCAGCTGCCAGGGCAAAGGGCAGAAGTCTTGAACGATAGGGTCAAGACTGTGAATATTCAGGTGTTTCATAAACTTGATGGATGTCAATAGAAGTTTAAAAACTTAGGAGATGCTGATAGTTGTACTTCAATAACCATAGAAACATCCGACTAAAAGATCGAAAAACAATGAACACTGATACTTCCAGATAATTGGCTTAGACAAAACTTTACTTAGAGAGTCATGTGCGGAGTACATCTGTTTTTACTTGTGGGTTTTCTGTGTGTAAACAGAATTGTACTTGGAAAAATCTGCACATTAAACTCAGTGTATCCACAAGAGAAAGGGACGTGTTGTGGATGTGAAATGCACACCGCAGGTCAGAGTAAAAAAAAAGCACAGTGGGCAGGAGATTTCTCTAAATCTCTTCCATTCTGCTGGAACTGTAATAAGGCTATGTTCGCACATCACGTTTTTTCAGTGGTTTTTTTTTGTAAATTTTCAGCTGCGTTTTGCAGTACCAGCAAAGTCTATAGGCCCCGTCACACTTAGCGACGCTGCAAACATCCCGACAACGATATGACCTGTCAGGGATCGTTGCTGCGTCGCTATGTGGTCGCTGGTGAGCTGTCAAACAGGCAGGCTCACCAACGATCAGGGGAGCAGCGACATCGTGGAAAGAATCTTTCCACGATGTCCTGCTCTGGTTACCAGCCTGCTGCTGAAGCAGGAGCAGGCTGGTAACCATCGGGTTACATGGGGCACACGCGCACCTAGTAACCCGTTGTTTATCATGGTTACCACTCTGCTACAGTGAGCGGGAGGTTACCGCTCACTTTAGCAGGCTCGTAGCCATGATAAACAGCGGGTTACTAGGTGCGCATGTGCCCCATGTAACCCGATGATATGTGCACATAGTCTAAGACGCTGCTTATTTTGTGCAGAGAAAATATGGAGTGTCAGAAACTACTCTTGGGGACTAGGCGCCCAAGAAGCTTTATGTATAGTAAATACGGGTCTGTTGGAGTACCCAAGATGCGTGGCTTAGACACTCGTTCCCCATAGGAGCCATGCTGGTGAAAACCTGGTGCACAAGGAAGGTGGCATCGTCACCCACGTGTACCCATCAGATCACCTGCACCAACAGCTACAAATATCCCCCACTGTTTCAGGGTCCTACATGTCCTGAAAAAGTACATGACATAATGCAAACACACAAAGACGTGCAGATTGGTGCATGCGCCGTGCCAAATATCTCGTGAGGTTTAATTAGGAGATGCCAACCTAATGACATAAATGGAGAAAATATTCACTGCATAAACAACATGCACTTTCACAGGAATTGGGCTTATAGCAGACTCATGGGAGGGGTGAGGGGTGTGCATTTATTTTCCTTCATGCTTACACATCACCTTGCCACCTAATAAGGCCACTTATTTCCCAAGCAAGCATACCCCTAAAGTGGTTGTCCCTGGGCAGTTTGTTATAAAATAAATAATAAACTGCGCTTTACTCACCATCCCCGGTCCAGAATAGAGTCTCTGCCGCTGCTCCCAGTGTCTGATATTGGCTGTGACACTAAAGTGATGTCGACATCATGGCAGCCAATCCGTGAGCTCAGAAGCTCCGAGTGGGACGTTTCGTCTACCTGAGCAGAGACGCTGAGCTCACTAATTGGCAGCCAATAATGGAAGCCAGGCGTACCGGCAGAGACTGCACTTCCGGTACTTTGGAATCTGGACGATGAGTAAAGGATTTTTTTTTTTAAATAAAACTGCAATGAGGAACCAAGATTTTATGAAAGCAGACAACCCCTTTAAGCCTAAGGACTTATTCATACAACCAATTTCAAAATCATAATTATCATCCTGAAAAATGGGGCGTTTTGAGAGTTTTGCACGCGCTTACATCCAGACACGTCTGTTTTAGGTCTGTATGTTCTCATTAAGTCCGTTTTTTTTATCTTATTACATCAGAGTCTGTATGTTATCTGCTTTATATAAAACATGCTCTTCCCAACTGTCCTAACGCACCGATCATTTTAAAATATGACCCAAAATTTTATTAAAAATTAGAGTTTTCGTTTGATTTGTGTAACTGATCTTTTTCTTCTTTATTTTGTTTCAATTGACTTTTCAAGTTAATCTTCATCCATGCTGGGGATTTTTTTTAAATCAGATTCAGACTGCATTTGCGCGATTTTATAATCATTCATATGACTGGAGCGGACTATAATCGGGTCGGCGTGCAGTCCAAATTCAGATGTTACCTATTCGAACCAAAATTAAATTTAAATAGCAGCCGTATGACTAAGTCCTAAAAAGCAAATAACGCATGCTTCAAGCACCATCAGTCTATGTTCAGACCACATCTGTGTACCCGTTCATGTTTGTTTGGGGCATCCATCAAAATCCCTAAAAAAAAGGATTCATGGGTACCACTGTCGGAACCAACGATGAGGCCAAAAAGAGGAGCATTGAAGACATTTTTGCAAGTGGTGAAACTACACTAAAAAGGCTCGGATTAAAAATAAAAAAGGATAAGAGAAACATTACTAAATATGAATCACATCCTCTCTTCTGTTCTCTTGTATGTTATCAAGAAAAAAATGTATGGACGAGCAATGAAGAAATTATACTGCTTTAGACATGGCAAGACTGTATTAGCAACCACTCTTCCCAATGAAACTAGTCCTCCTGAGCATGAACACTTTACTTGCAGTGGTTGGACCGGTGGAAGTTTGGGTTCTAGTACCTGACCCGAACTTTTGAAAAAGTTTGGTTTGGGTGCCAGAACGGTACCCAAACTTCCATCAGAACCCAAACCCCATTGATAATACTGGAGACCTGAACTGGTAAGAAAAGAAAAAAAATCACTCTCTCTCTCCTCCGCGTCACCTTGGACTTTCTCCTGAAGCCTGGTGCAACATTCGGGGTAAGTCCGTGTTCGGCATTCAAGTGTAAACAGACTGTCCGGTATGAACGCTGAACATTTCTGTTCGGGTTCGCCCATCTCAACACTTAACCCATGCCCCTATTCTTATAGGGTCTTACTTAAACTCCAGCCACTGCTGTAAAGTCAATGCAGACTCCACATCATCCAGCAGGTCTTCTTTGGCCTCCAGACTTTCCTATGTTTGAGGTCCTCTTCCCATTTTCCATTAAGCTATTCATGCAGTCAGATTTACTAAAAATGTCTAATGGTCTGTTCACACCAGCAGAGTTTGCAGCGTTAAACAATCGCCGAATGGTAAATATTTACAAATCAGTGGCCATTTAAAAGTTCTTTCGCACAAACGAGCATTGAGCGATCTGTAACTGATCGTCCTCGGTTGCCAAAACCCGCGGCAGCACGAGTCCTGCGTACACCTGACGATGTGTTGCCAAGGACTATGATCTTTTGTGTAAACCAAATGATCATTTCACCTGAGGAATGAAAAATCGTGTTTGTGGGTGATCCCTAGGCTGTTTACACTGCAGGTTTATTGGGAAATGAGCGTTGTTCCTAGGATAATCTTTCAGTTTAGACTCTAGAGTAGACAGTCTGAGAATGTGCAGTCACACCAGGTGGTTGATAAATGGCGCAACTTTAGACAGTTTACATTTTCACCATTAGCTTCCTTCGTGCCAGAAATTTGCACCAAAATTTTGTCACAGTTTTTGTATACGTTATTACATATTAAGCCATTTCCCATGAAGCTACATTGCTTTACGCGAAGGCAAATATCTGTCGGACAAACTAGTGAACGTGCGTAGAACACACAACACACACAGCATGTAAGACTAATACAACACAAATTATGCAGCATGTTGGAGCATTATGCGTAGCAAATCTCATTTGTTTGTTTTTTGTTTGCTTTTTTTTTATTTTAACTACCGTGAAGGTTCGCATAGCTGTGCTATATCTGTGCACCAAGGACTGCACACTGAGCCATGTTGACTAGGTGCTAGTGCACAAGAAGGTTTTCCTAACAGAGCCACATTTGGTGAGTATTCTGGTCCATTTTAAGGAACTGAATAGTGTAGGTAATGGCAGGAAGCCCCTGAACCCACCTGTGCTACTGACAAGTACATGGAGCTGGCTATGTCTGTAACTTGCAGACGTGACCGGTCTGATGGTATCAATGTTGTTCTGACCCCACCAGAAGGTTCCAAAGTTTTCATAACGGCAGTAACTGCTGTGTAAGGATGCTCTCACACTGCATCCCATTCAGCGGCCCCGTCGGGGCTTATGTCTGAACCCCCTGCAATACAGGATTCAGACGTATGCGCCAATAGACGATAATGGTGCCAATAGAGTGAATATTCTGTTGTGCATCATTTTCGGGCGTACAGGGCTACTGGAGACGGACACCCAGATGCAGTAGTCTACTACTTGATGCGGAACTCTTCATCTGATGTAGGGGGAAACTTAGGACATGACTGTACATAAGACATGGTCGCTGGTCCCACTGACACATTTAGCTGATGTTCATGTAACCTGCCCCACCCTTCCCCCGTCTTCATGAGCGTTATGCTCTTCCAGCTTGGAGCCGCTAGTCTGAACAGTACATGCTGTAAACTGAGGCAGCATCAAATCGGGCTGGATCCAACACTTACAAGCTCTACAGCAAAGTGCTTGTAAGCGCTGTATGCCTCGCCTAGAAAGCTGGCCACCGTTGATAGACTGCAGGGTGGGCATTAACTGAGGCAACGACGAAATAAAAAACCCTCTATTCTTGAGGATTTTTAATAAGAGGTAAAAATGAAAAGTTCCTTGGTTTTACAAGCAACTTTTCAATTTTACCTGTTTCAGCCAACAGTTTAAAGCATCAATCTGGGATTTTAAGTAGTTAAAAAATAAAAGCAGGAACAGGAATAAAACAGCAGGTCCATGGAAGACAATCTCTACTACACTATGGGATCTTCTATACTATAGTAAGCCATTACACTAGCATCTTCTAGCCACAACTATATGCATAAAAAAATTATTTTAGCTATTCTATGTTTAAGGGGAGAAAGCATTTTTATTTCTCCAGTACAATGACAATCATTCACCCCTGTTCTAAAAATCCCGTAAATGCTGAGGTATATATTGGTGCTATAGAAGCAAGCATAAAAGATAGATGGCGTATTTCAGATCCACGTGTGTGGATGCTCCATACCTCGCGGCATCTCCAAGAAACCTCAGGAAGGAGCGAGCAGGTAGTATAAAAACACCATGTCAGACATTTGTACAGACCCTGGAGGAAGGAATCCTCAACACTGTCACATCAGCGGCAACTAGAAAGGTAAGAGCCTGGAGCAAACCCCAAGTGAGCACTTACTGGATAGCAGGTATTACAGTGTATACAGCGGATAGCCTTACTACAAATATTACTGTATGTGCACACAAGTTTGTTTTTTTGAAAAACGCCTTAAAAAAAAAGAAAAAAAAAAAAAAAAACTCTCAAAACACTCATCATTCCTATTATAATACAACTTGCTGATCACATTTTCAGTCTTTTAAAGTGTTTTTTTCCATCTTCAGGATTTAAAAAAAAAACACCCTGTAGAAGAAAAAGTGGATCTAATTCCTTTGCAGGATGTCCTGAAGGAAAACGCTCCAAACTAAGCACTGTCCGATCAAAAGGCCGCAAAGCTTCAGGAAACAAAGGAGTGCTACCTGAAGCGGTTTCCACTAGAAAACCCATTTTTTGGACAGTCTCTAAAAGAACTAAGTCTGCACAGACCCGTATAGGGTAGGGGCACAGGACGCCTTTTACATGTTACGATACGGTATGCACTGAGTTTCTGCAAGCAGAAGACGCTTTGGGAAAGACTGACGGCTGTCTCTTACGGCAGCTTTGGTGGGTGTCTTTTCTTTTTTTTTTTAGTTGCATGTATAAAATAGTCACCTGAAGTATGGTCAGGTCACTTCTTCTTTTGGGACGCTTTGGAAACCTGAAGCGGTTAAAAGCAGCTTTAAAAAAAAAAAAAAAAAACTGAACATCTGCAAATGGTTTTTACATTGCTGTGCAAGTTCATCCTTCATAACTTTTATTTTGCGCTATTTCAGGAGTCTAATGGAGCGTACTTCATCCAGAAACAGCGCCACTCTCATCAACAGGCTGTGTCTGGTATTGCTAAAGCTCCGTATTCACTTGAGCTAGAATACCAGACTTCACCTAGAACCGTGCAGACATGTTTGTAGAGAAGCCACTCACATAGGAAACATTGCTGACGCTACTCATCACATTGTTACCCTTCTACACCGGGTCCTGGTTATTTGCCGGGTCGCTGTACAAGTGTAATTTACACTTATGAAAAACCTCTAAATGCATCAGACATGATTGGGTCAATCCTTGTAGACTTCAGTCGTCACAGGGGCGCATTCCCGAATTACCCCTATGACAATGACATTTAGGACCATGTTCTCACGAGCTGAAACGTGACCACACCACAATACACAATAGCAATCTGCGCTGATTCTTGCACTTTCTAATGGATTTTGGTGCAGATCTGAAATAGTGCTTTTTCCTGCTGTTTTTTAAGTGAAAAAACGCTATGGCTCTGCACAGAAAACACAATCAAGTGCTTTCCAGGCTCCCGATAGAAGCCTATAGGGAAAAAAAATGCACTGTGCACTTTCTGGTAACTGTTATAAAGCAGATTTTTTGCAAAAAAAATAAATAAATGCAGCTCTTATGCTACATGGGAACATGGTCAGACTGAAATAGATTCACTTCCCCTAATAGAAAGGGACAATGCATATCACAATCTGGGGAAAGGCAGTAGATATGGAAGGTACAGCAGAGCAGAAAGTAACTGGTTAACCCCCACAGGTCTGGAAGAATTCTTCGCAGGACTATGTAACTGAATCAACAAGCGAAAACCACAAGCCTCAGCTCACCGTACCTCAGCACTCTGCCCACCGCCTGCAGGACCATCTTACAAGTAAATCCAGACTTGGTGCCGGTCGCCACAAGCAGGGTCCTGTCTGCAGGGAGCGGTGCGGGGTCCCCCAGCATTCTCACCTAAGAGGGTCCCCCCTCCAGTACACCAGAAGACAGCACAGTGACAGGACCTGCTCCTAAACTTCCAAGCACATACAAAAAAAAAAGTGGGAAAACCATGCCCTAATACAGCCTCCTCCAATGGTGGAGTGAGGAGGAGATAGGGAGGGAGGCGAGGAGGAAAACAAATAGTCTGAAAGGTCTTATTCATAGAGAGGAGGAGAGTGCTCACATCCAAGGGCCCCTCCCAACATTTCCAACACTAATGCAAGAAGTTTGGGAAGACTTCTCTAATATTTGCTTTGGAGGGGGCTGCTCTGTTCAGGTGGAGGGGGCTCAGATGCTCCCTACAGTGCAGGCGCAGAGGATAACAACAGGAAATCTCACGTATACAAGACTGTACTGGAAAGGAAAGTGCTGGCTGACGACCTGCGGACACTCGCTGTGAGGCGGAGGAGCGCAATTGTTCTCCACGCTGCGAGCATAACAAGTGGCCACATCAGCCAAGGACGCGATCATCGTCCCATCTCCTCTACAGACGGGTGAAGAGAAGTATTCCCAAAAGAAATCTGTGTAAGGCCAGGGTCGCGCTTCTATGCCTTTTGCCAACAAAAAATATAGATTCCCCTCTATAAAAAAAAAAAAGACCCTACGGTCCTGGCTATCCAAGTGCCTAAATGCCAGTCATAAAGGACCAGTAACGACAATGTGTAACCTTACCATGTCCATGCACAGAGCTAAGCCATTTACCAAGGTTTGACATACAGAAAAAAAAAATAATTATATATATATATATATATATATATATATATATATATATATATATATATATATATATATATATATATATATATATATATATATATATATATATCTTTTTTTATTTGGCCCCCTTGAACTTTTCTACCTTTTGCCACATTTCTGGCTTCAAACAAAGATATAAAATTCTAATTTTTCTGGGAAGAATCAACAACAAGTGGGACCCAATTGTGAAGTGGAATGAAATTTATTGGGATATTTTAAACTTTAACAAATTGAAAACTGAAAAGTGGGGCGTGCAATATTATTCGGCCCCCTTGAGTTAATACTTTGTAGCGCCACCTTTTACTGCGATTACAGCTGCAAGTCGCTTGGGGTATGTCTCTATCAGTTTTGCACATTGAGAGGCTGAAATTCTTGCCCATTCTTCCTTGCAAAACAGCTCGAGCTCATTGAGGTTGGATGGAGGGCGTTTGGGAACAGCAGTTTTCAGCTCTTTCCACAGATTCTCGATTGGATTCAGGTCTGGACTTTGACTTGGCCAATCTAACACCAGGATACGTTTATTTTTGAACCATTCCATTGTAGATTTTGCTTTATGTTTGGGATCATTGTCTTGTTGTAAGATAAATCTCCGTCCCAGTCTCAGGTCTTTTGCAGACTCCAACAGGTTTTCTTCCAGAATGGTCCTGTATTTGGCTCCGTCCATCTTCCCATCAATTTTAACCATCTTTCCTGTCCCTGCTGAAGAAAAGCAGGCCCAAACCATGATGCTGCCACCACCATGTTTGACAGTGGGGATGGTGTTTTGAGGGTGATGAGCTGTGTTGCTTTTACGCCAAACATATCGATTTGCATTGTGACCAAAAAGTTTGATTTTGGTTGCATCTGACCAGAGCACCTTATTCCACATGTTTGGTGTGTCTTCCAGGTGGCTTGTAGCAAACTTCAAACAAGACTTTTTATGGATATCTTTGAGAAATGGCTTTCTTCTTGCCACTCTTCCATAAAGGCCAGATTTGTGCAGTGTACGACTGATTGTTGTCCTATGGACAGACTCTCCCACCTCAGCTGTAGATCTCTGCAGTTCATCCAGAGTGATCATGGGCCTTTTCTGATCAGTCTTCTCCTTGTTTGAGATGAAAGTTTAGAGGGACGGCCCGGTCTTGGTAGATTTGCAGTGGTCTGATACTCCTTCCATTTCAATATGATCGCTTGCACAGTGCTCCTTGAGATGTTTAATACTTGGGAAATCTTTTTGTGTCCAAATCTGGCTTTAAACTTTGCCACAACAGTATCTCGGACCTGACTGGTGTGTTCCTTGGTCTTCATGATGCTCTCTGCACTTGAAACAGAACCCTGAGACTATCACAGAGCAGGTGCAGTTATACGGAGACTTGATTACACACAGGTGGATCCTATTCATCATTACCAGTCATTTAGGACAACATTGGATCATTCAGAGATCCTCACTGAACTTCTGGAGTGAGTTTGCTGCACTGAAAGTAAAGGGGCCGAATAATATTGCACGCCCCACTTTTAAGTTTTTAATTTGTTAAAAAAGTTAAAAATATCCAATAAATTTCGTTCCACTTCACGACTGTGTCCCACTTGTTGTTGATTCTTCCCCAAAAAATTAGAATTTTATATCTTTATGTTTGAAGCCAGAAATGTGGCAAAAGGTAGAAAAGTTCAAGGGGGCCAAATACTTTCACAATGCACTATATATATTATATATCTACATACACAGATACATACACTTTCTGTTCTTCCTTTACATTATTTTATTTTTTTTTTTTTAAAGATTGACATGACTATCCAGGAAAAAGATGGCAGGAGATTGACGCTGTAAGTGGATTTCTGACCCACGTGTTATAAATTAAAGGTTGGCTCTATTCATGCCATGTTTGTGCCTTATGTCAGACGTACAGGATAAATCTATGCCATTGTGCAGACACATTTTCAGGAGCAGTTTTATGGTGCGCACACATGTAAGTTGCTATGTTAAGGCCTAATGTATATGTCACGATCGTCCCCACGGCATCACATTACAGAGATGTTGAGCCACATTAATTATTTATTGGCGCAGATGCACAGCTATCCATAGCTGACGTAAACACAAACTCACGCTTTCAGACAATTATTAATGCACAAGATTTATTAGGATCTGTGCATTTGTATATAGGTGTAATTCTCTCTAACTACCCATAGGTGTAACATACGCCATTATTACTAATAAATGAGACCCAATGGAGCACACCATACAGCGGTGATTCAGCTACTTGCTGGCGAGTATCAGACAGCTGTAGGGATGGCTCCTACTGAGCTTTAGAACAAACTTTTTACAAATCTCGATAAAAAAAAACAGCCATTTGTACGGAGCGGTAACAGGTCTCCCATTGTGGCGTTGCAGCTCCGCGTGCGTCTGACTTTACACAAAGGCACGGGATGATCTGTATGGAATCTGACAAGGCGCGCTCCCTCCGATGCCGCATGTACCTAGAATACGGCTTTTGGGGGGGAATAGCTCCGATGCTGTAACCACCAGAGGCTGTGAAGGCTCAGTGAACATGGCCCCCTGGTTACACGAGCCCTTAGCTTACAGTCACAAGTCGCAGCCACTGTGCAAAGAAACTATTCCACAGCAACATACAAACTTTCTTCCACCTTCATACAGCGTTGTTACAAGCCTTAGGCCTGTTTCACAGGAGCACATTATGGAGCAAGTCCCGGCCCGACTGCGAGTCTAATTACCCAAACTGGCAGATTCATTGGGATCCATAAAACTGTCAGATCGGGCCACTAAACCTACTGTTGGGCTGGGACCTGTGTCCGTAATAAGTTTGTCTGAAACAGGCTTTTTATTATAGTATTATTGCTTATTCACAGCTGTGACGATAGATAGGAGAGCGAGGGAATGTCCACACGTGAAGGGGCTTGTTTCTGCAAAGCTTACATGGATGAATGGGAAAAGGCAGAATAATCTACACGCACATGTGACTATACTATAGACGGTCAATCTGACTCACGGGACCCTGATCCAGAAGCCACATCAGCAGTCCATGGCAGCGAACCAGAGCTCGGTAAACCACCTCCTACCCGCCAGGATCCCAAGCGTCTCCTCTGTTCCACCGGATCTACATATCAATCTCCTCCTACCCGCCAGGATCCCCGGCAGCTCTTCTGATATGTAGATCCAGTGCAGCAATCTCCTCCTACCCGCCAGGATCCCCGGCAGCTCTTCTGATATGTAGATCCAGTGCAGCAATCTCCTCCTACCCGCCAGGATCCCCGGCAGCTCTTCTGATATGTAGATCCAGTGCAGCAATCTCCTCCTACCCGCCAGGATCCCCGGCAGCTCTTCTGGTATGTAGATCCAGTGCAGCAATCTCCTCCTACCCGCCAGGATCCCCGGCAGCTCTTCTGATATGTAGATCCAGTGCAGCAATCTCCTGCTACCCGCCAGGATCCCCGGCAGCTCTTCTGATATGTAGATCCAGTGTAGCAATCTCCTGCTACCCGCCAGGATCCCCAGCAGCTCTTCTGATATGTAGATCCAGTGCAGCAATCTCCTCCTACCCGCCAGGATCCCCGGCAGCTCTTCTGATATGTAGATCCAGTGCAGCAATCTCCTGCTACCCGCCAGGATCCCCAGCAGCTCTTATGATATGTAGATCCAGTGCAGCAACCTCCTCCTACCCGCCAGGATCCGCGGCAGCTCTTCTGATATGTAGATCCAGTGCAGCAATCTCCTGCTTCCCGCCAGGATCCCCAGCAGCTCTTCTGAAATGTAGATCCGGTGCAACAATCTCCTCCTACCCGCCAGGATACCCAGCAGCACTACTGATACGTAGATCCAGTGCAGCAATCTCCTCCTACCCGCCAGGATCCCCAGCAGCTCTTCTGATATGTAGGTCCGGTGTAGCAACCTCCTCCTACCCGCCAGGATCCCCGGCAGTTCTTCTGAAATGTAGATCCGGTGTAGCAATCTCCTCCTACCCGCCAGGATTCCTGGCGGCTCTTCTGATATGTAGATCTGCTGTAGCAACTGCCTCCTACCTGCCAGGATCCCCAGTGGCTCTTCTGATATGTAGATCCGCTGCTACAACCTCCTCCTACCTGCCAGGATCCTAAGTGGTTCTTGTGACACAGTGGTCTGATGCAGCAAACATGCATGATGATGTGCAGGACCCTGCTAATCAGAAGAGACCCCGGAGGAGCCGGACAATAGGAATAGGAGGAAGTCCGCAGAGCTGTACTGGCAGGCCTCAGATTACCAACATAGCTGCTGGACCAGGGTCTTGATCATTTTTTTTTTGCCAAATTGTAGAATATAAACACAATCCTAAATAACTCTGGGAACACTGGTTTTTTTTTTTTTGGTACGATAAAAAAAAACTGTATAAAAAAAAATGTATAACTACTGCCCGAAGGGAAACCAAAAAAAGCGCGAATCTATTACAGATGAACTTATAAAAAGCTAAAGAAACCACTTCCTTGCACTGGATCTGTTCTTGGTGCCTTCACTTCCTATTCTGGTATAAATACACGTCCTTAGCAGTCACATATGTCCTAGCTCTTATCAAGACGTAGGAGCAGAGCTTTTTTTTTTGCACTTTCATCTAGTTGCATGGAAATGAGTTCATATTGCACAAAAAGACAAAAAACTTGTAACTTCACATGTAACAGCACATCTCAGTATCACTGAGTGAATAAGATCTGGCTATGATCATTTACTACACAAAGTCATCCGACACTTAGGCCTTGTTCACATGCTGCACACGTGCTTGAATTTGGTTTTTAGGTTATAGCTGGGATTGTGCTAAAAACTGCACGGTGTGAACAAGATGATAAGATGGTTATAAAATAAATGCACTAGTTTACCTGCAGTGCTAAGAAAAATCACGGAGAAGACATGAGTTAATGAGCAGTGCTACTTCACAATGGAAGCCCTGTTACATCCGCACACAGGAGCACAGTCAGATATATCATACACTCACTAGATGATGGAGCGAGGAGGCTCAGGACGGCGCTTACGTTCTGACGTTATAGGAGCCTCTGCGCCTGATGCTCATAATACAAGCAAGCAGCAGGCAAAGAGCACCAGGGTGAAAGCCTCCTCTGTCCACTTCTCCCAGCACTCACCAGTGAGACCATCAGCGCTAATTGTGCTTAATTACCCAACCTGATTGCTGGTGAGAGTAAAGAGCGAGTCCTACAGTACTGGGAAAGAGAGTGAATTCACAGCGTGAATGAGTTTTATATTAATCCCATCCACACGCTGCGGTTTTTTTTGCATGAAATCAGTGTAGAAATTGTGTTTTGTAGAAATTTTTTTTTTCCTTTATACGTGCAGCATGTCAATTTTTTGTGCAAAGTCAAATGTGAATTTCACCACCTGCACACCACAGGCTCTCTATGTACATTGTCTATAGACAGTGAGCTGCTTATCACAGGAGGGGCAGAGTCAGATTAGCAGTCACCTACACATCAGACTTGGCAGTGATAATGTCCTGGTGATAAAACCTTCACTATCAGTAAACAACAGCAAACAACCTGATAAGTGACACATGTGAATTCTGTGTTTTAACTCCTACTTCATGCGGCCCTCGGATTACATAGTAAAAACCTGCTGTCAGATTCTCTTTAAAACCTGCATCAAAAACGCCTGCAATTTTATTACAAGCTGCAGCGGTTTTGCACTGTGGATTTTATTTTTTGGCTGCACAAACAGCTGCATCTCACTAAATTAGAATATCAAAAAGTTAATTTATTTCAGTTCTTCAATACAAAAATTGAAACTCATATATTATATAGAGTCATTACAAACAGAGTGATCTATTTCAAGTGTTTATTTCTGTTAATGTTAATGATTATGGCTTACAGCCAATGAAAACACAAAAGTTATTATCTCAGTAAAAGCTAATAATTAACAAAAAACACCTGCTAAGGCTTCCTAAGGGTTTGAAAAGTTCCCTTAGTCTGTTTCAGGAGGCTCCACAATCATGGGGAAGACTGCTGACTTGACAGATGTCCAGAAGGCAGTCATTGACACACTCCACAAGGTCCCAGAGTTACAATTTTCATTTGGAAATCAAGGTCCCAGAGTCTGGAGGAAGAGTGAAGAGGCCACAATCCAAGCTGCTTGAGGTCTAGTGTGAAGTTTCCACAATCAGTGATGGTTTGGGGAGCCATGTCATCTGCTGGTGTAGGTTCACTGTGTTTTATCAAGACCAAAGTCAGCACAGCCGTCTACCAGGAAATTTTAGAGCACTTCATGCTTCCCTCTGCCGACAAGCTTTTTGGAGATGGAAATTTCATTCTCCAGCAGGACTTGGCACCTGTCCACACTGCCAAAAGTACCAATACCTGGTTTACACAACAGTATCACTGTGCTTGATTGGCCTGCAAACTCGTCTGACCTTAACCCCATAGAGAATCTAAGAATCTATTATAGAGAATCTATGGGGTATTGTCAAGAGGAAGATGAGACACCAGACCCAACAATGCAGATGAGCTGAAGGCTGCTATCAAAGCAACCTGGGCTTCCATAACACCTCAGCAGTGCCACAGGCTGATCGCCTCCATGCCACGCCGCATTGATGTAGTAAATGATACAAAAGGAGCCCCTACCAAGTATTGAGGGCATTTACTGAACATACATTTCAGTAGGGCAATATTTCAGATTTTAAAATAATTTTTCAAGCTGTTGTTAAAAAGTATTCTAATTTACTGAGATAATGACTTTTGTGTTTTCATTGGCTGTAAGCCATAATCATCAACATTAACAGAAATAAACACGTGAAATAGATCACTCTGTTTGTAATGACTCTATATAATATATGAGTTTCACTTTTTGTATTGAAGAACTGGAATTAACTTTTTGATGATATTCTAATTTTGTGAGACGCGCCTGTATTTTATAAGTCTAGAACGTCAAATAAACAGATTCCACCTATAAAAACCACATTACAAAACAATGGTGTTCACATAGCGTCTGAGGTGTATATCAAAATATATGTATAGGGATCCATTTACCCGACAGTGGCAAAAAAGAGCTTCCCCTATGGTTCCAGATGGTGGCAGGCACATTTTGCCCATAAAATGTGCCACCACAAGAAAAAAATAATACACCACCTTGTGTAAGGCCTCATTCAGATGTCCGTTTTTCATCTTTTGGCTTCTATCCAGTTTTTGACAGATAGGATATGTAAGTACATATTATAGTCTATGGGCTCGGTGACATGACCTTGTTTTTTGTGTTCGCTTTTGGACTGAGTTACAGATAAAACTCGCCCATTCAAATCATTTGGGCTGGGAAGAAAAAAAACTGATGGAACATGAAAGGCTTGTGTGTGTCATTTTAGTGCTGCCTGTTTTTTTTTTTTACTATTTAAAAGAGAATCTGTCAGCAGGTTTTTATTACCCCATCTGACAGCAGCATGATGTAGGGGCAGAGATACTGATTCCAGCGATGTATCCCTTGCTGGGCTACTTGCTGCAGTATTGATAAAATCCCTATTTTTTTCTACAGTAGATCTAGCAGTTCCCTGAACGCTGAGCCCTGTGTAACCCCGCCCACAACACTGATTGGCAGATTTCTATGTACAAGGCCAATCAGTGTTGGGGGCGTTGTCGGACTACCTGTCAGCAGATTTACTAGTCCTCTAATAATAATCTCCTGCTGATAAAACAGTGATTTCATCAAAACTACACTACGCAGCGCAGTTAGTGATAAATCGCTGGAATCAGGGTCTCTCTCTCTACATTATGCAGCTCTCTGATCAGCAGAAACCTGGTGACAGATTCCCTTTAATGGATAGGAGGAACTTGGATTTATATGTTTTTTTCTCCATACGAGAATAAAAAAAAATACCAAAGTGATGGTAAAAACAGATGCTGATTTAACTGATGAAAAATGAATTTGTTTTTACTCATATGCAAAAAAGAAGGCATTGAGTCTTCTCTATTTTCTGCGAAGATGAAAGCAAGCTATTGTCCTTTATCAGCCACTTCATCCAATGGGATGAAGAAATGTCTGCACCTCCAGAAGCCGGTACGTACACACCAGGGGCATACAGAGGTAAGGGGGCACACTGCCATCATCAAAGAAGATGAGGAGATATTGGATTGCAAAGTGCCCATATACTGTTCTTGCACAATTTTGTGTGTCCGCCCCTGGTATATATGAATGATACTAGCAGCGTATAAAATCCAGGGAGCGGACACAATAATACGTGTGTGTCACTGGGCACAGCATGGCATGGTGGCAACCTAAGGCAGGCAGCAGAGTGGGAGAGAGTTAAACTGGAGAAGCAGGAAGAGGGAGGGAGGGAGGCAGTGCCAGGCAGGGAGCGGCACACCCCACCTGCTATAAATACAGTGGCTGCAAAATATAGAAGAGCAGAGCCAGGGGCGGACACCGACCTGGAGGGGAGAATAATCTGCTCTATTCAACACCTCCACTCAGCAGCTCTCCCAGCCCGGCTCTGAATCACCAGCTCTGAGGGACAACTTTCCATGAGATCAGCTACTGTTAGGAGGCTATAAAGCAGAGCATAGCTGAAAATAGTACAAAGCTGCCCCCGCCGTGCTGCAGAGTGGGGTACCGGAGGAGCATCCATTCATACATCCCCCATCATCTACACAGTACAGCAGGACAGCGCCTGCACAGCATTTTAAAGGTCTAGAGTGGGCACATTTTGCTCTTATTTTCTTCCTGCTCCCAAGTATTTTTTTTTTTAATTTTTACATTTCTGTATTTCATGGTCATGTGGGTCTCTGGACCCGAACTAAACAGCTGGATAATCCATGATCGCATTCCACATTCAGGCTGCACAACACAGGTGTGAATCCAGCCTTACCAATATTACAAGGAAGGTGATCAATGTATTTGCACCAAGCAGTAAAAAAAAGTAGTGTGCATAAGGCCTTAAAGTGGTTTTCCAGTGAATAAAAATGGTTTAGAAACTGAAAAAGAATTGTTGCAAAAATAATCTACTATATGCAATATGTTCTGTACTTTCTTCAGTCTTACCGCAGGAGAAAACAAATCTTGTGCTGATACATCACAGTATAATTTGACCCTGTCCCAATAGGTCTCTGACCCCCACCCCCAGGCGGCACGATTTTCTGGAGACAGTCCTCACCACACCATTGGTGTCCGGCCCCCTTCTCGCTGCACCACGTCATCAAATGCCCGCAGCGATCTAAACCTATAAGTTACACAAATGCAATAACGGCATGATGAATAAGACTTGACCAAATATCAACTACACCCCAAACTGACCCGTAGTGCAGAAGTACGATGGGCAGCGTGTCAATTTACACTGCGAATTTACACCATATTTTACATCTACTGCAAAAAAGAGAGTATATCAAAAGATATATATATTATTGCAAAAAGAAAAAAAAAATAATAAAATAAAATGAAAAAAGGTCAATGGCAAGATATATGAAGCTGTTGAATAGAGTTGGAAATACACAGGATAAAAGAATAAAAATGTGAAGGTGGTCTTACTGAGCAGCATGGTTCTTCTGCATGGGCCAGAATCAAAGCCATGCTGAGCAGTCATGTGTCCGCCACCCTTCCTGCTTCAATGAAACACAAAAACAAATAAAGAAACACAAAGCATTGTGTAGTAACAATAGAAAGCTTCCTCCCAGCCCGCGAGACTGCGGAGATCTGGAGGTGAGAGGGGGTGCACACTGTACAGACGCTCCTGAACTATGGAGTAGAAGGGCAAAGAATCGGAAAAACACTGTCACATGTTGACATGCACCTTAGGTTTTCTTCACAATTCCTGACAATTGATCCTAGTACATACGTTCCTTCCATTAGGGTACGTCACACAATGGCTTTTTCAGACAGGTTTGGAGCGGGACTGCTCCGAAACCCACCGGAAAAAGTGCTAAGAAAACGCTAAAACCATGAACATACACTGTCCCGAAACTCCAGTAATCGTTCTCACTTCCCAAACACTTACCTACTGTATAAAGAAGAGGCGCTGCTACACAGTGGTACACACGGCCCAGGCACAACTTTTTGGAGATCTGTTGCTGCCATCAATATCTAAAGGAGTTAGGCTATGTTCACACATCACTTTTTTGATGCATTTTTTTATGCAAATTTTCAGCTGCATTTTGCCGTACCAGCAAAGTCTCTGATAGTCCAGAAATCTCATGCACACATCATGCTTTCTGTTTGATCAGTATTTTGTGCTTTGCATGGTTTTTTGCAGAATAGAGCCCATCTCTTCTCTCAGCGTTTTTCCCCCATTGGAAGTAATGGTCGGTGGAAAAAAACGCAGGTGTCAGTTTTTACTGAACTTTATTTACATGCATAAAGAGACAAAAGGACAGTGAAAAAAAACACAGCAAAAAAAAAAGTAGCAAAATCCTGAAAAAACCTTCCTGGCAAGAGATCAGGTTTTGTGCTGAAAAAACACAATGTGTGAACATAGCCTTAGGTAATTTTTTCAAAAGCAATGGAAAAACGTCCAAAGTTCAATGTCTGATCGGTAGCCTGTGTTTTGTTGTGAATAAAATATGACTGCGACAGATTTTTAGATCATTGTATTCTGGTTTTCTTTACATTTTACACAGTGTCCCGACTTTTTTTTGGAATTGGGGTAGTACATGTCTATACTCATCAGCTATATGATGTACTCGGGAAATAATTACAGATGCCCTGGGCACATATGCCATCATGTTTGTACATCGGTAAATAAAGTCTTTGGCTGTGGGATACATTCGATTAAAACAGAAATAATATTTGTAAGGAGAGAAATCTCTGTCCCAACACGTTGCACACTTATATGTTAATGTGAGTGTGTGAGGTCTTATGCCCTGTCTGCTAATACATATGCGAAACACCCAAAGATTAGCATCTCCTCCCATTTATCTCCTTCATCCATCCTAGATGGCATCTCCGAGACACAAGCATGACGCTCTCATCAAATCAATGGCTCCGGATCTACTCTGACGGCGGAGCCATATCACGTCATACAAAAGCCGTTAAGAAAAGGCCATGAATAAGGAGAGATTTCATGGTGCGGGAGGGGGACTGACAGGCTAATCAATGTCTGCAGTCCGTTATCACCATTTACTGCAACATCCAACCTTGTGTCTATTGATTCTCCCGATACACCGATGGCTGCAGCCATTGATCAGCGCAGCATTAGTATCATTTACATGGGATGGATACCAGTAACCCAACGCTGGGCTCAATCCCATGTTCTGCTACTTCTGCTTTCACAGTTACACCCAGCAGAGGTTCTCAGAGTTGTTCCTCAGACATCTAATCATTTTATATTCGTTGCTCCTACATTACTAGTGGGTGCCTGGCCGGAAAGTGTTCGTAAAGGGTAACTGTACTTGGAAGAAACTTCAGAACATGCAGTCCTGTGTGTACATGATTAATAAGAACATCTGTGGCCATTATATGACTTGTATCCTGCGTTTTCACCTCTGCAAGATCTCTCTCTTAATTTGCAATTGACTCTGAGCTGGTGGGTGGAAGCTAGCTGGTATGAGGTCTCCTATACACAGCACACAGATTCCTCGGTTAGCACATAGAAACAAGCAGCAGTAGCATGGAGGACAACACACAGCAATACTGAGCTGTGGTGATGTGAATCCAGCTCTAAGGGTGCTTTCACATTGCGTTTAGCAATATGCTCAGTGGCCCTGTTGGGGCTTAAGTCCGAACCCCCCACCCCCACATCCCTCAAAACATTATTCGGACGTATGCGGAGACGAGGCCGTAGACTATAATGGTACCAGCAGAACGAACATGAGCTGTGCCGTGCATTAGTTTTGGCCATGTATGCCTACTGGAGGCAGACACAGTCTACTAAGTCTGAGTGTCCGCCGCCAAAAATGATGCACGACAGAGCACACGTTCGCTCTGTCGGCACCATTATAGCGCATATGTCCGACGCAAGCCCCGATGAGACCAACGAACGTTTAACTAAACGCAATATGAAAGCACCATTAGGTGAGGTAAGAGACTTGTTGGAAAGCTCAGCACAATTTTTCTGTGTCTCCCTCTGCTCCTTCTCCCCTCTCTTCATAGAGTAAAATAGGCTGTGTAACCCAACACCTCAATGTCCATCAAGTTGAGCTATTTCTAATTATTTTTTTGTCAGAATGGATGGTAAATTCAGGACGCAGGGGGGAGAGAAAAAAAATGCGTCCTAATTGGGGAAAATTAAACCGTTCACTTTTAGATTACAAAGTTTCTAAAATGTACTTATAATATTGATTGATGTAAAGTTTGCTGAATGAAAGAACAGTTCCCACTTAAAAGGGATAATCACAATAAACGCATAATGCCTAGTTAAAATACCCGGTGCCCTCCTTTTCAATCATTCTGGCATGGTTTCTCCGATTCCCAGTCCTCCCTTGATTTATGAAAGATGATTGTTAGTTTTTCAGACCTCCCCCATGTTCTGGGCTAGTCTATCCAAGAGCATGGGCGAGTTTCTTAGACTACCAAAGTACAAGTGTCTGCCATAAACTTTTTACATGGGAAAACCCATTTAAAGGAGCTCTCCGTTGTACACTAATTAGCACGAACCCACTGAATTATACTAGATAGGTGATAACTATTTGATTGGTGTGCTGAACCCCACCATAATCATGTGGAAGGCTGAAATAGGGTCTTGCATCCCATGTTCTTTCATAGTCGTCTATTAGTTGAAAGTCTGGGGCCAGAAAGAGCTGAATTTATTATCTGGTCACATTTATGCCCTGCTGCTCCCTTCTAAGTCCACATCAATAAAAACTGATCTGCTATCCTTATCAGTGCCACAGAGCAGCAGCGGGTGTATGCGCAGCCAGTCAGCCTCCAACTTCAGGAAAAAATGATGGATCACACGAGAAATACGTACAAATATTATATATACACACACGATTATACTATCTACTATATAATTGTCTTATCCCGTCTGTCTGTCCTGGAAATCCCGCGTCGCTCATTGGTCCGGCAGCGGCCAATCAGCGCCGCGGGATTTCTGAAAAAAGATGGCGGCCGTTAGCGGCTCATCTGGCGGACGGAGGTCAGCGGTGATGCAGCCGGGAGATGAGCGGCGCTAGCAGCACAACTACCCCGACCGGCGCCGCTGACCTCCATGCGGCTAACGTCGGAAGATCAGCAGCTTGGCCCGCTGAGCTCCCGACAGCAAGTGTGAACTGAGGACCGGGGAGCGGCGCCGCCGGTCGGGATGCTTCTGCTGCGAGCAGCAGCTCATCTCCCGGCCTCTCGCAGCAGAAGGAGCCGCACAGGCAGCGCCGCTCCCCAGTCCTCGCTAATACGGAGCCGCACAAGCAGCGCCGCTCCTGGGCCCACACTAATACGACGCTGATTGGTCGCGGTGGCCGGCCGCGACCAATCAGCGAGATGGGCGGCAAATTTAAACACTGCTGTGCTGATTGGTCGCGGCCGCCAGCCGCGACCAATCAGCGATTTTGGCGCCAAATTTAAACACCGCTCTGCTCATTGGTCCCGGTCGCCGGCCGGCCGAGACCAATCAGCGAGATTGCCGCCAAATTTAAACAACGCTCTGCTGATTGGTCGATTTTATCGCCAAATTTAAACAAGCTCTCCGGTCTTCACTAACACAGTTCGCTGATTGGTCGCGGCCGCCACCCGTGACCAATCACCGATATTGCCGCCAAATTTAAACACCGTTTTGCTGATTAGTCGCGGTTGCCGGCCGCGACCAATCAGCGATTTTGGCGCCAAATTTAAACAACGTTATGCTGATTGCGGCCGACCGGGTGCATACATATTCTAGAATACCCGATGCGTTAGAATCGGGCCACCATCTAGTAAATTATATATGCTTACACACATATATGCACATTATATAAACACACACATACTGTGTATAAAACACTAATAAATATACACTGCTCAAAAAAATAAAGGGAACACTTAAACAACAGAATATAACTCCAAGTAAATCAAACTTCTGTGAAATCAAACTGTCCACATAGGAAGCAACACTGATTGACAATCAATTCCACATGCTGTTGTGCAAATGGAATAGACAATAGATGGAAATTATTGGCAATTATCAAGACACACTTAATAAAGGAGTGGTTCTGCAGGTGGGGACCACAGACCACATCTCAGTACCAATGCTTTCTGGCTGATGTTTTGGTCACTTTTGAATGTTGGTTGCGCTTTCACACTCGTGGTAGCATGAGACGGACTCTACAACCCACAGAAGTTGCTCAGGTAGTGCAGCTCATCCAGGATGGCACATCAATGCGAGCTGTGGCAAGAAGGTTTGCTGTGTCTGTCAGCGTAGTGTCCAGAGGCTGGAGGCGCTACCAGGAGACAGGCCCGTTCACCAGGAGACATGGAGGGGGTGTAGGAGGGTAACAACCCAGCAGCAGGACCGCTACCTGCGCCTTTGTGTAAGGAGGAACAGGAGGAGCACTGCCAGAGCCCTGCAAAATGACCTTCAGCAGGCCACAAATGTGCATGTGTCTGCACAAATGGTTAGAAACTGACTCCATGAGGGTGGTATGAGGGCCCGACGTCCACAGATGGGGGTTGTGCTCACAGCCCAACACAGTGCAGGACGCTTTGCATTTGCCACAGAACACCAGGATTGGCAAAGTCACCACTGGCGCCCTGTGCTCTTCACAGATGAAAGCAGGTTCACACTGAGCACATGTGACAGACGTGACAAGAGTCTGGAGGGCCCGTGGAGAGCGATCTGCTGCCTGCAACATCCTTCAGCATGACCGGTTTGGCAGTGGGTCAGTAATGGAGTGGGGTGGCATTTCTTTGGAGGGCAGCACAGCCCTCCATGTGCTCGCCAGAGGTAGCCTGACTGCCATTAGGTACCGAGATGAGATCCTCAGACCCCTTGTGAGACCATATGCTGGTGCGGTTGGCCCTGGGTTCCTCCTAATGCAGGACAATGCCAGACCTCATGTGGCTGGAGTGTGTCAGCAGTTCCTGCAAGATGAAGGCATTGAAGCTATGGAGTGGCCCGCCCGTTCCCCTATACCTGAATCGGATTGAGCACATCTGGGACATCGTGTCTCGCTCCATCCACCACCATTGCACCACAGACTGTCCAGGAGTTGGCGGATGCTTTAGTCCAGGTCTGCGAGGAGATCCCACAGGAGACCATCCGCAACCTCATCAGGAGCATGCCCAGGCGTTGTAGGGAGGTCATACAGGCACGTGGAGGCCACACACAAAACTGAGCTTCATTTTGACTTGTTTTAAGGACATTACATCAAAGTTGGATCAGCCTGTAGTTTGTTTTTCCACTTTAATTTTTGGGGGTGACTCCAAATCCAGGCCTCCATTGGTTAATAAATTTGATTTCCATTGATGATTTTTGTGTGATTTTGTTGTCAGCACATTCAACTTTGTACAGAACAAAGTATTCAATGAGAATATTTCATTCATTCAGATCTAGGATGTGTTATATGAGTGCTCCCTTTATTTTTTTGAGCATTGTGGGGAAAGGGAACACTCAAACACATATACACACACACACGCAGTCAAAGTAAATAAATACAGTTATATGAAAAAGTTTGGGCACCCCTATTGGGCACAGTTCTTAAAAGAGTAACCATTTTCATTTCATATATCAATAATACAAATGAAAATAAGTAACTTTGTAATATATCTTATCAGAGAAATCTGCTTCTTGCTTCTACAGGACTGATCATTCATTGTCAAAATTCTCAATTCACGGGTAAAAATCTATATTCAGTGAATAAAGACTTATTGCTGAGCTAGGAGATGACAGTTGGTGCTCATAAAGTTCTATGTAGAACGGAGGGGTGAAGGCTGTAACTACATAGAATCTGCCTTATCTTCCATCTCGGTAATATAAATATCTGTAGTCACTGAAGACAGTTTACCTGTGAATTGAGAATTTTGCTCATGACTAATCTGTCCGTGAAGCAGACTCCTCTGATGAGATATTACAATATTACAAAGTTTCTTACTTCCATGTGTACTATTGTTTTATGAAGAAAAACAATAAAAAAAAACGACGGCTACTAGAAGTGTTGGATTAAGTCTGTAGGCTGAACAATGACTCACAAATCAAAGTATACAAGAGGGTGGAATAGAAGGATATATAACTTATAATAGGTGTATAGTAACCTCTGTATATGTATAATCGCGAGATCATCGCCTGGTGTCGACAGATACATGGCGCCAAGAATCTTAGTCATATTTTGACACAACCTGGACCAGATACCCTCTATGTGCCCCCTCGGCATTAAAGTCATTAATGAACCCCTGGACCTGGTGTGTGTGTGTGTGTGGGGGGCGGGGAACGCTAGAGAAATATGAGCATACAGTATGGGGAGCACGTTGTGAGAGATACTTATCTGGAGATATCGATCATATATTTGTGAGAATTAGACTATATCGGAGTATATCTGATAATTAGTCGGCATTTTTATTAATCGCCATTATTTTTTGGTTTAACAGTTCTCTTCTCTAACTGGATGCGTTGGATATGGACGGCTCACTCTACTGACATTCAAGGGTATACCAGGTACAGTAAGGGTGGGACGACGTAGCCATTTTCGAACATCTATTAGGGTGCCAACCTCTGCGGTTAGGCAGGGTCTATGGTTGTCTATATGGGATACTATAAGGTCACTACAGGTCTTCTATCTTTCTGATTCATCTATACCTTGATGTGTGAGTCAGCATACAGATCTAAGCTACCTACCTTGGCTGCTGAATCCAACACTGACAATTCTAACGGTACCAGTAAAAAGTTTGGACACACCTGCTCCTGCACTGATTTTCCTTAATGGAATGTGCACATTATAAAATCAGACTGAAGGCAGCAAAACCAGGAAGGAACACGTGGAAACAAGGAGAAAATAAACCCCAATATGTTTTGAATATTGGATTCCTCATAGTACCCCCCTTTTACTTTGATGACAGCTTTACACTCCCTTGGCCTCTCTGAAGTAGTTTCTTCAGGTATCACCTGGAAGGTCTTCCAATAAACAGGTATGCCTCTTCAAGAACTTCTTTTGTGGAATCATCGGTCTTCACAAAGTGTGACCATCAAATGTGTTTTTCAGAGGGAGTTTTGGTATACACATCCCTACAGTTCTAAGCCAGAATATGGCAAGAAGCAAGCAACTAAGGGAAATGATAGTCCATCATTACGTTAAGACATAAAGTTCATTCAATCCAGATAATTGCCAGAACCTGGAAGATATCATCAAGTGCAGTCCTGAAAACTATCAACTGCTATGGTGAAACTGTCTTTCATTAGGACTGCCCCAGGAGTGGAAGACCAAAACTTACCTCTGCTGCAGAGGATAAGTTCATCAAAGTTACCAGCTTCAGAAACCACAATTTGACAGCACCTCAGATAACAGCCCTCAAAAATGATGAAAAAACATCAAAGTAGCAAACACATTTGAAAATCATCTCTCCAAAGGAAATTGCGATAAGTAGGTCTTTCTGTTCGAATTGCAACAAAAAACCTACTACTGAGGACTGAAAACAAGAAGAGAATTGTTTAGGTCAAGAGACACAACTACTGGACATTAGATAAGTGGAAATCTGTACTGTGTTCTAAGAAAAATTTTCAAATATTTGGTACCAACTCTATGTCTTTATGAGACATAAAAAAGAGGGGACATGTTTGGTGCCCAACGTGAAGCATGGAGGGGCAGGTGGAGCTTTGGTGACAGTGCTGGCGATTCATACTAAGTAGAGGCACCCTTTTTTCTTTACTCCTCGTTTCTATATGTTTCTTTGTGTTTTTGCTTCTTTCTGTCTGAATCTACAATGAGCACATGCCAATAAGTAAAAGGAAAATCCTTGCATGAACAGGCGAGTTACATTTTTTGGCCAGTACTGTCTGAATGTTTGTACTTTTTTTCTACACATAATTTGTCCCACAAAGGAGAATTAAAATTTATCTGCATAACATGCTTTTCTATTTAATGTTAATTTTTTCCCCACTGTAACTAGGACACTTATCGGACCCCAGTTAAAGGGGAAAACGGCCCAACAGATACTCAGCAATTGTGCTCGCCAGGCAGTCCTGATTCTTCTATTCAGCACATAGCTCTCATTGAGCGCTACGTATCCAGCAAAACAGAAGACACAGGTACAACAAGCTGTTTCTGTCTTGTCCCCAGGGTCCCTGGCTGTCTCTGACAGCTGGAGACCCGACCTGCCTCCTGCTAGATTGTAGCTTTATTATGGCACAGGACTAAAGTACACTTAGGGTCCGTGCCCACGATGTGCTTTTCAAGCGTTTTTGCTGCGGAATTTTTGTAGCGTAAACGCTTGGTAATCCTTCCCTTATGGTCCCCAATGGAATTCTGCACTCTCAATGCCCATGCTGCGGATTTTTCCGCAGCGCTTTTGATGCGCTCAAAAATCCGCAGCATGTCCATTATTTGTGCGTTTACGCATGTGGAATTGCCATCTACAATGCATTAGAAAACGCATGGCAATTCCGCGCGAAAAACGCATGTCAAATTCCGCACGCGTTTTTCCAGGCAAGGAGATGCAGAAATGAAGCAGAAATTTTCTGCTTCATTTCCGCATCGTGGGCACATAGCCTTACAGCGGTTGGTCGTTATAGATACCCCAGGACACCAGTATTGTTAATATGACACCCCCTAGTGGATCAGTTAAGCAGCCTGCCCCTAAGCAGCATTTATTCACTGCCGGCTGTATATGAATTGGCCTCTCCTGGAGTCAGTTTCTCTGCTCATTATGTAGGCAGCACATTATCACAATGCACACACCCCGGCTCCAGGATGTGGCTCTGGTCGCAGGGACAGCTGAGCAAGAAGCTCCACATTTTGTAGTTTTACAGTCATTTCAGTATAAGACCTAAACCAAGTACATGTCTATCCCCTTCTAAAAACTGTACTGCAAATGTATTCTTGGACCACTCTATATTACAATAATCCATGTAAATTGAATAAATTGTAAATCCGCTCCAGGCAACCACACTTGGATTTCAGACATATTCAGCAGTAGTACATATGGCTGCAGAAAGCCCCAGTCTGCCGGAGAAGAAAGTAAAAAGTACCAGCCAGCACACTATCATGAACAAGTTTTCCTAGGATTGTTCCATTCATGATTATTGTGCAGTTTCAACACCGGATCAAGGAGCGAGACACATGTTTGTCTGGTGAAATGATCTTTTGGTTTGCACAAAAGATAATCGTTCTGTGGTTTTGAGAACAATGGCAGCCTCTGCAAACTGAACGATCTATTACTGATCCATCGATGCTCATCTGAAGTGACGTGGCCTGTCCGGACATGTGATTAAATGACCAACGCCCGGTAAACCTGTTAGCAGCATCAAGCAGCCTAAATGCTCCCTTAGGCCTTGTGCTCAATACAGTGTGCATTTTGGACACTTCATAAATAGAAAAAGGTTGTCTATTGGGGTGTCCTGACTCTTTCCTAAGAGGATGCTGAAAAGAAGATTGTGCAGTTAAATCTCGTACCCGATCCTTTTATCCTCAAGGAAGATAAGCCGAAGCCAAGTGTCTGGCAGCGGCCTACAACCACATTCTTATTGAAAACACATGCACATTCAACCGAGCTGAGCATGCAGGTGCATAAGGCAGTGGGAAGAATAGCTGCCTGAAGAACAAGGGCCATAAATGGCATATTCCTAGCTCAGCAGGTGCGAGGCTCATAAACGTGGAGTAGGTCATATGTCACCAGCCAGGAGGGGAAGAATGCAGGGTTATAGAGAAATTACCAGAAGATCCTTCAATGTCGGCAACAATAAGGACACACGCAGCGGTTGACAGTTGGGAAACTAGTTAGCCTATTTGTACCCAAAAAGTGAACCTTAAAGAAGTCAACCAATTTTATATTTTAATGCTGTGTAGGAATGCCCTGTTACTCATCAGCCCCTGCTCTGGCGCTGCCTCCCCGCTGCGCCCCCGTGCTTTGCTGACAAGCCTGTAGGAGTGACGTCAGGTGTACTGAGCGCTGCAGACAATGGCTAGCTTCAGCAGTGAAGAGGCCACAGAACTGCTGACCTGATGACTGGTGCTGTGGATGTCAGGGAAGAGCTGGAAAGGCAGCGCTGGAGCAGCGGGCACTCTGTACAGCTCATTTTATTATTTTTAAAACAAGGCAACCTTAAAGACAATTAAAACTTACAAGCTGACAACCCACTTAAGTAGTCAGTTATGGGTCACTATAGCATATCTACAGTTATCCAGAGTCCTTGATGGCAATCAGAGGTACTTCATGATACAATCAGACAAGTTCAAAGCATTTCATCAATTCCACAGGGCAGGGAAGCACCAACATGTCAGACAGCGCTTATCATTCACAAGCAGCATCCCCCCTCCCAATCTAACAATAAAGGAGCATGCTAATGTAATCACTAATGCAGCTTCATGGTGACCTTAAAGTCAGTAGTAATGACAGGCCTCACGTTCAAAAGTACTGAATATAAGCAAAATTATTATGTTGAAACCCCCCCAAACTACTACAATCAGTAAAAAAGATTAAACGACAATAACAACAACTGAAACCCGTTGAGCTCCCACAAGTGTCCATTACCTGCTGCTAGAGGGGGAAGATTTTAAGGGGTCAGTCATGCTCTTCCCACTTCTACCTTAAGCAGGTAAGGTCACATCTACCGATACCTGTCGGGAAGGGTGTTTGATCCGCAAGTACCGGGCACCCGATTTATTCTAATAAATGGTCCAGGTGCAAAGTACCTGCTAATCGTGCACATGTCCTGGCAGGTACTGTTCAAGGAGATGCTACCTGCCATGCTCATCTATCCATGGGAAGTAAGTGGAGCAGGACTAACTCTTTAAAGAAGCTGTCCAATGAAAAGAAGTGATCACCTATCCATAAGGTAGGAAATGTCTAAATCAGTGGGGGTCCTACCGCTGAGACACACACTGATCGGCAAAACAAGGCACTTCTATCCCGGTTAAAATGGAGCAGCAGTGTGCATGTCTGAGCACCACTCCGTTCATTCTGTATGGGACGGCCAAGCACTGTACTCCGCTTTTTCAGAAATTTTCTACGGAGAATGAATGGATTGGTCATCAAGCAAACGCTGCAGCTCTACTCTATCAGGAATAAAAGTGCCCTGTTCAGCCAATCAGGGTGGATCTCAAAATCTGGACCCCCACTAATCTATAAGTTCTGTTGATACCTGATAACTACTACTTTCTCCAGAGAATTCCTTTAAGGAATACAAGATCAGGCAGTTTATTGTCTCAGGAATACAGTCTAGATTGGACAGGCTGGTGAGGACACACAAGGTCACATCTGGCCAAGTTGTGTGATGGAAATGGAGGATTTCATTCCAGGACAAAACCATTCATGAATAAATGTCCTAAGTTAAAAGCGATATAGAGTGAACTGAAAACTGCATGAGAGTCTTATATCCCCAGAGTATCCAGTGTTACCTTCTTCACCATCAGCAAATCTGCTGCATTTTCAATAAATAATAGCAAGTGGAACTGAAAACCACCCCGACTGTGTGCAATACACGAGAGGACTGGAGCACCACGCAGGAAAGCCACTGGCCGTTATACCAAGAGCTCAAAAATGATCCTCATAAGCCAAATGGGATGAGCAACTTATGGAAATGGCACCTTCCTGCCCCCATCACTTGTAGCCAACATACAATGCATTAGAACCTATAGCCAATTCCTGTCTATACCAATAAAGGACGAAAGGAGCGGACGCTTACAAGAACCCTTCGTTCTAAGGATCGGTGTGGAACTCAGAGCAAGGACTAAGCCCTACCAATCAGAACCCATGGCACGGCACTATGCCAGGAGAGTCCGAGAAATAAACTTTACAGAAAAATGATCAGTCCTTCTCTGAGATTAACTTTATTGCAGGTGCCACTATGAAAACACTTCTTGTACCTGTGCCTAAAGAAGGTGTCATCACAGAATCACTGTGTTTCTCACCAACAGTTACTGCAGTTTTCTGTTTTAGACAATCCCTAATTATGTAAAAAGGTGCTTTGCCAATCAGCATCTCAAATAGGGCGCCCCCGTATGACGTAAGTGTTCAATCCCCCTGCAGTTCCATCAGAAAGGAAATAACACATTGCATAAGGTTCATTTAAAGGGACTGTCAGCACAGAATGACTGGTCAAACCATGTACAGGAGCTTGGTGTATCATGGAGGCCCGAGTGCACCTTCCCACCTGTTTTCCCTCTACCTCCACCCCTCTTCTTTATTGAGCCAGAGAATGGTGGATATGGAGAGAAAACAAGCAGGTGGAAGGTGTACTTGGCCCCGCCATGATACACTGAGCGCCTGCACTTGATTTGACCAGTCATTCTGTGCTGATAAACTCCCTTTAAATTAATGCTCTGCCTGTGTAATACAGGATAGGACCAATCCAATAGAGCAAAGAACACTCTCTATAGCCTCTCTCCAACCTGTTCAAGAAATGAGGATCCTGAACAGGGTACTCCCATCCATTAAAGTGGTTGTTTAGCAAACACAAGTTATAACTTATTTATTGATGGTGTCCGACTGCAGGGCCCCTGACCAATAGGCAGAACGAGGCACTTCTACCCCCATTATAAAATGTGCATGCTTGACTATCACTCCGTTCCTTCTCTATTGGGCTGCCGAGCGATGAGTTCAGATTTTTCTGGCAGCCATATAGAGAGTGACTGGAGCGGTGGTCGGGCATCTGACCGGCTGCTGCATTTTGTAATGGGGATAAAAATTCCACGTTCTGCTGATTGGTGCCGGTCATACCCCCACTGATCAGTAAGTGATCACCTATTGTGCAGAAGGGTGATGACTTGTTTTCACTAGACGACCCCTTTGTAACAATTAATTTGTTAATTAATGCTGTTCTGTGATGCTCAATGATAAAAGCAAGCTATAAGAAAAATTCCAGGGGTAAAATGTTATCCTAGGGACACATTGATAAAAGCTCTTCTCACAGGAGACCCGATATTGGCGATTTACATTTACTTGCCTTTTTATTCTGATAGTTCCCTTTCCATAGTGTGGTCTCAGTAATGCTAAGCAGCGGTTTCCCTTCTCTGTCCTCAGCTGGGCGCCAAAGTGAAGGCCAGAGTAATCCGAGACTGACCAGACACCAGCGAGCTACAACCTGACAGCAGTTGTTGGTTGTCAGGGTAGGTATCTATAGCAACCAGTCTGTCTCAAATGACCCAGCTGTCCCGCACTGTGCTGACAGCAGAGGAAGCGAAAAGCAGCTTGGCAGCAGTCCTGTCTTGCCATTCTCATCTCCATATGCATTATTAATAGGATTTATCTAAAAATAAAATGTCAACTTTCAGTTTTCTTCCAGTTCGGCAGTGAAAGGGTTGTGTGTCTGCTGTCTCAGAAGCCCAAGGACAGAGCCCTGCATTAGCCAGGTAGGATGCTACAGAGCAAAGCTCATGTTTGCATCAGGCCTATCACGCTTCATGGTTTCAGTCTTAAACAAAATTTTCACAACACTAAATTTTATAATCCTTGGTCCTTCTGATCTCTAATTTTCCCTGGGATGTCACCATACATCTACAATGTTGCCATATCTGCAAATGCTAAAGTTACAGCATAGCATCCCCGAATACTGTGCCCAGTCCATACATAGAGAACAGTCCAAGGCCAACCACACCTCAGACTCACCCCAACATCCCCTCCCGATGTTTGTTCTGGCTGTTTCCAACATTACCATCATCTGCACCTTCAGATGCCCATTACCCCCCAACAGTTACACACAACAAACGGTCACCTCATTATATCTCTCTATTGCAGTATGTACACCATAATTTACTGTCAGCCATTCTGCCCTATCATTATCAGTACCGCTGCCATCTCTCCCAGGTCAGACCCCAATAACTGCTGTCACCTCACTGCCATCTCTCCCAGGTCAGACCCCAATAACTGCTGTCACCTCATTGCAATCTCTCCCAGGTCAGACCCCTCAATAACTGCTGTCACCTCACTGCCATCTCTCCCAGGTCAGACCCCTCAATAACTGCTGTCACCTCACTGCCATCTCCCCCAGGTCAGACCCCAATAACTGCTGTCACCTCACTGCAATCTCCTCCAGGTCAGACCCCCCAATAACTGCTGTCACCTCACTGCCATCTCCTCCAGGTCAGACCCCCCAATAACTGCTGTCACCTCACTGCCATCTCCTCCAGGTCAGACCCCAATAACTGAGGTCACCTCACGGCAATCTCCCCAAGGTCAGACCCCCAATAACCAGGTGTCACCCCACTGCCATCTCCCCCAGGTCAGACCCCCAATAACCAGCTGTCACCCCACTGCCATCTCCCCCAGGTCAGACCCCCAATAACCAGCTGTCATCCCACTGCCATCTCCCCCAGGTCAGACCCCCAATAACCAGCTGTCATCCCACTGCCATCTCCCCCAGGTCAGACCCCCAATAACTGCTGTCACCTCACTGCCATCTCCCCCAGGTCAGACCCCCAATAACCAGCTGTCTCCCCGCTGCCATCTCCCCCAGGTCAGACCCCCAATAACCAGCTATCTCCCCGCTGCCATCTCCCCCAGGTCAGACCCCCAATAACCAGCTGTCACTCCACTGCCATCTCCCCCAGGTCAGACCCCCAATAACTGCTGTCACCCCCATAACTATCCCCCATAACCCCAGCACACTGCTGCCCTTCATGCAGCCTTCTGTGCCCGGGCAGTTGTTACTCGCTGTCTCCCATGGTGTCCTGCCACCCCACACTGCTGTCACCCCATTGCCCTCCATGATGTGGAGCCTAGAATGGCAGTCACCCCTTCGCCCTCCATGTTTCCTCCTTGGCTCTCAGGTGTCCCCCTCCACCGCCCATAGCTTACTCTCTTCAGTTCTTGCCCCAGGACCACCTCTCACCCCATGCCCTTCATATTACCCCTGCACCTGCTCCATCCTCCTGCTGCCCCTCAGGAGCCGCTTCCCCTGTCTTACCCCATAAGCCACTCCATGTCTGCTGCCCCCTCCGGCTCAGCTCATCCTCGGTGCCTCCCGCTTCCCGGCTCAGGCTCCGGCTCCGGCGGAAGTAAACACAGCACCGCCCGCAGCACGCACACTTCCGGGTCTGACGTCACCGAGCGGGGCAGCATGGGAGGTGGAGAGAGCGGGCGCGGAGCATTGTGGGAAGAGCAGTGACAGCTGCGGGTGGTGGGAGGAGCCTGGGGCGCTGGCACCTCGCAGATGCGACTGTATCCGTCCCCGTGCGGGCATGCTGGGAGTTGTAGTCCGCGAGAGCTGCCGAGTCATGGCGCAGGGAGTAACCGGGTGACAACCGATCCTGCAGCCATGCAGCTGTCACAGAGGTCGTCAGCTGCCATCCCAGAGCCTCACAGCCGCCTGGTCACACAGTGCGGCTTCTCATAGTAATTCAGAAAAATATTAACTGACAGCTCCTTCGCTTCTGTATTGTCCTCCCTTCTTACAAAAGTCGTAACTTTTATATTTTCTATATAATGAGCTGAAAAACAAAAAAAAATCCAAGTGTGAAGAATAAAAAACAGCAATTCCTCCATTGTTTTTTGGTTGCATTTTTATGGCGAACTTTATACGGTAAAAATACCTTGGTGCTCTGATTCCCCCGGTCACGATTACGGCGACTCCAAACTTGTGCAGTTTTATTTTAGATTTTAATGGTTAAAAAATTAAAAACTTTGTAAAAAAAAAAAAAAAGTCTGTATTTTCGCAGCCCGATACACGTCCCCTACAGAAAAATAAGGACGTTGTGTGGGGACGCGTGTGAGATGTGTGTGTGAGGAGACGTGGGGAACATGTACGAGGGGACGTGTATGAGGAGACGTGTGGGAGACATGTACGAGGGGATGTGTGTGAGGGGAAGTGTACACGTGTGAGGAGATGTGTGTGAGGGGACGTGTACGAGGGGATGTGTGTGAGGGGACGTGTGAGGAGATGTATTTGGGGGCCATGTGTGTGAGAGGACATGTGAGGAGAAGTGTGTGGGGGACGTATGCGAGGGAACGTGTGTGAGGGGACCTGTGCAGTGGATGTGTGTGTGGGGGACGTGTACGAGGGGATGCGTGTGAGGAGACTTTTGTGGGGGATGTGTCTGAGGAGACGTGTGGGGGATGTGTGTGAGGGAATGTGTTAGGGGGCCATGTGTGTGAGAGGACATGTGAGGAGAAGTGTGTGAGGGGACCTGTGCAGTGGATGTGTGTGTGGGGGACATGTACGAGGGGATGTGTTTGGGGGACGTGTGTGAGGGGATGTGTTTGGGGGCCGTGTGTGTGAGGAGACTTGTGTGGGAGACTTGTGCAAGGGGACTTGTTTGAGGAGGCGTGTGTGAGATGACGTGTGGGGGGGACATGTGTGAGGAGACTTGTGTGGAGGACATGTATGAGGGGACGTGTGTGAGGAGACGTGTGCGAAGGGACGTGTGGGGGATGTCTGAGGAGAACATGTGTGAGGGGACGCGTGCGAGGGGACGTGTGCGAGGAGACTTGTGAGGGGACGTGTGCGGGGGATGTGTGTGAGGGGACGTGTGCAGGGGATGTGTGTGAAGTGACGTGTTCGGGAGTCGTGTGCAAGGGGACATGTCTGAGGGGACGTGTGTGAGGTGACGTGTGAGAGGAGACGTGTGTGAGGGGACATGTGCAAGGGGACGTGTGATGGGACATGTGCCAGGGGACGTGTGCGGGGGATGTGTGTGAGGAGACGTGTGCGGGGGATGTGTGTGAGGAGACGTGTGAGGGGACGTGTGTGAGGGAATGTGTTTGGGGGCCGTGTTTGTGAGGGCACTTGTGTGGGGGACTTGTGCGAGGGGACGTGTGAGGAGACGTGTGTGGGGGACGTGTGCGAGGAGACGTGTACGAGGGACTTGTGTGAGGAGACGTGTGCGAGGGGACGTGTGTGAGGTGACGTGTGGGGGGACGTGTGAGGAGACGTGTGTGGAGGATGTGTACGAGGGGACGTGTGTGAGGTGACGTATGTGAGGAAACTTGAGCAAGGGGACATGTGTGAGGTGAGGTGTGTGAGGTGACGTGTGCGAAGGGACATGTGGGGGATGTGCGAGGGGACGTGTGCTAGTGGATGTGTGTGAGGGGACATGTGCGGGGGATGTGTGTGAGGGGATGTGTGTGAGGAGATATGTGCGAGGAGACGTGTGCAAGGAGAAGTGTGCGAGGGGACATGTGCAAGGGGACGTGTGCAAGGGGACGTGTGCGAGGGAACCTGTGGGAGGAGACGTGTGAGGGGACATGTGCGAGGGGACGTGTGCGGGGAATGTGTGTGAGGGGACGTGTGCGAGGAGACGTGTGCGTGAGGGAACGTGTGCGAGGGGATGTGTGTGAGGGGGATGTGTGAGGGGACGTATGCGGGGGATGTGTGTGAGGAGACGTGTGAGGGGACATGTGCGGGGGATGTGTGTGAGGGGACGTATGCGAAGTGACGTGTGCAGGGGATGTGTGTGAGGGGACATGTGCGAGGGGACGTGTGCGAGGGGACGTGTGCGAGGAGACGTGTGCGAGGAGACGTGTGTGAGGAGACGTGTGTGAGGAGATGTGTGTGCGGGACGTGTACGAGGGGATGTGTGTGAGGAGACGTGTTCGAGGGGATGGGTGTGAAGAGACGTTTGTGGGAAATGTGTGTGGGGGACGTGTCTGAGGTGACGTGTGAGGAGACGTGTTGGGGATGTGTGTGAGGGGATGTGTTTGGGGGCCATGTGTGTGATGGGACATGTGAGGAGAAGTGTCTGGGGGACGTGTGCGAGGGAATGTGTGTGAGGGGACCTGTGCGGTGGATGTGTGTGTGGGGGATGTGTACGAGGGGATGTGTGCGGGGGGACGTGTGTGAGGAGATGTGTGTGTGTGAGGAGACGTGTGGGGGACATGTGTGAGGAGACTTGTGGGGGACATGTACGAGGGGATGTGTGTGAGAAGACGTGTGGGGGATGTGTGCGAGGGGACTTGTGTGAGGGGATGTGTGTGGGGGACGTGTGCGAGGAGACGTGTACGAGGGACTTGTGTGAGGAGACGTGTGCGAGGGGACGTGTGTGAGGTGACGTGTGGGGGGACATGTGTGAGGAGACGTGTGTGGAGGATGTGTACGAGGGGACGTGTGTGAGGTGACATATGTGAGGAAACTTGTGCGAGGGGACGTGTGTGAGGTGAGGTGTGTGAGGTGACGTGTGCGAAGGGACGTGTGGGGGATGTGCGAGGGGACGTGTGCAAGGAGAAGTGTGCGAGGGGACATGTGCAAGTGGACGTGTGCGAGGGAACCTGTAGGAGGAGACGTGTGAGGGGACATGTGCGAGGGGACGTGTGCGGGGAATGTGTGTGAGGGGACGTGTGTGAGGGGACGTGTGCGAGGAGACGTGTGCGAGGGAACGTGTGCGAGGGGATGTGTGTGAGGGAACGTGTGCGAGGGGGATGTGTGAGGGGACGTGTGCGGGGGATGTGTGTGAGGAGACGTGTGAGGGGACGTGTGCGGGGGATGTGTGTGAGGGGACGTATGCAAAGGGACGTGTGCGAGGAGACGTATGCAAAGGGACGTGTGCGAGGAGACGTGTGCAGGGGATGTGTGTGAGGGAAAATATGCGAGGGAACTTGTGCGAGGAGACGTGTGAGGGGACGTGTGCGAGGGGATGGGTGTGAAGAGACGTTTGTGGGGAATGTGTGTGGGGGACGTGTCTGAGGTGACGTGTGAGGAGACGTGTTGGGGATGTGTGTGAGGGGATGTGTTTGGGAGCCATGTGTGTGAGGGGACATGTGAGGAGAAGTGTCTGGGGGATGTGTGCGAGGGAACGTGTGTGAGGGAATATGTGTGAGGGGACCTGTGCGGTGGATGTGTGTGTGGGGGACATGTACGAGGGGATGTGTGCGGGGGGACGTGTGTGAGGAGATGTGTGTGTGTGAGGAGACATGTGGGGGACATGTGTGAGGAGACGTGTGGGGGACATGTACGAGGGGATGTGTGTGAGGAGACGTGTGGGGGATGTGTGCGAGGGGACGTGCGTGAGGGGATGTGTTTGGGGGACGTTTGTGAGGGGATGTGTTTGGGGGCCGTGTGTGTGAGGGGACCTGTGTTGGAGACTTGTGCAAGGGGACGTGTGAGGAGACGTGCACGAGGGGACTTGTGTGAGGTGATGTGTGTGGGGGACGGGTGCGAGGAGACGTGTACAAGGGACTTGTGTGTGGGGGACGTGTGTGAGGGGACGTGTGTGAGGTGACGTGTGTGAGGAGACTTGTGTGGAGGACGTGTATGAGGGGACGTGTGTGAGGAGACGTGTGCGAAGGGACGTGTGGGGGAGGTCTGTGAGGGGAACGTGTGCGAGGAGACATGTGCGAGGGGATGCGTGCGAGGGGACATGTGTGAGGGGACGTGTGTGAGGGAATGTGTGCGGGGAATGTGTGTGAGGGGACGTGAGCGAAGAGACGTATGCGAGGAGACGTGTGAGGGGACGTGTGCGGGGGATGTGTGTGAGGGGACGTGTGCAGGGGATGCGTGTGAGGTGACATGTTCGGGAGACGTGTGCAAGGGGACGTGTGCGGGGGATGTGTGTGAGGTGACATGTGAGAGGAGACGTGTGTGAGGGGACGTGTGCAAGGAGACGTGTGATGGGACATGTGCCAGGGGACGTGTGCGGGGGAGGTGTGTGAGGAGACGTGTGTGGGGGATGTGTGTGAGGAGACATGTGCGGGGGATTTGTGTGAGGAGACATGTGCGAGGGGACGTGTGTGAGGGAATGTGTTTGGGGGCACCTGTGTGGGGGACTTGTGCGAGGGGACGTGTGGGGGATGTGTGCGAGGAGACATGTACGAGGGGACTTGTGTGAGGGAATGTGTGTGGGGGACATGTGCGAGGGAACTTGTGTGAGGTGACATGTGGAGGGACATGTGTGAGGAGACGTGTGTGGAGGATGTGTACGAGGGGACGTGATGAGGTGACGTATGTGAGGAAACCTGTGCGAGGGGACGTGTGTGAGGTGAGGTGTGTGAGGTGAGGTGTGTGAGGTGAGGTGTGCGAAGGGACGTGTGGGGGATGTGCGAGGGGACGTGTGCTAGCGGATGTGTGTGAGGGGACATGTGCGGGGGATGTGTGTGAGGAGATATGAGCGAGGAGACGTGTGCAAGGAGAAGTGTGCGAGGGGACATGTGCAAGGTGACGTGTGCGAGGGAACCTGTGGGAGGAGACGTGTGAGGGGACATGTGCGAGGGGACGTGTGTGAGGGGATGTGTGTGGGGAATGTGTGTGAGGGGACGTGTGTGAGGAGATAAGTGCGAGGAGACGTGTGCAAGGAGAAGTGTGCGAGAGGACATGTGCAAGGTGGCGTGTGCGAGGAGACGTGTGAGGAGACATGTGCGAGGGGACGTGTGTGCGGGGAATGTGTGTGAGGGGACGTGTGAGGGGACGTGTGCGGGGGATGTGTGCGAGGAGACGCGTGTGAGGAGACGTGTGCGAGGGAACGTGTGCGAGGGGATGTGTGTGAGGGAAAATGTGCGAGGGAACTTGTGCGAGGAGACGTGTAAGGGGACGTGTGCGAGGGGATGGGTGTGAAGAGACGTTTGTGGGGAATGTGTGTGGGGGACGTGTCTGAGGTGACGTGTGAGGAGACGTGTTGGGGATGTGTGTGAGGGGATGTGTTTGGGAGCCATGTGTGTGAGGGGACATGTGAGGAGAAGTGTCTGGGGGATGTGTGCGAGGGAACGTGTGTGAGGGAATATGTGTGAGGGGACCTGTGCGGTGGATGTGTGTGTGGGGGACATGTACGAGGGGATGTGTGCGGGGGGACGTGTGTGAGGAGATGTGTGTGTGTGAGGAGACATGTGGGGGACGTGTGTGAGGAGACGTGTGGGGGACATGTACGAGGGGATGTGTGTGAGGAGACGTGTGGGGGATGTGTGCGAGGGGACGTGCGTGAGGGGATGTGTCTGGGGGACGTTTGTGAGGGGATGTGTTTGGGGGCCGTGTGTGTGAGGGGACCTGTGTTGGAGACTTGTGCAAGGGGACGTGTGAGGAGACGTGCACGAGGGGACTTGTGTGAGGTGATGTGTGTGGGGGACGGGTGCGAGGAGACGTGTACAAGGGACTTGTGTGAGGAGACGTGTGTGAGGGGACGTGTGTGAGGTGACGTGTGGGGGGACATGTGTGAGGAGACTTGTGTGGAGGACGTGTATGAGGGGACGTGTGTGAGGAGACGTGTGCGAAGGGACGTGTGGGGGAGGTCTGTGAGGGGAACGTGTGCGAGGAGACATGTGCGAGGGGATGCGTGCGAGGGGACATGTGTGAGGGGACGTGTGTGAGGGAATGTGTGCGGGGGATGTGTGTGAGGGGACGTGAGCGAAGAGACGTATGTGAGGAGACGTGTGAGGGGACGTGTGCGGGGGATGTGTGTGAGGGGACGTGTGCAGGGGATGCGTGTGAGGTGACATGTTCGGGAGACGTGTGCAAGGGGACGTGTGCGGGGGATGCGTGTGAGGTGACATGTGAGAGGAGACGTGTGTGAGGGGACGTGTGCAAGGAGACGTGTGATGGGACATGTGCCAGGGGACGTGTGCGGGGGAGGTGTGTGAGGAGACGTGTGTGGGGGATGTGTGTGAGGAGACATGTGCGGGGGATGTGTGTGAGGAGACATGTGCGAGGGGACGTGTGTGAGGGAATGTGTTTGGGGGCCGTGTGTGTGTGAGGGCACCTGTGTGGGGGACTTGTGCGAGGGGACGTGTGGGGGATGTGTGCGAGGAGACATGTACGAGGGGACTTGTGTGAGGGAATGTGTGTGGGGGACATGTGCGAGGGGACTTGTGTGAGGTGACGTGTGGAGGGACATGTGTGAGGAGACGTGTGTGGAGGATGTGTACGAGGGGACGTGATGAGGTGACATATGTGAGGAAACCTGTGCGAGGGGACGTGTGTGAGGTGAGGTGTGTGAGGTGAGGTGTGCGAAGGGACGTGTGGGGGATGTGCGAGGGGACGTGTGCTAGCGGATGTGTGTGAGGGGACATGTGCGGGGGATGTGTGTGAGGAGATATGAGCGAGGAGACGTGTGCAAGGAGAAGTGTGCGAGGGGACATGTGCAAGGTGACGTGTGCGAGGGAACCTGTGGGAGGAGACGTGTGAGGGGACATGTGCGAGGGGACGTGTGTGAGGGGATGTGTGCGGGGAATGTGTGTGAGGGGACGTGTGAGGGGACGTGTGCGGGGGATGTGTGCGAGGAGACGCGTGTGAGGAGACGTGTGCGAGGGAACGTGTGCGAGGGGATGTGTGTGAGGGAACGTGTGCGAGGGGATGTGTGTGAGGGGGATGTGTGAAGGGATTTGTGAAGGGACGTGTGCGGGGGATGTGTGTGAGGAGACGTGTGCGGGGGATGTGTGTGAGGGGACGTGTGCGGGGGATGTGTGTGAGGGGACGTATGCGAAGGGACAAGTGCGAGGAGACGTGTGCAGGGGATGTGTGTGAGGAGACATGTGCGAGGGAACTTGTGCGAGGAGACGTGTGAGGGAACGTGTGCGAGGGGACGTGTGCGAGGGGAAGTGTGTGAGGGGACATGTGCGGGGGATGTGTGTGAGGGGACGTGTGCGGGGGATGTGTGTGAGGGGACGTGTGCGCGGGATGTGTGTGAGGGGATGTGTTTTGCTGGCGAGCTGACGCCTTCATTGGTCCCAATTTAGGCTACATACAGTGTTATATTGGTTACTGTTGCATTTTTGGGGTACTGCAAAACGCAGCTGAAAGTTTGCATAAAAATCTGCAGCAAAATACGCTGCAAAACACAACGTGTGGGAACATAGCCTTACAGTGGAGTGGTGATGGGCATCAGAATGGACCTTCCCCACTGGGTCACAACACTTAAAGGGGAGTGGTGATGGGCATCAGGATGGACCTTCCCCCCTGGATCACAACACTTAAAGGGGAGTGGTGATGGGCATCAGGATGGACCTTTTCCCCTGGATAACAGCACTTAAAGGGGAGTGGTGATGGGCATCAGAATGGACCTTCCACCCTGGATCGCAGCACTTAAAGGGGAGGGGTGAAGGGCATCAGAATGGACCTTCCACCCTGGACCACAGCACTTAAAGGGGAGTGATGATGGGCATCTGAATGGACTTCAGTCCTGGATCACAACACTTAAAGGGGTTAGCCCAAGTTATAACTTAACTTACTGATCTGTGGGTGTCTGACTTCTGGGACCTGCACCGATCGGCAGAACGGGGAATTTTTATCTCCTTTAAAAAGGAGCAGCAGGTTGGATGCCAGAATGCCATTCCATTCATTCTCTATGGGGCTGCCGGAAGAAGCCAATTGCAGCGCTTGGCAAAACCATAGGGAATGAATGGAGAGGCAGTCGAGCATGCGCACTGATGTCCCAGTCTAAGGCCACATTCACACGTTCAGTATTTGGTCAGTGGTGACCCTCCTGTGATAGGGGTTAGGGTTGGCTGCTGGTTTCAGTATCGAACATCTGGTTCTCTTTCGGCGGACTGACTCCGGGGAGGTTCCGCCGGAGGCTAGCCATTCACAAGGTTTTCTTCATGTGGGAATGCTGGATCACATTTTGTGGGTAACGCAGGAACATTGGTCACGGTGTTCTCATCAAAAGGGACAACATGACATATTGGTAGAGTTAGTTGGCACCAAGACTCAGTTGGGTGCACACCTTGTCTTGAGAGGCATCTTCTCATCAGGGTCAGGTCTGGAAATGTGACACAGCGAAGAAAGAGAGAGAAGCTGAGGACTCCTGGCCTCAGAGTAGGTGGAGAAGGTAGTAACAGAGGGATAGCCACAGCTGAAGTGCCAACCAAGATAGCTAACGGGAGCCACTCTTGAGATCGTGTTGCTGATTATTAGACACAGTGATTTCCTGAAGGAGAATGGGACTGCTTTACTGTCCTAAAACGGCTTGTGAGACACTCAACGTTCCTGGCGAGTTGGAGTTGAGTTGTTGCTAGAAGAAATTAGATGTGAACTCTCCTGCTGCACCCCACGGCACACATCCACATAATGTCAGAATTCATGAAACTTCTCAGTGACAGAGGGTTAATGATCAGCCACCACTTATAAGGCCCAAATCTCACCATGTGTTTTAATTTTATTTCATAAAGAGGCATATTGAGTTTTCTTCTGTACTTTCCAGACCTTGAAAAGGGACGTCAGGGAGACTGAAACATGCAAAAGCATCTGCGAATACATCATTTTCGTAAGTAATGTCAAAGGCATGGGCCAAAGGCATCATTTGGGTCCCCATAGGCTCCTGGGTCTGGGTACTTGTGGGACCTCCTAGGATCCTGGGTCTAGGTACATTTGGGTTCCCTTGGTCTCCTGGGTCTGGGTACTTCTGGGTCCTCCTAGGCTCCTGGGTCTGGGTACTTTTGGGTCCCCCTAGGCTCCTGGGTCTGGGTACATCTGGGTTCTCCTAGGCTCCTGGGTCTGGGTACTTTTGGGTCCCCATAGGCTTTTGGGTCTGGGTACTTTTGGGTCCCCCTAGGCTCCTGGGTCTGGGTACTTTTGGATCCCCCTAGGCTCCTGGTACGTTTGGGTCCCCCTGGGTCTGGGTACTTTTGGGTCACCCTATGCTCCTGGGTCTGGGTACTTTTGGGTCACCCTAGGCTCCTGGTACGTTTGGGTTTCTCTAGGCTCCTGGGTTTGGGTACTTTTGGGTCTGTCTAGGCTCCTGGGTCTGGGTACGTTTGGGTACCCCTACGCTCCTGGGCACAATTGAGTCCCCTAGTTTCCTGGGTACATTTGAGTCCCCTAGTTTCCTGGGTATGTTTGAGTCCTCCGAGGCTCCTGTGTACGTTTGAGTCCCCTAGTTTCCTGGGTACGTTTGAGTCCTCCTGGGATCCTGGGTACGTTTGAGTCCTCCTAGGCTCCTGCGTACGTTTGAGTCCTCCTAGGCTCCTGCGTACGTTTGAGTCCCCCTAGGCTCCTGGGTCTGGGTGAATCACCGAGTTCAATGTTGGCGCCAGGGCAGTACTGTTAGCAGGAAATGCATGAATTTATGTGTATGAATTGATCAGCTTTTTTTATCTGAAAAGTCAATAAAGTCAGTAGAGTAAAAAAAATCTTCTTTTTGGGAAGAGAAGTGGTTAGATCTGAAATACTTGTCATCCGATAGGTAATAATCTGACACTTCTGCACATACATTACTTTTCATGATCCCCAGCAGATATTTACCTATATACAATGTACGAGATGTTTGTACGGTGTTGTGAAGGTGAAAACTATCATTTCTGCTAAGATCTAACCCCCGGTACTGTTACACCAGAATACATGGAAGTTCTATCAATATGTTATTATGCTTTGCTTATATAGCGCCATCATATTCCGCAGGGGGCAATGTGTAAGGAGTAGGACCCACAGGGTAAGTGATTGGTGAGCTGTGAGGCTGGAGCTAGAAGGGGTTTGAGGTGGGAAATTGTTTTGGGAATAATATAGCAGTAGAGTAAATCAGTCAGTGGTCTAAAATAGTTTTTATTGGACACTTGTGGTGCTCAGGAGCTAAGTGAGAAGATCTCAGACTGGCAAATATTACTGCACCATGTGGAGAGGACAACCATCATGGGCCTGCTCTGTACTGCCATCTACTGGAAATTGGATTAAACTCAAATTCTTGCAGTTTAATGACATCCTTTGGCCCTTACTGGATGCAAATTATTTTTTACACAATATTTTGGTGGACAAAACCCCCCATAAAATATGGATTCATAAAACTGTTGTATTTTGTAAATAATCTCACAAATTGCACTGCAGCATTCACATATCTAAACATTCACAAGCAATTCTATCTCCCTTATAGAGGCTGCTTGTCTGGTGGCGTCTGTCAGACATTAACATAGCTAAATAGATATATCTTTCTGCCAACACAAGATGGTGATTTAAAAGGAAATACCCCCCCCCCCCAAAAAAAAAAAACCCAAAAACTAAAACATAGGGCCCGCAAACCTTTAGTATTAAATTAATGTACAGGTGCACAAATATATGAAGACATACAGTATGCGTCAGCACACTGCGATTAATGAATATACATGGGCCACATTGCATCTGTACATTCATTTAATACTAAAGGTGTGCGTACCCTATTTTTTAGTTTCTTGGGTGTGTGTGCCCCTCTCCAGGACTCAGCACCCTTATCTACACATCCTTCCCAGACCAGGTATTAATTGCGAGCTGCGTGCCTGCTTTTCTTTTCCATCCCCATTCATATGAGGTCTAGTCTGGCACATGGAGAAGTACATTAGTGATGGGACCATCCATATTTAGGTGCACCTTGACGTGGTTGGATGGCTTTTGTGCTCTTTGATCCAAAAGTTCTAATGCGTTACAGCAATATTGGAGTTGATGTATTCATTAGTCGCAGTGTGCCAACCCATCATGTAATTAATTTAAAATGAACCTGTCATGTGATTCATGCTGCCATGGATAGGGAGAACCAGGTGAGGAGAATAGACTAGTCTCGGGGTGGGTTCTCACCAGTTACCAGTCCTGCTGTCTACTATATTTTCTCTGAAGCCCTGCAGCATTTCAGAATGTAACATAGATATCTGCATTGATGGAGCCTGTCATGGTTCGGGCAGCAAAAATCACCCAACAGGATCCTTTTAAATTACTGTCTCACATGGCCGCATGCAATATTAGTTCCCAGAACTTAGAACCAATAAGACCTTTAAAAGGGTTGTTCTCGAGATCTTTCTTCAGAAGCATACTGCTCCTCTGTCTACTGTCTTCCACTTTGCCGCTGGGGGTGCGGTGCGCCCTTGAAATTTGACAATTCGGGTCAGTGGCATGGTCAGAGGTGTATCTAGGTTTTCTGGCACCCGGGGAAATAATTCAATTTGGTGCCCAACACCCCCAAGCACATATGCTATTTGTACACTTGTGCCGGAGAGCTGCTCTCCCTAATTCAATGTTCAATGAAAAACTGAGAGAAGCAAAAAGAAAAGATCGTTATCACGTGACTATAAGTATGAAAATCACATATGAGTGAAGGAGCCATGTGATGACTGCTGGAACCTGCAAGCAGAACTGAATCCTAAGGGCAGAGACAGACCTCCGTATAACTTGTGCGAGGATCGCATCATAAGCCTCGTACTGGCTCTCTGCCCTCCTGACCGGAGCTTGACAGCTGCATAGAAATCCATCACGCTGTCATGCTCAGGTCAGGAGAGGTGCCGGCCAGTCCGTTCAGTGGGATGCAATCATTGCACGAGCTATACGGCAGTGTGTCTCTGCCCTTACAGTGTGTATATTACACACTGTTAGGATCGGCTACAGGGCTTTATTTTATAATTAAAGGGCTTGTTCAAGTTTGAGATGAAAGTCTGCAGTCACTCTCTGTAGCTGCAGGCTTCTGAATTCTCACAGCACATGTACTGCACACTTTTAGGATTCTTCCTTGCCGGTGGCAAGAGTGGATGGTCATGTCAGCACAAGTATGAGATTTGTATACTTCTGGCCACATTCTGACTAGACGTGTCCAGCCTCTCTCAATTCATTGTCATTGAGTGAGGGCACGCATGTCTAGTCGGCATGTGACCACATGTATGTAAATCGCTGGCACGAGAGAATCCTGACAGCGTGCAGTGCGCACTGTGAGAATTCAGAAGTCTGCAGTCACATAGAATGACTGCAGACTCATCACAAACTTGGACAACCCCTTTAATGCTCCTAACAAATAATAACATGATGATTAGTCAGTATCACAAATAACATTTACATCCCGGTACCTGATAGATGATGTTGTCTCTGGAGTATCTCTCTTTCTTTTCTTCTTCATCTTGTCCAGACACCATGATGATTTTTCCCATCCACAGCTCGTCTCTGCTTCCATCTTCTCCGGTCTTCTGCAGCACATCCCCACATGGTGCCCTTAAAGACAGCAGTGTCATTATAATGCTCCTGAAAAAAAATACTGCACTGCGATGAGCCCCTGAATAAATAATTGCCCTTCACTTTATTCCCTGCACAAAATATGACCCCCACATAGTCCCTCTTATAGTGCATGCCCTCCACACTGCCCTCTCCTTTCCATACTGGGCCGCCTCTTCACACTATCGTCTCACACTATGTCCCCCCTATAGGGCCCAGTCTCTATACTGTGCCCCCTCACCACACTCTCCCCCTACTTGGCATACTGTCCCCTCCTGGCTGTGCCCTTACACTATCCCCCCATGCTACCCCCCTCCACATTACTCAGTCTTTATTCTGTGCCCACTCACACTTTTTTCCCCCCATACTGTCTCCTCACACTATTCCCCCTCACTCGTCATACTGTCTCCTCTCACGTTCCCTGACTCCCTATACTGTGTCTGTACACATCCCATCATTCTCGCTCCCCATACTGTGTCCGTACACATCCCATCACTCTCGCTCCCCATACTGTGTCCATACACATCCCATCACTCTCACTCCCCATACTGTGTCCATACACATCCCATAACTCTCGCTCCCCATACTGTCCGTACACATCCCATCACCCTCGCTCCCCATACTGTATCCGTACACATCCCATCACCCTCGCTCCCCATACTGTGACTGCACCTATGCCCCCACTCACTCCCTATACTGTGTCCACATACATTCCCCCTTCACTCCCCATACTGCGTTCACACCCATCCTCCTCATTCTGTGTCCGCACCAAACCACCCACTCACCATACTGTGTCCGCACCCATTCCTCCATACTGTTGCCTCATACATGCACCCAATCTCCCCCATTTCTTCCTCATACTGTGTCTTCAAATTTCTCCCACTCCCCATATTGTGTCTGCACCTTTCCTTTTCTTGCTCCCCAAACTACTGTCCTCAAATCTGCCCCCACCCCCGTTACAACAAATCTCCCCAACCCCTCCCCTGTTACACTAAATTAAGCACCCCCATCACACTGCTGGTGTCGCTCTGACCCGGAGGTCAGAGCTTCAATTGTACTCATGTCTGAGTACAATCACCAGGAGCTGGCGCTCTGCAGCTTCTCTGAGCCGGCTGTCAGCCTGACACCCGGCTTAGAGAACGGCCGACTCTCAGTCCGGGGGAATACTGCTGCCGTGGGGAGACACTTCGAACTGCTGCATTAGGTGGCCCGACTGCGCCCCCCTGCCGGCTGCGCCTGGGGCACATGCCCCGGCTGCCCCCCCTTAGATACGCCCCTGGGCATGGTCATGCTTCTCGTCCAAAAAGGCTTTCTCCCATGCAAAGGTAGTTTAGCCTCTGCAGCATCCGAGATTCACAGGGGCACTGAATCCTGCCGGATCCAGCAATCCAGACCATGCAAGCAGTTTGTATGCACTACATTCATTGAAAAGGAAACTGGCCATTTTTGATAGACTGTGGTCTAGAGGTTAACGTTAACCTATGAAATGAGCAGTACAAAAATGAATTAAATGTCCCTCTGTTCTTGAGAATGGAGAAAATTTTTCATAGCAACTAAATTGCAAAAGTGATTGTTTTTACTATTTTACCATTTTATCATGTTTAAACAATACATTTAAATAGTAGTAAATGCTTTAAATAAGATATAAACGGTTTTCTAGCTTTTGAGAAGATACATTTTGGGGAAAAAAAAAATTTGCAAAGGGCTGTTGTTGGCATCCATTGTGTTACTGACTCCAGACCAGGATGCATATGTAGGTCGAGAGCATATGAAGAATCTCTTCTAGGATGCATGTGTGTATGCATTTTAAGTGCTGATACTATGTTTTCAGATATTTACTGTTAAAGGGATTCTCTGCGAAATTATGAAAAAAATAGCTAAAGGAAATGTAATTTAATATATTACTAAAAACTTTTAATTAGCAAATCACACTTGTATTGTCTAAGGAGATAATGACTACAGAATTAAAATGGCTGCAATCTTGTTACACTGACAGAAACCTGTCCTAGAATGTTAATAGGACCTGTGCCTGTGGACATGTACAGCAGAAAGCTCAATCCCCTCCCGTAATGTGTGGAAAGATGTACTCACAGTGGAGATTCTGATCTAATACTGGAGATACCAGGGGTGCTGAGTTAAGAAGAGGCTGCTCACACTGCGGTCCACCATGTGTATCTGATCTAATACTGGAGATACCAAAGGTGCCGAGGTAAGAAGAGGCTGCTCACACTGCGGTCCACCATGTGTATCTGATCTAATACTGGAGATACCAGAGGTTCTGAGGTAAGAAGAGGCTGCTCACACTGCGGTCCACCATGTGTATCTGATCTAATACTGGAGATACCAGAGGTTCTGAGGTAAGAAGAGGCTGCTCACACTGCGGTCCACCCTGTGTATCTGATCTAATACTGGAGATACCAAAGGTGCCGAGGTAAGAAGAGGCTGCTCACACTGCGGTCCACCCTGTGTATCTGATCTAATACTGGAGATACCAGAGGTGCTGAGGTAAGAAGAGGCTGCTCACACTGCTGTCCACCCTGTCTATCTGATCTAATACTGGAGATACCAGAGGTGCTGAGGTAAGAAGAGGCTGCTCACACTGCTGTCCACCCTGTCTATCTGATCTAATACTGGAGATACCAGAGGTGCTGAGGTAAGAAGAGGCTGCTCACACTGCTGTCCACCCTGTCTATCTGATCTAATACTGGAGATACCAGGAGTGCTGAGTTAAGAAGAGGCTGCTCACACTGCTGTCCACCCCATCTATCTGATCTAATACTGGAGTTATCAGAGGTGCCGAGGTAAGAACAGGCTGCTCACTCTGCTGTCCACCCTATCTGATCTAATACTGGAGATACCAGGGGTGCTGATATAAGAAGATACTGCTCACACTGCTGTCCAGCCTGTCTATCTGATCTAATACTGGAGTTACCAGAGGTGCCGAGGTAAGAACAGGCTGCTCACTCTGCTGTCAACCCTATCTGATCTAATACTGTATATACCAGGGGTGCGGAGATAAGAAGATGCTGCTCACACTGCTGTCCACCCTGTCTATCTGATCTAATACTGGAGATACCAGGAGTGCTGAGTTAAAAAGAAGCTGCTCACACTGCTGTCCACCCTATCTGATCTAATACTGGAGATACCAGGGGTGCCGAGGTAAGAAGAGTCTGCTCACACTGCTGTCCACCCTGTTTATCTGATCTAATACTGGAGATTCCAGGAGTGCTGAGGTGTGAAGAATCTGCTCATACTGCTGTCAACCCTATGTATCTGATTGAATAGTGGACATACCAGGGGTGTTGAGGTAAGAAGAGGCTGCTCACACTGCTGTCCACACTATCTGATCTATTACTGGAGATAGCAGGGGTGTTGAGGTAAGAAGAGGCTGCTCACACTGCTGTCCACCCTGTCTATCTGATCTAATACTGGAGATACCAGAATTACTGAGGTGTGAATACTCTGCTCACACTGCTGTCTACCTTATGTATCTGATTTAATACTGGAGATACAAGTGGTGCTGAGGTAAGAAGAGGCTGCTCACACTGCTGTCCACCCTGTCTATCTGATCTAATACTGGAGATACAGGGAGTGCTGAGGTGTGAAAAGGCCGTTGACACTTGTGTCTTCCTTGTCTATCTGATCTAATACTAGAAATATCAGGGGTGCTGAGGTAAGAAGAGGTTGCTCACACTGCTGTCCACCACTTCTTTTTGAACGTGGAGCGGCTAATGTGACCAGGAGATAGTGGGACAATACTTCATATAGGTTATCTCCCTGTCACAGCGGTGGATCTTCCTACTGCACATGCTCACAGGCACCTCTTCTATTAACACTCCTTGAAAGTTTCTGTCAGTGTAAAAGGCGGTGGCCATTGTAATTCCATTGTGAAAAAACAAGAATGATTTGCTAATTATAGGCATTTAAGAATTTATTTACAATGAAATGTAATTTAATTATTATTTTTTTTCTATTTCTGCAGAGCCCCCTTTAAAAATCATAAGTTGAGATGTTAGGTCACATGACTGGCAGCAGTGTGAAGCAAACAAGTCAGTTGCAGATGGCATCCAGCAGAAAGTTTCTAAAAGTTTTTTATATACTGTAAATAAAACAACATGGCTGGAAATTGGAAAAATTATTTGCAAATTTACTGTAGATTTAAATGGCGATTTATTAAAAAAAAACACATTATTACACAACTGAGGCTTTTATCCAGTAGGTCGATCATGGAATGTTGCTCATTTTGCCGATTGTATGCAGATCATGGGATTCATGTAAAAAAAAGTATAGTTAATTGTTATTATTCCTTTATGTCTCCTTACAAAATGTTGAAAGTTTGTAGTTTTAATAATCTAGAAGACTACAAATTACTCAAGTGGTGTAAAATTGCTGATGTCACAAATTTCTGATATCACCTTTTTTTCCTGTAAAGTCGCCTCCACTATTATGAATTGCTCTATTTACAATTATTAAGGCTGGCCATACATTGGGGTCATCCATACTTCTCAATCACGGCAGGATCAGACCACATTCCATTGTGCATGGTGGCGGTATGACTGACGTAAGGCAGAAGATCCTGGATCCTTTGGAGATAATCTGAATTGTCTCTGGAAACACCATGTTCTCCAGATCCAAATGCATGGGGCAGTCAGGAAATATTATCTGCCACAAGAACATTTGACCGACAGTTCTCATGTGTGTCGTCAACTTAGTGGGCTTGTCTCGTTAAGACATATAAGACCCCCAATAATTCCTGCAATGGGCACCCTACTAGCAGCCCGATCAGAGGGTCACTCAAAAGAACAGCTCAGGCCCTGGCAGATCAAACTCCTAAATGTATTAATTTGAATAAAAAAGGGACCTACCCACCTACGCGTTTCTGGTGAGATCACCATGATTTTTGGACCAGAAGGTTCTACATGCCGATCTGTGCATTTTTTTCTGATGTTATCACTATTTTAACTCACTTCAATAAAGTCTGGAATTTTTTACTCCATCTTGAGCTGGATCTCCTCTATATCCTTAACCAATTTATTTCAATGGCCAGCATGTAATACTATATGTACTCTGCAGATGCGGGTGAAGTTGGGGGTTCTGAAGTTTACCCAGCATGAGCAGAAAACTGCAAAAAGACAGTGTCCAGTCATAAAAAGTTAATAATTTTCCCAATAGGGTCCTGAGAAAATAAGCTAAACACAAAATGTCCCTCTACCTGTACCCCAGCTTCAGGGACTCTGGCTGTAAAAGTTTTTTTCCCCTACAGCGCCACCATAGGGCAAAGGAAGAATTTCAATGTGCCGATTCAAATGTACAGTCTGCCAGTGTAATGCAAGGCAGGACAGATCATCCTCAGCGAGAAATGCTTTTTATAGCCAAGGGGATAGTCGACAGGAGATCCTTTCTATTAACTCAGAATTACCAAAAATACAGTTCAGAGCCTCTCACCTAGCCAAATCAGATCTCATACTTTGCACTGACGAGGGGCAATTTCCTGAAACACTGTGTCTGCAAATTGAGATTCTGATTTGGCTTTTATCCTAACACTCATTAAAAGGATCGTTAGTGACTTATAGGATCGCTGCTTTCAACAGGTGGCGCTATAGAGTTCTAGTCCTCTTCCTCTATGAAGAGCCAAGTTGCATATAAAAATATATAAAACTGTGTTTTCTAAACTAGAGTAACCCTTAAAGTCCTAAAATAAGATCGGTATTAAAGAGCTATTCCCATCTTAGCATATCATGGCATAATGCCAGGATGTGGGGGGAAAGATCTCCGAAAAAGGGACCAAGGTCCATGTCGTGCCTTGTTAGTGGGCAGTCGGTAATGGGGATATCAAGTGAAACATCAGAAAGTTTTATCAGCATTCGTCAGAGTCAACCTTAGGATAGGTATAAAAGATCGTTCAGTTTCATCCAGAAAAGTGGGATGATTTTTTTCTAAATGTCATCCGTGTGCAATCTGTTTATTACAGCAGCTGCTATTCATCATTTACAGTTTCCTATGTTACAAAGTATCCATTAAAATCAGATTTATACTGTCTCCATATGATATCTGAATTTTTTTTACCCCATGGACAGCACTGGGGCGAAAAATACAGTTTTGTAAATGAGCCCTTACGACTATTCTACTTGACACCGATAAAGAGATCATGTTAGAAAGACACATTTCATGTATTTTATTCTTTTCCAGGATGTACAAAATAATCGTGTAAGTTTCCATAGTCCATAGAACAATCTAATTTTAGTGTCTTGCTTTACAATTTCATTTTCTGTTTTAACATATTAAGGTTTTTTTTTTTTAATTCGGCCTTTAAAGAACTTGATAGATGCTGAATATTCTACTATACTAGATCTTTGGACTGTCAGGTTAGAGAACCACCAAAAATAAATCTGTTCCCAATTTTTGCATTGGAACGTTATCATATTTTCTGAATAATCAAAGACGAATTAAATGAAATTCATTATATATTTAAACCTTGCCAACGAGGGAAGTACAAATAACCTATATCTACACCCTTACTTGTATCACCTAAGAGACACGGACAACCATCTACCTTATATCGGATGCTATATTAGACTAGAAATGTCTCCTTCCACTGTATTCATGCTTCTACTCCATACACAGAGATATTAAAGGCATTTGACCTATAGTGGGTACTTGTCAAATAAAACCTTATAAAGACCCCATGTCCTACAAACATATTCCTGCCTCCCGACACTGACACACACCGTTTAAGAAAACATTAGTCCTTTATTTGATAGGATGTGATCAGTTGCCCAAAGAGATGACACTCTAAATTCACAGGCTTGGTCAGTTTTGACGAGGCACAGTAGGGAAGGGGCCTGGGAAACAGTCCAATCTCACAGAACGAGCCTTCTCCCCCCGCGGTGCTGAGGTGTTAATCCCTCCCGCTGATGAAGTTTTGCATATAAGCTGCCATCAGCCCATTGGAGGCCACCATACGGCAAGGCGTGACGACATCACAGTGTGTTCCGGAGATAGATGCGGTTGAAATTTTAGAGGAAAAGGAGAGAATTGTGGCTCCCGGCTACATCTAGTCATACTGCACAGAACTCACTGTCCCAGTAGAAGATGAAGAGCTATCTCACTCACAGTTCGTATACAAAGGGGCGCGCTCCTAGTAGTGAGCGGGCGGAGAGCGCAGGTACAACAGCACAATGATGATGGTGAGAGTCGCAAGCGCTGAGCTTGTTATGTTGAATAGTCGCGCCGTCTTTGCATCTTCCACAGCCCCGGTGAGGTCGTTCAAGAGTTTCTTGTCTCTGACCTAAAACAATAAAATAAACCAACATATTTAATAAGTGGATGGAGATGTGGATCCTCAGAATGTAAGTTCCTAATTTTTTTTTAACCAAAGAACATTTAAATCATAAAGAGGTTGTCCACTACTTTAGCTTTGATGATCAATCCTTAGACTAGGTCATCAATGTCTGATTGGTCAGGGTCCGACACCCGGCACACCAGCTGATCAGCTGTTTTCGGTGTTGGCCACCGGTCGGAAATGGTCAGCTGCGGATCTGCTCAGTCTTCTGATAGTGGCCGCGGCCTATTTGAATAGGAGGTGGATGTACAGTACCCGGCCGCGGACACTATCAGAAGATGGAGCAGCTCCACAATTGAGCATTTCTGGCCAGCACAGCTGATCGTCAGGGTTGCCGGGTGTCGAACCCCGACCAATCACACATTGATGACTTATCCTAAGGATAGGTCATCAATGATAAAGTAGTGGACAACCTCTTTAAATAGGATTTCTGAGAAAGTACACTATCACCAGGATAGGTCATCAATATGTGATCAATGGATGCCTAAAAGAGCTTAAGAGGGCCGAGATGTTCTAAGGTTCAACCATGCGTCCATCCATGGACTAGGCCTGGTACGACAGGTTGGTGCTTCGGTTGATCATTGTAGGTCTTAGGGAGTTGTATCCTAAGTGGCCAAATATTATCCTATAACTAGACCATCAAAATGTTTTTATGGCAAACCCCTTTAACTCTAAATACTATTAGCAGCTAAGACCATTTTTTTGGTCCACCACGTGAGATTTGTATTTTCTTGCTTGGGTTAATAGTTTCTAACTTGTAATATGGAGGAAAGAATATACAATATTGCCCAAACAGTTTGACTATTTGCTATTAATTAATACAAAATCTGTAATAGGGGCCCTTATAACATGATATTGTTAATACCAGTGTCTTCTTAGACTGCCCCCCCTGAGGCACAAGAGTCCAGGTGTGAAAGCTACCTCTGTACCCCCAATAGTTACACCCTCCTTCCTGAACTCTGCGTTGTCCATATCTGCTTCTTCGTATTATTAACAACTCTGCATACTTATAACTTCTGCGCATAATATGCACAGTGATGCCTTTGGAAGTCAATTTTAGAGGTCGTGTTTTTGTTGATGCACATACCACACCAATTCTCCTGTGTATGCGCTATTCTAGCCTGTATTATTCCGCCACTGCACCAAAATCAAGATCAGCAAAAAAATAATGGTAATTCTGTTTTCTCAGCCTGATTGCTTCAAGATAATGATTGAAACGATACCCATTCATTGTTCCAAATAGTACTGCTCACAGAAGACTATCCCTACTCCCCACACAAGATGACCTCTTTGAGAAAGATCACCTCTGAACTCACAATCTCCATAAAACAGTTCTAATCACATAGCAGTTCCCAAGGTGTAGAGATTGTCATAGAGGCAGCAACCCAACAGTTGCCCATACAAATGTCCCAGCCGCGATTCTCTGCCTCACTGGTCCTGCATTGCTTTGTACTCCTCTATGCATGCCAGCAGCCACATAATGAAGCCATGCCTTCCTGTGCCAATCTCTAGAGTCAAAAATCACCACTGGAGAAGACATATCAGGCACTAAGGATATGGATTTTGCATTCCAGAACATTGTTGAACCATCTCATTGAATCCTGTACTTGGTCAGCATGGGTTTGGGAAGCCAAGAACCACATAATAGAGGCTCAGGATCGCTACATGTCCACTTATTTCTATTGATCTAGTTCAGGGTCAGCTTCTGTGTATATCCATTGTGGTAGATTGACTTACTCGGCTCCTTCCAGAGGTAGACACAGGAATGTTTTCATCTGCTGGTTTATTTTAATATGGCATAAACCATGGCAGGTTCAACAAAATAAACAAGGCCTTGCTGGCATAACGGCAAAACAAAAGATAAATGAAAGCACAGTCCATAGCTTGTGGGGATTCGCCCACTCAGGTTGCAGCATACTTCAGCTCCTTCTGATCTGAAGTTCCACACAGTCTGGAGACTTCCTTCTCCACACACAACAGGAAGAAAAACTCAATGCTGGAAATTTAACTTCTCCAGCCAAACCCTTGAGATGGAAATATGGTGAACAGGCGTCTGCCCATCTCACACTTACTCCCAAAAAAAAAACAACCCAAAATGGCTGATTAACCTCTTCAGCACCTAATATGCTTGAGAAAAGCTTCTGGGTTTCACATCACGGAAGATAGCAACCTCCATGACACATATTTCCCCTCACATACATCGCCAGTGACCCTGTCACACCAGGCTGTGCCAAATAACAAGTATTTTTCTACATTTTGGATGATTCAAACATATTAGACTAGTTTTGTTCAGGACTATGGTTTTCCCTGCAGCAGCTAGTCAGTGTGTTGACTTACAGTACCAGTCAAAACTTTCTATACCCTTGTTCACGCAATGGATTTCCATGATATTATTGGAATGTGCACATTCTAGATTTGGACTGAAGTCAGAAATAGCACAAAGGAACAAATATGAAAACAAGGAGTAAAGAAACATGTGCAAGAAACCAGAATATGTGATAAGTCCTCAAAGAACCTTCCTTTTACTCTTATGACAGCTCTACATTCCCTTGGCTTCTCTCAAGCAGCTTCATCAGGTATCACCTGGAATGGCTTCTAATGAATAGGTATGCCTCTTCAAGAGTTCATTTGTGGAATCACCAGCCTTAACAAAGTGCTTGCGACCATCAGGTGTGCTTTGCAGAGGAAATGTTGGTACACAGTTCCACACAGTTCTGAGCCCTTTTACACAACTGTTCTAAGCCAGAATATGGCAAGAACCATTCAACTAAGTAAAGAGCAATGACAATCTATTATTACTTTTAAGCATTCGGGAAAATTGCTAAAACCTTGAAGCCATCTCAAGTGTAGTAGTGAAAACCGTTAATTACTATGATGAAACTGGCTCTCATGAGGACCACCCCAGGAAAGGAAGACCAATAATTACTTATGCTGCAGAGGATAAGTTCATCAGTTATCAGCCTCAGAAACTGGAAATTGACAGAACCTCAGATAACAGCTCTCATAAATAATGTACAGACATTAAGTCACAGGGCAGGGACATCTCAACATTGACTGTTCAGAGAAGACTGGAAAAAGCTGATCTTTATGAAGGAATTGCTGCAAAGAAGTTAGTACTGAGGATGACAAACAAGAAGAAACTTGTTTGGGTCAAGAAATACAAGGACTGGACAGTAGATCAGTGGAAATCTGTATTGTTGTCTGATGACTCAAAATGAGAGATTTTTTGAGACCACCCACCATGTCCTTGTAAGATGCAAAAAAGGTGAGCGGATGGTTTCTACATGTGCGGTGCCCACTGTGAAGCATGGAGGGGAGGTGTGATGGTGCTTTGCTGGTGACAATAGTGGTGATTTATTCTAAATTCATTGCACACTTACCCAGCATGGCTATTACAGCATTCTGCAATGTCATACTATCTGGTTTGCACTTAGTGGGACCATCATTTGTTTTGCATCAGGACAATGACTGAAATCACGCTTCCAGGTTATGTAAGGACAGTGTGACCAAGTGGTGGGTTTGAGTGCTTCATCAGATGACATGGCCTTCACAATCACCCAACCTGCATCCAACAGGACAGAAGAGTGACAGTAAAGCAGCCAACAAGCGTTCAGCACCCCTGGCAACTCCAAGACCACTGGAAGCCATTCATTCCATTCCTGATGAAAATGCTTGAAAGAATGCCAAGGTGGTGTAAAATTGTCAGTAGAGTAAAAGGGGGGTACTTTGACTCATAATCTGCTTTGTTTTACTTGTGTTTCTTTACTCCTTGTTTCCATATGTGTTCCTTTGTGGTCTTGCTGCCTTCAGTCTGAATCAAGAATGTGCACATTCCAATAAGAACAAGGAAAACCATTGTATGAACAGGTGTGTCCCAATTTATGAGATGAAAATAACCTTTTAATTGGTTAATATTAATGTGTGGCGTTATAGACTTAGGTTCGTTTTTATACTTTTTGATTATTATTATTATTTTTTTAATGTAGAAAAAGAATTGCTTGTCTATAATTTGTCTAATTTGCCAATTTTGTTGTGTTTTTATTTTCAGGTTTGTTTCGGCTAATGTTTATAAAAAAAAGGGCTCACCTTTAGAGAGTAGGCCAGCGCGATGAAGCCCAGGCAGCAGAAGTTCAGGTAGACAAAGTTGAAGATGGACCACAGGTAATAATCATTTACCTCAGTTGTCTCAGGGGAAATCTCTATGACTGTAACCGCAGGTCCACTTTTACCGGTGGCCACAGACACTGTCCCTGGGGGAGGCTTGGTCGTCTTCTTCTTCTCACGCTCCAGGGTGTGTTTACATTGTGGTAGGTGCCACGTACCTTCAACTTTATACGCTTTATTTTCCATGTCTCATAGAAGGAAGGCAAGCAATGTGAGTGCTATTTCTATTGAGGAAGCCCAGAGCCCAAGCCTGCCCGCGAGGAGCAAAAGCGGCTAGAGACAAAAGAAAGTCACAAAGAAAAGATATAAGTACATCTCTATATTGAGATGAACACAAGATAGACCATTCTGTAACATTTACCAGTTACCCACCCAGTGATGTTAAAGCCATTTAGGACATTTAAATCTCTTGATATTTAAAGGGAATATGTCATTGGAAAATTATGTATTGTTTAAATCAGGTTTTTGTGATAAATCCATTTTTAAAAAAAATTGGGCAATTTATTTTTCTATATCACCATCTTTATTAAAAATAAAAAATAGAAACCTTGCAATTTTCACACTGGCCATTGGGACTTTTTTAGACTCTAACTTCCCGTTTCAGGAAACAACACATGTATATAGCCACAGTGAATAGACCTTAACCTTATATAGACCTTATATTGAAGTATCTAATAAGGATGTGCAAAACTCATTATGAAGGGAAGGGGAGCAAAGGAGCTGTGACATCACCCATTGTGATTGGTGGATCCTGTGTTATCAGCTGTGTATAGAGGTATACCAGTCATTATAATCCTGCCTCTGCTGATAAGAAAACTGCTGAAAACTCTTCCTGATTAGACAGGAATTATGAGTCTAAAAAAAAGCCATATTGGCTAATGTAAAAATTACAAGACTTTATTTTTTTGTGATAAGAAATTAAAAATACAACACAAAAATCTGAATTAAGTAGTAGGTCATTATCTGATTACACATTCCCTTTAAATATACAGTACAGACCAAAAGTTTGGGCACACCTCATTTAAAGATTTTTCTGTATTTTCATGACTATGAAAATTGTACATTCACACTGAAGGCATCAAAACTATGAATTAACACATGTGGAATTATATACTTAACAAAAAAGTGTGAAACAACTGAAAATATGTCTTATATTCTTGGTTCTTCAAAGTAGCCACCTTTTGCTTTGATGACTGCTTTGCACACTCTTGGCATTCACTTGATGAGCTTCAAGTGGTAGTCACCGGAAATGGTTTTCACTTCACAGGTGTGCCCTGTCAGGTTTAATAAGTGGGATTTCTTGACTTATAAATGGGGTTGGGACCATCAGTTGTGTTGTGCAGAAGTCTGGTGGATACACAGCTGATAGTCCTATTGAATAGACGGTTAGAATTTGTATTATGGCAAGAAAAAAGCAGCTAAGTAAAGAAAAACGAGTGGCCATCATTACTTTAAGAAATGAAGGTCAGTCAGTGCGAAAAATTGGGAAAACTTTGAATGTGTCCCCAAGTGCAGTTGCAAAAACCATCAAGCGCTACAAAGAAACTGGCTCACATGAGGACTGCCCCAGGAAAGGAAGACCAAGAGTCATTTCTGCTTCTGAAGATAAGTTTATCCGAGTCACCAGCCTCAGAAATCGCAGGTTAACAGCAGCTCAGATTAGAGACCAGGTCAATGCCACACAGAGTTCTAGCAGCAGACACATCTCTACAACTGTTAAGAGGAGACTTTGTGCAGCAGGCCTTCATGGTAAAATAGCTGCTAGGAAACCACTGCTAAGGACAGGCAACAAGCAGAAGAGACTTGTTTGGGCTAAAGAACACAAGGAATGGACATTAGACCAGTGGAAATCTGTGCTTTGGTCTGATGAGTCCAAATTTGAGATCTTTGGTTCCAACCACCGTGTCTTTGTGCGACGCAGAAAAGGTGAACTGATGGATTCTACATGCCTGGTTCCCACCGTGAAGCATGGAGGAGGAGGTGTGATGGTGTGGGGGTGCTTTGCTGGTGACACTGTTTGGTATTTATTCAAAATTGAAGGCATACTGAACCAGCATGGCTACCACAGCATCTTTCAGCGGCATGCTATTCCATCCGGTTTGCGTTTAGTTGGACCATCATTTATTTTTCAACAGGACAATTACCCCAAACACACCTCCAGGCTGTGTAAGGGCAATTTGACCAAGAAGGAGAGTGATGGGGTGCTACGTCAGATGACCTGGCGTCCACAGTCACCAGGCCTGAACCCAATCGAGATGGTTTGAGGTGAGCTGGACCGCAGAGTGAAGGCAAAAGGGCCAACAAGTGCTAAGCATCTCTGGGAACTCCTTCAAGATTGTTGGAAGACCATTTTCGGTGACTACCTCTTGAAGCTCATCAAGAGAATGCCAAGAGTGTGCAAAGCAGTCATCAAAGCAAAAGGTGGCTACTTTGAAGAACCTAGAATATAAGACATATTTTCAGTTGTTTCACACTTTTTTGTTAAGTATATAATTCCACATGTGTTAATTCATAGTTTTGATGCCTTCAGTGTGAATGTACAATTTTCATAGTCATGAAAATACAGAAAAATCTTTAAAATGAGACTGTGTCCAAACTTTTGGTCTGTACTGTATCTAGTAGCATTACATATATATCACATTTTAGCAGTCAATGGAGAAAAGATTGGTTAAGTGACAGGTGCAAGGTAAAGGACAATACAGGTCATTGGAATGCCATTTAATGCTTCAATATAAAACATAGGGTTAAGGTCTGTTCATTGTGGCTATGTACATGTGTTGTTTCCTTAAACAGGAAGTTAGAGTCTAAAAAAAAAAGTCCCAAATGGCCTGTGTGAAAATTGCAAGGTTTCTATTTTTTATTTTTAATAAAGATGGTAATATGGAAAAAAAAATAAATACAAAAAATAGATTTATCACAAAAACTTGATTTAAACAATACATAATTTTCCAATGACCTGGGTGCACTGGGTGGCAGGGAGAACGGTAGAGTGACATTGGAGAGGTCCACATTGCAAGATGTCATTAATTACTAATATTCTGATAATAGAAGTAAGCGTCAACATCTTAAAGGCACATTTCAACCTGATGAGTAGCCAAAGCAATTGGCAAACCCAAGCCTTCTACTGGAGAGTGAAAAATAGACCTGTTTGTGTCTCTCTTGCCATAACTACTTCTTCACCCTCCTTTCCATTCCTCGTCTCCCCCCCATCGCCTATACCCCCATCTCCCAGTTCTGCAGTATGATCCTGCAGCACACATCCATTCTTTGTTTTGCTTTGGGCACTGCAGGAGAAATCCTAACTTGTCAATAACCTGCAGCTTATTGCACTGCGCCCAACAGAATGGAGATCATTGATCCGTATCTATCACCAGATCCCAAGGCTGGCAGCCTCCCGCTGCATTCAACAGACTTCCACAGCATCTCCCATACCAGAAAGACATCAGAGTATGCGAAATACCCCAGAGCATCACATAGTCACCGGCACTAACATTTAATTGGAAGTATCGAGCTGTGTCCAAAGTATTTTCACCCTGGTAAACACCACCCCCCAAAAAATTACTCAATGCAATAACTACACCATCGTATGATTATTCTAAAGCACTGCAGCAGTTTACAAGGACACCAGTCTGCATTTCATGGATCTTCTGCATTGGATATCATCAATATGACCCCTGCAGAACATCACACCGTCTTTGCCCTTTGGTATCATCTTGCACTAAGATGCTGCGGGTATCATCTGGGTCCCTACTCACCTCGCAGGGCTCTCGTTAGGACCACTCTGACCGCCTGTCCGTGACTAGTGGGTACCCCCAGGGAGAGAGAGCCGATAGGAACAGCTGCATGTCTTAAAACAAGAGACCGTCTGTATCAGACAGACTATAGAGGAGGGAGGAGGATAAAGGGGGTGTCCGAGGAGCTGGAAAGAGCGAAAGGAAGGAAGGAGGAGCAGTAAGGAAGGGGATAGGATGGGGGTGTCCATATAAAGATCCACACATGATTCATGTAAACACTTAAGAAACATTGCATACATGAATGATTGATCTAGGAGATGGAGGGGGGTATAGCAGGACAAAGTAAGTTGACCTCTATATGTCTCATAGGAAAGAATCCTGCAATTCTGGATGGTCTGCTGGTTATAACATTTGTAGCACCTAATAGCTTCTGCCACTTCTCAGTGATGCCATGCATGGATGAGCAGGCAGCAGGTATACATTACTGCTGCCGATGCAAGAATGGCAGGCTCTCCTTGACAATACTGCAACGTCTGTCTCCTGCAGGCTGAGTACACAGGCAACAATGAGAATCCCCAGTAGCCCCGCTCCTTGTCCAAGCAGGCATAGCCGCAGGGAAAGCAGCAAGGAGCCAGCAGCAATCACAAATCATGTCAGCGCTCTACACCAATTGTACAAATAGTTGTCAGCTGCCAAATTTCAACCAACGCTTAATTGAAAAGTGTTATTTTTTTTAAGCTCGGATGTAATATCTCAATGAAGTTCAGTTTTCCTATCTCTGACGTATAAAAAAAAGCCAAAATTCATAATAAGAACTTGGATGAAATTTGCAAAAATACAAATCGCCACATCACTAAGGGCTTCCATTGTTTTGTCTTTTCCTTTTGCCTGCAGTGGTTAAATGGGTTTATAATTATTATTTTTTGCATGAATTAATGATCTAAAATAATCTGGATTAAATAGAGAAAATAAGTCCAACTTCTAGTAAGATGCACTATATTTATCACACAGCGTGGTCCTCTGTGATTCATTTGGTGTATCTTGGGAGAGACTGAGCTATTTACAAAATACACATTTATCCTAGGCCTAATATTGTAATTATTGTACATTATCTATGCTTTCTTTACAAATCCTAGATCTATTTCTTACACACTATTATTGATATTTTATTTCCACATTTCTGATGAAGGTTTATAGACCGAAATATCATTTGATTTTCTTTGGATCGTCTGTGTAATAAAACACAAAATTTGCATTAAAAGGGAATCAGTAAGATTAACCCTCTTAAGTCGTCAGAGAAATCTGAATAAAATGATACCTTGATATCTGCGATTCGATGCCTTATTATAGAGTAATCCACATTTTTCTTAATATGTAAATGAGCTGTTAAGATCTATGGGCCAGACATAGATCTCCCTGAGAATCTGAGCTTATTTTACATAAAAGTGGCGTTACCAGTGTGAGACATGTAGATCAGGAGAGCAGACTGTCAGTCATTACATGTCTCACACTGGTTTTGTCCCGTTTCATTTAGAATAAGCTCTGGAGACAGATTCTCAGGGAGATCTATGTCCAGCCCATAGATCTTAACAGCTCAAAAGTTTGGACACACCTTCTCATTTAAAGATTTTTCTGTATTTTCATGACTTTGAAAATTGTACATTCACACTGAAGGCATCGAAACTATGAATTAACACATGTGGAATTATATACTTAACAAAAAAGTGTGAAACAACTGAAAATATGTCTTATATTCTAGGTTCTTCAAAGTAGCCACCTTTTGCTTTGATGACTGCTTTGTACACTCTTGGCATTCTCTTGATGAGCTTCACGAGGTAGTCACCGGAAATGGTCTTCCAACAATCTTGAAGGAGTTCCCAGAGATGCTTAGCACTTGTTGGCCCTTTTGCCTTCACTCTGCGGTCCAGCTCACCCCAAACCATCTCGATTGGGTTCAGGTCTGGTGACTGTGGAGGCCAGGTCATCTGGCGTAGCACCCCATCACTCCCCTTCTTGGTTAAATAGCCCTTACACAGCCTGGAGGTGTGTTTGGGGTCATTGTCCTGTTGAAAAATAAATGATGGTCCAACTAAACGCAAACCAGATGGAATAGCATGCCGCTGCAAGTTGCGGTGGTAGTCACGCCGGTTCAGTATGCCTTCAATTTTGAATAAATCCCCAACAGTGTCACCAGCAAAGCACCCCCACACCATCACACCTCCTCCATGCTTCACGGTGGGAACCAGGCATGTAGAGTCCATCCATTCACCTTTTCTGCGTCGCACAAAGACACGGTGGTTGGAACCAAAAATCTCAAATTTGGACTCATCAGACCAAAGCACAGATTTCCACTGGTCTAATGTCCATTCCTTGTGTTCTTTAGCCCAAACAAGTCTCTTCTGCTTGTTACCTGTCCTTAGCAGTGGTTTCCTAGCAGCTATTTTACCATGAAGGCCTGCTGCACAAAGTCTCCTCTTAACAGTTGTAGAGATGTGTCTGCTGCTAGAACTCTGTGTGGCATTGACCTGGTCTCTAATCTGAGCTGCTGTCAACCTGCGATTTCTGAGGCTGGTGACTCGGATAAACTTATCCTCAGAAGCAGAGGTGACTCTTGGTCTTCCTTTCCTGGGGCAGACCTCATGTGAGCCAGTTTCTTTGTAGCGCTTGATGGTTTTTGCAACTGCACTTGGGGACACTCTCAAAGTTTTCCCAATTTTTCGGACTGACTGACCTTCATTTCTTAAAGTAATGATGGCCACTCGCTTTTCTTTACTTAGCTGCTTTTTTCTTGCCATAATACAAATTCTAACAGTCTATTTAGTAGGACTATCAGCTGTGTATCCATCTGACATCTGCACAACACAACTGATGGTCCCAACCCCATTTATAAGGCAAGAAATCCCGCTTATTAAACATGACAGGGCACACCTGTGAAGTGAAAACCATTTCCGGTGACTACCTCTTGAAGCTCATCAAGAGAATGCCAAGAGTGTGCAAAGCAGTCATCAAAGCAAAAGGTGGCTACTTTGAAGAACCTAGAATATAAGACATATTTTCAGTTGTTTCACACTTTTTTGTTAAGTATATAATTCCACATGTGTTAATTCATAGTTTTGATGCCTTCAGTGTGAATGTACAATTTTCATAGTCATGAAAATACAGAAAAATCTTTAAATGGGAAGGTGTGTCCAAACTTTTGGTCTGTACTGTATAAAGATTAAAATGGATTTCTCTGGAATAAGACACCAGATCACAAATATCAAGGTATCATTTTGTTCAATTTTCTATGACCTACACGCCCATATAGACGGATTAGAAGGGTTCATCCTACTGACAGAGTCCCTTTAAGGAGTGTCAAGTTCTTTGCATCTTTTTACAGATATTAGACATTAATACATGAGCCCCTTTGTATACACACATTCCCATTCTTGAATGCCACAGAAGGGTAAGCTAGAGCCACCTTCCATGTCAGCGGCTGTTCCTATAATTGCCAGTATCCGAGCCTCTGCACATGCAGAATAATAATATTTCCTCACCTGTGACATGGGCAGTGCCCACATTTTTACAAAGCTTTGGTGCTTCCCTAAAGATCTCAGGAACAAAAGGTCCCTGGTTTTCCTTACTTTCCTTAAGCAGGAGCACAGTCTCCTTACTCAAGCTAAAAAGTGTGATATATAGGTGTCTCCTGTCATTGTAATTCTGCCTCTGTGAGCTCTTCCTGGAAGGACAGTATGTATGAATGCAAATAATCCCAGTGGCCAGTGTGAAAACTGCAAGATTACTAATTTTATTTTCATTTTTTTTTAATAAAGATGGTGACATGGAAAAAAGAAACACACTGACAAAAGTATTTTTAAAATACAAAAAATCTGATTTAACCAATAGATCATTTTCTGATGATAGCTTCCCTTTAATTTAAAGAGGTGGTCCACTACTTTTATAGTGATAGGACAGGTCATCAATGTCTGATCGGCCGGGGTCCGACACCCCCGCTGATCAGCTGGCTGGAAATACCTCACTTGCCGAGCTGCACCATCTACTTGTAGTGGCCGGGGCTGGGTACTACACATCCGCCTCCTATTGATTTGAATAGGAGGCGGATGTGCAGTACCTTGCCGCCACCAACAACAATAACAGCTCATCGGCAGGGGTGCCAGACCCTGGCCGATTAGACATTGATGACCTACAGATAGGTCATCAATGTAAAAGTAGTGAACAAGCAGTCCTCTGGAAGTGACCAGGCCTATGAGACAGCAAAAATGATAGGAGGGGGCCGGCCAGCTTGATTTTTTTTTTCCCTCAAGTTTGTATTTAGCGATCACATTGTGGTCAGATGTGCTTGATTGTGGAACTGAACGGCAAAGCTCCTTCAAATGCATAGCGGCCATGACCTAGTCCTGTACATCCGCCCCCTATTCAAATGAATAGAGGTGTATCTGCAGTACCCCGCTGTGGCCACTATACAGTTGATGGTGCTGTGCTATATGGCTCCACATCTAAGCACATCTGGCCGCCACCGGTATCGCGAACATCTGATCGGTGACGGTGCCGGGGGTCGCACTCCCGCCGATATGGTATTGATGACCTATCCTAAGAATAGACCATAAATATAAAAGTACTGAACTACCCCTTTATAGTGCCAATACAAATGGCCAATTCGGATAGTTACACGAACAAACATACGAGATCGATGACTATTGACTGACGAAAAATGTGTTTTTAAATTTTTGGGGCCATCTTTGGCCAAAACTATATTTCAGTTTTGGAGAATCATCCGCCACTTCCCACATGGCCACCCTGTTGTTTTACACTTTGCTTACAAATATCCCTGATCTGCTACACTAGTCTGGGAGGTGGAAAGTCAAACAATCCCATGTGAAAAAAACCTTATAGCCAGCATTTTCTTATCTAAACTTTCTAACATTGCACCTAAAGCCCCCCACACACCTAGATGGCGGTCAGCCGAACCCTCGTACAGCCGACAGCTCTCTATGAGAGAGTTGTAACCAGACTTGTCTGACAGCAGCTTATCTCAGAGAGAACAGAAGGGTCGACAGTCCAAAATGGGACATGCTGGATCCTTAACTCATCTGTAGGGGTCCCCATATACATTAGACTGCCAGCCAAACCCATCATCGCCCGACATTAGTCTAATGTGTATTTGGGACTTTACTTCTAGCAATCCCACTTATTTACTTTCTGCAGGGGATTTATCCATTGCTTTTATTCTAGGTTTTGTCTGCTAATGGCCACAGTGTGAATGTGCACCTATACTTTGCACTAAGGGCTCGTGCAGACGACCGTATGTTCCCTCATCTGGGAGAATCGGGCCGATTATGCTAATCACACTCTGATCAGAGTTGGATCCGATTTTCTCAGATGGAAAAAAAAAAAAAAAAAATGTTCTCCATCTTCTCTATTCTGTTGGTCTGATCTGAAAATTCGAGCTGCACTCAGATGTCATCCGAGTGCGGTCCGATGTTTTCCCATTGGCTTACATGGCCGAGTCCGATTCAAATATTGGATCTAAATCGTGCATGCTGAGATTTTTTTTCAAATTCTGTCAAAGGGAAAAAAAATTGGACGTGCGCAGCCCCATAGACTAACATTGGCTCGAGTGTGATCTGATGTTTTGTGGGACCGAAAATACGGTTATCTGCAGCTGCCCCCGGTTTTGGTTTAGCAATCCTACATCAGGATGTGCACAAAGGCCTCAAACTCCCATTTCAGCACTTCAATCACTGAATATAAAAGGTATCATTTCCAGTTTAGATGCCTATAAAACTGCCTGTCATTATATTAAAGCTGGGCCACGCCACGAGCTGATGCCACGGTGCTGCCGTCTGACCTTCCGTGGTCACATTGCTGGGCAGATCTAGTGTTCTCAGCCTCCATGCGCCCTGGTGACCGCCTGGAACCAGACTCCATTACACACTGGAGACCCTGCATTGCAGAGAGCTTTAATTCATTGCTGTGCAACCTGGTGGAAATAGTCCTCGTCTTCAGTGTAATCAGAAATGAAATATGCTTGTGCTGCCAACAGGATAATTGCTATGCTCCAGTGTGATGTATAGCCTAAATATTGCTGCCCAAATTACAGAAGGCTCAGGATCTATTCTCTCCAGTGCAAAAATGACTCCGGTTCTGTCGCTGCAGCTAGAGTGGAACTACAGGTCCCAACAGACTTGCTATATAGCACCTGGAGCATCATGGCTGTGCGCCAAAGATATAAAACCGTTCCCCGGCCTCACGCTTTATTACCATGGTAGATTGTTGTCGACAGGATATCCAATTTTAATCTAATGTTACTACGGCAATTAGTTTAGCAGCATAAATTGTCGTCTGCGCCTGCTGTGCTCAGCTGACTGTTAATCAGGGGGAAGCGCAGGAGAACTCCGCTCCTATTAATACAAAGGAGATTGGCTTCACCCCAACCCAAGATTAAGACGGTGCATTTACCATGGTACCTTCATCCTTGTGATGGGCTGCTGGGCGGTGATCGCTTTACTGCATCCCTTCCAAGGATAAGCATTCAATTACCGAATAGTGGGATTAGCAGACGTTTAATACAGAACCGCCAAGCAATCTTCTCATTAATTACAATCTACTCCTATGCTCTGAAGAATCCCCCCCTGTACAAGCAATAAGTCGCTTAAAATGTGGAAATTGTTCAAGTTTATACAAAAAAAAAAAAAAAAATTTGATGAAGGCAGTTCCTAATGTGCGATGTTTACAGCTCCTGTCTGTACTATTCTTCTATCTCCATGGTTACAGACAACAACCGCTGTGTGTAGTCTGACTTTACAGTCACGTGTTCCACCTATTTTATGGGCTTTAACTTCTATGGAGGGTGAAGGGTTAAAGTGATAGATCGACATCGTAAAATTAATGTAAGTTTCTACAAGTCAAAATAATTTCTTTTATTATTTCATATCCAATTTTTTCCAATTGCATTATCAGTTATTAAGGTTTTATTTGACAATTGTCAACTATTTAAAAAGAGTTGTACATACACCTTCCATTACAGAAATATATAGTTCTCAAAGCTTAAAAGGGGTTGTCCAGGATTTTTTTATTTTTTTTCCACTATGGGCCTAAAAACTAACAGGCAGGTTAGTTACTAACAGAGGCAACCACGCGCCTGTTCTACCCAGCGCGGGCACAGAGAAGACCTAGACGCTCCTGACAGTGAGTCAGCTGCTCCACGGCAGCAGAACAGCTCTCCTTCCGGGTTACTCTGCCGACAGGGCGTGAATGTCATCATGATGACTGACAGCCAGCTCCCCGCAGTTAGGCAGCAGGGAGCCAGCAATCAATCATCATGACATCATCAGTCACTCCCCATTGGCAGAGCATAGAGGAAGAGAAACTGATGCTCTGCTGATGTGATGCCGGTAGGAGCGGTCTATGACTGCTGTGTAGCAGCAGAGGTCGGCGCTGGGCACAACAGCTGGTAGGTAGCAACTACCGGTACGAAACCGTAAAAAAAAAAATAGATGCCAAGTGACAGTGGTCACCTTAATATAGAGTGTATAATAAAGAAATAGGAACAATCTCACCAATAGTCTTCAATATTGCTAGAAGGGGAGTAATGGTCCAAGCATCCCATACACGATTTCTTTCAGCCAGCAGAATTACCGTCAGGTGGAGCATACAGGGAGACCCTAAAAGGCCCTATATGGACTATTGTATGCCTCAACCCCAAAAGCTCCCGCCCTGACAAGGGCAGTCCACAACTAGCCCTTTCCTGTGGAAAGCCCTACAATACAGCAGCGTGCGTTTCCCCCTTTAGGTTCTTCAGGGGAGCTCCAAAGCACGTTGCATAGATATTCAAAAAAATATACCTATGCTGAAACCAGTATTACAACTACCGCTGAGAAATAGGGCGGCCTTTTTTGCATATCTATGCAACATGTTTTGGCGCACAACATCCTGCACTGGTGACTGGGGTGTGTGAAGATGTCAATCAAACCGAGTGGGCGTGATTACAGCACCTGAGGCAAGGACCAGTTTGGGGGAAACTAGCTGGACCTGTCCTGGCTGCAAATCATGAGTGGCAAAACAAAAGTGTTTTTTGCTGCTAACAGCTCCAGCGTTTTTCCACACCAGACACTTGATTAAAATGCAAGCATTCAGCCCTGTATGATACTACTGGTAGCAGTTTGGAGGGTAGTGATGGTCTTAAGAGTTCCTCTTAAGGGTTTTTCCATGAACACATTTCTTAAGCCTAATCAGCTTCTGCCACGTTACAATAGTAAAAAGAGCAATTACACCCTCTTGCTGCCCCAGCACTACTGCTCCGGTTTTTGTTTTCATGCTGCTGGTACATTGCGCCAAAGCGTACATCACCACTGCAGCCAATCACGGAGAACAGCAGCCTGTGCAATCTCCATCTGCAGAGCATCTGAGCTCAGTGATTGGCTGCAGCGGTGAGGTCTACTGTAATCACAAGGTTACTACGGCATCTTGTATACAAAGGCCCAGAGCAGCAGGAGAGGGAAAAAGATTATTGTAACCTAGTGGAAGCCGATCGGCTGAAGAAATTTAAAAAAAAAAAAAAAAAAAAAGCATTTAAACAGAAAATAAAATTTTGTATGAATAGAAAGTCTCTAACGATAAACACAATATTTGCTTAGATATTGTACAAAGAAGGGAACAGCATGACAGGCGAGGGGTGAGCATCTGCAATAAGTCTGCAGGAATTGATTTTGTAAAGTGAAGAACTTTATTAAATGTCAGGGTAAGGCCAAACATAACAGCTGCAACATGGCCAAAAAACCTCCACACAGCGGCGAGGAGCTACCTTGGTCTTTTAGTAGATTTGTAAACAATCTTGATTTTGCAGGGAAAGAGCCGTTGGACCCGCAAAATCAATTCATTTAACAAGCAAAACCTGCAGCGTTGGGCCACTTTGGCTCTTACCCTCAGTGTGAACTGAGCCTGAGAGTTTGGGTTCCATCACTTTTAACAGAAAAATTAGCACATGCATCCTTTTGTTGTAGATGCTGACAACCCATTATTTAGATATGTTACGGTTCAGTTGCAGAACATACGCTATATGGGAGGTTTCCCATCCAAATGAAGAGGATGCTTAATACAAGCAGATTTTAAACTTTTTTTTGTAATGCAGATTTTGGAGCAGTTTCTGCATCAGAATCCAGATGTACAAGATTGGGAAGTGATCAGGTATCACAAGGACACGTTTAAGAAGGAAAGCAACCAACTGGAAGTTGTAAAGGCCTTCAACCTACTCGGATCAATGATCACTTAAGATGCAGCGATGACACCAGAAGTCAAGAGGAGAATAGCAATGGGAAAAAAATCAACAATTAAGTCACTGGACAAGGTCTTCAAATCGAGGAAGATATCACTGGTGACAAAGATACAGTCCGTACATAGTTTGGTCTTTACTGTGGTGACCTATGGATACTAGACCTGATAAAGAAACAGAAGAATCGATGCCTTCAAAATGTGGTGCTGGAGAAGGACATCATGAATACCATGGATGGCAAAGAAGAACAAAAATCAATTTTGGAACAAATCAAGCCAGACATGTCATTGGAAGCAAGGATCACCAAGCTACGACAAGTCTACTTTAGACACATCATACGAAGAGAGCAATCACTGGAGAAGGACACCATAGAAACAAGGCAATTGGGAAGACCAGCAACCCAATGGCCTGATAATATCAAGATAAGGGTGGAGAAGACCCATCTAGGCTTACACAAGATCGATCTTCTTACAGATTGAAAATTCATCAAGTCGCCATGGCTCAGGATCTGTTGCTTGTGGGCTCTTCTAACACTGATGCACATTATGTACCTGGCAACAATACTTTTCATTCCACGAGCTGTGGTCTGTATTATTGGCACCGGTGCTCCATAGTATTATCACGTTAATATTACATAGGAATATGGTTCTCGGAGTTACTGAATTGAGACTACATTGTGTGCTCCCTTATCCTATGAAACTCATTATTATGAATATATTTTATTAAGTTTGTTATACTGTACCTTTTCGCTCTATGGATCTGTAGGATTGGGTGCGTTTGGCATTGTGTGTAGGTACAATTATGTTACCTTGATGTAGACCGATTTAGTGACGGTGGAATTACCATGTAGATTTTAGAGAGTACGCTGTACCACAATTTGCCACCCATTTTTGGAAAAAAAAAAAATCCAAAATTGAGACGGATGCAGATTTAAACGTGGCTCATAACTACCAGTGAATTTTGGCATCTGAGTAGGACAAACCTGATGCAGAAATCAAAAGGTTTAGCTTCAAATTTCTGCATTGCAAAGAAAAGTCCAATTTTCCAAAATAAAGAATCCACCATGGGCCCAAATCACCATAAAGGGCAGGTACCGAAGATCTTGCATGAATCAAGGGAATAGGTCAGTAAGGTATAAAATGCAAACTCCGTAATCGCAGTTGTGGTTAGACGTTACATAACTCGGCCTGCCGGCTATACACATGATAATACGGAGTCGGATGTCCTAAAGTGGTATGAACACAATAAGAATTAAAAAAAAAATATATGTCTACACAAAGAAATATTTTATTCCTGAGATGCACAAGAGACAAATACTAAATTGGAGTAAAGCATTCAATAATTGACAGCATTTGATACAATTCTTTCTGAATGCGCTACCTATTTAAGATACTCAGTGCTTGTTACATTTTTTTTTAAAGACAAAATAATTACTTTACAAAATTAAACAATTCCAGTAAGCCGGCCATAATTATGTAACAATCTAACGTTATATTAGTTGTAATCATATAGACAAAAGAAAAGGGTGGAAATTTCTAAAAAAACTTAGTGGATAGAGAGAAAGAAAAAGGTTTTACCCTGTAGTTGCCATAAATATTCTAAAGGAAGAAGAAAAAAAAATGCTTAAAGTGCTGATAATTTATGCAAAAGCCACAACCAGCATCTATCCCATGATTAGAAATATCAACCCCCCAACAAAGCAGCGCAGCTCTTCTGGGAGAAGCAGGCTGCCCTAAAGCAGAGCTGAACATGAACGGTATCATTTGTGCCAGGAACAGTATTGCCTTCCATCAAAGGAACGCAAGTAACTGATTATGAGGCAAAAATGTTGGGGAAATACCTGAACAGAAATTTAGCCCAAAAATATCTTCAGAAGATTAAATAAAGATGCAATGCAATTTCTTCTTCCCCGGCTGGTGCTGTAGTAGATCCAAGACTTTTTTGGTTATCCAAGTCTGACATATACCAACGCCCCGCTTGTAGTGCAGCAGACCACAGGTACAGATTGTATTTTGGACCATGCCACCGAATGTGTTAGGAGGTGGGGAGTGCAAGGCATGGCAAGCTGTAAGAGGGAACACAAGGGCATTGAAGAATAGCTTTTTCTAAGAATCCCAAAACAAGTGGGTGCAGGCCAGGGGTCTCAGAGGAATCGAATCAATCACTTGGCTTTCGCAAACCCAACACGATCATTTGCCCGGTCAAAGACGGTGTAATATTGGCCAATGAACACATCTCCAATGATCCACAGTGGTCCAGCCGGAGGAGGAATGTCAAGGCCCATGAAGCCGCTTAGGCAAACAGTACGGCCAAATTGTGTCACCTGAAGAAGAAAGCAAGATGAAGCCAATGACATATCAATATTATACATGCAAGTACCAACCTTCATTAACTCACCTTCAGCACATACTGATCTGCCGTCAGGCTGTACTCCACTCCTCCCAGTCTGAGTGTAACTACAGGCATTGAGGGGATTTTATCACACAGCACCATATACTACAAGAGACACAAAATTTATTATTAGGAGCTGCTGCAGTGTAGAAGCCCACCCATACTGGACTAACATGAGCACTGCATCCAGTATTCTCCGCCATCGTCAGACCGTACCTCTCCATGGATCAACGGAATGGCTCCAATAGCTTTCTGCAACGCAGTCACCTCTTCCACTGGACCAATCATGAGCGAGGTTCCAGTATCCACAATGGCTTCACAGCCGCCTTTACATAGGGCCAGCTGGTCACCAACACCCAGTCTGCAGGGAAGGAGATCGTTATTTATTTTATTATTTATTTATTTATTTTAAAGGGTTGTCCAGTCTGAAGGTACAAGTCTGAAGCAGTCACTGTGTGACTGCAGACTTGAGTCCTCACTTCGCACATGCAGCACTGAGGATTCTCCTGTGTCCGTGTCAGAATGCTTGTTGTCCTACAGTTTGACCACTAGCAGCTGCTATTGTTCACCTTAATTGTGCTGCAATTCCACTCCTTACCACTGGAGGCTGCTGTTGTGTTCTGCAATTGCCCTTTATCAAGATGGTAGATTCTGAACCTATGGAATCCATATCGCTTCCTGTTTGGGCCTGGTTAAAACCACATGGATCTCTCACTCATTGCTTGAGTATTGTGTCTAGCTGTTAGCCTAGTTACAGTCTTCAGCTCCTGAACATTCTTACCCAGACTGTTTCCAGCAGCTCCTTTTGCTAACTCCAAGAACTTAAACTACCAATTGCTGTTCCTGCTCGTGCTCCTTCGGCCACTGGTTTCCAGAAGTACTACGCCAGTATCGTAACAGTCGGCAGTCATGTGCGATCTGCATACTCCCCGCTACATTCCAACTGGACCGTTTCCAGCCTTATTCAATTTGCTTGCATTGAGTGAAGTCACTCCAATTTAGTTGGAATGTGGTCGGGAGTATGCATATCACACATGACCACCGCTGACCGTGCTGAGGAATCCTCACAGCAAGCACGATGTGAGGATTCACATGTTTGCAGCCACACTGCAGACTTGTAGTTTAAAGATCAAACAACGCCTTTAACTTAAAATTACTACTGTGCCATAAATATCGGATAGATATACGTCCCACCTCAAACCCGCACCCAGCAGATTTATAGCATAGCCTGTGAAAACCACCAATTCTTACAATATGGCAGACCAGCTAAAATTCATCGATGTGCATGGGTGCCAATGGACTGTCTTGGTGGCAGATGTTAACCCCTTCATGACCTTTAACGTACATGTATGTCAAAAGATAGTGACCCTGACTCTTTCCCAACATTTAACAGATTAAGTTAGGTCAGTTACATGCTCCAGATATGAACCACGATGTACAGACAGTGGGTTCTCCTGATCTGAACAATACGTGTGCGAGTTTTCGAATTTGGATCAGTACTCAAGACCATGAATCACAGCTGCAAGATTGGTAAAGAAGGGGCGATGTTGATCAGGTGGGGCTCAAGGATGTAGGATACCATTTAATCTGCTGTTTCATGTCATCTTAACCTATGCTTATATACAATAATATGGTTAGTTTAAGTGATAGCAGCTGTACACTGCCTGTATATAGTGACAAGCACTGCTCATAATGGGAAGGTGGGGGGCCCCCCCACCAGCGGATTTACCAGTTACCCTGCGAGCCAGTCGGAGCCTACCTACCAGTGACAATTCAGTCCATCAAATATAGGATTCCCTTTTACTTACTGGTCCATACGGATCTGCCAATAAGCCTTACGAGTCACATTCAAGAAGTTGAAGTCTCCAGTATAATATGCTGGGTCGGTGCCTCCAAGTAACAGTTCTCCTCCAGGCTCAGAGTCTGGGTTCCTAAGGAAAGCATTGCAGACAAAGCCATTAGAAAACCAGTATAAAAAGAAGTGGATGCTGGGAATATAAATTGTATTGTTGTATCTACTTGTGAGAAGGAAAATTATAATAGCTGATTATCTGTTACTAGATGGTGGCCCGATTCTAACGCATCGGGTATTCTAGAATATGTATGCGGCCGACCAGGCGCGACTAATCAGCGAAGCAGTGTTTAAATGGGTTGTGCACTACTTTAAATTAACCCCCCAATGTATCCCCCCAGGGCCCCTAATGAATTTTGGAGGAGGGCGAGCGTCTGAAGGTGTGAGCGTGTGTGTGTGAGAGCGGGTGAGGGTGAGACTGAGGGCGAGAATGTAAATTTGGAGCCAATATCGCCGATTGGTCGCGATGCATCGCCGCTGACCTCTGTGCGGCAGATGAGCCACTAACGGTCGCCATCTTTTTCTGAAATCCCGCGTCGCTGATTGGCCGCAGCCAGACAAATCAGCGACGTGGGATTTCCTGGACAGAAGGACAGACAGACGGGATAAGACAATTATATATATTAGATATGCCAGCTTTATAAAATCACGTTTTGTTAACTTCAGCTTGGATTGTTCGGTAGGCCAATGGTCACTAGACAAGATGTACCGCAGAAACCAGACGTCTTGCACATATCAAGATTCAGATATTAGTGTTCAAGTACATGCTACTAACGGTTTATATTTTGCATTTATTACTGATGTGCTACATTATTTTGTATTGGCAATGAGATAAAGACAGATAGTGTTTTTTCTAGAGTTTTCACTTAGAGGAAACCAGTCATGTCTCAAAACACTTAACCTGCAGATATGGGGCTAATTTGCAAGTTAGTAGCGTAAAGTCATGTGGCCACCGCACTTAAAGCCCCACCGCCGGGAGGAAATGCACTTTATTGCTCCTGGTAGTCTCTGGCTTTCAGTCATGGAGGCGCAGCTTCAGGCACCGCTCGGTATATAATGAGCAGTGTCTGTAACCATGACCCGGCACGGATACTGCCGCTGCTCACCAAGTACTGATCAGCGACTGAAGTCACAGCTCCATGACTGAAAACTGGAGGCTGCCGGGAGGAATAAAGTGTATTTCCTCCCAGCTGTCGTGCTTTCAGTGTGGCGGCCACTTTGCTTTAGAGCGCCATTACCCTGCAGATTTACAGCATATCTGCAGGGTAATAGCGTTTATTTTTACATGACAACTTCCCTTTAAATACTGCACCCTTTGGGTGCCAAGGCAGACTTAAGGAACCTTAAGGACACCATAGAACACACTAGAATTATTGATGGCACTGGGAATTGTACTTTACAATATGCATTTCAGGTGAGGTTCTAGGACCAGTCTTCTGTTATGAGAGGATTTATCTATGGAAGATTTGTACCTGTTCAAATAGAAGGAGAAGACATTGTTATCTACAAGCTTCTGATCCATGATGTCATCGAACACAGTAGGTGCTCCGTCCACGGAGATTCGGGGATAGGCCATGCCCAAAATGCCATCAAACTTTGCTGCCACAAATACAATACCGGGTTGTTTTATGGCTTCTGCAAAGAGCTGGCCTTTTATTGCCATGTTTCCGATCTGAAAGAGAAAATGCAAAATGTATAAAAATAAAAAAAGACCCCACGCACTTCAACATTATGTCATGGAAGTTGTGTGGCAAGAAATGTCCCAGGAGTAGGGAAACAGGAAAAGGTCCAAAAACTTGGTCCTGTTCGGTTACTTCACAACATCGCCCACATAAAGCCCCCATAAAGCCCCAGCCAAGACACAACCTTACCGACACTGTGTCCTGGCTGATGTATCCCGACAGGCTGCCGCTGCCATATTGGATGGCGAACTCTGTACCATTCTTAACGTAAGTTGAGGATTTGGAGGAATCGTACTTGTGGTGCACCCCTGAGCAAAAGGGAAGACAAAAGCAGACAATGAGCAAACCATCTTATAGTGCTAATACAATGAGTCCTTGAATTTTTGCACAGGTTCGCAAGAACTTATCTGCCTATACCAAATAAAAAAAAAAAAAAGGCAAAAGATATAGTAAATATTTCAAATGGTTTTTTTTTATTTTACTTTGTAGGAAGTGGGAGATTTAAGACAAGTCAGGGGCTGGCTGTAAACCAGATTCTAGAATAAATAAAAATCCTACTAATCAGATTCTTAAAACCTAGAACAATAGCAAACTCACAGCAGGCAATGTCTGTAAAAGCGCAGTGGACTGATGGCACCCAGAGGTTGGAGGAGCCAGTGTCAAATACCACCATGAAGGACTGTGGAGGGGTTCCGATGCCAATCTCACCATAATACTGGGCCTGACAAGAAGGGGAGAAAACAAATAAATGCAGTGTTTAAAACAAAAAGCCTCCTGCAGACATATCCCATCAACAAGTGACCGCAGCAGTGGTGGCACAAGACGCCATGAGTACTACAACATTACATATACAAAATTCATGGTCAAAAATCTGCCCAACTGATTTTTTTTTGGCCACTTTCCAGAAGGATTTTCTATAGGACATGGAGTAAAATCAGAACAATTATAGACAGACAATCACACACCTCCCCCCCCCCCCCCTTTTTTTTTTTTTTTTTTTTGAATATTTCATACCCCACCAGAGATGAATGTCTAATTGAGCCCCAATACATCAAAATGCAGCGCCCATGCACGCTAAAAATAAAACAAATAGTGAGACTGGTCTTAGTATGTAGAATGTCAACCATGAATGCAGAATGCTAAAAAAACAAAAACAAAGCGAGATATAAAAGATCTATTTATAAATATAATATAATAATAATATAATATAATAATATAATAAAAAATGTATGTATTTTCGTTCCAACAGTGAAGGGTACATTTGCATCTTTTTTTCTTGATAGTTTAAGTGCTCCCTGTGCTGTTGCTCACCTGATTAGGATCTGCTGCACCCATTTATACCTGGTCACTTCTAGATTACATTAATATGTGTTGGGGCCATGAGGACTGGAGTTTGGGAAACACTGCATTAGATGGACAGTAAGGGGAAAACAAAGAACCAGAAGTGCACCGGTAAAACGTAGCATAAACAAGACAAGGATGCAGGGCAATGCAAATAACAGGACACACCGTCCCATCTCATCTCTATTATTGGGATTTTAATAGTTATACATTATGCAGTCCATGAAGTGTCGGCTAGTTCTATGGTGTCAGGCAGTCATCGCTTTTAGCACATAATGGGAGCAGTCTGGTTACCATGTGTAATGTAACAAGGAAAAAAATAGAATTTAGGAGATCGCTACACTGATCATGGGGTCAAATTTTGATATGTTTGCACGAGGTAAAGAGACGGGAGGACATTTGTGGTGAAAGCTGGCAGGTGATAATCTTTTTATTTATATAGCGCCAACATATTCCGCAGCGCTTTACAATTCATGAAACATGGCCACGATTGTTACATGAAACATGAAAGCTCAGACAGAGGAAATGGGCACATGACATGGAACTAGCTGCTCCGCTGACAAGACAGAAGAACACAAGGGCTGACATTTTGCAAAATGAGCAACTGGGTTCCTATAACCATTAAGAGGTAAAAGACAAAAGACAGATGTTCTGGGGTTTTACTAGCAAAGCATCACTCCCGCCATTTTTTCCCACATGGTGGAGCATAGGCTATATCTTCTGGAGGATGATCCTAGACCTTCAACTGCATGGAAGCCATCCAGAGACCCAAGGAGGGCAGAACGGCCAGGAGAGATTCCTTAGATGTAGTGGTTGCTCCTGGGTACATATAAAAAGGTGCATGATACAGGTGGTGTACCTCTTCAGGAGCAGAAGTGGGGCGCCAATGGATTGCCATGGAAAACTACTGCACTTTATAGGCGACCATTATTTTCCCTGTATACTTCAATACTGTGCAATTGAAGAATATACAGCAGGCAATAGTTAAAAGTAATATTTTTTTCAAATGATCCTTTTCCTTGCTAAAATAAATGAAAAAAAAAAAAAAAAAATCATATTTGGCATCAAGTCCACAAGAGTGATCAAAATTGCATCACCAAGAAGGAAACGTTGGATGGACAGATGTTAATGATATGCCACTGATTGGAAGATAGAAAACAGTTTTCAAAACATCTCAATTTATTCAGTATGGAGGACGAGCACTACAAGCAGAAATCCCCGCACTTACAGCCTTGGATACTACAATCAGTGAGGTTATTAATGGTTGTCTGAGGAATGTTCTGCTGCACTGAATGCACTTGGGCAAATCATCAAGACCCGCTGCTGGCAGCTCCCTGTGCAACTGCTGACCAACATTGTCCCAGATGTGATGGGAAACAAGTCCGGAAATGCTGCAGGCCACACACACACTGCTCACCGTAGTGCACACACACTATGATCCCTGGCTTTGTGGTCTTGAAAAATAGCTCCTTTACTTTCATGTCCTCTCGTTAAGGCCCCTTCATGGCATTGTACAAGTGGCCTCCAGACCAGTCTTCTGAGGAGACCATGTGGGCAATGCAGCAAAGAAGCCCTCACAAGGGAACGTCACACTGGTCCCACTACCAGGATTATGGTATGGATGGCACAATGTGTGGTAGACAGACCCCTCTAGTCTCCATTCCAGGTACACCAACAGCTCAGTGTTACATCAATTTGGTTGTGGAACCAGCGGTCCAGCTACTTCTCCAACACGTTCCAAGGAGATGTTTCTTCAAAACTACACCAGGCCACATGTTGCTCTGCGAGGAGCTTGTGTGAACTAAAACGTGCCATCATGGCCTCCAGCATTTCCAGACTGGTCTCCCATGGAGCACATCTGGGACGTCATTGGTCAGCAATTGCAAAGGGAGATGCCAGCAGCAGATCTTGATTATTTCCAATCCATACTCAAGTTCATTCAGTGTGGCAGCACATTCCTCAGACAACTGTTAACAGCCAAAGGGTGCAAGTATGGGATATTCTACACATGGCATGCATACTCCATACTGAATAGTGAGTAGTAAATGAAACCAGAGGTCGTGTTTTTTTTTTTTTTTTCTCTTCACATTGCATTTCTCCCCCACCACCACTCAAAAATAAAAAAAAACCTGTTTAAATCAGTGTCCAAAAAACAGCATCAATAAAAACGTCAGATTGTCACACAGAAAGTCAGCCCTCCCATTACTATAGAGATGGAAAGTAAATTGGTTTATGACTTTTCACCATTTAACGGCATATGGATTTTTTAATTTTTTTTTCACCCCTTTTTCTGTACACTGTATGGTAAAATGAACTGTATCATTCGAAAAGACGACTTGTCCTACACAAAACAAGTCTCAGTGTAAAAAACCCCACAATAACAACGTTTTAACTCTAAATCATTGTTTTGGACACGAGACAATTTCCTAATTTTTCACGGACTGCGCACAACCCTTTTGATAAGGGATAATTTCATCGGCTCCAACAGGAGCTTTACAATACAAACTATATGACAGACGACTCGGCAGGCGTTTTCTGGGAAGATCTGATCACATGTCCTAACGTAATCTACAAGTGACGAGGTATAATATAAGTGGGTGCAACGGAGTGTAATAAATAATCAGGTGAGCAACAAGGTAGGTAGAGGACGTCAACCTCCAGGAAAAAACAAAAACACAAATATACAAAAGAGGAATAATTAGGCCAAGTGCCCATGATTTAGAAATGCTGCGGAGCGTTCCTGCATCTCACTGGCAGAAAAAAACCGCATGAGGATTTTACATGCGTTTTTTCTGCCATGTAGAAGCGTTTGTGAAGCGTTTTGGTCATGCATGCAGGTTGTCAAGAACTTTCCAAGCGATTTTAGCATCACTTGGAAAGTGCTTGTCAACTTGGTCACACTATATAAATCCATGCAACCGGCATGGATTTCTGTTGTGCGACCAAGTTACGATGCTGCAAATGCAGAATCAATGGAAAAAAAAAAAATAAATAAATCTTGAAAAATAAAAAACAAACATTATACTCACCTTCCGATGGCCACTATGGTGCATCCGGTGTCTTTGGCGGCTCGCGTGACACGTCACATGACTATATGACGTCATGGAAGGACATTTTACACCACTGCGAGCAGCTGAAGAGCCAGCAGCGCCGCCGGGAGCAGACCGGGGTCCATCAGAAGATAAAAAAAAATAATTAAAAAATATACTTAACTACAGGTACTATGGTACCCGGGTCTGGAGGAGAGTCTCCTTCTCCAGACCAGGGTACCATCCGCACATTGAATCGCTTAATATCCGCATGTGTAAGTGTAGTCATGTAGTCAATGGCGGCGATTTCCCAAAATTATTGGTAGTGCTGCAGATTTTTCCGCAATGATAATCCGGAGGGGAAATTTCCGCAGCACGTGCACAGCACATGCGGATTATCATTGGGGAACATGGCAGACAACTTAACAAGCGTTTTTTAATGTGCTCGCAGCGGAAACGCATTAAATCCGCATCGTGGGCACACAGCCTTAATCATTTTTCTGAAACAGTTATTTCCCCATTTGGTTTTCTCTTTTGTATTCTACATACCAAGATCTGTCTAAATTTTATTTTTTAGCACATGTGTTTTTATTTTAGGCATATGCCTTTACACATGTCCTTTTTATGTCCATATGAAGAAAAAAAATATACGAGTATCTGGCATAAGGGGGCAAAATGTATCATGTAGAGGTGCTTCATGCAGTAATACCAGTGCACTGCTGTCCCGCTTTAGAGTCCCCAGTCACTTACACCACCATTTCTGGCAATATACCACGACCTCTGGTCTTAAGTCTTGTAACATTAGTGCAAAGGAGAAGACAGTTTAGCGAGTGCTGTGAAAAGGTGATGAAACCCAGCAGAACCCCCTTATCCCCACACTTACATCCAAGTAGTTCAGCAGTTTCTCTGGAGTCGGATCTTTAGCAGAAGGAAATCCTGTATAATATTTGCCATTTGTTCCAACTAAGTGCTGCAGCTCAGGGTAAGCACTCGCCATGGTATGGCGGATCGTCGGCATTTTCTTCAGAGGAATCCTGCAGTGAAAGATTCACACACACAAATTAAAAACAAATACCTGATGACGGATTCATCATTTGCATTTCTTTTAAAGTTACTTTTCTATTGCCTTGTGGCATCTGTTGCCATTTTTTGCGCCAGATTCTTCAAAATGGCGCACCCGGTTTATGAATTTTGTGCCAAGACAAGAATAGTCTAACTTTTTCAGGAAACTTATTGTAAAAGGGCACAAAAAAAAAAAAAACAAAGCCAAAACATCAGGTGTACATAAAAACAAATCACTCCAGGGAAGAGGGCCGGGAATAGGACAACGGGCGGAACCCAAAAAACACAACTTCAAATTTGAAGATTATTATTGTGCAAACAGATATAAAAGGTGCAACACTAAAGACAGGCAAACAATAAGGAATCCGGCTGTTTCAATTCCACCATTTTCAAGATCTCGGCTTGCTGTCGGCAGGTGGACAGATTTATACACAGCTTGAAGAGCCAATATCACACTTCTTATAAAGTCATCCACATCAGCTGTAACAAGACTGAAAAAGGGTTATCACCATAAACTTAAGGACATTTTGCCCCACTATAATAAGGCTATGCGCGCACGTTCAGGAATTGCTCGCAGAAATTTCTGCACCTCTTGCCAGCAAAAATGCTGCGGAAAATCCACAGGGTTTACATGCGTTTTTTCCAATGCATTATATAGGCAAAAAAAGCACGCGGAAACGCGCAAAGAATGGACATGCTGCATTATTGTCCGCACCCGAAATCCGCTCAGGAAAATTCCTGATCATGTGAACAAAACTTGCAAAATGTCATAGGAAGTCATGGGATAAGGTATGCAATGCGTTTTTGGCCCATTTCTGCGCTGAAAAAAGAAAAAACGCACCAAAGACACACTGTGTGCACTTAACCTAAGTTATGGCACATCGCTAGAATATAAAAGATATCCCACTGCCCAGAAACACGAGGACATGGTTCTTTATAGTCAGATATGCGATTATGTAGAATTTCATGGGCCACTTTCACCCCCATTACCCACATGAGCAAATGTCTCCTGGCTCCAACCACTTCTGCGAGGGTGCTGGAACAGGAGCTAGCTCCGATCCTAGCACTTTAAAAGGACTGTCAGCACACAATGACTGTTCAAACAAAGGACAGGTCCTCCATGGCGGGGCCAAACGTTTGCGGTATATACCTTATCCCCTGCATCTCTGTGCTTCTCTGGCCCTATGGAGGCAGAACTGTCAAACAACAAGGGAGGTGGGAAGATGTATATAAATGATTGTCCCCGCTGTGAAGCATCAAGTGGTGGGACTTAGTTTGCACAGTCATTCTGTGCTGACTTTCTCCCTTTAACCCCCCCTCAGGCGCCATCGTCGATACTAACAGCATGTGAGGAGTTTGATAGATGGAGATTGCGCCCTCTGATGGCTTATCGGTAACCCTGCAGCAGCATCACAGGACGCCAATGAGTTGCTGAAAAATGGCCTCCAAGTCTGCCATATCACCAAGTCTATCAGGTCCCACTGAAGGCATGGTCTAATAGATTACTGTATTTTAAGGACTATAAGATGCACTTTTTTCCTCCAAAATGTTGGAGGAAAGTGAGGGGTGCGTCTTCTAGTCCAAATGTGTCTCTGCTGCTGCTGTGTCTTTGGATTGATGTGGTGAGCAGAAGAGGAGTGGGTCACAGGAGGCAGGAGCCGGCGGCTACAGTTAACAGTGTGCCCACTATTAGGGAAAATGAATATTCACGCTCCCCACACCCATAGACCCAGGCGTGGGGAGCAGCGAATATTCCAGCAGGTGACCTCAGCGTGTGAGGAAGCATGGCAGGGACGTCATGCGCGGCTTACACACTGAGATCAGCTGCTGGCAGAAGAACAGGACGCAGAGCTGAGGCGAGTAGAATCCTTTATTTTTTTTTATGTGTTCAGAGTGATGGAGGCCATGTTCACCAGGATGGGAGATGTGGCGGGGGGGGTCAACATGTACACATGTACACCAGGATTGGAAATGTGGGGGGCCATGTATACCAGGGGGTGGTCACCATGTACACCAGGATGGGAGATGTGGGGGGCCCATATATCAGGTTGGGAGATATTAGAATTGGGGGACATTACCACTATAACAGGGTCAGCAGCAGACCCTCCCCACCATAACAGTGAATCATGACTTTTTGACCCACTATTTTCCTCCTCTAAAGCCTGGTTACATCTTACGGTCCAAAAAATACAGTAGATCTGTATTACTAGATGGTGGCCCGATTCGAACGCATCGGGTATTCTAGAATATGTATGCGGCCGACCGGGAGCAATCACCAGAGCGGTGTTTAAATTTGGCCCCAAAATCGCTGATTGGTTGCAGCCAGCGAACGCGACCAATCAGCGGAGCGGTATTTAAATTTGGCGCCAATAATGGTGATTGGTCACGGCCGCGACCAATCAGCAGAGCTGTCTTTAAATTTTGCGCCAATATTGCAGATTGGTCGCGGCCGGCCACCGCAACAAATCAGCAGAGCTGTCTTTAAATTTGGCGCCAGTAATGCTGATTGGTCGCGGTTGTCGGCTGCGACTAATCAGCAGAGCGGTGTTCAAATTTGGCGCCAATATCGCTTATTAGTCGCAACCACCGGCTGCGACCAATCAGCACAGCAGTGTTTAAATGTGGGGCCCAAATCAGTGATTGGTCGCGGGCAATCAGCACAGCGGTGTTTAACTTTACCGCTAAGATCACTGACTGGTCGCGGCCGGAGGCCGCGACCAATCAGCGAATCGTATTGGTGAGGACCGGGGTACGGAATCGTATTAGTGAGGACCGGGGAGCGCCGCTGCCTGTGCAGCTACTTCCGCTGCGAGAAGCCGGGAGATGAGCGGCTTCTCGCAGCAGAAGTATCCTGACCCGCACCTGGTGGTTGAGGTCCTTCTGCTACCGGCCGGGAGATGATCGCCTCTCGCCGGTCATCTCCCGGCTGCATCTCTGTCCCGCAGATGAGCCGCTAACGGCCGCCATCTTTTTTCTGAAATCCCACGTCGCTGATTGGCCACTGCCGGACCAATGAGCGACGCGGGATTAGACAGACAGACAGACACCATTATCAATGCCAAAGGACTGCAGGTTCAAGTCCCCTTGTGTAAGTAATAAGCATTGTTTAAAAAAAAAAAAAAAAACATGTGGGAGGGGAGGTAGACTATCATGAAAGTCAAAATGGTCAGGGGTTAAGTATAGTAAATGGGCCATTATTACAGCTATATTTGGCAGCATTTTAATTGTAAACAGCACACTGACTTGTTCTTCCACTAGTGAATTAACAGTCATTACTAAATTATAGGATCAGACAGTCTGTGAAGACCGGGAAGACGTACACACCCTGAGAGGCAGCAGAGCACCAGGTCCTGGAGAACTAGAAGTCTCAGCATGCTGACAGCCACAGTTACACAGAGTCATGCTTGTTCAGTACTGTACTGACATGCCAAACATTCCTTACCAGCAGATACACGGCAACGTTCCTGTACTTGACATTCCTCCTATACATGATCATGTAGCCCTAGACAGGTAATACGGCGTTCACACTTGCGGTTAATGTCCAAAACAGATCCATTACATATCTGATGGACAGTGGAGGGTCCGCCCTGATTATTCTGGACCAGTTTTTTAGAAAGGAAGAAGGAACGCAGCATTCACAACTTCCATTCATTCTAAATACTGACCAGGTAATAATCACGGGGCTCCTTTGCGTCACTTATGCTACGGATACATTTTGGACATAATCCCATTTTCCCAGCCATAAGTGTATAGAATTTTAAAACTAAAAGTAAAGACAATTTTATACCCCCATACTATTAGGAAACGCTTCATTACAAGTATATAGATTCCTTCTCAATGACTGGTCATACAAACCAAGTGCCCAAAGCACAGATTATACCAAGAAAATCCAAAATACTCAGCAATGAAAAGTTAAACATTGACCGATCAGAATGGAGAGCAAATAGCGCCCCCAGAGGACCAGGCAAGTCCCTGCATTACACTGACAGACATAGGATTGGTTACACATTGCTAGAAAATGTATCCTTAATAGTGTTGAGCGAGCACTAAAATGCTCAGGTGCTCGAAGCTCGGGCCGAGCTCGCCGTGATACTCAGGTGCTTGACCTGAGCAACAAGCCCAATGTTAGTCTATGGGAGACCCGAGCATTTTTGCGGCGGCACCCCCGGCAGTCTGTAGAAAGCCTAAAAAGTGCCCAAAACGATAGTGACCGTGCTCAAATGACATGGGGATCGCCCCAGGAAGCATTTGACCCCCAGGTCACTGCTGTCAACAACGTGGTCCGAGGTATTAAGCCACTTTTACGGGCTCACAAGAAAACATTCAAAAACGAAACTGAAATGGTTTTCCTGTGAAATATGTTAAGGAAGTTCCTTTCCAGGGTAGAGACTTGTGTATAAGGTAAAATAAATAACCAAAAATAAAAATACTCCTCCACACCTTGGGCTATGTTCACAAGTAGCAGTTTTTATGCGTTTTTTTCACTTTTGTATTGCTTTCAACCGTGACAAATGCATTCACTGGGAAATGTCATTTTAACATTTTACAACCTTATCTGGCCATGTGCTGTGTGACACATGCATACAGTGCTGAAAAGACAAGGGATCAGCATGGGGAAGACCCCTGGAAGCATCTGACACCCAGGTCACTGCCTAAAAGTGTGCCCATCAGAAGTGATCCTTGCCGCATCAGAAGATGCAGACTTGCAACTATCCCCGTGCAAGTCCTTCTCCCAGAGCAGTGTTCAATTGTACCTCCCCCATTACTTGCAATGCAAGCGCAAGCATGCAGCCTGCCACCCACCCACCCCCAGGCTGCAATACTATACTGCCAAATTTTTGACAGCTGCTTGCACTTGAAATGGGGCCTTTTAGTTTGGAGGAGGCCGAAGCTGGCCACTACCTCATGGCTGCTTTGGCAGCGAGGTATCCATACTCAGTCTCCAGCCGCCCGGGTGCCCGCGCTCTGTCCCCAGCCGCCAGGTGTCCATACTGGGTCCCCAGGGACCCCGTGGCCGGGTGTCCACACATGGTCCCCAGCCGCCCTATTTCTCCTTGGAACATCCCCCCACACACTTTTCTTAGCCCGGCCTGCTTTAGGGCAGCATTGGACGAGCCCACCAGAGAACCAGACTCCTCTAGTAGGCACTGGCTTCTCCATCAGGGGAGTTGAGAGTGCCAGGATGAGGACAATGACGATAGTTAGCGTCTGCTTTGTTTTCTTGGAATGCAAGCGCATGTATGTAGTAGCGGCTAGGCCTGAGGTGGTCAGCGTTTTGGCGCATATCCTACCTCCTCTGAGGATTGCTGGAGGTTTTCCTGCTACTATCCAAGTTCTAAGACTCCCGTTAAAACAAAGCATCAGGTGATGAATGATGGATTAGGTGGTGGCAAAGGAGAAAGAGCAGGAGGAACAGGGACCATTCACATCAATATCAGGCAAGTCAACCACATATGTCTTGCAGGATATGTTCCTGTACCAAAAGGAGCGGTTCAGCTACACAGTTATAGGGCATACAGTGAGTGCAATGCCAACAAAAATTTCAAGGCACTCCCATGCCCCTTGGAAGTGACATGGAGGTCAGAGGGCCTTAACTAAACCGTTTTTTTCCCATTTATAGCAGCTGGGTCTCCTGTACACTGTTGGCCTAAGCAGTGAATGGAAGGCTTTCCAAAAATTATGAGGAGCTGCAATGCCCCTTGAAACAGGCGTGGATTACAGCATACTAAAAACCTTCTACCCATTATTGGGGAGTGGGTCTCCCTTACTGTTCGCCTATGCATTGAAAAGCAAAAGCTGACTAAAATTAGGAGGAAATCCAATGCCCGTTGTAAGAATGGTGGAGTTCGCAGTGGAATAAAAAGACTATCAATGCCCCTTGAAAAAGTGGTGGAGGTCGCAGTAGCTTAACAAGACGGTTTTCATGCCCCTTACAAGAGCCATGCAGTACAGCATATTAAAAACATTCCCATTACTGGGGAGTGGGTCTCCCATAGTCTTTGCCTATGCCTTCCAAGCAAAAGCTGCCAAAAATTAGGACGGAGGAACTTGCAATGCTGACAACACGGACCACGGTCACTCTGGTGGTATAGTGGTGGTGGAGGCTGAGGATAAGGAGAAGAGAAAAATACAGCCGAAATGAGGAAGCGTATACTCATGTGTGGGTGTGAAGCGGTGCATGGGAATACACCTCCCGAAATAACACAGTGGATTTGACTTTATGTTACTCTGCTGTCATTTGGTGGTGATGAGAAGTCTGGCCCAATCCAGCCCTTGTTCATTTTGATAAGGGTCAGCATTGTCAGTTGACAGGCGAGTGCGCTTATCAGTTATAATTCCCCCAGCGGCACTAAACACACGCTCCGATAACACGCTAGCGGCAGGGCAGGCCAGGACATCCAAGGTGTACAGAGCGAGTTCATTCCAAGTGTCCAGCTTGGATACCCAATAATTAAAAGGCACAGAGGAATCACGGAGGATGCTGGGACGGTAGGCAAGGTACTCCCTCACCATCTTTTGAAACTTTTCACTCCTTGTGAGAGTACCCTGCGCCTCAGGGCCTGCAAGCTGGGCAGGTTTCAGAAAACTGTCCTAGAATGTTGACAGTGTTCCCCTGCCTCTGCTGGATTGGAGTTGCGTCTCTCTCGCCTGTACGCCTTGGTTGGTCAACGAACTGTGACCTCAGATGGGAATTTTTTTTAACAGTTCTGCAGCAAGGCCTTCTGGTACTATCCCAGTTTTGTAGACCTCTCCACCTCAGGAAGAGAGTGAAAGTTCTCCTTGTAGCGGGGGTCTAAAAGTGTCAACCAACCAGTAATGACTGTCACCCAACATTTTGACAAAGCGAGAGTCACGGTTAAGGCAGCGTAACAAAGTCAGCCATGCGTGCCAGACTGGTAACGGGCAAGACTTCCATGTCCTCACCAAGATGACGACTGACCATGCTCTCCTCCTCCTCCCCCCTGTCCTCAGGCCACCCATGCTGAACCGACAGTATGACAGTTGTACAGGTACTACCGTCTACAGCGCATGATACCAGCTCCTGTTCTTCCTCCTACTCCTCTCCCTCATTGTCCCCCAATGCATGTTGGGATGAGATGAGGCTGGGCTGTGTGTAATCGACCGCTACGGCTTTTTGATCCATCTCATCATACTCTGGCTGCAATGCCTCCTCTTTAATTCTCTGCAGAGAGCGTTGCAAAAGGCAGACAAGTGGGATGCTGACGCTAATGATGGCGTCATCGCCACTCACCATCTTGGTGGACTCCTCAAAGTTTGTCAGGATGGTACATATGTCAGACATCCAGGTCCACTCCTGAGGTGTGCCGGAAGCTGCAAACGCTGCTGCAACACAGCAAGGGCGGCGGAAGCTGTAGCAGACTTGCGAAAATGAGCTGACAGGCGGCGTACTTTCACGAGCAGATCTGGCAACTCGGGGTACAATTTAAGAAACCGCTGAACCACGTGGTTAAGCACATGAGCCAGGCATGGTACGTGTGTGATCTCGCCTCAGAGCCGCCACCAGGTTATGGCCATTGTCACACACGACCATGCCTGGATGTAGGTTCAGCGGTCTCAGCCACAGATCTGCTTGCTCTTTCACAGCTGTCCACAACTCACAAGCAGTGTGAGGTTTATCACCTAAGCTTATGAGTTTCAGCACAGCCTGTTGCCGCTTGGAGGAGGCAGTACTGCAGTGCTTCCAGCTTGTAACTGATGTGGTGATATCAGATGGAGGCTGAACACGAGGAGGAGGAGGAGGATGCGCAGGAGCTGTACACTGTGGGGGCAACTGACTGACATAGGGCCCGCAATCCTCGGTGTGGGGAAGATGTGTTCCGTCCCAAGGTCCAACTGGGTCCCGGCTTCCACTATGTTTACACAGTGTACCATCAGGGAGATGTACCGTCCCTGGCCACAAACACTTTCCACGTGTCCGTTGTCAGGTGGACTCTCCCAGTAACTGCGTTGTTGAGGGCATGGCAGATGTTTTGGGACACGTGCTTGTGTAGTGCGGGGATGGCACACCGGGCAAAATAGTGTCGGCTGGGGACAGAGTACCGAGGGACGGCCACCGCCATAAGGTTGAGGAAGGATTCAGTCTACACCAGCCTAAAAGGCAGCATTTCCAACGCAAGCAGTCGTGAAGTGTGCGAATTTAGGACTGTGGCCTGTGGGGCGTTGGCTGCGAAATTGCGCTTTTGTTCAAAGCTCTGGGATATGGACAATTGAACGCTGCGGTGGGACGTAGATGCTGTTTCTAGAGAAACTGCCATAACAAGTGAAGACTGAGAGGAGGGGGCATCTTTGCATGTGGTATGGACAGGGGATTGCCTTGCACGAACAACAGGGGGTTCTATTACACGCACAACAGCAGAAGAAGCAGTGGTGACACCCGCTGACACTAGTCGTGGACCCTGGGGTTCGCCCCACAAAGTCGGGTGCTTAGCTGACATGTGCCTGATCATGCTGGTGGTGGTCAGGCTGGTAGTTTTGTCATCCCTGCTGATGCAGACATGGCAGGTGGTACAAATGGCCTTTTTGGGGTTATCAGCAGAGTCTTTAAAAAAATTCCAGACTCTGGAAGACCTACCAGTTGAACTGGCAACGTCCCTAGTGTTGGTGCTATGGGGAACTGTTGCCCGCCTTCTGTGTGCGGCCACCACATTGCTTCTTCCTGCCTGTTGGGGTACTCTGCCTCCCTCCCCCTGTGTGCTGCTGGCCTTGCTCTGCGTGTCCTCCTGCCACATTGGGTAGGTTACTAGATCATCCACCACCTCCTCCTCCTCTTCCACTTGCAGACCACGATCCTCCGCCTCACTTTGTGGCAATAGTGTCTCGTCATCGTCCACCTCTTGTGACAAATTGCTAGCGTCGACTTCCTGTGGCCGTGGCTGTTCAAATTTCTGGGCATCGCTACATGGGATCTACTCTTCCACCACTTCAATCGGAGCAGGCGAGGGGCACAAATATGGAAATGGACCAGTGAACAGCTCTTCAGAGTGTCCAAGTGTGGGATCAGTTGCTGTCTGACGACACTCGGCATGGTGGGAGGGAGGAGCATCAGGGTGAGGAGGAGTATGCGGTCGAGACTCACAACAACTAAAACTTGACCGTGTGGAAGACAGACCGGAGGTGGTGGTGCCCAGGTAACTGGAAGTATTATCTGCTATCCAATTAATAACCTGTTCACACTGATCAGTTCGCAATACTGGTGTTATTCAGTGCTTCCCTAGTAACTCGGTCAAGAAGTGGGAGCGAGAAGATGTGGCTGTTGGTTGTGGCACATTTTCACCTTGGCCACGGTCTTATCCTCTGCACGCACCATTACCAGAACGTCCAGTTCCATGTCCCTTGCCACGCACCTTGCCCATTGTAAATGAAGTAAAATAGCTTACACTTGCACTATCAATGGAAAAAGGGTAATAAAAAAAGATTAGAACCGTGGAAGAGGAAAACCACAGTTCTATTTCTCTGGCCTACACCCGACTCTTTTAAACAGATATATTGGTGTCTGACTAGTCAGGGAGACACTATTAGGCTGTGCGCCCACGATGCAGAAATGCTCAGGATTTTTTCCTGAGCGTTTCTGCATCTCCCTGGCAGAAACACCAAGGTTACTTACCGGTAGCCGGTTTTCCCTGAGCCCATGACAGCACACCTTGAGAGAGGATCCGCCCCACCAAGGACAGGAAACCGTCTGAAATAAAAGGGCGGTACCTCTCCCTCGCTTCAGTTGTTTACAGAGCATTGAGAGGACCTCCCTAAACAGGTTAGGCACATAACCAACACCACAATATACATATACACACCACCCCAAACAGTGCACACCAGGGTGTGAGAAACATAGAAAAAATAAGGGGGGGAAACTACGGGTGCTGTCATGGGCTCAGGAAAAACCGGCTACCGGTAAGTAACCTTGGTGTTTTCCCCTCCCCCATGACAGCACACCTTGAGAGAATTTTGGAGAATTTATGAGCACCCTAGGGAGGGACCACCGCCTGAAGTACCCTTCTCCCAAAGGTGAGATCAGAAGAGGATAGATCCAACCGATAGTGCTTAAAGAAGGTGGATGGTGTAGACCAAGTAGCAGCCCTACATATCTGCTCGATCGAGACGTCTGCTCTCTCTGCCCAGGAGGTTGCAACGGTTCTGGTGGAATGAGCCCTCACATTGTCCGGGGCTGGAACCCCTGTGGACGTATAGGCTAAGCAAATGGCCTCCCTGAGCCACCTAGAGATGGTACCCTTGGACACCCCGTGACCTTTCCTACACCCTTGAAAGGCCAGGAACAGAGAACCGTCTTTCCTCCACAGACTAGTCATATGAATGTACTGTAGCAGGGACCTCCTAACATCTAGGTTATGGAACCTGACTTCCCCTGAGTTCTTGGGATTGCTGCAGAACGAGGGTAGCACAATCTCCTGACTACGGTGAAATCTAGATACCACCTTGGGAAGGTATGCTGGATCTGGCCGCAAGGTGACCCTATCCTCAAAGATTTGTGTGTAAGGAGGATTAACCGAAAGGGCCTGCAGATCACCCACCCTACGGGCTGACGTTAAGGCCACTAGGAGGATGGTCTTAAGGGTGAGAATTTTTGGAGAAACCTTGTGTAGAGGTTCAAATGGTTCACTAGTAAGAGCGTTCAAGACTAAGTTCAGGTCCCAAGGAGGAACACCCAAGGATCTAACCGGTCCTGCTCTGGCACAGGACTTGATAAACCTCGAGATCCACCTATTCCCAGCCAGATTACAATTGTAGAGTGCTCCCAAAGCTGAAACTTGAACCTTAAGGGTCCCTGTAGCTAGACCCAGGTCCCGCCCCTTTTGCAGAAATTCCAGGATCCCTCTGATCGGAGGTTTGCTCGATAGCGGGATATCTATAAACTCTAGGAATTTACCCCAAACCCTGCTATAAATCTTAGTTGTAATTGGTTTTCTGCTCCCCAATAAAGTAGAAACTAAGCCTGGTGAAAACCCCTTGCTACTCAATAGCGACCTCTCAAATTCCATGCCGAAAGATGGAACCCCCTGGCCTGGGCATGGAATACTGGTCCCTGCATGAGAAGGTCCGGCCTCTCTGGTAGAATCCAGGGATCTGACACCGACATTAGCCGAAGCAGAGAGAACCAAGGCCTCTTGGGCCAAAAAGGGGCTATCAAAATCACCCTGGCGCCTTCCTCCCGGATCTTCCTCACCACTACTGGAATCACCACTAATGGCGGAAAGGCATAGGCCTTCCTGAACCCCCAAGGAATCTGGAGGGCATCTACAGCATGGGGATTTTCTGCCGGATTTAGGGAGCAAAATCTCTGCACCTTTCTGTTTGCCCTTGTGGCGAACAGGTCTATGTCTGGCTGCCCCCATAACTGGACAATCTGATGGAAGACCTCCGGGTTCAACCCCCACTCCCCCTGTCTTAGGGTATGGCGGCTTAGAAAATCTGCTTTCACGTTTTCTATCCCCTTTATGTGAAGGGCGCTGAGGGATAGGAGGTTTCGCTCTGCTAGACCAAGGATCCTGTCTGCCACCACCATCAGAGGGCGTGACCTTGTCCCTCCTTGGTGATTCACATAGGCTACTGCTGTCCGGTTGTCAGACCTGACCTGGACATGGCGATTTTGGATGTGAGGGAGGAAGCCCCTGAGGGATCTTTCTACGGCCCAAAGCTCCTTTAAGTTTGAGGATGCTCCCCCCTCGTGGTAAGCCCAGTGACCCTGTATTGCGAGTTCTGAAAGATGACCCCCCCATCCGGAACTGCTTGCGTCGGTCGTAATTACCCGATCTACTGGTCTGGACCATTGAACGCCTGCGGTTAGATTTCCCCTGACTGTCCACCACGAAAGGGAATCTACTACTTGTGGGGAGAGAGAGAGCCTGCCTTCTAAATGCCCGTTGCAGGACGTCTGTGCTGACAGGACCTCCCACTGAAGCCGCCTCATATGCCCCTGGGCCCACATTACTGCTGGGAGGCAGGCCGTCATAGAACCCAGGAGGGACATTGCCTCTCTCAGAGACATCTCTGGAGCTTGAATGGCCTTCGAGACTAATGCAATCAACCTGCAGATTTTGTCCTCTGGGAGGAAGCAGGTTTGGCGACGAGAGTCTAGGATTAGACCCAGAAAGGTCTGAGTCCTGGAGGGGGTTAGTCTTGATTTTTGGAAATTTACTAACCACCCCAGCTGATGCAACACTTCCGTGACCACTAGGAGCTGACTGGAGCAGTGGGCTTCTGTTTTCCCTATTATCAAGAAGTCGTCTAAATATGGCACGATCACTACATTCTTGATCCGTAGGAAGGCTGTCACTTCTGTTATTAGTTTCGTAAATATTCTCGGGGCAATGGAGAGGCCAAAGGGTAGGGCAGCAAACTGAAAACGCCTCAGCTTCCCCTGAATAAACAGGGCTACTCTCAGATACTTCTGATACTCCGGATGGATTGGGACGTGATAATATGCGTCCTTCAAGTCTATTACAGCCATAAAGCAGTTGCGATGTAAGAGCTTCACTGCCGAGCTTACTGACTCCATCTTGAAAGTCTGGTTTTCTACTACTTGGTTCAGACTCCTGAGGTTGATGATGGTCCTTAAGGACCCGTTTGTTTTTTTTATCATGAATAGTGGGGAATAGAACCCCCTCCCTCTCTGTGTTGCTGGTACTTCGAGAAGGACCTGCTTTCCTACTAACTCTAACACTTCTGTTTCCAGGGCTAATTGTTCTTCCTGGACCTTTCGTAGGGGGGTAACCACAAAGGTCCGCCAGGGGGTCTGGCTGAACCGGATCTTCAGGCCCCCACTGATAATTTTCAGTATCCAGGGGTTTGCTGTTATCGCATCCCAAGCTGGAAGAAAGTGGGAAAGCCTTCCACCCACTTCCAGCCTGGCGTCATTGGGAGGATCTCTTCGAACTCGAGGATGGTCCTCCAAACATGTAGCCCGATTCTTTTTTGGACTTGGCTTCCCATTTCTTTTTGTCTCCCGGAGGACGACCCCGGTTAAATTTTCTCCTCCGAAAACTAAATCTTCTTGGTTCCCCCGAAAATCCCAGGAACCCTTTGGTTTTATCGCCTGCTTTTTCCAACAGGTCTTCTAACTTTTGGCCAAACAGGAGTCTACCATCACATGGGAGGGAGCACAGTTTCTGTTTCGAAGGTAGGTCGCCTGGGCAACCTTTGAGCCACAAGGCCCGCCTGGCTGCATTGGATAGTCCCGCTGCCCTAGCTGACAGTCTGACCGAGTCAGCTGAAGAGTCGGCCAGGAAGGCCGATGCTGTTTGTATTAGAGGTAGCTCTGCAAGTATTGCCTGTCTGGAGACCTTTTTATCTTTATGCTGGTCTTCCAGCTGTTGGAGCCACACCATCAAGGACCTCGCCACACAGGTGCTAGCCACCGCTGGTTTTAGGCCACCTGCCGCCGCCTCCCACGTGTGGCGCCCCTAACCAGTTTGTCTGTATTCTCAAATGGGGAAGCAGGGTCTACCGCCCCCCGATGAGGAAGAGGACGATGAATCCCACTGCTCCTCGGACTGGGAGGAATCAGAGACGGGGGAAACCTCTCTACGGGGCCTTTTCTTCCCTCTAAGGAACCCTTTCAGGGATCCCTGAACTTCTGCATGTACTATGGACTTTAAATCTGCAGCAAAATCCCGGGAATTCTCAGCTATGGTTTTGGTCACACAGCCCTGGCAAAGTGGTTTCTGCCACTCTACTGAGAGAGAAGCTTGGCAAAGGGCACACATTCTATGCTTTTGCTTGGCACTACTCTTCTTAGGCTCCTAAAAAAAGGAAGCACATAAGAGACTTCCCGTTATTAACCAGTGACATTCACGAAGCTCACTCACCCTCGGAGGTCACAAACGGGTACCGGATTCGGAGGCTGTCGCGGAACCGATGATTCCATTCTGGATGGTCCCGAGGCACTCGAAGCCTTACTCCTGCGGCTGCCACTACGATTACTCGAGCGGCTGTCTGTATACGATGCATCCCTCTGCTTTTTCTGTTGCTGAGGTGGGGGGGCAAGCTGCTGCTGCTCCTGGCTATCTGGATCAGCCATGTCTCAGAAGCGCACCACGCTTCCAGGATAGCTCCCCCCCCCTTAAATATAGGGCCATCCAGCCTCCTCCGGTCTGTGGGCCCTCCCCCTTCCTCAGGCCGGAGCTCCGTTAAAAAAAAAAAAAAAATAAATAAAAAACCGGCCTGGGACGCTCCGATGGGCGCCGCCATCTTGGATCGGTGCCGCCTCCTGACGTCACCCAGCGCGCCGCTCCCAGCGTGCCCTGCGCCGTGACGTCAGGCGCGTCACACCCGGAAGCGTTCCACACTGCAGGGGGAGGACGGCGCCGCGGTCTCCGGGAGGACAAAGCCTGCCTCACCGTGTGCGCCCCGCTCGGCGCAGAGACCCCAGGGGAAGCTGCGGACGGCGCTTCTGGGATACTGAACCCGGTGCACAGGCCAGTGCCCGCTCTTCCACACCGGGACAGCCCCAGGTAAGTCTTCTTTCTTCCAGACAGGTTCCCCATCAAGGACAGGAAACCAACTGAAGCGAGGGAGAGGTACCGCCCTTTTATTTCAGACGGTTTCCTGTCCTTGGTGGGGCGGATCCTCTCTCAAGGTGTGCTGTCATGGGGGAGGGGAAAAAAACGCATGCGGATTGTACATGCGTTTTTCCTGCCAGGGACATGAGGAAGTGAAGCGTTCACATGCATTTCCGCATGAGGGTTGACAAGCGCTTTCCAAGCGATTTTAGCATCACTTGGAAAGTGCTTGACAACTTGGTCACACTATATAAATCCATGCAAATAGCATGGATTTATACAGTGTGACCCGGGAGAATGTCAAAAAATAAATATATACTTACCCTCTGATGGCCCGCGCTGTCTTGCTTCGTTCGGTCCCGGCTGCCGGCAGCGGTACACTGAAGGACCTGCCGACGTCAGCGCAGGTCCTTCATTCCATCGCGAAGTGGCGAGAAGCAAGGAGGAGTGCACCGTGGGCCGCCAGAAGGTAAGTATACATTTATTTTTTATTTTATTCTTTTTTTACAGCTTTTTTTATTGGTACCTGGGTGTGGATGAGAGTCTCCTTTCCTCTACACCCGGGTACCATCCGCACATTAGAACACGCCAATTACGCAAGTACAGATGCAGTCTTGCGGAATTGGCACATTCTAATGCAAGTCTATGGCAGCGAAAACGCAGCGCTTCCGCAAAATAATTGGTAGTGCTGGGGTTTTTTTAAGCAATGATAATCCGCAGTGGAAATTTCTGCAGCATGTGCCCAGCACATGTGGATTATCATTGGGGAACATGGCAGACCTTCTACCATGCGTTTAAGCGTTTCTGCAGCGTTTTTTGCAGCTGTGGAAACGCTTAAAAAAACGCATCGTGGGCACACAGCCTTACAGGTTTTTTTTACGGCAAAAAATGCCAAAAGCAGGATAATACAGAGATTTGACCCGTGGAACTGCAAAACCACAGTTCTATATCTCTGGCCTACACCAGACTCTTTTAAACAGATATATTGGTGTCTAAACAGTCACACAATTTTTTTTTTTTTTTTGGGGGGGGGGGGGGGGGGATACCAAAAGGTTAATAAGACGCGTATTTGTACAGTCTGACTGAGGGGGAAAAAAAAAAAATGATTTTTCCTGGCCCCCGAGACCAGGTTGATAAGTCCAGCAATTTGACAAGCAGGAGCACACAGGACTGTAATGCAGTGTTTGCTGGTATAACCACTGCGTCTCCTATACAGCCTGCCTGATATCTGGGATGGATATTAGTCCTGAGAAGGACTGTTTGTTTGATTTGGCAGACTTTAGAGACCCTACATTAACTATTTCGCAGTATAAATCTCTCCCTAGCTCAGCAGCACTGACCCTACACTGTCTGATCCCGAGCGACTGTGCACAAGATGGCGGCGCCCGGTTTTAAATACTCGAGGTGACGCTGTGCGGCCAGCCAATCACTATAATGCCCACAAACATGGCTGCAGCATTACAGTGACTGGCTGGCAATCCCTGCATGTTCATTGGCTCTGTAAACAGCGCCAAACATGCAGGGCGGAGACCCGAGCTCCCGCCCGAGTAACCCGGAAATGCTCGGTGCTCGCCGAACATCCCGAGTAGTGAGATGCTCGGGCGAGTACAAAGCAGTGTCGCGCATGCTCGCTCAACACTAATCCTTAATCATCAGGAAAGCAGATTATTAACCAAGGTCATGTTTATAAAGGCCCTTTCTAGTCACCAGGGTTTGCCACCTAATCTGAGAGCAACACCATATAGAGACAGAGACCCTGATTCCAGTGATATGCCACTTACTGGGCTCCTGCTGTAGTTTTGATAAAAATCACAGTATCGGCACCAGCAGAGAATCACTGCCTGGAGTCGTCTCAGACAGGGGCAGAGGCCGGCTCTTGCTAGCAATCACCGTGTGCACCGCCCATCTGGTGAGACAACTCGGGGCAATGATTCAGCGCAGAGTCTCAGGCAGGGGGAGAGAAGTGCGATCTGTCAGTCACACACTGAAGGGAAATAAGCAGCCTGTGGAAGCGCACTGTCCGCCCCCTGACCTTGTGATTAACACTTCAGAGCTGGACTCTTCTGCAATCTCCAAACTAAAATACAAGAAGGGGCAAGTACTAAGCATTAAGGGGGCTTTAATACCATGCCTTTAGTTAGGAGTCCAATTCCTTCATGACCGGGTCCCATTAAAAAGGTTTTCTGGGACAGGAAAAAGGCAAAAAAAATAATGAGAGTTAAGGACTCAATGCACTGGGGAGTCACAAAATATACAGAGGACACACACCACTGAACCTCCATACAGATAAGTGCATTTCTACAGCCGCTCTGACTGTGCACACTGTCAGGATTCCTCCTTAGTGCCGGCTGGATCTGCCGTGATGTGATGACGTTTCTCTCAATGTTCACCACCCTCAGGTTACCCACGATCAGACTGATGTCAGGAGGCTGTGTGGATGGCGCCACCCTCAGGATTCACCACTGTCCCAGTAAACACATTACAGTTAGTTTTCCACCACAGATAACAATTCTTCTGACATCAGGAAAGAAGTGTGTTGATGACCTGCAGTGACAGGCAGGGGGCGCTGCGGTACAGCTCACCCCCCACCAGAGTACTGCACACAGGCTTAGAGGGCGCCTCCTCCACCTCCCCCACCAGGGTACTGCACACAGGCTTAGAGGGCACCTCCTCCACCTCCCCCGCCAGAGCACTGCACACAGGCTTAGAGGGCACCCCCTCCACCTCACCCCCCACCAGAGCACTGCACACAGGCTTAGAGGGCGCCTCCTCCACCTCCCCCACCAGGGTACTGCACACAGGCTTAGAGGGCACCTCCTCCACCTCACCCCCCCCCCTGCCAGAGCACTGCACACAGGCTTAGAGGGCACCCCCTCCACCTCACCCCCCACCAGAGCACTGCACATAGGCTTAGAGGGCGCCCCCTCCACCTCACCCCCCCCCCCCACCAGAGCACTGCACACAGGCTTAGAGGGCGCCCCCTCCACCTCACCCCCCCCACCAGAGCACTGCACACAGGCTTAGAGGGCGCTCCCTCCACCTCCCCCCGCCAGGGTACTGCACACAGGCTTAGAGGGCGCCTCCTCCACCTCACCACCCCCCCCCCTGCCAAAGCACTGCACACAGGCTTAGAGGGCACCCCCTCCACCTCACCCCCCACCAGAGCACTGCACACAGGCTTAGAGGGCGCCCCCTCCACCCCCCCCCCCACCAGAGCACTGCACACAGGCTTAGAGGGCGCCCCCTCCAACTCACCCCCCCCCCACCAGAGCACTGCACACAGGCTTAGAGGGCACCCCCTCCACCTCCCCCACCAGGGTACTGCACACAGGCTTAGAGGGCACCTCCTGCACCTCACCCCCCCCCCCAGAGCACTGCACACAGGCTTAGAGGGCGCCCCCTCCACCTCCCCCCGCCAGGGTACTGCACACAGGCTTAGAGGGCGCCTCCTCCACCTCACCACCCCCCCCTGACAAAGCACTGCACACAGGCTTAGAGGGCGCCCCCCTCCACCTCACCCCCCACCAGAGCACTGCACATAGGCTTAGAGGGCGCCCCCTCCGCCTCACCCCCCCCACCAGAGCACTGCACACAGGCTTAGAGGGCGCCCCCTCCGCCTCACCCCCCCCCACCAGAGCACTGCACACAGGCTTAGAGGGCGCCCCCTCCACCCCCCCCCCCCCCCACCAGAGCACTGCACACAGGCTTAGAGGGCGCCCCCTCCACCCCCCCCCCCCCACCAGAGCACTGCACACAGGCTTAGAGGGCGCCCCCTCCACCTCACCCCCCCCCCACCAGAGCACTGCACACAGGCTTAGAGGGCGCCCCCTCCACCTCACCCCCCCCACCAGAGCACTGCACACAGGCTTAGAGGGCGCCTCCTCCCACCTCACCCCCCACCAGAGCACTGCACACAGGCTTAGAGGGGCACCCCCTCCACCTCACCCCCCACCAGAGCACTGCACACAGGCTTAGAGGGCACCCCCTCCACCCCACCAGAGCACTGCACACAGGCTTAGAGGGCGCCCCCTCCACCTCACCCCCCCCCCTAGAGCACTGCACACAGGCTTAAGAGGGCGCCTCCTCCAGCTCGCCCCCCACCAGAGCACTGCACACAGGCTTAGAGAGCGCCCCCTCCACCTCACCCCCCCACCCCCCCCAGAGCACTGCACACAGGCTTAGAGGGCGGCCTCCTCCAGCTCACCCCCCACCAGAGCACTGCACACAGGCTTAGAGGGCCCCCCCCCCCCCCCACCAGAGCACTGCACACAGCTTAGAGGGCGCCCCCTCCACCTCACCCCCCCCCCCACCAGAGCACTGCACACAGGCTTAGAGGGCGCCCCCTCCACCTCACCGCCCCCACCAGAGCACTGCACACAGGCTTAGAGGGCGCCCCCTCCACCTCACACCCCCCACACAGAGCACTGCACACAGGGCTTAGAGGGCGCCCCCTCCACCTCACCCCCCCCACCAGAGCACTGCACACAGGCTTAGAGGGCGCCCCCTCCACCTCACCCCCCCACCAGAGCACTGCACACAGGCTTAGAGGGCGCCCCCTCCACCTCACCCCCCCACCAGAGCACTGCACACAGGCTTAGAGGGCGCCCCCTCCACCTCACCCCCCACCAGAGCACTGCACACAGGCTTAGAGGGCGCCCCCTCCACCACACCCCCCCCCACCAGAGCACTGCACACAGGCTTAGAGGGCGCCCCCTCCACCTCACCCCCCACCAGAGCACTGCACACAGGCTTAGAGGGCGCCCCCTCCACCACACCCCCCCCCCACCAGAGCACTGCACACAGGCTTAGAGGGCGCCCCCTCCACCTCACCCCCCACCAGAGCACTGCACACAGGCTTAGAGGGCGCCCCCTCCACCTCACCCCCCCCCACCAGAGCACTGCACACAGGCTTAGAGGCGCCCCCTCCACCTCACCCCCCCCACCAGAGCACTGCACACAGGCTTAGAGGCGCCCCCTCCACCTCACCCCCCCCACCAGAGCACTGCACACCGGCTTAGAGGGCGCCTCCTCCACCTCACCCCCCCACCAGAGCACTGCACACAGGCTTAGAGGGCGCCCCCTCCACCTCACCCCCCCCACCAGAGCACTGCACACAGGCTTAGAGGGCGCCCCCTCCACCTCACCCCCCCCACCAGAGCACTGCACACAGGCTTAGAGGGCACCCCCTCCACCTCACCCCCCCCACCAGAGCACTGCACACAGGCTTAGAGGGCGCCCCCTCCCCTCACCCCCCCCCACCAGAGCACTGCACACCGGCTTAGAGGGCGCCCCCTCCACCTCACCCCCCCACCAGAGCACTGCACACAGGCTTAGAGGGCGCCCCCTCCACCTCACCCCCCCCACCAGAGCACTGCACACAGGCTTAGAGGGCGCCCCCTCCACCTCACCCCCCCCAGAGCACTGCACACAGGCTTAGAGGGCGCCCCCTCCACCTCACCCGCCCCCCCCCCGCCAGAGCACTGCACACAGGCTTAGAGGGCGCCCCCTCCACCTCACCCCCCCCCCCCAGAGCACTGCACACAGGCTTAGAGGGCGCCTCCTCCACCTCCCCCACCAGGGTACTGCACACAGGCTTAGAGGGCGCCTCCTCCACCTCACCACCCCCCCCCCCCTGCCAAAGCACTGCACACAGGCTTAGAGGGCGCCCCCTCCACCTCCCCCCGCCAGAGCACTGCACACAGGCTTAGAGGGCGCCCCCTCCACCTCACCCCCCCCCTTCAGAGCACTGCACACAGGCTTAGAGGGCGCCCCCTCCACCTCACCCCCCCCCCCACCAGAGCACTGCACACAGGCTTAGAGAGCGCCTCCTCCACCTCACCCCCCCCACCAGAGCACTGCACACAGGCTTAGAGGGCGCCCCCTCCACCTCACCCCCCCCACCAGAGCACTGCACACAGGCTTAGAGGGCGTCCCTCCACCTCCCCCCGCCAGGGTACTGCACACAGGCTTAGAGGGCGCCTCCTCCACCTCACCACCCCCCCCTGCCAAAGCACTGCACACATGGCTTAGAGGGCACCCCTCCACCTCACCCCCCCCACCAGAGCACTGCACACAGGCTTAGAGGCGCCCCCTCCAACTCACCCCCCCCCCCCACCAGAGCACTGCACACAGGCTTAGAGGGCGCCTCCTCCAGCTCGCCCCCCACCAGAGCACTGCACACAGGCTTAGAGGGCGCCCCCTCCACCTCCCCACCAGGGTACTGCACACAGGCTTAGAGGGCACCTCCTCCACCTCACCCCCCCCCCCCCAGAGCACTGCACACAGGCTTAGAGGGCGCCCCTCCACCTCCCCCCGCCAGGGTACTGCACACAGGCTTAGAGGGCGCCTCCTCCACCTCACCCCCCACCAGAGCACTGCACACAGGCTTAGAGGGCGCCCCCTCCACCTCACCCCCCCCCCCACCAGAGCACTGCACACAGGCTTAGAGGGCGCCCCCCTCCACCTCACCCCCCCCCCACAGCACTGCACACAAGGCTTAGAGGGCGCCCCCTCCACCTCACCCCCCCCCCCACCAGAGCACTGCACACAGGCTTAGAGGGCGCCCCCTCCACCTCACCCCCCCCCACCAGAGCACTGCACACAGGCTTAGAGGGCGCCCCCTCCACCTCCACCCCCCCCACCAGAGCACTGCACACAGGCTTAGAGGGCGCCTCCTCCACCTCACCCCCCACCAGAGCACTGCACACAGGCTTAGAGGGCACCCCCTGAACCTCACCCCCCACCAGAGCACTGCACACAGGCTTAGAGGGCACCCCCTCCACCCCACCAGAGCACTGCACACAGGCTTAGAGGGCGCCCCCTCCACCTCACCCCCCACCAGAGCACTGCACACAGGCTTAAAGGGCGCCCCCTCCACCTCACCCCCCACCCCCACCAGAGCACTGCACACAGGCTTAGAGGGCGCCCCCTCCACCTCACCCGCCCCCCCCCAGAGCACTGCACACAGGCTTAGAGGGCACCTCCTCCACCTCACCCCCCCCCCCCCCCAGAGCACTGCACACAGGCTTAGAGGGCGCCCCCTCCACCTCCCCCCGCCAGGGTACTGCACACAGGCTTAGAGGGCGCCTCCTCCACCTCACCCCCACCAGAGCACTGCACACAGGCTTAGAGGGCGCCCCCTCCACCTCACCCCCCACCAGAGCACTGCACACAGGCTTAGAGGGCGCCCCCTCCACCTCACCCCCCCCCCCACCAGAGCACTGCACACAGGCTTAGAGGGCGCCCCCTCCACCTCACCCCCCCCACAGCACTGCACACAGGCTTAGAGGGCGCCCCCTCCACCTCCCCCCCCCCCCACCAGAGCACTGCACACAGGCTTAGAGGGCGCCCCCTCCACCTCACCCCCCCACCAGAGCACTGCACACAGGCTTAGAGGGCCGCCCCCTCCACCTCACCCCCCCCCACAGAGCACTGCACACAGGCTTAGAGGGCGCCTCCTCCACCTCACCCCCCACCAGAGCACTGCACACAGGCTTAGAGGGCACCCCCTGAACCTCACCCCCCACCAGAGCACTGCACACAGGCTTAGAGGGCACCCCCTCCACCCCACCAGAGCACTGCACACAGGCTTAGAGGGCGCCCCCTCCACCTCACCCCCCACCAGAGCACTGCACACAGGCTTAAAGGGCGCCCCCTCCCCACCTCACCCCCCACCCCCACCAGAGCACTGCACACAGGCTTAGAGGGCGCCCCCTCCACCTCACCCGCCCCCCCCCAGAGCACTGCACACAGGCTTAGAGGGCGCCTCCTCCAGCTCACCCCCCACCAGAGCACTGCACACAGGCTTAGAGGGCCCCCCCCCCACCAGAACACTGCGCACAGCTAGAGGGCGCCCCCTCCACCTCACCCCCCCCCCCCACCAGAGCACTGCACACAGGCTTAGAGGGCGCCCCCTCCACCTCCACCCCCCCACCAGAGCACTGCACACAGGCTTAGAGGGCACCCCCTCCACCCCACCAGAGCACTGCACACAGGCTTAGAGGGCGCCCCCTCCACCTCACCCCCCCCCCCCTAGAGCACTGCACACAGGCTTAGAGGGCGCCTCCTCCAGCTCGCCCCCCACCAGAGCACTGCACACAGGCTTAGAGGGCGCCCCCTCCACCTCGCCCCCCCCCCCACCAGAGCACTGCACACAGGCTTAGAGGGCGCCCCCTCCACCTCACCCCCCCCCACCAGAGCACTGCACACAGGCTTAGAGGGCGCCCCCTCCACCTCACCCCCCACCCAGAGCACTGCACACAGGCTTAGAGGGCGCCCCCTCCACCTCACCCCCACCAGAGCACTGCACACAGGCTTAGAGGGCGCCCCCTCCACCTCACCCCCCCCACCAGAGCACTGCACACAGGCTTAGAGGGCGCCCTCCACCTCACCCCCCCCACCAGAGCACTGCACACAGGCTTAGAGGGCACCCCCTCACCTCACCCCCCACCAGAGCACTGCACACAGGCTTAGAGGGCACCCCCTCCACCCCACCAGAGCACTGCACACAGCTTAGAGGGCGCCCCCTCCACCTCACCCCCCCCCCCCACCTAGAGCACTGCACACAGGCTTAGAGGGCGCCTCCTCCAGCTCACCCCCACCCCAGAGCACTGCACACAGGCTTAGAGGGCGCCCCCTCCACCTCACCCCCCACCCAGAGCACTGCACACAGGCTTAGAGGGCGCCTCTCCACCTCACCCCCCACCCACCAGAGCACTGCACACAGCTTAGAGGGCGCCTCCTCCAGCCTCACCCCCCACCCAGAGCACTGCACACAGGCTTAGAGGGCGCCTCCTCCAGCTCACCCCCCACCCAGAGCACTGCACACAGGCTTAGAGGGCGCCTCCTCCACCTCACCCCCCACCAGAGCACATCTCTCTCTAGCTTAGAGGGCGCTCCTCCACCTCACCCCCCCACCTAAGCAC